>NW_028277075.1:59187500-60437500 GCF_059951505.1 Python bivittatus
GAAGACTTGTCCAATGGGATTCAGTGGCAGATAAGGCACATCAGAACAAACTTTAAAGGAAAATAAAATAGCGTATGGGACACAAGCCAGGATAGAGATGTTACATAGCCATAAAAATAAGAGACCATACCACATTATTAATATTTAATAATATTTATTATCATTGTTATTGTCATCGTCATTTTTATTACAATTTATAGGCCACCCAACTCCCAATGGCTCTGGACAGCATGAAATTAAAAAGTAAAAAAACTACAAAAAACAAAAATAAATCATGAGCAGCCCCAAAAATAAGATAAAACCATAAAACTCATTTAGCAGGGGGAAATTTCACTCAGCTGCAAAGCTTAGGACCTTTAATAGCTTCTATATCCTACAAAGGATCCAGGTCTTTAATAGCTTCCTGAATATAATCAAGATTCTCAAAGGGTTGGGGGGGGGTAGACATCATTCCAGAGGGCAGGTGCTGCCACAGAGAAGGCACGTTTCCTGTGTCCCACTGCTTGATTGATGGGACTCTGCCTGATCTCATTGTATGGACAGAAACAACTGGAGACAGGTGGTCCTTCAAATAAGCAGAGCCTATGCCATGAAGGGCTTTATAGGTGATAACCAGCACCTTGAATTGTACCCAAAAGCCAACTGAAACCAACCATAAAAAAAGGGGAACTACCATAAAATGGTGCCCCCACTCCTAGACCTTGCAGCTGATCCAGAAGGATACTGTGACTGATTGTATTGAAAGCCACTGAGAAATCAACGAGCACAAGGATGAATGCACAACCTCCATTGCAGATCCACCACAAGTCATTGACAAGTGTGACCAATGTTGCCTCTCTACTGTGACCCAGCTTGAAACCGACTGAAATGGGTCCAGATAATCTGTCCCCTTCAGGATCCTCTGGAGCTGAAGCCAACCACCTTCTCAACAAAATTCTCTGAAAAGGGAAGGTAGGAGCCTAGATGGAAATTATCCAGAATCATTGAGTCCAGCGATGGTCTTTTGGGGAGGGAGACCATCAGCCTCCTTCAACCCCCTCCCTCAAAAAAGCAGATATCACTGTATGATCACCTCCCAGACAGCCTTGACCAGCCAAGAGGGACCTGGATCTAACAAAGAGGTGGCTGACAATACAGTCTGGAGGACCCTCTCAAATTCCTCAGAAGTAACAACTACAAAGTAATAATGTCTGGCTCACTCACATGGCATACATGATACATTCCTGAAGTGTTCCTCCCCCCACCCACCCACCCTGCTAAATTCCATTCCTCCCCACCAGCTCACCCTGTTTCCCTACTGTGGTTTCTGACCTGTGCACATACTTTAAACAGATTTTCTTTTCTTCTCCCCAAGCATTGATGTGTGGAGCATAGATCTAGATCTTTAATATTTATCCCAGCTGAATGTATGGCAATTTTCTAAAATACATGTCAATTAATTATCTAAATTACTTTCTGAAATTTTTATTATGGCCCATTGGGTTCAAGAACATTTCTCACTGTCTGTGTCATTATAGATTGTCTAGGTTACTCATTCTCCCTTTCCCACTTCTTCCAATTCATCAAACTAGATGTCCAGATATTTAGTAGATGAATTACCATCATGAATTTGAGAGATTACCTGACTTGAAATCCAGAAGAAGTAATATGAGGTAATATTAACAATAGTTACTGTTATTTTCTACTGCAGCATGAATTGTGAAAACCATTTCAAGATACATCAATTGTTAGATTGCATTCTAATAACTTTTCAGAGAAATAGAATTACAGTCCAGGCTTATAATCATTTTCTCATTCATTCCTTCTAATTTTAACTTATTTTTGTTCAAGATAAATTCAGTATTTGTAATGGTGAATTAGAGCATGCTGTAGGTTCAAATGTTTCATTTTTCCACAGGCCGCTATTTCTTTTATACACCATCAGCCCTACAGTATCCCAGCTACATTTGGACTTTATAAAAGTCAATTTATTTCCATTTTCAAAGAAATACTTTCTAAGAAAAACCTGGTACAGTCTGCAAACAGATTATATTTTTTGTACAGTATAAATCCATCTGACTTTTCTGTCTCATATGGTTAGTAGAGAAGCAAAAAACCAAAACAGGGCTCATCAGACCTAATTCTCTAACGGAAAAATCAAACTGGTATTAATAAACATTAGATGTACCTTCGGGGGGGGAATAATGTGGGCACAGAAAGGAACAGTGAAGGGATAATCTAAAGTGAAAGTTCAATTGCAGTAAATGTTAGTCCAATTCAGTTTTCCATGGGGATAACTGTATGTTCAGTGGTTCCAGTAAAATCAACCAGAAGGCTGACCATATTTATCTGGACTAGAAACTGCCCTTTTAATCAAATGTGTGAAGTATTAATCTCAAATGGTAAATAACCATATATAAGTTTAGAGAGAGAAAAAAGTTAAGCAGCCTAGTTAGATGAATATAAAATGCAAATAATATTGTCTGTGAGTACTATGTTAAAGCATAAATGTATACAAAAGATATTATAAGTGATCTCCTCATGCTGGCAGTGTTTAATAAGGTAACATTTTAACATTGCCCAGTTATTTAACACCTCCATAAAATCATTAGTTCTGTTCAAGCTGAGAGGGATAGAATTTAACTTCTAGATCATTTGTGATCCCAACTGGTTAACATCAAAACAGCTGTAGTTTTACTGAAAACCAGGTTACATCTGATTTCTTCAGTGTAAATATATTCTTAAAAGTTCTGTCTATATGCATATATGGATACAGAGGCAGACTTGGGATACAGTATTTGTTGCTAATCTGAGTTACTGCTGGCAAGTAGCTATTTTAGACGAAGGGTTCTATTGATGTGAGAATCAATGGAAATAAATTATTATCCTGAATAGACTATAAATTGTTGATTATATGCTGGAAGCATATTAACCTGAGAGGTACTGTTGAATTCCTTTCTCTTCTAGACCTATCCTGCAGTATATGGGTTGTAGATACAAAGCTTTCAATCTCCAGAATTTTTTATCCTTTCTAGCAAAGCAGTAACAGAATATTTAAGTCCAGAATCTCTTGGAACTATAAACTCTATCAAGTGCCAAGAAACACACAGATCAAGTTGAATATAGGGATTTTCTCACACCACACATTTTGAGATGCAAGGATGAGAAACTTAACTAAACAATGGCTATTTTCCATGTTGACACATATACAGATCCCAGCAAAAGGATACAGAAATACCTAGAGTTTGCATATAGCTACTAATGATTGCATTATCACTTATGTGTCTTTATATGTTTCTTTCTTTTTGACACTGGCATGCCTTTTACATGTGTATTCAAAACAGTATTTGTCTTGCCAGAAATATGTAGATCAAAAATTATTTTAGTGATCTAGCCTATTTTGTTGTCTTTACCTTTTAATACATAATAGTCTATTATTAATCATTTAAGAAATATGGAACCTAAACTTGCATTACAATGTCAATTATTATGACATTTATTATTAAATAGAAGGGAGTAAAAATATATTTTGTATTTATTCTAATTTTAAAAAAACATTTTCCACAGCTTCCATCAAATATATTTCCAATATATTTCTGTTTTACTTACATTTCTATTTTAGGAGGCCTGAGTTACATTCTTGCCTTTTATTTAATCTTCATATTTTTAATAAGTTTTGCATTTGTTACAGGGTGTTTGTTAGGCAAGTTGTGAATTGTAGTAATTTATTAGCCTAATCGTACCCTAGAATCACATAAGAAATGTATTAGAACAGATCAACAATCAATCTAGTCCATTATCCTGCGCCTCACAGCTGCCAGACAGGTTTTTTTAAAGGTCATTTTTAAAAAATGAAATATCCAGAAAAAGAATGGCTAAAAATCTTAAGTGTGCTGATATGATTATTTATAGGATAGGAAGCCTCT
Source organism: Python bivittatus (assembly GCF_059951505.1). Classification (NCBI taxonomy): domain Eukaryota; kingdom Metazoa; phylum Chordata; class Lepidosauria; order Squamata; family Pythonidae; genus Python; species Python bivittatus. The sequence goes on from NW_028277075.1 coordinate 59,191,406, forward strand.
GCAGAAGAGCCAGAAGCAAAACACCCACAAAGCAGGATTCGTGACAAAATTTGTTTATGCTTCTATCCCAGGAAAAATTGCCACTGATGTTCCGCTAGCCACCAAGAGGGATAAATAACATGATGCTTGCTATATATTTAAAAGAGGTGCTTTAACCAGGTAGGGTCCAATTCTGATCTATATATAAAATGCATAAGCAGTTTATACCTTCATCCCAGCCACTTTCTGCAAAATCTCTCCCCAAGGGTTTAAACACATAAAGTCTGAAAAAGAAAAACCTCAGCTGGTGACAACAGAGAGTTGTCTTTTAAAACCTTGTGTAGAAAATTTGGCAAAGCAAGTGGGAAGAGAAGCAGCCTTCTATCTGTTCATGGTGGTCTCGGTCAAGGTTGGGATGTCATCTGTTTATATTACCATAAACAAAAATCAGAGGAGTAACTATGCACTTACACTTTACATCTCACATTAAGTCATAATGTAGGTTGTTTTGTGTTTAGTGTGATTTGCACATGATCCATGAATAAACTATAGTTAGTTTGGGGCAGAACCATTTGTACTCATGTTGTTTTCTTACTGTACATGATAAGCAACACATGAAGGCATTGTTTGTAATTTCCTGGATTAAAAAAAAATGTTTTGCCACACCCAAGCCTCATTCTAACCTATCTATAAACTGCAGTTAAAAAGATTTTCTTTAACAGCAGTCCAGATTACTGGAGGAACCTGCACTCAAGGGTAGAACTATACAATTTAGATCAGAGTTTCCCAACGCTGGCAACTTCTAGATGCGTGGACTTCAATGGCCACGCTAGCTGTGGAATTCTGGGATCTGAAGTCTACACATCTCAAAATTGTTAGGGTTGGGAAACAGTTATTTAGACCATATAATATTTGACTGTAACTACTGGTCATCAGGACAGTGAATTCTGTAAGTTGATTATGCATTTAATCACTGAACTGTATTCACACTATGCCAAGCCATTATTTTCTTACTGATGCTACACTGCCTATACTACAATGGCTAGATTCATACAAGACATGAAGTCACCATTGAATAAATTTAAGGATGATCTCAGAATCCAGTAGTCCATTGGGTTCAGACAAGTCTAAAATGCATTTGATGGTAGCTTTGTGATCTCAATTCTAGCAAATCAAACTTTCTCAGATGGCCTTGAGAAGTAGTGTTATCAGAGGGTAGACCAGCTTTTCTCCATCCCATTTTTTATGTTATACATATTTTTAAATAAGCCTCCATATGAGGATCTCATCATTTCAGGGTAGGTGAATGCAGGGAAGCACTGTATAACAGGCCAAAGCACACAATTTAATCTATCATGATCAAACTCCTCAGCAATTTCCATCAACATCAGAAAATGTGGATTCAACTATGTGACAGTAAGATCATCCCACTCACAAATGATGGACAGCACAAAATGTTTGCTACAGAGGGAAAACCAGCAATTGGCCTATCTCTTATAACTAGCTGACAGTGATATATTCTCATTGCTCCGCCACTGAAAAATTGGGAGATGATAATGATTGAAAGCCAGAGGTCGATGGGCAAACAGCCCAAACCCACCAAACCCAGTTTACAGTATTTTTGCAAACTGAGCCCACGCAATATCAGAAGAAATTGACAAAGGCACTAAAGAACCTTTCTAACCACTCTTCAGCCACTAGGTAACTAATCGCTCTCTCTCATTAAAACCTACTCCCCAGGATTGAAGTATGGTAAAACAAGGTAGGGGAGATCTATGTACATTGCCTCAGGTTCCTGGAGAAAATACAAGCAAACAAGCAAGTAGGCAATAAATACATAGGTATCATTCTTAAGCTAAAAAGTATTAAAGTATCTCTATGCCACACTTGGCATGCTGACAGCTACAGCAAGTGAATGATGCTGGGGCAAGTACTAAATATACAACATTTCTTTTTAATGTACATTAATTACACTTAACATTACTATGTTCCACGTATTTCAGGTTTCAGGGATTTGTTCTGTGTTCAAAAAGAATGCAATAGTGTTTTTTTTTTTTAGTTTGTACTGTAGTTTTAACGTTTAGTTTTCATTTTAACCTTTTGTAGTTTTTAACCTATATACTTTTTCTAAGATTTTATAGTTTTTTACTTGTAATGCCGCCTAGAGTTACTTGTACAGAGAGACGGACAGCATATATTAATTTGAAAAATAAATAAACAGGCATTTTACCCCAAAGCAAAAGATAATCTACTCAACCATAAAATGCTAAGTTATAATAAAACTCTTACATTCTTAAAGGGAAAATTATTGTGTGACTAGTAAAGCCTCACTCTGTGAGAGAATCTCACTGAGTATGGAAGCAGAGTAAGTATGAAGATAGTTTATTGTTAGATCCTGCATCTACATAAAATACATTAAATTTAAAATGTGCATTTTTCATTGTAAATTGTGGCTTGGCAAAAATTCCAAAGACTTTGTTGACTTGGCATTCACTACAAAACAATGACATTGTGCAAAAATCCATTTTTTTTTCTCTAGAGAATTTATTTTCTTTTACTCATTGGAGTTAGCAAACATACATATTAATGCTGCACATTTATATTTGTTTAACTCTGCTTATCAGCTAAAATCCCCTGTATCTATATTGATTCTTCCTGACATAACTGCCTTCTAGTTATGTTTTATTTTGTGCTGATATTTCTCACCTATTTGTTATTACTGTGTTTTGCTCAGTTTTCATTTGTACAATCAAATTTAGCTGTTGCCTAAATCAGAATGTGTTATTGTAATACAACTGAACAAGGACTTTGACAACAAGCTAATTGAATAGTTATATCTCTTACTCAAGCAAATAAATCTCAGTGGCATAGTGATATAAATGCTAGACTTAATATGTGGTTGTTAGGAAGAATTCCTGCTAAGTACCCTTTAAGCAAACTATGGATATGATTAGGACAGCAAGGAGAAAGAAGAAGGGGTTGTTAACATGCTACCATGCTGATCTTTCAGGAAGCTCATACAATGTAGTCTTAGTCAAGGCAGAATTTATCATGTATAATTGATAAAAGTAATACAAGGGCATGCTGTGCTTCCTTGCTGTACACAAATGCTCTGTGCTGGGTGAAAAGATCTCCCCACTATTAGAGCATTAAGTGGGGAATCACTGTAATTGCATGTATTGGAAACAACAGATTTGTGTGTGTGTGTGAGAAGTTATTAATGGTATTATTTGAGATTTGCAACCCAAGTTTTGTTAGAGTTAGAATTTCACCAACAATTCCAATGTTCATGCTTAAGATGATATACATAAAGAACAATATTCATTTTGTGACTGCAATTTTTATCTTGGTTGTAGAATACATACCTTGGCATACATTCTAAATCTCGGCATACAGTTGGCATACAACCAAAAGTGGACTTAAGAGCATTTAACAAAAAATAATGCTACTTACCAACTATTGCTAGATTGTGCTCTGAACCACATGCAACCTGCAAAACAAGTGGTAATATAATAGTAAACAAAAATACCAAACAGGATAATGCACTTGGAATACACAATTTTGGAAGATAATACATTATATTTATGATAAAAATAAGCTTGGTATTGAAAGGCATACTGCCTCTCATATTGGAGATGATCTACAGCAATTATATCTCTGGTAATCTAATCCTTTTTGCAAAGAAATCCAATCTCAGGGGCAATACCACACAATGTATAAAGGAATATTTTCTTTTATCTGTTTACAAATTCTTTTCATTAAGTCCCAAGGGTGTCAGACTGGAGGAGAATGGAGGCAGTCCTTAACAATTTTGAGTGCTATAGTCAAAGGTATTGATAAGCACGCAGTAATTGCCCAGCAGTAAAGCATAACTACTGTAATCAAAACTACTGATAAATATACATATCAAATTATGGTAAATCTGCTTTATAATACAGTGTTGGCACTGCAAACAGCAGTGTCCTTAATTCAGCTCTTAGCAATCCACCCCTCCACTTCCAATAATTCCTAGTGGTTATTTCTCAGTGCCAATTAAACAAGAAAAGTTTACAATGACATAAATTATAACTATATACCCCCTTCACAGTTTAACAGGACTACAGGGAAGGAAGAAAATTGCTTGGAAGTTGCATCACAATTTGACTTTCTGATGGTTGGGCAACAAATCTCATAATCTTCAGTGAACAGTGGCTAAACTTCCATTGAAGCATGTTGCCAAGATGCAATGGCAGAAGAGCAGGGTTAAGAAGGAAAAAAGGTTGAGAGAATAGTGGAAAAGAATAGAAAGAGGAATCAAGACTTAAGGATTGAGTAACCAGCAGATGGAAGAAAGCACCATAGAAAAGTTAAACTGGATAAACTGAAAGGTAGCTGGAAAAACTATGAAATTAATGCTCAGCCATCTCTTCCTCCTGCTATGCTGATTTCTTTCTCCCTCATTCACTTGCGCACATAGATGTGCACACAAACAAAATGAGAACCAAATCCTAAACTGCAGAATTTGGTTACTCTTCAGTAAACAACTAAGCACCATTCTAACAACTAGAATGGTGCTCAGACTGAGACTGCTGGGTACTTGAATTGGCAAAGTATCCCCACAGGACAGAAAGAGACAAAGGCATGAGGTTTTAACATTCCCTTTCAACTTCTACATACCCTGTAAAAAGATATTTTTAAAGCCACCTCCTGGATTTGAGTGCCACTGGGGAAATGTTAAACTAATCAATACAAAATTCAATTGTTGGAATGGATAATTGAGTTATTACATCTCTCAGGGGATTAGTCATCAGTAGAATGGTTTCAGTTGTCTTATGAATCTCCAAGGTGTTTCCCTGGTGCTGCAGACCAAGGGCTTTCATGAATGAAGAGCATTACCTAAAAATATTAGATTTGAAGAGTGGGATTATGAACATTTCTCACTGTCAGTGTTATAACATTGTGTCACTCTTTTTTGTATCATGTATGCTAAAAGATTATAAATCAAAGTGGAAGGTGAAGTGGAGGATGAGTGAATCTTCAGGGTGACTTATACAGACTGTCAACCCCACACAACAGTTTTTTTGGGTGGGGAAGGAACTCCTCAAATAAAGTCTCTATCACTGAAGCACAAGAAACAAAGAGCAAAGAGATACCTGGAGGCAAAGGAAGAAAGCTACAAAGGATACGGACTGTGGGAGTAAAAATTGTCCTCCTCCTCACTGTCTCTTCTCTCTTCACTATCACTCACTCCAGGCCTGAGACTTTACAGTATTGGTTCACTTCCAACTAGTACAGCTGAGAATAATCCATGTCATGTGGGAGCTGGTGTAGAGTTGCTCTTTCTTATTAAGTTATAAATGGACCATTTCCCAAACACACTGGGCTTTATATAATTTCATATAAGTGCCAAAAAGTACTAAATTTCTGTTCTTTGAATTACCGCCCACCCCATCCCAAAATAGCTAATGTTTGTGGAGTCTAGATCTTTTTCCTGGTTGGTTTTCTTTTATTGATTGCCACAATATGATTCCAACTGTACTTTCAAAAGTCAGATATATGTACAGTAACAATCACCAGTGCAGATGGATACCCAAACATGCACCCCTGAAAGGAAGGCAATGGAATAAATCAGAAACTTGCTCCAATATGTGATTTATGCTTTATGTCTGCAACTTCTGACCCAGAAAGAAATATACAAATGGAAGAGGACTTATTTGCAGAGTACTCTTAAGCTGCAATGCAGAATGCTGCCAAGAAAAGGCTAAAGCCAAAAGTGACAATTCATTAATATAGCCACTTAGAAGTGAGAGTTGAGGAATTCAAATGTACCAATAGAGGTGAATTCAAATGTGTCCACACTGTCCTTGTGAAGAGCACTGCAGAGTATTTACATAATAATGCATCTGTGGGGGGGGGGGGTATATAAATGACCAATTTACCAGTACATTATTGCTCACTTAATTTGGGTTCAAAAAGTCTCCATAGTTCATAAATCACCCAAAATATTTAGAGAAGCAAAACTCTTCCTCCTTAAAATTAAAATTTATTTTGCTTTGAAGAATGTTTAATATATCCTAGTAACCAAAGATCACATACTGAATACACAATTAAAGATTTACAATTTCCAACTTCACTGCTGGTCTCTTGCCACTGTCTCACCAAAGCACTTATAAAATGTGGTTAATAAAATCCCTTGTCTTGATCAGTCTAGAAGTTTATCTTCTAATATACCCCACTCATCACCCTGCTGCCCCGGTTGTAACTTTATATTACCTAGTAGTCTGGTTTCTGGTTCTAAAAAAGAAACTCAAAGAAATAAGGACATAGTGTTTATATTTAACAATAAAGGTTAGTAGTGATTTTCCAAAGAAGTGGGTCTAACAATCATTCACTTATTTCTTTCCAGAAAGCTTTGAGAGAGTTCCTGGTACAACATAATAGCATCACTCTTCCTGCTAACATAGTATCCATATCTAGAGACATCCTCTCATTCCACCTAAGAATCTAAATAAAATTAATACTTTGCACATTTTAGCATAGCTTTGTCAGAGACCCACACTATCCAGTTCAGAGATCTGACTGGGACCATCCTACAATCTTATTACCACTTTCTACAATTTAGACAATTTCCAATTTAAACGGAAGATCTTACTGTGTAGATCTCCAATAATAGGAACAGTAGTCCTTCAGAACTTAATGTATCATCTGGCATTGCCAATACCTAAACAGTTGTGAATAAGTGTAGTTTAAAAACAAAAACAACTTTTGTTTCTCCTTGTGAAAATATATCTACTCAATCTGCTTGTGACCCTCTTCCAGATCAGATTTACATAGCTCTGTGGTTTTGTGCGGTATATGGTTCCTTTGGTCCCAGTTAATGCCTAATATTTATTCTACGTGCCTTGATTCTTCTTTTAATCAATCCCATGTTCTCTACCTCTTACTGTAAATGCTGCGGGACAATCCGAAAACTAGCACTAAGCAGGGTAAAGTTAGGCTTTCTTGAGATTGTACATTAATTTAGTGTGATGCTTTGGTTTAGGATAAGGTTTTATACAGTCTTAGAATTAGATTGCACACTTTTTTATTTTACACCTAACACTTAAGTCTTAAAATTCCTATTGGCATTAGAGTAAATATAGGATTAGAGTTAGGCTTCCCTGTGATTTTAGGCTAATTTTATTGTGATGCCTTGGTTTAGGGTGAAGATTTATGGTTAGTGCTAGTGACATTTTGTTTATGTATACTGTAAAAGTTTGGGTTAAAAATTCCTAGTGGCTTTAGTGTAAACTAAGGGATAGGGTTCCTTGAGATCTTATGTTAATTTTAGTGTAATGCTTTTATTTATAACAAGCTTTAATGCTTGGTGCTAGCCTTATAAATAGAGTGCAATGGCTTTTTCTTTTATGTGTAACCTACAGGGTTAAAAATTCCTAACTGTTTAGCTTGAGATTTTAGTGTCATCATTTGGTTTAGGATGAGGTTTTATGCTTAGTGCTAGAGTTAAAAGGGCATGGCATACTAATGCTACATGTATCACTTAGGGTTAAAAATTATTTTGGCATTAGGATGCGCTTAATGTTAGAGTTAGTCTTTCTTCAGATAGTAAGTTAATTTTACTATGATTATTTGATTTAGAGTGAGATTTTTGCTCAGTGCTAGTCTTAGAATTATCTTGGGTCATGGTTTTTATTTACCTGTTGCTGTTGGGATTACAAATTCCCATTGGCATTATGGTGAATTTAGGGTTAGACTTCCTTGATCAATTAGGTCAATTTTAGTGTGGTGGTTTGGTTGAGGCATCATGCTTAGTGCTAGTGTTATAAATATTTTGCAATGCAGATTTTGTTTATGCATAACTCTTAGGATTAAACTTTTTTATTAGTATTACAATGATTTTGTTGTTTGTGATTTTACTTATAATCATTTTCCCTGTTCCTCTTGGATTATTTAGATTAGATTTAGGGAAGATTTAAATTTAGTTTTCTTTTCCTTTGACCCTTTATGATTGGCAACCCACACTTTGTACTTTGGTAGTACCAAGGTGGAAAGCAGAACCTTCCAGTATCCTACATGGTCAACCAGGTTATATTCATCAGAAAGAAAAATCCATTGTCTTGGGTATGGTTAATACTACTTATAAGAATTATTCTTTTTAAGCAACCATAAGTGTTGCTATAGCATGATCCAGTGGGGGAGAGGAATGGAGTTGAGATTTAGATATGCCTTTATCAGAACATGCTCTACAGACATATTCTGTTGAGGCAATATATTTGGGTATATTTCATGCATAACCACCCTCAGATTTGGTCAGGATTTGATTTTTCCATTCCTGGAATCTTGGGGCCCAAACAACTTACTGGGACCATATTACCCAATGCATCTTTGTCATATGAGAGCAAGCATGATATAGTTATGCAACAGTGAGTTTAGTGTTATAGATCAAAATAAGAATACACTTTCAGGTAAAAAATCATGTTTATAATTGTAACTTTGTAATCATTTAAGCCAAAACACATTGCTGTAACATGTTATGTAGCAAACATATACAGCACTTGCACTTACTGTATTCCCTGTGTTGGGATCTAAGGCCAAGACCATAGCTGATGGGCAGTTAGTAAGTAAGAAAAATGCTTATTTTAATTTCTGTAGCAATGCTGCCATTTTTGTGGTTAAAATCCATAGGACTGTTATCATGATTTCAGACTGATCATGACATGTTAAAAATGTACATTCTCCTCTTTGTTAGATCCTCAATCTTTGAATTCTATCAAGATAGCAAGAAACATGGACATTTAGTTCTTAGGGGAGGCCAAAAAATATTAAGCAATAATGGAAGCATAAATCTACATGTCATTTACAGCACTGGGTTTCTGATATTTGCTGCCTGTCAGTATTTTATTTATTGCCCAGCCCAGCCCAAATAAGAAGGCAAGGAAGGGTCCTTTGAACAATTTGGTCAATTTTTTGAAGTGTCTTGCTTATAATATCATGTTTCATTTTCTTTTCTTTTTCAAATCTTAACATTACATCATATTAATGTTACCTCATATGATTAAGACAGTCACAGTTATTATTAGCTGTTAAATACAGTATATACAATGACACCTTTAAAACCTTTTTTTTTTAACTTTCACTTTTGACAGTATCCTCTTGACATCTTTCTTGCGTTGTCCTATTTCTTTAGGCCAAGGCAGATCTTCTAATAGGTGGAAGTAATTATTCTGGCTGTGGTTTGGTTTACTGGACCCACAAACAAAGATTCCCCATAGAAAACCGCATGACATAAAGCAGCCTATTCATTATGAAGGGTGATTGATATACAGTATTATAGCTGAACTGGCACAGAGCTGGGCAACAGCCAAGAGATTTTCCTGTATTTGGGCAAAAAACAATGTCTCCCTAGCCACACACAACATTCTGGCATTTTGAGAACTAAAAATACGGTCAATGTATTTTTATTTTTTAATCTATGTTCTTAAGTAATATTCTTTCTTTTCCTTCTTGTTTTCCTGTTCGTATACTTCCAACTGTACTTCCATCATGCAGGGATAGTTAAGCCTTTCTGGGGTGCTTATATATTATTTATATATAAAATAATGATTTTAAACACAACATAAGAATGGAAAAGGAATCTATTTAGGTGTAACAATTGAAGGGAACTGCCTCAGCGGCCAGTGCCCGGTTGTCCTTGCCTGCACTAGAGGTTAAGCAGAAGCAGGTCTGATTATTACTTGCTTGGGAATACCAGGGCTGCAGACTAAGCTAGGAAGTTTGAAAACTCTTGTGGAAGAAGAGATGGCAAACGTCTTGTATGCTGTTGTCTAGAAAATTATATTGATAAACTCATGGACTAAAAAGGAATCATGTTTACTTGAAGCAAACTATACTTTCTGGAACAGAATTACAGTGACTACAATTCTCACAGTTACATTTTTTGTTTGCAGGGAATATGAGCGATGCAGTGGCATTTAGATTTTGGTTAGTGCCTTTACATCTGGGTAGCCATGTAAACATAGTTATCTTCTTTCTGACAATAACACAAATCACCTTCTAGATTAAAACATATTTTATATGAAACTTTTAACCCATTATTCATTAAAAGTTATGCATGAAGGAGGATGTAACTTTGTTGTTGTTGTTGTTGTTTAGTCGTTAAGTCGTGTCCGACTCTTCGTGACCCCATGAACCATATTGCGCCAGGCCTTCCTGTCCTGATGTAACTTTACTAGTTCTCAAAAGTTGGTTCTATCATTCAGAGACTGATATATATTTTATGTCAGAATTGCTGGAGCCACGAACAAAAATTCCATATAGAAGGCTGCATGACATAAAACGGCTGCTCAAACAAGCCTATTCAGTATAAAGTGTGATTGATGTATTACAGTATAGCCAGACTTGAACACAGCTGGGCAACAGCCAAGAGATTTCCTGTATTTCGGCAAAAAACAATGTCTCCCTAGCCAAAAACATTAAAGAAATCACAGCTACTTTTAGATAAATTAGGACTCCTAATAGTTGTAGGCACAGACAAGCAAGTGAGTTAATCCTGAGTATATGTGGAAATACTCACCCCACTGAGAAATTCCCTTGACTGCAAAAGGTTAAAAGATGAGCAAGTTTTTTAAAAACTCAAATAACACATTTCCTCTCATGAATACATGCCAGTCTGTTTACAGATAATTCCTAACACAAGGCTTAAAGATAAATACGTGTTATGGTGAGATTTTAGCAGAATTTTTATGCTTCAAAGCCCACTGCAGATTTATACTTTTGAGCAGCCTTTCCAGTCCTGTTTTCCAGATCTGTTCCATAACAACCCCCATTATTCCTAGACTGGGAGAGACCTGAGGATGATAGGTGTGTAGTCCAAGAGGTCTAGAGGTCTCTGGGCTAGGACAAGCTGACCTCACAATGCTTCTTCAAATTCTTTTAACTGTTTTCACAGCAGAAGCACTTCTACCAACTTTCACAGATTCTACAAAGAAAACGGCAATATACATTCTTTTCTGTTCAACTTCAGGGGCCTGCCTTCTGGTGCCCATAAAATCTGGCTTGCCAGCAGATACACTGAGCCAACATCCTACAGAAATTGGAGGGAGGGGGTCATGGAGGAGGGTTGTTTGGTTTTGTTTTTAACTATCAGAAGTATGACAAAGGAAAAGAAAATAGAGTCTTCATAATCCAAGCAACACCATTAAGAGCTATATTGTGGCAACATGTTTCCATAATCTGCAGTGTCTGTGAAGCAGAACCCATATGGTGGAGGGGTTGCACACACAATACACGTACAAAAGCAGCAGTTTCCATAGCAACCAAGCCACAGCAAAATGTATCAGGACAGCTCTTCACCCTCTACCAATTATTGGCGAGCACTGTATGAATCAGCTGACACCTAGTGTCTGTTCTAAACACTCCTGCGGGGAACTCTTTCCAAGCACATTCCCACAGGCTGTTAAAATCTTCTCCTACTCAAAGACAAGAGAGCACTTGGTTTTTCAAGCCCCCCTCCCCAAACGATCAAGCAGCCAGGAGATCAAGCAAGCTGATAATCATTTATGCATATCAGCCTTCCCCCAGCAGCTTGGTTCTTTTAAAACTACAGGAATGCCAAAAATTACATAATTTATTCCACAGATATACAAAGCCACAACCAGCTTCTACCTGGAAGGTAACTAGTATGAAATTGCGCAAAAGCTGGTAAGCCAAAATGCATCCAGACAATATGATCATAAACTTTAAATTACAGAGTGAGCACGGGATTTACTTCTGAGCAAACACAGAAAAAATTGCATTCTAAGGGTGAAGCAGCATGGATGAAATTGCATTTATTGGCAAAGCCAGCTCTCCCTCCACCCTCATCCGTTTTGAAGAGTTGAAAAATTATCCTCTCCCAAAGGAGAATAGAACAGAAAAAGAAATAAAAATCTTCATTTTCCCTTGTACTGAGATAAATGGGCTTTTCAACAAATGAAAAACCAAGTGGAAATGAAAAAAGGTATCAAAACTGTTTCCCTTGCAAACTCAACAGAAGAAACATGTTTCAGTCAGCACAGATTACACAATCAGGTTGATTTTTCTTTTTCTTTTTTTTAAAGACAGTATTATATTAAAATTGGAGAAGACTCCTGAGAATACCATGGACAGCCAAGAAAACAAACTGATGGATCATTGAACAAATCAACCCAGAGTTCTCACTTGAGGCACAAATGACCAGGCTCAAATTATCCTACTTTGGACACATTATGCAAAGACCCAGCTCTCTAGAAAAGGCTCTAGGGCTCGGAAAGGTGGAAGGAAAGAGAAGAAAAGGATGACCAGCAATAAGATGGATGGTCTCAGTTACAGTGGCAATGAGTGCACCATTGGGAGACTTGAAAGAACAGGTTAGGGATAGATCATCATGGAGAAAAATCTATCTATGTGGTCGCTAGGAGTGGGAAACAACTTGATGGCACATAAACAGTCAATTAATTATATTAAAATGTTAGTAGCTTATTAGGATTGTGGAGAACTAGCCCTCTGGTAGTAATCTGTTGCATTTATATGCTTGGATGCAAAGGAATTTCTTCCTCAAGCAATCCACCTATTTAATTCAAATCTCTCCCAAAATAACATCAGCCTGGTAAGGTTGGGCTTTTCAGAACATCCAAGGGAAGACAGGATTATTTGTCAAAGAAATTGTCTGATTTCTATTTAACTTTTTATCAATAAATATAATACAACAGATGGCTACACACACACACAAATACATACAGTCTTTTGGCTTAGGCAAAATTCTAACTCAGATGTATACTGGTCATTTAATTCTGCTGCCAGCCAAACAGGCTTGCAAAGAATGGTGAGCAGCTTTTTTTGCAATAAAGAACGCTGAGACGGGAAGGAAAAAACTTGGGGAAGTCCAAATAGACAAAAGTGCAAGGCAATTCTTCCAATTATCTGAGGACATATTTCAATGAAAAACACGGTTAGAAAACCCATTCTGAAACAAATGCAAACAGTATTGAGAATGGTCCAACACTTTTTCTAATATATATTTCAAAAGGGAAACAATGGAAACGGTTTTGAAAAATATTTGCAGCAAATGAAATTGCTCACATTAGCAGCTACAATTTGAGATCTAGTGCAGTGGTTCTTAAACTGGGGGTAGCTGCCCCAAGGGAGTGGTTTGGCATATCCTGGCAATAATGGAGGGATTTGTAATTGTTTGTGAGTAAAGCATCTAATTTGGGGACTGCTGCCATCAAGGCACTTGTGCAAAGCAACAGAGTCTGTGCTCTTTTGGGTTTTTTTTGTTTGTTTTTGTGGGGTAATGACATTATTTGAGACCAGGAAAGGGGGTAATTGGATCAAACAGTTTAAAAACCACTGATCTAGGGTAATAACATCAAAATCTCATTGGAAATATCCTTTAAAAAATAAATAATGCCTGCCCATGCCAGTGACCATGCTAAAACAGAGACAGACCTACTCTCAATTGTACAAAGAATAAAAGTATGCTTTAGTACTAGTGCAATCTAAATAAAATGATTGATTCAAGACTCACAATAAAAGTTGGTTATATTTCATTGTGTGAGTTGTTTTTGTACATCAACTAGAACCTGTTGATGTGGGCATGATAAAAACACTGTTACTAAATAACATAAATAAATTATACATTTATGGGTCATTACATGATACTTACAGAGCAAAATTTGTATTCGTCAATATGTCTTGGTCTACTGAGTTAATAAATAATGTAGTAGCATACTTAATGTTAGCTAAGTATAAATGCATATCTTATCAAACAGCATTATGTGAAAGATCAAAGAAAAAATGAACTTCAGTGTTTTGATAGGCCAAGACAATTATCAAGTCTCACTAAGCTAAATCAAAAGCTTTTGCTTTTGGAAAGCTCAGTTACTCGTATTTTAAAGCTTTGTTTCAAACAGATTTACCGTTTCAATGGCCTATGGCATTTTTTGTATTCATAACAGCTTTAAAAAATAAATCAATAAAAGTTAGTAGCCTGCAAAACATTTTAGCTTCCTGGAGGCTTGTAAACAAGCAACAAAGCATTCTTTAATATTTCCCCTGTCATTTAGATGTCCTCACAAACCAAAACTATCCTGTCTTAATTCAGAGGAGAGGAAGACTGCATTTCCATTTCAGTTTCGCTAGGAACAGTTTCTTATCCCAGGAGTTCTAGCATTCTTTCCATCTTCCTTCCCCATCATCTCAACTTACCCTTTCCATACCATGAGTGAGCTCATATGGGGAATTTGTAGTGTTAGCAGCCTCATATAGAAAGGCTCCAAGACAATACAGGTAGTCCTTGTTTAGCGACCACAATTGGACTAGCAACTCAGTCATTAAGTGAAGCATCACTAAATGAAACTGCAACTGTGCTTCTGATCTTACTTCAGCTTTCCTTTGCTTTACAGACCGGTGAAGGTCATAAATGCAAGGATTGTTCATAAAGTTACTTTTTAATCACCATTGTATCTGTGGAGAGTCACTTAAATGAGCCAGTTGCTAAACGAGGACTACCCATACTGCCTAGAAGCCACATGGCATGATTGAAGAAAAAAAATGCTCATCACAAACTTCCCAATTTGGGAAGACCACAAATTAATTTCAAGGTTTTTATGGAATAGTACAGAGAATAGTTCTTGCTATTACTTTGTCAAAGATCTAGAAGTAGAGATCAAGGTTAGATACAATTCCACAAGTATCTGTATATTTCCAGTGAACTTTTATTGGTCATGTTTCAATTGCTGAAACAAAATTGAGGTGCAACGAAGTGCTAAGAAATATACAGATCTTGAAAGTGTTGCAATCGTGATAGAAAGATCTGACAGAAACATTTGATGGACTCATTTTGCTGTCCATGATGCTACAAGCCAGTTAGAATTTATTACAATAAACTTATCCAGTGCTGGAAATAACTGAGAAATGCAAAGAGTGTTAGATGTCAGTGGCCAGCTCTTTAAGAAATCTTTGTGCATGCATGTGTGTTTGCTTGCTTGCTTGCTTGAAGTGGGATCTCTCTTCTCCCTCATTCTTCCTGTAAATATCATCACCTAGTTACACAATGCTGTATTATAATTTGACAAATGTGTGGACATTTGATCGTTCTTTCAAGAAAAAGGAAGGCAGAGTGATAAATATCATCACAAGTGAGCAAACATAAGGTTTGGGTTTTTTAAGAAAAAAAAGTACATTGGCAGAGAGAAGTTGAGACATCCTTCCCCACTTCATGAATCTTTTACTCAAGGCCCAAAAACCGGAAAACAGACCCCTTTTGCAGGAATTAAAGAATCTCATGAGCAGAAGAGGAAAAATTTGGCTCATTCTTAATATGACTTTAGTTAAGATAGAAATAAGAACAAAAACTGCTAATTAATACTCTATTCTCAAAACAAACTATATTATAAGACATGACAAGTTGAAAACAGTGGGGAAAATGTTTACTTAGTAGGGCACTGCAAAGCTTCAGAAGGGCGCCCCATTTTAATTAGCATTTATGCAAAGCATTCCTTCTAAGATGTTTTATGAAACAGTGTATCTCTCCCTCACCCTTCTTTTTTTTAAAAAAAGGCAAGGTTAGGCAGTCTCACTGTTTCAGTTTGTTTCTACCAAGGTTTTATCTGAGTATACATAGAATGTTCCTGTTCTTTTTTCCTTATACTCTATATACTGTTGCTTTGCATATATTGGAACAACTGTTGCTTTAGTCATATATTTCATTTCTATCTCCATCACATGTACTGAACTATTGCTTACTCAATCCAAATAAAAATACAAGTTAATTATCCACATAGTTCAAATGTTCCTAGATCAGGCTTCCCCAAACTGGTATCCTGCATATGTGCTAGATTACAACCCACCTAATTCTAGTTAAGCATGGTCAACATCAACAATGACTGGGAATTACGTGAGTTCAAATCTAACATTTCTAGAAAGCACAGGATTGAGGAAAATTGTCCTAGGTTAAATATCTAGATTAAAACCCACCTCATATATTATTGCAACAATTGGAGACTTAACCAGGTTCATCTTTGTGTTATATACATTGTGATGCTCAATACAAATACTCTTCCTGCCTAAGTATTTATGTATGAAGTTGTATTGGCTTCATACAGAGAGGAAAGAGACACTATTCTTCAAAGCACTATAGACAAAAGTCTTATAGGGCATTAAATTGAATCTATGCAAAGCCATCATTGCTACATTCACTTGGCAATCACCAGCTGAAAGACATATTATGGCAAACTCTTAGCAGTTTTTCCCATTATACTTAGTAAGACAGTGCCATGCTGTGGACAGTCCTCTTTCCATGCTGTTACACTCCGCAGTCTCTTGCAGGTACAGTAAGCATGTTTTCTGACCCAGTTTCCTCGCCAATCTCTACTTAGCAGTATGCTAGAGATGCTTCTAGCATGCCAATCGGGGGCTGCAGCCTGCAGTGCAGTTCGTTGTAGCACATTCACAGTTCTGACTTCTTTTTAAAAAATCAGTGGAAAAGTACTGGATCTGCTAAGCCTAGCTGAGCTAAAGCCACTTTTATACATTCGTTTCATATATCTTTTCTTGTTACTGCTCTCAGCAAACAGAAAGAAATTTTTAAAGCTATGTTTGTAACAGAGGGGCTATTGGGAAGGAATTCAGACTTCCCTCTTCTGCTCATGGATGGTAAAAAAAAAAAATCCTCATAAATCTATAAGCCTGAACATATCTGTTTGGACTGGCTACTGTGGTATAACATCCACTATAAGGGAGACATTTCTTTTATGCTTGCTTACTCGATACTGTGTGTGTGTGTGTGTGTGTGTGTGTGTGTGTGAGCGCGCGCGTGCGTGCGTGCGCGCTTCCGAGTCAGTGTTGACTCCTGGCGACTGCATGGACAAGTCCCTGCAGTTTTCTTGGCAAGGTTTTTCAGAAGTGGCTTGCCATTGCCTCCTTGCTAGGGCTGATAGAGAGTGACTGGCCCAAGGTCACCCAGCTGGCTTTGTGCTTAAGGTGGGATTAGAACTCACAGTCTCCTGTTTTCTAGCCTGGTGCCTTAACCACTATACCAAACTGCTTTGATATTATACCAGGTAAAAAAATAAAACCCTATCCCACCGCAGCTACCAAAAGGGCTATCAAGAGCTATGAGGCAGTGGAATGAAAAAATATATCCAAGAGAAACTCCTGCACATACAACTGAGATCAACATTTTGCTCCAGAGAGGGGTTAATGTTTAACTAAGGTTGCTATTATATTATCCTCTCTTCATCATGGTATGCTAAAATTCAGCCACTACTCGAAATTATCAACAAAGACTTTGTTGAGGATAAAATAATTTGTACTGGGACCAGATAAACACAATCTTTGGGATGATCAAGGCCCAGTGAATATTTAAAACCTGATAAAAAATGAGAGATTCATACAAGCAGGTGCGATAATCTAAAATTTAAAGGGATACTCAGGAGAAACATTAAAATATAGGGACAATGACAACCAAAGTAATATTATGAAGGAACGATAAGGTACAGCTTTGAGTGTCTGTGTTCTATAAAACATAAAACATTTGAATTATCAAAAAACAAAGATGAGGCATAACAATCTCTCCTCTAAAACTGCACTGTCACTATTTCAGGTAAACATGAGAGGCTTCCAAGTGAGATTCTATGGTGGGCTAGATGTCTCCAAAGGAGCGGAGGTGGTGCTGCAACAGTGAATGGTGGCCAATGGAGATTTCTGGCCAGCGAAATCTTTGCAGATAAAGGAGAGATTGAGAGATCACCCACCTCCACACCAGACTGCTGCTCCTCTTAAGGAGACTGCAGGATAGAAATCTTGTGGTTTTCTTGTGAGCAGAGAGGCAGGGAATCAAGGGAGAAGCAGCTTGCTCACACACACAAGCACAGCTTTTTAAGGACACTAAGCTTGACCAAACCCTCACTTTCTTAATCATTTTTGGATACAATCAATTTACACTTGAAAAGAGATCTTTGAAAACAGCCAACGAAGAAAGCGAGTCTCATTGTGTCAGCTTTCCTTCCAAATTACAGAAACTGAAACAAGGAGGACAATAATATTTTTAAAAGACTTTAAAATAATAGCAAAGAGCTTAACAAAATTTTGACTAAGAAAGTTACAAATGGATAAAGGGGACTGTATAAATTTGGAAGATTAATATTTTGGTGAAAGTGCTTTTGGTGCTATTTGGAATTAATTAAATAAATAGATCAGACCTTCGTGGGAATGTTGATTGTCTGACGTCAAAAGGAAAAGGCAATTGGCGGAATTTACAAAATAAGGAGATAAGTATAACATGAGATTGACGATGTGATTAAAACTACAGAAAGGACTAAAGCCTTAAGGGAACAAAAAAGGTGAAAGAGGGACAAAAATGGAGAAGCCTGCCTTTTACTTTCATCTTTATAATTGATTTACTTTTATTTTGGATTATAAATAAAAGAATGGCAATTACCAGAAAATCTACAAGGCTTGGTGAGGGAAGGAGAGATTCATTGGAGCAACTGACAGAAAAAGGGATTACTCCAGAAATATTACAAAAAATGTTTGAAGAGATGGGGAAGCAGATATTTGAATCTGTCAAATCTTTTAAAAGTGAGCTGATGGCTTTTGAAGTGAGAATGGAAGAAAGATTTGTAAAAATGTAAGGGGAGATGAAAGAAGTTACCAAAAAAACTGAAGCATCTATCAGACAACTTACAGGAGACGTTAAACAAATTAATGACAAAGTAGAAATTTTAGAAAGTAAAACAGAAATAATAAACAGGGAGATGGAAAAGGACTTAAACAAAAATTTTGCTTGAGATTTGGAGAAGCTCCAGAGGATCCTGGAAAACACACCAGAGAAAAAGTTATTCAATCTTTAACAAACTTTTTGGAATGGAATGATGATATGGAGGCAGAAATTGACAACGTTTATAGAATTAACATGCGATTTGCAAAATTAAGAAATGCACCAAGTGATATTCTTGTGCACTTTATCAGGAAGAAGACTACTGGGTTTTCTATTCACAGCAGAATGTTACTACCACACTGAAAATTAATAACGCAGATGTGATTATACTTAAAGAAATTCTGATCAGAATGTTTAGCAAATGAAAAGAGGTGGAGGTTTTTTTTGACTGACAAGCTCAAGCAGAAAAAGATACCATTTCGATGAGATAGCAAGACTACTATATGCATGAAAATGGAAAGACTGTGATATATCCACAATGGAGGAATGGTTGGTGAAGATGATGGAACTAGCAGAGATGGCAAAATTAACTTGTTTGCTTAGAGAAAGATCAACTGTTACATTTATTAGTGACTGGAAACCCCTTATGGACTTTTTGCTCAAAAAAGAAAAAAATGAACTTGTGATTTATGGGTTTGACAATTAGTAAGGGTAGCTTATGGAAGAAGGAAATTATGATGTAACCTTAGAGATGGTAAAATATAAATGCATTTATAACCGCCATCAAAAGACTGGAAGGCACTTCTTTATAATCTTTTCTTTCTCTTTTCTTTCTTACTTATTCACTATTCTTCCTTATTTTCTTTGTTTCTTTTCTAATATTTGTATTGCTTTTATCTTGTTAAAAATTTCTTCAATAAAATTATAGTAAACATGAGTGACAACTTGGACTTATCTTTTACTTGGAAGAATAATTAATTTATTCTTTTAATCAACAAAAGCTTTAATAATCATATTGTCATTCTACCAATTTCAATTAAATAACTAACAATGTACAATTCTTCTATAAAACAAATAAGATTTCAATTTCCTCCATGCAGTCACCAGGAGTCAATCCTCACTCCTAATTAAACTCTTTAGTGCTACTGCAACAAAAGATTGTTAGCAGATTCCTAATAAGGGGAATTGACAAGCAATTACATGTACTAGAAAAGAATAGGCTAATTCCTGGATGTTGGAAACCACTCAGATCTCAAGATAATGTGCCATCAGCTTCTAAAATAATATTACCTTCTCCGATCAACAAGTGATTCCTAGGCCAAAACAACTGAACTTAGAATGACATGCAGTTAATCAAATGGGACAGGGTCAAGGAATAACTCCAGGTTTCAAGAATGTCCTAAATAGCAAACAGATAGTGGATAACATGGAACACAATATTTTTAAATATGCAAGTAGACTGATGTCTATTCTTTCTTCACTAGAAAAACTGAATAGTTTTGACATACCTTGATTATAAATTAAAAGAGCCATCAGAGGCCAAATATGCTAATGGAATTGGAGCTGGTCCACAGATTATCAATTCACAGTGCCTAATTAAAAGGCCATGAACTAATTTGGTTGGGCTGAGGAAAAGATCACTGTCGTTTGGAAATGAAACACCAATAATACCCCAAAATTATCATAGCTGCTTTGCTGCAGCAACCATAATTCAATGAGACAACTAAATTTTCACTGAATTACAAGCTTCCCTGAACTACATTTTGCTTTTGTTTATACATTAATAAATTATTATTCAGAAAAAAATATTACACAGTAAAACAGGAATAAAATTCCTTGTATTACGTTCTAACATTTTGAAGAATAATTACAATGTATTATGGATGCCTTTAGAGTTAAGTCTCTTTATCTAAAGAAACAACTCTAAGACATTCTAAGCATGAAATCAATATAATTAAAGACTGCCCATTGCTAGCCTGTCTTCACAATTACAGGTACCCAACCAAGAGTTACCTCTGGGTCTCTCTATTGAGGAAAAAAATGGGAATGAGATATGTGGAAAACAATAGTTTATGACAGTTTCTACAAAACTGAAGGAGGTAGCAATAAAAGCAGTCAACAAGATGGTATTATTCACAGTGAGGTTCAACTAAAGTTATTTTGTTGTGTTATGAGTATGTGCTTCCACGTACCAAATAATCTCAGACACTGTAACTTGCATAACTGGATGGAAATCTTAGAAATTTAAAAACATTTAGACCATATTGAAATCAACACTTTTTAAGCCTGAAACACTCTCTTTCATGCCAGACCTGCAACTGGTACAGTTATTTACCCTTTCAGTTGGAAATTACACAATTTGACACAAATTTCCCCCTACATTTTCAAAAATAAACTTGCAATTCGTGCTTTAAATTAGGGAATCATCAAGGAAAATAAGGAAAGTGTGGAGAGTGGGAGCTGGGATTAGGTGAAGGTTAGGGTTAAGGTACTGGAGGGAGATTATCTTCTATTTATCCATGTATCCAACAGTAAAGAGCCAATCTGCAAGTAGATTTGGTACAGGTAGTCCTCGACTTACAACTATTCGCTTAGTGACCATTTGAAATTACGACAGTGCTGAAAAAACTGACTTACAACTGGTCCTCACATGTATGATTATTGCAGCATCCCCGCGGTCACGATTGTGATTCTGGCGCTTGGCAATCATCACACATTTATGATGGTTGCAGTGTCCTGCGGTTACATGATTGCCATTTGTGACCTTCTCAGCTGGCTTTCAACAAGCAAAGTAAATGGGGAAGGTCACAAGTCATGGTCACATGATGCCTCACTTAACAACCACACCACTTAATGATGAATTCTCCCATCCCTATTGTGGTTGTAAGTCGAGGACTACCTGTATCTAGAATGCTTACCTTAGAATACAATACAATACAATACAATACAATACAATACAATACAATACAATACAATACAATACAATACAATACAATACAATACAATACAAAATACTTTAATGACCAAGTATAAAATATATACAAGGAATTTGTCTTCGGTGACAAACAGCAAGATCAACAGTGCGTTTGGATAGCAACAGAAAAATAATAAACAATAACACTACACAGTAAAATAACTTTTTCAAAGGGAGAAGCCACTGTCCAGCACATATCGAGTCAAGTAGTGTTTAACAGAGCAATGACACAAGGGAAAAAACTATTCCGATATCTAGATGTTTTAACATATGGTGCTCTGTAGCGCTGTCCTGAAGGAAGAAGTTGGAATAGTTTATATCCAGGATGGGAAGAGTCTGCAGATATCCTCTCTGCCCTCCTTTTGACCCTCACAGTATACAGTTCTTCTATAGAAGGCAGGCGGGTTGCAATTATCCTTTCTGCAGACTTAACTATCCGTTGGAGTCTGAGTCTGTCCTGTTTGGTTGCAGAATCAAACCAGATAGTTATAGAGGAACAGATAACAGGCTCAATGATTCCCCTGTAAAACTATACCAAGAGTTCCTGGGATAATTTAAACTTCCTAAGTTGCCGCAGGAAGAACTTCCTTTGCTGTGCCTTTTTAATGATGGCTGTAATGTTAAGCGTCCATTTCAGGTCTTGGGAAAGTATAGAACCCAGGAACTTGAAGGACTCTACCACTGATACTGGGTTGTCAAGTATGGTAAGGGGAGGAGTCTTAGAAGGATTCTTCCTAAACTCCACAATCATCTCCACGGTTTTAAGTGTATTCAATTCCAAGTTGTTATGACCGCACCACAAGACCAGTTGTTGAACCTCCCGTCTATATGCTGACTCATTTCCATTTCGAATTAGACCAATGATAGTTGTTTCATCCGCATATTTCAAGATTTTAACAGAAGAGTCTTTTGAAATGCAGTCATTGGTATACAGGGAGAAAAGCAGTGGGGAAAGCACACATCCCTGAGGGGCACCTGTACTGATTAACCGGATACTGGATGTAGTTTTGCCTAACCTCATGTGTTGTTTCCTACCTGTTAGAAAACTTACCTTAGAGCTGTATATAAATGGAGGAATGGAAGTCTATACTCCCTTAATATAATTCAAGTTGTATGGGACCCCTAATCTAGTGCTTCCCTAATATGCTGGGACTGCAGCTTCCACAATTCTTTGACCTTGTCAGCTACCAATTCTCAAGTTGCAGTCCCAGAGAGATGGTCATGGAGAAAGGCTGGCCTAGGCTTTTTTCTTATATTCTTAGAAGGGTGAGGATTTGGGGCGGCTATTATGGTAAAAGAATCAGCACCATTTACATTGTTCATACCTGATTATACAACGGGGGACCCAAAAAAACCCACAATTTATTTATAAAAAATTGTGTATTTATTTTTACACGTTCAAACTTCAGTTACCTTCAAAGTACTCTCCATTTGATGCAATACACCTATCGATACTTTTTTCCACTGCTCAAAACAAGTTTTGAACTCATCGATTTTGATGCCTTTTAGTGCTTCTGCCGTTTTTTGTTTCACCTCCTCCACATCGGCAAAATGTTTCCCTTTGAGGACTTTTTTCATCCGGGGAAACAAGAAAAAGTTGCACGGGGCAAGATCGGGTGAATAGGGAGGGTAGGGCACAAGGGTCATGCCGTTTTTGGTCAAAAACTGCTGAACACTCAGCGCAGTGTGTGCAGGTGTCAGGGTCAGTCTCCAACTGTTCCTTCAAAGCACGACACACAGTCAAGAGATTGTCTCTTTGTTCAGGTGTGAGGAAGTGAGGCACGAATCACCATCACAAAATAGGCAAATGCATTGAAAAATTCTGTAAAAAAAAACTCACTGAAGCCCAACGCAACCTCTCACAACAACCCAGCTGGTACACTGATGCAAATGGGTTCCTAGAACACTCACCTAGCGGGGGAAGCCTGTACTACAAAGCGCCCGCCCTCCATAAGATAATTTTGGGTTTTTTGGGGTCCCCCCTCGTATTTGGCCTCTCTAAATCATTAGCTATCTATTCAGAACTGTATGCTCAAAACATGACAACTCAATCTGTCAAAACTGTATTGGTTGTAATTAACAATACATGTCAGGTTCAGCCCAAGAAACTCAGCAGGACAATTCAGGAAAAATTCAGTTACTTTATTAGCTTACACCTACTAGGTAGAATCTCACCAGACTAACTCTAAACCCCAATGACAGCAACTAAACATTCTGCATTCCTTAAGGTAGTGCTTGTCTCCTTCTCTTTATTTTCACACACCGTGGTTGAGGGCTGAGGAGATGCTTGGGATTCCTCTCCCCCTCCCTATGACCTTGGACCTCCGTGCCACGATCCTCCTCTCTCATGTCTTCCATCACAATACACTAAAATAACATACAAGTGACTCCAAACAAAGTTCAACACTTTTAAAACACGAGCACATGCAAATTTTCTGCTGAAAATTTGTCTGTTGTGTTTCTGTGACCTAGAAAAGAGCCTTTCCTTTTCCTGGTTGTTTCTCAGAGATTACTTCTACAATTACTATAACAGGAGTGGAAGATAGCAATCTGCCACTGTTTTTATCAGAGTATGCCACTTCTTTCTGATATATATAGCCTAAGAGATACATATGACTCTTGCATTCTATCATAGATAGAAAACAAATCTCTATGAATTTATTTTAGAAAGAAATGGAATAACTTGCTAGTATGAAGTCCATAATGTTAGGGTAGTAATAATGAATGGAGATCACTAAAGCCAGTCTTTCAGAATTCAAATATTTTGTCCAAAACAACTTATATTTTAGAAAGAATTATCTACAAAAAAGTGTGCATTAGAGACTGTTGTGTTGTAAATGAGCAAATATCAGGGAAAGTTATAATTAAACTATTTACTTGAAAGAGTAGCATATTGCACCACATTTGGATTTACTTCCAGTTTTCACAAACCAAATAATTGGCAGAATAATGGATAGAACATAATAAGTAAATGCATGCAATATTGATTCAATGGATTGAGACAGTACTGTATTCCTTGTGTCAGAGGTACCATTCATATTAGGAAGAGAAGGCTAGAAACCAGGAGTTGGTGAGTTCTAATCCTGCCTTAGGCACAAAAGCCTGCTGGGTGACTTTGAGCCAGTCACCCTCTCTCAGCCCAACTTACCTCACAGGGTTGTTGTTGTTGTGGGGGAAAATAGGAGGACGGAGTATTAGGTATATTCACTGCCTTGAGCTATTTATAAAAATAAGAAAGGCGGGATAAAAAATCTAAAAAAAAAAAATCTAAGCTGACAACATGCATAGTTTTTCCTTACCTCAGATGCACCAGAGAGTCTCGGTACTGTAGCAGGAGCATAAGCTGGCTCTTTCAAATGATGCTCTGTTGATCTCTTTCTGCCCTGGCTCTGTCCTTCATGTGGCATCCCACTTCTTCCAAGCTGACCATAGTCTCCTCTACCCCATGTAAAGACTTTCCCTGTCTCTAAATATCAATAACATAATTGCACATTGTTAGTTCTTGAACTTAGATAAAACCATAATAAAAATTATTAAGCTGAGCAAAATTGTAATATA
This sequence comes from Python bivittatus, assembly GCF_059951505.1. Taxonomy (NCBI): domain Eukaryota; kingdom Metazoa; phylum Chordata; class Lepidosauria; order Squamata; family Pythonidae; genus Python; species Python bivittatus. The sequence continues at coordinate 59,216,575 of NW_028277075.1, forward strand.
GCACATTAAGCTTCCCTTTTTATTAAATATTTCCTTCTCTTCAGTTTACATATTTTCCACGCAATGGATTCAGGGACTGAATTCATAAAACATACTAACCATTTATGGGGTTGCCTGGTTTTGGCTTAGTATATTCTATGAATTCAGCCATGGTGATTTGTTGAGTATGGTTCCTTTTGTTCATTTATTATATTTATATTCCACATTTCTTCCAGGAGCTCAAGGCAGGATATATTGTATACACTCTTCAAATTTTATTCTCACAACTTTAATGGGTATGTTATGCTGAGAAATAATGACTGCCCCCAAAGCATCCAGGGACCTCCCTGTTCCTAGTCTAGCAATATAACTATTCAAACATTCTGGTTTGTGACTTAACATAGGAGTGACAAGTTATATGCTGCACCTCATATCCATTTTGAGTTTTCAGGATGGTCACCTCATGTTCCTGCAGCCTCCAAAAAAGAAAAAGGAAAAGGAACTACCCTCCTAGCAGAACAAAATCTATTCACTTTTGCCTTAGTGCAATCTGTGAATTTAGCTTATTAGAGTTTAGTCTGACAACTACTGTATAGTTTAGCATGATTTATGAAATCAGCCATAAACTGAAATCTAAAAATATCTGTATGGTCAAATAACATGTACACATCACTTTCAAGATGAAGAGATGCTCAGACCCAAAGCTACCATCAAAATTCATGACACTAATATAGAGACTTGCTTCCCAGTTTTCGTGGCCTCTTGACAATCTGTCATTTCAGCCCTTAGGAATCATCAGGAACAGATCTCAAGTTTGTGAATATTTTAACTTACTTCTCACCAGTTCTCTCCTGATCTCCTCACTGTGAGAGGAAATGAGTCAAGAAACCTCCCTACATATGGATAAAATACTCAATTAACATTTTTCCAATTCTACCAGGAAGTCACAAGTCTACTACATTAGCCATAGCTTTGTCCTATTTAAAATTCATAACACACCTTTTCCTTTGAAGCTTTTAATAGTAATAACTGCAATCTAATTTTAGTGGTTTAATTATAAACAAATCTAATATCATTACCATTACAAACTTAATTGCAGCTCTCAAGATACAAGTCAAGTCTTGATTTCCAGCTTAACAGAGCTTTAAAAAACCAAGGGACCTGAGACATACTTTATATTTGACCAAAGATATATGAACTGTGGAAATCACCTCTAGGATACCCCAACTTCCATGTTTTCAATACTAACCTAGTTTTAGATTTTTGGATCAATTTTTACAACCACTAGCAAAAATGACTATTAGGGAGATTTTATCTGAAGAAAGAAAAGTTCTATTTACAAAGAAAGTTGGTTCTATCTATATTTTTATTTTGTACTGTGAACTATGCCTTAGTTACACATGATTGTTCCTTGTTATTATTATTTAGTTTACATTAGCATTTGTCCATTCCATGAGCAAGAGAGATGCCATCTGAGCAATACACAGAAACACCACTTATGTTTAGAATGCGAGTACTCATTCTTAATTTACACTTTGGAAAGTACTCATTATTAACTTGCACTTGCATATGACAATTGTTTCTATTACCACTTCCACTGCTACTTCATCTTGTTTTACCTTGTAATTTGATCGTCCTTTTATTACAGTTGACATTAGGAATTGAATTGTATATTTTCCCCCTTGGGCTTTGCTCCCTTTTATGATTCAATATCCTCCTTTTTCTTAATATGCATACAGCTAAGAAGAGGACTGTGTCCAGTTGCAGCCACAAACTCTGCCCCCATATGATCTACAAGAGTTTATACACCTTACCCACAACATCAGGGACTCTGCTAACTCAACTGTATACTGAATATATTTGAGCCTGTTTTGAGCTTTCATTCTGAACAGATAATTTCTTCAAGAGAAAAAGAGTTATGCAGGCTGGCTGCATCCCGTCAATCCTCAGCCTTCCTATGTTAACTAGCATGGCTTGAAGCTGGGTTCTGCATGTATTCACAGGAACTTTCTGCATAATCAAGGATCTTGTTTAATTATGCTCTCATATATTTCAATTTTTATATAAAATAGCTGCCGTAACTCAGAGGTAAAGGGATATCAATTTCTGGAGACTCCATGCACATGTAGAAATATTTAAAGGTAGATATTAATGTGGCCTGTAAGAGGATAGTTATCACTATCACATATCAGAATCTTTGTTCCAAACTTAACTAAACTCCAACAGGCAACCAGACAAGTAAGTTAATATTATGTTAATTCAAACTTTTACAAAATGATTTTTCAATTCATATTTCACTGCATATTCAAGACTCAAAAGTTCAGAGAAACCCAAACTTTATTCCTGAGCATGGGTAAAGAACTAATATCCTTTCAGAGGTTGTTGGACTTCAACTTCCACTTTGCCCTTAGTTGATTTTCCGTCTACCACCTAATTAGTACATATCAGCTTGCTACTCACTGTGTGAAAACTCTAAATTAGTATGGATACATATTTTACAATAAATACATTAGCTTTTTGCCTTTATGCTTGCAGTATCTGCTGAGGTTTCCCACCACTACAACTTCAGCTTGTCGTCTCAAAATACTTTAAGATTTATATGATGACATAAGACATAACATTTGCAGTATAATTTGCACATGTTATCCTGAAGGTATCAAAAACAATCAAAACTATTTTTTATTCAGCTTAATATTCAACAAAGCTCTTTGCGTCTGCAACAATTGTCATAAACAAAAAACTTCAATACATATACAAATAAGTGTAATTCTTTGGACAACATATTTACTGCTATAAAATACATACATATGAACACCCAAATTTCCTGCAAAAGTTCTTAATATAACTACTGCCTGTGCTCAGTCACTCATTAGACGGACTTGCAATAGGGTGAGACATAGTAAATCCTATACACTTGCTACCAGGTTTAGTTCTAGTCTTGACTACCTGTTCTGGTTCAACTATTTGAGAAAACATTATACAAAGATAATAATTTGTAAAGATCCTAAGTTAAGCTTAACAACCTAAAGCTCTCCAATGTTTTGGATTCCAGCCACTATAGCTGCTTTTTATTAGCCATGTTGTGTGGAGGGAGACAGCAGTTCAAATCCAAACATCTCTGTGACAGAATTGAGAAGGTAAACACTGACTGCCATCCTGTTGTTTTACTGCCTAGACATTCAAACTGTACTTGTGGTTGATAGCCTGAATCTGGAAAAAAGAAGAAATAAAGGGCTTCATACACAGAAAGTCTTTTACCGGGGGCAGGGGGGGAGCTGAAATGACTTAAGAAGCTGGAAAGGAGGACTTGAGGGAAAGAAGATAAAAATGGCTAGGAAGCAAAGATGGCATTACACTATCTCAAGCTGCTGAAGAGATACATGTCCCAGAACGATTCAAGATGAGGGATCCTATAGGATCGCTATGCAAGGAGGACAATGCAGTGTGAGATCTATCTACCCTGCACAGATATCCAGAAGAGGAAGAACCACAAACACCAGAAAGAAGATCCAAGTTTTGCTAACCATAAGAGGTTGCCAGTTAACTGAAGCACTCAATTAGCTCTTTGGGAAATTTAGTAGCAGTTACATTTTTGGATAAACATACTGTTGTTTTAGCAGAAACAGTAATACCGCAAACAGAGACAGACAACTAATCTCTGAATTGTGGAGTAGTTAGGTCATAAAATAATTTGCACTCTCCCCTGTCTTTTTGTTATTGTAGTTTTTAACTGTTTTAATTGGTTTTAAGGGTTAAATGCTGTCATTGTTAGTTGTGTAGTCACATGCAAGTGAGATGGGCAGAAGAAAGAAAGAAAGAGAGAGAGAGAGAGAGAGAACATGGTAAATTTTTTAAATATTAAAACTACTGTGAGAACTCTCACCTTCTTTCTGCCACTGACATAAAATGCATATTCACATGTATTTGGCAAAAGCTGTAAAGAGGGAACTATTTACACTTACACCTTTTGTGGCCTACATTTAAAATAGAAACACCATCCTGTTTCTAAAAGTCCTGACAAAAAAAATTAATTAATTGATTAAAAGCTATTCCATAAAACTGACCTGAATTACATGGTATCTGCCTTTAGCAATTACAGCTGAAAGGTCAGTATACAGAAAGCTTCAACATGCTTGATGAAAGCCTTTGAAAGGAACTGAGGATACCTATGAAAGTCCACACCCTCCATTTTACGTGGCCTAAGAAGTTTGCAGCAGTTCTGAGATTTAGACTAAAGTAACAGAAGAGCCCCAAGAACACAGAAGATGAATTGCTACTTGAAATATAATGAACTTCCTAAGTAAACAGCATTTCTGTAATAAGGCACAGCATGTAAACCATCAACAGACCTAAATCTTAAGAGTTCGTGTGGGTCTACACTGTTGTGTCTTTCTGTTTCTCTCTCTTTTCAGCCATTCTTTAAGAATGCTTCTGGGTCCATATGAGAATAGGGCCTAGAGGCTTTTTGGAAATAGAGGTTATGCCTGAGGCTGGTGTGTTGCTTTGTGGTATGCTAATTTTCTTTTCTTTTCTTAATTAAATGACTTAAAAATATACAAAAATAGGTAAGGCAAAGAATTTGGAAGTACCAAGGAATGAATACTATTATCCCTATAAGCCACACTGTGAATCCTGGATTTGACCCTTTCATATCATCCTATACCAGTGATGGCAAACCTATGACACGCATGTCAAAGGTGACATGCCACGACGTTTTGGGTAACACACCAGCATTCACCAACACCCGACAACAACTATTCTCCCTATCTGAGTTACCAAAGAAACTGAGTTTGTTTTACTCGTATTTCATTTTTGTAATTATCTGACATTTCTTTATATAATACATATCACCACACATGATTAGACTTTATTTTTTTAAAATAAATGAATATGTAAAGAATTCTCTTTTGTTCGGGGGGTGGGAGGGTGTGACATGCCAGCAGAATCAAGTTAGGCATTTTCTGAATTTTTGGCACACCAAGCCCGAAAGGTTCACCATTGCTGTCCTATACAATGGATTGCATGAACCACAGCCATCAAGTGAAGGATGCTTAACCCCAGCAGCACCTTCTAACAGAGTAGGGAAACATGAAATTCCAGGGCCAGATTACTTGCAGGACTGCCTGTCCCTGAGGGTTCCTGCCCATCCTATTAAGTTAGATAGGGTTGGAGAGCTCCAAGTCCACACCCTTAAATATTGCCACTTGATGGGACCTCGAAGGCACACCTTCTTGATGGCCGCCCCAGCCCTTTGGAACAGCCTCCCACCTGAGATCATAGGGAGCCCTACCCTTTTAGCCTTCCAAAGGGCTGCAAAGACCTGGCTCTACCCCCAAGCACTGGGCTAGGATGGGGATTGAGCTGTAAGGATGTTTGATCTGGCACTTTGGAACAAGCATACTTTTGTTTTTAACCATGTTTTTATGGCTTGTTGTGAGCCGCCTAAAGTCACTGTATGAGATAGATAGCCATATAAGTCCTATGAGTGAGTGAGTGAGTGAGTGAGTGAGTGAGTGAGTGAGTAAATAAATAAGTAAGTAAGTAAGTAAGTAAGTAAGTAAGTAAGTAAGTAAGTAAGATGCATTGGGTCCCAGTAAGTTGTCTGGGCACCAAGGTTCCAGGAATGGAAGAATCAAATCCTGACCCAATCTCAGAAGGTGCTATACATAAAATATACCCAAATACATTGCCTCAACAGAATATGTCTGTAGAGCATGTTTTGATAAAGGCATATGAGTCTATCCACCTTCTGCCTCTTCATCTTCTTCTTCTCTTTCTTTCAACCTCTTCTTTTCTTTCTACCTTTCCCAGCATTAGAGCTTTCTCCAGAGAGCCAGGTCTTCACACAGTTTGTCTAAAGTAGAATAATTTGAGTCTGGTCATTTGTGCCTTGAGTGAGAACTCTGGGTTGATTTGTTCAATGATCCATTGGTTTTCTTGGCTGTCCATGGCATTCTCATGAGTCTTCTCCAACACCAAATTCAAAAGCATCCATACTCTTGTTATCTTGTTTCTTCAGTCAAACCTCTGCTTCCATAGAGTGTCACATGGAATACCATGGCTTGCACAATTCTGATCCTTGTAGGTATAGACATATCACAGCATTTGACTATCTTTTCCAAGGCCTAATGGTTGCCCTACTGCCCTACCAATACTAGTCTGTGACATATTTCTTAACTGCTTGTTCCTTTACTGTTGATGGTTGACCCTAGAAGGCAGAAGCTATTCTCACCACTTCAATGGCTTCATTACCAATTCTAAGGCTGGTTGTTCTACCTGTTGTTATTAGTTTCTTCTTTATATTTAATTTCAGTCCCATTTTTTCACTGTGCTACTTGACTTTTATTACTAAGGCTTGCAGATCCTTTGCATTTTTGGCTATCAGGGTAGTGTCATCAGCATAGCACAGGTTACTGATGTTTCTTCCTCCAATTTTAAAACCACATTCATCTTCTTCCAATCCAGCTTCCCTTAATATACAATATATTCATCATACAGGTTGAATAAATAAGGGGAGAGTATACAGCCTTGACATACCCCTTTGCCAACCTGGAGCCACTCTGTTTCATCATGTTCTCTCCATCCTGTGGCTTCCTGATGCTTATAAGTCCCTAATTTTCACTAAACTGTTTACCTTGTTTGTAAATATGTGTATCATTTTCAACTTCATAGAAGGACTAGTTATTTAAAAATACTTGAAAATGCTTATTACTTTTTTATCTCATCAGAGTTCACCTATATTTTAGGCCTTATAAAAATCTTAGATTAGATAGATTAAGAATTTGGCTCCGAGTCTTCCTAGTTTGAAACATTAACCACAAGACAACACTAATTTTCAAGGTTTTTCAACAGAAAAAACAAATAGCACAAAATTGTGCTCATTAACCATCTTCCTGGTATTTTCTGGCATTCTATTGCCAGTTATGGGAGGGAAGACATAAAACAAATGATGAAGCCTCCCAAGAGTTCACATGTTATTTTGACAGCACTAATTTATCTATCATTTCTTTCAGAAGACCTTGGGTCACTAATTCTTCATATTTTACCTAGGAGTTCAAACAGAATTAAACTGCTCAAGAAGACCAACAAAGGTCTTGTAGAATATATTCATGAAGCAAAATAAATCCTATTTAGTACTTCTCTAGAACATCACTACATGCCTTTATAACAGAACTGTTTTCCAGAAGCTTTTAGTACAGGGCCCCAATCCACAACAGGAGCCTACTGGGTGGGACAACATTTTTCCTTTCCACCACAGAATTTATCTAGAAGAAGCTACCCAACTCAGCCTATAATTTTATGGTGTATTCCTTCTTTGGGTCTTTGGTATAGCTGCATTTGGACATAAACATTTTTTTCCATTTTTTCAATCCATTTTCACAAGAAAGAATGTGTAACCTTTAATGTACTGAGAATTATTTATCCATTTTTATGATGCATAACAAACAGATCTGTGTATTTATTCAGAAGAACACACAGATAAATAAACTTCCTTAATTAAGGCAGTCTTTTTTATTGGCCCTAGCAATATAAGGAGGAAGGCAGTTATTCTGAACTAAGGATGAGTCACCTTTTATAAGGCTTAAGACTTTGTTCTCTCCTTTCTCTTCAACACCCTTCTGCTATATTTAGAACTCCCTTCGGTCAAACCATTTAAATGAGATCCTTACATAATCTAATTTACATCTGCAATATTATGGGACTTTTAGTCCCATTCTCACAAAAATATCAATTATAGAGAGTGACTTTCAGTTGCGGCTTTACATTCTGCAATTTGTTTTAATGAAGCATGCTGCAAGGATAAGCTTTACACACTACTACTGTTTTCATTCCCAAATACTCAGAAGCAAAAGGGCAAGCAAGCAAGCAAGCAAGGGGAAAAAAAGGGACCCATAACACCCTGCTTATGGGCTAGATCAGGGTTCCTCAACCTCATCAACTTTAAGATGGGTAGACTTCAACTCCTAGAACTCTCCAGCCAGCCACAGCTACAGGGGACAGTATTTCTGTCCAATATTGATGGCATATTGGAAACTGAATCCTAGACCTACTATCAGAGTAGTGCAGAATCCTGAGGAGAAAGTACCCAATATTGCTTAGAGAAATTACATATTCAAATACAGTGGGCAGGACATGCTTTTTTTCAGGGAGGGCTCTCGTGGAGCATTGTGATACTTGGAAGATTAACCAATCCCTTCATTCATTTTAAATACATGGAACTTAGGCAGAAAACAAGATACCTCCTTCTTCAACCCTCTGGGGAAAAAAAAACTTTTATCTGATTCCAGCATAGATATGCAATGTTCATTTTCTTTGAGTTTTATACAAGAGAAGCCAAAGCAAAAATTATGAAGTTGATTTATTTCAATAAACCATAGTTAAGGCTAATACAGGTTATTGCGTAGAAATAATGATGAACTGGAGCTATTTGAAAATGGAAATGTCAGTTAATTATTTGTTTCTTTCTATCAATCAAAGATTACTACAGAAAGTGAAAAAGAAGGGTTGCAGTAGGTTATAAAAGAGACAAAATTATTATGTGAAAGTATTCTTAAGAAGTCCTGGTTTGTTAACCTGCTGGGGAGATAAAAAAATTAGCTTGGGCTTTAGAAGCTAATAGAGCTATTAGAGTATGCTATGAAGGAAAGTAATAAAAAAATTAATATTTTGTGTATCACTCCAATTAGTTTCCCCCCAAACCTAGATCAAATATCAGAAAAACAGGACAATAAAAACAGACATTATGGCTATTCCCCTATCAAACCACTGCCTGATGACCACAGTCCAAGATAGTATGATACTGAAAAAAAGCCTTCTATAACACATCTTGGCATCTGTTGCATTCTGAGTTAAGAACTTCTAACAGTAGGACTGGGAATATATTTCAGGGAGTGTTCATATTTGACATACAGTGTATTTGATTATTGCATAGCAAGGCAAAGTTGCTGATTGCTTCCTCAACACTGCTTCAGAGTAGAAAGGGGGAGAAAGGGAATGAAAAACACTAAATTACAGCTTAGCATGAGGACCAATCAGCATATTATGTTAAAAATCAAACTCTACATTTTCTTGACACAGGATTTTGCCATGCCTTCCACACATTACAAGCCCTTTTAGGAGCCATCCAAATATTATTTTCAGTCAAATGGATATTGTTGTATTTTAGATACAACTTTTTAGGTTATACCTGATTGCACCACCATGTGTGTCCATCCACTCCAGATTCTTCTGATTTTTTCACCCTCAAAATAGTGAGCTTCAATCTTCTGAGGTTCCAGAACAACAACATCTTTGCTTAGTAGTTGCTTGTGTTTATTGTTTCCCCAAACATATAAATCTCCTTCATCTTAAAAAGAGAGGAAGAATAGAACAGCAATTAAGACATTTTCTATATTTTTTCTTAAGGTCACAGATATTGGGATTAAATGTCATTGTTCTATGCACAGACAGTAAAGATCTTAAATTTTAAAAAGAAACTACAATTCAGAAATGTTAAAGCACAAATGAAGCATAAGTCACAATGTATGCAATTAGCCATAATTGCACATTAAGTTTCCACAAAAAACCAAACTTGTAGTATATTAACCAAAACAGCCCCATGCAAACAAATGCATCAAGAACATACAAACGCACAGCCTTGACTTCATCAAGATACAATACATACACACAAAGCAAGCATAATAAATGTTCCCTTGACAACTCCTCCTAATAAAAAACCATACTGACAAAAGTTCTCATACTGTCACTAAGAATAATAAAAACAAATCTTGACAAAGGACAGATGGAAATAACCTAGGGTACTCAAAAGAGGGAGCCAAGGAGTCTATTTAGGTACAGTGAGAGGAAAAACTAAACACAAGGTTTGCATTTTGTCTTTAGTGACAGAGCTTGTGTGTTGTGTGTGTGTGTGTGCGCGCGCGCCTTCAAGTCAGTCTTGACTCCCAGAGACAGCCTGGATAAGTCCCTGCAGTTTTCTTGGCAAGATTTTTTCAGAAATGGTTTGCCATTGCCTTTTTTCCAAGGCTGTGAGAAAGTGACTGGACCAAAGTCACCCAGCTGGCTTTGTGCCTAAACAGGACTAGAAACTCAGGGTCTCCCAGTTTCTAGCCTGGTGCTTTTAACCACTACACCAAACTGGCTCTCCTCAATATGGCTAGCAGTTGCCAAAATTCTTTTGGCTTTAGTTTCCTGACTTTTTTTCAATACATTTCATTTATTCTCAGTTCTTGGATTTTCTTGCAAGCTTATCTAAGTGGTTCAGCTCTGCTTATGAGGATAAAGCCTGAAAACAGCTAAGAAAAATACAGACCAAAAAAACACAAGTCAAAGTCACATAAAGCATATAAATAAGATTTGAGTTAGGACTTCAAAGTAATAATAAGCCAACCTCCATATTTAATATAGTTTATATAATATTCTGCTGTCTTTCGGAAGGGTTACAGATTTGTTAAAATGGGAGAAGGTAATAGGTGTTGGAATTCTGTTTGGAGACCGAAACACCTAATGCATACACACAGACACAGACACTTCCAAGGAAACGTGAGCTAATATCAGAAACAGAATGTTTTGTATGGTTCAGCCAAGCCATAGGAGTAGCTACAGACAAGGAAACATACCTGTGAATGACATGACATGATGTGAGCCTGAAGCCACACTCCTCACTTTGATATTTTCAAAACCTAGGACAGTAATCCATTTATGTCATAAACTGAAGAGAGAGAATTCCTTTCACAGAGGTTTTCTGTGTTACATAATGTCATAAACACAACTGTAAATGAAGAGAGCTAAAAAATGTAAAATATGTAGAAAAGATTGCTGTATAGGTCATGTTGGGTTACTATACCACAAGCAAATTTTAATAGATCAAAGGTCACTTTGATATGGCCAAGTGATTTTAAAAAATACAAGCATATACATTTACAAATGGAATTAATTTTCAAGAACCATGACTTGGCTTAGGCAACCGAAGTTAGTCATTGCTACATGGAAAGACCTGAAACAGGGGCCTGAACTAAAGAAATGTTGCTACTATGAAAACCACTGAAAATAAAATGAATAGCAATAGTGAGGTTTGAGGATGTCCTCCCTTGAACTATAATGCCTGGATTCCCAGGCTTCCTGGAGGAAAAAAAGCTGTAGATTATGTGGAACACAATATGAGACAAAATATGAGTTTCTAAAGGGGTTTTTAGAAACGTTTTTTCTGCTTTTCAGTGTTTTCACTCAATGAATAAAGACTGACAACCCTACTATCTGTTGAAAGTGAAAGTGCAGTACTTCCTGGTTCTTTTTTTAATAGGATGGGGGCAGGATGTGATCATTCCTTCACACAAATCCAGGGATTATGTAAATATTATTAGGTAACAGCAATCGCAAATAAAAGCAGCAAAGTCAGGAGCTCATGATCTTTCTAACCCCTATTTTAAAATATTATTTCTCTCTCCTATTGATAGCCTTAACAAATTACCTATCCAATGTATGCATTTGAAGCCCGTTATTTTTCCCATATGAAGAAATGGAATCTTATGTAACAGCATAAGCATTATAGCAGTCTTGCAAATTAACTGAGGGCTAGAGTGGGAAAGGAAAGCCAGGGAAAAAACTGAAAAAATGAGTTGCAAAATGAAAAACTGTCTGGACACCACCTTTAAAGATAAAGCTTTCTTCAACTGGGACTTTACTCCTGGTGTAGTTTTCTTGTTAGCAATACAGAAGTGGTTTCCTCCAGGCTATTTTTTTAACTTTAATTTATATCCCTGAAATTCAGAAGGGTAGGCCTGATATTTGAATTTCCCAATGGCCAGCAATAATTGCCTTCATAAACTTGGGTTGATATACAATTATCACAAATGCCTTCTGACACTAGTTAAATGGCTCTTCATTCCATTAACCAATCCCTGTGAAGCATCAGAATCAAGCTATAGAGTACTGCAGCTTCCCCAGGATTAGGTGTTCAAGTGTTTTGGCCAGGCTGGCAGCAAACTGCACCCCCAACACATCTGGACTCTCCTAGACTCTCCTTGCTGTCATCCAGTGGTCATCCGGATCTTCTGCAGCTCAAATATACTAGCTCTAGAGTTTCCATTCTGTAAGGCACTCAAAAGACTTTATTCACACAGCATACTGCACAGGATCAGACTGATGATGCTTCAACCTAGTGATCTGAGCTACATACAGACGTACAGGGGAAAATATCCTCCTGCCCAGAACAAAGATCTCTTCACTGGAGTTCTCCATAACAGCAGAAAATTGAGGAGAAAGAGCAAATCTAGTATAAAGGATCAACAAATGTTGCTCCCCTCTTTAATAGGGAAAATTGAACCCTAAATATCCTTGTCAACTATAAGTTAAATGTGAGCCAGTATCATGATGCAGCTGTTAAAAAGACAAATGCTATCTTGGGATATATTAATAGGATCACAGAATCCGGACCATTGGAAGTACTTGTTGATCTCTATTGTGTCCTGGTCAGATCCCACTCGGGGTGGCGGGGGTGTACCACAATTCAAAAAGAGCAGTAACAAACTGAAGCAAGTTCAGAGGGCTACTAAGATAGTGAGGGGCCTGGAAATCACATCCTATGAGAAGGTTTAAAAATCTGGGTATGTTTAGCTACAGAAAAGACAACTGAGGGAAGATTTCATAGCAATCTTCAAATATCTGAAGGGCTGTCAAACAGGGAGTAGACTTATTCTCTATTTGTTTCAGAAGGGAAGACTAGAACCAACGGTATAGAACTACAAGAAAACAGGTTCAGCCTAGATATCAGGAAAAACTTCCTGACTATATGAACTGCCAATTAGTGCTAGAGTCTTCAAAATCAAGCTGGATGGTCTTCTGTCAGAGATGCTGTAGTGGATTCTGCACTGGGCAGAGGGTTAGACTAGATGACCTCCAACTCTATGATACTATGATTCCACTCAAGCCAAAGTGCCCTCCATATGTCAAAGCCACAATGGCTGGAAGCATGGGAGTTTAAATCCAATATTTCTGGAGGGTATCAGATTGGCAAAAACTGCAATACATGTTTAGGATTAGACAGATTTTGAAATGTTCCATGTGATCAGCATTAAGTTTTGAGGATGCTTGAGATGCAAGAACCTGAACATGTCACTCTGAAGGAGCTTTGGAATCAATCTAATTTATGTGTGTTTACCCATAAATTAAAGCAGTATTTCAACTTAAAAAGAACAAGATTAGTAACCAAAAGCTCTTCTGAAGATTTAAGTTTGGAAGTAGGCTCCATCTAAAGGAAGGATGGGCAATCTGTAACCCCAGGGCCAGATGCAGTCTCTGGAATAATTTCACAATGCCCCCCACCCCCAAGAATATAGCTTGAAAGCCATACCCAGTCAGTCAAGAGCTGCAGTTCAAAACCAGGCCCAGGAAGCAGGTGTCAGAAGGGGGATCCAAGAGTTCCAAATGGTGAAATGGATGCTATAAGCATTTGTAAGGCTTAATGCACCTATTATGCCCTATAGTTCTACCCCAAATTCTGCAAAAAGGGCTCTGGCAGGCAGAAAGGGGAATCTGGCAGGCTAGATGCAGCTTCCATGCCATATTTTTGCATTTCTGCATTAGAGGTCAGGTAAAATCTACCTTCAATGTCAACCTGCTGCTTGGGGGAGAGAGCGATCAAGGGGAAAATAGGTGTCAGCAACAGAAAGAAAGTGAATGGATGGTGTGCCCAGTTTTTAATTCTAATCCAGTGTTTCTCAACCTTATCAACTTTAAGATGTGTGGACTTCAACTCCTGCTCGCTAGGGAATTCTGGAAGTTGAAGTCCACACATCTTAAACTTGATAAGGTTGAGAAACACTGCTCTAATTCCATCCATTATGCTATGCAGTCCTCAGCAAATTAACTAGGAGAGAACAGGGGAAAGGATATAACTACAGTAATGCAACAAGGAAGGTACTAATCACTTGCCTCCCCTCTAAAGGTGGAAACAGGACTTTGTGTTTGACCCAAACATTACATTGAGATGAGGTAGTTTTCTGATATCCTATCTGACTAATGGCTATTTAGGAGCCAAGAGATGTAGAAGCAGACATAGTATGGCAAGGGACATGCTGTTCCACACCTTCCTTACCATCTCTGTCTCTCGACTGTTAAGAATGGAGGATGACAGTGATGACTTTTGCAAAAAATGGGGTACTGAGATGTCCCTTTGTTAAGGGTCAGATGGCTTAATTGAGTGAGAAAACACCTTCTTAAAGTAAGATACAGCCCAACAGCAAAAGGCTGAGTGGTAGAGAGGTCAGTAGCATTGTTAGTTCACCACACAAATAGCTGCATGCCAAGTGTGGTAGACATCTGCCTGTGAACAAGACATAGTTCCTTCCCTTCAGAGTTTTTGTGTCCAATATATGCACAACAGCCCAAAACTTGCAGAAATATCATGTATATCTTTTAAAAAACAAACCTGGTACTTTGCAAGGTTCATTTGCCCTCAGGAAAGAAGGAATACTTTTTCCTTGGCACATTCGCTTTGCTTGAGACTCCATACCAATTCCCCACTGAAACACTGAACCATTTTCTGCTCACACAGAAGGAAAATAAATTGTCAAGATTAAAAACTATTCCCCTGACAAGAAACTGAAGAAATACATTAATGTGTCTTATTGATATCAGCTTAACAGTTAATGTTTAGCACATAAAATGTAACAGTTCCCCAGCTGGCTTCTGACAAGCAAAACCACTGGGGAAGCCAGCAGGAGGTCACAAGTTGCGGTCACATGAGGTCTTCGCCTAATGATTGCATGGTCCTTGCCTAACTACTGCAACCAGGGCTGCCGGAATTGCTGTTGTTCATGCGATGTTTCACTTAACAACCGCTTTGCTTAGCGACAGAAATTCCAGTCCCAATTAGGGTCATAACCCAAGGACTACCTGTAACCTTTTAAAGACCCCTAATACATTACATCTTCAACTAGTGAGGGCCACTTCATGCACCCCATTTTTAGAATGAGTTCCATACCATCCGAGTTAATGCCAGAAGAGACAATTTAATATCAATTTCCAGGGCTTTATTTAATGAAAGTTATTAAGCAATTTATATGGTTTAAACGTCTGAAGGTAAAGGACCAAAATTAGCTTAATTATAAATTCCTTTTAAAAGTCTTCCAAACCACTTTTTATTAAGAGATACATGAAAGGTAAATGATCATCAAACAATACATTCCATAAAGTACCTGATTTATATTAGTCTGTCATTGAATACTGAATCAGTGAATTACTTCTTAAATACTTCATGCTTTCTCTAGACCACACACCAATTTCAGCTACAATATTAAACTCATCTGGTCTGGCACAATATTATTTATGTATTATTGTTAATTTCACTATAAAGGTGTAACTCACCAACCACAGCAACTGCATGCCTGAGTCCAGCAGCAATATTTACTACTTTATCCTGTAAAGACTATGGGACGGGGGGGGGGGAGAGGAGACTTTTAAGAAAATGTGTATCATAAAAAATAATGTCTGTTGAACTGAATACTTGATTTTTCAAGGTAGCTTAATAAACAGGAAGCATGAACATATTACAAAACTGCTGTTATTTCCCTGACAAGGTGATTAAAAAGCTTCAGTTGCCAAAGCACCAACTTTTCAAGGCCCCTTACCTTAATCAGTACTGGAATAGTACATCTGCCTGAAATATCAGGAACTCCCAGTTGCCCAAAGGAATTAGAACCACAAGAGTATACTTGGCCACTTCCTGAAAGATAGAGCAGTGCATTTCAACACCTTTAGTGTCTACTTCAAGTCAAAACTATGTGAATTTTCAGTACCATATGCCATACAATACTTATTATTTGCATAGCGCTATGGTTGATTCTAATTCATGTAATCATAGTTATTCCTTGAGTCATCTATAGTCATTCATTATTT
The DNA here is from genome assembly GCF_059951505.1 of Python bivittatus. Classification (NCBI taxonomy): domain Eukaryota; kingdom Metazoa; phylum Chordata; class Lepidosauria; order Squamata; family Pythonidae; genus Python; species Python bivittatus. Next base: position 59,232,448 of record NW_028277075.1, read on the forward strand.
CTAGTGTGACTTAAATGCAATGTAAGAATTTTAGAACATCAAAGGGAAAACTTGAGGAGGCAGAAGAAAGGGAGAGAATGAGGTAAAACAATTGCAAATAAAGGAACTGTATACAAAAACAGGGCCAGCAAAACAACTGAAATCCAGAACTGAAAGGAATTCTCCTAGCTGCAAAGTAGCTTCAGAGGACTTACAAGTTTATAAGGGAATGATTGTTTTACTTGTTTTAACCTTCCATAAGTCACCCAGTCATTGGCAAGTGGGCACAGAAATTGAATGAATGAATGGTCTATTATCTTTGAGCTAAAAATATTGCTAAAACTTACAAAAGGCCTATGATAGAAAGCCCATCTGAACAAGTCTCCATGAGAAATATGCCAACCAATTCCAGGAAAGCTTTTTGAGGCTGCAGATGACCTTTGAAGAAATCCATCATCATTCCCTGAGGGAAGACCTCCTTTACTGTATGAGTCATCATGTGGGCATACCTAGAGAGAACATTACTAATAAATAGTAATTTAAACTGTACTAAATTGAGGTGTTGATCTCATGCTTGGATGTTCAATACCCTCCCTAATGAACGTGCACTGCAGGATTTATACTCTGGCTTTGATGGAGTGGAGGGTAAAGTTACTTAAACAGAATTGTGCTTTAACTTTGTACATAACTACTCTGAGCACAGCACACCATATCCTGTCTAATCTAATTCTTGTTATTTTAAAAAGCCAATAAAATCCTGGGGGTCTTTGGGAACCGGACATTCTTAGATGGCTCCACTATGATTGATATTCGGCTCTCTCCATGGGGTTTGTATATTTTAAAATTTAACATTTTAAACTTTTTGATGATGTTGTATTTTAATAATCACTTTTTTATCTTTTATAATTATTGTTTTTATCTATTGTTATTTAATTGTTGTACGCTGCCCAGAGTCACTTTGTATGAGATGGGCAGCTATATAAATGTGATATATAAATAAATAAAATAATCCAATGAATATTAGCCACATCTGCATCCCACTGGAAGCAACTGAATGGGACTTTTAATACTAATTTAGCTTTATTTTAGGGCTTTATTGTTAAGTTGTGCAGCACTACAAGCACTGGCCACACAGAGAGTACAAAAGTCTTTGTTTGTAGCTCTTTTTTAAAGATTTTTTTTATCCCACCTCTATTATTTTTATAAATATCTCAAGGCAGCAAACATACCTAATAATCCTTCCTCCTTTTTTCCCCACAACAACCACCCTGTGAGATGAGTTGGGCTGAGAGAGAGTGGCCCCAAAACAGCATTTTCTTAATTATTGTGCTTAATTCAGCTGAAAATGGTCCCATTTCAAAACACTCAATAATAGGATATTTTGTAATTTGTATATACAATGCAATACCCTCTGAAGATCTTGGACACCCTTGGAGGCAGGCATAGGGTCCAAGGCTTTCACTGCATGCAATGATTTGCTTCAATGTTCACCCAGGTCTTTGGCAAGGAAGACAGACCCCTCTCTTCATCATGCTTGCCATCTTTATATTTTATGTTTTGTTGAATTTATTGCAATTTCTTTGTTTGATTGTTGTGAGCCGCCCAGAGTTGTTGAGAGTCAGGTGGCGTATAAGTTTAATAAATTATTATGACAGATTTACCAGCAAGTACAACTGTAAAATCCCAGCCACAGGCAACTTGTATGACAGGACAGCCACAGAGAGAAGAACATAAGGTAAAATGTGTCACATCCTCAGTATGACCAAGTCCCAACTGTCCATCTTTATTCTGGCCACAGAAAAAGATCTCTCCAGTGTCTGTGAAATAAACAAATAGCATCAGAATTATCTATAGCAAACGGACCATGTAACTCAATAGATTTAACCATCAGGGGCCTATTATGACAGCAACTGCTATTTAGGAAATGTTTTCATGTTAACAATGCCCAGTGCTGTTTTTCCTCTGTTACAGAATGCTAAATCTGTGGCTTTCGGGTATTGTTGGATTCTCAGTCCCAACCAGAACAGCCAACTAGGATAGCCAATAGCCAGGGATGAAGAGAGATGGAGTCCAGAATCATCTATAAGGCTAGTTCCTCATTCCAGCTCTTTTAATACTTAAATAAATATACCCAGAAACTACTCAAGGTAATGAAGGATGTGGGAGTCTACAGCCCCTTGACACCTATACATGGACTCTACTTGTGCCCTCAAGATAGCTGTCTGAACTCCCAACTTGGATGTTTTGCCCTACAAATGAAAACATGCAAGTTCTGTGGTAAAAATACAGGGGACCTTCACAGGTCTTGTCCTACCTGTACAGGTAAACCATGAGGGATTAAATGAACACATCTGACTATGGGTGTTTGCAGAGGAATGGCAAGTGGGAGGGCATGTGACATCACATGCATCATGATGGAAATGACATAATGAGGGACATGACATAATTTGACATCATCCTGGCTTTTAACAGATGTCTAGGCAACTGATCCTCAAATAACTCCTATACAGATTTGACCCAATTTGTTTATTACTGAACTCACTGGATTAGTTTATGATTTAAATCACTGAATCAGTCATAATTTGCATCACCGTCTTCTAAAGGACTGGTACATTAATTCTTACAGAACAATTGTGTGAGCATTGTGATACTTATTAAATGGGTTCTTTAAGGGTATAATTACTGTAATAAGGAGTGATATAATTATTTCTTAACTAACTGTATTTTGTTGGTTTGTTTTTAAAATATTCTTCAGCCCTGCATAACTCTGGCATAAAACTGCCCATCCAACAAAACTAAAGCAATGATATCCACCATAATCCAATTCTGAATGGATGTTTATCTTCTAAATTCCATAAACTCTATTTCCACATAGCTAAAATACTTAGCTCATCAAAAATATTTAAAATCTAATTCATGTCAGACTAGCTTCATATTTAGATATTGCCCTGAAACACCCTTCAATAAACCCTGCTTGATGACCTTAGAGACATAGTAGAGACATAAGGGAGAGCTACCATGTGGATTTTTCTGGATCTCTCAATGATCTTTAATAGCATTAATCACAGAATATTGCTGGAGTGCTTCAGTGGGTCAGGAATTGGAGGTTTTGTATTACGCAGTGGCTCCATTTCTATTTGCAGACTGTCATTGGCTAGTAGCAATGGGAGATTTTAGTACACCCCATGGCACTTGCATTGTGGAGCCCCACAGGGTTCTATTCTTTTTAAAAATAGTTATCCAAAGATCTGGCATTCTGTGTAAACAATAATGTAGATGACAGTTCTCTCTCTCCTTTCCACCTCAAACAAGAGAAGGTGTGGAAGTGTTTGATAGTTGCCTGGGGACTGTGATGGATTGGATAATGGCCAACATACTGAAGTGGAATCCAGATAAAATGGAGGTATTGTGGAAAAGGCATTCTCAAGCCTGGGACCTGGAAAGGTGTCCTGTTCTGGACAAAGGGAGCACACGCTCCAGAAGAGGTATACAATCTGGGGGCTCTCTTGGTTTCCAGGCTGATTCTTGAAGAACAGAAGCCTCCATGGCAAGGAAGCCTTATATCCTGCTACAAATCTACATGGACTCAAACAGTCTAGTCTCAAATAGCATAGCCTCAGTAACCCTAACCTCAATAATCTACAACTGAATTACAGCAATATGTCAATGTGACGCTCTCTGATATAGAAGTTGCAGCTGGTACAGAATGAAGTTGCCCGATTACTAAGTGAAGCAGGAAAATGAAAACAAATCATACCAGCTGGCTGCTGTGAGCTACCAAGCCCAATTTAATAAGCTTGCAATAGTCCATAGTGCTAAATGGTTTAGGATCAAGTGCTTAAAACACCAATATCACTCAACCTATAAGAGTAGCTGGGGAGCTGGCTTCTTAGTGGCAGCACATCTCCTGAAGGAAATATAGTGGCCCACATCCTGTCTTTTTTTAGACAACAATTAAACTCATGCCTGTTCACCCAGAACAGAATAACATCTGCTCGGGGACAAAACTGCTTTTGGACTGCCTCTTTGAAATGAATTGCTTTCAGTTTTGGATACTGTTTTTATTGTTTTATTTTAGTAGTTTAGTAGTTTTATCATTGATTGTTTTATTTAATTGCTGTGTTCAAGTTTTTATTATCTTGTACAGCATGCTATGGCTCTTTGGGGAAGAAGAATGGCATAAAAATATAATGATGATGACAATTGTGACAAAATATCTAACAGAGCCTAGGAACATGGAGGACGGAGCATGACCCTTACAGGGAGAAGCAGGCCTGTTACCGAAAATATTCCAGAGTCCATTGGGGGTGGGGGGAATGTCAGAAAGAGACTCAGACTAATTCCACCTTAATTATGCTAGGTATAAGTTGAGCTGGCGAATTGATTTGACAAGTTGTCAAGATTTGGCCACATTACTACTAGCAATAAAGATCTTTCCAAAAATCCAAGTGGTTCTTGTTTGATGAGTTTGATTTGCCTTAAAGGGTTTGATAAAAATGATGATGATAGTAATAATAATAAGTAGCAGCAGCATAGCTTCAACTTCCTTTTCTCCAAACAATTACACATATATTTCAAATTGTTCTATTATTATCTACAGGGAGCAGAGGGGACTTGGATACCATAAGCATCATACAAAGAAAGAACCATGGATGGGGAATATTCTGACTGATCGTGCAGGAAGGATCTACAATCTGCCAGAGCTGAACTTCACAGTATGCAAGGAAATATTATAGTTGGATTCTCACCAGTAAGAACAGCAGAATGACCTCCTCCTCCAGTAATGCTTTTGATACAAGTCTGATTAAAGAGAAATGCCTTCACAGCCTTGGGCAGGAAGACATCATTTTTATGACCAAGACCAAGTTGTCCATAGCTGTTTGCTCCCTGTAAAAAAGTGGGGAAGGTGAGGGAAATAGGCTTGTTTATTTAAACCCTGATTAATTCAGAGATGCCCAAGATGCTATCTATTTGTATCTTACAGCCAAATAAACTATACACTGAAATATAGTTCTATTTTGTTATATGGTATTTATAAGATTTACTTAATATTAATACTTGTAATAGCCCTGTCAGGACAATCTAAGACAGACCAATTCATGGTCATTCAGATATCATCTTTGCCAGTCAAGAGTTCAAAGTCTTTAGACATTTAACCCAACATTCTACCCATCACACACACAGCTCTTTACTGAAGTTCACATTTGCTAGTTTGTTATTGAAAAGATAATCTTTTACAAACATATATATTAGAAATTGGCAAAGCTTACAATGAGTCAGGCCACTGAGTCCAGTTTTGTCAACACTGACTGGCAGCAGAGAGGGATATTATACTTGGGCTGCAAAACTCCAGATGGCACCAAGGTGATTCAGAAAATGCTAACTATTTAGTTGTCAGGATTCTTACAACAAAACTCTGGAATTTCAGAAGGGAATTTGTCAGCCATACCTAGAGATATTAAGGGTTGAAATGTGCCATTCTCCAAGGTAGGTATTATAATAACTGTAAATTTATGAAAAGTACCTAATGTTGCTTTTTCTCTTTCTCCTTTCCAATCATATTTTCTATGTGAATTGTGTCTTTTACATTATAATTCTGGGATTTCATATTAACACTCTCCTTTCAAAGCAATTTTAGATTTAAAAAATCCAATAAGAATATTTTATATATCATAAATAAATAAAATATCTACTAGGCAACTCCATCTTATATCTCAGCCACAGTATCAAAGATTTTCACATGTTCCTCTTCCAATGTCATTAGTTTATGTATTTATTTATTTATTTGAGCTTACCTGACACTCCACAAAGATTCTGAGCAACTTAAAAGTCCCTCTCCAGTAAGAGGTAAAAGGATAGTTATAATAAATTTGATGCCAGAGGAATAAATATCAAACACATATCATAGCAGCAGGTATTTTATTCATAACTAATTCTCAGTCAAGGTCTTTTTGAATAACTGAATCATAGAATTATAGAGCTGAAAGGGAGCACAAGGATTGTCTACATCTAGTCCTCTGCAATGTGCAGAAAAATCAATGAAATCATCCATAAGACGTGGCTGTTCAGGCTCTTCTTAAAAATCTCCAGAGATGGAGAACCTACAGCCTCCATTGTAGGTATAAACAAGACCAGTATTTCTCAACCCTAGCAACTTTAAGATGAGTGGACTTCAATTCTCAGAATTGCTGGCTGGAGAATTCTGGGAGTTGACGTCCACACATCTTAAAGTTGCCAAGGTTGAGAAACACTGAACAAGACTATACCACTTCCTCTCTTGCACCGTGTGTTCTTCTGAAATAAGGTTGTTCCAACTGGTGGATTTGGTCTTTCCAAAAAATTGACAGACTAGCCAGCCTAATGGGGGGGGGGGGGGCAGTGGGGGGGGGGGGAAATACTTTTCCAAAAAACAAGATCTGTGGACTGAGAAGCCTCGTTCCTGTGGCACCTCTTTAAGGGAACCTAAAGAGATCCCACTGGTCCAAAAAATATCCTAGTCCCAAACCATAATATAAGCTGTTATCATCCACAAATTCCTTTCTTCATGCAACAGAGGAGGAATAAGGTTGTCACTGCACAAAAGAATATATGGATACAAGTCTGCCCATATTTCACATTCCTAGGATATTCCTAATATGATGGCTAATCTTCGATGCAGCAAATTCCAACAGACAATTTCCAGCATGAAACTAGTGAATTAATATTAATCACGAATTAAGTTTATCGAGTTTGTGTATTTTGACTTACAGGTTTTTATCCTATTGGGTGTTCATTAATTTGCCAGACCAGAGATTTAATGCTATTTTGTGAATTGTGGAGTCCTTAGGGTTCAGAGAACCCCAAGGACTCCACAGTTCAATCCTGAGCTACATATATTCTCTTTTATTGGTATTTTGTGAATGTTCACTACAAAGAAGCTACGGTGGAAGTGCTAATAAGACAGAAACCATTGGCCAGCAGAGAGCAGCAAAGCCTAACGCTCCTCTCACGGCTGGCTTGCAGGACAGGAAGACCCAGCCCTTTGGACAAGCCTTAAAAGAGATCTTTAACTTCTGCCTTAGAGTATGAAGTCTTCAAGAATTTGAAGGGGTAAATCTTCAGCGACGCTCTGTACTTGCAGTCGCTGCAACTACACGAACAGTTCGTTCTTCCGAGCAGCGCTGCCGAGTATGTTGTGAACGGAGCTCTGCCCCTTTCGAAACCGCACGACAGCGAAGACTTTAAAGGGGTTGTTAATTTGGATTGCGATATGATGCGTGTCTGGATCTACACAGGTATTACGTGTGACAAGAGGAGCTTCTCTCTTGCTGGCCTGCTTGTCATGTAATTATTACAGCCGCAGGTGTTCCCCTTTTGGATTTCAACCCAAGCAAAGCAAATCGACGACGCATTCCTCCGATGATAGGATTTGCCAATATCCTGTTTGTTTCAGTCATGGATGGAGGTGCTGGTAGGAATACTAATCTCCACCACAGGCTTGCTGCGCGATGAAAAAAAAAACATTTCAAAGGCTTAATTTAGAAACAAAACAATGGTCTGGAAAACGCGGGAAAAACGTATTTGCGACGAGAAAGTCCGCCCCTTTCCTCCTCAGCCATAGCCTGACCCAGCATAGGCCCTTTTCCTTCCTCCCTTCCGCCCTCTTAGCACCGCTACGGGGACCTACCCAAGCGAGCAACGCTCGTGAGGCGTCCTGGCGGGCGACGGCCATAATCGCCGAAGAAGGCGGAACCCGTTGCGGAAGCGCTCGTGGCAGGGAAAAGGTCCGCCTTTTTCTCGTTCTCGGTGCGGCTGCAGGAGCGGGCGAGGTGTATTCAAGCTACCAGCCACCCAGCCAGCCGGCCGAGCAGGTAGAGGGAGGACTGAGGCAATGCAGCCCCCTTTGCCCGTTCGGTGCTTGCAGCTGTGGCTTGGAGTTGCGGAAGATGTGGCGATGCGAACGCGTGCGAGGAGTGCTGGGCGTGAACCCAGGAATATGCGGACAGGACGTGTCAAAGGAGTTGCTATGTTTGTCTGGTGTGAAAGGCAAAGCCTCCTTCGAGTGGAACTCGACTCCTGGGGACTTGGTGGACATGTCCATGTGGTTTCTTGGCAACAGTATGGAAGTGGTTTACCATAGCTTTTTGACTTCCCAGCCCTGGGATTTGGCGTGGTTTCTCACAATACATGTTAATGAATTGATTTAGGTGAAAGAAAATCTTCACACTGGGATATACAGATTGTCCTCACTTAATGACCACAATTGGGATTGGCAACTCTGTTGCTAAGCTACGTGGTTGCTAAGCAAAACGTGACTGCACCAGACTTATGACATCAGTTCAGCTGTAGTTGTTAAGCGAATCACCTGCAGTCATTAAGCATGACATCATGTGACCACAACTTACGACTTGCTACCAGTTTCTCCATTGACTTTGCTTGTCACAAGCCAGCTGTGAAGCTCACAAATGGCAATCACGTGATCATGGAGAATGCTGCAAGGGTGTAAATTCAAGGACTAGTCATAGAGCTACTGTTTCAGCACTGTCATAAATTTGAATGGTCGCTAAACAGGGCAGTCAAGGACCACCTGTATTTTCCTCTGTGCCCAATGGTGGTCTTAAAAAAGCTCTGAATAAAAATGACCTGTGGCATTTGAATTCACAGGTAGTTTCATGGTTGTAGCATGTGAGTCATCACCTTAGAAAGGTTCTGTTCATTTGATTTATTCACTACAGTACTAGGAATCTCTGTTGAATATACAATTTTGGTTGAAGACCTCAGAAGTCAGTTAATATGGGTCTAAATAAATCTCTGCTTTGGTCAGACAGGCTGAATTTGTGACACGCACTAGGCTACAAAGGCTGGCTGGTTTATGGTTTATTTTGAGAATCTAGATAATTGGATTAATTCACTAAATTATTGTGTGAACATAGCCATGTTTTGGAGCAGAAAGGTCAGGAAGCTACATACAGTAATCACAATTATCTTCATCATATTTTGAATAATAAATAGCTCTAGAATAGCCTTTCCCATCTGCTTCCCTCCAGTTGTGTGGGATTACAATTTCTAACTTCCCTGGTCAACATGTCCAGAGTTCAGACAAATAAGAACCACTTCTGGTGAAAGATACAGTCTTGCCCTGGATGATCTGCCTGTTTGAATGGTTGCAGGAAACTGTCAAGAAATATCTAAAGCAGTATCTGTCTGAATATTGTTGATACATATTAAGGCTTTTTCTTCATTTTTGCATTTCTTATTGTGATTGTTATGAAAAAAAATCAAAATCCTCTATTAACAGCATAACAGAAGTAATAAAATAGGAGAATCAGATATAAAATATAATGCATTGACAAATAGCTTCCTGAAGTCTTGTATATTTTTTAATGTTTCCGTAGCTCTGTTCTTTTTATTTCTTCCCTCTTTCCTTGTTTTCTTATCCAGAGATCAGCATTTCTCTTTTAGTAAGTGTTATAATTAAACTATTATTTGAATAGAACAGTTAAATAATTCAGTTATCATAACAACATGGTCTTGGTTTGCCTTTCCGCTATAAAAAGGAAAGGAGCTAAAGGAAATACATGTGTTGGCATAATCTCTAGTTCATTTCACTTTCACTTGTCCTAACTTCCACCTGATGCAACAGCCATCATTAGTTGGATTTTATGGCATCCATGATACATTTGTTGTCCAACATATCCATGATGAGCAAGGCTACCTAAAAACCTCAGCAGGAAGATTCTCATGAAATCAACTTTCTGAGAATAAAACACTTAAAATTTCCTGAAGGTCCATCACTGACACTTTATGCTCAATCATTTCAGAAGCTGCAAATTTATGAAATATGTTAATGTAGAAAGAGAGCTGTGTTAGTCTATGGTAATAGAAAATCAGAAAGTCTGGTAGCATCTTTTCTAACTAATAAATTTTATTAAAAGGCATAAGCTTTCATGAGCTTTGATGAAGTAAAGAACTGAGCTAATGAAGTGAAATATGTAATACTAAATTTTAGAATTTGGTAACCTTTGTTGACCTCTAAGCAAAAACACTGCTGGCTGCCATTGTAAGGGCATTTTACAAATAGTATTTCATAGGAGTGATCTCACAAGTTATTATTGCTTACTGAAGCAGGAGAAAAAGCTTACATTACAGCTGTAAGAGTGTTAATCAAGACGAGAGACTGGGGTTCAAATGTGAACTTGGACAACTTGTTTGTTATAACCTCCTTTACAGAAAAGAAGTGAGAACTAATATGTATACTACATTAACTTGGATTGATCATATAAAAATTGAATAAAATGCCTGTGAAACAAGTGTAAAGATTCAATATAATCTCTAAAAACTATTTCAAGTAATACTTGTTCTACTGTAAAAAAGATTATCTCAATTTCATCTAAGAAATAAAAATGCAAAAATCCATCTGTAGTTTACTTTGTTTCTATAATATTATTTTTGTTGGAGATCAGTGGCTTAAAATTTAATTCAAATTCTAAATTAAGACAAAAGCATGTGATTTCTAGCATTTAGAGAGGATGGCTTAGCTTATATCTGCATGGGGTAAGGAAAAACTGAAGTTGGAGCGTATCTCTAACAGGGCTGCCTATTAAAGAAAGTAACTTGAAGTTAATCCTCTGTTTGGGTTCTAATGATATAGAAATCACTAGATTCTCTGGGGTTAGTTTGCCTTGCTCCTAATCTGCCCAGACTATCAGGTTCAGATGATACATTAGGTTAACTGGTAATATGTTACATGAATACAGGTAGTCCCCAGGTTAAGAACACCCAGTTTAAGGACGACCTATAGTTAAAAACAGAGTTCATTGTAGCAAAATTTGAGTTAAATACACAATGATTCGAGTTAAATACACAATGGTTCGAGTTAATTACACAATACTACTTATACAGTATTATACAATACAGTAATACTGTTCTGGCTGACATACAAATTCGACTTAAGGACAGACCTTGGGAACAGAACTTGTTCTTAAACTGGGGACTCCCGTACATCTTATAAATTCAGCTGATAATCTAACGCAGCCTTCCCCAAGCTGGTGGCTCCAGATAAGTGTAATGTTTAGAAAAGATGGGCATTAGATTACAGACTTTTCGATCACAGCCAGTATGACATACTGGCAGTTGGGTAATTAGTCCACTGTATCAAGAGGCAATGAGGTTGGGAAAGCTGATCTAGTGTATAATATCAGGTTTTACATTTGTAGCTGGTAGGAACATTTTATAACATGCTGAATTTTTCCCCTATGTGTGATCAAATCAATACATGGATTCAGATGATTTTCTAAATAAAAAATAACTGTTTGTTCTAGTATTGATAGCTTGTTGTTGTTTAGTCGTTAAGTCGTGTCCGACTCTTCATGACCCCATGAACCATATTGCGCCAGGCCTTCCTGTCCTTCACTGCCTCCCTGAGTTTGCTCAGTTTCATGCTCATTGCTTCAGTGATGCTATCTAACCATCTCATCCTCTGCCGTCCTCTTCTCCTTTTGCCTTCAATCTTTCCCAGCATCAGGGTCTTTTCCAAAGAGTCCTCTCTTCGCATTAGGTGACCAAAGTATCTGAGCTTGAGCTTCATTATCGATCCTTCCAATGAGCAATCAGGGTTGATTTCCTTTAAGATTGACTGGTTTGACCTCCTAGCAGTCCAGGGGACTCTCAAGAGTCTTCTCCAGCACCACGGTTCAAAGGCATCAATTCTTCGGCGCTCAGCCTTCTTTATGGTCCAGCTCTCACAGCCATACATTACTACTGGAAAAACCATAGCTTTGACTATGCGGATCTTTGTCGGCAAGGTGATGTCTCTGCTTTTTAATATGCTATCTAGGCTTGCCATAGCTTTCCTCCCAAGGAGCAAGCGTCTTTTAATTTCATGGCTGCAGTCTCCGTCTGCAGTGATCTTGGAGCCCAAATAAATGAAGTCTGTTACTGCTTCCATTTCTACCCCTTCTATTTGCCAGGAATTGATGGGTACAGATGCCATGATCTTAGTTTTTTTAATGTTGAGTTTCAAGCTAGCTTTTGCACTCTCCTCTTTCACCCTCATCAAGAGGCCCTTTAGTTCTTCTTCACTTTCTGCCATTAGGGTGGTATCGTCCGCATATCTGAGCTTGTTGATGATTCTCCCTGCAATCTTAATTCTGGCTTGTGATTCTTCCAGGCTGGCATTTCTCATGATGTACTCTACATATAGGTTAAATAAGCAGGGTGACAGTATACAGCCTTGTCGTACACCTTTCCCTATTTTGAACCAATCGGTTGTTCCATGACCGGTTCTAACTGTTGCTTCTTGGCCCGCATACAGATTTCTCAGGAGACAGGTAAGGTGGTCTGGTACTCCCATCTCTTTAAGAATTTGCCACAGTTTGTTGTGATCCACACAATCAAAGGCTTTTGCATAGTCAATGAAGCAGAAGTAGATATTTTTCTGGAACTCTCGTGCTTTCTCCATGATCCAGCGAATGTTGGCGATTTAATCTCTAGTTCCTCTGCCTCTTCGAAACCCAGCTTGTACATCCGGTAGTTCTCGGTTCATGTATTGCTGAAGCCTAGCTTGTAGGATTTTGAGCATAACCTTGCTAGCATGTGAAATGAGTGCAATTGTGCGATAGTTTGAGCATTCTTTGGCGTTGCCCTTCTTTGGAATTGGAACATAAACTGACCTTTTCCAATCCCATGGCCACTGTTGCGTTTTCCAAACTTGCTGGCATATTGAGTGCAGCACTTTAACACCATCATCTTTTAGTATTTTAAATAACTCAGCTGGAATACTGTCATCTCCACTAGCTTTGTTGTTAGCAATGCTTCCTAAGGCCCACTTGACTTCACTCTCTAGGATGTCTGGCTCAAGGTCAGTGATCACACCAGCGTGGACATCAGGGACATTAAGATCTTTCTTGTATAGTTCTTCTGTGTATTCTTGCCACCTCTTCTTAATCTCTTCTGCTTCTGTTAGGTCCCTGCCTTTTTTGTCCTTTATCATGCCCATCTTTGCACTAAACGTTCCTTTCATATCTCCAATTTTCTTGTAGAGATCTCTAGTCTTCCCCATTCTATGGTTTTCCTCAATTTCTTTGCATTGTTCATTTAAGAAGGCCTTCTTATCTCTCCTTGCTATTCTCTGGAAATCTGCATTCAGTTGCTTATATCTTTCCCTTTCACCCTTGCTTTTCGCATTCCTTCTTTCCACAGCTATTTGTAAAGCCTCATCAGACAGCCATTTTGCTTTCTTGCATTTCTTTTTCTTTGGGATGGTTTTAGTTGCTGCCTCCTGTACAATGTTACGGACCTCCGTCCATAGTTCTTCAGGCACTCTGTCTACCAAATCTAATCCTCTAAATCTATTCATCACCTTCACTGTGTACTCACAAGGAATATGATCTAAGTCATACCTGAGTGGTCTAGTGGTTTTCCCTACATTCTTCAATTTAAGCCTAAATTTTGCAGTAAGAAGCTCATGATCTGAGCCACAGTCAGCTCCTGGTCTTGTTTTTGCTGTCTGTATAGAGCTTCTCCATCTTTGGCTGCAAAGTATATAATCAATCTGGTTTCGGTATTGACCATCTGGTGATGTCCATGTGTAGAGTTGTCTCTTGTGTTGTTGGAAAAGAGTGTTTGCTATGACTAGCTTGTTCTCTTGACAGAACTCTATTAGCCTTTGCCCTGCTTCATTTTGTACTCCAAGGCCAAACTTGCCTGTTATTCCGATTACTCCTTGACTTCCTACTTTAGCATTCCAATCCCCTATGATGAAAAGGACATCATTTTTGGTGCTAGTTCTAGAAGGTGTTGTAGGTCTTCATAGAAGCGGTCAACTTCAGCTTCTTCAGCATCAGTGGTTGGGGCATAGACTTGGATGACTGTGATATTGAATGGTTTGCCTTGGATACGCACTGAGATCATTCTGTCGTTTTTGAGGTTGTACCCCATTACTGCCTTTCCCACTCTCTTATTCACTATGAGTGCAACTCCATTTCTTTTAAGGGTTTCTTGCCCACAGTAGTAGATATAATGGTCACCTGAATTAAATTCACCCATTCCTGTCCATTTCAGTTCGCTGATTCCCAAGATGTCGATGTTCAATCTTGTCATCTCATGTTTGACCACATCCAGCTTGCCTTGGTTCATAGATCTTACATTCCAGGTACCTATACAATATTGTTCTTTACAGCATCGGACCTTCTTTTCGCTTCCAGATACATCCACAGCTGAACGTCCTTTCGGCTTTGGCCCAGCCGCTTCACTCTTTCTGGAGCTACTTGGAATTGCCCTCCGCTCTTCCCCAGTAGCATATTGGACACCTTCCGACCTGAGGGGCTTATCTTCCGGCGTCATATCTTTTAGCCTTTTAACATTGTCCATGGGGTTTTCTTGGCAAGGATACTGGAGTGGGTTGCCATTTCCTTCTCCAGTGGACCACATTTTGTCAGAACTCTCTGTCATGACCTGTCCGTCTTGGGTGGCCCTGCACGGTATAGCTCATGGCTTCACTGAGTTACACAAGCCCCTTTGCCACGACAAGGCAGTGATCCATGAAGGGGGTATTGATAGCTAAAGCTATAATAATACAAGATGTTAATGCCATGATTCTCAGGCCAAGCAGATTCTAGAGAAACTGCAGAATGTTTTGTCGAAACATAAAACACTTGCATGCATTTGACACTGCTAAATACTAAACCAGACCTGATTTGTTTGTTTGTTTTTGGCCTTGCCTACAGATGATTTGTGGTGATTTACCTCACCTTCATCTGGCCTTACCTCAAGATACCAAGGACAGAAACTGGGACTTACTGCACGCAAACTCCATTTTCTGCAACGTATTTCCATTCCTGCTGAACTGATATCACTGGGTGTTATCCCAAGCTTTGCACTCCCAGGGAGTTAATGTCTAATTATCCGTATGTATGACCTTGCCTGCCTCTGCCCAGTTAAGTCTAGTTCCAGCACCTGCCATTTTAAGGCATCTCAGAAAACATGGCTTTGCCATCTGGCCTGGGGATCTGGTAGTGGTGGCGTAGAGCCTGCAAAATGGCTGTACTGTTAGTGAGACTGATTGCACTCTCCCGCAGGTTATGTTTTTTTTTTAATGGTTTGAATACTTTTTATTATTTTAATGTTTTTTAATGATTTTTGTGGTTATTTTTTGGTTATTTTGTTTTATTGTTTTGTGTTGTAACTTCGAATGCTGCTCAGAGTCACATATGTGAGATGGGCAGCTATGTAAATTTACTAAATAAATAAATCTGCTGGAGCAGGCTTCTTATCTGTTTGGTCAGCTGATCCATCAGGTTATTGGATGGTAGTGGCTGGGAAGTTTTAAGTTTCTCACAGTTCCTCAGAAAGTCCCACAAAGTTCTGCTCAGGTGTATTACAGGAAAATTTATTTTTTGCCCTTTTCTGCTTTGTAAACTCTAGCTTAGGAAGATAACATTCAGCACATTGCTACTGACTCCCTGGAACCTGATATAAAGCAGAAGCCTAAGCAACAAGGAAGATAGCCAATCCTTTGTCAACTTCTGAGAACTGAACAAGTTTCACAATGGGAAGAAATGAATTTAGATAGAGTTTTAATCTGAAAGGACTGGATGTCATATTTCTGAACTTCAGATTTGGTTGCATGAGGTCCTCAAGCCTGTTACTGATCATGAGCATCAATTTTCAGGAATTAAGAACCCTCAGATAACATTGCCCCTAAAGGTGGCTTCTGCTGCTGCTGCTGCTGCTGCTGCTGCTGCTGCTGCTGCTGCTGCTGCTCCTCCTCCTTCTCATCTGTCCTGAATAATTCCAGGATCTGCTTGTTTTTCCACTGCACTCACCTAATTCTTGCTGCAAACCTATTAGTGCATAATGCAACAAAGGGTTTTTGTTTAGCAGATGGGCTGTCACAGAGCTTGATATTTATTAAGGATGATAGAGAGTGACTGGCCCAAGGTCACCCAGCTAGCTTCCATGCCTAAGAGGATACTAGAATCTGGATCTCGTCACTTCTGTTCCAACACCTTAACTACTATACTATGGTGGCTCTCAATGCCCCTAAAGGCTGACTCATAGCGATATATAGTTAATACTAGACAATCCTGAGACCCGTCAGGTCATCCTTTAAGAGAAAGGTAATGCAGTTTGATGTGACCAGAATGAACATTAAATGTCATATATTAAATTTATATGACCATATTGCTGGATGGTTCCATGATCATCTAAGAAAAGTATATATCATAAATAGAAGAAGAATTGTAGTGGCAAATGAACTTCAATAATAAATCAATATTTACTTACCTAAACAGATAAACAGAATGACCACAGGCGGGCAAAAAAGCAGTGGGAACAGGAGCAACTTCCAACTTCCTACTGGCTTCCCCACTGACTTTGCTTGTGGGAAGCTGACAGGGAGCATCAGAAATCATGATCACATGACCGCGGGGATGCTACAATGGCCACAACTTTGCAAATAAAACTGGTCTGAACATTGTGGAAATTTCAATTCCACAGGAGTAATGTGTCCTAGACATTTTATGCATTCTTTAAGTTAGCAGATTTTAGGTACCTTGATTCAAACATTGTTGCAGGATAATGCACCATTTGGGCTAACTTGAGGATACAAACAGACAAATAGATAAACACAATGAGAGTTTTAGAAGTATATAGATTATGCAAAATCTGGTAGCAGCCAACAAATGTGTGAATTGTTTCCATGACCAAATATGAGATGTATTTGCTAAAAACACTATGCCAAAAAAGTGCTATTTTATATGCACACACTCTCTGTTGCTTGGCTCTTTCATCAGAATTTGCCATGTCTTCTGCACTAGTAATATGGGTTTATGAAAGTGTAATATCACTTACAAAAAACTTTTATTACAAATTCTAGTTTCTGTCAAGCCAAAATGGACCATTCCAGGTTTGGATGACACAGTAAACTTGATCTGATTTAAAAATTGCAACTTGCACTGATCAATTAGGCTTTTTGGCATGGCATGTTATAGAGGTGTAACCAAATGGTATCAGAAGATATTGCAGTTCTGCATGGCTAATTTATCTATAAGTGATGAAAATAAATATGTGTATGAAGCCCCCCCCACCAAAGATTACATTTGCCAGATAAGAAACATCTATACTATCACATTTTTGCCCAGTAGCATAAATATATCCAGTAGGCATCAGCTTTCATCCCTTATATCTGCAACTAAATTTGATAACCAAATAAAGATATAATGGGATGAGTCAACACATATCCCTACTGATTTCATAGCTTTCACTAAATCATTGTGTGATTTCTTTGATTTTTGTTTCAGGTATTGTGTGAACCAAGTTACTGTGGTTTGTAAACTGTGCAGTAATCCCAATTTTTTGACTTGCAGGCACATTTAACATTTGGGAGCATGCTGTGGGCACCAGAGCTGCAATGGGGAAGCAGGGCTTGTCCATTCACAAAATAGTTGGCATAATGGCTTGTTGAATCATAAAACAAAAAGTCAGGTCAAGCATGGACCCTGGCGTGCCCAATGGAAGTGGTTCTTTGGCACCCTGGCACCCCTGGTACCATGATGGGAGAGCCAGATTTATGGATTAGCATGATATGTAAATTCAGCCAATTGTGGCTGGTTCAGCAAATCATGTTTAAGTAAACCATGGCTTAGTATGATGTACAAATTCAGTCACAATTTCCCAAATTATAAGTTCTGTATTCTATTTCATATTATTCATATAGAAGAGAAATGTAATAGGTGAAATGGAACATGCTATGCTTCTTCAGAAACAAGTCCAATTGTATTCAGTTGATTTTCCTGCTAGGTAAGTATGTATATGATTATAGCTGTGGTTCTGTAACTAAAAAAAAACGTGTTGGGAGATAAACCAAAATACAGCCTTCTTGAAATAGCTTTAAGATTTTATTGCTCCTTCCATAGCAGCTAATACTAGCCAACATTGGTTACATAGAACAGTGGACTATATGGACCATTAGCCTTTAAATGTAGCTTTCCCTAATATCTTCTATCAATTTTTCTAGATAAATTATTTCTACTTTCTTTTCAAATCATTGAGGAAGGACCTGAAAAGAGGAGGGGAGGATGGTATGTAAACATTGATATGAAGGCTTTCAGGAAACTATATTAAAACAAAAATATTTCCCTTTCATTGATCATTTTGGGAAGAAGCATTCTGCATAAAGCACATAAGCAGTAATATGTTGGGGGGGGGGGAATCCACAGCTACTGAATGCAGAAAGGCTGTTAGACAGATTAGACTCCCAGCTGCTTGTCCATCTTGCCAAGGGCCTCACTGACAACGTCCAGTTCATGGCGTAGCTCATTCACCACATGAGCAATACTTCGTGGATCTTTCAGGATCTGAACACTTTGGGTATATGGACTGTAACTCACTCCAAATGGGCGTTTGATTGTCTTTGCAAACTCTCTGTTCAAACAAGAAAAAAGGGGAATTAATTGCCTACATAGTGGCAGTTTCAGTCAGTTATAACCATTTATATAGCTCAATAACTGTCCTAGCACTCTTTCTAATCTATTGGATGAGAGAAGAGGAAGATCATCAAAGAGAAAAAAACTATGGTAGATGTGATACTGTGGACCAGGAATAGACAAACTGGTGCCCTCCAAATGTTTTCAACCCCAATCAGTAGGTCCAGTGGCAAGGGTTTGTGGGAGCTGTAGTCAACATTTTCCTACTGTATTGTGGACAGTGCAGAAATAATGTACCAGGAAAGAGACAAGGAAGGAGAGAAATATCCCATAAATTTGTCTTAACTTGGGCAAAGATAAACCCAGAGAAATTACTAAAGAATGAAGACCGCTTGTGGGACTCCGGCAGAGAGAGGCACGAAGGTTAATTAACCCAGAAAAAGACAAAGATAAGAATGAGAAATAAAGTTAAAAGGAAGCAGAAGATAACCTGAGATCACACAGCATAAAAAGCCATAATTTTGTTTGCTTGCTTGACTTGTAGTTTAGCCCTTTTGGTGAACCCAGCTATCATAGTTTATTCCATAAACCATGGTAAAACCGCAAATTACCCTCATCTACGAGCAGACACTGGAAAAAAGCAAAGTAACAGTATCTAAAATATAATATTTGGCATTATTTTCTGAGTGTGACTTTGTCACTGGGATAGATAATAGCAATATATAGAAAGGTGCCTCTGGCAAATTTCAAGACAGCACTGGCAATGTACTTATTAAAAATAGCATTTATATTGTGCTTTTGAGTATTGGCCCTTATGGTCATCTAACACCAACCTTGTGAGATAGGTATTTTTTTTCCCCAAGGTCAAGGAGTGGGACTAGAGCTATATTTAGACGTCTTTCACTCTGCTACCTTTCAGCCTTCCAGTGGCAATCAGTAAATTACCTCATTTTTTCTTTCGCATCTTCAAAGCTTTCAGAAATGAAGTAAACTTCCTGGAAAGTAGTAATCATGCATTCTTGCTTGCAGGTGACACTAGGTTCAAAAGGCTTGACTCTGGCACTTCCAGAGAGTGCATGCTGGTTATGAGAAACACCAAAATAGAAAAGACTGAAATGTGCATATTTTAGAGACATCAGTACTGAAGAATCTACAGAGATAGCTAGTGACTGAAAATCACAGCATTACATTCCAGTGGACTCTAACTTTTAATGATTTTTTGTTTGCTTTTATTTTTAGCTAATTACTGTAACTCTTAACAATACATCTTGGTATATAAAGTGCGCAACTTTCAAACCAAGAGTCACCCTTGACTTTGAGTAACTCAGAAGTAGGGAATGGGGCTAAGATGAAAACTAAAATTCATTTCATTTACATGTAATTACAATTAAATAGAGTTAATCCTACAGATATTCAGTCATAATTCCTCCCCTTCTGTCACATTCGAGTTTGTATTTTGGCAACGCATTTTGGAAATTTCCATGGGCACAATGAAAACTTTTGAGGGCTTTATGTTGCTCTGGGGCTTTAGGTTGTATATTTCTGGACTAGTAGCTGCCATTCTATCAGTTGAATGACACTGTTGTATACACTAGACTCTTGTCAATGTCAAGCTTCCTTCTGCCAATCTTATTCTAACTAAGCAACATTTTACTGGATAAAACATTATGCTAGAACACATACAGTAACATTGGAACCAGTGAATATTGCATTCAGTGATCCTTAGCTATATTTCATGAGATTTGTGGTCACTAAGAGTTGACAGTGACTTGATGGCACATAATCAATCAATCACCATAACATGTCCCTCCCTGAGAAGATAAGCAATGACAGATTTCTCTGAAGACACACCTATTCTTCCCTGGCCATCAGTAACCGTTCAGGTGAAAGTCTAATGTATTTGAAGCTACATTATCATTTCAAGCAGTAGAACAATGAAGTCAAACAGAACAAAGAAAATTCTACAGTGTAAAGCTATTACACTAAATTACAGACAGTATTTTGAAGGTGATTTGGGGCCTTACCTTCAGTTCACTAATAGAAGAGAGCAAACCAGCTCCATAGACTCTCAGCTGCCCTTCTTGTTTGCATAAGCCAAACTCCACTGTGAAAAAGTAGCACTGAGAAGGAAGAACGTTAACATGAGAAGAAACAGCAGCTCTCTAATAGAGATGCACGCAGTGAATAAAGCATAAACACTGAGTGTTCCCTGTTGTCTTTCCTTGGTGAAAAGTAAAGGCCATTTCCCCAATTTTTCCAGATATCTCAGCTGCATGCACATCTCATGGTTAACTGAACAATGGTTAACCCAGATTGGTTGGATTTGCATAACTAACTAGGCCGCACTCTAGCCAATAATATTTTAGCCTCGCGTGCACTGTGGGCCCAGCCTTCAATGACAGTAATACCTCAGCCACCATGGCCAGATGACCTCAGAGCTGCATGAATCCCAGAGACAAACAAAAGTGAGAAGACCATTCCCTTTCCAATTGGGATGGATCACTTCAACTTTCATTTCTTACTGATATCATCATCCACTAATTGTAATTTTAAGATCCATCTGAGAGTTACAAAAATCTCAAAATCTTGAAAACCACTCTGTGTAATAGTAGCACCGTACCTGCTGCTATTGTACCTGTGACACTGCAAGGTTCCCTTGCATGAATGAGAAATAGAAGATGTCTTCAGAATTTTTCATATGGCAGACATCTTATCTACCTCAGCCATACAGGAAAGGGAAGCCACTCATCATTGTTTTTCAAAGAGAATAGGGTTTCTAGATTGCAATCACCTTTGAAAATGTAGTGTTCAATTTGGGGGGAAATAGTAGTGGAATTTCTGTCACCCAAGAATGCAGCTACAGCTGCCACATTTCCCAGTTCATGTGATGGTATTAAAGCCATGGTAGTATAGTAATTAAGGTGTTGGACTAGGATCAAGATGACCCAGGTTCAGGACCATCCTCTGCCACACAAACTCACCAAGTGACTTGGGGTCAGTCACTTTCTTGCAGTCCCACTTATTTCACAGTTCCAACTTTTGTGGGGCATAAAATTGAAGGAGGGAGCATTATGTATGCCCTGCTGAGCTCCTGAAGGAATGTCAGAGTACCATTTCAGTACTATTTATATTAAATAGTTAATTTAAAAGGCAGATTTACTTATATTTTCCAGCTTGCAACATGGACTGCAGCCATCTTCCATTCTGGCAAATTTGTAATGAATAATCAGAAACAAACTTAGCAGAACTTTCTACTTACAGTGGCCAGTTTTTGAACAGCTTCATCTGAGGCTCCAAGTGATACCAATCCAATTTCCTGTGAGAACTGAGCAAAACTGGGTTCAGCCAGAAGAGGAACATGGCCCAAAAGCTCATGACAAGTATCCCTGGAAAACAGGGGAAACAAGGTGATACTGAAACCTGAAGGTTAGTATTTTGCAATTGCTAGATAGAAACCATCTCATATTAATAAAGTTAGCATAATAATATTTTTTTTAAAAAAACTAACTTCCCAGTTTTGCTGTCTTCTCTCTCCCAAGACAACTCTAAAGGAAGAAATCTGTCCCAGTAGTAGATGTCTTAGTGGAGGGACATAGCTAGATACAATCCAGTACATGGATTTGCAATATAATAAAATAATAATAATTTGCAACCCTCAGGTTCCAAACTGGATACACTTGAAGAAGCTTATTATAATGTAGAGTGATAGCCTTGAAGAAAATAAGGGACAACCATTAGTAAAGAGCTTAGTCTGGGATAAAAGGACAGCATGAGAAAGAAACTCAAGATTGTCCCACCTTGATTCTCTTTGGTATAAGAGGAAGGAAGAGAGAAATTCTGTCAGGGTTTCAAGATGCTAGTACTTTTTGTGGTGTCTATTTCCTGACCTGGTCTCCCCTTAGGGGCTGACATATAATCAGAGTCCATGGGTTACTATCACTACTTACGGTTCTGGTGTGTAAAGAGGATCTGAACTGTGCCGAACATACTGAGTGCAGTGAAATACTCTGAATGCTAAGCCTGCCAAGAAATCCCTGGGCGATAGGTATCCAGCAACAGGGCGGATGGTAAATCCAGTGCGCTCTGCAAAACCAAGGAATAGTTCATAATTTGTTTTTATACATCTTTTAATGCAATGTTGAAAATTAATTTGGCATCAAAATATCAGAACAGAGGAGAAAGTGGTGATAGCAATCTAATGTAACAGATTTGGTAAAAAGGCCCAACTGGGTTGAAGGAATTTATGTCTGAGCAAGAAGCTGGAGAAATTGAGGTGTGCCAAAAGCAAAAGCACAATTAATAATATGACAAAACATCAAAGCAGTGATATACCACCTTGAATCATTTTGACCTTGGGCTGTACAGAAATGTTGCTCTAAATAAATAATTATCCAAAAATACCCACATTTTGATAAAAATGTTAAAATTCTCCATAAAGGAAGTTAAAAGCTCAGTTAAAAACACCTTTTCCAAAACAGAGGGGGTCAGTCACACAGTACAGCAGAAAGTGGATTTCCCAGGTTAGGACTGATACAGAAAACAGCCCTTCCAACTGTACACATCAAATGGTGTTGTCTATGGGATAGAATCCTCAAATGGACTTCTGCTGCAGTTATTTATCACCAGACAGGTTCATAACAAGACAGGAGGGTCCTAACTGTTTAGAGTTATAACAATTAACCCTGGAAAGCAACTGACAAGCAATGCCATTTGATACTGGAGTGACATCGCATAGCAGTTATCATCCTAATTATTGTCTTTTGATTAATGAATTCTAGACTCTTTTCAGCATTCCTCTTACCCAGTGCATGTTGCGATCCTCTGCAGAACTTTTAACCACCACTATTGTATGTCTTACAGTATGCTGGATTGCAAGGGTGCTGAGCTCAAGAGAAACATCCCCTTGATGCAGCTTCCAAAGCAGTGGGTGATCCTCCCACATCTGTGTTCTTCAACACCGTCTATCCAGCACTTACAGATGCAATGCCTCAGGCTGCCCAGAAGACTCTTCCTTTTTTTTTTTTTTTTTTTTTGTGGGTACTGAAGGAGACTCCCAAGGCAAAGGGCATCACCTCTTTGTGTCAACAAGGAGCATCTCATTGCCTTTGCAGCTTGAACTTCTTTGTCAAAGTAAATATAAACCGTCAAACACAAGCCACAAACACAAGTAGTCTAAACATAATATAATCAGGGCATGAAGAACTGTTGCTGAAGCAGACCAACATATTACTCTCCAAATAAAATTGATCCTTAGTGGAGAAAGAGCTTGCTGCTCCCCTTGTATAATAGAAGTTCTGTTCAGCAGGACCTCATCCCTGGACAGACATCTGCCCTTACCTTTGAGAAAACGGGACACATCCTCTAGCTGGGGTATGTTGTCTTCTCGATACCCACAGTACTTTGAAAGCAAAGGCAGATTTTTCAGATACTCTCTGCATGCATGGGTTGGATACAGTTGATTGAGCTCCCGAAATACTGTACCCCAAGTCTTGATTTCCTCCTCAGTGAATTTGACTTTGGGAATTGGATCACCACTATAGAAAGAATTAAAAAGTTAATTTTCAGTTAGTTAACATTTGTCCAATATGAAAAATAATGGCTTTTTGCATAATGAATATCTTTTCTATTACTCTGCATACTGCCCATTGGTTGTAAATTGGGATGAGCCAATGGAAAATGGAAGTTGAGCTTTTACAGATCTGGTGTAAATTACTACAGCTAGACATTGAGTTATATCCAAAGAGGAAAGGGGGATCAGAATGTGCACAGGAACAGGTGTAGCACCTGTCAGAGCCTCTTTCAGTCAAATGTGTCCTTAAGAAGCTGCTATAAATGCCCCATGCCCAATCTTATCAATTAGCAAAGGCAGGAAATGAATCAAGACTTATCTAGAAGCATTATAACCTTTGGCAGAGGCTGACAAGAGGTTTAAGAGAAAACTCTGAAGCTGAATTTATACAATGCACTAAGTCAAAATGTGCTTATGATGTATTACGAACATAACCACTATCATTTTTTGTGATTAGAACAGTCTGTCAGCCTTGTGAGATAAGACAAGAAGCACACCTGGAAGTACTAGGTCTAACTTTATTGTAAGGTTACATTAACAGAATCTTGCAAGTCTGAAAGATTTGCCTCCCTCGCCTTTACAGTCCAAGAAACTAAGGACAGTTCCTTCTGAGATGTTTCCCATGCCTCCATTGCTTCTAAGCTGTCTCTTATTTGACTGTTGTCTAGTCTGGGGCTCTTCCTTCTGTCTCCCAAGGTCATTCCCACATACCATTACAGTTTGTCAGGCCCAGCCCAAGAACAACAGGGACAGTCCAGCCAAGTTCAGTTCCTTTATTGCTGACACCATATAGACAGAATCTTGCTAGACTAAATCTGTACTACTCTAACCTAATGGATATTCCCTGGGAGAGTCTAGGAAGTGGCTATTCTAAATCTCTTCCTTTTCCCACGCTCCTGCTCTGGACTGTGCTGTCTCTTGTCTCACTCCCTTCTTGGAATGTGCTCCCTCCTTTCTGGGAAGCTGCTGCACTATTGCAGTCCCTCACATCATGTCCCTCTTCATAGACACATTTCATCACACAGTTTGATGAGATAGCACAAAGTTACTCAATTTTCACAAGGTAAGTGCATCAAAACAGCATAGAGCGTCCAGAGGCTTCAAAAGCAACTGTTCTAAAAGACAGTTGTGCGTAATTAATAAAGCAAATCTTGCTTGCCTTCCTCCTTTGTGCCCTTTGTTTTACTTCTCCCCAACAATGTTTCTATATGCTTCCTCCTCCCTATGCTCTGCCACAGAAAAGGAGGAGAAATTATTAGTCACAACAAGGCTAATGTGCAAGACCACGTAGGCCCACCATACTGGGTTCACCAGGGTGGAACCTACCCAGTGCTCTGGGCATTGCTCTGGGGTGCGTCACTTCAATCACACTATTGTGGTTGCCATCTTGATTTTTTAAACCATGCCCTGCAGACGACCCTGTGTTGCTATCATTTGCTGCAGTTGGCAGTCTCAGGGTAGGAAGCAGGGGGCATGACAGGATGTCAGCCTCCCCAACCAGAAAACAAAGCAGGGCAAGTAGACATGAATATGTATTCCTCTTATAGCAGTGGCCCAGGAACAAAAAGATAATAATTTGCAAAGGCATGGAAGAAATGGCACATTTAAGAATTTACTACCTATCATTGTTGCTTTGCTGTCAGTGACATGCAGTTCAGGTGTGGGGGGTAGGGGGGAGTTCTTGTGGGAGTATTGTCCACATGAGGTGGATCTCAACTGTAAAAGCTTGGCCTTGTTCAGGCATTTTATGTACACAGCAAAGTTGAGCACAGGTAGTCCTCGCTTACCAACTGCTTGTTCAGCAACCGTTTGAAGTTACAACAGTGCTGAAAAAGGAGACTTATGACCAGTCCTCAAATTTGCAGCCATCACAGCATCCCCACAGTCGTGTGATTGCCATTTGTGACCTTCACAGCCAGCGTCCAACAAGCAAGTCAATGGGGAAGCTGGCAAGAAGTTGTAAGTCATGGTCACACAACATTGCACTTAATAGCCCAACGTTGATTCACTTACTGCAGCCAGAACTGACATCATAAGTCAGTGTGGTCATGTGATGAATCACTTTACGACTGCATTGCTTAGCAATGGAGTTGCCAGTCACAATTGCAGTCAGTAAGTGAGAGCTACCTGTAACTGCAATTCCCAACCCCAAATTATTCATAGAATGCCTGGGGAGAGTTCTTTCCCACTTCCCATAGTGAATACTACTCCTCCCTCCACATCAAAGCAGTCTACTAGTTAAGGGGAAGAATTAAAACTGATCAATGGACAGTCAGTTTTGGAGGATTACCTCCTTTCCATGAATGGTGACCCACACCAAAGTGAGGAGTCACAGCCACCTGCCAAGTATGAGAAATAAATACATTGACCATACATCCTTTATTATAAAGGACAGTCCTTTGTTTCAGAAAACTGTTCTTTAGATTTATTTATTTTTCAGAAACTCACTTTTGTCCTTTATTTTGGTTATTTACCATACAAATGGAACCACTTAATGCAGTCTTTCACATTCATGTGAAAACTATGGAAATTGAACTGTTTTTTAAAAATAAATTTACATATTCTAATAAAAATATCTAAAATCAAACAGTATGTGTGTTTTTGTGAAATTTTTCTTGGTTTTGCTCTTGAATTTTCCTTTGTAAAGCAAAGTCATAAACATAAACAATTAACATTTTTTATCCTTATGAACTTCTTTCAGATTTGCCCCTTTTTCAGGTTGGTCCTTTATTTGTTTCAAGAAAATATAGTCACCATAGGAATAAAAGCACTTCTGTCATGTCTAGAAGTCCAATTAATTTATTTCACAGGTTCCCTTAATTTTGGTTTGCTCAAATCTAGTGAGGATTTTGGAACACCAAGGAAACTTGTCTGTACTTTCTGTGTTGTAGAATGTCCT
This sequence comes from Python bivittatus, assembly GCF_059951505.1. NCBI lineage: Eukaryota > Metazoa > Chordata > Lepidosauria > Squamata > Pythonidae > Python > Python bivittatus. Next base: position 59,259,299 of record NW_028277075.1, read on the forward strand.
TTCACTAGGTATTTCTAAATGTCTTCAGTGCTCTATCTTCTTTCAGTTTTTTTTAATAGTCTTCATTATTTCCCTCCAAATTTCTCAGACCTTACTATCAGGTCATTATCAACAGTAGCATTTAGTAAGCACTGATACATACTGTTTGTAATTCATAGCCAGGTCCGCAAAATACTTCCGTCTCTTGCGATAAACGTTGTCTTTGAAACCCTAGTGCCAAAGCAAACAATAATTTCCCAGTTATTAAGATTAAAATGGCTTAGTTCTATTAAGCAGCTGGACAGGAGACAGGGAAAGAACTTTTGGGAACATTTTATGAGGTAAATATATGAAAACCAGAAATCTATAATCTATTCTCTCTCTCTCTCTCTCTCTCTCTCTCTCTCTCTTTTTTTTTTTTTACTGTTATTTATCTCAGTCTTCAACCTGGTGCCCTCTAGATATATAAGACTACAACTCCACCTCCCCATAGCTACTCATCCTTTGATCATGCTGCCTGGATATGATGAGAGATGTAGTCCTATACATCTGGAGAGCATCAGAGTGGGGAAGACTGATTTACATACACTCCTGCAATTAAAGGAGTGACAAACTGTCCAATATTATATAGACTCCAAATCCCAACACACTGCATATATGCCACTCAAAATAAATGAATGGTATCTGCCAAGAGGAAGCAACTGGACCATTTGCATGGTCCATGCTCCATCGTCCAACAGAGCCACCAACTTTCGGCCACATGAGTGGTGTGACTTTCTCAGAGTATGACTGGAATCATATGCATTTATAGCATTTATCTCTCAATTCAGCATTTTTCTCCTTCCTCTTTTGAGACATTTCAACCTGCGCCAAGCAAGCACTTTTTAGAACTTGCATGAGCACAAGGAAATGGAAGCACATGAAACCTTATGCACGGTATCAAAAAGATAAACATGTTTGACTCTTTAGGGCCTAAAAGGGTATTTTCCACCAAGTCTTCCCTGAATCTCACACATCTTCAGCGTTTCAGCTTTACAGAAATTCTACATATTTTAGTATATTTAATATGTAGCACAACTCTGATAATGGAGTGGAAATTAGGAAAAAAATATTCAAGCTTGGAAGTTAGATTTCCAATGATTCAAGCACCTTTTTTTTAGAAAAGAATCAAAATATGGGGAGTCAAAGGGCATTACAAATCTACTCACTGGATGGTCTGCATCCAGGTCTGATCCATACATCAGAACGCGGTTTGCACATTTATCCAAATCTGAGATCTTCTTAGGAAACCAGGGTATATTTTCCATATCTAGGGAATGGAAAAAATACAGTTATTAATAAAAATTAGGCTGTTCGAGGAAAGGAAACTAGGCTCATGACAGTCCAAAATGAAATCTAGCTGTTAAGAAGTAAATGACAGAAAGGGAAGTCAACTTCTTCTTATCATATATATGCACAGCACTAAGCATTTCCTGCTGTGGTACTTAAAATGAAACAGAATAACAATATTAAAAGTGAGGGGAGATGCATTAAATTAGCATCATAACTGCAATTCTCACAGAAGTTAAACATGGGCCTAAGCAAAGAGACACCAATATTAAAATGCTCTGGAAATCTTTTGGAATGAAATGCAGGGCAGAAATGCTTTAAATAAAAATATATCACCCCAAATTTAACAAAACAATCATTTACTAACCAAATTGTTAGTAAAAGAATTGTTCTTCATTGTCCCAGAATGCAGAACACTGACAAGTGGCTTCAAGTTGCAGAAAAGCTGTTTTTTGTTGAATGCTCATTTAGCAGAGAAAACTTAAAACTAAGAGACAAAATCAACTGTATTTTTACATTCAGTTCAATAAGCTTTGGAATAGCATGGCATCTTTATAACAAGCATGCAATTTGAATAAATCACTTTCTTCTTTTCCTTCTTCTTACCATCTTCCTGTACGGTAAAATTGTTGATTGGGTTCACAGTCACAAAGTTCACATGGGATTTCAAGAGATGGAAGACTTCATCTAGCTGTTCCCTGTTGCTATCACAGTCAATAAAGATCTCAAATTCTGAATTTCGTCTTCTGGATTTTCGAGATTCAATGTGCACCAAATTCACATGTTTTTCCTGAACAATAAGACCATTTTGGTTGGATCATGAATAGCATCTGAGAACAAAAATCTGGGGAATTCAACTCCTTCTTTAACATGTATTTAGTCAAGCTTTACACAAATGAATTTATGCTTTGAATTAATGCATAATGAATTTAAACTTATAGTAAATACTATTCATATTAAACATATCCATGTTCAATTTTCTATTCCTCCCAGTTCATATGCAATTTTAAAAAAAAAATAATTTCCCACTATGTGACTGAGTCATTGCAAATGCACCCTTGCACCCTTTCCATCTCCTCCCTCCCCTCTTCAGCATGATCAGACCTGGAGAAGGGAAACACCCACTTTCATTTCTGGACAAGCTATGATCCAAAATAGATTTAATCTGCTTGAACTTACTAACTGTATATCTTTAAAAAGTCATAGTTTTAAGTTTGGACTATGCAACAAGGGACTTTTTATTTCCAATTAAAAGAATGAACTTCCAGTCTGTTCCTTGTGGAAGTGAAGTCGGGGGAGAGGTAGTAACCCATGTAAAAGAAAACAATTTTACAACTGATTTGCATAAAAGAGAACTGTTTTATAGCCAGCAGCAGCGATGGGGTAGGGGTGGGAGATGTCAAACCAGTCTGTCCATTGAAAGGAGCATTGCACTATCCTGATGCAAGCTGTGCCTCTGTGGGACCCATGTCATGACATCACAGAAGAGTAGACTTTATGGCACTGTGCTGCTTTCATTATTTTAACAAAAACAGCAGAAGCCTATGGACATCCATGTTTACAGCTGATCAGGACCTGTCATCAACAGTGTTTACCAGCTCAAACAGGTCCACTGGAGAAATTATGTCCAGCAGCTCAAGTGATTCATCCCAGAGTTTTCCATTTAAATAGGCCAATTCTGCTCCCATCGAACATTATAGTAGAAAATGCAGGAAACTGAACTGTGACAAAAAATAATCCCCTAGGACCATTTCTGCAAAAGCGAATTCCTTGATTTACATCCTTGAGTCAGATTGGATTCCTGGCACAATAGTCTTTGTTGTGCTCTACAGCAGAGGCTTTCAGAATTTTTTGTGTGATCAGCTGGTGGTCTGAAACATCATATGGGGAGTCCATGGAACTCTTTGGTAGAGTTGTTCTGCCTTACCATTTTTCCAAGAGGATTGAAACAAAAGCAATTTTTATTCTGATCTCCATTGCTCGAATTTTCAGGAAATTCTTGTGGACTAGCCCTACAGATCAGACTCTGGTATCTCATTCTTCATTAAACAGGCTGTTTACAATATAGAATGATACATAACCAGCTAGAATATTTAAGGAACAAAGCAAGATGAAAAGCGCATTATGGCATTCTCAAGGTTGCTCCTATCTATTGGCAATGCCCACACAATATATTTATTTTTTTCAACTGTAGGTAAGAGAAACAGCTTACCTGAAAGAGTTTTAGGGCTTTGACAAGTCCTCCAACTTCATTCTTTAAGGAGAAAATAATAGCAGCTCTACTCCTTTCAGATGAATTGTCCTTGTTCTCTTTATTATCTTCATTTGCAGTATAGTTTGGTTTGAAGATCTAAAATGAAATTTTGTGGCCATCAGTGTTAAATAAGTCAGGTCTATTTTTATTAATTAGAAAAACATCCAACTTGCACAGTGCTCTATTATTTCAAGGAAAATTATTTCCTTTTGGTGGTTGAATCCAGTGATATCTGTCAATGATTTTTTTAGATGGGAAATAGTCCAATGGCCAGAATTCTTCTAGCCCTGTCTCTTTCTTTTCAATAAATCTTGCTAAGGAGACTTTCTGAGAATTTTTCTTAGAAAATAATTACTTTTGGGTTAGGCACATCTCAAAGAGCCTGACAACTCACAAATGGTCTCCTTTGACTTCCTTGGAGCATACCTTATTTAATTAAGGACAGTTATAATCATGGCTTTGTGATTGCTTTTAAGCCAACAGCATTTTGAAGAAATCCCACAGATACAATAGATGTGCAGGTGGCATTTCAATGTTCAAGTGCATTTCACACTTGCTCAAGTTTCTTTGTTTCAAGGAGTATCATAGCTGCATCTAGCAAAACATGCATATATGTTTCAAATTTTGCACTTTTTTATCAATCAATCTTTAAAACCAATTATACAGAATTCTGTTCTTGGAAATAAGGTTTTTTTTAACTGAGTATCCAAAACATAACACAGAGTTTGATGCACTTAATCTCCTAGATTTCAGTGAGCGTAAATTCACATAAGGCTGCGCAGGATTAAAATGTCCTAAAGTGACTTTGGCTGATCTCAGAAAAGCTAAGCAGGATTGGACCTGATTAGTTCTTGGAGGGGAGACCCCCCAGGAAATCTCAGGGCCATAGTTTAGACTGAGAAGTCAAAAGAATAAATCCCAGAAGGCAGCAACAGCAAACCACTTCCATAATATTGCTGAGGAAATTCCATGGATGTGTCCACATGGACACCAGGAACCTAGCTCAATTCAAGGAGACTTTACTTTTTATGTCAACAATTCTGAAAGATAAACTAGAAAACAAGACCCAGGATAATAATATGAAAATATAGCTGAAAGTAATAAGGATGAGTAGATGCAATCCAATTGTGCTCAGCCACTGATGAAACACCATCTACCAGCCCTCTATTCTACAATTTGTGATGTGCTCTGGTAGCTACAGGAAGAGATGAAAAGGTCCACTCTATGAGCCGAAATCTATTAACCTTTCTTCGGGTTTAGCTTTGCTTTCTTGTGCAATACAAGGTCCCTTTGGTGGTGGTGTGCCTTCTCACTCTAGGAACTTGTACAATCATTTGAATCTATTTTCCATATATTTAGACTGCTTTCCAACACAAAAAACAATTTACGAGGCAATTGTGATGGAAAGCTAAATGTAAATATTGTTAATTTGTGGGATAAGATAATGGTAATTGTTGTCTAAACTGATTCCCTAATTTTGTCTTCAAGCCAAATATTTCTGTTTGTTTAAAGCCAGCTGTCCATATATAACTTTTAATTCCCCAAACACAAAAAAATTCACAATCTCTTGCCAAACTAACCTAAGCCATACAGTAACTTGGATAACAAGTTAATTTTGGTACAGTCCTTGACAAAGAAACATGTGCAGTATGAACTTTGACTGAAGAAAGGGTAGACCATTCCTAGGATTAAGAAAATGAAATCTATCCAGGGAATCACCTCTGGTCTCATTAGCTATTAAGGTTTTGTTTATCAAAATGACTTGAAATTATACCCTTAAAAGATTTATTTCAATTTTCAGCTGCTGTGACTATCAGAGATGCTTTGGGTTGTTTTATTTTGTATCATGTTGAATGGGTTGCTGATTTATGATTTTTCACTTCATGGATGGCACTTTTTAAGGTTATTCTATTTTACACTCTTCTGGATGCTATACATGGAGTGGGGGAGGGGGGAGAATATAACTAGAAAATTTTTTTTAACTAGCAATCTAAGCCATCTTAAAAATCAACAAGACTTTTGACTTTGTAAATTAAGTCCAGTTCTTTAACATTTTTCCTCCAATGTTGGTATTGATTTTCTATCCACCTGTTTTATACACAAACCTTTTAACTGCCTTTCTGTAAAAGCAGCCAATCTGATGCAAAACGGTTTATAAAATCCAATACCTAAAAACCCCTAATCTAGGTTCTTATAAGAAAATCTTCAATCATCATCATCAATTCCTAACAATATATTTGCTCAAAAAAGAAGTTGGAATCCTTTAAAATAGTTCATCCCAACTTGAGGTCTGTGCTTCCATTAGAGCAGTGTTGTCCAAACTTGGCCACTTTAAGATGAGTGGACTTCAGCTCCCAGAATTCCCCAGCCAGATGACAATGACAGAGGCCTGGATGCGGAAAGCAAGGAAGCAGAGGCAGAGGTGGAAGTGCCTTATTGCTAGAGGGCTGATAACAGAGAATAATTAGAGCAGTGTTGTCCAAACTTGGCCACTTTAAGATGAGTGGACTTCAACTCCCAGAATTCCCCAGCCAGCATGGCTGGCTGGGGAATTCTGGGAGTTGAAGTCCACTCATCTTAAAGTGGCCAAGTTTGGACAACACTGCATTAGAACTAGAACATCCATTATACTTCAGTCACCATGGCCAATTACCACAACAGCCGAGGAAAGGTCCAGGTTATAATCAGGTTCATTTGGATGGCACATCTGGCTGGGGGGACATTCAAGGCCAGAGGGAAGCCCAGAAGAGCTGTCCTTATATACAAGCCAAAGCTTCCTGTCTGGTGATATTATGGCTGGCTGGGGAATTCTGGGAGTTGAAGTCCACTCATCTTAAAGTGGCCAAGTTTGGACAACACTGCTCTAATTATTCTCTGTTATCAGCCCTCTAGCAATAAGGCACTTCCACCTCTGCCTCTGCTTCCTTGCTTTCCGCATCCAGGCCTCTGTCATTGTCATCTGTTTCCTAATTCTTTTGCAATCCCACTAAAAAGAAAGATAAACTTCCAAAGTTGCTACAAGCATTTCATAACTTGACCATGAGTGCAGAAAAAGCATCCTGGATATAAAATTTGAATTTATTTGTTTGAAGAATTGTCGTCTCATTTGTCAACCACAAAGCCCCCAATGCAAATTACAAGACAGTGCAATCTGTCAAATTTACAATCCAAACAGTTCAACACACAGGAAGAGGAATGGGAGGAGGAGGAGGGCAAGTGTAGGAACTAGATTTTAGTTGCTGAATGTTTAGGCATGGCAAACTGAAGATCTCCATTTTTTCAACTGACTTAAATTTTAGAGTTTTTCCACACCACTGAAAAAATTTATTTTTAGGTGACTTGTGGCTGGCCATTCGATTATATGAATCTCTGTGTTATGCTGAGCTTTTCAGCTTCTCACTAAAATAAGGCACTGTATTCACAACATTTTTCAAATACACATGCCTATAAAGTATTACCAGCTAGATGCATTTATTGTGAGAAAATTATACTCTCTGGAAGCTTCTGTCCAATTCTACCAGTGTTACACTGTAATTCTGCAACTTTATAACTCAAAAATTCAGATCATAGAGCAAGGATGTTCCATCTCTCTAATCTGAAGACTGATCTTATCTTTTACATGGGATGCTGGGGAGTGGGGTGGGGGCGTAGGATGACAGAGGTGCGGCCAAGGTCAGGATTGGAAAAAGAATATGTATTCCATTTCCTTTTAATTAAAATAAATGTAATTCAGTAAAAATGCTTACTCCCACTGTTTAATAATTTGTCATACTTAGTCACATTAAATATTATAACATTAATACAGAGTTAATGTTGAGTATATTTATTTAATACAGCCTAGCTGATATGGAAATCAGTAGTAAAACTTAGTGTTTATTAATTTATAGATCCATCCCATTTAGACTGCTTGAAATCTTCAAATTGATGAGATGTTCAACAAAGGTAAACCATCTTCTTATCTCCTAAACCAGCCTCCCCAATATTGCCTCCTGCAAGTCCCTAAGCAGCTGCTCAACATAGGAACTGCAGGACCATTTCACTGATTGACAGATGATAGTGACCAATACTGCCATTATAACTTCTACGTGTGATTTTTAAAGGACGCTTAGAATAAGTGTTAATTGCAGCTGAGAATTTTTTCTGTGCCTTTTTATGGCGAACATCTTTAAATCACCAAAGTAGAAAAATATGATGAATATGATAAATCAGGAATTGAAGTCCCATGGGCCAAAGCTAGTCCCCAGGAAAATGCTGTAGTAGCTAACCTTGATGCAAATCCTATTGTAGAAAAAGGCACTATTCTAGGAGTTGATATACTTGTCTGCCAAAAATGCAGCCTTCATTTTCCAAGCTGAACCTTCTTACCACCACTTGTGGACAGTTAATGTCAAGAGATAAAGTCCATACACATTAATGCTCATGAGTACGCCCCATATTTGACAGGCAGAAAAGAGTTAGGTGAACCAGTCTAGAAGGTCTTAGGAATATGTGTGGAATTTAACATTTAGTACTGATAAAATATGAACAAGATTAGCAGAAATGAGTACTGCCAGAAGGAGAGAGAGCAAAAATCCAGCCAAGAGGTGGATGGAATCTAGATTAAAGACTACAATCAGCAGTCTCTTTTTAAAAAGTCTACAACATTAACATGTCCCTGTGTCACTATGCAAAGAAGCCTCTCTGATGTACTAGACTGCTATAAATGAACAATACAAGAGGACAAATACACATGTACTTTTTGACCCAGTCTACTTAATGCAGTGTTGTCCAAACTTGGCCACTTTAAGATGAGTGGACTTCAACTCCCAGAATTCCCCAGCCAGCATGGCCAAGTTTGGACAACACTGACTTAATGTATAGAATGGTTACTACAAGATGTAGCAAAGACCACCAAGCAGACAGCCTACTTTTCTGGTTGGCGGATGGCTTCTGGGTGGCCACTTCAGGAACAGTGCTGGGCTAAACAGGCTGTTGGCAGTATCCAAGGTCCTTCTTCCTATAGTTTATGATCAGTCAGTCTCATTCCAAAGGGCATTTGGGCAGGAAATCTCAACTTACTCTAGTCCCTGGAGTTCATGTAGAAATTACAGGAATGGATCCATCTGCCCTGCTGATTTCCCATTCAAGGATCCAAGAAAAAAAAATGCATGCAACTTTTCCCAAGGCATGCTAAAAGAGCCAGGCTAGGAAGCAGGCAATTGGAGACAACCTTAATTAAAGAAGCACTTGCCAATTCTCCAGTTATTTTATGCTAGTTCAGCTAGATTATGCATTTTTGAACAACAGAGGTATAAAACAGAAATATCAGTATCCATACCCAATATGGATCTTCAGATAAGTAATTTTGAACTTTCCTCGCCACATTTTTTTTAACCATCACAAAAGTTGCCACTTCCCAGTGGAAGCTCTCCCCTTTTCCTCTTCTTCCCCAAATCTCCTGTTTGATTAGACCAGTCAACCGCCTTTAACAGGAGCTCCTGCAAAGAACCCACTCTGATGTGGAGGCACCCCTGCTCTTCTGTAATATGGATGGATACAGAATTTGAAGGGCCCCAACATCTCATCTAATCCAAATGCATTTCTCATCTGAAGCACAGATGGAGAAAAAGCACCAAGTAACAGCACTGTCAGGTAAAACATTCATATCAACAGCAGGAAACAAAAAGTTTTCACTTGCAAAGGAAGGGAGAGAGTGGGATTCTTTAAAGTACTTTCCAAAGCACTTCTAAGTCTTTTTGGTTCTAGCAACCAAATTCGTAAGAAGGGGAAAACTGTTTTCCAGAAGGAGAAGAAGGAGAAGGAGAAGGAGAAGGAGAAGGAGAAGGAGAAGGAGAAGGAGTCCAGCCCAGTACCTACCCCATTCAGGATCGGGGGAGATGAGAGATTGCTGAGCTGATTCTCATCCAAGTTGGAGCTCACGGAGTCGAAGGATCGACCTCTTCGGGGCAGCTCGAGTCTATTGGAGTACATGATGAAGCCGAGCAACCCCCACTCGACGTAAAGCAACCAGTGTCCGCACCGTCCACCTCCTCACTTCTGCTGCTTCTGTCGCTGCTACTGGGCTATTTATGGGCAGGGGAAAGGCGGAGGGGCCCAGGGCAAGGCTCCAATCTCTCGCCCAGGCTAACCGGGGCAGGGAGGAGGCGGGGCGAAAGCGACGCCCCTCTCCAGCCTTCACGTGAATGTAAAGGAGACATTCGCAAGAGAGAAGCGGCCATCCAGTCTGCAGTCTCCTAAAGGAGGTCTGCCTGCCCAGGAATAAGGCCATGGTTGTCCCCTCGATCCGTCTCTCCTGTCCAAGGCAGCGTGATGAATTCCCTTCTCGAACTTTTTGAACTTCTTGAACTGCCAACTTTTTCTTTCTGCCTCGGTGGGGCTCAGGCGTCCAGCAAGTATGTGTCAGGCAGACATTCAATTGGTATGACTTCCCAGTTGCTGCGGGAACTCTGCCATGAAAAACGGGAAACATACACACACCCCAGTTTGTTCTGTCAGGAATGGGTGACACGTTTGGCGTGGTGGTTATAGTGTTGGATTAGAAGCAGGGAGGGCCATGTTCTAGTCCACCCTCGGCACAAAAGCCCACTGGGTGATTTTGTACCAGCCCCTCTCTTTCAACTCAATCTACCTCACAGGGCTGTTGTTGTGGGAAAAGGGCGGAAGAGCGAAGATTTTGTATGCATGACATCTTGAGCTGCTGAATGAATGTTGGATATAAATCTAACCAATAAATAAATGCACACACAGAAAGTGTTGGAATGAAATAAAAGCCCTCTCTTCCTGCCTTCCACTGGCTGAGCCAATCCAATTCCATTAGGCTTGTTCTGCTTCCTGTCTGGTGCTTAGAGAGTCATGTGGTGCAGTGGCTAAGGCGTCGGACTAGGAGAGGGATCTGGTTTAAAATCCATTTCACCTCTGGAGGTTTAGAGGGTGGTTTAGTGCCATCTGCTTTATCCCAAAGCTATCTACTTCACAGGGTTGTTGTGGGGCGAGAGTAGATATTGGAAGATGGAGAGCTCAGTATGTTAACCTGAGTTCTTGGAGGAAAGGCAGACTATAAACCTAACAATTAATAACACACAGTGCTGATAAATCAGTATTTACTATTAATCTCACAGGAGCACATCTGGATGGATTTGGGTTTAAATCCGTGGCACCACTCAGCCAAATAGCTGAGAAATGATGACTTATCCAAGCTATCCACTGAATACCAGACATGACAAAGAAACCTTTCTTATATCTCCATCCCATAACAATAATTGATTCCATCTTCTTTCCCTCACTTCCATCCCCTGAACTGTTATAATATTGTGATCATATAAGATGAATCAGAACCTAAAAGCCAAAATATAATTTCAGTTCACTATTTGGAGAAAAGGACGTTCTCCACATCTTGCATTAGAAAATGCACTCACAGAAATGGAACTCAGCTGATCCTTGAACCAAATCTGAACTCTCTGACAGACAGGATGCAGAGATGCAGAAGCGCCTATGTGCACTGAGATCACCTGGAATACACTGTGGAATACATGTGTATTGTTCCCTGGGCATGAAGAAATTGCTTTATGAAATCCCTTTGTATTCTTTTCTCTAGAAAATCTAATGATTTCCCCCCATAGATGGCGAAAGAAAGAAAGAAAGAAAGAAAGAAAGAAAGAAAGAAAGAAAGAAAGAAAGAAAGAAAGAAAGAAAGAGAGAGAGGGAGGGAGGGAGGGAGGGAGGGAGGGAGATCTCATATCAGTTTTTGTTGTAGGATAGATACACTCAGATATTGTTGTTTTACTATAAGTCTGCCTGCCTGCCTGCCTGCCTGCCTGCCTGCCTGCCTGCCTCCCTCCCTCCCTCCCTCCCTCCCTCCCTCCTTCCTTCCTTCCTTCCTTCCTTCCTTCCTTCCTTCCTTCCTTCCTTCCTTCCTTCCTTCCTTCCTTCCTTCCTTCCTTCCTTCCTTCCTAAATGTGTACACCACTAATTTCAGCACATTGACTCATGGTGGTTTGGTTGGATCACAATCATGCTATTTTCAATCATCCCACTAGTGGCTGGACAATTCTGCCTCCTCAAGAGACAGAGCAAAATTAGAAGGTGCAGAGAAGAGCCTTTACTGCCTCTATGTGCCCATGTTCCCTCATTGCCAAGGCCCTGCTTCACAGTGGCCCCAATTTCATGTATTCCTCTCACAAAAACATGTGTCCCCTGCTTGTCACAGCATGGTCAGGTGGGCAAGTTGGGGATTCCTCTAAGGAAAAAATGGGGCAAGAACAAGGCAAAACCTTAAAACAGCCGTTTTAAGGTTTTCTCCATCTTTCTCTTCTGCAGTTGTCCTTTCTTTTGAAGCAAAATAGCATGAAAATCCATCCCCCACCATAACTACGAATTGTTATTTTAAGATACTGAAAGGAGAAACTAGATACAGGAATTATCATCTGCCTCATTGCCCTCCTCCCAGATTAGAGCTGAGATGTGCCTCGCTTGTACCTGTATTCTTCCTGTTCAGAATCCAGGTGTCGTCGGGTACCCATTGAAGGCTATACTGCTTTGGGGGAGTCATGTTTTCCTAAAAGTTTTGACACTTTTTTCTTTTTTTCCCCTCTCTTCCTCCTTAATGCCACTGTCAGTTTACTTGAGTTTTCCCATCATACCAGCAGTTAACGTGAGTTATTTGCTTTTCAGTCTTCATTTAGGCACTTGAACAGATCAGAATCAGATACAAAGAGGAAATCAATAGGTACAAAGAAGAAAGCAAGTAGGGGGACATTCCATAGGTATTATCCTGCCCAACCCAGGATACATCCAAAAATTGGATCCTCAGATGTTATAGGCTCTGCCCAAGGCAATACTAGCTTAGAATAGCATAACAAACAGAACTGCTTGCATATATCAAGCCAAGCGCCTCACTGAATAATCACTTCTGGGAGAAGTGAAAGCAGCACATGTGATCTAGAATAAAGCGTTGTGTTAACAGTTATTTTAGTGGTTTGTATGGATGTAGAATAGGAACCCCTTTCTCAGGACCACTTGAGCTATCTGGTTATTAACTAGTAAATAGATCACCTACAAGCCTGGCCCAGGAACATTTTTTTGATGAACATGTCATATTCAGAAAGCATTTTAAAATCTGTAAGAAGACTATGCAACTCACAGATAAAATATTTTAATAATCTAAAAGATGTTCTCATTAGAAAGTGGGGGGTGATGGAGAGAGAGAGAGATTTCTGTAGTAGATGCATGGAAGCTATTCCTGTGGAAATAGAAAGAATACCAACTCATTATACGGAGTATAAGAAGGAGCTGTTCTTTTTTCTGGGTTCTGAAATTGGTTCTCAGTCATCACTGATTGCAATCAACCTAATCAGTGTTCTGAGCAAATTTCAATTTATATATTGAGATCACAGTACTAATAATATAAGGTAATCAACCTGTGGAAAGTGATTTATGCTATCAGTAAATGTCTCGTGTGTATAAAAGTCATTACTGCGGATTCCAGCTCTACTCTCCCTTTGCGTGATTTGCTTGCTTTTTCTTTAAATATTAATTCTGCTTCCCTTTCCTTTAAATATGGTCATGTCAACAGTGAGAAAATAAGGCTCAGTGAGATGCAATGTTTGCTCATTGATATGAAAATGAAGAGCAAACTAGTTACCTATTACAGCAAATAACTGTAATCCTTAAGGGCATATCCTGCTATACAGAATTTTCCGCCACTCTCTTTGAAGGTAATGGGGTTGGCTGATTGGATGGACAAAACAGTAGACTTCTCCAACCTCTTGTTTTCCAGATGTTTAAGGCTTCACTTCCCATATTCCCCAGCCAGAAGCCATCTGTCTTAGAATTGAAATCCAGCACACCTGAATGGTACCAGGTTGAGAAAGGCTGGTAAAGAAAGTGAGACGAGATATGTCCTTTTCTTCCTTAAATCAAGCTAATACAGCTAAAAGGTAGTCCATGTAGGCATGTTGGATCCCTAAATAAATATTAGCCATGGACTGGGGGAAGATTCTTAAGAGAAGAGAATTTCAGTCCCTTAATATAATGCTGAAAGCTTATATTGCACAGAAGCATGAACATGTAAAGTGTATGTGTTGTTGTTGTTGTTATTATTGTTATTATTAAGATTTATATGGTGCCTGACTCAAAATGACTCTGGGGAGGTTCACAAGTAAAAACATTAAAAACAAGAGAAAAATACAATAATAGACAAATTGAAGAACAGATGACAAAAAAACAGACAGTAACGAAAAAGAAAGAAGCCCACACAATCCAAAAGGGGCTTCACTCTCCCTTGCCAAAGGCCTGAGTGAAGAGCCAGGTCTTTCAAGGTCCTCTGAAACACCAGCAAGATGGAGGCCATCCAGATCTCAGGGAGAACCTCATTCAAGGGGCAGGCCCTGCTACAGAGAAGGCGTGCTTCTGGGGACCTGATAGATGGCATTGTTCAACTTAAGGAACCCAGAGCACACCAACCTTGCCAGATTGAACTGGCTGGGTAGATATTATATGAGCCAGGCATTATGATCATTTTTTTTTAAAAGTCCTCATAATAAGCAAAAGCGTTTAAAGAAAATCCAGGTAAGTGCCTGTCAGGGAGTGCACCCCGGGGATGCCTCTCCATGAACGCAGACCTGCACTCATACGACTTAGCCGACGATTCAGGGATGAAGCACAGATAAATAAGTAACTTTATTGCAGATCCCAAGCAATTCTCATGTCAATGAAGATCAGCTTTTATAGGGTCTAAGAATCTAGCTCTTTTTACAGATATGCCCCAAGGTTCAGATCCAGAGTTTTGTTCTCCTGCGTTTTTGTTGTAATGGGCCGTTTGCTGCCTGTTTCTCACACTGGCCTGTTGATGGCACCCAGCCGTGTTTACAAAATAATTTGGCGCCTCCTTTTGTAACCTACGTCTATAAGACAATCCTTGTTTTTTGCCTTGCCAATTATGCCACATTTTCTTTCGAATTAAACTAATTTGGCATACTTACTTAATTCATAGATTCATTTATGAATAATTATTTGTTATGAAAAATATGGAGCAGAGGAAATACTTCCTAAATGGTACCTTTGATAGAGGTTCTCGCATTGCTAAGCCATGGTTTGTTTTCACTGTGCTTTGTTGAACAAATCAAAGAGCTCTGACTCACACATAATACTAAGCCATAAACCATGGCTTACAAACCATAATAGCTGGTTCACACATTGTGCTAACTCAAGACAAAACAAGCTATGTTACAATTTGTGTAATTAATCAATCTAACCATTGCTTGGGCAGAAAAAAAGCTGTTGGCATATATGCTATATATATTCAGTCAGAATAGGGAGGGGAGTGCCTCTTTGCTAGACAGAAACATTCTTCAGCACAAATCCAACACATTCAGTTAAAAACAATCCCAGAGTTCAATGAGATTTATTTAAAAGTAAATAGCTATCAAACTGCATCCCCAAGATATCTTGAAACACAACCTGGTCTCTCAGCTAGTAGAGACCATCCCACAAACACTGAAAACTGCTTTTGAAATTGAGTTTTGAAAGCAGTGAGAGATAATGCAAAGCCTTATCAGACTTATATTTTTGAAAATCCGTAATAATATTCATCCAAATTACAATTGATAAAACAAAGATAATTTTAAATGAAAGCTCCTGACACAAACAACAGAAAGCAGGAAAAAATTATGAAATACAGAATAAAAAGCCCAATGGGAAAGTTTCATCTTGCCATCCATCAAAAAGAAAGGAAAGAGGAAACTGGTTGCTGCCTCTTGAGCGATGTACTTCTCTACCTAATCGATCTCCCAACGTTAGAGCTTTCCCCTCAGCTAGTAATTTCTATTCCCTATATAAATCCATTTCATTCCCTGCATTTTAAAAAAGCCACTTCATGCTACTGTTATAGATGATCAGCCTTGGGAATCCTCACCCTAATCCAGCCTTTCTGGAATCTGGGTCAGCAACTTGATCCCAGTTGAGGGAAAACAAATGTTTTTTCCACATGTGCCAGTTGGGAAATGGAGCATTTGGTCATAACCCACAACTAACACCCTCCTGAGTAGCTTCAGTAGCTTTGCTTCTAATTTCATTATCCCTGATACTCTCATGTGAGAAGCCTCCTTTCTTCACATCCTTATCCCAAATGTCATGATTTAGTTGCAGAGAGACAGGAGGAATGCTATTGCTGACTCTTGATCCACAGAAACACCTTGGTAGGCTAGAGTTTATTAAGCAAAGCTCATTATAGAGCAGATCACTTGTTAGCCATATGTGCATTCAAAGACTTCTACACTCAGTATCAGTAACTCAATAGCAATTCTTTAGTAAGTTGGAAAATAATCTACAATTAGAATTTAGGAAACTGCCTTTGCCTATTTTGTCCAGTGTTGCTTACTATGACAGCCACCGTCTCAGTTCTCAGATAGCGTTTTCCTCCTGTAATGTAATCTTTGATCCATTCAACTTGAAATGCCAGAGATTGACTCTGAGACCTCCTGCATATAAAGCATGTGCTCTAACCCACTGAGCTCATGACTCCTTCCAAACTTTCTCTGAGATTTATTGAAAATTGGTATGGTTTAGGAACTTTGTATAGCAACCAAGTTCCAATTTCCACTTTTCATATCATTTTCTTGAATTTCACTCAACTGTAGAATAGGGGTATATGTTGGCACTGCCTTCATGCCTCTATGTCACATCAATACTCAATTACAAAATCAATTTACAATAAATACAGATTTGTGTAGACATTCCTGAGGAGGTTGTCCATAACTCCACTTTTGCCCTGGTCCTTATCTAGCTGGGACCTCTTCCAAGTAATCCATTCATACATTCATATTCATACATTCATTTATAAAATTGCAAGTGCAAACTACACATTTAACATAGCGGATAGCCTGGCCCAGAGATGATCCCTGTTGCACCCATCCAGTTAGTCACAGTGTCAACCTTGCAGAGTCAGTTGAGGATTGAAGGAGCTTATAAGTCTTGTAAAAGCAATTAATTAATTAAACATTGTTGCAATCACTGGTAAAGTGTATGCTGTCATACAGGAAGAGTAGAACTCTATGTCAGCTTATTGGTTGTAGCTTTTTCCAAAAGACTTCCAGGGTTCACAACTTTTCCTAACCTAAGAGCCTCATTTGGCATTCGGGATGCCACATTCCATGATGTCATGGAAGGTTGGACAAAGAATACATTTCATTTCATTCCATTCCATTCCATTTAAATGCAGTTTCTATCAGTTAATACTCTCCAGTCATGTATTCAACACATTTCTTCCTCTGTCTTATTAGGAATTCAAATTTGGTGGTAATCTATACTATATTATATATATATACTGTGTAAACTGTCACTGGGCTGAACCTAAGGCCAGATATTTCTTCAGAAACTGAATTTTGAAAGCAGTGAGCAGTAATGTAGGACCCTGTAAGAAACTTAAAAAAAAAAACTATAAATGTTAATTCCTTGCTTGTTCATTATTCAAAATGCCAAAGGAAAATTAGCTCTGAGAAGACCAGTTTCAAATACTTCCTCAGGGGCCTCAAATGTTAGCTCATCACCAAGTCTAAAACAAGGCAGTTAATGTACCTGAAATCAAAATGTAACACAGACTGTTGAAAAAGTAATGTTACAAATACCTCGAGTAACCACCATATTTCCAGTTCATACATGCAGAACTTTCAGTAATGTAAATGCAAATGTATCAAATGAGAGAAGGAAAATGAATATAAAGCAGATAACAAACTATCAGCTGAACTAAATTATCAGAGTGAATACTGCTCCACACCCCAATGCCCTACTTTTCATCTCCTTCACCCCTCAGAAACAGGACCAAACTTTTACCAGAGGACGGTATGTCAGTCATGGACTGCCACAAACAATTTAGGTTTCAGGAATTTGGGGACTATGTTTCATTTAGACATTTTATGTATGTATACCTTTCACGATAGCATTTACTTCTGAGTAATTGTTTTACAGTAAATAATTTGTATTATGTTCCCAACTGCAGCTAATAAGGAGCACCTAATTTGTGCTTTGTCTGTACAATATTTACCAGGTTTTAGTAACCTCGTTTTTGTTTTGTTTGTCAAGAATTTAAGAATCTGCTGTAAATACTGGATTATAACAATCCAGTTGATTCTGAATCTTGTTAAGTTACTTCCAGGTAAGTGAGTCTAGGATTAGAGACTAAAGGTGTCCATCTTTGGCTGGACTGCACGCACTGTATTTTGAGGCTGGGCTCCTTGGTTTTGCTAATCTGTTTTTTTCAATTTTCAATTAAGGAACCTTAATGGAACCTTCCCTCTCAAGCTACATTGAAGCTGGTGAAGCTTTTCCCTTGATACAAATAACTTGAGGTTCCATCAAGGCTAACGTGGAGATGGAGTTTAGCACTGAATGTGCTGCCTTCCCCTCCTCCTCCCCTTGCCCCGATTAATCTTCTATTCAGTGGAAGGTAAGATTAATCACCTGACAGCTATAATAAAGAAGGAAGATAATCAGATAGCTGTAAAATCTTCCCGACCCTCTCAAGGTTATTTGTGTTGAACAAGCTTTATTTCACTTTCAAAAGAAGCCACTTTGTGGCATCCTTAATTTTATTATTAAAGTGTTTTATGGTTGAAAATGTATTGTTGTTTATAAACTTCCAAGCTGCCTATGGAAAACTTTATTCCAAATGTTTTTTCATCAATAAATATATTCTGTCAGAAGAGAGCAGGCTTTGGGAGTTGTCTTGATCCCTCACTTTGCACATGCTCAACTTTTTCAGCCTAGAGGAGTGGCACATGGGTAATTGAAGAAGAAATCAGGTGAGAAAAGGTACAAAAGGCTTTGAAAAGGCTTTGAAGAAGCACAAAAGGCATTTTCTCTTGCACAACAGGCTTTGAATTCATCTTACCCTGAGACCAGATTGCTGGAGATTCACATAATACATTAAAACATAAACATAATGAATGATCCTACAATCCTAAGCATTTTTTCCTCAGATCTAAGTCCCAATGAGTTCAGCTTGGTGTAATCCAAGAGTATTGTAGTCTTAACACTCCTTTAGATTGTGTTACTTCCTAGTTCACAGGTCCCTCTGTGAAAGAATGTGCATTTTGCTCTTTGGTTTGTACATTTCCTTCAGTGTAGTACTTAAAAAGAAGAGGCAAAATGCAACTATTACCTATGTTTGAGCTTAACGTTTCTGAGTAAGGAGATAAACATCTTTTGGAGCTGAAAAGCAAGACATGAAGAGGGAAAGAGTCATACAAGACTTTCCACAGCACAGACCTTAAGAAGAAATAATATTGTCATTCCAGTTAATGCATTTTTTTCCAATTCTACAAAGATGTTGGTATATATGATTAATTTTTATCTTTGGCAAGAAGAATTGTATACTGATCAGTTCTGAATACAATGAATAAGTCAATTAGATTATTCAAAATATTGTAAATGTTTGTGGCGCATAAGGAGCCAGGGTGGAGTTCCTTCTTCAACCAAGGGGAGAGATCAAAAAGAGAATTAAATGTGGAAAATTAAATGAAGCAGTTGGGTGGGGAGACAAACAGAAACTGTTTTAAGCCCTGGCAGCAGAATTGCAATAGAACAGAAACAAAAATAAAATGGTTCTTTGTTTGCTCACAGTATTATAAGCAAAATAGGCATAAAATTGTAATCTGATAAGAAGCATCACTTCATCAGGGTTTATTTCACAGATGAAGCAGAGATGAATGTGGCCAAAATGTAATTAAGCCATGTTTAAACCAGCAATATACCAAGCAATTGCGTGTATAGGAACAGAAATTATTGGTCACCTATATGCATTATTTTCCAGTAATTTCAGTATTTTTTTTTTTTTAAGTAAATTGCAGGCAATAAGAGATTAGAATGTTTAAATTAGATGAATAGATAAATCAGTGCATTCTCAGTGGGATAAAACTTAATTCTGGGAAAACCATGTTAATCAAGACATCTTTGGGCACAAATTTAGTGGGGGGGTTTTACACAGAAATTCATGATTTTGAGGTCCACATAGCAGTTCAATGGTATGGCATAGGCCATGTATTATAATGCTGCAGCTGGATAAATAAACTCAGCAACAGTCATGTTTTGGAATATTGCTCAGAGCAAAAAAAAGTTTCCAAACCTTACCTCTTTAATTATGCACTGGAAGTGAAATATTACATTAGATTATTCATAGTTAATAAGTACAGACTGATAATAACTAGTCACGTCAATCAAAAAAGAAGAGAGATGTAGTATAAACCAAGAAAAGCACATCTACTCACAGCCTAATCACTGTTTGCACATTTGCCTTTGCAACTGTTTGAAAAAGTAATTCTGACCTTTTCATGAGAAATAAAACAATCGTTTATACAGAAATCAAACATCACTTTGGCATTGATGAGTGAAGGAACTACACAGAGCAAACAAGTGGTCTATTTAATCCACTGGCCAAGTTGCATGTTTTCTAAAGTGGAACAAAGGATTGGATGTGATGTTTGTTGTGTTTATGAAAGAATGTGGGAGGGTTCAGTCCAACCCATTACCTCAAGGAGAAAAACACTGGAAGGAGACCTAAGGGAGAAATAGAATATAGGTAGTACCTGAACATACCTTCCATTATTCCTCCCCACCCACTTCCTACAACAATCAGCATGTGTGCATATGTATATATGTATATGTGTGTGTGTATCCATCCATCCATCTGTCTATCACTCCTTTTGTTGAACATTACTCCATTTATCTGTCAAGGCCAATGGTAATTCACAAAAACATATAAGCTACGAAAAGTCTTTCTTAATTTTTATCCCACTGGCTTGCCCATGGACATTGTTTGACTGAAGTAGTTTCCAGACATAAAAAGGAAATTTGTTCACCCCCAATCCCCCTCCCCATTGCCTCCATAGCAGATTTGTATGGTCATTGGGAGTCTGCAAAGGAAGAAGACAGGGAAAAGTCCCTTTGAATGGACCTAGAATCTGGCTGTTTTATTTGCCACATGCCTTCCTCTGTTCTCACTTTGGTTCAGCGTGCCTTGTCAGAACTGTCAGGAAGCAAGAAAAAGAAGATAAATTAAAATCCTTTAGGGTGGCTTATGAGCACCTTCAGAACAAGATAATATTATATCAACATGTAATACAGCTATTGCAGTATAGATAGGCAGGGAAGTAGAAAATGGCCACATTGCATAGCTGCCTTAAACACACACAAACAAGCTGAAGACACGGATCATGGATCTACTGAAAAATCTGACGTTTAAAAGGATGAAACTGTAGCCTGAGAACCATGTCCACGGCAACTTGGAAAGACCTTTTCAGCCCATTCTCAATGCTCCCTTGATTCATGCAGCTCTTTTTCAGGGATGCAAAATAATCAAATTCATAATCACAGTAAATAACAGCTGCTGAGTGTTTTGCCGCAACAGCCAAGTGGAAAACGTAAGCTGCTTATTAACATCAAGAGAAAGATATTACAAGCATTGTGCAATTGGCCAGGCTTTGTAGTTTAAAAGATATGAGTAAGCAGAGTTTGGAGCCATGGAGAGGGCTTTGAACAAAGGATAAGCTTCTTTGTTTTCATGTTCAGCTCCTTGTTTGTGTCAGTTCTTCCATATTTAAACTTAACCACCCCACGGTGGCTTCATTCTGTCTTTGCCCTATCCCACTCTCAAGCAACAGTTCTGTACCATCTATCTGACTAAGTGTCTAGAGAATTTTGCCCTAAAGCACACAGTTCTATGCTGATCTGTGTACTAAAATGACTATCTGTCTTCCTTATCTTGGTCAAACACCCCAAAGAGCTCCTTCTTGTGCTTATTAGCACACTCTGATGCCAAAAACACAGAGAAAAATTTCAAATGAACAGAGCTGGGGGAAAAAATGAACTGCCTACTCTAGAATCACCATCAGAATAACACTAGAAATGTTAATGGTGCATTGTATGATGATGTGCAATAAAATCCTGGGGACTTGGCAAGTTTGTGTCTTTAAAATTGCAGCCTAAAAGACTGTTTGCTTCTGCTTGCATCTCATCTGGATCATATACAGAAGTTAACCCCCCCCCACACACACACACACACAGAGACAGGCATAAGCACCTGTGAAAGCATTCTCAAGGAACCTGGAGGGCATAAGTAAGAACCTGGGAAATGTTCCCATGTGTGAATGAGCTCATGCTTCGCTTGTGATACTGGTGTTTTATCTTGCAATTCTGATTTTATGGATTTTACATTGTGTTTAACACTGTTTAAAAAAGTTTTTTGAGAGCTTTGAGCTGAAAAGCAATATAAACTGTTACGTTTTGTCCATATATTCTATCTTTTTCCTCCCTCTCTTCTAAAATTAGTTCCTGCATTGAAAAAGGCAGCACAGAGGCAATGATTTATGAAGATCTTGGCACTATCACAATTAAATAGATGGTTCAAGCAATCATGTATCCCATCTATTGAAATTCAGTGACATATTATAATGGGATGAAGAAGTAATGAAGACATTTTTTTTTTACAATATGGAGTTTGGAGGTCAGTGTTATAAATTAACACTATGTGCTATGGTATATAGATGAAACATTTATTTGTTTAGAATACAAATAAATAATGGTACAAAGCAAAATCAACAACAACAGATCATAAGCAATAGAGGCATTGATTCTTACCCACCCAAATCCTAGCTTTCAGAAATTTTCTTAATTATTACTAAGGCCAATACTAGATGTAAGTCAATTATATTTATATAATTTTATCTAACTTCTTATCTTACCCAGGATTTTGTAACAGCAAGGAATTGTTCATTTAGTCATTAAAACTGAAATCATTTCTAGGATCAGAAAATTGCCCTATCACTAAAATTAAGGTTTTTAGTAACAGTTATTAAAAAGGAAGATAGCTTCTTGTGATAATTGACAACGTTCAAAGATTTGAAAAGTTCATACTCATTCATTTTGTTCCATTCTTTGTACAGGCATTCTGGCAACAGATGTTAATTTCTTCTTGTTATATTTAAGTTGTCATAAGAATTAGACAAGTTTTTTAATGGGACAAACAATTAACATCAAAGCAAAGCTTTTTCAAACTGCCAAAGAGCTAATTAGAGGGATTTGGCTTTTCCTTTCAGCATAGGCAAAAACTCATCACAGAGAAACTCTACTTCTCAACCCTACTTCTTTTCAAATGACAAAACAGTGGGACCAGCCTAACAATCAATGAAGATGCAACAGCCGTCAGTTCTGAAACCACTTATTGAACCTGGGAACACTTTAAAGAATTGAATTAGCCTTTCAAACCTTCTTAAAGTCCTTTGTTAGTTCTGGCAAGAACAGTGCACATGTGGACTGTTGGACTGGCTGATCCACATAGATGACTCAGCTCCTCCTGGATCTAATTTCTTTGTGAAGCATAAGAACGTCAATTGGGTTGTACTGTCTACACATACTAGAACTACCAGATCTGAGCTAGACAACTACTAGATGATGACAAGGAGATACAAAAAACTCTTTTTTATATAATTGACTGGTCATCTGGATTTTTGCAACCTAGAGCTAGTAGCCCAAATACAAAGAATCTTGACCATGAATACAAGCTCCTGGAGGTAGTTAATACAGGAATCTTGTGCAGATCTGTATCTGTGTTTCCATCAGTTGAAAGTGGCAAACACATATGGAGAAAAGGCAGTGGCAATGCAGTGTTAAATAGCCAATTTGCTCTCTCAAAACGAGACTGCTCCACCACTTCAGATGTGTTTCACATTTTATTTATTTTTAGTTATTTATTTATATTTCAAATTTGTCACCACCCATCTCACTGCACAGTGATATTCCTTAAATGGTGGCATTGCTTCTAAAAAAAAAGATGGGTCTAATGTGACAAAATTAAAGTGTTTACCAAATACAAATAGAAAATACAAAATTGCCATCAAACCTGACTACAAGTGTGCCCAACTCTAGTAATTATATTTTAGATTTTCAAAGTGTGCCACCAAAAACACTGAAGTGTAATTTCATCCCAAATTTTATTAAAGAACTGAACAGACTACAGCTTTTCGATCAGCCAACTACCAGTTTTTCTTCTTTATGATGCCACACCCAAGTCAACTGAGCACATATTTACAAAAGGAACAGCATCTCTCTGATATTTATCACCAGCTGCTATATCACGCATGCTCGGGATTTACGGAGCTCGTTTTAACATGTTCCTGTGCCGTTCCTCTTCATCCCATCCTTTGAGCGTGTTGCACCTGGACGTCATATTTCCTTCATTACTCTTGCCTGACAGGAAAACAAAAAGCAGGGCTCCCATTATTTATAGCTTCTTTGTCATCTCAGAGAAACAAGAAAAGGACTCAACCATGCAAAGACAGGAAGGCTTTGTTTAATTTTAATTAATTCAACTTCTTTCAGATCTGAGTAAACCCCAGAGCCAGAGCAACCAAGCTAATTATATCATGAAAGCTCTCTTTCCCCTGTCTTAGGAAAAGCAACGTGGGGTATACAGCAATTGACATGTTCCTCCAATGGTGAACTTAAACCAGTGTTGTCCAAACTTGGCCACTTTAAGATGAGTGGACTTCAACTCCCAGAATTCCCCAGCCAGCATGGCTGGCTGGGGAATTCTGGGAGTTGAAGTCCACTCATCTTAAAGTGGTCAAGTTTGGACAACACTGACTTAAACTGTCTACATTTTGAGTCTAAACAAATATTCCATCACTTCAGGAGTAATATATCAATATTGCAGGGCCATTTTCCAAAGCAGGAGCTGTTGACCCTAAATCATTCACATTACTGATCCTGTTAAGACCCTCACAGTCACAGCCTGAGTCGTGACTCTTCTGATACTCAGTCCTGCATGATCAATAACCATCTAGCAGTGGAACCTTCAGGAACTCAGCAGTTAGATAAAAAGCTTCATTGCAAAGAAGAAGCTGTCATATCCACACAGATCAACATTACAAATGACCAGAATCCAATCATCTATATATGAATGCATGTGCCAGCCCCCTGATTTTAAATCCTAGTTCTTTCTTTTTGCTGCTTTTTCTAGACTGGAATGTGGAAGGAACCTGCATCACATTGACGTAATAGTTTTGTTTGGACTGAGGGTCTTTGCTTCCCTCCTTGTCAGCTTCAGCCCTAATTCATTCCAAGAAGACTACTGTATTAAAAATTAAAGCTCTGAAGATAAATATTTCATCACCACCACCCTATGTTGCTGCTAGCCTTTGCTTTCTATAATGGAATATCCATGTATTTGTACACTGCAAGTGTGTATGATTATCCTTGTCTCTTATTCCCTTTAGCAGGGCACATCCATGTTAATTGCATGACTTGCTGCTGTATTAAATAAGCACTTAGCATTTATGAATGAACCATAGATCTTTCATACTGGTTCACATCAGCAGGAATGCTGTTTCCAATGGACATAAGTGACATTCATCTGAAAGCCCAAGAACATATAGATGGAATTAATATTCATGGAATTAGGGTTTTATATTCATATTTCATATTCATACTTGTTCACTGTTTGCCGTTTCCAGAATCAACAGCATACCTTAAATGCTAGCTGATAGGAATCAACATTGGAGGAGACCAATCTCTTTCTTACCTGTATTGGTGAACTTCCCCAATCTACCTGACTGGCTACAATGTGGACTAGCAGCGTTCTTTTTATGTAGCTTCATATTAATAACCACCCAAAGTTATAATGTGATAATGGTGCATCTGAATGATGGTGATGAAAGATAGAAAAGCCTGTTCTGGCATTTTTGAGCTGATTATATAGTTCAGCTTACAGCTGTGAAAAACATTCATTCTGTGTCAGGGGACATGTATTTATTTATTTGTTTATTAAATACAAAAGAAGTTAAAAAATAAGGTTCAAATCTACAAACCTATGGTGAAATACTGCACACAGATTTGGTCACACCTCAGATAAGGTATTGTGAAGCTGGAAAAAATGCAGAAAAGGGTGACAAACATGATCAGGGGACTGGAGTAGCTCCCTTCTAAGATCACAACAGTTGGGACTTCTGCATATATAAAAAAGATAAATTGGAGGTATGTTGACAGAGGTTCGTAATAACATTATACATGTATGGAGACTTTCATACGTTCTCATAGCACTAGAAGTCAGAGTTGATGCTTGAGTTTCAAGGACAGACAAAAAGATCTATCTGTGGCAGTGAGGTTTAACTTACCCTTTGACGTCACTAGCTGTTGAAGATTTCACACAAGACTGCATCTACAATGTAGAGCAGCCTGGACTTCCTTGTACAACTCATTACCACCCTATTGACAGTAGTTACGGAAATTGTGCTGGGAAAACAGACCAGGAAATATCAAGTGAAGTAACTGATACAAAACATTTCCCCTTCAAGGAGGAATAGCAGATGGCCCATTAAACATACAACTACTGCCATACTGCCATTAAAAAATACTCTGCATGGTAACAAGAATAATATTGATGCAAACTTGATATTCAATTAAAAGGTTGCCTGTAGTGGGTCAGCTGGGACTCATTTTCACTGCAACAAAAAGTACATTTGATCACTTTTGGGTTTTTAATGAAAGAATTTCAACATGAAAAATAACTCCAGTGCCGAAGAGAACCAGAATGAAAAACACCACCTGAAACAGCCTGATAATGTCTGGATATTCTCTATAACAGTCTTCTCTGTGGTAACTTTAAATAGTCCTTCTCTGCATCAAATGTACCCAATTTTTCAATAATTTTGTACAAGATATTGGTTCAAAAATGCCCTATATTTGCATGAGGATGCCATTATTTCTGCCTTAAGAAAAATGTAAAAAGTAGTCTGGCCTGATCTGACCACTAGGAATAGACTCATATCTAACTGAGAAGATAAACCGCTTGGGCTGAGCAATCCTATAAAGATGGAAGAGATGCTTGTCAACAAGAGACCACTTCCTACATTTTTTTTCCAGATTCAACACCGTGGAAGGGTTTCCTTGATTATTTTCCTTACTTTTGTTTCAATAGAAAGAAAGTGAAATACATTCCAAGTTTAGCATACTTTTCCCCCCTTTCTAGATGCATCTTGGGGAAATGAGGCATCTTTTGGTGTCAAGAGACCGTAACTTCTGATGATCCTCTCCTAACATGCATTCCTTCCTTCCCCAAGTACAGTAACAACAGGAGTTTTTCATCCTGTCTTTCCTTCAGGAATTGAGGATGGTGAACATAGCATTCCCCCCTCCAATTTTTCAACACAACATCAACTTTTTCTTTTTCATTAGTTTGACTCAAAATAGCTTTAAAATCCATTGTATTAGGCATAAAGTACTAAGTTACCTCCTTTTATAAGAAATATTGCTAATCGACTTAGCTTTATATTCAAAGCAACCTTTCTAAAGCACTCATACAAATGGTGAAGTGTTTTAACTTTCCCTGTTTACATTAAAAGCAAAAACAAACTCTGCCAAGATAACTCACTATTAACATTTTATATATGGGAAACACAGGATGCAAGCTGATCATGAAGGCTCCTTGCTAATTTGGTATTTGTGGATTTAAACATGCAATTATTTTATTCAGAAATCAGATTATTGTCATGTAAATTCTAACATGACATCGATACCATAATAACAAAGTAACAATTTCTCTTAGCAGCATTCCACAAATATTATATACAAAATTATATATTGTCAGATTTACTTAACATACACCCTGTTAGCTTAGGATCACTGAAAATTCTATCTGACATGACCAGTATACATAACAGTATTCAAAAATTTGAAGTCTTTTTCTCCCCCTACCTTCCTTTAGCTTCTTTGCGGTACCCCAAAGGTATTTGGGAAATTGTATCATGTTATGGGCAAATGAATCTGGCTGAACTAAAGGAAGCAAATTTCTCTCCCGGCTAAGGTAGGTTTTCATGTAATTGTATGGTTATATTTTAAGTCATCACCAAATAGAATAGATAGGATGGAATTCTTAAGATGTTTGAAGAAGTTATGAATGCTATAATTTTGTATAATTAATATCAAGAGGCGGTTGCCTTTGAATTTAAAAGGCAGTCTACTTCATTGCAATGTCCAAGCATGGGTAGTCTATTTTATTTGCCATTAATTGCAATGAACTGAACATGGAGGTGTGCTACAGGTAGGGATATAGCCCAATACTATGAATGTTTTCATTTTTGACATTTTAGGTTCAGTCTCCACCATCTCAGTTCTCAGGTACTGGGAAAGGTTTAGCATATACTCATTTGAATTCCTTGTTTATTTCAGACTGGAGTACATCTCAATTGTGTGCTGAAGACTACAGTGACTGACCCAGTTCCTGTGCCTTGTCTTCAGTGTATGCATAATAGAATATGCATTTCTCCAAACTTATGAGTGTAGCAAATCCAGTACTAGGTTAGGTGAGACGTCTAGTTTCACTTAAAATAAGGAAACCCCTTATTAAAAGCATGACACTGTTGGACTAAATTTTCTCTGGCAGAAACCATACATTTTAAACTTAAGTTAGGGCAGATTAAAATTGCTTAGTCTTGTCAACAAAATTTCCATACTTCTATGTTACTCGCATATTGTTGTTGTTATTTTTATCCCACCCTTTTTTATATATAGAACTCAAGGTGGTGAACATACTCAATGTTCCTGCCTCTTATTTTCCCAATAACAACTCTGTGAGGTGGGTTGGGCTGAGAGAGAGTGACTGGCCCAAAGTCCCCCAGCCGGCTTTCATGCCTAAGGCAGGACTAGAACTCAGCCTCCTGCTTTCTAGCCCAACACCCTAACCGCTACACCAAACTGGCTCTTTGTTATATGTTATGCAGGACCTGAAAGCAGACAACAGCAATCTCTCAGAACAGGAACCAGTCACCATCACAGTAGCAGACATCCAACAGTGGGTGAAGAACGTGAAGAGCTAGACGGCACCTGGCCTGGACATGACCCACACCTACTGGCTAAAGAAACTAACAACAATGCATGAACACCTAGTAGCACAGATGAACCAGCTGCTAGCAGCAGGCTCCCACCCAGACTGGCTAACACAAGGAAGGACAGTGCTGATCATGAAAGACCTGCACAAGGGAACAGCACCATCCAACTACCGGCCAATAACCTGCCTCCCCACAACATGGAAAGTCCTATCAGGCATCATAGCTGCCAAGCGCCCGGGTGTAAGACACAGGCAGGAACAGCATACACTGAATGGCAAACCAAGTAGCCGGCATTGTGTACAGGAACATCTGCACAGTGTATGCGCTAGACCCCCCCAAGTCCAGATGGGAGATTCCACAGAAGGTTGTGGAGAATAACAGGGCTAAGATCCTGTGGGACTTCCAGATCCAGACGGACAGGCAGGTACTGGCCAATCAACCAGACACTGTGGTAGTAGACAAGGACCAGAAAACAGCAGTGGTGATAGATGTAGCAGTACCAAGCAACAGCAACATCAGGAGGAAGGAGCATGAGAAGCTGGAAAAGTACCAGGGCCTGAAGGAGGAACTAGAGAGGATGTGGAAAGTAAAGGCCAAAGTGGTCCCAGTGGTGGTAGGAGCACTCGGGGCCATGACTCCTAAGCTGGGAGAATGGCTCCATCAGACCACAGGTGTTCCTTTTCTGTCCAGACGAGTGCAGTGCTAGGAACAGCTAAGATACTGCGCAGAACCCTCAAACTCCCAGGCCTCTGGTAGAGGACCCGAGACTGAGGAAGACACGTACCACCCATAGGGGCAAGAGGGGATTTTTTTTAATGTTATATATAATGTTATATATGTTGTGTCATATGTTATATGAAATTCATATGAACCTTCCTCCAACACTGCAATTTCCATACCAGTGGCACTGGCAAAGAGTAGCTATTGGAAGCTGTTGCATGGCACTAGAAAACCTGTGGCACTTCTGAAGTATAGTTGAGTTATAGTTTACTTCATTTAACAAAAATAACGCACGAGCAGAATATCTGTTGCGTAGGTTAGAATACTTATTTATTAGTTACAAAAATGTCCAATTTTGGATGTTACTACAATGTTAAGGTTTATCTTGGTACAATGTTCTGAATCATCTTTTTTTAACTCCATAAGAGAAACAAACCACAGCAATATTTTCTGTAAAAATCTTAACTAATTTTAATTTTAATAGGGGGAAAAGAACAACTTTTAAGACTAGATGAAGCATTGTTCATTTTTTGTTGAAATTTACGACCTCAATAGCTATTAACATATAAAATTATGTTGCATTTTGACACTACCCACAGCACTAAAAAATGCAGAGCTGCAGATGCTAAACAGTCTTCAGGGAGTTTGTTTTTCAGGCCATTTTCTATCACTTCTATTTAAAAGGATTGTCATCTAGGTCTCAGTTTGTTTGGAATTCTTTATCCATTGCCTTCTTCAATGAGAAATGAATTATACACAATTTCCTGCACAAAGTAGACCCACGTGCTTATGTCTGGTGCTTCAAACTTGGGAAGCTTTTGCTCAAGCTGTCAGCAAGAGTCTGATCCGCTCCATGCAGCACTTCAAGAAAACTCTCCACCTGGGAAAAAGAAGAGTATATTTTGTCATATACTGTATAGCAAGTTCAATCAGGTAAAACATGGGACTTGCTAAGGAGGATGAACCTATTTTATCAAGCACCTTGATCAGGATGTAGATCCTTTCCAAATTCCATTCACTAGTTCACAGGACATAAAATAATTTCTACAGTGCTATGTAACCAACTGCCTTCAAAGCTTTCTAGGTGTTGAACTTCAAATATCAGTCAATACAACTTCTATGACAATGGAAAACTTCCTTCCTAAAATATTCATTGCTGCCCTTTAAACTATATTAAAGGTATGGAGAATGCATCATGTAAAGAAAGTATTTCTTGGCTTAGAAAACAAAACAAACAAGGTTGTAGTATTTCAGAAGGACTTTGGGTAGCATACAACAATGAACAAAATTATAACACCAACATGACAATAAAAACCCTCTAATCATAGAATACCTATGATAGATGTTCTCAGTCAAATCAATTGGTGAAATTCAAAACACAGAAAGCTTTGAAGGCAGTTGGCTACATAACACTGTAGAAATTATACTAGAATTTACCTCCTATAACTACAAGAAACCCCTCTTTGTTCTGGCAGCTTCATCACCAGTGTTTTCTCCAGCACCAACATGTTCCCTTATTTTAACAGTGGGAACCCCAAAACCTAAGCACAAAAGTAAATTCTGGGAGTTTATTTATTGATATATATCCTGTCTCTGGTTCAGGAGCTCAAGATGGTAGAACTCCCTCCCATTTTTCCCCACAGCAACAACCATGACAGGTAGTTTGAGGTGAGAGCAACACCAACCCCAAATCACCCGGTGAGCTCCCATGGCTGAGGGTGGACTCAAATCTGGGTCTTCCCAGTGCTGGTCCAACACCTTAACCATTTTTAAGACATGGGTTATACAGCTTGAAGCTGGGCTGGGGAGAGGGGAAAAGAAAGAGAAGAGAGACAGGTTTTCATTCTATCAATGAAATTTTACCCACCACATTTCTGAACATAAACTTCTAAATCTTTTTTTAGGTCAAGCTACGTACATCAGCTATATTTATCCTTGACAATACCTAAGAATCAACTTAAACATGGCTTTTGCTTATTTCAGAAGTCATACATACCGAAGATGAATAAAATGGGAGGAGATTCTGAAATGCACAAGAACATTTCTGTTCATTTATATGACCTTGCTTGAGCCCCTCCAATATGTTTTCCTGAAAATACCAGCAAAGAGTTACATGCTGTTTTAATAAAGAATTTTTAATAAAGCTTATTAAATTTGGTTGCTCAACCGTGAAAGACAAATATAAACAGTACGCTCCAATGAAAAATGTTAGTCATGGCAACCCAATAATCAAAGAGTATTTAAAAAAAATTAATATTAATAACAGCTCTGCATATTGAAAATACAGAATGCTGAATCTTGAATACTGAAGTATTTAATATTCCAGTATGCATAAAACAATCTTTGAATCAGTCTGGCTGCAGAAAAGGTGTTAAAGTGTAATATTCCATAATTGCTGGAAGTGTTCTGTAGAGTTTTTTATAGAAGAGCTGAAAAATAATCATTTAAAACAAGAAGATAGTTACACATTCTCCCTCAATCAAAATAAATTGATATGTTTCATTAAAAAGGCTCATCCCACAGAGGACTGACCTTCTCTGTCTGCAGTAACAATTTTCTAGTGAGACTCTTGCCAAGTCATAATATGCAAGCCAGCCACATTTTTCCTATCATTTTTAACATGGTGAAGGTGTTCTACAAATATGCTCATAACACATCAAAATATAGATTCCATTCCTTTCCCATTCTAGAAGACAATTTCAAAATTAGTAAGACTACACATGCTTCAAAAATTATTCAGAAGTACTTCAGAAGATGTGACAGTGCAAGTGTAGCTCCATTAAAAGCAGCCATGTCTTTTTTTAAGATCTGGGGGGGAAAAGTTGCTTTAATAAATAACATTAAAGATTTTTTTTTTTTTATCCACACTTCAATTGTTACCGATTCTGCGGCGACTGCCTGGATGAGTCCCTGCAGTTTTCAAGGCAAGGTGTTTCAGAAGTGGTTTACCATTGCCTCCTTTCTAGAGCAGAGCCCCGCAGGAGGCGGGGTTTCCGTTGCTTTGCGCCTTTTTCAGGCGTGCGCGGCTTCCGTGTTACTGGCAACTTGGTCCCGTCTCCCATGCAAGCGCCGCCAGCATTTTTCCTCCCACCGGGGTGAGAGTACCCATTTATCTACTCACATAAGTTTTCGAGCTGCTGGGTTGGCAGGAGCTGGGGAGGAAGCACGAGCTCGCTCTGCTATGCGGAGCTGAGCTCGAACCACTGAAGTGTCGACCATTTCTGGCTGGCAACTTTCAGCGTCATTAAGCCGCTGCGCCACCGCATCCAACATTAAAGATACATCTGCTTTAATTAATGCATGGGAACCTGTAACTCCCATGCATTCCATAACATCCTTCTAAATCATTTTTGAAGCATGAGCAGCCCTAAAAATGAATTCTTCCATCTCACAATTATGAGAGCTACTACACTAATGAGAAAACCAGGGCTGAAACAAATCAGTTTGAGTACCATCCCTTCTTAACTTTTAAGTTTATATGATTTTTTACCTCTGATAATTCCTGAAGCATATTGGAGAGTAATTCACAACAGATGTCCTTCAAGATTTTTAAATGGAAATCTTCATCAACTATTTCCAACTTTTCACACTCTTCTGACTGGGATTTGTTTGAGCTATCTACAGATCTCTTCACACTTTCATCCATATTTTGTAACACTCTAATCACACTGTCAATAAGAGCCATATCTGAAATACAAAAAAATTTAAAAATGATGAATGAAAGTATTTTGGGGCAAAGAGGAATTTCTAGTAGCAAAGTAACTTTTAAAATAGGTAGACTTTGTCTATTGAGTCATTGACAGTATCACAGCAGTCAAAAAAAACACCCAGAATAGACAAAATATCAAATATTAGGTCAAGCAGCAGTTCTTTCTTCATAAATTAATATAATAGATTATAGATCTATTTAGATTATAGATCAAATTAAAATATTTTCCACAAATATTTATAGACTGAATAGTCCATTTAAAAGGAAAAATATTAGAAAGGGAAAATGCAGATATGTCTTATAATATATATTAAAAAGAATGATGTATTTTTATTAAGAATTAAGAATTATTAAGAATGTAATCACTTCAGTCAAATATGTATGGCCTCAGACAAACTGGAAAAAAATAGTCATATATATTAAGATATTTATCATAAAATGTGGAAAAACAAATTCAAGATGAAGAAGGGAAATTTACACTACAGGTAATCCTCGACTTACAACCACAATAGGGACAGGAAAATTCATCGTTAAGTGGTGCAGTCCTTAAGCGAGCATCACGTGACCACACCTGATTTTACAACTTCTACTGCTGCAGTCGTTAAGTGAATCACTGTAATCATTAAGCATGACATCATGTGACCACGACTTGCAACCTTCCCTGCCGGCTTCCCCATTGACTTTGCTTATCGGAAGCCAGCTGGGAAGGTCGCAAAAGGTGATCACGGGACCACAGGACACAGCAACCGTCATAAATGAGCAATGATTGTCAAGAATCCAAATAATGATCACATGACTGTGGGGTTGCTGCAACGGTTAAGTCCGAGGATCTGTTGTAAGTCACTTTTTTCAGCGCCATCATAATATCCAACGGTCACGAAACAAATGGTCGTAAGTCAAGGACTACCTCTATTACAATTTCAAATTCCACATAGGAAAATTAACAATAGCTTCAGTTTATGTCCAAATGACAATAAATAAAATGTTATGAAACTATTTTTCAGTTAGTTCTTGAAATTGCAGAGGGAGTTTTTAGATATTGGAGATATAAATAGGGCTCTTTTATGTCATTCTTTTCTCTTTTAGATTGAAACATAAATGCCCTTTAGGGAAAGAATATACTTACTATTCTTCCGCTCACTAAACTTACTCAAGCACATACATGGGCTATATCTCTAGCTCATTAACC
This sequence comes from Python bivittatus, assembly GCF_059951505.1. Taxonomy (NCBI): domain Eukaryota; kingdom Metazoa; phylum Chordata; class Lepidosauria; order Squamata; family Pythonidae; genus Python; species Python bivittatus. Next base: position 59,293,351 of record NW_028277075.1, read on the forward strand.
AATTTTATAAATGTGGAAGTTGTAGCTCTTACTTATGCAGATCATAATCCAATAACTGTAAGACTGTGTAGAAGAACCTCCAGACCAAAAAGATGAAGGCTGAATGGCCTATTATTATTGCAAAAAGATAGTAAACTGAAGTGCCAATGTAAATTAAAGAGATTCTTCCAAAACAATTTAACTCCTGAGGTTTCATAATCTGCCGTGTGAGATTCTAGTAAAGCTCTCATGAGAGGACTGTTTATTTCTTTGGCATTAAGGAACAGGAAAACCATGCAAGAACAAAAGGACATATTGATGAATGAACTGAAGCAATTATAATCAAGATATAAGGAGAATCCAATCTTGATTTTAGAACAAAGTGATTCAAAATCAATTGAACCTAAAGGAAATGAATTAAACTTACAAGAAGATTAATTTTGCTAAACAGAAAAATTAGGAAATTCATACCATTGAAATAGGAAGAACTCAAGATATGGCAAATTTACCACTTGTGAATAGCATAGTAATTGTTCACATGGAAATTGAACTGAGCATATTCCTGCAAAATTCTCATTCCCCAACTCTGCTATGACCTATACTATCCTTCAAATATTCAATTTTGAAATTCTTTGATTAAATTCCCTACCATTTTGGCTTTTGTAATATATATGGTATAACACTTACTCTTTTCTATCTTGGCATAATCCTGTTCAGTCTGTGAAGCAAAGATGGCTGATAGCACAGATAAAATAGAAGCCAACACAGTCTTCTGTTCTTGAACAATAATTGGTGGATCATCTGGCTGGCAGAGTTCATTGCAGAAGAGATTATATAACAAGTTCCACATTTCCTTTCCTCTATCAGGAGACTTTACTGGAAAATGAAGGGAAAAAAATCAGTCAATCCCTGGAAAAATTCTTTATCAAAAGACTCTCTGCAAATACTTTTTAATTAAATGCTTCGGAAAACATACCAATTGTTTGAATGCCTTCATCCACAGTAGTGAGCAGCTGTAGAATATGCATATAAACTTCAAGTCCTTCGGAATTGTTATCCGAGCTGCAGTAAAGCATTATGAATTCTATTTAGAACTATTTACCAAGAAAGATTTGTGTGTCTTTGTATGAGCAAACTCAGACTTGAAGGGGGACATATTGTTGAAAAAAGCAAATATTTATTGAAATGTTTCTACCTCATTCAGTGATTTCCAAGATAGTTAAACCCCAACATTTCCAGTTTAAAATATTAGTACTGACACGATTTAGTGTTTTTGCTACAAAAGGCAGATATAATTTGATTTCAGAGGGAAATGGTATCTAGGCCATATTGTGTCATGCATTATATGGCAATTCAAGCACCTTGGATGCCTCGGAAATAGTACACTGTAGCCTGAACATTACTGCATGAATTAAGGTGGCTTACATTTCTATGCTTGCATGCATACTGATAGATGCTTACCAAACTTGTTTTGCAGCTTCAAGCAGACAAGGTACAATCTTAAAATCAGGAAGTTCATCTGGAGAATCATCTGTGGGTTGTCCCGCTGATGGACAAGAATCTTTTTTAATCCAATTTATCATTAATTCTTCATCCAAGTCAAACAACTTATCAACCACCTCACCAACTTTCACCAGCAACTCCACTGAAACAAAAATTAAAGTACAGTTGAATTAAGACCACATAAAATACAAAGCAAAATTGAGAAAACAGAATTATTTTAGTATGCTTTGTTTAAATCACAACAGTAATTGATTTGGATGTATGCTGCTTTGAGAATCTTTATATTAGGAAATGGAATACAATTTTATTTTCAAGTAAATAAATACAAAATTACCAGAGAAGTAAAATCCCCCCCAAGTAATGTTTGTTGTATATATTTTTTCCTCTCCTTTTTCTTAACTTTTATATTTATTTTTTCAGTTCACTCTGCAGGAATGATATGATTTTCAGAACATGAAGCATAGCATTAAGAATTAGGATGACGAGTCTGTTGCTTGTCCCCTAACACTTTGAGGTATTAAACACACTGCATTCTATGAATTTCCAAACAGCAGTTTAATGTTATGTTACTAGGTATTACTAAATACCGGAGCAGCACTTTGGATTTGAAGGCAAAAAGGTGGTTTGGAGTATGAAAGGACATGCATATACCACCTGTCTGCAACTTTTTAACTGGAAATGTTGTACATTTTCCTTTTATATCTTGCATTCTTTCCCTTTTAGCCTATGTTTATGTTTGAAAATATATTTAAGAAAATTCAGAAAATCAGAGTGCTTACAGCACCTAATCCTGAAGTTTATTTTCCCCAAGATTTGGATTGCCAGAGATTCAAAAAAGACTTTTCTATTGTTCCTTCAGTTTGTAAACGTAAGTGCCAACAGTACTTTATGAAGATCCACCCACATTCATATTTTATATTTATGTAACAGAGTATTTTACGAATAACTGGAAGACTTTATAACCATAGGGAAAAAAGACACCAAAGACTATTCCACTGGTTCACATAGTTTTGCTCTGTTATGGATTCTTTGTTTCTTAATAAAAATGCTTCAAGCAAAGTTTTCCTTAGAAGTAATTAAAAAATATTTGGTCCCCATAATCAAAATACATTGGGAATTGTGCATTTTTCTTTACTTTAAAAAAATGCCCTTTGGTGCAATATTCTCCATGTGTTAGCTTACCATTTGTAGAACTAGACATGATAAAGCAGAAACAGTCATAGAAGCATGGACTTTGTCGGATTCTCTCCACCCAAATATTAGCCACCTCAGATTGACAGAGGCAAGTGAACAGTAACCTAAAGGGGAAATGGAAATGTAACAAGTATGGGATTTTTTTGAAAAGCCCAAATTTATACTCCAATCTTATAAGCATCTAAAAGTAAGCTCATCAAATATATTTCTAAGTAAACTTGCATAAGACTGCACTGTTAAATTTTTATCATTGTATATGTTTCTTAGGTACACAATTAAAATTACATCTAGCAAACGATGTGTGAAATCAATTTAAATGTAAAAATTGAATAAAGGGAAAAGTAAGAATATAGAAGTCCTGGAAGCACTCTACTGAGTCCAGTCGTACTTCTCCCAAGTACATTTAAGTAATAAAAAGGGAACCTACTAGCTTTCTAATTGCTTCCTAATTCATACTGCTAATGGAAACCAAAGTAATACCTTGCCTTACTAACTGCTGTGGGGACCAGCGGCCATTAGGAGGTAGGACCATGAAGAAAAACTTCATGATGTAGCAGAAAGCAGCCTGATTCTTTACAGTGACCAAATAAGCAGCAGTTAGATCATTTAGCAAAAGGGAGACTAACTAGATTCCTTACTTCAGCCTCTCTGCCAGTAGAATACTCACGTATCCCTGACAGTTGCCAGGGACTGGAAGGATCAAGAGCAATACAACGTTGCCCCTATTATCAGAATAACAATTCTATCTATTGTCCAAAAGAACAAGAACCAAAAATAGCTCCTTAAGCAAGGCCTCTAGGAAAGGAAGATCAACCTGTGCTGAATGGAATATATATGCCAGTATATATTGCTCATCACTTCTTTACGGCCTTAAAGAACTGGTCCCTCCTTTTTGCCTCCACTTATTTGGACTGTCAGCTTGTTTAATTTTAAAACTGATATGAGCAGCTTTTGGAGACAACAGTTGTAAGAAGATAAAAATGCACTGAGTACTGATACTTTATATATACTTATTTTTATTTTTATTTATTTATTTCACTTTACCTGTGAGCATTAGTAAATGGCTACATTTACACCTAACACGAAACTAGAATTGTAAATAATCACGGCTAACTTATAATCAAGCAACAACAGTTCCATCAGTGGTTTGCTTATCCTTACAAGTAAAGCAGGCATACATGGATTCTGATCTAGGAAGAAATAAATTAGATGTCTTGGTCTGTATAAAACAACACACAGAGTTGACCAGATCTGAGAACTGCACTTCACTGCAAGAGAAGCTACAAGCAAATAAACCGTGTGCACAAGCCTACTGCCTCTTTCCAGGTAAATCAGAATTCTGCCATTCTGGCTTATCATTGTCTCTTATGCTAAGATATTTTAGTCACTCAGAAACAAACGAACAAACAGAAAACCCTTGCTTACCGGCTTGTTTCAAGCAGAGTAGGGGAATCGGAATCACATAAACGTTGCAGCACTATTTGTCTGGAAAAATTACAGTATCGGTTAAGCAGCATATAAAATATGAAACAAACATTATTTTCTATGCCTTTACTCAGACATCTACCAGTGCTTCCTGAGCCCTGTCATCCTTAATGTTTAGAGTTGCTAAAATAAAGAGCAAGTGCAATATTGGAGAATGCTTTACTACAACAGAAAGCAGACCTTTTCAAGTCTAGACCCAACACTATGGAACATGCCTCCCCCCCTCTTTTTTGCCTATAGAAGAATGTTTAAAACTGTTCTTTTTAAATAGCCCGTTGAAGGCTAATGCCAGCGGGTGTTCTTAGACTACCACTTATTTATTATTGCTTATGCTGTGTGGAGTGAGATGGGACTGATGTTGTACGAGACTATTATTTATCCTTAGGTTGATGTACACTGATTGGAGCAGCATGCAATAGATACATACTTGATTTACTAAGTGACTTAAAGAGAATGGTCTACTGTATTAATTCAAGTGCCTGGTTCTACACAAATCTGCTTTAACATTTCTAATAAAGAAAACCTGCAACAAAGGCATTCAGGGAGGAAACACAGTAAGATTTATTGCTTCTACTAATTAATAATTCAATAATTATTGAATTAATTATTCAATAATTATTCAATAATAATTCAATAGCAACAATATTATTCTGCTTGCAAAAGAAGAGATGTTATACAGGTCACTGAAAAGGAAGTACGGTTAGTCCTTGTTTAGCGACCACCATTGGGACCGAGTTTATGATCCTACTTCACCTTTCCTGATCTTCCTTTCCTTTCCCCTCCTTTCCTTTCCAGACCTGTGAAGGTCGTAAATGTGAGGATTGCTAATAAAATTACTTTTTCATCACCATCATAACTGTGAAAGATCACTAAACAAGGCAGTTGCTAAACAAGGACCACCTGTATGGCTGTAGCATTATATAGTTAGATCACTAGTCCTTAAAGCATACATTCTACCACTGAGGTACTCATGTTCCACATTTCACATTTAGATGACCGGGTTCATAGTGTTTGCTACAGATGTAGAAATATCTAGAGGTATGGCCCCCTCCCCTTTGGTCAATCTTCTCTACCCTGTTAGATCTATTATTTTCTTGCTCCCCATTTACAAATCGAACAGAATATTAAGCTGTAGACAAGCCCCACTGCTTTTCCCAAAACATTTCTCTCTCTCGCAACACACCAAAGAAAAAAGTGGTTTTAGCAAGTGATGCAGTTGCCAGGAAACCAGAATGGGAAAAAGTTACTTCTGAACTGGCTCCATGTCAAATTCAACGCTTTTCCTTAACACACAAGGGTTTCAATCCCACATAAAATACCACCAGCAATTAAAACAAAACAAAGGAGAGGAATAGAGAGTGAAAGCAGAGTTCCACAAAGCTGAAATAGGGCAAAGATAAAAGGCCACAAAGAAGACAAATGCAGCACTCCACTTTTTATTGTGCTAGCACCCTTATCTGGGTATGTTTCCTGCCAGAATAACACCATGAGAAGGGGCATACTGGCACATCTACATACAAGGGCAGCATAATCTGGCACCAAGTCGCTGCAGAATCAAGATGGAGTCAACAATCCAGACATCGAAATTTAAAGCAGCAATGTTTTTGCTGACACAAGGATGAATGAGTGGTGCGTTAAACCAACAGTGGGAAAATGGCTGAGATAAAAGATGAAACATCTTGTTTCACTATCAGTAAGTTTTGGAAGAGCAATCCTTTGCATCCATACTATATAACTCCTTTGAGATAAAAAGGCAGTTTGAACAGATGCTTGCAATAGCAGGCTTTATCCTTTAAAGGAGTATCAAAGATTTTATCTGGGCGTCCCTAAGGCTCAGGCCATACTCAGTATGGTTCTTTGCACGTTGTATTAAGACTCTCCTGCTGAAGCAATGGATGAACAAAGAATTAATGGAAGTTAAGTGAGAAAAGAAACAGTTGTTTTTTGTGGAGGGGGGGAGCATGAAAGTTAAACAACTGGATAAATTAGATTTCAGTAAAGGTATAGAACTTGCTAATACAGCCAGGTCAAAAAAAATCTTGTCCTTGATAAAGTTTGCAACAAGGTTTTTAGTAACAAATCAATGAGTTGGGATTTTAAGTGTATTATGTAATATTTATTAAATATCTTATTTGTTAAACTGTTTTATCTAATGCCAAGTTCAGATTATATTTGTAACTTCCTTTGGGGCCTTTTGGCCGTAAATAAAATTGATCGATTGATAATGTTTGCAAATACGTATCTATAAAATCATTTTTTTTTTTATTCTTACATTTGGACTTGACACTGCTTTTCCTGTATCTTCCTCCATGACAAACATTTGAGACATCTTATATCCACCTGCTGAGTCTTATAAATGTTAACATCAGATATATATTTTTCTTTCATTCTATTAAGAATCAGTGTGTACGAAATGGTGTTTTAATAGCCATAGGAGCTAAAACTGGAGTCTGAAAATCCTGAAATAAAAACTTACCCAAGGTTCTCATCTTTACTAATAGATACGCATGTATCTTGGCAACAGGCCATATTTCCCAGAATACCCACACAGATTTCCTGCAATCCAAAATATAGTAAATTAGCATAAAGTTATATATACATTAAGACAAGGATTATCAAGGAAACATATGCTTTAGTGTTCTCAATAAATGCTGAATCAATCAAAGCAGAAATCTATATAGCCGTCACTTCTTCTTAAAGTATGGCCAGATCCTTTAATAAGGTTTAGTAACATATTTATTAAGTACTAGGTTTCTCATACTGACAGCCTTTGCACAATAAGATGTTTTGGTATATATATTATTATCTTTTAGGAGCTGCATTATCTTGTTGTAGGGGAAAAGCAGAGGAAGGAGTATTGTATATACTGCCTTGAGCTCCTAAAGGAAAGGTGCAATGAATCTAACAAATCAATCAATCAATCAATCAATCAATCAATCAATCAATCAATCTCTTGCTAACAGTGTGAACGGGTTCCACCTATATCAAGATTTTCCTAATTATAACTGTCCCATTGTGTAGATTTCTATTATATGCTGTTTTGGAAGCCATATCCAGTACATTCAAAACCTTAAAATTCAGAAGCCATTTTCAGTTGAAAACAAGCTGGAAGCCAATTAAGTTGTGCCAAGGCATGGCCAATCAGGATACGTCAGTTAACATTTCTTAAATAGAAGCATTCTACATCACTTGAATTTTCCGAACTATCTTCTTGGGCAACTCTACATAACATATATTGCAATAGGCTAATCTGGAAATCATGGAACACAAACAATAATAGCTGGGTCTTTTGCCTTCCAGCAGAGCAGGCCTGCAGGCGTGGAAGCCAAATCAAATAACCCATCTCAAAGTGGGGCAGAAAAACTACACTAGATGAATCCACAGGATATTACACAATCCTATGATTCTATACCCCAGTGTTTCTCAACCTCAGCAACTTGAAGATGTGTGGACTTCAACTCCCAGAATTCCCTAGCTGCTGAGGTTGAAAAACACTGCTACAACCAATGTTAAAAAATTTGGAAAACTATAGAAGTATATTATAAGTAATAGATTACTAACAAGAGATGTTAAAAATTCAGAAATATTTAGTCAATTGCATATTTAATGTCTTTCTTCTGAAAGATCAAATTTTCTACATTTTAATATTGTATCTTTATTTGCTTTTTGGGCTCTATTCAACTGCATAATTCCTATGATGATCCAAAGCTCAACACTTCGTAATAAGCACAGATTCATAATGGAACTTACAGCAAGTCGAGGACACTTGGACTTTGCAAGAATAACCATAAATATATCAGGGGCTTTAAACTCTTGTAAAAATAAAGCAACATCCTGAAAGCAAGAAAGTTGGATTAAAATTAACAAAGTTTATTTGGTCAGGAGCGGCATAATTTTTAAAAGTTTTAAAAGTTCATTTTGGAATTTGATATATCGTAAAACATTTCTGCCAGCATCATCCCAAACAATAACCTTAGTTCTTAAAGTGAGGTTTGATCTTATATTGATGTTATCTCCTCTGAATGGTTCTTTTCTTGGTACTATAGTATCTTAGACAGTAGTGTGGATATTATGTATATTCTTTCTCTCATTTATTCAGAGGACCAGTTGATCATAAACAAATGATCAAAACAACATTGTATGAACAGATAGTACAAGATATGTTATTTCTTTTGAAAGAGGTACATCAACGAAACTCTCCAGTGCTTAATTTAAAATATGATCTGGAGAACATACAGAATGTAAGATCAACGTCAAGAACAGATTTAGTAATCTATGCCAAGGGCTCTTAGGCAGTATGTTACTGCAACCTCTTATAATGATAAATCTGGGAGGGAAATCATGAATAAAACTAATAATTTTACAGGGGTCATGACTGGGGAAGTAATAAATATACCACTTAAAAATACCACTTACTTTTAATAATTACATATTAATATGTATATCACATAGATTCTTAAATTTGTCAACCTGTGCAGGTAAAATGGGGAACAAAGCATGGAAACAAAGCATCAAAGATTTGATCATGCTCCAACTCTGCCTATACAACCCTGCCTGGGTGTAAAAGAAAAATGCGACCTACATTTTAAGAATCCCTGTCTCTTATAAGCAAGATTTTGCTTAAAATCTTACAAAGTAGAGCAAACCATGGGGAAAGAAATGCCAGATAAATAGGTGGGTTTCAGAGGGACACAACGTAGGATGGATAATGCCAAGCAGGAAAATACAAGACAGAATTTTATTTCATTGACTACAGCCAAATCTTTGCAGCATAAATCATGTTAGATTGTTAGAATGTGGAACATGTTAAGACTAAATGGCGTAACAAAACAACTGATTCTTCTTCAAAGGAATTTTAAAAATGAACCTGAAACTAATGTAAAAATTCAGTTTGCAGTAACAGTAGTTCAGAGTAAGGAATAGGTGTTAGACAAGGATGCATATTGTCCCCATATTTGTTTAACATATTTAGCAAATATATCATAAGAATGGCAAAATTAGAAGAAATTACAGCTGAAATCTAAATTGGAGGTTGACAATCTGAGGTACTCAGAGGGCAACATTTTCTTAGTCAAATGTGAAAAAGACTTTTTAAAATTGTCTTTGAAAGTTAAAAATGGAAAATGAAGTATCCTGGTTAATGTTAAGACAAAGACAATGTCATTTCACATGCTAAGTGAACTTGCAGTTAACAGTGATTAAGTGAAGACAGACAGCATGCTGGAGAAATAAAAAGTTTAATACTAGGAGGAAGGCAGTGACAAACATAAGGCAAAATCATGATGAAAAAATAAATTTCAGTGACAACAAAAATCAGAACAGTTAAAGTAATGGTCTTTTTGATTGTAATGTAAGAATATGAAAGCTGGAAACTACCGTAACAAAGAAGAGAAAGAAGATATGTCTTCAAATGATGGGTTTGGAGGCATTTACAAAGAGTAGCACAAGTGCAAGAATCACCAATACTTCCAGGAACAAGTAAAAGCAGACTAGAAAGCACAAGCTCATAGACTTTTGGCATATGATATAAGCAGATGGCCTAGAAAAAAATTATTATACTTGATAAGATTGAAGGAAACAAAAGAATGGGAAAACAGATCAAGAAAATAGACTGTATCAAGGATATTGCAGGATTGTCCTTGGAAGCATTACTGGATATTACTAAAGACAGGCCAAGATAATATTTCTATAGCAGAAACTGAAGCCAATTTGAAGACACCTAATTCTAAAAAGTAATTCCAAATTTTCCAACTTAAAAATACATATTTTTGAAGATACCCTTTTTTGCTTAATCTCTAAAAAGCAAGAGATCCTCTCTGCAAAAAAAAAAAAAAAAGTGCTGTCAGAAATCTTCAGTCTATCTATGATTGTACTAGCAGCTACCTTAGATCACAACATAGCATCATGCCCATAGTTTTTAATAGTTCCTAGTTAATTTTAGATACCCTTAATTCTATTCCCAAATGATTTTAATACTCTACAGAAGATAGTTTTAACCAATACCTTATCCATTGACATGTCCCATACTTTGCAAATATCATTCTCCATCTCTTCATCTAGTTCCATGGGTTCTTCTGCATTGTCCAGTTTTGAAGCCTTCTTTTAAGTGTTAACAAAGTTGTAAAGTAAAAAAAAGAGCACAGACATAAAGTTACCAAAGCAACTCAAGTGTTTCTGAAAAGTTATCCAGAGTTGGATCCAAATATCTAGCACTATTAGAATGTGTCAAATGCAATTAAGACCTATAACCAAGATAGTATTTATGATAGACACACACTCTACTGTTTCTCTTCTGAGTATTGCTGAAGAACATCATTAACTGTGTGGGATCAAAACACAGGACACAAATGCAGAATAATCAAGGCTTCACTGCAGTGTTTATTGAGCAGTACATACTGGAGGGGGACCCCACCAGAAGTTAGTGGGAGGCACTCCCCTACAGGCAAAATGGATGCTCTGATATTTATACAGTTCTACAAAAAGGGAAAGGGAAAAAGAACGTATATGCATACATATTCATATGATGATGCAGGCATACCTAAATAGGCAATAGTTCTCAAGTTACTCTCTGCCCCTCTGTTATCTGCTAGTAAAACAACAGTGTCACAGAGAAGAAGACACAAATTAGTTCAAGGTGCCAAATGCCAGGAAGAAGGCATCCTCCCTCAGGGCAGATGCCCAGGTTGCTATGGGAATGTTTGTGATAAGGAGTTTACAACCGGCCTGGTTCACATCAGCTTCAAGGATGCTTCCACATGCCTTTATGTTTCAATCTTATTGAGGCGATCCCATTCATCTGAGGCCTCTAGAAACTTGTCTTTTTCACCCAAAGATTCATTTTTCTCACAACTGTATCATTTGGAAATCAAATACTCTATTGCTCTCTTTCATTCCATTTCCACATCTTGATAAATATGGTAACATTTTGAACAGTCCTTGGAAAGTGCTCTCAATTAGAAGAAAAATATCACCATTTCCAAACAGTGCCCCCTCTTTTAGTTAAGTCTTTGTATTAATATTAAGAATTTTGTAGAGAGATTCTAGCATTTTAATATTATAGTATTGTATTAGCAATGCTAGTTTTTAGATTTTTTTTAATTTCCCAAAAGTTTCAGTGTTATTATTGAAATAGTTGTAATTCTTCGTAATTGTACCTTATACCTGTCTATGAAAAGATTTGATTGACTGATTTTTCCAAACAGTAATAAAAACTACAAAGAATGTGGCAGAGTTATTGGGTGGGTGGGAGGTGGTTGAGAAAAGGGATCGTTCTCTCATTCTATATACAATAGTTTCTGTTTATTTTCAACCACCCACTAGGGTTTATATACTGCAAACCAGATGCCAAGGATTTCAAACTCAGGAGAGAAATGGCTGAAGGGAGAGGGGTAATTTCATACTGTTAGAACAGTACAATTAAAATAACACAAAGTTTTTCTCCTATACATGGGATATAACATGCAACTTCTACCCAAATACGATAGCCCACGGAAAACATACCAGTAGACTTAAGCAATTATTGTAACAATCTATTGTTACCTTCATAAAGCATAACAGAAGTAATGTTCATGCTGCAATTATACTACCATAGCAGATGTAGGAATGTTATTTATTGCAGCCAGAGTCCATCCATGTTTAGTAAAAGGCAAGTCTTTCTAATTTCAACATTTTTTGTTGTTTTACATTTATATATTTAACATATAAAACTATAATTGTACATATATATATATATACACACACACACACACACATCTATATTGGGCAGTGATGATAATCTAAACATATTTATCACCTTTAAGATGACAGATTGGCTCTTGTGGTTCTGTGCCACACATGACTCAGTTAATCTAATTGAGGATTACAGATGACATCAGATATGCTGACGCACTCTTAATACGTACTTTGCTTAGACATTCTGCTACTCTGTCCCTCTGTTCCTCAAAGCTAGGAACTGTTAGAAATAAGAGGATTTATTGTTTTTTACTCACACACTTCTATTGCTTCCAGTTAGTTAAACTAAAAAGAATTTATCTGGAAAGTCCCAATCTCTACCATGTCTTTGGACTGTTGACATTCACTTTGTTGATAAATCCAGGATGGAAATGTTGAACTTTAGGTGAATATAAGTGCCATGATAGGAAAACACCTAACAGGTCAAGATGTCCAAGACAGCACTACAGTAATTCTACTGTATACAATGTTATCTTTTATCTACGACATCTATATTTTCTTTTCTTTTGTTCTGATCCATCCTGAATTAATCATAGAATAACTGAATATTTTTAATAATTATTTAATTCCCAGTCAATTTTTCCCATTAGAAAATTGTTCAGGTTTTTGCCTGACCTTGTTCAAATTTTAACATAAGACTCTGGGTGAAGTCTTTTAACACTCTGATTAATTTAAAATGACATCTTCTGTGTCTGCAAACTTGAGTGATAATTTGAGTTAACTATTCCTAATCAGCTGTTAAATACCTATTCCCAAGGTACTGAATCACTGATGCATGATAAAACCTGACCTGTGCAGGCCACCCTTCTATGAAAAGATCCCTCGTTTCAGCAATACAGCCAGTGCGCATGAGGAAGACAATCAATACCTCAATTAATTTTGTAAGCACATTAAATAGCCAGAGTTTGCTGTAGACTGTATTTCCAATGGAATCTCCAGCAGCCACTTCTTCCTCCTCTGAATCACTTGAGGGGGGTGAAGGATTTCTGTCCATATTTATGCAATGCTGTCCTATTAATAGATTGAAAGATTCCTAAAAAAGAGTACAAACAACAATGTATTTTAGAAAGAAAAACAACTCAAGGCTAAGGCCAAAATGCATTAATTTTAGCCAGAGATGTAGAAGTCCACTGCAATAGATTCTTGCACTGGTTGATATCCACGTCCCCTCCCAACTTTTACATTTGGATGCTTTGCAAATACATGTCACTTATTCCTCTTTTCATGCCTACAGTAGTACCTTGCAATACTTCCCTGCCAAATAGGAAAAATGTGTCTGTTACTAAAACCAATAATCTCCTAGGTTTAAAAATAAGAAATACATCCAGAGCCAAACGCTGACAAGCCTGTTAACCCTCACGTTGCTCATAGTGCTTCAGAACAATGCACACTCACATTGCACCTAAGAAATTATTTTTAAAAAAACTAGGTGAAGATGTATACACGTATATTCAATTATTCATTTGTTAAGAGTGAGGAGGAAATATGCTGACATGTTTTCAATAACTGGAAGGTCAAAGCGATTCACATCTGTCCCGTTGGGTTTAGATCTCCTAAAAATGATTTGCAAATAACCCCTTACTCCCTAGGAAAAAAACAGGGCTGTTCAATACAGCTAATTACAAACAAATATCAAACAAAACCAGAAAAGGGAAAACCAAGTCAGGGAATTCAGTGCGAATGGAAGACAACCGTTTTGCCAGCCTCCGTGTCAAATGAAAAGCCCTGTTGTTTCCCTGGAGCCGAAAACAAATCGGGGATCAGCTCTGCATCGAATTAAAGGTTAGCCTCGCAAAATCCCGGGGATTTTGCTGCAGACGCCGCCGCTGCCGCTGCCGCTGCCGCTCCTCCTCCTCAGGAAAGCCCCACGCACGGAAACCACTTTCCAAAGGCCGCCAGATCTGGAGACCGGCTTCTCCCGCCGCCCACACCAACTTCCTCCGCACTCCCAGCGGGTTCCCCTGTTCCGGCAATCTAGCTTCCCGCCCGTCCGCTGACGGATACCGATTGGTCCGCGTTTTGTTTTGCTCCTGGAGGTCTCCACCTCCTCCCAGCTTCCCGTCCGTTCCCGCCTCCCCGCGGCTGAACGAACCTATCAGCGGCGCCAGGCCGGGGCTGCTCGAGCGGGCCGACCAGCCCTCGCCGCCTCTCGGCGTTGGAAAAGACTTCGGGGTTGAGCCTGGAGCGCCCCGGGCCTCCCCTCTGGCCGGAAGGAGCTTCCTCTTGCAATGCCCAGAACTGGAGGCGTCCCGCCCGGAGAAGTCGTTCTTGCGCGCGCGCAGCGCTTTGGCTCTGACGCAGCGCGGGAGTGGCCGCCGCCAAATATGACCGCCCTCCGCGGGCTTCACGGTGCAACCTCTCCCTCTGGGTTGTTGCGGCGGCGCCAGCAAAACGCGAAGGCGCGTCGAGATGCTGGAGGAAAGGTGGGCGATCGAACGAATCAAGATTGGCACGTTCACACGTCCTGTTTGTTGCTTCAGGAGGTGACAGCGCCCGGCCGAACTTGACTGGCTTTAAAAGCTAAGCTAGGTGGCTGGGCCTCGTTAATACCTGGATGGAAAATCACTTGGGAATTTGAAAAAATCTCCCCCAGAAAAAGGCAGTGGAAAGCCGTAAAGCTGCCAAGGTAAACCATATGGTTGCAATTACCAGGAATCAATGTCACTCAAGGGTGTTTATCTTCGTTTTTTTTTTTTTAACATCAAATTAATAAGGTAGGAAAAGCCTGCTGAGCATGGCTTTTGGAAGTCTTCTCAGCCCCTTAACAATAACTACTCTGTCAGGTGATCAGGAAAGATAAGGAAGGAGGACTTGGAATCGAGGAGCTGATAACCTATCCAATTGCCTTTCTCCTAAGGATTCACTGGGAGATTTTTCTTTCTCTGCAACCCCTAGCTGGATTCAGCCTATTTCCATATTTGATCCTTTTTTTTTAACTGGCTTGTGAGAACAACTGAAACATGACTCTCATAAGATGCTTCTGCTTTTATTGCCTACACAAGAAGCATTTCCACTAGGCTAATAAAGCAACATCATGCATACATTGACAGCCAAATCATCAACATATTGACAGCCAAAGTAACCCTAATGTTAACTATGACTTTGTATTTAACATACAGGAGTACAAATAATGAGATGTATAGGAGATAGTATCTCAGAGGCATAGAGAAACTAGCCTTTTGATCTTTTTTATTACTCTGAATGTTATATTTAATTTTAAAAAGGAAAAAGGGGCCTAGCAAATTATGTTATGAAGAAAAAATCTTTACCTTGTGTGATGTGCTTTGGGACTGAGATGTAAATTATGTCATAACAGATAGCATCTATCTGACCTTGACTGGTCTAAAAAAAGCAAAGCAGGATTGACCTTCACCAGTATTTTGATGAGACTATCAGACCTGTAAATTAGACTGGGAAGTAAAAAGAAAACATGCCAGAATAAGGCCACAGAAAACAATTTCCATAAGTTTTCCAAGAAGCCAACATGGACATGTTTATGTAATCAATTAACCAAGAGTTAAACTCAACTCCTGGAAGACCTGACCTCTGAAATATCAGCCAAAACCAGAATTAGAATTCCACATAAAAATGTGATTTCAAAGCATAAGAAAATTCCCTTCAGAAGATGTATTTTGATCTACACACATTCTTACATTTTCCACATGCCAACAGTCAACTTATTCCCTAACCACAGGATTAGCCTCCCAATTGTTTTTTCTCATCCACACACATATGCTTCAGGCAAGGAAATGAAAAACGAAGGATGTCTGGCATAAATAGAAAACACTAAGCACATAATGTAAGTAACATTTACCTATTTAAATCTACATGCATTTTATGATTCAGGTTACCTTCTCATAAATATATTAAGTATATACTAAATATATACGAAAGGTGTAAGAGAGCTGATGCTGAAGCCCTTCAGCTCCAAAATAGGAAACTCAGTTGCTTCCAATTACTATATAGTTAAGACAAATCTAGAAAGAAGTTGTAAGCTTGCTAGTGCATAACAAAGAGTTTAACAGAATTAAAATATTGGGAGAAGCTGATTATATTATTCACCTGAAAAAAAACCTAAAGATTTGCCAGACCAATACATTTCCTTGGTTTTAGAATCAGAGATCAAGATAATGGCAGACATGTAAGAAGAAATTTTCATATCTCACAGGATGAAAAACTTTTAAGGATTGCAATCCTTGTTTGGTTTCTTAAATTTTGTTCACCTTTCTATTCCTCAATAGGTGACTATGGTATAGCCTCTTTATGATTTAGTTGCCCCAACAAAGCTATTTCGGCACTGCAAGTCAGTTTTGAAGACTTCATTTAAGTCCAAGTCTTTCCTTGCCACAGGAAGCAGTGTGCCAAAAATAAAGCTTTCTCTCTGTGCTTGTCTCTTTTGGGGGATTTTAGCTGAAAAGTAGAGATTTTAGTTTCAAAAATTTTAAGCTTTCAATATCATGAAAACTTGTTAGTCATATATTAAGAAAAGTGAAATGTTTTTCAATGAAATACTCATGACGGTTATAAAAAAGCTAAATCTAACATTCAGTGGTAACCTTTATCATTGAAAGTCCTGAAAAATAAAGAAGCAACAAGTAAGTTATATTAACTTTATTAAACATCAGGTTAGGTAAAATCATGAGCACAATTCCAGATTTCTGTTAATATAAAAATGTTTACAAAGTAATACTGAGTGCTTATGAATTGTTTCTTTTAAAAGTAGAAGGCAGATAAGACAAATACCAAAAATAATAATTTTGAAAATAGAATGCAGTGCAAAATATTATTATTTCATGAACTCCCTGTGCATCTAAATCAGTCTTAAAACAAACATGAGGTAGTACTCATTTATACAACAGGGTGAGCTCAGATTTAAAGAGTTGAAAAGTTATGGCCACAGCCATAGTTCCATGGTTCCATCAAAAGCTTCCCCAAAATAAAATAGCAAGCTAAGAAGCTACTATGTAGAAACAGGAGATGAACACAGATTAAGCCTGCAAGTGGGAATGGGACTCTTTGGATTGTGGCATATAGTTACAAGGTCTTTTATTTAGTGCTTTGAAACAAATATTTCTTTTTCTTTATTCAACATAAGAGGAAAAGAAACATTTCTGCCGGTTTAATTACCCTGAAACACATGAATAAGTAGGAGCATGAAATGCTTGTTATTGCAGTGCTGTAAACCAGAGAATAAAGATGGTGCAATTCTAATTCATTTCAGGAGAAGGTTCAGCTGAATGCAAGACTAATCATAATAATTTTATAACCTTTCCCTTCCCCAATTACCAGACCAAAAATCACTACCTTAGCAATAAACAAAAATTAGTAGTACATGATCCATGCCAAATATACATAAGCGTAATTTATCTACCCAAACCACTATAGTGAATAAATGAAAAACACAGCCAAATACTTGGTAAGAAAGGACACCAGTTTCATATCTCTACCAGCAATGTCTTCAATTTCCTGAAAACCAAGCAAGAGAGTCCCCCTTCCTACCCCTGTCAGACAGGCTTTTAGAAAAATACAGCAATTTTTTCATATCTCTATTCCACAATGAATTGTATCAACTCTCTAAATGATAAAACAGGTAAGCTTCAAATACATATAAGTTCCATGAGTGCCTATTTTGAATTAGACATTGGTATTGCCAGTAATACCAATTAATAGAATTACTCAATTCTATTAGTTACCACTTCAGTTTTTTAATGTAACTAGTATAATTTCACAATATTTTTTACATATGTGGAAGGTTAGATAAAATCATGTCATGCTTAACTGAACAATGCACCATGCCAAAGATTTTTATTTTATTCAGAAAGTACATGATTACTCTTTAATTATAAAATATTTGTAATTATATTCATGTGCAAGCTGTTTTATCCAAAAAAAATCCAAAAACTTCTGACATAAAAGTTGTTAAATATTTCATTCTTAACCAAATTTAAGTACATAAGAATTTGTTCCAACATAAAGAATCCCATCTTCATGCTTACTCCCAACAGTTGAAAAATATTTTGCATATAAATGTTTTTCTATCTTTTTGGCAACGTCATCCAACACTTTCCATAAATAATCAGTATAAATCTCTAATACTGAACAGAAATCTAACTGAAAACAAGCTTTATTATATTCATTACTATGCCTTTTCTATTCAGAAAGATTTTTCTTTAAAATGGTACAAAGTAGGAAAAAATGTTTCTTATCACTGTCTTTATATTCCAGAATGTTTTTTATGCCTGTTGAGACCACAGAAATCGGTCACATCTTTCTAGCATGGACTGGATCAAGGCTCTGCAACAGAAGTGAAGCATAAAGGGAAAAAATTGTAAAGAAATGCATTATTTCATCAAGCTGATTGGCCTATAAATATAACATACTTGTCACCACCACAGCTCTAACTTTTAATGAGTTCTTAAGACCTTTCTATTACCCACTTTGCTAAGTTAAAACAATCCTAAATCAAAATAAAATTGAAAAAACTTACAAAGACAATACACAAAACAAAACTATCCTACTTGACTTTCTTCCCAAGAGATTTATTTAATCCTAGTTTTAAGAAAATATAGCCAGGACAGGCTGCAGCTTTCCATATTTTATTTAAAATCAAAGGAACAATTTCAGTATTGTATCAAATACAACAGGGTATCTTGAAAATCTTTAAAAGGTATGGGCATTGGATTTGAGAACTCATGTGGTATAAATCGCTTTAAATACTCTATGATAAGTAATTAGAAGCTGTCTATAACAGCAGTGCAGAAATATAACATAGGCTTTTAAAATGACGCATCAGTCAGAATCTTTCAGTACTGATGGAGGAGCTGTAATCAAATTGCTGCCTATTACAACTCTGGTGACAATACCCATTTAAATATTACCTTTGGTCAAATATTTTTCAGAGAATTGGAAAAAAAAATCACACTTATCTCTTTGTTAATTAATTTGGCTATAAATTTTCCCAAGACTTATAAACCATAAACTTATAAACCATCCAGAATTGTTGAGAGTTGAGTTTTTTAATTGCCAGATTTATTATAGTGAAATACTGAAAAACTATCTTTTAATCTTTCTTTTGATCAATCCTATTAAAAGTGTAGGAAATAATACTGATTGTAAAAAAATTGGCACAACAGAAAAGAATCTTGAATTCTTTAATTATGGATTGTTTTATTCAAATGTGGTCTCCATTTTTAATTGCTCAATCTAATAGACTTATTTTTGTCTTTTTGGATAGAAATAATATGAAAATTTAAAAGTTGTATATTTCGCTTTAAAAGGAAAATGCTCATGCAACCAAGTAGTTTTTTTCAATGTTTGCTTTTGTGTTTTTTATTATTTCATGTTGATGTTCTGTTTGTCACCAAAAAAAATCTTGAAATCATAGTATTCAAGAAAATTGATTGTGAAGCACTGTGATTGTGATAACAGCTCTAAATCATAATACAGTATTTCTGGATCCCATCTATGAGAAACAATTCTTATAACACTTACCTTTGCCGTTTTTCAGCAATTCTTAGTATGTCACAGATCTTGGCAAATCTTTCTGATAATTCAGGTACCAGATCACATTCCTGCAACAGCTGCAAAGAACGATCTGGGCCAATTATTCTGGCTGCAAGGAGTGCAACATTTTCAACAGTAACAGAATTTGACCATTCAGGAGTACCATTACTAACAGCAGTGTCATCATGTGAAACAAGGATGTTGTCATGATTCTTCACAAGGCAAAGAAGGAGCTTCCACTCTTCTATTGTCTTCGGAACTGTCCCTAAATACAGATTTGATTTATGAAAAAAGCTATTTACAGCAAAACGCAAATTACTTTATATTACTTGGTATGCAGCAAATGTCTTGGTACAGCTATGCATTATGCAACATTTCTCTCACTACATTCTGATCTAGACAGCAATCAATGGATTTATAAAGTCCAGTACACATCAGTGGAAGATACAAAGCCAGACTAGCAACATGCACATTGCAAGATAATGTATAGGGTAAGAAACAGAATATGTTCAAAGCATATTCAAACTCAGTTTTCTCCGGGGTAAATTCATAACTTCTTTTATCTAATTTAAATCTTTTTGGCAGCTGTGTATATGTGAACCATTGGTCTTCCCATCACATTTTTGAGTTAATATTGGTTAGTAATACATGGTATGCTCACTATTTGGTTTACATCAATAGGTTCCTTCCTAGTAAACTAAAGGCATTTTGCATGTATATAAAGGAAGTGGTGGGGAGAGGGCCGTCTTCAAATCATGGTGACTGCAATTAGTTGCTGAAGTTTGGAAGGGGACATTAAAAATGAATTTGTTCACAATTTCCAAGGTAACACAGAAGATAAACCCATATGGGAAAATAAAGAAGCCTGATTAAGGGAATAATTTTTTTTTGTTTCCAGAGTGGCTGTTGGATGCTGTAGAATCCTTTCCAATGGCAAAGAAGGAACTGTGCAATGAAGAGTCTTCCCTGGAGAATTTGGGCTTTTCTAGTTTTCATGGTTATTAAATCTGGGTAGTTTGGGGACATATTAGGTTGCCAAGGATGCATTAAATTCTACATCCTTACTTTCCCTCAACTTATATCCCAAACAGAATGGAATGAATGTCAACTAAATAAAAGTAGAATTCTGGACATAACTTTTTAAACATTGGAGCCTGGAGGGAAGAATGGCAGAAAGGGACCTCACCACCAATTACCACTACTCAACTTCTGACTAGAGCCAGGAGGATTTAGGAAGTCATAGTACTTTGACTCTACTTTAATTACATGAATATAACAAACCTAAAAACTAAATATAACAGGCTTTCAAAATCTACAAATTACTTTTGCAGAAAATAGCAGAACCATATTTTAAAAAAATTCAAATTTTATCGTGCAAAATTTATGTTCTACTGTCTTCTTAGATGCAATTCCAAAAAACAGATTTTTTTTTGTTAAATGTAATTGTTTTATTTCAATGTTAATGAAATTAAAAATGCATGCCTTAGATACTTAACACACATAATTTGATTCTTAAATTATATTAACCATCTTTGGTGTTCAACAACTCCATATCATCCAAATGAACAATATTAGCAAATATTTCAGATCTTCTATCCAACTCCAAACAGAGAGAAATAAATCCAGGCCAGAAGCTGTAACAGTAAAACAAAACATTAGACTATAGTTCTATTTTTTTATAATAATGTTTATTGAAGTTTAAAAATACAAAGATAAAAGCTAATACAAACTAAGAAAAATATAAAAAAAAAAAAGTGCAGAGAGAAAAAAAGAGGAAGGAAAAAAATATAAAGAAAAAAAGATATATAAAGAAATAACTTCCCCCTTCATCAAGACAAGTACAATTTCAGTAACTTACCACCTTTTCTGACATTTTAACCAAAAATCTCTTCATCCCATATCTCATCTTTTATCTATTAGCAAATAATAAAACCTCATCATTCAATATTAATCAGGAAAAGTCCATTGAGAGGTACCAGAATTAACAATATGTATATTTTAAACTTAAATAAGTAAATCAATTTCATTTTCCTTTCCTTTCCTTTCCTTTCCTTTCCTTTCCTTTCCTTTCCTTTCCTTTCCTTTCTTCCTTTCCTTTAGATTATAGTTCTAAATAGACATTCTAAACTTAAATGAGAAGATGAACAATTTCTTATTTCAACTAATATATAGATTCAGAGTATAGATCACAAATCTTATTTACTGTCAAGTGCACATTCATGAATTGGAGCATGGAAATATCTTGAGAACATTAGGGTAAGGATAAAAAGAGAGAAACAAAAGCAATATCATCATGGGAGTTTATTATAATTTGCCTGGACAGGCAGAAGATATGGAGGAAGCCTGTCTGTGCCAGATGATCAAACTTTGAAAGAGGCATGCAATAGTGCCAATGGAAGATTTCATTTACTCTGACATCTGGAAATCTAACTCTGCCACAAGGTAGAGGTTCAAAAAATTGACAGAAGGTATAAAAAGGAATAAGGAGATGTGCTATCGTGGATGAAATCCTTACCAACAAAGGAATTGGTTGAAGAAATGAAGGTGACTAAAGTGATCATGTTCATAATATCAAGGGGAAGGAGAATAGAGAAGAGTCAGATTTGTATATTGGATTTCAGAAGACTGCAGTTTGGTGAACTAGAAGCTAGAAGGTAAGTAAGATCTAGTGGCTTGAAATCCTAAAAGAGAAGTGTACTGAAACTATAATTATAAACAATTCCTACTAGAAAGAAAAAACGAAAAATCTAAAGAGACAAGTGTGGATACAATGAGAGCTTCCTAAAACTTCGTAAAGAAAAAGAGACATGTATAGAAAATGGAGGAGGGAAATATAATCAAAGGATACAAGATAATTGCCAGAAACCATAGGAATTGGGTCAAAAAGGACTAAATCAGAAATTGGGAAGAACCTTGTGAGAAATGCCCATGGGCATGTCAGAAATGAAAGGAAACTAAGTCTGTCATGAGGAGAAAAGAATGAATTGGTAACGGGTGATATTAAGGAGGCAGAATGTCTTAATTCATGTTTTATACTTGTCTTCTCTCAGAAGGAAAATGAAGACCTAACTGACCATTGCTTTGCCACTAGTGGAAAGAGGAAACTGCATCTCAGGACAGACAAGGAGAACTCCTAGCTGATTTATATGAATGCAACTCTCCAGAGCCAGATAAATTTCATCCTAAGGTACTGAAGAACCTAGAGGAGGTGACTGAAGAATCTTTGAGAATCCCTGGAGAACTGGTGAAATCCCAGATAACTGGAGGAAAGCAAATATTGTTCTTATTTCCAAAACAAGGAAAGAGGATCACTTGGGAAATTAAATACCTGTGAGCTTGACATCTTTACTGGGAAAGTTCCTCAACTAAATTGCTAAACAACATATATGGAGGAGGCGGCAGTCGTGGCCAGGAGAACCTTTGTCCACCTTCATGCAGTATGCCAGTTACGCCCTTTCCTGGATCAGGAGGCTCTCTGATCAATCACTCATGCCCTGGTCATCTCTCGGCAAGACTATTGCAATGCGCTCTACATGGAGCTACTTTTGGAGAGTATCTGGAAGCTACAGCTGGTCCAAAATGCGGCCGCATGGATAATTCTGAGTGCCCCAAGAACAGTGCGTATAACACCTTTATTACGTGAGATGCACTGGATCCCATTCTGCTTCCAGGTCCAATTCAAAGCGTTGGTTATCACCTTTAAAGCCTTACACGGCATGGGTCCAGGTTACCTGAGGGACTGTCTTACTCCCGTCACATCAACCCATCCCGCCCGGTCAGGCAGAGAGGACATGTTGGAGGTCCTGTCAGTGAGAGAATGTCGACTGGTGGAGCCCAGGAGGAGAGCCTTCTCTGCCGTTGCTCCCACCCTTTGGAACATTCTCCCCCTAGAGGTGCGGCAGGCCCCTACCCTGCCAGCCTTCCGGAAAAAATTGGAGACCTGGCTCTGCCAGCTTGCCTGGGGAGGATAACAACTCAACCCAATCCTGGGGGTGTCTAGCACCTCAATGACGCTCCCTGAGTGATCACCAATTCTTTTGGAACCTTTTAGTTTTTATTTATTACTGTAATTTTGTAACTTTGATTTTAATTGTTTTGCAAACCACCCAGAGTCATTTAACGAGATGGGCGGTGACAAATTTGATAAATAAATAAGTGACCCTTTGGATAGGAATGCAGAACAAGGGCCAGCATATCTTTGCAACCAAGTTATGCCAGACTATCCTTATCTCCTTTTTTGACAGAGTTACTAGTTTAATAGATTAAGGGATTGATGTGGACATATGTACCTTGACCTTAGCAAAGTAGTCAACAAAATTTATCATTATATCCTTATTAATAAAATGGCAAAATATGAGCTAGGTGATATAACTGTTATATGGAGTCATAACTGACAATGACTGCACCAGAGTACTCATAAATGGCTCCACATCAGCCATGTTATCAAGTAGAGTGCCATGGGAATCTGAGTACATTTAGCCTGCACAAGAGATAAATGGGAGATAAGATAGCAGTCTTTGGATATCTGAAGTGTTGCTATATAGAAGAGGGAGCTTACTTCTTATCTATTGCCCCACAGAGCAGGACCAGAACCAATGTGAAAATATAGGGAAGCAAATTCAGGTTAGATAATAAAAGGAATTTCTTGATGGTAACAGCTGTCAACCTAGTGGAATAGGCTGCCTCATCTTTTCACTGGAAGTATGCAAACAGAGGATTAATAGCCATCTGTCCAAAATGCCTTAGCAGATCCTGTACTGAATGGGGGTTGGACAAGATGACCTCTGGGGCATCTTCCAATTCTGTGGTTCTATTGAATGCAAAGGACTAGCAGTGTACTAAAAGGACCAACACTAAGTCACCAGGCATACATATAGATCATCAAAGTTAGGAAAAATCTCCACTCATTTTTTCTTGTTCAGGGAGAGGAGAATCCCAGTATCTCTCTCTTAGTCACTAAAAATAAGCAGCCTTGGCATCCATCTTTACTTTAATACTGGGGATACACAGATTCAATGACAACTATAAAGGAAGCTGGCTTTTGATCCCCAAGATGGCAACATGGGAGGCTGAGCATCGCATGAGTGCTGACAGTCTCCTTTGTCATCATATTTTACGAAATGTTTTAGATCAGATGCATTCTGTAATTTCCTGAAGAAGACTATGCTTCTGAGTTTTATCCTTGTTGCTGCTGATTATTTACAGTCTTAATCTTGCAGCCTTGAGAAATTTCCTTCATTGCCACTACAACTGAGGCAAGCTGAATGTTACAGTAGAGGTGGTGGCAGGGACAGTTCCTTTAAAGAAAAAACAAAAAAAGAAGAAAACCCAAGAGAGTGAAGATGCCCCCCTCTATGTAATGAATAAATTGACTAGTTATAGTCAGGAAATGACTTAGAGCATATACCCTTTTTAACTAACATCTTTACAAAAAAGACAGTAAGACCAAACTAGGAGATGCTCTGTTCCCAAAACATATTCCTATTAATTGTTCACTTTGGAGTGATTCAATACCGAAAAATATTTCATCAGTTTAATAAATTGGGGTACAATCTAGACTAAATAATTAGACCCAACTGAAAATGAAAGAGTTGAGAGGTGAGTTTCTAAGTTCAATGAATTTATGCATTTGGTACCATTCACATTTAAATTTTTTAGGGCTGTACTTTTGACAGGTAAAATTAATTCAATTTTCAAATTTAGTCAAAATAAAGTAGCAAAATATATAATTCAATAGTATTTTTTTTATTCTATTCAGATGCACCGAGAAAATCTATCTATATGGTCACTAAAAGTTGACACTGACCTGATGACACATAATCAGAATCTTCTATTCAGCAGCAACCATAATCAAGGTCTCCATATATCACTAGCTGAGCCACAAATGAAATTCTAGCAATGGCTATTATGGGCTGAACTAATAAACTGATAAAAAAAAAATGTCACCTAAGTAGAAGGGAGGAGAGAGAGAGGTTTGTTTTAACTGAAACACAATTTAATAAATTGTGGTAGATGAAGCAGACAGATAATGTGTATGAAAGCTAAAAGAATACAGAATACACAACAAGTAAATTAGTCACTATCTGACCACTAATATA
This sequence comes from Python bivittatus, assembly GCF_059951505.1. Classification (NCBI taxonomy): domain Eukaryota; kingdom Metazoa; phylum Chordata; class Lepidosauria; order Squamata; family Pythonidae; genus Python; species Python bivittatus. The sequence goes on from NW_028277075.1 coordinate 59,318,844, forward strand.
TAGGGAGCATGTTTGTGCACAAGAGTAACGTATATCCTAGACTGAAGCTGAACTGTGTGAAGTGATAAATTATGAAAAAGGACAAAACAAAGAATACATGCATTATACGATGAAAATGAAGTTTCAAGACTGTTTTAAGAAAATATTCCACATTACCCATAGTTTCGACATATGTCAGTCATTTTCTCCTTCCTTACAACATCAGCCGGAAGATTAAGCAAAAGTACAATCAGTTGATTATACCCCCAAGTAAACAAATGCGAATGTGGCCTGAAAACAGTAGTAAAAATTAATTTTTAAAGCTTTTTGTAAAGAAGGCTCAATAAATAATTGTAATCAAAATCTATACTGACATCTATTTGTTTACAGTTTTAATATTTTGCTCCAAACAGAAGACTGGGTAGATTAAAGTGGAATAGAGTTATATTGGCTGTTTTTTTAATTGCCAAGAGGGAGCGGGCTACGTGGACCTCAGTGGCAGAGAATTCCAAAGTAAGGGGGCTACCACAGAAAAGGCTTGCTATCTGATCCATATCTCCCTGATGTCTGATAACTATATTAGCAAGGAATATAAATATTATTAATACCTAATATTAATATCATTAAAGGGAATTTTATATACTGCCATTAACCAGAGAAAATATCACAAAGAGGAGCAGAAGGAAAAAACGCTTAAGGAGAAAATAAAGAAAAATTTACTGATAAACCTTTGAAAGAAAGTCTTGTTTTTACAACTTCCCATTACATCGGACCCATTGCTTACAGGCAGAAAATACTGTCTTGAATCTTTTTTTATTTTAATTATACCAAACCATTAGGGAATTCGTTTCAAATGGCTTTATCTGTTTGAAGATAAAAGTGGGCTTCCAAGTTTGTATTATTTGGAAAATGTTAAGCATGGTTTCTGATTCATGCAGTCTAGGGTATGCAGCTATTTGGATCAGCACTATAAAAGATGTTTTGGAGGAGATAGGGGAGCTTTTAACCCAAATAGCTGCATAGCCTTAATGCATATTTAAAAATAATGACTGATTGTAGCTTTACAATATTCATTTAACACAAAGGAGGAGTTAAAAATGAGCAAAAGACTTGCATGTAACTTGTACATATTTTGGTTCCTTAAGCTAGCATCTAATCATCCAGATTGGGCCTTAGAAAACTTAGGAAAAATTTGTAGATGAAATCTTCTAGGAAAAAGACTTTTTGGAGCTACATAGATAATCAGAAAAGCTAGTAAACTACAATTCATACCGTGGATTTCCTTGGATATCCATTGTGCTTGTTTTATGTGGGGCATCATGAGACATTGCTAAACACAGCCACTCTACTTGTAATGAATCAGGATGAAGAAGAGATCTAAGGAATGATAAACTAGAAAAAAAATATTTATTAGTAATTTTTGTAATTATTTGTCAGATTTACAGTATCTAATTGGGCCTCACATTTTTCACATCTAAATTCAGTATAATGTATTTACATATTTAAATAGCATTTTTTTTTCTTTTAAGAAAAAGAGAAGCAAATATTACCACAAAGTTTATTTAGTTTTAGGAATTCTAGAGTTTATAAAAACAAAGAAAACAGGAAATGTTTAATGCACTATGTACCAGCAGTATTAGTTTAGCACATCTTTTTGATGAGCTGACAAAATAACTAGATCATAAAACTAATGAACAAACTCTTTTCCTAACAATTACTAATACTGACTTAATACTACTTTCCTCCAAGTGTCAAATGTCATTACGATGGGATTAATATTTGTATCATTTTCCTGTATTCCATCTCTTGCCTCCCTTCCCAAAATTAAGAAAACATAATACATACCGTTCATCTTCAGCCTTTGATTTTATAAGGCTGTCTAAATATGCTAGAAAATGTTCAGGATTATTTTTACAAATTTGCTTGATATCTGAAGGTGCAATCAAAGGATAAAACTTGATCAAAGGTCTTAGAGAAGTTTCTCCAAATTTTTTATAAAGCCTACAATAAGACACAGAAGATAAATTTAAAACATAATTCTTCCTAGAATTATCATTCAGCTAATAGTAAGCATGCTTTCAATACATTAGTTGTACCACATACTGCTCATACAAAAAAATTATCCAAACAAAGTTTGCCTAAACTTAGTTTATAAAAATGGAAAGGAATATGACAATCATTCCTCTGTATGCAACAGCATGCATGATCCACTATCAAGGTCAGAAGTATAGGATTTCTTCACAAACTACACGTGTTTCATGACAGCTCTCAAGAGGGACGTGATTTTTCTCTGTGTCAACAGCTAAGAATTAAATTATATGTATTTAAACAAATCTAAAGGTTTATACCTTTCAGCATGTGCCAGCAAAACAGGAGCATCCCAGGGCCCCAAATCAACTAGCAATTTCAGTGTTTTAAACATATCTCCATTTTCAAGTGCCACTGTCACAGGGCTAGTCAGAGTCAATTCTGAAACCAATAATTGTATGTTACAACCATCATATTTAACAGCAGCATTATGCAAAACATAAATTTTCACAGTGCCAATCTTAAACCAACTTTGCTGAATAGGTAACAGACTTTTTGTATTTTCAAAGTACATATGTTTCATTTCAAATCTGACCTATTACAGCTATGATAACTGGATTATGGTCATATATACTCAGCTACACTGTTTCTTGATGAGTAACTCCTAGTATTACTGATCGAAGTGCACTGGGCAACAGACAATATTGAGAGGATTTCCACTCATAGTGGAATTTCATTGTTTCCTCTCACCATCTCTCATATCTATTCTGAATTATTTTTAATCCTCAGAAGTAGATATGAAGTATAAGGGAATATGGAGGGACAAAGGAAAAAAAAATGTCTTACAAGTAGTGGGGAGCATAATCTTTGGGCCAAGGATTGCACTTCCTAGAATTCCAAAAAATGGAACTAATACTAAATTGAAATTACTTAACTAACATTTAAATAAACTGAAAAAAACCCCGAGATTTAATATGGCTATAATCTTTAACTTCTCCCTCATATCTTTGATTCAGAGATGATATGACTGAATCACCCCTTGAAATCAAACTTCTGAATCAATCTACTTGAATCAAATGAGTCAATGGATATTTGTATATGCACATATACACTATTAATGACAGCTTTTCAAACCACAATTTCAAGTCAAACCAACAATTTGAATGTATTATTAGCAACTCCTAATAATTTATTGATCAATAGCAGCTTTTAAAGAGATTCTAGAGCCTGGAAGTTGCTACCAGAATGACTCTATTAAAGGGGCATGAATGTGCAACCATTCTCTCTCTCAATGAATTTCACTGAAAGAAAAGAAATGGGAAAGTTTAGATGTGGGTTTCTTGCACTCACAATCCTTACTGAATAGTAATAGGTTTCTCCAAAGAATCCTGAATGTTATACTTCAAATCAGAAGAAATCTCCAAGACAAATGTGAGGAACTTCCAGTCCACAGGCCTAATCTGGCATCAGGGATTTTCCATCAAATCTATTGGCTCTTTTGCCAGTGTTAACCCTACTTGCCCTTCTTTTCCACCACAGCAGGAAAACAGAAAATCTCACAGCCTGGTAACTCCTAATCAAAGATATTTTAAAGGCTTATTGTACAGGGTTTGGTTTATTTTTTTAAAACAATGAGCTTTGTGTGTGTGCTCGTGCACAATAGGTAATGACATGCGGACAGTAAGTGCTGTCCAGTGACCTAGGTTAAGGCTTGCCTGCATTTTTTATTACAGTTTCCAACTGGGCCTACCTGCCTTTCAGCCTTCAGGTCTTTTGAATGTTGTCTTATTTTTTAAGAATATACAACTGTCCTGCAGGAAGATTTACAGAAGCTTCCAAAGATTTTCTACAGATTTATTTGTAAGACAAAACTCTACAGAATGGATAGACACAAACACACAAGATCCTAAAAATTACTTGCCTTTCAGACCTTCCATATAGGCATCCCAAACTTCGGGATGATTGTTGTGACAGGTAATAATACACCTCTTCAGCCTTTCTAAATCAAGGAGGAAAAAATAGTCCCTAATGAATTTAGAAGCCAGAGCACATGAAATATCTGGTAACACACACAGTTCATTATTTACTTGTGAACTTTCATATATATTTAATTCAAAACATAAAGTTGTCAGCTCTATCAGATCTTTCTGAATGTTCTGTGCTATAAAAAATGGGGGATTAATCTGATACGGCTGGTTGAAAACAGCCTCTGTCCTCAAAGGCTGTTCACATAATATATTATCAGCCTGATAATTTGTACTTGAATTAGTATTTTCTTCCCAAGTTTCACCCTGTACTGTATTTGGATCTTCATTTTCATAGTTTATTCTCAATACTGTGTTCAGTTCCTTATCTTCAAGTTCATTATATTGATCCTTTAGCACATCTTCTTGAAAAGTTCTGTCTTCAGGTTGCAAAGGCATTTCTTTGTCTCTCTCAGTTGTCTCATTATCTAAAATGACAGCTGCTTTTAATCCACAGGCTTCTTCTAGAAATGGAATCCAATCCAGCAAAATTGCCCTCAAGTACTGTGGTTGTAACAAAACAAGTGGATCCTGGAGTCTGGCCCTTTAAACAATGAAAGATATTCGATTTGTACTTTAATAAATACAAAACTGTTGGCAAAGAATTCTGTTCAGCTAATACTGCAATTCTAATTAACTACAACATTCAAAATACCCTTTTTATTTTCTTCACCATAATTTCTGATTATTCAAATAATTAAATTTTGAAGTATGCTGTGTTTTCCTCATTGACATTTTACTTGTACTTCAATGACTGCAATTACAACTACTAACAGTTTCAGAACCACCTGGCTACTACAGGTAAAATTTCAATGCATGGGTTCTCAAAGCCTTTGTAAGATACAGAAAGTTGTTTCTGTCTGTGCAACTCCCATATTCATATTCAAATTATGAAGAACTTCCATGGTTCCTGCAACTTCCAGAGGAAGTTGAAATGAAAAATTCTTTATATTTCAACTGAACATTCAGCGTGGCTTATCCATCAAAATACACATCCACAGACAAATAAAAGTCCTTCTTGTGGACAGAAGAGAAAAATGTTTTTTGTCAATTCCACTTCTCCCTATAGCCTATATACATGCCACCCCTCCGCAATCTGCTCTGGATAGAGAAAATGTGAAAATTATTTTTCCACCATTTTTTTCCAGCAAACATCTCTGCTGGATTGGAATACCTTCCACAGAAAGATGTAGCTCATCTTCATGCAGAAGATATGTCTGATCCAGCCCAATATACCCTACAAATGTGTTTATTGTATTTATTCTGCCTTTCCTCAAACGAATACAGAGCAGTACATATGTTTCATTTAAAAAGACCTTGATTTTACTTACAGAGTTTCTGTAGTTACTGCTTTGATGTCTTTAAGGTAATCCTCTTCTGGAGGCTGGCTCTGTAGCTCAACTCTTGACATTTTAATAAATAATAGGTGCATGTTAAAAAAACATCCTTACTTTCTTATTTAGTTCCGTAGCATTTAGAAGATCAGTCTAGTCTTGTGATTCCTTCCACATTCAGTCCCTCACATTTCAACAGTACAAACACAGATTTTAAAATCTAAATTTAACCACGTATTCTCAGCAGCATTCTGAACAGAGATGTAACCATGTTTGCTATCAAATATCTATTTTGTATGCTTGATGTTCTACACCATATATTCCAATGCATTTTTTATCCCAGTTCAATTCCTATAGTAACTTTGAATGGCATTTTAATATGTTTCAAAATAAGAACTTTTAGGCATGCATCTGAAATATGAGTAGTCTAGCAAGGTTCTCATAGCTTACTGACAAAGCAGTAGCTTTCCTAATTCATTATCGTACCGAAAGAAAAATATTGGCACAGGTGAAATGAAATTTTACTCACTCTTTTTCCAGAGGCTGTGCTTCTATTCTGGCAGCCACTTCTGAGAGTGGCTCTTCATCTTTAACGTCTTGTCTGATTCTATCAGGATTCAGATGAAGGGTACCAATTTTCTCAATCTTCTCTGTGGTTTTGCGTACAAAACTAGAAACACTAGAAATCAAAGTAAAAATGGTATAATCCCCAGAAAGAGCAGAAAGCTAAATGGAAACATATTGGTTTAATATCACATGAGTTTTCACAGGCCCTTAAGGAAATATGAAGAAAGAGAGTTTAGTTAAGCATAAGCAGAGATTTTGGATCATTAAGAATCATCCCAATTTTCAACTGTTAAAGCAAAATAAGGTTAGAAAAAAATACAGGTTCTACAATTAAAATGTTTAGCATTCCTTGACAGATAATTGTTATGTTTGATCTAAATATTTAAATAATACTGGCCAAAGATTTTATGATACAAAAGCCATTAAGTCTTTTCATTATTTCAGTTCTGGGTACATTGCTTAAAATCTAATATATTAATTCAAATTGCAATTTGATTCTAATTTCATATTTTACAGCTTTGGGGGTCTGTAGCAAACAAAATTAAATGGAATATTGCAGTAAACAACTGTCAGAATTAAGTGCACTAGTTCTCTACCACTCATATAAACACATTGGTTAAACATCTGTATTTTCCAAAATATGCAAAAATTGCCAGTAGGTATAGATGTCTGCTGTATTGGTCCACTAAGAAAATATACACTACCAGCAGTATTAACATCTATAATTGAAATAATGTTGAATAATCTTTCAGTATTCTCAGAACTATTCTTAGGATTTAAGGCTAAGTAATTGGAGGGGAGGGGGTAGAGAGAATGAACACTGGACCTGACAGGACTATTCCAAAGTCTGAATTCTGAAGTGCTCTTAACAAGACATATAGAAGATCATATAAAGACTTCACTGATTGGATTTGCTAAGTGAAAAACATTTTGGAAGGACTACTTGAAAGGAGAGAAAGAAGAAAAAACAGTTGCTCATCTTTGCAAAAAAGCCAGCAGTTTCTTGCATATATGCAGGAAATAGATCTAAATAATTGTTGGTGTTTATATTTTCAAAGAAAGAGCAGCTGGGAGGGTGCGGTATTTATTGTAGCTTTCAGAAATAAAAGAATTAACCATAACTGCTTGGGCTGAAGTACACTGTATGCAAACCAAAAAATAAATTCTGTAATTTTAGGCACACAGGTAGTTAGACATCACTTGTTTTATTTTAAAAAACAAGATTTTTTAAATAACAGCATAAATAACAAAACACAGCAAAACCTGAAAGTAATTTGTTCCCATCTTCAAAACAGCATACTGCTATTTGGAGCAAAATAAACTAATAAAACTTTACTTTCGTTTTCGTTGTAAGTCACAATCATTTCCTATGTGGTTTCGGCTGGTTTTTTTTAATGCTAACTGAATAGGAAGAATAGTAAAATTTAGATCCAAAAGATACCATACATGAATAGAAAGGAACTTCCACTAGGAAACATCACCAAATCCTTCCAGTTCCTCCTTTGATGCAGTTTTGCCATCCGTAACATATCGGGGTCCCTCTGACCTTCAAGATCAACTTAGTAAATGAGCAAAATTTCATTTCCTCTTTCCAGGACTGAACTGAAACTTCTTAAAAGTTTGTGGGGCATTACTCCATGAAGCTAAATGATAAGAAGTTCAGGACAGATAAAGGGAACTATTTTCTCTTCACAATCAATGGCTACCAATTCAGACAGCTTTAAACTCTAACTTATAGAAGATAATTCTATTAATTATCTAAGATAATTCTATTAAGTAGTCATGATAACTATGCTTTATACCAAGTAATAAGTTACAACAACATTCATAACCTGTCTGCGGGCATTGACATAATTTGGCCACTAGCAGACCAGAGTGCTGACCAGATGAATCTTTCTGCCTGTTTAAGCTTGACTCTTCTTATGGCCATCTTTTCCTGTTACGCCTGTCTCTCCTGGCCTTATAATTTTGTGCATATTGAGGTGGAATTTGTTCCTGGAACATTTTTCTGTGGAAATGATACAACTTAGTCTTCTGATCAGAATCCATACCCGCAAATGGCTTGCATATAGTACCAATCATAGAAGCATTTACTTGTCTGCTTCCTCTACATTTAATATTAATGGATCAGTGGTCAAGGAATTGATGCTTAATTGACAGTGTTAAAATGGTAAATTATTTGCATTCTATAAAGTAAATTAAGGGCTATTTGGACAGTTTCTTAATAAGGAAGGATGAGCAGTAGACAGAGTAAAGAGTAGAAGGAAAAGTCAGCATATCTTAAAAGGAAACAGACAAACCAGTGAAAAAGAAAACTATCGTTCTGTAAATAAGCATGGAGTTCTATACTTCTAAAACACCTTCTATATTGTATGATCTGTTCAAAAATATTCTTAAATAAATTTTGTTTATAAAATTGGCCCTCTAAGTACCTCCCATGCCAAAGATATTCTACCAGGAAAAGAACAGAGAAAAAGACGCACATATATTACCTGCAGCCTTGTTATCTGTGGTTTCACATATCTGTGGTTATCACAGACCAGACCTCACTTCAAGGTTTGCACAGTTACTCTTTTTGGCCCTCTTTGTTACTTTACAAATTCACAAAATGGCAGATGGGCTTTTGGTATGCATAAAGTACCTTTTTCAAAGGATGTGCTCTTCCTCCTCCTCTGTCAGCAGTGGCAGATCTTGCTGGATCAATCTAGTCACAAGGCTCCATGCAGCTTCCTCATGGCAGGAGACCTTGTTCTTCAGGGCAACTTGCTTGGCTGGTGATGGAGGAAGTTGCTTCATTCACACCATATGGTTCACACTGGCTTCTCTAACATGTGCAACTTTTTCACAATCTGGTGGAGGAGCTTCTCAATCACATCACTGGAATCAGTGCTGCTCACAGACCATTGGCAGCTTGCTCCAAAAACCCTGGGGGGCTTGTGGTTAGGGCAATCCTTTCTTCTGAAGGCTCTGATCGCAGTCTTGGTGATCATGAAAAGTCTATACAGAGCAAGTGTAAGGCACATGGTATGAGTGGGGAACTCCCCTTATCACCAGCTAAGAAAATTGCTCCAAAGAAGACCAGCTGCCACAGGTAACCTATATGGAGTTTCATGACAGGGCTGATCCACCGAGATCTGTTGCAACCAAGTAAGGAGAAAGAAAAGCTAATTCAAAGTACAGACAACTTCTCATGAAGGAAGTGGGCAACTGTTGGTTCTAAACCCCACAATTCCCAAAGGCCCAAGATCTTTTAACTACACTTAGTGATATACAGAAACTCATAAGCAAAATACATACTGAAGAAGTCCATTGCTCAGTCCACCATTCTGACATTTTTAAAAAGAATCTTTAACTCTCTGTTAGCTAGCTTTAAGCGAGTTGAAAGTTAGATTGGAGAAAACAGATATGGATTAACATGATATGTTTAAATTAAACTAAACAAAAAGGGTGATGTGATGGATAAGAAATTCACACACAATTTTACCTGTCCTTAACAGCTTGAAGGGAGACGAGAGGAGATGGGGAACGGAATGACAATGGAATACTGAATGGAAGAAAAGGCTCATTCCGAACATTGTCGACCACCACAGAAGCATGAGATATGCTGTCTAATGAACAAAATTAAAATGTAAAGTCATAACATTAAGTGGTTTGACAACAACATTTAGAAATTTTGTCAAGTGATTTGCCTATAACATTTAGGAATGACCACATGGCATTCCCCGCTAGTTTTTTCACTTCTTTCAAGACTGAAATAGATTTAAAAAATCTCTCCAGCCATAACTCCCACCTTTTAAAATCTATATGGAAACATCATTCATTTTGAATGTCCAAAAAATAGGGATCTGAGAAAGTTCTTTCCCCACAGGAAAATTATTTTCTTTGTTAAATAACTGGGAGAACATTTTAGCTTAGCCTCAGATTGACTGATTATTTGGCATTAAGTCATTTTTGACTCCTAGCAACCACATAAATAGATTTTCTCCATGATGATCAATCCCTAACCTGTTCTTTCAAGTCTCCCAATAGTACATTCCCACCAATATTTGAGATCTGAGTACAGTTAGAATATGACAAATCATAATGGGAAAAATCAACATGATTTTCTGCTAGAATTCATCCATTTTTCAAGAGTAATTTAAATATATAATTACACACACACACACAGTACTGTGCAAAAGTTTTAGGCAAGTGGGAAAAAATGCTGTAAGGTAAGAATGCTTTCAAAAATATATATTGTAATTGTTTATGTTTATCAATTTACAAAATGCAAAGTGAGCGAACAGAAGAAAAACCCAAATCAAATCAATATTTGGTGTGACCACCCTTTGCCTTCAAAACAGCATCAATTCTTCTAGGTACCCTTGCACATAATTTTTGAAGGAATTCGGCAGGTAGGTTGTTTCAAACATCTTGGAGAACTAACCACAGATCTTCTGTGGATGTAGGCTGCCTCAAATCCTTGTCTCTTCATGTAATCCCAGACAGACTCGATGATGTTGAGATCAGGGCTCTGTGGGGGCCAAATCATCACTTCTAGGACTCCTTGTTCTTCTTTATGCTGAAGATAGTTCTTAATGACATTGGCTGTATGTTTGGGATCGCTGTCTGCTGCAGAATAAATTTGGGGCCAATCACATGCCTCCCTGATGGTATGGCATGATGGATAAGTATCTGTCTGTATTTCTCAGCATTGAGGACACCATTGATCCTGACGAAATCTACAACTCCATTTGCAGAAATGCAGCCCCAAACTTGCAAGGAACTTCCACCATGCTTCACTGTTGCCTGCAGACACTCATTATTGCACCATTCTCCAGCCCTTCGGCGAACAAACTGCCTCCTGCTACAGCCAAATATTTCAGATTTTGACTCATCAGTCCAGAGCACCTGCTGCCATTTTTCTGCACCCCAGTTCCTATGTTTTTGTGCATAGTTGAGTTGCTTAGCCTTGTTTCCATGTTGGAGGTATGGCTTTTTGGCCGCAATTCTTCCATGAAGACCACTTCTGGCCAGATGTCTCCAGACAGTAGATGGGTGTACCTGGGTCCCACTGGTTTCCACCAGTTCTGTGCTGATGGCACTGCTTGACATCTTTCAATGTCCAAGGGAAATACACATGATGTGTCTTTCATCTGCTGCATTAAGTTTCCTTGGCCAACCACTGTGTCTACGGTCCTCAGCGTTGCCCGTTTCTTTGTACTTCTTCAAAAGAACTTGAACAGCACCTCTTGAAACCCAGTCTGCTTTGAAATTTTTGCCTGGGAGAGACCTTGCTGATGCAGTCTAACTACTTTGTGTCTTGTTGCTGTGCTCAGTCTTGCCATGGTGTATGACCTGTGACATGAAACTGTCTTCCACAACCCCACCTTAGTAGCAGAGTTTGGCTGTACCTCATCCAGTTTTAAGCCTCCTACACAGCTGTTTCTGTTTCAGTTAATGACTGTGTTTCAACCTAAATATGAAATTGATGATCATTAGCACCTGCTTGGTATAATTGGTTAATCATACACCTGACTCTAATGCTACAAGATCCCTGACTTTGTGCAAGTGTACAAAATGTGCAAGTGTAAGAATTGATGCTGGTTTGAAGCCAAAGGGTAGTCATGCCAAATATTGATTTGATTTAGATTTCTCTTCTGTTCTCTCACTTTGCATTTTGTAAATTGATACACATAAACAATTACAATATATATTTTTAAAAGCATTCTTACTTTACAGCATTTTTTCACACCTGCCTAAAACTTTTGCACAGTATATATATGTATATATTTAATAACACTAATATTTCACAGTATTCAACTCTTTATAGTGTACCCTGTAAGCTCTAAAAGTAATAGCAAAATAAAGGAGATAAGAAAAACATGCAAACATTTGTGTCTTGATGCTGCTGTCTTATAACAAAAACTTCAAGAATGTAGTATCTTCACATTGTGGAGTCCTTGGGATTCTCTTAGCGTGCTTCTTTTCTTGCAAACGTTTCATTACCTGGCTAGGTAACATCTTCAGTGCTAAAATGGGATGGGGTTTGCTCTCTATTTATATACTGTTGCATGCCTTGCCAGTGCTGGTGGAGGTGGGGGTTTTGTTTGCTCGTCTAGTAGTTCCTTTACTGCTTGATTGTGTGTCTGGTGGTAACCTTTGCTTATCTGGATGATGACTGCTGGTGAGGCGATCTTCTGGTCTTTTGTCTCTTTTCAATAGTATGTAGCTGCTTCTCAAATTAAACCCCAGAAACAAAGAAGTACCCGAACCAGAATGGGTAATCAATATGTCTAGCCGGCCACTATCCACTGCAGAACACAATATCCTCCAGAAGGGCGTCAACTATAACGTAGACAATGCCAATCAACTAGATTTTTGCATAGCCCTAGAAGCAGCATTCAAAACAACAGGATTCAACCCAGAGACCCAAGAAAACATAAGGCAGACAATCATACCAAAGATCAGAACAACACAATATCAACACCAACTCAAAGCAGAGGACAGAGCAGCCCTCAATAGCCTAAGGAAAGACCAAACCATCATCATCCTCCCAGCAGACAAAGGCCGCACCACAGTTATTATGGATAAATCACAATACCTGCAAAAAGCCAAAAAGTTATTAAAGAACAAAGAAGCTTACATCCCTGTTAACACCAACCCAATACAGAAACTAGACAACCTAATCAAGAGAACCCTCAACGACCTAACTAAGAAAGGCCAGATCACAAAGGAAGAACAATGGCAGATGAAAAGCAGTGGACCCATCCTCCCACACTTCTATGGACGACCTAAAATACACATACCGCTCCGACCAATTGTATCTTTACCAGGGACTCCAACACACAACATAGCGAAAGGACTGACAAAAAAGCTTGGACACCTCACAGAGAACAGTGAATATTCTATCAACTCCTCACTACAGTGCCTCCAGAAAATCAAAGACGTATACACAGATGAAGATGAAATTATGGTCTCATTTGATGTCACAGCACTCTTTACATCCATAAACCCAGAACTAGTGAAAGAATCCATATCAGCAGTTCTACACAACCCACCCGATTTAAACAAATACACCCAGATCGAAATACCCAGAATCATGGACCTCATCAACCTCTGCCTCACCACCTATTTTCAGTTTGATGGACAAATATACCAAAAAATCAGAGGCACACCCATGGGATCACCACTGTCAGGACTCATAGCAGTGATTGTAATGCAACGCCTAGAAGCTATACCACTTCCTCACATACAACCTAAAGTATAAATCCGGTATGTACAGTGGGGCAAAAAAGTATTTAGTCAGCCACCAATTGTGCAAGTTCTCCCACTTAAAAAGACGAGAGAGGCCTGTAATTTTCATCATAGGTATACCTCAACTATGAGACACAAAATGGGGGAAAAAATCCAGAAAATCACATTGTCTGATTTTTAAAGAATTTATTTGCAAATCATGGTGGAAAATAAGTATTTGGCCAATATCAAAAGTTCATCTCAATACTTTGTTATATATCCTTTGTTGGCAATGACAGAGGTCAAACGTTTTCTGTAAGTCTTCACAAGGTTTTCACACACTGTTGCTGGTATTTTGGCCCATTCCTCCATGCAGATCTCCTCTAGAGCAGTGATATTTTGGGGCTGTCGCTGGACAACACGGACTTTCAACTCCCTCCAAAAGTTTTCCATGGGGTTGAGATCTGGAGACTGGCTAGGCCACTCCAAGACCTTGAAATGCTTCTTACGAAGCCACTCCTTCGTTGCCCGGGCGGTGTGTTTGGGATCATTGTCATGCTGAAAGACCTAGCCACGTTTCATCTTCAATGCCCGTGCTGATGGAAGGAGGTGTTCACTCAAAATCTCACGATACATGGCCCCATTCATTCTTTCCTTTACACGGATCAGTCGTCCTGGTCCCTTTGCAGAAAAACAGCCCCAAAGCATGATGTTTCCACCCCCCATGCTTCACAGTAGGTATGGTGTTCTTTGGATGCAACTCAGCATTCTCTCTCCTCCAAACATGACGAGTTGAGTTTAGACCAAAACGTTCTGACCATATGACATTCTCCCAATCCTCTTCTGGATCATCCAAATGCTCTCTAGCAAACTTCAGACGGGCCCAGACATGTACTGGCTTAAGCGGGGGACATGTCTGGCACTGCAGGATTTGAGTCCCTGGCGGCGTAGTGTGTTACTGATGGTAGCCTTTGTTACTTTGGTCCCAGCTCTCTGCAGGTCATTCACTAGGTCCCCCCGTGTGGTTCTGGGATTTTTGCTCACCGTTCTTGTGATCATTTTGACCCCACAGGGTGAGATCTTGCGTGGAGCCCCAGATCGAGGGAGATTATCAGTGGTCTTGTATGTCTTCCATTTTCTAATTATTGCTCCCACAGTTGATTTCTTCACACCAAGCTGCTTGCCTATTGCAGATTCAGTCTTCCCAGCCTGGTGCAGGTCTACAATTTTGTTTCTGGTGTCCTTCAACAGCTCTTTGGTCTTGGCCATAGTGGAGTTTGGAGTGTGACTGTTCGAGGTTGTGGACAGGTGTCTTTTATACTGATAACAAGGTCAAACAGGTGCCATTACTGCAGGTAATGAGTGGAGGACAGAGGAGCCTCTTAAAGAAGTAGTTACAGGTCTGTGAGAGTCAGACATCTTGCTTGTTTGTAGGTGACCAAATACTTATTTTCCACCATGATTTGCAAATAAATTCTTTAAAAATCAGACAATGTGATTTTCTGGATTTTTTTTCTCATTTTGTCTCTCATAGTTGAGGTATACCTATGATGAAAATTACAGGCCTCTCTCATCTTTTTAAGTGGGAGAACTTGCACAATTGGTGGCTGACTAAATACTTTTTTGCCCCACTGTAGATGATACCTTTGTTATAATAAAAAAGGAACAACTAGAGAAGACACATGAAACCATCAACATCATCTTCAAAGGAATAAAATTCACCGGAGAGGAAGAAAACAACAACATGCTCCCTTCCTGGATATCCTCATCAGCAGAGGAAACAACAGCAAATTAGAAATCCAAGTCTGTCAGAAGACAACCCACACTAATCAAGTACTCCATTACCAAAGTAACAACCCAACCTCCCACAAGAGGAGCTGTGTAAGAACATTATTCAAGCGAGCACAAACGCATTGCAGCAACCCAGAACAGCAGAAAAAGGAAAAAGGTCACCTATACAACATCTTCCAACAAAATGGATATCCACGCAACTTTAGCAAAAAGTGCCTGACCACTCAACCTACTACCACACAACCTACACAAGCTATGAAAAGGACCACACTATCATACATCAGAAATGTCTCAGAAACCACCAACAGACTATTACAACCACATGGCATCTCTGTAGCACACAAACCAACAAAATCACTCCAAAATATCTTAAGTAAACCAAAAGACCTAATAGCACAAGAAGAAAAAACAGAAGTCATCTACAACATACAGTGTAAGGACTGTAACAAACACTATGTAGGACAGACAGGCAGAAGACTAGCAGAGCGCATCCACGAGCACCAACTAGCAGTCAGAAAACATGATGAAAATTCCTTAATCTCACAACACATGGACAGACTTAACCATAGTTTTAACTGGGAAACTGTCAGCATCTTAGACCAAGCTAAATCCAAAAATGCAAGATAATTCCTGGAAGCTTGGTATTCAGACAAGGCAGCAATTAACAGACACACAGAGATAAACTGCATCTACATACTATTCAAAAGAGACAAAAGACCAGAAGATCACCTCACCAGCAGTCATCACCCAGATAAGCAAAGGTTACCACCAGGCACACAATCAAGCAGTTGTTGTTGTTGTTGTTTAGTCGTTAAGTCATGTCCGACTCTTCGTGACCCCATGAATCATATCGCGCCAGGCCTTCCTGTCCTTCACTGCCTCCCTGAGTTTGCTCAGTTTCATGCTCATTGCTTCAGTGATGCTATCTAACCATCTCATCCTCTGCTGTCCTCTTCTCCTTTTGTCTTCAATCTTTCCCAGCATCAGGGTCTTTTCCAAAGAGTCCTCTCTTTGCATTAGGTGACCAAAGTATCTGAGCTCGAGCTTCATTATCAATCCTTCCAATGAGCAGTCAGGGTTGATTTCCTTTAAGATTGATTGGTTTGATCTCTAAGCAGTAAACTTATGCTAATCAAGGAACTACCAGAGGAGCAAAACAAAACCCTTACCCCCACCAGCACTGGCAAGGCATGCCACAGTATATAAATAGAGAGCAAACCCCATCCCATTTTAGTGCTGAAGATGTTACCTAGCCCAGGTAATGAAACATTTGCAAGAAAAGAACCAAGCTCAGAGAACCCCAAGGACTCCACAGTTCAACCCTGAGCTACACATATTCACCTCTATTGGTTTCTTCACACTGTAATTTAAGCAAACTGCACACCAATTATTAAAAGACTTTATATTCTAAAAGAAATGGGTTCAATTCAAACAAGAATAGAAAAGATTTTCATTACACATGTTATAACGTAGCGGGTCTAAATGAATTTGTACGTATAATTTTATACAGAAACATGCAAAACTTAGTTATCAGTGAATTTTCACACAAATTATAATGTGTGAAAATTATATCTCAGAAGGTGACAGTACTTAACTGGCCTTATCTGGGTTTGAAAGTTAAGTTAATTAGTACTTGGATGGGAAACCTACAGAACTCCTATAGATTCTTGGCTTGAATATTATCAATAAGTCAAAGCACAAAGTGCTCACAAAGCACAGCATACAAAATAAACACGGTCTTACCCTAGTCAGCATCTTAAGATTGCCATATGGCAAATGACTCAAACGTATACAAAACTACAGAAGGTGGTTGACGAACAAATTTTATTAAAAAGCAGCTTTCATGAACTGCCATTCATTACATCAGATGCAGTTGATGAAGTGAGCTGCATCCCACAAAAGCTTATGTCTTTTAATAACATTGTTAATCAAAAAAGATGCTACCAGACTCCTGCTTTTTGGCTATGGTAAAGTAACACAGCTTTCCTCCTACAATGTATAGAACTTTACAGTATATTAATCTTGTTCAGCATGGTCCAGAGAGGAACATTACATTCCAGAGTTCTTCAGAATCAACGAGTTCTTCCCCAATCTATGGATTTTGCATATCTCTGCTTTTATACAAAAGCAATAGAGTATTAATGAGAAAGGGAAACTGCTCCAAATGTGGATTCTCCAATAGACTAAAATGTATCAAATATATGAAGATTATGTCTAATTTTTAAACCATGATGTTTTAACAAGCCAAAATGGCCAAATTCATAAATACTGTGATTTACAAACCACCATGGTTTAACTCTCATAACACACTAAGCCAAAACCAAAGAAAGCATATTCTGCTTTAAAACAATGAGTGTTGCTGGCCACTGAATTAGCTGATCAGCTAACTTCTGACAGCTCATTAAGATTCAGAATTATCTATGGCTAGGCAAGAAAAGGGGACAAAGAGAGGAAATACCCAAGATATGGGTGAAGACTTACAAAAAATAGTACACAATGCTGTCTTTTTTATCATTTAGTCTTGATATGAAATCAGTATTCAAAATCAATGCAGACCTATCACAATGTCAATTCAATGACATTTGCAGAAACTTCAAATGATGCCAAATGATCAGAATTACCAGCAACTTTGTTCTCCAAGTAATCACAGAATGTCCAACTGCATGTTTATAAAATATTTAACAAATATTTAAATTACCATGTTCCACCTGCTCCTCTTCTTGTTGTACATGAAATTCTTTCAGTCTTTCATCTTCTGATAAGGTTTGGCTATGTAAGGAACAAGAATCTTCATCAGACTGACTGTTTCTTCTACTAATAACACGATAAATTCCAGAATCTAATATGCTGAAACTCTCCTGTTAAGAAACCATAATGTAAACTTTGAATCTCCTCTTATAAAGCAGCACCTAGAATTAAATGTAGATTAAAAGATTTGTTTTATGATAAATCAAAGCCAAGTTGTTTTAAAGGCCTATAGATTTTAACAGGAAAGATTACAATTTTAATTTTCCAAGTAAATGAAATGTATAGAGAGGGCTTATATGTGGCATTATTCATTTCTACAGCCCAACAGTATAGCAGTATCCCAAAATACATATGATACATGCATAAATAAATACAGCAAGTTGCCTTGTTAGTGCTATTATAGCAAAGGTCATTTGCAGAAGGAAAATCTCAGTCTCACAGAGTATTTTTATTATAGGCAAAATACACATTGAATTAACTTTTTTTCTGAATCATACCGTGCTCTAATTTTCTATCAAGTCATTAGACTCTTGGGATAAAACATACAATCCAAATGTTAGTTTCCATTTTAAAAGATTGTAATACATTTAACAACTTCCTAAAATATCTAATGCAACGCATATAATGAAAATAAATGTATAGGAACATATTTACGTGTGAAGAAATACTGCTTCTTCTGCTGCTGCATGCAGAATCTAAAGGCTCAAGTTTTGAGATCAGTTCTTCAAGTTGAGTAATGAGATCAGTTTCTGTTGAAAGATCCAACTGTGACTTCAGATGCTCCAGCTTATCTACAGGAAGAATCTTTCTTGCCTAACAATGCACAAAACGAATGTCTGAGGGAAAAAAACTCAAGGCTTTATAAAGTTATAGCAGAGTTTTGAATTTGTTTGGGGAGACATATAACACATTTATTAATTATTAATTTTTCCAATTTATATAGCCACCCATTTCAAATATCTGACTCTGCGTGGCTCACAGCAATTAAAAACAATATAAAAAAACCAAAACAATACAGAAAATAATTTGTAACTAAAAGTGCTACAGGTAGTCCTCGACTTATGACAACAGGAACCAGAAAATTCATCGTTAAGCAAGGCATCATGTGACCACATTCAATTTTACAACCTTTTTTGCAGCAGTCATTAAGTGAATCATTGTGATGGACTGGAATGGAGGAAGGGGGGTGAAAACGGTGCTCTCGTCTCCACAGCAACGCTCTGGAAATAAGCGGAGAAAGCTGGCCCATCCCTAAACATTCCAGAAGTCAGTAGAGAGTTGTGCCTGGGAACTGCTGGTCAGTCTGAGAAGATTTCTGTAAACAGGTGCTGGCAAATAAACCTTGCTGATTGAACCTGCATGGTCTCCATGAGTTCTTTGGGCTAGGCCTGACAATCATGCAGTTAAGTGAATCACACAATTAAGTGAATCACATGGTTTCCCATTGATTTTGCTTGTCAGAAGCCAGCTGGGAAGGTTGCAAATAACGATCATGTGACCCAGGGATTGTAAATATGTGCCAGTTGCCAAGTGCCCCAATTTTGATCACATGACCGCAGGGACGCTGCAACAGTTGTTAAGTGCGAGGATCAGTTATAAGTCACTTTTTTCAGCACGGTTGTAACTTCAAACAGTCACTAAACTAATGGTTCTTAAGTCAAGGACTACCTGCATTTGGATTTATATAGGATTTATAAATGTTTAAACTGATTATTGAAGAACAATTTTATAGAATTTCAGTAAAATTATAGTTAACATACCAGAAACAAAAAGAATTAAAATAATATGTATCTGATACTGAAGAGATTAAAGAAACAATAAAACTGCATTATTAAAAATTGATGTTACAGAAAATGAATAATGAACTGAATAAACATGAACAATCTTAGGTTGTCTTAATATAATTTGATCTTCATAAATTAAAAGTATTGAGCTAAAAAAAATGACATGTTTGGAAAAACTTTTTCTTCCAGAAAAGCTCCTGCCCCCATCCTACATGGTTCAAAGGAGTTCTGAAATCCCTAGAGACTCTGAAGGAGACACAGGGGAAAGGGGGGAAATAAGTCTTCTGTAAACATTCTTAAGATGTGTTAACTTATAAGATAGCATAGCAATAGATATTTATATTGTAATAAAAAGCTCTCAGAATTTTTTAAAACAAAAAGAACATATTAAACTTTAAATAAAAACAATATTAAATAAAAACATTGATTACCCGACACAAAACAATAGAATTCTGGAAAAGACAGCACATTTTGGCTGCAAGAGTCCAAAAGCTTCTTCTAAGCAATCGTTCTACACATTTTTCAACTGTCAGAAGTGAGAGATGAGAGACTTTTCCATTGGTATGTAAGCAGAAGAGTTCATTTTTATATACTGCAATATCATAGATATCTAGAAAGAAAAATACTATGAGATCAGTCCAAAACCAACTTCAAATACTGCACATATATCATAATTAAGAAAAAACTTGCTCTCCTCTTAAAATTCTCTGTTTATAGGCATATGAAGGGCAAGATGATAGCTTACAGTGGGGCAAAAGAGTATTTAGTCAGCCACCAATTGTGCAAGTTCTCCCACTTAAAAAGATGAGAGAGGCCTGTAATTTTCATCATAGGTATACCTCAACTATGAGAGACAAAATGAGAAAAAAAAATCCAGAAAATCACATTGTCTGATTTTTAAAGAATTTATTTGCAAATCATGGTGGAAAATAAGTATTTGGCCACCTACAAACAAGCAAGATGTCTGGCTCTCACAGACCTGTAACTACTTCTTTAAGAGGCTCCTCTGTCCTCCATTCATTACCTGTAGTAATGGCACCTGTTTGACCTTGTTATCAGTATAAAAGACACCTGTCCACAACCTCAAACAGTCACACTCCAAACTCCACTATGGCCAAGACGAAAGAGCTGTTGAAGGACACCAGAAACAAAACTGTAGACCTGCACCAGGCTGGGAAGACTGAATCTGCATTAGGCAAGCAGCTTGGTGTGAAGAAATCAACTGTGGGAGCAATAATTAGAAAATGGAAGACATACAAGACCACTGATAATCTCCCTCGATCTGGGGCTCCACGCAAGATCTCACCCTGTGGGGTCAAAATGATCACAGGAATGGTGAGCAAAAATCCTAGAACCACATGGGGGGACCTAGTGAATGACCTGCAGAGAGCTGGGACCAAAGTAACAAAGGCTACCATCAGTAACACACTACGCTGCCAGGGACTCAAATCCTGCAGTGCCAGATGTGTCCCCCTGCTTAAGCCAGTACACGTCTGGGCCCGTCTGAAGTTTGCTAGAGAGCATTTGGATGATCCAGAAGAGGATTGGGAGAATGTCATATGGTCAGATGAAACCAAAGTAGAACGTTTTGGTCTAAACTCAACTCGTGTTTGGAGGAGAGAGAATGCTGAGTTGCATCCAAAGAACACCATACCTACTGTGAAGCATGGGGGTAGAAACATCATGCTTTGGGGCTGTTTTTCTGCAAAGGGACCAGGACAACTGATCCGTGTAAAGGAAAGAATGAATGGGGCCATGTATCGTGAGATTTTGAGTGAACACCTCCTTCCATCAGCAAGGGCATTGAAGATGAAACGTGGCTAGGTCTTTCAGCATGACAATGATCCCAAACACACCGCCCGGGCAACGAAGGAGTGGCTTCGTAAGAAGCATTTCAAGGTCCTGGAGTGGCCTAGCCAGTCTCCAGATCTCAACCCCATGGAAAACCTTTGGAGGGAGTTGAAAGTCCGTGTTGTCCAGCGACAGCCCCAAAACATCACTGCTCTAGAGGAGATCTGCATGGAGGAATGGGCCAAAATACCAGCAACAGTGTGTGAAAACCTTGTGAAGACTTACAGAAAACGTTTGACCTCTGTCATTGCCAACAAAGGATATATAACAAAGTATTGAGATGAACTTTTGATATTGGCCAAATACTTATTTTCCACCATGATTTGCAAATAAATTCTTTAAAAATCAGACAATGTGATTTTCTGGATTTTCCCCCCCATTTTGTCTCTCATAGTTGAGGTATACCTATGATGAAAATTACAGGCCTCTCTCGTCTTTTTAAGTGGGAAAACTTGCACAATTGGTGGCTGACTAAATATTTTTTTGCCCCACTGTATCTGTTCTGCCTCAGAAACAGCCAATTTTCTACTGCCTTGCTGTGGTGTCTAGACTATCCCAGTTAGGCAACACAGAATTTGGGTTTTTTTCTTTCCTTATAGTGAGGACTTCCTTCATATGCTGATCATCACTGTCTGTGAAGAAATAAACGCAGAACTAGGAAAATCATAAAGGTATCATACCTTTTCCTTGATGTGCATGTTTGGAACAGTTTACAACATGTCCATATGCAGTAAATATATAAATTACATTTTCCAATGAGATTCTATAAACTTGAATTTGACACTTGTCTACAGAATGTATCATGTATGAAGATACCTTTTTAGTTCTCTGTGACTGATCATGTTGCATTATTCATGTGTATTGCCTGTTTATGGGGACATAAGCTGATTTTTCATTCACCCATTTAGATGAACTTCAAGAACCTTCTTTAATTTTAATATAATTTTGCTAGCAATCAAAATCATTTTGATATCTTGGTCATAAATTTCTAAGACACAAAAGATAAAAAAGGATAATTTGAGCCTAATTTACATTCAGCTATATAAAATCATATTTAAAATGACAAAGAGAAATAAATAAAAGAGAAAACAAAAAGAGAGGGAAGATTACCAGCAAAACAATCACTACTTTTTTTTTTTTTTTTTTAATCTGCGCTCAGTCGTTACCAGCTCTGCAGTGACTGCTTGGACGAGTCCTTGCAGTTTTCAAGGCAAGTATTTCGGAAGTGGTTTGCCAGAGCCTCCTTCCTAGAGCAGAGCCCAGCTGGCGAGCTCAGGAGGCAGGGTTTCTGTTGCTTCGCGCCCTTTTCGGGCGCGTGCAGTTTTTCACGCTTACCGGCAACTGCTCCTGACTCCTTTTTGCAAGGCGCCGCCAGCATTTTTCCTCCCACTGGAGTGAGAGTACCCATTTATCTACTCACATGAGTTTTCGAACTGTTGGGTTTACAGGAACTGGGGAGGAAACAGGAGCTCACCCTGCTAATGCGAAGGCTGGACTCGAACCGCTGAAGCGTCGACCATTTCCGGCCGGCAACTTTCAGCGTCATTAAGCCGCTGCGCCACCGTGTCCCCCAATCACTACTCTGCTCAAATAAGAAATCCAAATCACTAAGTCCTGGGTGTGCACAATATATGTCTGACACATCTATTAGGACGTAAGTGTACAGGACATAATACAGGTAGTCCTCATTTAACAACCACAATTGGCACCAGCAACATGATCATTACGTGAAGCAGTTGCTAAGTGAAAAATCACATGGCCACATCTGTGCTTATGATTTTACTTCAGCTTTCCTTTGCTTTAGAGTATCAGAAGGATATGACCCAAGCAGCTGGAGAATATTCCAGAACTTGACTCACAACGAAGCTGAGTAGAAGGGCAAACCACCACCCTTTGGAATGCTCACCTCGGCATTGGGATAATTAGTAAAAAGAGAACTGATGTTTGTATTTATATTCATTGGAGAGGAAGGGATTACAAGAGAGTAAGCAGGCACACAATGGGGAATACAAATCCAAAGGAATGCGCTAGCACCAGCTGTTTGCCTAGCATGCTCAAGGCAAGCTCCTTAGGAGGCAAACAAAAAGGTGTGAAACTTATTAGGGTCTTGTCAATTTTAGGTAGCAACTGGGAGCCAGCTAGAGGATTCTAATCACACAGCTGAGCTTGTTAACTTGTGGTTAGCACTTTTTAGCAGCTGAGGAGAAGGGCAGCTCAGAAAGAGATAGCTTGTTTAGGCAATCTCTCCACTCTGTGAGAGGGTGGGGGAAGAAAAAAATGGGTCACGCACAGGACAATGCTACTGACTGACTGTAATGCCAAAACACATGACTGAGAGGCTGCAAAGGTGGTTAAATGCAGGCATTGGTCTCGAAGTTACTTTTCCATCACTGTCGTAACAGCTAATGGTTACTGACCGAGGCAGTTGCTAAACTAAGACTACCTGTAAAGCTCATTTGCAATTGAGATTGCTTTTGAAGTTGTATTAAATTGTGATTTGTCTTATAACAAATGCTTAAAACTTCTCTAGGATAATATTTGGAGAGCCTAAAAATTCATCTGCATTGTTTCACGTATGTATAAAAGCCATTTTCAAGGAAGCTCACTATACATTTACCTTTCACTTCACTCCAGAGCAGAACTTGGACATTCTGAGGAATGAAAATATAAATGCCTCTTTCTGTCCATGTCATTATACAGTGCTCACTGCAAGGAAACAGAATGCTTGTAAAGAAAATGTAAGTGGCCAAAATATTTTATATTTGTTTTTCACCAATACTATTCTTCATTTTTGAATACTCAAAATGGGAATGTCACCACTGCATGATGAGAAGCATTCACTTCCTTAGAAATAGGTGGTGGGAAAAAGACCTTTCCTCTCAAACAGAGCACACTGGTTTATCCAAGAGCATAGGATTTGTTCTCATCTGCCCTCTAACTTGCAAATCCCCCACTGAACTCAAATAATTATTTCCAAATAAACATGCATAGATGATAATAGTGTAATGTGAGAAACCACTGTTTAGGTTTGCAGCACAGAAACAGTGCACTGTGCTCATGTCATACTTGTTGTTAGGGCAAGAAATGTTTTTATCACAAATAAAGGAGCAGAACTGTGATTCATAAAAATTGACAGAAATTGGTCCTATGACAATGCAATTCTAAGTCGGTATTATGTGGCACTTACAACAGTAGATTAATCCAAGACTACATTAAATCCCAATTCTGATAAGAAAACACTGTGACTTTTAACCAATTGCTATCCCAATTCACACATCTTGCAAATTCATAATGTGATTTATTTGGATTTTGGCTGTGTACAGAGACTTATTTATTGTGTTTTGTAAACCATGATTAAATAGCTTGCATGTTGTACAAACCCAGCCAATTTCCCTTTATTCAATAAATATTGTTAGGCAAACCATGGCTTAATGCAATATGTGAAGTCACTATCTCTTAATGTCACAGAGTTGCTTTGAAGATAAAACAGAACAAGAAGCAATGTAAGCTAATCTGAACATCTTTGGATATAAATGACATATAACACAATTCTTAAATATGTAAAAGAGATAAATATAAATTTAAGAATTCTCAATTTGTAGAAATAGATAATATGTTGCTTTACATCTACCTTAAATAAAGCAGCCTGGGAAATGCCAAGGACTGAGGAGAGCACGCAGAAATGTTATACTCTGGATCCTCCCTTTAAAAGGAAACATTTATGTTTATTAGGACTTAGTTCTACTAATTGCATCAGGTTTATTTCATGCTTCAGAATTAATTTGTTAAATCACAACAATGTGCTGAATATTTAGTACTGCTTATAATTCTGAACAGCTTTATTTTATAATCTTCTCTTGAACCTACTCATTTATTTTTTTTCCTCCAACCTTTATTGATTCTTTAGAATGTTCCCAAACACCTAAATGTATTTTTCTAATTAAACTTATCTATAACAATAGATAGAATATTTTGTGCAACTGTTACCCATATAGGTATTGTAAGTGAAACTTTATAGACAGTTTCAGACAAATATCTGAAAGCTTGGTGCGACTTCAACCAACATAAATCTACTTCTTGCAATATTTCTACAGCTGGATATTGTCAGGATTTTCTACATAATCATTTTTACAAAAAGATACGTGTATCATTAAAAATGGCTCAAACTGTGTATCTCTGCCTGCCTGTATCACTTTTCCTAAATGATTCTGTGAACATATACCACAAAGGAGGAGTCGGAGTCTGATAGTACCTTTCAGACACCACATTTTATTGAAAGGTGTAAGCTTTTGTAAGCTACAGCTCATTTCACCAGATGGTTAATGTGAGCAATACTCACAAAAGTTTAAGCTCTTTAATAAAATGTGCTAGTCTGGAAAGATGTTATAAGCAGTTGCGTTATCATTGTTGTGCATCTCTCCCTATGCTAAGTAGCACTGAAATTTTAGAAGCATTTCAACTGGCATCAATTTAAAGGCATCTTTACATAATCTTCATGATCTTGTACATATATCATCACAATGACTACATCAAGATCACAGACAGAATTTGGCACTGATGACTTCTTGGATTTTCTTTCAACTCTTCACTATAGCCTATACATGGAACTCTGATGGAATCCTTTCCAAGTACTAACCAGGCCTGATCCTCCCTAGATTTCAAGCCTAGACATCTCATGATTGCATTAGAACCAATACCTGATAGTAATAACAGGGAGAGGTGGTGATGACAACAGCTGTTTGAATTGATGTGTACTTAGCACTTCCCCTTCAAAGTTCACCTCCCACATCCGTGAACCAGGCCTTGCACAATATATCAGTGACTGTTGGTTTGCACAACTCTTTCCAACTGGAAAAAAACAAGCTCCATATTCACCATCTCTTTCCTTATTTCCAATCTTCCAGAACTTTTCCCTATTTAACCAGAAATAGTGAGACTTTAGAAGAAAATTTACTGAACAACACTATAAAAAACCAAAGGTTTAAGGGCCTTCACATCTCCACTAAAATGTATATATGTGTATATATAATAGGCAAAGTTTGTACCTCACTTATAAAATATAAGGAATTAGATCCAACTTCAGAAAAATGGAAGTCCTTTAGGTCAATAGGGCTTTCCTGTCTCCTTCCCCAACCTTTACTTTTCTATATTATCAAAAGCCACTCCTGAAAATTGAAGAACTTGCAGGAACAATGTATGACAAAGCACAGGAGGCTGACATGATGTAATCAGGAGAACTTGGCTGTGCTACCTTGTTTGATAAATCAATTCAAACCATTTTTAATTGCACAACATTCCATTTTGAACATTTCTGAAAGTGCTTCAACAGCAAATCACTTCCAAAATGCTAAAACAGCCCAGTTTGCACTCAGAGGTTCTGCACTTGACATAGGAAATTTTGTAAGTTTTGTGCTTGAAACAGTTCAGATTGAAAAGGTTGACAAACTCCTACAAACTACAGTTTTTACTTGTGCAATACCTGCAAGATACAAAGCTTTTTGTTTAATAACACTATCCTTTTTTGATAATGTTATTTTGTCATCATAGTTACCATGAAATGTTTGCGCTCAAATTAGCATAGGCAACAGAAGAATTGGAACTAAAATTGGATCAGCATTTATTCAAAGTAATGTAAAGGAATAAGAATGATCTTCAAAAGGGTGATGGATATTAAAATCAGCTCTTGGGTATATGCAATTATGTTTGGCAATAGTACTTTGTAAGGGGTAAAATGATGTGAAATTTCTTTAATCAATTAAAATTATGTGGGAAAAATAGTTACAGTGAAACCTCAATTTAACAGATACCCATTAGTGGACTTTGGATACAACAAACAAAATATTCATCTAGACACCCCTCTGAAATAATAGATGTGTCCACTGCAGCTGAGATAGTCCAGATGAGGAACTTAAAAAATAACCCCCCTCAAATCATTATATTTACCTATTAGCATTCACACAAATGATATAAAGTGGCACAAGTGAAATATGTTTATATTTAATGGGCATTCAGGAGGAAAGAATACCCCCTTTACCCAAGCAGCATATTAAATTACATGACCCTTAATGTCACTGCATTTGAGACAAAGGGTATAAGTGTTTCTCAACCTTGGCAACTTTAACCAGTGTGGACTTCAACTCCCAGAATTCCCAAGCCAGCATGGCATCTTCCTTTCTGTTCCCTTCTGGGTTTATTCTTGCCATCATTGTTCCTTTGTCTTGTGTTGTCTTATTCTTTGTATTGTTTTTTGTTTTTAAATGTTTTAACAATTGTAAACCACCCAGAGTCACTGGGAGTTGGGCAGCATATAAAATTAATAAATAATTATTATTATTCATGTGATCTGCCGCGGACGCTGCTTCTGGGATAGCACCAGGGCAGTAGGGAGGTAAGGCTTGGCCAGCGGAGATGAGCTAGGAGACTGGAGAAAGGGTAGGATGAGGTAACCAAGGAGAAGGGCTGGATCTGACCACCCAAACTGAGGGTCTGGGCAACATGTGAGAAAGACAGCAAGCAAGCAACATCTCTTTGTGGAGGGAGGGAGAGAGAATTCTGCCAGGCAAAGAGAGAGAAAAGAAAGGAATAACTGAAGGAAAGAAAGATATCTGCTCAGCAAGGAGAAAAAAAAACAAAAGCTGCCTTATGTCATGTGTTCTAGTTAATGAAAAATGCTGCCAACTAAGTAGCCACTGTAAAATATCTGTTTTGCAGCTCTGTTTTGCAATTTAAAAAAGTATTTAATTCATGTTTAACGGCAGATTATGATATTCCTTACTTACAACTCACTTGAAACTATTATCTCATTGTATGCAAGGCTTCCATGTTGTAGCCTTCAGGCTAATTAACTAGTCCCCGTGAAGCACTCATGACAATTTGAGTTTGAGACTCTTGATCTAACAGATATAATTTAATGTTACCTTCAGATGTGTGACAAAAATATTTGCCCTTATTTCTAAGTGCAAGGTATTATTTTCAAAGGTGCCTTGCAGATTACCTGCATTGGATCAAATTTTCACACAGACAATACTTTATATTTTAATTACCTCTCTGTGTCACATAAGTAAGAGCGAGTAAGAGAAGAAATAAGCAACCTGCCATCCAGATAATCAAGCTGAACCACACGAGAATCAACCGTGGTTATAATATGAATGGGAAACATCACAAATGCAGTAGTGACCTATAGAAAAAAATGGAAAGTGCACTCATTTTTTTCATGCCTGACAGAACTCCATTCATAGAGGAGTTTCAAAATTAAATTACTTAAATTGTTCAAGAAAACAAAAGCAAAAGAAACCAACTTACATTACATATATTTCATCTTTGTAAGGCTGCACATCATTAATATCTAAGGATCAGCAGAAGCGTTTTTCTAAATATTAATATGCACTGGAGGAAAAAAAGCACAGAGTGCATGGCAGCTTCTTTAACTGTGCTTCTTCTTTCAACTGAAATCTACATCATAGTTTAGATATTATCTCCTTACACAATGTAGAAAAAAATGGAATTCTCCATAAGAGTGCCAAGATACCCAAAATGCATGTTCTGTGTGCAGTAGTTGTTTTTTTTTTTTTAATCTAAACTGCTGAATTTGGGCCCAATACGTTTGAACCCAAAAGTCTACCAGAAACCAGTGTTTCCCTTTATATAGCAACTCACAAATTGACCTCCTATGCTTACCATGAAAATATTCTATTTCACCCTGGCAATCATCATCAGACCTAGACCTCTCCCTGACTTTGAAACTGAGAAGAATAGAGGGAAAATCCTTCAATCTTTGGAGGACCTCCTTCAAAAATATACCCATTAACCTCCCAAGGTTGGGGCTTGTGCTATCTTAGAGTTGAAAAAGAAGCCAATATTTTGGAGATCAGAAATCTTAACTTTTAAGACTTGCCAATATTTGTAGGCTTGGCTCTTATGTTCAAAATTCTGTAAGGACATACCTTTCCTTGTCTGGAGGAATTAATCTTGATCACAGACACTTTCCCCACATGATCACCAACAAAAACACGGAGTGCATTAGTATCCCAACAAAGAGCTGTTACTTTTCTGCCTTTGTGCTCAGAGGAGACATAAATCCTCTCTGGTTTCCCACGACGCTCTTGATTCAATTCCCATACAACAACAAGGCCTTGACTGTGAAAATAAGGTTTACTATTTTTAAGCCACAATTCATTCAATATATTCCAGCAAGATGAATAGCAAATATGTCATTGGACATTAAACGATACAACTGAGGCATAATGTTAATTATAAAATGAAGCAATTTCAAATCCTTCAGCTGCCAGCTAATGGTTAGCCCTTACAAACAAATAAAAAAAAAGTTGTATGCCTCTTAACAATTCCCCTCCAATGGATCCCACTGCACAAACAGAATGTTGTTCACAGACAGAACACTCTGGAGCCTATCTAATATATTCAATAAAGTTCAAAATCTTCTTGTGAACATTATGCATGAAAAAGGGCCAGAGTGAACATGCTGAAGTATCATGAGTTATTTCTAAGCAGCACTTATCTCCCACTTATTCTGAAGGACAAATAATATTAGCCTTGTTCAGACAAATCATAGTTTGGCACCTTAAGTATTTCATCCTCCTTTTCCCCCTTATTTATATAAAAGGGGAAGAGAACATAATTTTCCATTTATGATATTCTGCAAGTCAGACCTGACCACAGCATTCAAAACATAGCCCACTGCTTCTGGATACCAAGACAAGCTGATAGTGTATGTATTTATTCTTCATCCCATGCACACAAACGAGAGGAGGACAGCAGAGCATCTGAAGCTCTAAATATATTATAAACTAAAATGGCTATTAGTTAAATGGATGAGCAAATGGAAAAAAGACTGTATATCTCCAAGTTCAACATTTGTTTCACTTTCATTTTTCTCAACACATATATGTACTGTACATCTTGCCTGCATCATTGAAATACTCCTTCCGTTGCTGAAATGTGATGATGGAACAGTACATAACTCATTTAGTTAACATGTCCTCACCTGGTAGCTACAGCAACATAATCCTCATCATGTAAACAAAAGGCAACACAGGAAATGGCACCTTCCTACCAAGAGATAAAATGATCAGACTTATCCTAGTAGCACATTGTTTCCACAATGCCTTACTCCCACGTCCTATACATTTTTTAAATTATCCACTCCAACCATATTAGTCGATTAAATTACTTATTTTTACTCTAAGGATTGTTCACATTTTAAATGGATTTTCTCAACCTCTTAACACTCAGACTTGAGTGTTACAGTGGGGCAAAAAAGTATTTAGTCAGCCACCAATTGTGCAAGTTCTCCCACTTAAAAAGACGAGAGAGGCCTGTAATTTTCATCATAGGTATACCTCAACTATGAGAGACAAAATGGGGGGAAAAATCCAGAAAATCACATTGTCTGATTTTTAAAGAATTTACTTGCAAATCATGGTGGAAAATAAGTATTTGGTCAATATCAAAAGTTCATCTCAATACTTTGTTATATATCCTTTGTTGGCAATGACAGAGGTCAAACGTTTTCTGTAAGTCTTCACAAGGTTTTCACACACTGTTGCTGGTATTTTGGCCCATCCCTCCATGCAGATCTCCTCTAGAGCAGTGATGTTTTGGGGCTGTCGCTGGACAACACGGACTTTCAACTCCCTCCAAAGGTTTTCCATGGGGTTGAGATCTGGAGACTGGCTAGGCCACTCCAGGACTTTGAAATGCTTCTTACGAAGCCACTCCTTCGTTGCCCGGGCGGTGTGTTTGGGATCATTGTCATGCTGAAAGACCCAGCCACGTTTCATCTTCAATGCCCTTGCTGATGGAAGGAGGTGTTCACTCAAAATCTCACGATACATGGCCCCATTCATTCTTTCCTTTACACGGATCAGTTGTCCTGGTCCCTTTGCAGAAAAACAGCCCCAAAGCATGATGTTTCTACCCCCATGCTTCACAGTAGGTATGGTGTTTTTTGGATGCAACTCAGCATTCTCTCTCCTCCAAACACGACGAGTTGAGTTTAGACCAAAACGTTCTACTTTGGTTTCATCTGACCATATGACATTCTCCCAATCCTCTTCTGGATCATCCAAATGCTCTCTAGCAAACCTCAGATGGGCCCGGACATGTACTGGCTTAAGCGGGGGACACGTCTGGCACTGCAGGATTTGAGTCCCTGGCGGCGTAGTGTGTTACTGATGGTAGCCTTTGTTACTTTGGTCCCAGCTCTCTGCAGGTCATTCACTAGGTCCCCCCGTGTGGTTCTGGGATTTTTGCTCACCGTTCTTGTGATCATTTTGACCCCACAGGGTGAGATCTTGCGTGGAGCCCCAGATCGAGGGAGATTATCAGTGGTCTTGTATGTCTTCCATTTTCTAATTATTGCTCCCACAGTTGATTTCTTCACACCAAGCTGCTTGCCTATTGCAGATTCAGTCTTCCCAGCCTGGTGCAGGTCTACAATTTTGTTTCTGGTGTCCTTCGACAGCTCTTTGGTCTTGGCCATAGTGGAGTTTGGAGTGTGACTGTTTGAGGTTGTGGACAGGTGTCTTTTATACTGATAACAAGGTCAAACAGGTGCCATTACTACAGGTAACGAGTGGAGGACAGAGGTGCCTCTTAAAGAAGTAGTTACAGGTCTGTGAGAGCCAGACATCTTGCTTGTTTGTAGGTGGCCAAATACTTATTTTCCACCATGATTTGCAAATAAATTCTTTAAAAATCAGACAATGTGATTTTCTGGATTTTTTTTCTCATTTTGTCTCTCATAGTTGAGGTATACCTATGATGAAAATTACAGGCCTCTCTCATCTTTTTAAGTGGGAGAACTTGCACAATTGGTGGCTGACTAAATACTTTTTTGCCCCACTGTACCAATGGAGTATTAATGAACAAAGTAGTATTAGGTCTCTAAAATCAACAGTTTATTTTTTCATTGTCGGATGTTTTTATGAATCAGCCTTCCCAGTTCCTTCCCATTACAAGTTTGCTGCAAGTTTCATTCAGTCTTACCTTATGAGACAGGAAAAGCCTCTGTTTCCAACAATCTTTCTGGATGAGATTTAGGCCTCCACCTGAGCTACCTAATGCCAACCATTTTCGAGAAACTCCTATACATGTGCACTTAAAGAAAAAAAAGGAAAAGTTGTTATGAAAAGCCCATACACTGTTTCTGATTCATATAATTAATCATTCTTTCACTTTCAAGAAAGGGAAAACTGGCAGGGAAGATCTTTACTTAATGTTTATTTCTACTGCTTAGTATAAAACATTGTTGTTAAACTAGTGGCTCCTTGAGACTTTTTGTGTGGCTCCTTTTTCCCTCCACAGCTGACATTATTTTTTGATAACTTAACATTAAAAAACACAATAGACTGGCTAAAGTAGAAGAGCTAGGGAACAAGGATAACTAACATGAAAAATGGAAAGGGACTGAAGAAAAAGTTATCTCCCACTGGGCAGGGAGCCACTTTGGGCTTTGAGACATTTCCTTCCCCTTGCCTCTCACCAGGTGTATCCTGATACATACCACAAAACCTACATGCTGCCTTTGATCAAAAAAGAGGGTATATTTATCCTTTAAAGAAATGGTTCAATTCACAAACACCATCATATTATGTTTTAATGTTAAAGAATAATCCTTAGTGAATTTTGGATGTGAGCATGCTTCTCCACCTCCCCCCAGCAACTCAGACACTTTTGTTTTCATTTTAGATTAATAAACCAGTGTTTATGATTGTTAATCTATTGCAGACAAAAGATCCAACATGAAATAAGCTACTGCGACTTCCAAACCTTAAACAGTGATATATCTTGAACATGCACAGTTAAAACAAACGTCAGAAACAATTGTTTGAAATTGTCTTATTTCAAGAAACCATAGTTTTAATGTTTATAACACTTCTGGACCCAAAATGCACTGGGAAAAAGAAGAGCCTGTGGAGAATCTATTATCTATAGTGTAGCCAAGATTTAACTTACAATTTGAAACAGAAAATTAGTTGTAAAAAATTATAACAGATTTATAAGAATTGCTAGATTATTCTTTGCTGACAAGCCTAGCTGAAAAGTAGAAAGACGACCTTTCATTAGAGCTAACATGGACACGCACACTTTACTGATAAGGGAAATCTGTTTTGATAATTCCAAAAAAAAGTGAAACTAAAATTAAAAAATATTTTGGCTGACCATTAAATCAAATACACATAATTGAAAAATGAAATGGGAAGCAACATTTAATCTGGCTAAACTACAGAGAAGTTATATCTGAACAAAATATTACACTTTCAGTTCCTCAGGCAGTTTGCAATTAAGTTCCTCCTTCAATTCCATTATTCATTATCTTCTGTTTTTATAATTTGCTTTTTATTTTTCTTTGCCCAAAACTCCTGTTTCAGTTGCACACCCACTAGCATGGTTACATACCAACAGATCGATGATTATAAATGCTGCTTTATAATATATCATACATTACAAATATATGGACATCAAAATATGATCAAAAAAGGAGAAACTACAGAAGAGCAGTTGTAACTCAAACACACCTTCAGACGACTAGAATCCAGCCTGAGAGCAGAAAGCAGGGGACTAAGGCATTCAAGCTCTGCCAATACATAGCTGTAAGGTTCAGGTATCACTGCCATGATAACAATGGCCTCTCATAAAATGTTATTGCTTCATTTTTCTTCTCCTCCTGTAAGGACAAATCTGAAAAATGATTTCATACTGTTCAGTTAAATTTGGCTTCCTAAACATATAATTTTGATACTCAGGCTATAAAATGCCTAACATTCATAAAATGCCAGCTCTACTTTAACCTGGTTCATCTGTGCTAACCTATGTTTTGCTCCATAAACCACAATTACTGTAAGATACTGAGCTAAGCTAAAATCTATGGTTTACAAATATAATAGTTAGATTCATGCATTGCCTTAAACCAGGACATACATAATCTGGCCAGATTATGGCAAGACCAATTGTCCCTTGAACACTTATTTTCCTTGTACCACTGAGGAGTTTTATTTTATTCTTTGCATTACAGTATATCAGATTTGTTCTTGTTAACAAATTACATGGAAAGGGAGACTATTCACATAAATTCCTACCTGTGGTTTAGGATAACTACATACAAGAGATTTACACATGGGGCACCCAACAAACTATTTCTCTCCTCTTCAGTCAGTTTCCAAAGTACATTTATAGTGATTGGTTGACCTTCCGCAACTGTTCAGCTTTTTTAATAAACACTTTAGTCATAAGGTGGCTTAATAACACAACTAATATTTCTCTTGGCACTATTTTGACAATAAATAACCATGCATCCAGGGGAGCAGGGAGAAAGGATAGGAGGTGTAGACAACTTAGGAGCTACAGAGGAGTGATTTTGCTGTTGCTTCTGCTACATAATTCAATATTCAGGAACTGAATGTAGAAATTAAATCACTGACCCTCCATCTGATTCAGATAAACCAGGGTCAGGGTTGAGATAAATAGTTATAAGCCATGGTTTCAGCCTCATCCACAATCTCAGTCTTCATCATGGCTAATGTACTGTGAAAATGCATTCTATGCATTAAATATCTCTTCCATTCTGTTGTGTTGAACAAAGCTACACTTTACTACAGTGGTTTCCCTGCCTTTCTCCAAGTTAGAGTGTTCCAAAACAGAATAACATTAACTTTATAAACTTTTATCATCAGATATGAATCGAGCACAATTCACACACAAACATCAGAAACTTGTTTTGCTTTTTTACCGAAAATTATCTAATTTTTTTTTTACCTCCTTATCTAAAAGCATAGCCAGAGGCTGACTAAATAGTGGCTCTGAATATAACGACACCCCTGTAATTTAAGTACATACTCTGCCGAGTTGAGTTCATTTCCTAGGGGGCTCTTTCCCAGCACAAGCAGCCCAAGGTACTCTCAAATAGATTACAGCAGATATAAATAGATCACTTATGAATCGAAGACGGGGCTCTGCACTTCAGAACCCCCTTTCGTGCAAATCAAGAGAGCTCCGCACTATAACGAGCAACTGCAAGAAGTATAATTGGAGGAAATTAAAAGCACTGCTTAGGAGGTCGCAAATCGTCTTGTCCCCCATGGCACTCGTACGCGCAGACAGTATTTTCGCGAAAAGATTAATACACAAGAGCGATCAAATTAGTAAAAAACGGCTTCAACCACACGCATTTCCCCCCACGGCTGTCTGTGACAGTCCACAGATAACACCAAATCTGAACAGAAGAACCCTTGAGAGGAGCAGTGCGGGCTCTTAAAGGACTTACAACTACAGTACGGAAAAAACTCCTTAAGCCCAGGTCGTCGTTCTCTTTTAACTCTCCTCGCTCGAAAAAGAGCACGCACCCGTGCCACAGCTTGGGATACCCACTCAAGCACTCGCCTGCGGCAGCTTCATCCACAGAGCCAGGCGCCGCAGCAACTCCGACCTCTCTGCTCCCGCAGCCCCGCCTCTCGATAGAAGCCCCGGCGCGTGACTCCGCGAGCACCCTACCCTCTCCTCCAAACCCGCCCATCGCCGAGACGCCGCGTCACTTCGCAGCCGCCCCCTTCTCGCGCGATCCGCATCACGTGACAGCCGCACGTTTGCCCCTCCCCTTGCTGCCCCCCCTTCGAACCCTTGCTCGGGCAAGATCCCCCTCCCCCCTCAGTGAGGCGCCGGCAACCGAGAACAGATCCATCTGTTATACCGAAGAGGAGGTTTGGGAGCAAAAACAGGAAGGCACCAGTTCTGCGGGACTCGACAGTAGGCTCGTAAGGAATGAGGCGGGAGCGACCGCGTTGTTACTGTACTGTCACCCACCCCACCCCATTTTTTTTCTGGAAGGCTGTCATGGCGGCGGAGATGCGAACAGACCGTTACGTGACCAGAAAAGGGGCCTGGAGAGCGACAGGTGTTATCACGTGAGCGGGTAAGTGTCATGGCGGCGCAGCCTATCACGTGATGCGTTCTTGCTCCTGTAGTGTATGAGCTCGCTGTTTCCGGTCACGTGTTCCTTCGCCGTGCTCCTGGCCGCCCCATGGCCCCGGAGGAGGCGGCGGCAGTGGCCGCTGAGCTTTTTACAAGCTGTGAACGAAGCCGTATTGAGGTTTAGAACCATCTTTCTTTTGAAGTTAGTGGTTCTGTGTGGAGAGCAGAAAAGGAAGAACCGGTGGTGATAGCACAGCCACGGTAGCCACCCTCACGGTAGGCAGTGTGACTTGGTTCAACGGTTCCGGGTTTGGAGGCCCATCTCGCTCTCTCCTGGTAGAGATGTTGAGGTGGGGGTAGTGAAGCAGTTAGTCTTCCATCCTAGGATTACTCTTCCTCCCTGATTCCTCATCAGATTCTTGCTTTGCATGATTGGGCACTATGAACCTTACAAGCAGGTGGCAGATGCAGGCGAGTGTAGGAGGGAGCATGTTTTTCATTCATGCTGCCTTTCCCTGCTCCTAGGAAATTTTCATTATCTCACCAAATGTTTCTTTCTAAATGGAGTGCATTTTTCCTTTAAAAGGAAGTGGGGTCTTAATGAAGTAAAAGTTTCTATTCAGCATTTTCGTTTCTTTCTCTGGATTTCCTATCTTTATCTGATCCCTGAGGAAGAGGTATATGAAGTTCTGTTCTCCAGAATTGTCTCGGTAAGAGCAAGGAAAGGATTTGCTAGTAATTCTGCTAGGGTGATGTACAGGTGGGAGTGGAATTTGGGATAATGTTTTTATTTATTATTTATTTATTTATCATATTTATATAGCCGCCCATCTCACACAAGGTGACTCTGGGCAGCATACAACAATTAAAAAATAAATACATAAAATAAAAACAATTACACACAGAAAACTGTAAAAACACACAAAACAGGAGGGGATAAAATTAATAAGGGGGCCATCGTAAAATCTCCCCAGTCCCCTGGGGCCCCCAGGTCTGATCACATAGCCAGGTCTTGAGGAACTTGCGGAATGTTAAGAGGGATGGAGCTAATCTCACTTCCAGGGGGAGAAGATTCCACAAGGTGGGTGCCACAGCAGAGAAGGCCTGCCTCCTGGGACCCGCCAAATGTAATTCTCTAGCAAACGGGATCCGCAGCATGCCTTCTCTGCCAGATCTGATGGGACGGGCAGATGTAATCAAAGAGAGGCAGTCCATCAGGGTTTTTTTTAATATATCACTGATTTACTTTAGTAAATTTATCTACAAAAGTGATTTGTGACTTATTTCAGGTACGCTGACCTAAGGAAAATGTATATAGAATTAGATATTAACAGGGTTTGCACCATGGAGAAAAAATGATTGTATATAAAGAAATATCATCATGCTAAGTCCATTTATAACTGAATGCATTATATAACTATTTATTATAAACCATGGTTAACCAGTGTACTTTATGTACCAGGGTATTGACTCTTCCTCTTTGCTAGTAATGCATTCTTAATGAAAAAATAATAATTCAATCTCCGGTTTAAAAATATATATTTGGTTGCTGTATGACATGATTTTTTAGTTCAGAGCAGTTGAGGATCTCCCAAACTTGTTTTAGTATGTGAGGAATCTATATACAGTGGTACCTCTAGTTACGAACTTAATCCGTTCCGTGACTCTGGTTGCAGCTCGAGTTGGTCTCAAGTCGAGGTAAAGTTTCCCATAAGGTTCAATGTAAATACGGTTAATCCGTTCCGCCCTCCAAATTTGGTCGCACCACGAGGCAAATTTCCCCATAAGGTTCAATGTAAATACGGCGAATCCGCCCTCCGAATTTGGTCACACCCCGAGGTAAATTTCCCCCATAAGGTTCAATGTAAATACGGCTAAACAGTTCTGAAACATATGCATTTTATTTTTAAAGCTCAAAAACCTTCCAAACACCACAAAAACCTTCCAAACGCCACAAAACACACCACAAGCCTCACCGAACGTCTCCTTGGTACCGCTATCTCGCCCACAGGAAGCCACGACCGCGTGGCAGCAGGGAAAATGGCCGCAGATCCAGTTCGTAAGTAGAGGCGGAGTTCGCAAGTAGAGGCAAATTTTTGGGGCTGGAGCTGGTCGTATCTTGAAAAATTCGTAAGGAGGGGCGTTCGTAACTAGAGGTACCACTGTATTTAGTTGTAAAGTTTGAGTAGAGGATTTCCTGAGGAGAAAAATGCTACAGTGTAATAGGACATGTACATTTACTGGGCTGGGAAGGAATTTTCTTGGATGGGCATGGATGCTCAAGGGGATAGGATGGCGCATTGGTTTTTTCTCTGTTCTTTGGTGTAAAGAATAAGAATTTGTAAATCATTTACTTTTCTTACAGCATAAAAAATACCTCAGCAATAATCTTCTGTTTCCTGATACTGAATTGCTGTGAAATAGAATTTATTATATTAATTCATATTTGCAAACTTTTGATTAGGAAGTTAGTATAGATCCATGAATGAGTATATTAATATTACAATTAATTAGAAGTTATTTTTGTTCATTTATTTAAAGCTATTACATGCTACTACCCATTTAAAATCTCAAAGTAGTTTATAGTAAAATTCAAACAGTTAAATATTTGATACAACTTACAGAAATCATACAAGAAAAAATAAGGAAGCAATATAGAAAGTAAAAGCAGCTGTAAAGTTGTTTAAAGTAGCACTTCCTTAGGAGAATAACTGTTTCTTCACCTGGCACCAGACGAAAATATAGACTACTCTGTGCATACTTCACTGGCATCCAAAATCCTACTCTCAACCCCTTCCTCCACCCCTCTCACTCAGACAACATGGTGTTGTAAATGATTACCAGAAGAATATGAGAATGCCTTGTCTGAATATCCCCACTTAAGAATAATTTTGCTGTATCAGTGGTTATATTTAAAGCAACATAGGTACATGTATCTGTTTCAGAAGGTAAGCATAAATTGTTTGGGCTCTCTATGTTTGAAGAGATTATTCTTCTCATGTGACAATGACAGGAAGAGTATGTATTTTTCTGACATTGGGACCTTCCTGTGAGAAAGTCTGCACAAAATGTTGTATTACATACCCTTTAGAGCAGCCTTTTTCTACTTTTTTACTTTAATCAATTTTTAGTCTCAGGGAAACCCTTCCTAAAAATAGCAAAAAAAAAAAAAAACCCTTCACAATAAAATTCACTTCTGACATACACAATCCATATTTTATAATGTTTATAACAACAGCAAAGTGGCAGGCCAGCAGCTGAGTGCACCACATAAAAAATTCTCACCACTGTGAGTGCTAGCATTGCATGGTGCATGAAGTACAAAAAACTATGATTTTTGTTGTTTTGGTCACAATCTTTTGTGGAATCCCTAGCAACCTTTTGTGGGACCTAGGGTTCCACAGAACCACAGTTAAGAAACGTTGCTCTACAGCCTCAAAATGTTCAGAATTGTGCTGCAGAGTTTGAGGAAACATGAGAGAATGTAAAATTAATTCTCCCCTTGTTCCACACACAAAAATAGTTCCCTGCAAGCAAGAGAAGTTAATCTGATACCTTCCCTAAAAATGAGCCTACTGTGCTTTCCAAAATTTTGAGAATTAAACT
The DNA here is from genome assembly GCF_059951505.1 of Python bivittatus. NCBI lineage: Eukaryota > Metazoa > Chordata > Lepidosauria > Squamata > Pythonidae > Python > Python bivittatus. The sequence goes on from NW_028277075.1 coordinate 59,358,696, forward strand.
TCATTTCATTTCTTGTCAGATCCAAGGCACAAGAAACAAGTGATTAGTTTATATTCCAAATGTAACTGCACTATTATGCTATCTTGCCAAGTAGAAATTTAAAATGCATAGATACATATCTCTCTTCTATGTTAATAGCTAAATAAAACAAACTAAAATAGATGTAGTTACATAAATGGTTACTTTTTTATGAGGATACCTTTATTTCTATCAAGATTTTAAGACTGTATTATCACTGAACATAATTTTCTAAGTCCAGTTTGTGTATTTCAATTGGAATTATATACAAGTATTCCAAATATGATGTATTAATGTTTGAAACTGTTTGATTTTTCTAAAACAATAAAAATGCCAGTCCTGCAGAAAAATATTGATAGAGGATATCCAATTTTGGCACTGAAAGAAACGTATTACTGAAGAGCTGCTTTTGTGGAATGATTGGAAATAGTAATATCAATATTTGGAGTAGTTTCTATAGCATTTTCTCAAAAATTAGCATGAGATTAAATTTTCTGGGACCTAAAGCTGGTACAAATTATGGTGTAGATAGTTTACACCATTGTTTACTTTATATCCTGCCCAACTCCATTGAGATTCATGGAAATAAAAAACTGAAATGATCATAACAGAAAAATAATATAGAAATAAATGAAACTTCTAAAACCTTTCATAAGTTATAACCAGAAATAATAGTAATAGTAGGTGTACCAATGATAGGTTTAAATGAATGCTCTTTTGTAGCTCAGTTTTAAAGATAGTTCCAAAAATTAGGAGTGATGGAGCCCTCCAGATTACAGGTAGGAGACGGTTCAACAGGGTGGGTGACTGTTCAACGGGGTGGGTGCCGTTGTTGAGAAACAATGTGTTTTTGTTTTCCCCTGGTTTTCACATATGGATGGAATCTTCAGCTTTATTGGCTACTGAACATTTTTTTTGGCCTCAGTTTAAAATTCTAATCTTTACAACTTTATTTGGCATGGATCCTAATTGTTTCCAGAACACTTTTTAAAAACTGGGAGCTCCTTGTCAAATTCTTTACCCTTCTACAAAACATTGTAAAACTTAAACTTTGATATTATCATATTGTGCATTTCCTTGCCCTCATTCCTTCCTATAGTTCACAGGTTGTAATGATCATGAGTAGATATCATTACATACACTGTAGGGATTGGAACTTAACCTGAAAGTACCAGTTTCAAGAACACTCTTATAAATTTTCTCCAGCTCAGTTTACCCAGACAGATTTTGATCTGCAGTTAGCAAGCTAATTGCTTACATTTAATGGTTAGGTTCAAATAAGAAAGCTATTGGTCTGTCTTTCAGCAGAATATGACAAAGCTAATGAAATTCAGCTGGATATATCCATTGAAGATCATATAAAGTTTGTCTACCCAATTTTGTGTGATCCCTTCTTCCCACAACAGCCAGTGTTCTTTTTGAGAACTCTGGAAAGGTAAAGGGGAAGGAACATTTGGTTCTGCTTTTATCCTTCTATTTTTACCACTGTTAGATACAGTACAGCCAAATATATTTACAGGTCAATTGCTAACAGTCAATAGCAGGCTTGGGGGTTTCCTATTTGTAGAGCTTCCAGTGTGCTCCTGATAGTTGGTGGCCCTGTTTGAGGCTGTGCTGGGAGTTAAAGTGGGGAAGGAGAATTGCATTTATTATGGAAATGTGTATCCACCTAATCCCAAAATTCTAGGTGGATCATTAATAATCAGATTATTGGGAGGTGTTTTCTCTATATGTTTTTGCATGAAGGTTTTAGAACATTCTAACTAGTACCAAAGAAGTAATGTAATGCCAGATGGACTAGATTTAAAAATAATCTATGGTTATGAATCATAATTATATATTAGATAGAACTTCTTTGTCTTAATTATAAGTCATAACATCACATTTTGAATGTGTGTGTACGCGTGTGTACATGTTTTAAAGGTAAAGTAGGTACTGAAAGGGTTAGGGTTAGGGTACCCTTGCTCTAGTTTAAATCTAATGATCTTCTGGTGCCAGAATGGCATCCCCATTGTCTTAAGTGGCCCATGTATTGTTGGATGTAGTCCAGTATGTTAAGTTAGTAATATCCAAATGCACACACAAATTCATGTTGTCCTTGCCCCTTGCTATCTCCATGTACCCCCAATTGTCTTCAGCTCTCAAATATACTTTTGACAGCAGATTTTGAGAGTCAGCTGCAGCAGGGAATGAGGATATTATCTCTTTTCTGTGAAAGGAAGCATACTATTGGATTTCATTTAAAATAATGAAAGAAAATGTGATTTCTTTAAAAAAAATACCTATGTGAAGACCTGTGGGGGGAAAGCAGGAGAAACTTTTTATCTTTATTCTGAAATGTAATAGTTAATATAGCATAACATTTGAATGAATGTATTTATGTACATTGCAGTACCTGACATCTGCAGTTCCGTCACAACAGATGCAGTATCTTTCTCGTAAGAAATCCTCTTACAATATGCCAGTTAGAGTAATGGTTGATATCTAAAATTAAGAGATTATTGGAAATCCTGTAATAGTTTTGTATATCCAATAGAAAGGTTCAATAAAATGTGCCTTGGTACTTTAAAAGTTCTTATGAAATCCTGTGCAGTCCAAATCTTTACTTTCTAATGTCATGTAAATAATATGAAATATCATTGTTAGTGGTTTCTGACATTGTTGGTTAGGTTTACACCTAATACAAAGTCATGCCTTGTTTTAACCACCATAAGCCCAAAGCAAACAAACCACATTATAGCTTAGTGCAATTTGTTAATCTAATCAATTTATTCAAATCTCTCAAATTATGATGGAAAAGGGGGGGGTACTTACCCTGCTATTGATTTTTTTTTAATGATGTGCACTAACAGTGAGCAACAAGTAGTGTAAAATCACAATGTAAATTTAAACACTTAACTATGAAAACAAATGACAAGATTGTTTTTAATTCAGTATCCTATAGTCATCATGGCAACATCATCTGAAGAAGTGTTATTAATAGTGAAGAAAGTGCGTCAAAAGAAACAGGATGGGGCTCTTTATCTCATGGCTGAAAGAATAGCTTGGGCACCTGAGGGCAAAGACCGGTTCACAATCAGCCATATGTATGCGGATATAAAATGTAAGTGGATAACCTTCTCATCATACATTTTTTTTCTGAATATTGAGATTTTCAGTTACATTAATTTGGGGGCAAGTTTACTTTTGTTTAGTTAGATTTATATCCTGCCTTTCATTCTGGAACTCAAGGAGGTGTATATAATAGGCTTTCTGCACTGTACTTTGCCACAACACCCACATCCCCATTTGCACCAGTATTTTAAGAAGTTCAGGAAAGGGATGGAATATACACTTGTTTTTATGAAGGATCTAAGAATGGAATACATTCCTTTTCATGCTTAGTTTTTGTTGTATTACCATATAGCATTAAATTAAAATGTACAGGATTTTGCTGACCTGGTTCATTCTCCAGGACATCCTTTGTGAGAATGTCATTCTGCATACACTGGTTATTAGTACAATGAGATGTACTATTGATGGTTACTATTTTTTAGACTAAATTTTCAATTTTTTTCATTGCTGTTTATAACTCTTCAACAAAAAATTAAATGCCTTTCTAGTTTGTAACTAGGTGACTATCTGAAGAACTCATCAATCATTAGTGCAGTATAAGAGAGTCTGGGGGCTACACTTCTGAAAATTACCATTTCAAGGTAGTTGAGCCCCAGCAGACAAGACAGTGGCATGATAATGTCACATAAGTGAGTGGTGCCATTTTTCCATTTATGGTGACTTGCTTATTCCAGAAGCAATGCCATTTTCTGGGGACTCTAGTGACTGCAGGTAGAATTTTGGGACTATGCATCCTATGGGCTGCTCACCTCTGGATTAGGAGAATGCTATATATAGTTACAGAGAGAGGCTGCAACTTAGGATCATTAAAACATAATGCATATATGCATAAAAAGAACTAGAAAAGGATTGATATGCTGCTCTTTAAAGAGTTGCAGTTCTGTGAAAGACATCCATCCAGTGTCTGCCACACTTGATTTTTGGATATATTAATTCTTGATTGAAATACTTAATATAATTTATACTATCTTGTATTTTAATGAGAGTGTTCAGGGTGACATTCAGAAAATTAAAAGCTATTGTAATATATGTCATAAAAACTACAGTAAAAATGGGAGTTACTTGTAAGGTGATCTCTTTAAGGCTGATTAATAAATCATTTGATCTTATACATGTTCTGTTTATTATAGGTCAGAAAATCAGCCCTGAAGGAAAAGCTAAGATTCAGCTTCAGTTAGTATTGCATGCAGGAGACACAACCAACTTCCATTTCTCTAATGAAAGTACAGCGGTAAAAGAGCGTGATGCAGTAAAAGATCTTCTTCAACAGCTGCTACCAAAGTTCAAGAGGAAAGCCAATAAGGAACTTGAGGAAAAAAACAGGTAAGTGCCTTCAATTACAAATAAAGTATTTTGAGTAAATTGTTAATACTGTGCAGTAGTAGTAAAGGCTGATTATGGTTTAAACATTAGGAGCTGCTGTGCCAGCTATAATATAAGCCTAATTTCTTTCAATGTATCTGGATACTCTGCTATTGGAGGTATAGCTATCCTCTCTTTTGTTAGAGATAGGACCTATTTTTACTATCTTAGTGAAAATATGGAAGTCATACAATCAGTTGTAGGTCTGAATGAGATTGCATAGTAAAATATTGTAGTGCATGGGGGCATCAGTATTACACTGAGGTGCCATTTTTCTGCAGCTCAAACTATTTTTTCTGAAGTTATCATTTTGAAGAACAACTTATAAAGTAAACTTTCTAATTGATTGGTAGCAATAGACAATGGTAAAGTAGGGTGGCAAGCACACTTAAATTCATTGCAACGTGTTTTTGTAGAATTGTACAGAACTGCGCTAAGAATATGTTTTCTTATGTGTGAAAATGAGAGTTTATTCAGTTACCATGTGATAGGTCCTTGAAATATGTGCTTGTTTGCTTATCCTTTTATCTGTAACTTAATGGATGATTTCCTAATCAATCAAGACTTAATTTTGGGCTTAGGAAGGTTTCCACAATCATATTACTTGTTTTGATTCTTCAACTCAAATTTATTTCTTATTCAGTATCCTTAGTATTCTACTACATGCCTATGATTCCTGAGTAGTGTAAAAATGCTTTTATTTTCAGAGACTTGGATGAAAGTCTTCATTTTTTCCCTGCTCATTATATACGTATCAGAGCTGGGCCAGTTGGATTTAGTTGCCCTAAATTTTCAGTCACCTTTCTTTAAATTTACTTAGTCATCTTACTTAATGTGAGAAGGGAACAGTGCTCAAGAGTACAAAGTAAAAGAAAGGCATGGAAAATCCCACTGTAAAGTAGAAATCTGCTCAGTGTACATTAGGTGTGACCATTCAATTCTTTGTATGAGAAACTCTAGTTCCTAATGCCCTATAAGCTTAACAATAAGTTTTAAATATTTTCTTTACAGAATGCTGCAAGAAGACCCTGTTTTGTTTCAGCTTTATAAAGACCTTGTTGTAAGTCAGGTGATTAGTGCTGAGGAATTCTGGGCCAACCGTTTAAACATGAATGCCTTGGATAATTCTACAGCACCTAACAAGCAAGATGTTGGCATTTCTGCTGCTTTTCTGGTACGTTCATTGATTTGTTTTTTTAATAGGAGAAACCCAGAGAGTTTTACTGCAGTATCTCTCCAATTTATCTTGATATGTCTTCAACTCAACTAAATTAAAATTTCTGCAATATTGAATAGCTATTTCATGTTTTACAGTGAATACTGCCTTCTTTTGCACATGAATACACCTGTTTCCATAACTGAACTACATATACACCTGTTCTCCCCCCCCCCTTTCTAATTATTGAAACTCTGGCTGGTGAAGAGCTGTGTGTACATGTCTAAGCAATTCTGGGTTCACACTGAGGCCGTTCTATCCATTTTAAACTATAGTTTCTCATGCTGCATTGGATGCCACTTCAGAAGTTTTTCGTATTTTTGGAGCATAATATTTAATGAATAGAAGTCTGGAAAAAGCACAGTATTTCCTGTTCTGAAACTCTACACATTGCTTTCAGTCTGTCTTCCACTCCACAGTTAAATATACTCATAGTTCTGTAAAAGTCTCCTAGTCTTAATTCTATTACCTGTTTCTTGTCTGGAGTTTGTAGTGGAATTTGTAGTGCCTAGAAATTGCTTTTATAACAAGGGTCATAAATGCTTTACCAATATGGAGCAGCCTCTTCCTGCTAACTTGGTTTTGAATATTGGATGTCATGTTTGACAAATCACTCTCCCTATTGTCTTTCATACTCCGGTATCACTAGTAGTTTGTGGTGTCCTTTACTAGTTTTGGCTGGTATACTAGTTGCACCCTGTTGTGGAGGGAAATTACCTGGATGCTCTGGAAAGATCCAGATTAGTTTATGTAATTGGTTGTGTATGAAGATCTCTTGAGGAGCATCTGAAAATTCCGCAGATTTCAGAATGCTGCTCTTTGAAGCCTGCCAAATATTTTCCAAGCTCAACCCAAGATACTAAATGCCCTGGGACTAGAATATTTGAGGAACTGCTTTCTTTGATACAATTCAGGTTTTCCCTGGCAGCATACAGGAAATGTCTTTTTCTATGGTAAAATTCTTCTCAGTATTTGCCTGGTGGCTCCTTTAATGCCAGAGGACTCTTATCCTTTGTTTCTTGTTCAGGTCAGTGTTCATCACTTCCCCTTCTCCCAAACACTGAGTTACAGTAACTTCTGTTACCAGGGCTATTAATATATCCTAGAATCCCAGATTTAGAGAAGCCGTTTAAGCCATCAAGTTCAACTCCCTGTCAGTGCAGGATTCCAAATTAAGGCATGGTTTGATTCCTCTTCTTGGATGATTTTGAATTTTAGTAACCATTCATTCTGTTAATAGTAATGCTAATTTCTATAGTGATGATAACTGTTAGTAATTTCATATTTAAAGCAAGAAAATCAGATTAAAAATTCTTTCAGAATTCAATTTTATGAAAAATGAAAGTATAAAGTATAATCAGATATATAAACAGTTAAATGGAAAAGATAAGTGATGAGATCTAGCTGATTTCTATCACAGAATGGGAAGGGAATAATTCCTTTACCACCCTGCATCCTCAAATTCTGTTTCAGAAAGTTTCCTAATATTCCAAGGTAGACTTTACATTGTATGGTGCTACAAGAAAAAGAAGAGTAACATGACAAATCCCATATCCAAACAGGTATTTCCTCATATAGCTGGGGATATAACCAAAATAATTATTCTGTTGTTGCCTTGTATTGTGTATTTTATAATAAGATATATTAGGGCATTCATTATAGTCAGCTGACCAAATTTTATATCTAAGTTCTGTCATTTATTTAGATGGGTGTTTGAAGGAAAGGGGTGGTGCATGGGCTATTCTGTTAATCAGACTCCAAAATGGAATTCTGAAAGTTCTTCTGATAAAGAAGAGCTTTGCATATGTATTCTAGACTACATGGCCCAGGAAATATGAGAGCAGAAAAATCTTTCATCTCAAAATCCAAGGTACCTTAGAAAATATTCCATATTTAAAAGAATCTCTAGTACTTTAAGATGAAGTTTCTCTTTTTTTCCCGGGCTTAAATCATGTTTTGCTAACTGTTACATTTCTTCTCCAAGGTCATCTCTGTGGTTCTCTATAGGTTCTAACCAAACTGTGTAACCAAATCTTGATTATATAGTAGCTACAGATTGGAAGAAGTCAGTCTACATACCAGAACCAAAGAAAGGAGACTAAACAGTATGTGTAAACGATCACACATTATCCTTAATTTCATATTCTAGCAAAATAATGCTTAAGGCCATCCACTGCAGACCTACATGGAAAAGGAAATGCCAGATGTTCAAGCTGGTTTTAGAAAAGGCAGAAGAACAAGAAACATTATTGCTGATGTACGCTAGATAATTGAGAACGCCAACAAATACTTAAAAGAAGTCAATATATGCTTCATTGATTATAGAAAGGCCTTTGTGTTGATTATATTAAACTGTGGAATGTGCTTAGGAAAATGGGAGTCCCAGAGTATCTCATTGTCCTCATGCAAAAGCTTCACAAGTCAGGAAGCCACAATCCAGGCAGAACATGGTGAAACAGACTGGGTCCAATCAGCAAAGGAGTGAAGCATGCCTTTATATTTTCTTCATTTTTATTCAACTTAAATGCTGAATATATACTGTATTGAGGAAATCTGGATTGGAAGAAGGTGAGGGTGTTTTTAAAATTGGAGAGAGAAACATCAATAACCTGTGCTATGCTGATGATGCTATTCTGATAGCTGAAAATGCAAATGGTCTTTAAGGCTCTAGTAATGAAGGTCAAGGAGCACTGTGAAATCATAGGACTAAGATTAAATATACAGAAGACCAAATTAACGATAGCCTTAAAATTGACAATGAAGATATGGAAGTGGTGAGTAGCTTTTGCTTTTTAGGATTGAATACTGACAATGAAGAAACCAGCAGTCAAGAAATGTGCCACAAACTAGCATTCATTAGAATAGTAATTAAAGCCTTGGAACAGTTATTCAGATGTCATGATGTGACTATATGTAAGAAGATCAGAATTGTGCAGGCAGCGGTTTTATGTATGGATACTCTATGGAAGCAAAAGTTGGGCTTTGAAGAAGCAGGACTGAAATTGTATTGGCATTTCTGAACTCTGATGTTGGAGAAGACTCCTAAGAATACCATGGATAGCCAAGGAAAGAAATGGATGATGGAACAAATCAAGAGTTCTCACAAATAATCGGGCTTAAATTATCATATTTTGAATTATGCAAAGGCATAGCTCTCTTGAGACTTCATTTATTTGGGCTCCAAGATCACCGCAGACGGAGACTGCAGCCATGAAATTAAAAGACGCTTGCTCCTTGGGAGGAAAGCTATGGCAAGCCTAGATAGCATATTAAAAAGCAGAGACGTCACCTTGCCGACAAAGATCCGCATAGTCAAAGCTATGGTTTTTCCAGTAGTAATGTATGGCTGTGAGAGCTGGACCATAAAAAAGGCCGAGCGCCGAAGAATTGATGCCTTTGAACTGTGGTGCTGGAGAAGACTCTTGAGAGTCCCCTGGACTGCTAGGAGGTCAAACCAGTCAATCTTAAAGGAAATCAACCCTGATTGCTCATTGGAAGGATCGATAATGAAGCTCAAGCTCAGATATTTTGGCCACCTAATGCAAAGAGAGATCTCTTTGGAGAAGACCCTGATGCTGGGAAAGATTGAAGGCAAAAGGAGAAGAGGACGGCAGAGGATGAGATGGTTAGATAGCATCACTGAAGCAATGAGCATGAAACTGAGCAAACTCAGGGAGGCAGTGAAGGACAGGAAGGCCTGGCGCAATATGGTTCATGGGGTCACGAAGAGTCGGACACGACTTAACGACTAAACAACATAGCTCTCTTGAAAAGTCTATAATGCTGGTAATGGTGGAAGAAAAGAGAACAAGAGGACAACCAGCAGTAAGGTGGATGGATTCAATTACAGTAGCAGTAGGTGCACTGTTGAAAAATCTGAAGGACCAGTTTGGGGACAGATTGTCTTGGAAAAAATCTATGTGGTTACTAAGGGTCAACACCGATTTCATGGCACGTAATCAAACATCACGGAAACCGGTATATTAGCTATTGACGGAACATAGAAAATAAACATGATGCGTCACCAGTGCTTCTTCAGCTTGCTCTTTGGTAGTATAATCTCTAGATGGTGATCTAAAAAATATACAATGCTATAGTGCAGATGCGAATGCTGTTCTCACTATGGGATTTTGGAAATAAATCTGCACTTTCTCTTATAGTTTTTCTGTCAGGACTGAGGAGAGCTTATGTGTATAAGCAGTGACAAAGGAAGCATAATAAAATATGGATTTGGGGTGTGGTAGGACATCTGTGTCCTTTGGCACTTAGTTATTTTTCTAGTTGTAACATTTTTTTGTAATTTATTTTGTTAGCTCCTTTAAAGCAGTATACAATGGTACCTCGGTTCACGAACTTAATTCGTTCCACGATTCTGGTCACCAACTGAATTGGTCGCCAACCAAATCAAATTTCCCCATAAGGTTCAATGTAAATAAGGTTAATCCGTTCTGACCCCTACGAACATGGTCGCCAACCGAATTGGTTGCCAACCGAATCAAATTTCCCCATAAGGTTCAATGTAAATAAGGTTAATCTGTTCTGAACCATATGTATTTTTTTTTAACCACAAAAATATGAAACAAAGTACAGTACAGTACAGTACAGTATGAAGAGAGAGAACACTAACCTTGCTTGAGGCGATACCAAAAAGCTTCACAGCAAGTGTCTGTCTGCGACCGTGATCTCACCTAGAGGAAGCCACGACCACATGTCAGAGCAGGGAAGATGGCTGCGGGTCGTGTTCGTCACCCGATGCGGAGTTCACGAACGGAAGCAAAAATTTGCAAACGCTGCTATTCGCGAACCGAATTGTTCATGAACAGAAGCATTCGTGAACTGAGGTTTTACGGTATATATTTTAAAAATAATTAGTGTTGAAACTGTTGTTGGCTCCATATAACAGTGATGGACTGGAACTGAATATACAGTCCAGTACTGAGTACACCTTATGATTCAGTAGCTTGTAGAACCACCTTTAGCAGCAATAACTTGAAGTAATTGTTCTCTGTATGACTTTATCAGTCTCTCACATCGTTGTAGAGAAACTTTGGCCCACTCTTCCTCATAACGTTGCTTCAGTTCATTGAGGTTGGCAGGCATTTGTTTATGCACAGTCTCTTGAGGTCCCACCACAGCATTTCAATCGGGTTGAGGTCTGGACTTTGATTGGGCCATTGCAGCACCTTGATTCTTTTCTTTTTTAGCCATTCTGTTGTAGATTTGCTGGTGTGCTTGGGATCATTGACCCAATGTTGGCCAAGCTTTAGCTGTCAGACAGATGGCCTCACATTTGACTCTAGAATACTTTGGTATACAGAGGAGTTCATGGTCAACTCAATGACTGCAAGGTGCCCAGGTCCTGTGGCTGCAAAACAAGCCCAAGTAACTGAGGCCTGTAGAGTCTGAGATGTAACTGTTGGATTTTTTGCAATTTCTCTGAGCATTGCACAGTCTGACCTTGGGGTGAATTTGCTGGGACGTCCACTCCTGGAAAGATTGGCAACTGTCTTGAATGTTTTCCACTTGTGAATCATCTTCCTCACTGTAGAATGATGGACTTTAAATTGTTTGGAAATGGCCTTATAACCTTTCCCAGATTGATGGGCAGCAGCAATTGCTTCTCATTGCTGATGTCTTTACTCTTTGGCATTGTATTAACACACACCTCAATGCTCAAGACCAGTAAATTCCTAAAACTTTTCTAGAGGTAGTCACACTTGCTGATGATCAGTTGATCAAGGGCATTTGATTAGCAGCACCTGGCTGCTACTTAGCCTCTTCATACCTATGGAAGCAGTAAGGGCATACTTAATTTTTCATGCATGGCTTCTCCATTTTGGCTTTCTTTTTGTAAAATAAATGATGACATGGTGTAATATGTGTTGTTCATCTGAGGTTGTATTTACCTACTTTTGAGAACTGCTAAGGATCAGATGATTTTTATTATGTCCTGATATGTAAAACCATAGAACTCAAAGAGGATGTACTTTCTTTTTCACACGACTGTAGAATGTTGTTGTATGCTGATGACTATCAAAGCTCTTTACCTAATTTTGTAGAAATTGTTCAGCAATATGGTAAATATTTGGGATATACACTCAATTGGAAGAAGTCTGATATTTTGCCAACAAGTAACAAGATTTTTATGAAAATAAATGAAGAGGGGATTCATTTTTTGCTTGGATTTTCTTAAATATTTGGAGATAATTATTCTTAGGAAAATATCTTTGTTGGTAGATTTGAGTACAGGTAGTCCTCAACTTATGACCATTTGTTTAATGACTGTTCAAAGTTACGATGGCACTGAAAAAAGTGACTTACAACCAGGTTCTCACACTTACGACTGTTGCAGCATCCCCACAGTCAGGTGATCAAAATTCAGGCGGTTGGCAACCAGCATGTATTTATGACACTTGCAGCATCCCGGGATCACATGATTGTCATTTGTGACCTTTCCAGGAAGCTTCTGACAAGCAAAGTCAATGGGGGGAAGCCAGATTTGCTTAACAACCACATGATTCACTTAATGACCTTGGCAAAAAGGTTGTAAAATTGGGTGCAACTCACTTAAGGACCACATCACTTAGTGACAGAAGTTCCAGTCCAATTGTGGTTGTAAGTCAAGGACTACCTGTAATTCAGATTGCATTTAATTAACAGTGATATTAATAGATGGTTGAAAATACCTTTGAGCCTATGGAGAAGAAAAAAATATGAAAATAAAAATGACCTCATGGTGGGCATATGTTTTAAGAAGGATGTTTATATTAATTCCACTAAAATAAAATTAGACAAATCGACAAGTTGATGATAACTTTTATGGAATAGTCAGACTCCAAGATTCTTCCAAAGTTGCAACCCTCTGGGAATACAGGGTTTTTAATTTTCCTGATTTTCAGTTGTATCATTGGGCATATTTATCTCTGGTTTTACTGGAATGAAAATGAGATTGAATATGTGCCACTATGGGTATAGTTAGAGTTGTTATTTGGAACTGTCTGAATCTTGGCAAGTATTCCAATTGTAGCTGGATTTCTATGGTTTTTCCAGCACTGAAGGCAGTTGGACATATTTAGCTATTATTAGAAAAGAACATGAATTTTGATTTAATTAACTCTTCAGAATAATCCTTATTTTAAAAATGGCAGGTAAAACTTTTTCTTGGTAAGTGTGGGCTGAAAATGGGATTGCTACCTTAGATTACCTCATTGTTAATGATACTTGAAAACTTCTGAGAGATTACAGAAGGAATATAACCAGCCTAATACCTGCTGAATGAATGTTTTGCTCAAAGAACATATGCTGAGTATTTATTTGGGATCTGATTAATTGATAGCCTTGGAAACTCCTAGCATGTTGAATATAGTATATAATTTTTAAAAATATATTATGCCAACAATTCCATTTCATCAACAATTGAAGTAAATAGCAGCACAGTCTCAGTCCATCCCTACTAAGCGTCCTGCAAGAAGCAACAGCAGAAAGGAATGGGACAGATATTAAATACAATCCAAGCAACCTTCACCTACTAAGTAGCAGAATGTCATGCCTTCCAAAGCTGTCTGATAAAAACAAAAAGGTTTATGCAGCAGAGAGGGAGCAGGGCAGTGGACAAACCAGGGCTCTTTCAGTAACAACAGAGTCTCAGCCGACTCTAACCCCAGACCGACCTTCCTTCCTTCCTTCCTTCCTTCCTTCCTTCCTTCCTTCCTTCCTGTTGATTGGACCCTGAAACAGATATTCAAAAAAAAATGTTGGTTAGTTGCCTACCTTCCTATGCTGTAGATGCAACAGATTTGAAGGCATGTATATGTACATGATTCGGTCATGTCCTGTAGTTTCTCGGTATTGGTTGAATATTCTTAATATGGTGAGCCAGGTTTTACGAAGAAGATTAAGATTTAAATATGTTAATGTATTATTAAGTTATATTCCAAACATTTGGAATTTATCTGTGAAGAACTTTGGATCTTTGTGGTTGAAATGTTACAAAAAATATATACATGCTCTTGGAAAGACACTTGTGTACCAGGAATTGAAGTATGGCTTGACAAAATATGTGTATTCTTAGCCTTTGAATTTGCCCTTCATTGATGCAATGGAAAGACTGGACAATATGATTCTGTGTGCTCAGGATTTAACTTGTTATTTAAAAACTGGTTTGAATTACTTTTTATAAATATCTCACTACATTTTTTCCTCCTTTGCTTTCTTGTATTTATGTTTTTTTCTTTTTTGTTGTAATTCTAGTAAGCTAATAAAAATGATGGGCAACCATTTTAAAGATATTTTTATGTTGTAGGCTGATGTTAGACCTCAAACAGATGGATGCAATGGCCTGAGATATAATTTGACTTCAGATATCATTGAATCAATATTTAGGACTTATCCTGCAGGTAAACGTATATAATATTGTAATATACACATTTGAAACATTGCTGTTACACATATACTCCACTTTTCTTCTGCACTTTAAATGTGATTTGAAAGTATTATCCCTTCAATTAAATATGCCACTTATGCTATATTTTTGGTTTATATACACCACTAGGAATATATGGATCCCTCTAAACTATTTATACTATATAAATTGGTGCTTAAGATAAAGTTCCCATAATAGAAACAGGCTGTGAAGAGATGTGACTTCAGAGAGAGAAAATTGATTGAGAGTATGGGGGTGCTCTAAAGGCCCTTATCAGCAAATCCTTTAAAAGCTGTCCACTCTTAAGCTCCCCTTTCCCACTTCAAATACAGGTCACTGCATAACCCTAATAAGCAATATGATCCAATAATTCCCTCGTACAGGAAAATATCTCCAGTTTGTCTTTTATATGAGCTGAACAATTTGTTTGGCAAATGTGCTGGTGTATATAGAAGTGGAGACCAAGAATTAATCTAGAGTAATTTTGCTCTGTTTCATGAAAGGCCAGCTTTAAACAAGAATCCTGGTCTATGCTTTGGGGAGCATTCTTTGATGGAGCCTTCTTTTTTCATTATAGTGCCACATCACTATTAGGCAGAACATAGAGGCACTTCAAATGGTTGAAGTTTGGAAGAGGAGTTCAGTAGTGAAAGTTTTCTATCATTCTCCTTCTCCTAGACTAATTCCTGGCAGCGCAGTTTATTCATTGCTTGCCTGGTGAGGTTTTCTGCCTTGCCTGATAACCCCCAAATATATCACAGACAATCTCATTGGGAAAGATCCTGGAGTGAGCAGGCCAAGAAGTGAGCCGGCCAAGAAGTGAGCCACCCAGACCATATGTCCCAACAGGCACTGTATATGTATATGATACTGAGTGTTACTGGTATGATGTACAATGATGATAATGTCACTCTGCATTTTGAGCAGATGGTGAGAGTAGTATTAAACGTTAAAGAACAGAACCTGTGTGTCCCTTAAATTGAAGACTCTGATTTCCAGTGCTGAAATACTCGGTTTCTTTATGTGGAAAAGAATACAGATAGTCCTTGATTTTGGTCCATCGACCGAAGTTATGGCGCTAAACAAAGGGACTTATGACCCGTGTCCAAAATTACGGTCATTGCAGCACCCCTGCAGTCACATGATCAAAATTTGAGCACATGGCAGCCTGCCTGCACTTATGACTGCAGGGGTGCTTCAACTCCCCCCATATCCCTACTTCCCCCCATATATGCCCTTTTGGCCTCCTGCTGCCCTGCACTCCGCCGCCCCAGCCGATTTTTTTTTCTTTTTTTGCATTCTAAAAAAAGAAAAGCCCAAAGGAGCAAAGGCAAAGGGGCTTTTTGGCACAACATGGCTCAGGGGCTGCTTTTGGCTTTTTTCTTTTTCTTTTTCTTTTTTTGGGTGGGGGGAACATGAAACCCAGCCCTGTCCAAGAGCTTTTTGCAAAGGAGCTTTTTGGCATGCTGCAGCTCAGGGGCTGCTTTCGGCTTTTTTTTCGCAGCATGAAGCCCAGCCCCAGCCTGGCCCAGCAGCCAGGCCGGGCGCCCCTCATCAGCAGCAGGAGCAAGAAGATGATGAAGGTCAGCTGGGGCGGTGGAGCACAGAGCGGCAGGTGTCTCGGAGCACAGGGTGGCGAGAGTGACTGGGGCTGGGGCGGTTACAGCTTTCCTGAGTGTGGCAAGCAGCCCCAGAGCCGTGCAGTTCTGGGGCTGCTTGCCATCCTGCAAGACAGGGTGCAGGGCAGCCAAAAGGGCAGAGATGGAGGGGGAAATACATGGGTCGGGGGAGTTGGAGGCAGTCCCTTAACCTTACTGAGGTTCGGTGCTGGGAGGGACCAAGCCCAGAATGGCTTGGATTGGCGTGGGTACTCACTTAATAACCTGCGATTGTGGTCACTAAGCAATGCAGTCACGTGATATCTCGCTTTACGACTGCATCACTTAGCAATTGAAATTCCAGTCCCAATTGTGGTTGTAAGTCAAGGATTGCCTATACTGTATTTGCTTCAGGAAACAACACCGAATAGCATTTTATTGCATGCCAAATGATCTGTATTTGATTTGATGCGCTCTTTCATCTGAAATCCAATATCTTAAATTGATAAATGAGTTTGTGATTACATGATAACTATTAAGTCTTAATTTTTATATTTATTATAGTAAAGCTTAAATATGCAGAAAATGTTCCACACAATATGACAGAAAAAGAATTCTGGACACGATTCTTCCAATCTCATTATTTCCATAGAGATAGATTGAATGCAGGATCGAAGGACCTTTTTGCTGAATGTGCCAAAATGGATGAAAAGGGTATGTGCAAGAGCACTGTTGTATTCATAGCCAACTGTGTTAATTTTAAAAGAACTAAACTATATGTATTAGGTGACTTTAGGGGGTTAGGCAGGTTTTTTTCTGTTGAGTTGTTAACGAGTTGTTAACGAGGACCCCCTCACCGCTGCAGGAGTATACCGCATACCATGCAGCTGCGGACAAGTATACATTGGAACCACAAAATGCAGCATCCATACCAGGGTAAAAGAACACGAAAGACACTGCAGACTACAGCAACCAGAAAAATCTGCAGTAGCTGAACATGCTCTCAAGCACACTGGACACAAAATCCTATTTGAAAACACAGAGATACTGGACAACACCAACAGCCACTATACCAGGCTATACCGGGAAGCCATTGAAATTCACGAACCCCAGCACAGTTTCAATAAAAAAGAAGAAAGTCTAAAAATCAACAAAACCTGGCTACCAATCCTGAAAAATACAGCCTGCAAAAGGTCAACGAACTCAGATCAACCACCAGGACGCGTGAACAATTCACACAATGAACATGCTAATCACCCTCAGCAGCCACTCGTTAACAACTCAACAGAAAAAACCCTGCCTAACCCCCAGGAAGATACACACATACGCTAATCACAAAAACAAGCAGCCACTCATTAACCCACAACCACCCACCCCCCCCCCCGCAGGCACCCCTGCTCATCTCTATAAACACCCACTAGGGTCACATCATCCTGGGCACAGAGAGAACTGCTCCTGTCTGTGCTCCTGTCCTCTGAAGATGCCGGTCACAGATGCTGGTGAAACGTTAGGAACCAAAACTTCCAGAACACAGCCACACAGCCTGGAAGACCCACATCACCCATCTCAAATGAGACTTCTAAAACACACTGGGCCAGTTTGCACATATGATGGACTATAGTCTGTCATGACCAGAATGGCATACAGCTGCTTCCACTCTCTCACAGGGCTGGGTGGAGAATATTAGAATCTTCTCCTTCTGTTCTTGATTATTCACAGTTGATTGTTTCATATGAGAGGTGAGATGCAGGCATGAGGAAGAATCACTGTTTCCATTTCCGTCTCATAGAAATGCACCAGTGGATTCTCCCCAATATTTAATGTTAAGTATATTGTAATATCATAAACCATTATGAAATAGTCAGTATTCCATGAATAATTCTAAATAGGATATTCTCTCTCTTTCTGACAGTTGTTCCTGTGACCTATATATCTTAATAGCTTCTTAAAATAGTACCATCTGTGGAAAGTTTTGGTATTCTATGGGAGGGGCCATAGCTTAATAGTAAACCACATATTTTATATACAAAAGGTCTTAGGTTCAATCCCTAATCTTTAGTTAGAGCTGCAAAAATTCTCTGAGATTCTGGAGAACCACTGCCTGACAATATTATTAAGCTACGTGGTGAAAAATATAAGTTGGAAAAAGGTAGTGTCCTGTGGTTCTTAGGGCTTTGAAATCATTTATCCTTTATATATCTGACACAATATTTCCAATATAAATTTGGTTCATTCTTTCTGTAGGGTTAAAAGCAATGGTCTCTCAAGGAGTGAAAAATCCTTTATTAGATTTAACTGCCTTGGAAGATAAATCATTGGATGAAGTAAGTACAGGTGATTTGAAAATATAAAATAAATTCTATACTGAGGGTGAGCAGAAAGGATATTCCTAGAGATTCATAATTCTTTTGCCACAGCAAGTATGTTTCTTCTTTCATAAATGCCAGTCTTCCTTACCAGTTTGGATTTACAAGAATAGATGAGAATTATCCTTACATTTGGCAGTGATATTCACTCACTTCTCAGTTGCTCATTGGACAATTTACAATGAATCTCCATATGGGGCTTTTCCAGTATATGCTAGATTTTAATCTGAGTACGTGTGGCACATCTTATTCAAGCATGGATCTTTAACAGGTACTGGTTGTTAGAAGACCCTGATTAGGCAAATTTATAACATACTACTGATCTAAAGGAAATGTTATGTGTAAATGTAAGAAGCGTACATGTACGTGAAACCCAAATTGACTCATGTTTCATTTTTATAAAAACTGATATTCATATTTCTCATTAACCTTACTGGAAACTTTAAATAAAGCTCATTGGCCTAAAAGCAATTTGATAGCTTCAGAAAAAAAATTTTCCCACTGAGCAATTTTTAATTGTAATAGCATGATATATCCCTTAAGGACACCTCGTGTAATTGCACATAAATAGAAAAAGTGTAGGAGGAAAAATGCTGGCGGCGCTTGCACGGGAGTCGGGAGCAGTTGCCAGTAAACGTGAAACCGCGCTCGCCCGAAAAGGGTGCGAAGCAACGGAAACCCCGCCTCCTGCGCTTGCCAGCTAGGCTCTGCTCTAGGAAGGAGGCTCTGGCAATCCACTTCCGAAACAATTGCCTTGAAAACTGCAAGGACTCGTCCAAGCAGTCACTCCAGGGTCAGTAATGACTGAGCGCAGACAAAAAAAAAAAAGTAGATAGAAACCTTAGGATTTTTTTTTCATAATCATCCTATATACTTTTACATTGTGCTGCTAACATTGCTAGATTTAAATTATTTTAGCCTGATCTTTGTTCAATCAAAGACAGAAAAAATGAATTCCTATAAAAACTGTTAAGTATATTTTGGCACAGCCCTGATCTAGACCACATAATAATTAGTTCTTCATCTGTCATGAGTCAACATATATTTTAGGGTTGGTTTGTTTGTTTTTGGCAGGGTTACGGTGTTTCCTTGGCACCATCCACATCCAACTCTACAAAATCAATAAAGGAGAGCAGCAACGCTGCTATTATAAAACGCTTTAATCATCATAGTGCCATGGTCCTTGCAGCTGGTCTCAGAAAACAGTAAGTTTCAGCACAGGCCAAATCTAAATATGGGAACTATAGGGCTGGGAATTCTCTGCCTTTGTATTGTCACGAGATCTCTGAGGCAATGATTTAATAATGTAGTTGTTTGTTTATGGCATATTTATTTATTTATTTATTATGACATAACTGGAAAAAATCAGCTAGCACCTTGCACCAGAATTACCATTTGAAAATCATTGATGACTGATTCTTCTCCAAACACCTCTCAAATATGGAAGATTAGGGATATTCTCCAGAGCAAATTTGAAAGCAGAAAGAGAAGGATGAATCCTGTAGTAGGAAAGGAATAAAAGAGAAAAGCTAGCATTTAGCCATGTATATACTGGCAAATTATTTGTATTGATGTTTGTTTTTTAAACATGTAAGACATCCCTTTTAAAAACATGCCATACAATTATAATATTGCTTGCTTAACTCTAATTTTAAAAATGATTTTATCTATGTTTAAACTTTTTAAACTTATAAAAGTATTTTAAAAATCATAAAAAGTAAAACTATTGCTCAACTTCAGCATTTCAGTTTGCAAGTGGAGGATTGTGTAACTGAATGCATCTTTCTCAAATACGTATTCCTCCATATATGAATTCTATCACTTAGGAAATATCTCAGAAAATTTTTATTTATTTATAACACTCTTATCCCATCACAATCAAATGATTTCTGACAACTTACAGGCTATATAAACAAGAGTACTACATTTATAATCCCATCTTTCTTTGCTTAATGTAATTCAAATCACACTGGCATTCGCTCATCCAGACACTGGGTAGATGTAAATCTGCTTATTCAGATTTAGGATAAATGCATCACATGCTGTCAGACAGATACTGTTTAGCTCCTGGTTTCTCCTGGTATTTTCATTCGACATTTTGCTAGGGACAAAAGTGTAGCACACAGGTGTTTACAAGTTAATGAGAGTCAGGCTTCTGCATACAATTGAATGATGACTTTGGCTAAAAGAGGTGTCTGACAGAAAAATCACTCTTGTTTGATCTTTGAACTGTAACCCCTTAAAACTTTATACAAAACCAGTTCAAACTGTGTGCGAAGTGCGTGATGTTCTTTAAAGAAAATACAGGCTTTGGCCAAGGGAGTTATGGGGTTGATTTTGGAGTAAATGTTGGAAGATAATTTATAGCTCTTGTTCTTGCCACACGTCATTTCTTCTGCATGAATTTGTTTCTTTGCCATCTCCCTCCTGTGGTATAAAACATTTTACACGGAGTGTAGTTCAGCGTGTGCATAGAGGCATTTCAGACATACTCCCTTCTCCCCAGGGTTAGTGAATATCTCAGAATGACATCCCACAAAGCTTAAAAAGCTCTTCCTAGAACAAAACAAGTCTTTCACCTACCTACCCAGACTTTTCCATCGTACATTAGAAGTGTTTTCTGCTTTCATGCAGAGATGAATGGGTTTTTATTCATTCATTGTGCAGATTTAAACTTATGTTACATGTTCAGAGACAAAGCAATTGCACATACTTTGTTGTTTTCAGAGAAGCACAAAATGATCACTATAGTGAGACCAGCAGTATGGATGGAAACTCTAGGGATTCAGATATCTTTCAGCCACCGGTAAAAAAGGTAAGGCTACCTTAGTAATTCAAAGCATAGCATATACATTTTACCTTTTTTTGGATAATGCAAATCCTGTTTCTTATGCTAGGTTTTACAGAGCCCTGATTATATCTTCTCTTATAGGTAAAGCTGCAAGAGTCTATTGAATATGAAGATTTAGAAAACAACAACAGCGTTAAAACTATTGCACTAAATCTAAGGAAATCAGATAGGTATGTTTTGGCCTGAGAGGTGGAAAAGTGCAGACCTGAGATCTGTAAATAATGTAAACAGAGACCCTGTAGAAGAAGTGGACTATTTCTCAATAAAATGCTGAAGCACTAGATACCAGTCAACAGTGAATCAACCCTCCCTGAACCAGCCTGTTCTTTCACTAGGAGGTTTTCTAACAACAGGCAACCCCTTAGTTTCCAATATAGATGTCTGGCACAGAATTTACTGTTTGTGCTAAATGAGCTAATTGATCTATAGTTTTCTGAATCATCTCTGTTACCTTTTTTGATAGTAGGAGAGATGATCTCACAGTTTTTAGGCATAGACTATTTTTACGTCATGCTGATGAAATGGCACTAACAGAGAAAAAGGTACTAAAGTCTTAAAATAATCTGAAAATACTGAGATTTAAGTTTTTATTCCCAGAATGTTAATTTTAAGCTCTTCTCTATTCAACAGGTATTACCATGGTCCAACACCAATTCAGTCACAGCAATATGCAACTAGCCATGATATTATTAATTCTTTGTATAGTATTAGAGAAGAAATGGAAGGCTATGTACCCAAATTAACTCAGGTAGGATAAATGTTCCTGCTTTTAAAAGAAAAGCATTCAAAATGGAGTGCCTGGTATCCTTTGGGGATTAGATAGGGTATTGAAGCTGCTTATTTACATTGCTGGAGGGAATGTGGAATGGTTTCAGAAAGATTTTTAACAAGCATGGGGTACTTGGCTTGCAAGTTAGAGGAACTATTATTGTTGAGATTTCTCCAGTTACATGTATAACCCTATTTTAACTTATTTATTTATTCGCCATTAGTACACATATTTTATTGATTACAGTCTAAATTTTACTGCAGAGGAAGGGAAGGATAGGCCAGGATAAATGGGAAGGCAGGAGGAATGTGCCATTTTTTTCATTTGCTAACACAGAACAAAGAAATCATTGTCCGGCTAAATCTGGGGCCCTTTCCTTCATCTGCTAGTTGAGTAGAAAGAGAAGAGGATGTTAGAAAGAGCAAGAAAAGAAGAAAGATACCAGAGAGAGGAACAGCGCCTAACAGTTGAGAAAAACCTTTACTGGCCTCAATGGTTCTGATATCAGACAGACTATTTTCTGACTAGCTTTTCCTTTAATTTGATGGATTTTAGTTGTGCCTTACGTTTTAGTTGATTGTATTGAAAAATAACTTGGCAATAATTGAGATAGGATATTCTACTTCTAGTAAATATAGGTACGAAAGAACTGTCACCTCAGTAGTGAAATATATAGCTGTTATAGATTTTTGTCTAAGTCCTTATGATTCAAGCTCCATTTCAACTTTTTGTTTTCTTTTTGCTACTAAACTAACTGAAAATAAATCTTTATCCTTCCAGGTTCTCTCAAGTGGTGCTGCCAGTAGTACTATTACAGCCCTGTCGCCTGGAGGAGCACTTATGCAGGGTGGAACACAGCAAGCCATAAATCGTAAGAGCTTGATATCTTGCTTATTTGTGACTAATGAGTTGTGCATAATCAACTCAAATGGTCATGACAGTACAGTAGTTATATCAGTCTCTTCAAACAAGGTTGGGAAAACATGCAGAACAGGGCTTTTGGAATTCTTTCCAATCTCTCAAAAATAACTCCACTCTAAGTCAGAGAGATGAACAGAGTACCAAACCCCTTTATCTAATATATTCCAACATTCTCTTGGGTTGGAAAGAGTAAAATTAAAATTAAAATGCATCTAGTTGTACAGTCCAAGCATTGACAGAATTTAGAGTTTGCTATCAGCCCCTCCAGTTTCTAATCTGCAGCATTGAGAGAAAATTCAGATTTTCAAGCATGTCTTATGACATACTCTTGCACACTTACTTCAACAAGCCCAGGAAGATTTCAGAGCCACTCCATGACATAGTCTCTCTGCATATATATATTCCTGTTTTCTGGAAAGGACTTAAGACCTGGCTCTGCCAGCTAGCATGGAGCGATAAGAGTTTTAATCAATCCTGGGGGTGGCTGGCACCCTGATGTCACTCCTGAGTTATTCGCCAATTCCATCATTCTTGGAATGTATTATTTTTAAGATTTGTTTTTATATTTTAATTGATTTTATCTCCGTTGTAAACTGCCCAGAGTTGCTTTTCAATGAGATGGGCTGTGACAAATTTGATTGTGTGTGTGTGTGTGTGTATGTGTGTGTTTAAGTAAAATATGGAATATTATCTATAATGAAAGTAGTCAAGATATACACAATATGGACTTAGATACAGCACTTCTTCCTGGAATCCTGCCTGAGGAAAGTTCCACTTTAGCTGATGATGAGTGCTTTTTGCCAGTTCCTCCCTTTGTCTTGCAATCCTAGCCACTTATCCTGCAGAGCAGACTTGCAGGTAATGGTGGTCACCTTCTTTCCCTTTTCTCCATTGGAAACCATCTGCTGGATCAGAAGCTTTTTGTGACCTGAAAGAATCTCAGTGTCTGTGGAAGAAAGATCTTGAATGGAATTGTTGGCCTGAGAGCTAAAATTTTTGAGATCTTGTTAGTACATATGAGAGACCTTTTATGACTATGTACTTTCCTTCTTTATGTTAATTGTAGAGATGTTGCCAAATGATGTTCAGTCTGAACTGAAGCACTTGTATGTTGCAGTGGGGGAGTTATTACGACACTTCTGGTCCTGTTTTCCTGTTAATACACCATTCCTGGAAGAAAAAGTAAGAAGAATCTGCAGTAAGGTTAACTAGTGTTTCATAGAGGGAGCAGTTAATTAAAAGCAAACACGCTTCTTATAATGACTGTCATATATTAAAAAAAATTACAGGGCATTTGGGCATTGATATGTACGGCTATTTGTACACAAGAAAAACTTTTGTATTGGGGTAAATTTAATATTAATTTCCTAGTTTTTGGATCTCATATTTTCTAATTATTGTTGCTTGCTTAGATTGCAACAAGGATTTAGAAATTAAAGGGTATAATGAGTTATAGAAATTATTATATCTTAATCAGGCATAAAGTCTAAATTGAGTATGCATATTTCAATAATAATAAAATAAACCTTTTAAGCCGCTAAAATAAGAGTAGTGATATATCTGCTTAAAAACAGAATATGTGATATTATTAAAATGTAGGCCATACACAATGCAATGTTAGATATGGGCAAAACATTACATGCATGGATTGTGTTTCATCCCAACATGGACCTGAAGGTAGTGGTGTTCCATGATGGGGAAGCAGGAAAAACAAAGGTCATTGAAAGAGGAAGCAATTGAAGGGATGTTAGAGAAAGGAAAGTGTGAGAAAATGGGATGAGAAGCTGGCTGAGCATGCAAGATGGGGAAACAGACATGGGAAAGGAACGAGCAGGAAGATCAGGTGGTGTTGGGCACTTAGGCCATGCAGAGAAGGGTACAGGATGAGCCAGCCTTGCCCCTTTCCTCATATAAGACCTCTCCAGATTTGTCTCACCCCAAACATGGAACCACCTAGATTTCCAGGCTTTGATTTGGCTGAATCACAATTCACCCACTCACCTGGAACTTTAAGGCCACAACGTTTTTGTGCAAAGAACAAAAACACAGTTTTTGTTTCATGGACACCTGTGATACTTACTAAAATGTATATATTAAATTCATATTTATTATTTTTGAAGGAATGGTGTGATTTAAGTAAAAGAGCTCCATGTGATTGTTTAATATTTTCTATGTGCTTTCAGGTTGTAAAAATGCGGAGTAATTTGGAAAGATTTCAAATTACGAAACTATGCCCATTCCAAGAGAAAATTCGAAAGCAGTATTTAAGCACAAATGTAAGAAAAAAACATTCTTTTCTCTTACCCTCCTTAAATATAATGTCTAAGAGTGGCAAATTGCTTTGTTCATAAATAACTCAGCCAATCTTATTGGTTATTAGAAAATAAATTGGTTAAATTAGTGAGACTTTATAGATTTGGAAGTTTTTAAATGAATACATGTTTCTGGAATGAACAATCACTATAGAGTCATAGGAACATTTCCTATAATTATATTTTTCATTTCTAAAATATCCTATTGAAATTCAGGCAACTGTTATCCACTTTTATGGGGTAGTTTTATGTAGATTCTCTAGTTGTGATTTTGATCTATCCATTGTCCCTCAAGAGAGAGATGTTTGATCTAAGTTAAAAACAAATATGGTTCCCTTTTCTACAAATTTAAGAAGTGCCCCCATCTTATTTGCAATTGTTAGCCAATGAAAATATCTGACTTTAAAATGGCTAAAATAAAAGAGTAAACACATAGTTTGGTAGAGGAAAAGAGAGAGAAGTCTTTGATTCTACCTTTGTGTATTTCTTAAATATCACTGATTTCTTGTGGCACATTTTCTTTTGTAGTAGTGGAAATTGTTTTTGTAATAAAATTTGTATTCTTTTCAGCTGGTAAATCACATAGAAGAGATGCTCCAAACAGCCTACAATAAATTCCATACATGGCAGTCCCGACGTATGTTGAAGAAAACGTGAAGACCACAGTGTTTCTAAATGGGGAAGAATTTGCAATAGCTGTAGGAGCACAACTACTAACTGTGTGTAGATCTTACAGAAATTGCAGGGGATGTCAGCATCATAAAGACTCTTTAAAATGATGCTTACTGAGCTTGCACCTTTTTGGAAGAGAACAGAGGTTAAACTTGAAAACTAAGGAGTTTAAAGGAACCAAACCAGAACAGCTAAGTGGCAAATATACATATATATATACACACACACACTCACCCCCACACACAAAAGACACTGTTTACTGCAGTTACTCAGGAACTGCTTTTGATTTTCATAAGAGCTGCTTTCAGAAATAAAAACTTTAAGAGAGGTGTATTAATAAACTCCAAGATTGTTCGTCTAATTTTTTAAAGTGTATGGCACAGGGTAGAACTTAACATTTCTTTATTTACTGTATCCTAGCATTTTATTGAATTCTGTTTGTACTTCTAGAAACAGGTTTAAAATTTTACACAAATTAAAACCATTTGTTTCAAATTCCTAAGGAACTTAGATGCAAGAAGACACGTTTTTGTCCTGGTTTCCTTACAAAATCAGTCAGTGCACTGAGAAATGCTGTGTTCAAAGGAGACACACTTGCAGGCAGTGCAGAATTTTATGCAGGATTTTCACCAGCCATTGTTTGCATGTTTTCTTTGGAATGTGAGTGTGTACTACTGTGGTTTTTTTTAAGTCTTGACTTTGTTTGGAGGTGAGAAATTCATTTTTAATGTAAGTTTAAACACTTACAGAAGTAATAACTTTTATACTTTTCACAAAAACAATCTTAAATGTGTTTTCTTTAGTTCTTTCCTGATGACTGTTAGCGCTGTATTTGGCGACTAGATAATCATTGAAGAGTGACTATCCCATATCTTTAAATATATTGGGAATCCTTACAACATTTAGATACAAAAAAGAGGCAGTTCACTCTTACCTAAAATGTACCTGCCATGTATTAAGTACTTGACTTACTAAAGTAAAAGTAAACTTGTTTTGCATAATCTATGGAGTCAGACTCCTTATATTTGTTGTCTTAATGTCTTCCTCATTAACAGTTCATTCTTGGACCAAGCAAATGGCTTATATTATGTGTAATAAGATGTATTGAAATGACAAGCCAGAGGCTTATGACTGCATAAACAGTAATTTTACTGGCAGATATTGGAAAAGTGGAACCCTTCTATTATATTCAGATAGTTAATGCCCCTCCCCATTAAAGAATACTGGAGTTGTATTACTAATTTACAGTGGATTGATATGGTGGATTGCTATCCCATCTACACTGTAGCACTGATCACTTTGTGAGCTGCAAGAGTTTCTCCTTATATAAGAGCATGTACTTGTATACATGCTCTCAGTGTATGCCAGTGATTTTGATACATAGCAACAAGTAAAACTTTAAGCAGCCACTGTTCTGTACTGAAATACTATGGAGTAGATTTAAGGCATTAATTTTAAATTTGCTACTGCTTTTGTTTTCAGAGAAGCTGCATGGTATGTACTACAAAATGATACTTGTACCCACTTACCCACTCCAAAAAAGTCCCTTTGTATTTTAATTGTGTTGCTCCCAGCAGGTTAAAATGGTTTGTGAAAAGCTGAAATTAATCATGAAAAATAAAGAATTGACGCTGCTATGGGAATATCATCTTGCTGAAATATAATTCTGGTAGTATGTGATTACTTAAATTTATTTGGGTAAGTTAATTTTGGTGACCTTGTTGGCATTGTGCCCAATTACGGATTTTACACACAAATCCTCAAACATCATCTCTGCAACAAAGAGCAAACTGAAACAGATTCTGAAACAAATAATTTGATTGGGCTTGAGAGCTAGATTGACTTTTACAAACACATTCTAGCTCATCTTAGAGCTGTGAAGACAAGAATACATTTGCACTGATATTTTTTTGAGCAATAATTAGATTATGTAAGCTTATAAATGTGGGTTTAATCAGAACTTGTTCAGGCAGATAACTAGATTTATAGTCATTTGGCAAAAGATGAACTGCCTTCTTCCTGGTTTTTTATTTCAAATATATAGGCTTTGAAGAAAAACTACAGTTGCAAAAATATTAAGTGTTTTGGCTATATTATTTGACAAATAAGACCCATAAGATTCTTCTACCAGAAGGTGGCAACAGCAACTACTGGGCATACTATTTATAGACAGCTCTCTTCTACATTTGCCATCTGGCTTGCTGATTCCATTTCTACTTAAGCATGATCCAAAACAGATAAGTGATTTGAACATTAACTGTGAAATGTCTTTTGCTAACCATACAAGCATTGGAATCTGAACTTATATTTAATAGAAACTCATAGAACCTGTATCACTGGCATTGATAAAAAGCTGTAGAATAAATCTGAATTCTCTACTCAAGTGTTTGCTGGTGCTTTAGGATGTATTTTGTGATTTTTCTTACACTCAGAGATCTAGAATCAAGTATCTGCTAGTGTTTTATGCCTCTGAATATTTTAGAAAGCTGATAATACAGTCTAATACATTGGTCCATAACTGGCTTTCAAACTTTGTCTGCAAAAAGGCTGGATTTCTATATTTCTTGAAATTTCCAATTTTCTAACTTCTACTTCAGATTTAAAAAGTAATACAGTGCATTGGCAATCACAAGAACTAGTTCAATATTGTTATCAGAGGAAATGTTTTTCACTTTTTTCTAATTATGACATTATTTAGGGATAGACATTCTGGGACATGGAACATTTATGTTAGGGAAGTACCACTAATACACCAAGGCCTGCCTTCTGTTGCAACACCTGTCCTTTAGAATTATATCTCTGTGGCTTCCACCCTGTTGGCATTCCATAAAGCCTTGAAGACCTGGTTGTTCTAGGCCTTGGGGTGAGATAGATGAGCCTGTGTGTGTGCATGTGTTTCTGTCTGAACATTGTGCTTAGATCCCATCTTGTTTTGATTTGTATTGGTCTTTATGCTGCCAGAACTGATTGCTCTATCCAATAGCAAAGACTGAAACAAAAATGTGCTCTTGACAGATTTTGCATACCTTCCTGAAAACAAATAGCCTCTTCTGAGAAGACATTAAGAGGCATTTATATTCTCTTGTCAAAGCCTGAGACTTTCAGTAGGCATCAGGAACTCATCACAAGATCTCTTTCACAGAGATCAATCTCTTAACAATGTGAAACTTCTTTTGAAGACTTAAAGGCTAAATATAGTAAAAAGACGTAAGAATTGCCTATAAAATGCAAGGCATGGGAATTGCAGGTTTCACAGTAAAATAAAAAGGATAAATCATGCCATGGCCTTAGCACAATCATGGTCTTCCAACAGCAGTCTGGCTGGAGTGTTTGGGACCATCTGTAGGATCAGAACACTTTTCAATTGAGGCACTATGGCTGAGATCATAGTCTGCCTCCTTATCTGTAATTTGAAATATGTGCCTGGTAAGTAACCCATGATTGGGAGGGGCAGTGTTTGAAATTTTAAGATTATTCAAAAATCTAATCAGTCTGCACACAAAAATGGCTTAATGTGGCTCTTTTTACTTTCTCTGCTTTATAGTTGACAATCCCATACCTATTCCAACCCTTTTTACAAGTTGATAAATCTTTAGTAGAAGGTAAGTGAAAGGAATCATACAACAGATGGAACATCAGCCATACTTTTGATTGTAGATGAGTTTATAACTTGATTCAGGCTCCATTAATTTGGTGGCCTTTTATTCATTAGATCCATTCATTACTACATATGCCATCTTTTTCCAAGGAGCTTGAGGCATCATCCATAGCATGTAACAATCTTGTGGGCTGATTGTACTTACTGTAATCCAACCAGGTTGCTTCCACAGGTATCTTTGGGTGACCAATAAATGCTAGATGGTTGTTGAGTTTTTCAAAGCAGGCTGGATAATTTTTTTGGCAGTCATTAATGTCACGATTCATTCATTGTTCTACTGGAGAAACTACTTACATTGATTAGACATCTGCTTTGAATCAGACACATGGAATTACTTGATGCAAAACAGTATGTCTAGTGGCTTTTGGGTGGGTCTAGGTATCAGAGGATTCACCTTCAGAGTAATAAAAGCTTAGAACTACCTGCTTTTGATAAATGCTACAATGAGAGATACCATCAGATAACATCAATGAGATTGGCTGGTGTGGGTCTTCCGGGCTGTGTGGCCGTGTTCTGGAAGTTTTGTTTCCTAACATTTCGCCAGCATCTGTGACTGGCATCTTCAGAGAGCAGGAGCACAGACAGGAGCAGTTCTCTCTGTGCCCAGGATGATGAAAGCCTTCGACAATACATCAATCAGATTGATCATAAACTTTTACTTCAATGTAATGTTTTCTTCAGACATCACTCCAAAAACATTCTTGAAACTTTGAGCAAATTTTTCAACTAATTGTTTTGCAGCTGGGTGGCAGGAAGTTGATTCCATTCTTTTCAGGAACGTCTGAAACTCTTCAGCTACAAATTGTAATCCATTGTCACTTAATTGTAATGCCACACCTATCCATCCAAAGAGATTTCTCAATACAACTATAGTATGAGTAAGTGTTGTCGAAGTTACTGGAAAAACCTCCAGCCTATTCGAACATGCCTATTCGAACTAAAAAGGTTGTGTGCATAAATGGCTCTGCAAAGGCTATATGAATTTTTTGCCATGGCAAAGCAGGCCATTCCTATGGGTAAATGGTGGTCTTTTAGGCATCTTTTGGACAAGTTGGCAGCCTAAGCAATTCTTTGCAAGCTGTTTTGTTGTTCTATTTATAGCCACCAAACAAAACTACAAACAAGTGTCTTTGTCTTTACCACTCTGAGATGTCCAACATGTAAACCCTCTAATGCTCAAGCCCCAAGCTTGAACTGTACGATGATTTTCAGTAACTACATAATACAACTGCTGTCAAATGCAAGTTCATCATGGCAATAAAACCCTATAAACAGATTTTTGCTATGTATGCTAACCATTTTGAGACAGTGTTGGATTTCTCCTGGTTTCTCTTTGAATCATCTGAACTGTGGTGGGAAGATTCAGTCTCCGTGAAAGAAAACATATCAAAGGAATCCCCATCTGATGTGCATTTTTAGGTGGTTTATCCTGTAGAGACAAATACAAAATCCATCTCCATTTGCGTTGATGTGTGTCCTTTTGAATTCCATTTTTGTGTCTCTGTTCTCCGAGGAACAAAGCCCAAAGCATTCAAGCAGTTGCTGTAAGTGGAATCTGTTTTGTGGATTGAAGATTGATAGTAATGGCTGATGATTAATGATGAGAGTAAATTCCCTTCCATACCAGTTCTAGCATTGTAGTGTTTAACACCCCAAACTAAACTTAGCACTTATTTGTGCAGAGTTCTCTCTTCTGCTATGAATGAATCTAATGCAAAAACTATCAGGGGTTCACTGTCATCTTTTATGATTTGTCATAACCATGCTAATATATGTTGGAGCATCACAAGTCAAATTCACTGGTAAGTGCAAGTTATAATTTGTGAGCACCATGTCTGATGTCACCATTTTCTTTACTTCCAAAAGCTTATTTGCATTGCCATTCCTCCCCACTTGTAGTAAAATTTTAAGAGATATAGCACAGCATCTACATTTGGCAGGAATTTGTTATAATAATTATTCCTAAAAAGGGGTTTTAGCTATAACATATCTTGTGACTTTGGAGCATTCACAACTGCTTGAATTTTGTGGAGTCCTTGGTGCTCTCTGAGCTTGGTTGTTTGCTTGCAGACATTTCATTACCCAACTAGGTAACATCATCAGAGAAAACCACACTCCCACCAAAACTGGCAGGGCAAGCTATTGTATATAAACAGGTAGCAAACCCACACTCACTACACTGATATTATCTAGTTGAGTAATGTCTGCAATCAAACAACCAAACTCAGAGAGCACCAAAGACTCCACAGTTCAACCCTGAGCTATATATATTCTCTTCTATTGCTTGAATTTTCTCTGAACACTTGTGTAGGATTTGTGCATCAAATGGTGTGACCACCTACTGTTAGGTTTAAAAAACACATATTTACTGCATCATATTCAAAGGCCATAGTCTGTCAATCTCTGTAATGCTACCTTGAAATTTTGCAGATGTACTTCAGTGACAATGATACCATCTAAATAGCACAGTGTTTTTGGACAGCCTTGTAGCACTTAGTCAATGGCCATCTGCCAAAGTGCTGAAACTGAGGCTACTCCCAAAACAAGTCTGTTTTTTGCAATATAACCCTTTATTAACCTTGAAGACTCAATGTGACTTCCAGGTTGGGGGCAGCATTCCTCCAAATACCAATTGCTTAGGTACAACAGAAGAAGGAAATGTCTCCACCTTCGGCTTGTAAGCACCCCAGGGTTTCTGACTGACCACCACGAAAAACAAAATGCTGAACCAGTTTGGACTTTGGCCTGATCTAGAAGGATATTCTTATGCTCCTGAAAACTTGCATTTCATATAAACAATAATGCTGTACATGTTGACAACATTCTACAGAAAACAGTTAATATTTTGTCTTAGAGAAGGACTGATGATTTACCATCAATTTGATGTTGACTCTTAGCAAACAAATAGATTTTCTCCATGACAATCTGTCCCTAACCTGGTCCTTCAGGTCTTACAACTGTGCATCTATTGTGACTGTAACTGAGTCCATCCACCTTGCTGCTATTTGTTTTCTTCTTCTCTTTCCTTCCACCTTTCCCAGCACCAGAACCTTTCCAGAGAGCTAGGTCTTTGCATCATGTGTCTGAAGTAGGATAATTTGAGCCTGATCATTTGTGCCTCGAGTGAGAACTCTGGGTTGATTTGTTTGATGATCCATTTGTTTGTTTTCTTGGTATTCTTGGCTGCCCATGGTATTCTCAGGAGTCTTCTCCAACACCAAAGTGTAATGATCTGCCACCCGCTGCTCCCAAGTCCAGTAACTTCTCTTGCAACCAATACTGATTCAAAAGAAAGTTCATTTATTGAGAACAAGTGTACAGTTCCAAAGCATTGCTAAGACTAAGCCTGTGTGCGCCAAAAGTTGTTTTTTACTTTTTCCCTCCTTCACCTCCCTTGCCTCCTTAGTCTCCTGATTCTCCCGCTGGTACAGCCTTGAGCATTCCAGCGCCTGTGATAAGGAGCCATCTGCCTCTAACGGTGTTTCATCCATTTTCCCCCCATTCCCCCCCACCTTTTACTATGGCAGAATCTCAGCATGTAAAAAGCAAATACCAACTAGCCAACATTAAAATCTACTATTAAATCTTGCAAGGATTCTGACACAAAGTTCAAAAGCTTCAATACTCTTCCTATCCTGCTTATTCAAGATCCAACTTTTGCTTCCAAGGAACTTCACAGGGGATACCAGTGATTGCACTATTCTGATCTTTGTAAGTATAGACATATATATTTTCTATAGCTTATATATATAAAGGTCTTAGAAATAGATGCTTTTATAAATTAGACATTGTTCTAGGAAAGTAGGTTTTATCTGGTACCTGAATGTGAGAACTATAACATTATTTTGTTTCCTTGCCTGGTTGACCCTTCAGATGGTTACTCCCACCCTAGTCTCCCCAAGATTGGACAAATGCAATGTGCTATATGTGGGGCTGCCTTTGAAGACTATTCAGAAGTTACAGCTGGTTCAAAATGCAGTGGCATGGGCACTGATGGATGCTTCTCATTACACCCATGTGCCATTGCTGCTTTGCAAGCTGCACTGCTACCAGTTGGTTTCTAGGTGCAATTCAAGGTGCTGGTCATCACCTATAAAGCCCTTCATGGCAAAAGGCCTGGTTATTTGAGGGACCCCCTGTCTCCAACTGTTTCTGTCCTTCCAATATGATTGGATAAATGTCATCTTGTGGGGTTGTAGAAATGTGCCTTCTCTGCCATAGCCCCTGACCTGGAACAGCATCCTTCCCGAAATATGGATGGCTCCTACCCTCCAAATGTTCTGGAAGTCTCTTAAGACCTGGA
Source organism: Python bivittatus (assembly GCF_059951505.1). Taxonomy (NCBI): domain Eukaryota; kingdom Metazoa; phylum Chordata; class Lepidosauria; order Squamata; family Pythonidae; genus Python; species Python bivittatus. The sequence goes on from NW_028277075.1 coordinate 59,392,278, forward strand.
TTTGTTCCAAGGCCTGACACCAGGGTGTTTATAGAGCCCCTGTCAATTTCTTTACTGGACGTTATTTATGTGGTTTTGTTTGAACAATCATGTTCCTTTTTTTAATTATGTATTCTTTTAAATATTGTAAGGAACTCAGAGTATTTTTGGAATCAGATGGTCTTGAAATCCAATAAACAACAAACAAATCTATCTTACATTTTATTTTCTGTGCTAAATCTTCCTGTTTTTCCCCTTGATCTTTTGGCTTCAACAAATTATTTTTAAGCATAGTCTAGCAAACTTTTAAGAGGTTCATTTTGCTACCAGTATTCTGAAAGTAGTTTCTAAATAATTCATGCATGCAACTGCATCAGTGATATAACTATATTTGTCATGCAGTAAAAATAAATAAATCCAAGATTTTGTGCTCTGCTATGAAATCAAACCCAGAAACGCTCTCAGCTCTGACTAAACCCACACCTGGATGCTAACTAAAATAAAACTGCAGTTTGTCTAAGTACAGTATTATATGCACTAATTCATGAATAAATTCCATGGAATTTAGCAAGACAGAGTTCTGAATGAACATACTGTACACAGAATTGGACTGCATGCCTGCAAAGTCCATAGAGAAGCTTATAAATACACACATATGTGCCAGTTTGGGGTAGTGGTTAAGGCATCAGGCTGGAAACCAGGAGACACTGAGTTCTACTCCTGCTTAGGCACAAAGCCAGTTCAGTAACCTTGGCCAGTCACTTCTCTCAGGCTGAGGAAGAAGGAACTGGCAAGCCATTTTATTCATTCATTCATTCGTGCGCGCGCACACACACGCGCACACACACACACACACACACACAGTCTATTTATTAAGTGCATAGCCTTTCTCATTTGGTGTAGACTGTAACTACCAACATTGGCATTATTGGCTGGAAGATAATACTGGTCGTAATCCAAAGAACCTGGAGGGTACCAGTTTGAGGAAGACTTACTCTAATTTTTTAGCTAGGCTCACTTGACAGAATTAGCCAAAGCCAAACAAACTACTGTTTGATATTCTGGATGTGTGACTCCAGACGCATTAGTTTGCAATCCATCATTGTGCTTTAGCATATTGTACAGACCCAACAACTATAGCTTAATAAATCATGAGTAGAAAATCAATGTTATAGCCCAGTGAGAGCCCCAACATTGGCTAGTTATCTTGGCAGCTGCCAGGTTCAATTTTTTTCTTTTGTCTACTTATCTGTGTTCACCCAACACCCTAATCTAAGGAATCTGCTTCTGTGCACACTACCATCTTACATATTCCACCACTACCACCCCCCACCCACATTCCATTTGGCTCTTTAATAAAGGGTTGGATATCATCTGAATTCAGGGAAGCTGCCATTTGGGGTTTGCAGTAACAGGAATTAAAACCTTATCTCAAGCCTTTCAGTAATCCCAAATGGTGGGTGCTCTGGGTTCTGATGACACAGAAAGTCCAAGAGTTTGATTAAAGAGATGCTCATAAGAGTAGGTAAGATGGAGGCACAATTGCTTGTTACAGGAATGTCCAGTCAAGATTTGGACCATGACTATGTGACTGAAGACCAGGTGCAATGCAGGGGAAAAAGGGGCAAGGTTTAAATTGCATTGTTCAGTCCCCACCCCCAGATGGCCCTTGGTCTTAGCATGTCATGCAAATATTTTCCTGCTGTTTTCTCTTTGTGGCATTCTGTGATCTGAATTTGCTGAATTGCCTGTACTAGTATGCAAAGAATTTCCCCCAAGTAGAAGACTGAACAGATAACCTCTTAAAGGCCACTCTCAGCCTCTTGGACCAATTATATCTACTCTTTGGTTCTCAGGGGATTGTGATTTCCATACAGATTTAGCACTTCCTTCCCCCTCCCCCACAAAACTTTTTTCCTCTCCTTCTTTGCTTGCTTGTGTGGTTCCTGCCAAAATGATGCCCTTTTTCTGAAAGAGAGCACACATAAGCTTGTTACCCAACTGAAATAAAGGATGCACTTGCTTGATGGTAAATGCTGATTTAACTAGACAGATGCAGTCACCAGGAGATGGGCTCAATGAAGCCACCAAAAAAAAAAAAAAAATTAAAAAGTTTACCTGTAATTTCAGCTATAACCCTGCCTTAAAAATGTAAAACAAAACAAAAACAAAACCCTTCTGAATGAAAGGTTGGGCCCTGCATAATCACTCCTCTTCCTATCAATACCAAAGCAGAGGTGGTAACTTGATAAGCATGAATTCAGTTGCTCCTTAAAGCTGTCAGCTGCAACAATGGATATTGTTGGATAACAATGGATAACAATGGATAACCTACATGCATATTTTCCATGAAATATAAGAGTCACTGTGTGTGAGGTGGGCGGCTATATAAATGTGACATATAAATAATAAATAAATAAATAAATAAATAAATATTAATCCTCTGAGCCAACATCCAGCCCATAATGCTAATCATTGTCTATCATCATACTGAAGAAGTCTCAAGGCAGATGGCAGGTACATTGGGTGGTTCCAATTTGTTTTAAGCACATCAAGTACTTTACAGGTAAGATAAATTATCTTAAAAAAAAATAAAAACAAAATCATTGTTTACATTTGCATTTTGATGCTATATTTTGGATGAAATTCCACTGAATTCAATGGGGCTTACAAATAGGGCTACCAGAACTTAGACAGCAAAAATCTGGATGACCATCAAATAGTAGCAAGAAATCCAGGTAACTCTAAAATTTTTGCTACCATCTCATGGTCACCTGGGTGTTTGCAGCTGAGATCTAGTGGTTCTTGTTGTTTAGTCGTTAAGTCGTGTCCGACTCTTCGTGACCCCATGAACCATATTGTGCCAGGCCTTCCTGTCCTTCACTGCCTCCCTGAGTTTGCTCAGTTTCATGCTCATTGCTTCAGTGATGCTATCTAACCATCTCATCCTCTGCTGTCCTCTTCTCCTTTTGCCTTCAATCTTTCCCAGCATCAGGGTCTTCTCCAAAGAGATCTCTCTTCGCATTAGGTGACCAAAATATCTGAGCTTGAGCTTCATTCTACTTACCAACAAATATGTTTATTTGCTGGAACAAAAAGAGCCTCCCTGTATGATAGCTGTAAATTAAGACTCCAGAGATTTTACAGAGGGTCAGGGAGGCAGGGAGAAAAGCCTTCTTGACCTTCCAAAATGCTATTTTTGGACGCTCAATATCTCTTACAGGGGTTATAACTCAGATGAAATGTCCTTATGCAGTCTTTGCTGGGAATGCTGTTAAGAAGTATTTCTGAGTTACATCCCTGGTTTGAGAAGTCATGAACAAACTAGGGAATATGGCAACTGCTGTTCTCTCAGCATTCCAGCTAGCTACCTGAAAGGGCAGACAGAATTAACAGTAGCAAGATAACAGACAGGACACCTCAGCCAGCCAGGCAAAATATAGACCATTTTATCGCCCTCCAGTAGGAACAAGAGCAGCCTATTCCAGAAACAGAGTAACTTCTAGCAGGGAGTAGAAATAAGCAGAGAGAAGAGTAGGTTGAACTCTTCTCCTTGATGTGCTACCTTTTCATTGTCACTGGGGTAGTCCAAATCTGCGTTCCACTTGGCAACTTTGTAGTCCAGTGGTTTGCAGCATCACTGTCACCAAAGATCACAAATTCAAAATGTTCACTGACATGAGTTGATCAGTTTACTGCTCTACCGTATTTAAAGTATTATCTTCCTATAGATAAGATTATAAATATGAACCCCATTATAATAAGATTAGAAAATACTATGAGTGGTTGAAGATATTACAAGAAAGCAATCCACAAAATGATGTTAGAATTAGTATTTAAAACCTGGTATTACAATCTGAATATAATTCCTAAACCAGCATCTCCTCCCTAAGAGAAGGCCTAGGGTTCTCAGGCCTGGGCTTAATGTATTTGTTGGGCTCCTGGTATGTTTTTATTGTTATGGCTGTTTTTAGTTGGGGCTGTCCATTTTCTTTTATGCTTTTTGAATTGTTTTAACTGTGTATTTGAATTTTGTAAGCTGCCCAGAGTCTACTGGAGTGGGCAGCCATAACAAATTTAATAGATAAATAAATAATAAGTTTCTTGGCTGTTTTAGGTTATTTTACTATGATATACAAAATGTTTACTAAACAAACACAATGGTTCACACATTCTTTCATTTCCATCAGAACCACAAACCACAAAGAAGGAAAAGCAAAGAGGGAGGGAGGGAGGGAGGGAGGGAGAGAAGGCCAGGAAGAGACAATAAAACAGAATAGAACAGAAACAGAATAGGTTGGAAGGTGTTGTCCCTTCTAAAAGTAACAATGGACACTCTTCTTGTATTGAGCAATGATGGGATCTTATTATTTATTACTTTCTGTCATTTATATCATTCATCCCCACATAAGATTATGTCTGTCTGTCTGTCTGTCTGTCTGTCTGTCTGTCTCTCTATCTAATTTATATGGCTGCCCATCTCACAAGGAATTACTCTGGACATTATACAACAAAGTTATAAAACAATAAACATGTCAATAAACTTTTATTAAAACGTTTTAAAAACATAAGGCACACAAGAGATTAGATTAGCAAGGAAGCCACCTCAAGATCTCACCAGTCCCCTGGGATCCCCAGGCCTGATGACAAAGCCAGGTCTTGAAGAACTTCTGGAAAATAAGTAGGGAAGGAGCTGACCTCACTTTGAGGGGAGAAGGAGAGGGGACAATATTCTATAAGGCAAGTGCCACGGTAAAGAAGACCCACCTCCTAGGGCCTGCCAAGTATAGTTCCCTAACAGACAGGACCCACAAGATACCTCTTCTGCCAGATCTGATAGGACAGGCAGATATAACTGGGAAGAGGTGGTCCCTCAAATAACCTGGCCCCATGCCATGAAGGGCTTTAAAGGTCAAAACCAGCACCTTGAATTGGACCTGGAAGCAGACTGGCAACCAATGCAGTTTGCAGAGCAGAGATGTAATATGTGCTGTACTAGAAGCTCACTTAACTGCCCGCACCGCTGCATTTTGCACCAGCTGAAGCTTCTGGATACTCTTCAAGAACAGCCCCATGTGGACCACATTACAGTAATCCAGTTGGGAGATGATTAGGGCATGAGTGACTATGAGCAGAGCCCTCCAATCCAGGAACAAGCAGGAGTTGTGAGTCCAGGATTGTGCACCAGGTCTGTCTGGGGCAGGGCAACCCCGTCCACCACCAAAGATGGCATAGTCCTGGAATTGGCAGGCCCCAAAACCCAAAGCCACTTAGTCTTGCCAGGGTTCAGCTGAGGCCTGATGTTCTCCATCCAGACCCTCACAGCCTCCAGACACTGGGATAGGAAATTCATGGCATCACTTAATTCACCAGGGGCAGAGAGATATAGTTGGTGATATATACTGATGATATCTCACTCCATGGCGAGGTATCCTTAACCTGTCATCTTATGTGTTGAACTTTTATTTCTGATAATCCTAATGTCCATGCTAGTGGAAAGACTATGAAAATGAAAGTAAGGCTTCTAGATCTAGGCTGCAAAAATCATCTACCATTCTAGTTGAGTAACTCTTATCACTTGCACTATGAAAATCATTTTTGTTGGACATTTGTACCAAGGCACCAGTACTCAAGCACAGCAGTACTGCAGTTGAGCAGTCTGGTTCACCTATCAACCCATACCTCCCTTCCCTGTTGTTTAATAGGTTTGAGCTTAACACACTATGTGTATCCACCTATCATGGATTGTCAACTGTCATTATGAGCTTAGGGTACAATACAAACCCAGACAATGAAGGCTTATTTAATGTACCATGTTTAAACATACCATGGCTAAGCACATAGGTGTCCACAGATAACTCTAATGAAATGCAAATGCAAATGTGTTGGTGGCATCATGACACAACCACCACCACCACCCTTTGAATCCTGAAGACAGACAAACGTATGTTAGTCACTGGGTTTGCAGTATATTATATCACACATTTTATCATCCTTCACAGATGCCTATGGTTAAGAGTGTTCTGTAAACAAGATCTTGTATCCTGCTGTGTTTGTAGGATCCAACAAGCCATTGTTTACTGAATGAGGTATTTAATTAACCCAATTGCCTAGATTCACACCACAGCAAACCAGTACACCCTCTAAACTAGGGAAGCAGACGCACGTGCAGCAATATCTTCCAAACAGCAACTGGGTTGGGGCGGGAGGGATGTCAGCTTAGAGAGAACATTGCACCAAATCATAATCTAAGTTCACACAACACAGTAGGCTAAAAAGGGAAGGCTGGTTTGAGGATAAGCGTACTGTATGAACCTAGCAAATACAGTAAATGGTTCAGCGAGCAAACTCAACCAATTGAGTTACAGTGGGGCAAAAGAGTATTTAGTCAGCCACCAATTGTGCAAGTTCTCCCACTTAAAAAGATGAGAGAGGCCTGTAATTTTCATCATAGGTATACCTCAACTATGAGAGACAAAATGAGGAAAAAAATCCAGAAAATCACGTTGTCTGATTTTTAAAGAATTTATTTGAAAATCATGGTGGAAAATAAGTATTTGGTCACCTACAAACAAGCAAGATGTCTGGCTCTCACAGACCTGTAACTACTTCTTTAAGAGGCTCCTCTGTCCTCCACTCATTACCTGTAGTAATGGCACCTGTTTGACCTTGTTATCAGTATAAAAGACACCTGTCCACAACCTCAAACAGTCACACTCCAAACTCCACTATGGCCAAGACCAAAGAGCTGTCGAAGGACACCAGAAACAAAATTGTAGACCTGCACCAGGCTGGGAAGACTGAATCTGCAATAGGCAAGCAGCTTGGTGTGAAGAAATCAACTGTGGGAGCAATAATTAGAAAATGGAAGACATACAAGACCACTGATAATCTCCCTCGATCTGGGGCTCCACGCAAGATCTCACCCCGTGGGGTCAAAATGATCACAAGAATGGTGAGCAAAAATCCCAGAACCACATGGGGGGACCTAGTGAATGACCTGCAGAGAGCTGGGACCAAAGTAACAAAGGCTACCATCAGTAATACACTATGCTGCCAGGGACTCAAATCCTGCAGTGCCAGACGTGTCCCCCGCTTAAGCCAGTACATGTCTGGGCCCATCTGAAGTTTGCTAGAGAGCATTTGGATGATCCAGAAGAGGATTGGGAGAATGTTATATGGTCAGATGAAACCAAAGTAGAACGTTTTGGTCTAAACTCAACTCCTCGTGTTTGGAGGAGAGAGAATGCTGAGTTGCATCCAAAGAACACCATACCTACTGTGAAGCATGGGGGTAGAAACATCATGCTTTGGGGCTGTTTTTCTGCAAAGGGACCAGGACGACTGATCCGTGTAAAGGAAAGAATGAATGGGGCCATGTATCGTGAGATTTTGAGTGAACACCTCCTTCCATCAGCAAGGGCATTGAAGATGAAACGTGGCTGGGTCTTTCAGCATGACAATGATCCCAAACACACCGCCCGGGCAACGAAGGAGTGGCTTCGTAAGAAGCATTTCAAAGTCCTGGAGTGGCCTAGCCAGTCTCCAGATCTCAACCCCATGGAAAACCTTTGGAGGGAGTTGAAAGTCCGTGTTGTCCAGCGACAGCCCCAAAACATCACTGCTCTAGAGGAGATCTGCATGGAGGGATGGGCCAAAATACCAGCAACAGTGTGTGAAAACCTTGTGAAGAGTTACAGAAAATGTTTGACCTCTGTCATTGCCAACAAAGGATATATAACAAAGTATTGAGATGAACTTTTGATATTGACCAAATACTTATTTTCCACCATGATTTGCAAGTAAATTCTTTAAAAATCAGACAATGTGATTTTCTGGATTTTTTCCCATTTTGTCTCTCATAGTTGAGGTATACCTATGATGAAAATTACAGGCCTCTCTCATCTTTTTAAGTGGGAGAACTTGCACAATTGGTGGCTGACTAAATACTTTTTTGCCCCACTGTAGCTCAATAAATCAAAGCTAGAGCTAACATACGGGGCTGCACAAATCTTCACGACCACTGGATGGCAACGCAGTTAATGCTTTCTGCCACCTAGTGGTCAGGTCACCCGGGAAAGGCAGGCGCTTGATTTTCTCAACCTGAAGCACAAAGGAGACCCGAGCTCCCCACTGAAACGCCCACAACGGGGAGCAAAAGAAAGGAAGCACGTTCCTCACGTCTTTCCACCGGCATCAATTGCCCATCTGCTGCTTTCCCCTCACAAGGCAACGGACGATATTGAGGTGAAATCCGAAGGAGTCTGCCATCTCGAATCGCCCAGGCTGCCTCCCACCCCTTGTTCTAAAGAGCCGACACGTGCCTCGCGCAGTCCTCCTCTTTTGGCCACCAAAGAGATTTTCCGGGCCCCCCAAGGACTGGGGCGATAGAACGGAGGGACTTTCGAGCTCAGGCGCTCCCGAGCACGTGCGAGGAAGGGGCGACTGCGCAGCCCGGCCCGCGGGACTCTCTCCCCCAGACGTGATGCAGGGCACGTCCCCCGGTGCCCGCCCCACTGACGTCACGCAGGGAGTCCCTATTAAAAGACCTGCCGCCTTCCCCCCGCCTCGCGGTACTGCAGCGGCAATTAGCGGGGTTGTAGCGGCTTTGCTCAGACTACCAGGTAAGGGAGCGGGCTGGAGGGAAAGAGGACCGAGCGTTTCGCACAGGAAAGGCAATCTTTCTGGAAGCCGCTAACTGGGAGAAGGATGCGGGGTCCTGTAAACGTGAGGAGAGGGATGCATGCCTACGCATAAATACTCCCGCGCGCGCGCGAGAACAAAAGTGTGGACGCGGTTTTCTTAGTGGGATTTGGAGGATCCGCCGCCTTCGTTACCGCTGAATTCTTTGGCAGCAAAAGTTTGGAGAGGAGTACTTAATTGCTCTCTTCCTTTGCCCCTCCCCGGGTGGAACAGCTGGAGGGGAACAGTTGCAGACGGCTGTCTGTGGAGCGCCCCGAGTCTCTTCGGGGACACGGGGAGCCCCGGGGTTTGGGTACGTCGGAGGAAGGATGCCATCCCTGGGCCGGGCCGATAGAAGCCTGCGAGAGGAGCGAGGAGCTCTTCCGAGCGAGCGGCTGAGGGGCTCGCTAAGCCCGGCGGCGTGGGTACAACTTTGCAGGGTCCTGGAGAGGCAGTGGGGGCGTCGGCTTGTCTGAAGCCTCCGCTTCGAGGGACTCAGTTCTGCAGCCCCCCCCCCCTCCCCCCGTAAATCGGCTGGCGGAGCTGAGGAACCAGCCGCCTTTTCTAAAGCTGCGTTCACTTCGGCTCGGCCCCTCGCAATGGGCTCAACAGGTTTCAGCATTCCCGAAGGATTTAGTCCGGCTGGCTCCTGCATCGCCGCCGCTCCTTCGATTTCCTGTGCAGACCGGGCGTCTCGCGCTCTGAGGCTCGCGGCCGCCTTCCTTCAGCCTCCGGAGCTGGAAGCAGGGCCGTAGTCTCGCGGGCAGCGGTCACTCCCTTCCTCTTTGTGACCGGAACGCACTGAGGAGGGAGCGAGAGGGAATTGATTCATTGCTTTGACCGAGGGGCATTTCCCAACGGCATCGTTATCGTCTGTCCCGGAAAGACGGGGATTTAGAACTTAGCGTCGGGAAAGGAAGGGGGGGGGCGGTGGTTTTTTGCTCTGTATGGGAATCGGGCTATGGGCGAAGAGGGTTTCTTTCATTCCGTAGCTGGATGCGATTGTTCACAAGTTGCGCTCGTTCCCAGGAGCGGCGCTGCTGGAGATGGGGCAATCAACTTGTATGGCCCTATAGGAATGCTGCGCAGGAGATGCGGGTCTTACAGCCATCTGGCCACAGACGGGGAAAAAAGCGATCACCATGTAGAATAAAACAATCTTCCTGCATAATGCAACATTTTTTCAAGCTCCTGATAGCGACAGGAATATCCTATTGTATTATTATTGGCTTACTTTGTCCTTCCTGCAAGGAGCTTAGTGGAGCCTAGATAGTCTCGACTTCTCCCAATATTATTCTTGCAACTGCCCCATCAGGTATGCTGAGAAAGACTTGGCACACAGAATGTCCCGGGGTCATTCACAGAACAGTAGGACTTTCAAAGAGTGATCAAAATCACACAGCTCAGCATTCCTCAACTTGGGTGCTCCCTAGAGATTCTGGGAGTTGCGGTCACAATTTATCTGGATGGTGCCAAATTGGAGAAGAGCCACAGGCAGGGAACAAACAATGAAGAATTTCAGAGAGTTGGTACACACAGTCTGTCATTGAGTAAATTAGCCCTGAAAATTCATGTGCAGGAAGTAATACAGATATCATCACCTTGTGAATAGGATGCCTTTATCTGGCTGCTTTTCAGTGTTGTGAAGTTTGAAAATTGTGGTTTATTTTTATTCTGTATTGTTTACTGAAACATGATTTTCCTCATACGTGTGAAACATATATATGCCTCTATATATCCAGAACCCATAACTTCCCTGGGAAATTCCTTGACTTTCTGACTTGCTACTTGTGTAATGCAAGTATGCTTTTATGTCTAATTGCATCCCTGATATCTTAGTCCTGTGGAGCAGCTGAAATGCATTGCTTTTAAAATTGGCACACATAATGTCCTAATGTCATCTAGGATGTCTGGCTCTAGAAGGAACCAGTTATATCCCATGACGCATATAAGTGGCAGACTGATCAAGGAAATATTGCAACTGCTAATTGTCTGTCTGTAAGAGGTTTGAGGCAGTATACATAGCTTTGACTCCACTGTGAGATAGGCTAGATTTTGAGAAAAAGGCTGGTCCAAGATTGTCCAGAGCAGTGTTTCTCAACCTTGGCAACTTGAAGATGTGTGGACTTCAACTCCCAGAATTCCCTAGCCAGCATGGCTGGCTGGGGAATTCTGGGAGTTGAAGTCCACACATCTTCAAGCTGCCAAGGTTGAGAAACACTGGTCCAGAGAGCTTCATAAGAATTTCAGAGTGGGAAGGTCTGGGTTCCATCTTGACCATTTAGCCATTATATCATAGTGCTTGTAAATACACTTCACTTTCATAATCACCATTCAGAGTAAAGCAGCAACTTTTCAGTTTCAGTGCTGTCAATTGGCTGGTTCACATGTACTTGCCTATTGTAGATCTGTAATGTCTGGTGGGCAGCATGTTAATTTCTGCTCTATGGTGATACATGGTGTGAATTTCATGATATAGCTAAATCAAATTAATATTTTTTAATCAGTAGAGAAGTTCCTAATATTTCACATGTTCCCATTTTATAATCTGTGATTGCATTAGAATTTGTTTAACAGCTGCCTACAGGTAAGTAAATGTCCCAGTAATAGAACGGTGCTCTGTGGCCAGCCTGCTTGACGGACATACTCTTCAGACTTCAGTCTGTTTTTAGTCATCATGGTATTTTTGCAAAATTCAACCAGTGCCGGTTGTGGTGCTTCACCACAACACACCAACATATCTGGAGGGCCTCCTTCAGGGACACTGTTTTCTGCTTTAACCAGCCATGTATAGCTACAGACTGCAAAAACAGCAGAGCCTTACCCTGGTTAATGCAGACAGAGGATCCGCCTCTGAAGTAATGCTATTCTTAGAGCAGCGTGCGGGATGTAACATATTGAATTGCTTGCTCCATATCAATTCTGTTTTATGCCAGGACCTCACTTGGATTGCTTTGCCTTGAGGGCTGTTCGTGCACTTTGGCATCAAAGGAAAAAAGTACTTTGCAGCAAGTAGGAGAATGAAAGTGGCTCCTCTCTGCAGCTCCTAAAAGCAATCACACTCTTAAGATTGTGCTGCTGCTGCTGTCTGCAGCTGCATCAGGATCCTAAGACATGAACTAAGACGTTAGTTAAAGGGGTTGCAGATGGGTACTATGTTCATGCCCCCATACTTGTATGTTCATGTTTCTTTAAAATCATGTGAGCAGATACTGAGGTTCTTGGGGTTTCAAGCTGTCTTCCTCCATGCAACTGCAGTTGAGGAGCTACTTCATGTACAGGAATTTAGAGTATGAACTGCACCGTTCATGATTACTGCAGGTAGTCCCCAGGTTAAAATAGTAGGTTACAGGTTACAGATGATCCATAGTTAAGAACAGAGCCTACTGTAGCAAAATTCAAGTTAAATACACAATGGTTCAAGTTCATTACACAATACTACTTATACAGTATTATACAATAATACCGTTCCAGCTTACATTCAAATTCAACTTAAGGATAGACCTTGGGAAGGGAACTTGTTCTTAAACTGGGGACTACATGTATATAGCTGGCTATTCTATAAACTTTTTAAACGTTGTCTTGGATCATAAGTAGTGGTGTGTCATTCCATGGCTGCTTCTAGTTCTGTAGAATATATGTAGGGTATCTCCATCCTTCTTATGCTGCATTATTTCATCCTTTTAACAAATTTTTGCAATATGCATTCATATGCTGCCCTGTTTGATTGCATCAACTTTGGATTAAGCAGTGATTTTTATTTATTTTGATTCAGAATAAACTGATATTTTAATCCTAAATGTTTTGGATGATAAAGATTCTGGGAGGAATTTTAGTTTACGGACTTGCTGTTATGTCCTCTGTCTCTTTCATCTACCCTTCATAACCCCTAGTCTCTTTAAATAGACAAAACTGTACAACTTCTCTGTTGGTACTGCCCACCTCTTATTTTCTATCTGCCGAGAACTACTTCTCTTCCAGCTATCCCTGCCTTGTGACTCAACATCCTGAAGATTTCCATGTGTTGCCCTGTCAAACGTTACTTTCTTGATGCCTGCCATTAATTTCATAGCTGCTCTGGCTGGCCAAAGCTGTTTTTCCAAAAATATACATTTAAAAAATCTGTCATAAAAATGTGCCTCAAGAGTTTGGGAAAACAGTGGTAACTGCTGTTTCAGCTTACAACAGATGCATACATAATAAAATTGAATACATTGTATCTAGAAAAGGGGGTTGAGTTGAACTCAGTTGATTGGTCTTATTTTATCCCCAATAATGTATTATATATAATCAGGAAATCTAGTTAAAAGTCAGACTGTGTAGATCTGATTTAACTCTCTCAGCAACAAAGCAAAAACTGAGTCTGTCTCTTCTTCAAAGCTGAAGTGAGCCCCATTAATTTCCACTGTTCTGAATGGCATCACAAATGGTGGGACAAGCTCTGAAAATCAGAAGCCTAGACAACTTAGCACAAGTACAGACTCAAGCTTTTAACTGAGCTTGAGGTAGAGATGAAATAAAATGATTGCACTAGTTTGGCTTCTGAGAACAAGATACTGTAAAGTCACTTTGTCTCTGCCTTGGTGAATCTGTTGATTCGTTCTGTCTTGCCTGAACTGTGTGTGGATTCAGTGTTGGGAAATCACTGATTTGCACTAACAATAATACGTTGAACAAATTGTGCTTTTATAACATATGCATACACTTATCTGTGTTTTGGCTTCTAACATCTGAATGAAAAATCCTTTGCAATCATAAAAAATAATGGCAATATTTTTACACTCATAAAAAATTGCAGGTGGTGGTGGGGAGAGCCAGACTTTTAAAATATCACAGTGCCCTATAATCACTTGTCATTCACTGACCATTTTGAGCACTCTTTTTGTTAATTTGGGCCTTTGTGTCCATGGGAAGCACCATTGTCAATGTTTGTATGGGGCACAGCTTTCAATAAAACAGCATTTCTTAAAGTGTGGTCCTAGGACCCCTGGGGGTTCCCCAAGACCCTCTCAGGAGTACTCAAAATCAAAATTATTTGCCAGCCTACGTTGAAAAATAATACAATATTAAAATCACATCAAACAATCATGAGAGGTGGTAGCGGCAGCAAATGCGTCAATTTTAATTTTAAATATGGTAAATATCAATAAACATAACCCATACAGACAAAAACTGTTTTGGAGTCCTCTGTAATTTTTAAAAGTGGGAAGGGGTCCTGAGAGAAAAAAGTTTAAGAAACTGCAATAGAATATGTAAATGTAATGGTTGGTGAACTGCATCCGGACAGCATCAAGGTGGGGCATAAATCCTAAGCAGCAGAGAGAACTACAAAATAATAGCAAGTATTGTGACTATAAGGAGGAAATATTTACAGTATATGGAACAGAAGAAGGTTTTAATAAACTTGGATAGTGAAGCAGTGTAATGATGCTCAGGTGACAGGAAAAGGCATAGGTTTATATTTCTCCTTTGTGCTGAAGCTAGTTAGTTGGATGAAAGGGCAAAATAAACTTGTGATTAATGAACTCTGGTAAATTAACCTTTGCTTTTGATAATTATTGGAAAATTCTTTTAAAAAGCCAGCAGCTTTACCGATAAAACTGAACAGAGGCGTAATTGGTTTGGCTGAGGAAGTGGATTCTCTGTGGATCAACAATCATGTAAAGTCTACGAGAAGCTCTAAAAGTTCACGCAAACTTCAGTCTTTGGAGGTTAACATTCTAGTATGGGTCGAGCTGAGACTTCTGGATCTAACTTAATAGTTACTTCTATTGGGTGGCAATCAATCATTCCCCCCTGCTTTTTATTCATAGCTTATGTACATTGTAGCACTGCAATTTGTAGATTCCTGTCCTTTAGCTTTGTTGCTTTTGGGGGTTTGGTTGTTTAAATTTTATATTTTGTCACCTCTTCTACTTTTGCATTTAATAGGCCAGTTTTTCATAATGTTTAAAAAAAACACATGTTTCGTCTCATGATTGGCTTCCATTTAGGGAATAGAAGGACATAAGGCCTCATTAGTTTAATTAGTATCCAGGGCTGCTGGAGTTCATGTGCCCAAGTGAAACTGTGTATCAGATTGTACCCTGAACCAGACTGTCTTTATAGCAACAAACTTTCTGAACTTTAACTTTAAGCAATCAGTTTCATACTGCCAGTTCTGTGATCTCTGTGTGCATAGTGCAGTTTACCTAAGACAAACAATATGTTGTTTTCACTGCTCTTGCCTACATGACTCCCATCTCCATTGAGTTTCCCAGTTGCCATCTAGACTTTGTGCCTGAATGTGTACTGAGTAGGTTGACAAGAGACCGCAGGATGATGCCTCTCCTGATACTCACTGGTGTTGCCAGATCCTATGATTAGATATGGTAAAATGTTGACTGTGCAGATTATTGTGCTGTGAGAAATTATTGTGAGAAATCAGTAGGATCAAAGGCATGTCTCATGGGACCCAGTGGGACAAATTCTCCAAGTCTAACCTGAACCTCATATTGAAGGGTGTACAGCTTCCATGATCAGTGAGGACAACATTCCCTGACTCTCAGTTCATGTGCCTTTATTCCATTGCATCCACATTCCTTGTGAAAACAAAATCTGTTAAAAGCCAAATTGAAAATAAAACAATTCTGGCACATGTGCATAATTAAATAGATATGTGTGTATGTGGGGACGTAAAACACCTGAGTGCTGAGATAATGCTAGAAATGAACTGACAGCAAATGTAATAGTACTATCTAGCAAATGATGAATATAGGACAATGGGCTTCTTGTGATTCTTTCTTCCAGTGTTACAAGATGTCTCTCAAAGAAAAGCTGATTGAAAATGTCCATAAAGAAGAACATCCACAGGCCCACAACAAAATCACTGTGGTTGGGGTTGGTGCAGTTGGCATGGCTTGTGCCATCAGTATTTTGATGAAGGTAAGAGTAGCATCATATGCTGTGTCCATCTGAATTGCAGTGTTTGGTCTTCTTTCCAGTCTGTTTGAAACAGATTGCTGCTGTGGATCCAGTGCACAGATTTGGACTACTAAAGATGTGATCAGTGTCTTTAAGCTAGTATACTTGCTTCTAATATGACCCTATTCCTTCCTTCAATTTTTGCCCATTGCCTTCAAGGGTACTGTATCTATCTGAGGTTACTCATAACATAGTGGGACCGTGCCAGTGGTAACACAACATCTTACCAATTTTAATGCAACCTATAAAAAAAATACTCCTTAAGACAATCGTTTAATGGAAAACTGCTGAGCTCTGTAAGGTATAAATCCAAGAAATTATTTTTGAAATAAGTTGTATAAGCAGACTGCATTTCTGTGTAGTTCTGCATGTTTGTGTTCTACATACTACTAAATGTTGTACTGATTGTTTATTTAGTTATTTTTGAAATGTTAAGAAGCCAGTCTTGCCTGCCCAGATAAATAGATATATGGATAAAAACTTTAAACCTTTCATTCTGTTGAAAATACTAATACTAGGTTACTAGAACTCATCCCATTGGTAGGGTCAGAATTGAACCAACAGTTCTTGTACTATAAGTCATCTTACAGGATATCATACAAGCTATGTCATCTAGTGGGCCTTCTTTCTTATAGCATCTGGGACAGGATCCCCTGGAGATTTGTTCACTTGCCTTCAAATGAGCCCTTTTTTTTTTAATGTTGTTTTTCCTGTATATAATTTTGTGAAATTGCCTGGGGTAGCTTTTGGGCAGCCTAGTAATTGGACAAATAAATAAGTCTGACCTGACATACCAAACATAAGCCATGTATGAGAGGTTATTGGAGGCTCCGTAAATCTCCTGGTTTTGCCCAGGAAAGTGATAGATTACATCTGGGATTCCATTTGGCTGCCCAGGTAAGAGCTGGAGAGGGTCTGTGCTAGTGCTTAGTTCAGGTCAGTGAATGCCATTCTCTCTCTCTCTCTCTCTCTCTCTTTTTTACTGTTTGGCCCTTTTTTAGGATTTGGCTGATGAACTTGCTCTTGTTGATGTTGTGGAGGACAAGCTGAAGGGAGAGATGCTGGATCTTCAGCATGGCAGCCTCTTTCTCCGAACACCAAAGATCGTCTCCGGCAAAGGTTAATCTTTTATGTTACAGAAACCCTCTTTTGTTTTAGAAAGGTGGCAATATCTGATATTTCACTGAAGTGAGTGCTTTTGGCCATGGAAACCAATGCAATTCCTTTCTTGCTGAGATAGCTCTGAAGTTGGTGCTGCTTAATTCTGCTTCTCTTATGAGGGGTGAGCTGCAGATGGTGGATTTAATCAGCCACAGACCTGAAGGTTTACAAATTGGTGTGGTAGCTACTCATTGCTGATATGTTTCAGGGACACACCCAAAAAAATCCCAAAACAATACTAACATAGATAGAATCATATACCATACAGTATATCTATTGCCACAATTTTGGAAAAGTTAATCATGTCTAATAACATTGATTTCAGTGGGATTACTCAGAACATTACTAAATTTGGATCCATCTCACTTGGCTTTCCAGAATTGTAAAAACAGATCTGCTTCACTGTCACTATGTCCCGATGGCAGAATTTTAGCCTTACATTTTTTTCTGCTCTTCTTTTGCCAGTACTGCCAGACTCCATACTTCAATAGCATAAAATAAGTTTATTTTTACATTTTTCATTAAATTGTGTTGTAGTCAGACTGCCATGCTTAGAAAAGGATTAAGTGGATTGTAGCCAAACCAGACGGGTGTCACTTTTTTTACTCATTATCAAAGATAAGCAAAAAGGATTTTTTTGGAATATATGCAGGTAACTGAAAACAGAAGCAACAGAATCAGACTTCTCCCTTTCATTATCTCAGGTCTAAAATGGGAAGATCTTAATACTATTTCTACATTATAATAATCCTTTAGGCTAGTTCTTACATTCTATAGCCATCATGCATTTCCTTCTTGGGGTGTACAAGGTCGTATGCAGGCTGGCTGGTGTCATGTTGGCTGTATGCCTCCGTGCTTCTACGTGGCTCCTTGCTATTAAGTGATTCCTGTTATAGCCATTCAGGAAAGTGAGATAATATTGGACTGATTTATGTGTGAAGAGCAGCTATATGACCTCACCTGAGAGAGGTTACATTAGCTGGGGGCTCCACCTTTCAGTTTGGCTTGTTCACTTGGCTAGTTTTAGATATGAGAAATTCGGAGAAACACAGGGAAAAAATATATGAATTGACCCTGGCTCCTAGAACAAGGAGGCTATTAAGAGTGTAGAACATAAATCTGAAGTTGACCAGTGAACGAATTGAGAAGGGGGAAAAAATTATTGGTGCATGTCCAGAAAAGTTATCAGCTAGGTTTAGAAGTAGACATTTTGGCCTTTGGCCCTGAAACAAAACGTGCTGCCACTTTGCGTATAGATTTGTGAGGCAGATAATAAAAGAGAAACAGAGATTCGCAAATCAGAATTTGCTTCTAAAGAACAGTGAGCTCAGTAGTGAGTAGAGCAGTCTTCTGTTTTGAATCGCTGTTTCAGAGATGTTTTCTTTTTGCTTTGTTTAATCACAGCCCCGCCTGTGTTAACAATGTAGGTCGTAGCGTTTCATGACCAGGTATCTCCCTCACCCCTTCTCAGTATCTTTCTTATCAAACCCAAGAACTACAGGTTTGGGTTAATTATGGGTCTGCCTCTGAGGCTACAGAAGAGACCTGGGCTTTGCATTGACTCTGCTTGAAAAGAGCTAGTAAAAAAATCAACAGGATGTGAAGCTCTATTTTACTGTTTTTTCCCCAAATGCTTTTTTGCATGGAGGCTTGAACATTCTAGCAACCATCGGAATTTGGGGATGTTTGTTGAAAACAGATTTACATTTTCTCTTGGATACATTTAGGAACACATAGGGTCATCATCCTCAACCAGCTTTCAGCACTGTTGGACTGTGAAGTCCCAAAATTGGCAGATCTCAGATGAGGAAGGATGATGTACTTCTTGTTTGCAGTTGAAGCAGCCTGTAAGTCTAAATGAATAAATGTCGCAGGAAAGCATAGATTCCCTTTTCATAGTTTTATAACTCTCATGCTTATAGACCTATTCTTCTCTGACTTTTCATGCAGTCTGTTCACCTGTCACACAGATACATGCTGAAATGTATGTTGATCATACAATCTCTTTTTGGCAGACTATGCTGTGACTGCACACTCTAAATTGGTCATCATCACTGCTGGAGCTCGTCAACAAGAAGGCGAGTCTCGCCTTAACCTGGTTCAGCGCAATGTGAATATCTTCAAATTCATCATTCCCAATGTTGTCAAGTACAGCCCTCACTGCAAGCTGCTTGTTGTTTCCAATCCAGGTTGGCCATCTCCTTTTCTGAATGTTTATAGTCTATCGTTCGTTGTCTAGTGTTTTTAATGGGGGAGGGGCATATGCTTTTTTGATGGAAATCTAAATTTTCTCTTGTTCTGCATCTTGTGGATACTGAATCCACTTTTTTGAGTGCTGAATCCACTTTAGTACATATTTGCAAAAGTCTGGCAAGTCCAGTACAAGTGTAGCAATACCTTTCTTCATAATGAAACTGGAAGTCAGCCCTGGGAATCTTATGTCCCCTTCCACATGGGATCAAATGTCTTCTTCCTTATTTAACCCTATTCCTTATTCCAGGGTAATAGTGACATGGGGATGATAAAATAGGAATCAGGATGGTTTGTTACTGATTTAATAGGGACCCCAGCAAAATGTTTCAGTATGAAGTATTGCAAAATTCCATGCTCTCTCCCAAGATATTCCATTCTTTCTTTTCTACCCTTTCTTTTTTCAGATTTTTTTTAAAAAGCCTGCCTGCATTCATTGAGCATACTAGGTCTTGATTCTACATTTGGATTCTCATTTCTGCTCAAGGTTTTCCTCCCTAAATTTGTCTTGATACTAATGCAACTATTAGAGTTTTGCCTCCCCCCACTGGGACCTCCTCCTTATGTGTAAAAGTGGCTCTGTTTTAGCCACATAAGGACCCGCACCTTATGCTAAGCTGTAATAGAGTTTATTTAGTTTTGGCATAGCTTTTTTTGTGAACTGAACTATTGGTGGTTTAGTTACCATGGTTAGAACAATCATGTAATCCCAGAATAAGTTTGCTATAAAATATAGGATGATATGAATCCAGGAAAGTCAGTGGCCAAAGTCAGTGTTCACCTTTTCTCTAACAGTAACTAAAGCAAGAAGAGTGACTTAGTTCACAATAGGGAAATAAAAGTCAGGGACAGGCAATCAGTTGCAGTTGAAAGAGAGTTTCACTATGTAACTTTGAGTCAGGAGGGTTTAATATACTTTTTTATTTGCTAATTAAGTGTCTTTTTGATAATTAGAGGGAATGCCTAGATTCTCTACAAAATACTGCTCTGTAGCTAAATTCAAGCATGATATAAAGCCAAACAAGTCCACATCATGACTTAGTGTGATGTGTAAAACCTACCACTGGGAATGGAATCTTCCAAAGAACTGAAGAACATTCTGATTCTGCTCCAGATCATGCTGATCTGGCCGTTCCACAGGTGGTCTGGAAGTTAATCCTCCAAACCGGAAGTGGTATATGGTGTTCTGGTGAATGCTGAAGTCCTCCCCTCTGAGAAGTAGGCCTTATGTGTGAACCCAAGCTTGATATCATCATAATGAATCACCGTTTCTTGTGATGCCTTACTGAATGACTGAATCCAGCCAAATTGAGACGGAAGCAAAAAAGAAAGCTTTCATTGCTCTCCTGAATAGCCAGAGAGTGGGATGATCTTAGGTGAAATTGTTGCTCAACCTCTCACTTCCTTGATGTATGTTTTTCTGCTCTACCTTACTTTGTAGAGCTGCCTAGTGCTTTGGATTCAAAGGGGGAAATGGTGTTTTAAAGCATCTACTGGTGTGCAGTAGCTGGCAACTCCTTAAATCAAAATGTTTTTTCCAAGCATCATATGACAGTTGTGCAGAATAGGTACACAATCCTAGGGAAAAATGCAGCTGCATTAAGGAGCTGATTCTGTGACAGCATCCTTGATGCTCCAAAAGTATCATTTTTCTCTTTGATCTGGCAGTGCTGCACAGCCACAATATTTTGCTCAAATGAAATCTCTTACAACTAGCCTTACATTCCCCCAAATACACAAAGAACTCGAATAGTTTTCTCATTTACATGAAACAGCCAGGAAACTTGGAAGAGGTATGTGACTTACCAGGCACTTCATATTAAAATGGGAGCAGGGCAGGTATAGGATTTCTATATTTGCCATTCCCAAAGCAGGATCTTGTTCTTATCATCATCGAGGGAGTCCTATGTACAAGTGGAAATAAATATACAAAGTTGCCTAACTTAAAATGGTCTGTGATTCTGACCTGTGGACAAGGCCTGCTGATTCTCTACAGCACTTAGCAAGCTGTTCTTCACAGTTTCTATCCTTAATATAGCAGATATTTTCCAATTTAATCGTTGTTGGTTTTTTTAATCAACAGTGGATATTCTGACCTATGTAGCATGGAAAATCAGTGGCTTTCCTAAGCACCGTGTTATTGGAAGTGGCTGTAACCTGGACTCTGCCCGTTTCCGCCATCTGTTGGGTGAGAGACTGGGTATCCATCCTCTTAGCTGCCATAGCTGGATTGTTGGAGAGCATGGAGATTCCAGTGGTAAGCAAGAATTTTTCTCTTGACCTTAAGCCTAATTATGTACCAAGATAGAATTGAGAAATTATTTTGATAAAAGTTGCAGTTTTGCAACATTTTGTGAAAGAGCCCAAGACTGTAGAAACCTGTGTTGGGTAATCTACTTGCTGTCCTGCACGTGAAACCTTCTGACATCTTCCATGTTCTTGAATAGTATGTATGTGTATAAAATTTTGACAAAATCCTAACTTGCATTAGCTATACTGATATAACTGGAGGTCTGCTGAATTGGAAGTAGATCTGGCTCCTGAATGTTAGATTTACATGCTGAGCAAACCTAAAGAAAGTTTTCTCTGTTCCTTTCTCAATATAAAAATTAATCTACCCTGCTCTGCTACATGAAGGTAACACTAGATGATCTATATTTGACTTCAGTTCTATTCAGAAAAGGTCAGTTCTGTAATCCAAGTAGGCCGAACTCATATCCAGCTGAATTCTGTACTCATAACATGGGAGTTCAAAATAAATCTGTTCATGTAAGAGACTCTTGATGTATGTTGGTGTTCTGTAAAGGAAGGTTGGAGGTTTTTTAGAGTTTGTCGCACCTGATCCCCTGACCATCCTACACAGAAGTTAACATAATAGCTTATAGTAATTAATATAATAATCTGTATGCACAACATGGAGTACTGTGGAAATGTTCTAAAAGTCATATAAAAAAATTACTTGCAGACTTTAGGGAAAGGTCAGCTTAATAGCATCTAATTGTATTATTGCTTTTCTTAACAGGATGTCAGGGCCCAGATTAGCACTCTTTACTCTCATTGTGTTGGATGGTTTTTCTCTAGCAGAGCCAGGGCATTTTACATATGGAATAGCTGAAAAGATGCTGACATTGCTTTCAGTGGGAAGATACATCAATTTCCCAGTTCCAGGCTTGCATTGCTCCACAGGGCACACTAGCTTGTCAAGAACTCCCTCAACTTTGGCAGATCTCCAGCACTTTTTTTTTTTCCTTTAGCACTTTATTTTCCTTTCTTTTCTCTTTATTCACCTCCTGTAAACTCCCTAGACCTCCCAGTATAGCTGCAAAACATAGATAGCAATTTGTTGTTCATAGACATATTCAGTCTATCTTACACTTTCTATCCCAGGAGCAGAAGCAACACTCTGGGGATCATCTGGCCCCAAGACCCAGTATACACTTCCTCCCCTACTATTCCCACTAATCACCAGGTTCCTGGGAATAGTGCAAGATCAGACAGTGGAGTTGCAAGTAATAAGTCTGAATTGGCCCAGGAGACATAGGTTCTTAGACCTGTTCACCTACTTGACATCTCAACTGTGGAGTCTCTTAGCATCACCAGACCTATTGAGTCAAGAGGGGTTGAATCACTGGTTGCAAAGTACATGTTGGAGATTGAGTAGGACTAATTCATCAGCTGAGGATAACAAATCCATGCAGACCATTCTAACCCAAGCCCAGTTTGAACTCTTCCATGACTCAACCTTGGACCACCTGACATGGGAAGTGATATTCCAACTTGGGGCCAAAATCTCAGCAATAAGGCACTATCTACCAGGAAGGATTTCTGTATCGCCCAGCTGGACATTATCACTCTCTACTGAGACCCAAAGTTCATGAATAAGATGAACTTGATTTTTCACTAGAGCCAGGAAGAAATAGTCCCTTCTGCCCCAGTCCCAAGACCCAGTTAGAAAGGAATTGGCTCAAACTGCACAGTAGATGGGTTGTTGAGGTTTATCTGAGCAAAGCAGGAATTCAGAGTCTCCCGGTGTCATTCCAGCAGTCCCACCTGGGCCACAGAGTATCTGTGACCATGGTGTCCTGGTGGATCAAGGCTTCCATGAAACTAGCTTACAAGACTCAGAACGACCCTGCCCTGCAAGAAATTATGGCCCATTCCACTAGAAGCTCTGTATCTTCCTTAATAAAGTGCTGTAAGCTTAACCCTTATGTCTCCTTTGGCAGGACAGTACTGCAGAACATAGTTCTGAGCAAGGACCTAGGATTCCATGCCCAGGAACAGCTCCAGTATGTTTACTGTAGAATACTTTGGCTCTGCTATAGACAATAGCATAGTGGATTTACCATGAAGGTCTTTAGTGTAACATGTCTCTTCTTTGTTCCTATGTTTTTCAAGTTTTTCTCTCCCTTTGAGCTCTCTGGTTTGCCATTCCATAACTAGGGAGAGAGTTCCCCCCCACTGGAAAAAAAAGTCAGAACTTTCTAGTCTTGAATCAGGAGTAGGAGGGAATTACCCCTTGTAGAATGTCCTATCTTCATTGTAGACAAAGGATTTTCACAGTTAAATCCAACAGACGATTTAGTGAGATTTCAGTTTTCTTACAGGTGCCCAGGAATATCCATTCTCTCAATAATGTTATTGTGTTACATCAGCCATTGATAATTTATCCTTCATGTGAAAGACTACACATTGGAAGGTTTGCTTTACTTTGCTCTTTGTGGTACAATATGTGCTACCTGCCACTGTGCCATATATTTCAAAATACTCAGCTACCTACTCTGAACAAAATTTAAATACATATATAGGAAATACTTAGTTAATCATTCTTGCTTTGAGATACAGTGTTAAATCCTTTTCACTTCTGCAAGTCCATTTTTGCCAGTCCTCCATTCCAGTAAAATTATCAGGAAAATGTTGGTCAGATCTCATAAATTTGCATTAATTGCTTGTGCTTCTTTTTGTATTGGCATTTAGGCAAATTTACTACTAAAATTCTGTTTCACACTGTAAACTCTTAAATAGTTTACAGTGTGAAACACTGTAACTTAAGCAAAAATAAAAGAGATCAGAAATATAATATCCAACTTTTAAAATCTGTTACTAGTTTCTCTATGCCTCAAAGGAGCAGCGTTTGCTGCTCCACAAGCCCTTGAGGGAGAAATTATACATAGTACATGGTGTCCAAGCCAAGTTCTATCTGTAGAGGCAGAGAGGACTATTCGCAGCTTGCTTACTGCGTCCAAGCCATTTTGTGTACAGTTGCAATGACATATTAAGAAAATCAGTGTTTCTGGGCTTCCGCACTAAAAAGATTAAGTTGTTAGTTAATCTGATTATGAGGAGGATAAATCTAGGGGATTCATCTAATTCCATAAGGCCAGTGTGAGCTGTCATTTGCTAAATTATTTTATGCTAATTATAAAATTCTATGAATACAAGGAACTTGGATTCTGAAGGCAGGGATAATATTTAAAATATAGATTGAGGATAAAGGATCAGGCTGAGATTGCCGAGGTTGACTTTCATCTCTCAAAGTAAGGTTGAGAGACACAGATGCAGAGTTTACAGAAAACTAGGGTACTAAGAGGGTACCAAGAGAACATCTGAGAGTTCAGAATAACCATCCAGTTCTAAGGGGTCTAGATATCAAGTGGACTTAGTCCTGAAAAAAAGTGAATGTCAAACCAATGCAGAAATAAAATGAAATCAGGATGAGTCTGTTTGGCACACCAGCTACCTATATTCTAAGAGAGTAGCTGCGAACAGGAAGCAAAGGTAATTGTCATTTGATTGAAGCTTGCCCCCTCATGAATCTAGAAGTAATAGGTGCAGCTCACTCTTGACTGGCTGATGATTCCCACTCTGAAGTGGAATGAATCCTTGGAAGTTGATTCCCCAACTCTCTGTATCTTCAGCTGACTTAGGACAGGCACCTAGAGAAGTCCTGGCTGTTACTTCTCAAGGTTATCTTATCTGCTTTTCTTGTGGAATCCTTAGCTGGGATATTTTTGTTATTGACAGACTTGGCATAGTACTTATACTCTGAAGTAGAGAGCAGAAGCTTATATTCATGTCAAGGAAGACCTGGACTGGAAGAATTGAAAATAAATCAAGTAATTCCTCATAAGGGGAATTGTTGAAGAGCAAAATGTACGTAGAATCCTGAGGCTATCCATATTACCAAGAAGCCATTCAACTAAGTCCACTTAGGGAATCAGGATATGTAGGAGCAGGCTCAGAGAGAGGGCAACTCTTTTGTGAGAGGCCCAGCTGTTGTTCTCAATAGTAAGCATTATTTGAGTTGGTTGAAGCAAGTATTTGGAAATACCAAAGGAAATGGGAGAATTAGGAAGGTACTAATCCAGGGGTTAAGACTGATTCACTTCTTCAGATGATGATGGTGGATAAGATTTCTGATTAACAGAGATCAAAATATGTTTGGACAGAGGATATAAAATGGAAGAGCTTCACATTAATTGCTGTTACATTCACATAAAGACCCAAGGTCCACAGTAAAGAGGCACTCATTTGTCAGCAGGTCAGTATGAAAAGGAACTGCTGTTAAAGATTTACTCAGTACTTTCCTGCCAAAGTTGTTCAGCCAAATGTGAGGGGAGATTTGGATCTGGATTGCCTGGAGCTAGTTCGTTCTCTTTTTCAAATAAGGCCAGAGGCTCAAGCTGATTCTTTATAGTAAACACATCTTCCTTGCTTACTGGAATGAAGCCCATATTTGGAACCAGCTCATCAATTTGCAGGTGTTTCAGAGCTTTCCTGGGGCCCTCTTTTCCTTTTTTTTTTTTCTTTTCTTTTTTTTTGGTCACATAGATGGATGGAGGAGGCACCAGGGCAGATGCCAACTAATTATGGCAAAGAAGTGAATAAACTAAATAAAAGCCATGATTCAGAATAAAATCCTCTTGATATATGGCCAGAATGAAACTAAAAGAGTAAATCAAAAAGTAATGTTGTTTTTTATGCTAACCATATCATTTTGTGATTACAATGAGCTTGTGTTCTGGAGGCATGGATAACCTGGAAAATCTTTTTATTTAGTGCCTGTCTGGAGTGGTGTGAATGTTGCTGGTGTCTGCCTAAAAGAGTTGCATCCTGAGTTAGGTACTGATGGAGACAAGGAGAACTGGAAGGAAGTCCACAAGCAGGTGGTAGACAGGTAATACTTCAAATTTATATGGCTGAGAATAGTATAAAACAGATACAGTACATTAATGTCATGACAAAATATCATCTCCAGTTACCTCTATTTAACCATTGACTTAGGTAGTGTCATAACTATTACAAAATCTCAATACTAATGTGGAGTATTGGAATTCATTGACATGGGCTGTCTTTTTTCATGTTTCTGGATGTATTTCTGAAGTTACTTCAGAACTGAAAAAATTGGTTTAATTTGCAAATTAGTATATCGTGTGTTAGATCATTGCCTAGCAATATCATGAGTAGTATCATAGTTTTGCAGACTGATCTAACTTGTTAATCCTTTGCAGTGCTTATGAGGTGATCAAGCTGAAGGGATACACATCATGGGCAATTGGTCTTTCTGTGGCTGATCTGGCTGAAACCATCATGAAGAATTTAAGGAGAGTACATCCAATTTCTACAATGGTGAAGGTAATCAACTGCTTGTTAGGACATTATGGTTTTATAATTTGAGTATTTAGCCATAATCCAGTTCCAAATATCCAACAGGAACTGGAATGCCAGCAAGACTAAACTAAAGAATATTTAAAAATTACACATGCCAGAGTAAATATGGACCTCAAAAGTACCAGCCCCAGGGAAAGGGCAGTGAAGGACACACATTCAGTGGGAAACAGCCTTTACAATAATAAAGAGGTGAGGAAATAGCAAAGTAAAGGTGAAAAGCATTCATGAAGCACTTAATGGGGGAATGAACAGTCAGTGGGAAATAGTCATGAAAGGGAAAGTAGCTGTCATTGGAGAAATAGCACTCAGCAGGGAAAAATATTTAAGCAGTGCTGAAAAAATAGCAGTGAACAATCCTTAGGAGTAAGAATGGGCAGCATGCAGTTTTTAGGGAAGAGAGTGAGTCTAATACATGTTTTGTAGAAGCCCCTTTTTTGGTCATTCAAATGACGCATTGAACATGTAGAGGAAGGGGGGTACTGTGCATGTGCCCTAACTTTGGGATTCCAGAAGGATAAAAGAGGGATTGAAAAAGTAGCTCATATTTAATATTTAATCAGGGTAGATTGTGGAGGGGCAGGGAAGAAGAGAAAGTGGGTAGGTTAGGGGGAAGAGGAAGGAAGGCTTGTGTATCTTTCAGTCACATGATCCTGGTTCTCAAGAAGGGGGTGGACAGAGCCTTCAGAAGAGGGAGGAGGTCCCTTTCAGTCCTGAAGCCATGGTTCTCCTGGAGCTAGGGGCTCAGACCAGTTCAGAGGGTGGCCTTTGGCACGCTGCTCCTTTGTCTGATCTGGGCTCAGTTAATAAGGCAAAGCTGGTTATTTCTTCCATGTTGCAAAATCCAGTTCTGGAAGGGCAGCTCTAGGGATCTGGAAGGCTGGGCTTATAAGGCCTAAGGAGCCAATAAGGCAAAAGGGGTAAGTCTGCTTCTGGAATGCTCAGTAGCCTCCTTGCAGCTGTAACTGCAAACCCAGAGGATCCCGACGGTGCTCTCCACTTCCTTCCCACAGTCCAGTCCATTAAGGAGCCCTGTCTTCAGAAGAAGTTCCCTGGTATAAGCAAAAGTTTGCACGGTGGGGAGTGGGATGGGGAGCTTAAGGGGGGCTACCTAGTTCAGCAATTCCCCCTCAAGAGAGTTCAGCTAGATGGAGAAAAGAGCTCAATATGAGCCCTATTTCACTGTTTCTCTGCCTGGTCAAAAAGTCAATTTCTATAGTGTCTTCTCAACCCTACAGGCAGCATTGGCAATAAACCTGAGCAAAAGATCACATTTGCAAGTGGTTGTGGGGAGAAAGGGAAGCTTCCTTACAAGCATTGCCCTGTAGTAACCCTGGGGCTCTCCGATACCTGCCATGTTCTGAAAAGGGTTTTCTCCTATATCAGCCTAAAATGGTGCACTAGTGGCATTTCAGGGGTGAGTGTCACAGGATAAACAGGAAGAGAGAACAGGTGTTTCTAATCAAATTGTTGGGACCTTCATCACAAGGAGTACATTTCCCATTCTCAACTCTCTTTTCCTGTTTCTTGTGCTTGAAGCAATTTTTACAATGCACACAGGCCTTCCAAGATAGAGCAATGAAGCGGAAGCTTTTTAACATATTTTCTCCCCATAAACTCTGTGGCTTTCTCTAATTTTTTCCAGTGATGAGAAAAATGCCTATTATATTTAAAGAGAAGTGGTATTTCACTGACACAAATATTGTATCTTTCCAGGGTATGCATGGAGTTAAAGATGATGTCTTCCTAAGTGTCCCTTGTGTTCTGGGCTCTTCAGGCATTACAGATGTGATAAAAATGACTCTGAAGAGTGAAGAAGAAGATAAATTGCGGAAGAGTGCCGATACACTGTGGGGAATCCAGAAGGAGCTTCAATTTTAAGTCTGTCTCTTTGCTGCTTATTAATGCGTAACAGATCTTAGTTGATTGTTATCTGCACTTTTCAAATAGGTCAATTCCTTTACCATATGTATCTGAAGCATCAACAGTTAAATTACAACAAAATGCCTGCTCCTCAGTTAGCAACAGAAGCTGCAAGTTTCCTATCTTGATCTGTGAACAGAATAGAAATGTAATGTAGTCTTACAAAGAGACATACAGTAGATCCAACATGTACGTAAAAACACTACTAAATGAAATTCTCCTGGTTTCCCCCAGTTAATGTCAGATCAGAAAATAAGTTACTTGGTTTTCCAAAAACTCAAAAGACTTTGCTATCAAAAATGATTGGCGAATACACTGACCAATACTTTCTGCTGACAGATGACTTAAAGTTCCACTACTGAGCAACTGTAAATGTATTTTTCCTGACATTGCTGCTTCAAGTCTTTGTGCATATTTTTCAAGAGAACCCTGTGTACTCTCCTGTGGAAGCTGTATATGCAACAATTAGAATTGATACAGTTGTCTAGCTGTGGTACCAGCCAAAAAGAGCAAAATAAACCTCAATTACTTTTGTCTGCCTTCATTCATTCGTACACACCCACCATTCTGGCAAGTGCTCAAGACAGCTAACATTATTTAAAATGAATTAAAATTAATGCCAAAATTAATATCAGTTAAAATTGAAAACTTGGTGGAAGGGGTGATCCTTTCTAAATGCCAGGGGTGCGGACCGAATATATCCATTGCCCAGAAGCATTACCTGAAAAGGCCACTTCCTGCATGCCAAGAAGATGGTTCTCTGAGACAGCAAAGGCTCTTGTGAGGCCCTAAGATGTTTAGGGCTTCGGCGGTAATACCAACACCTTAAATTGAGTCCTATAAGAAATTTGAACCAATGCAGATTTTTTAATGCTGGGATTGGATAGAAGCCTCATTGCTTTGTGGATAAAGGATGCTACAATCCTCAACATGGGATGTAAACATAGGGTGTAACCATGGCATAACAGTTACTTACTCTAGAAGGGGAGTAACTTAACCATGCTACAACTGAAAATCAAGGAGCATATTGATGACCTGCAGTAGTTTCATGTACATGTTGAACAGTGTGGAAGACAAGAAAAAATCCTCTTGCCATGCTGCTCAACAGCATAGGTGCCCAAAAATAATCCTTGGTGCCGCATGGCTCAATAGGAAGGACCAGTACTATTATAAAAGCAACTCTTAAGATACTCTGTGAAGCTGTCCAAAAGAACCATGGCTGGTGCTATCAAATGCTCTAAGAAGTAGCAGCTACAATGCCCTCCCCATCCAGTTTCAATCTGGTTGAAGTATTAAATAAACAGAAGATTATCAGTGGAAAGCTCCTTCTGCTTAAGTACTAGTGAGAAAAAAGAAAAGTATCGGTTAAAAATCTGGCAATTCAGGAGAAAGTATAAACCCATATAGTAAATAAGCTTAGCAGTGTTCCTGGTTTCAGTAGAAAGGAACTCACAAGTTTTGACTGAGTATGCTAATCCATGTTTGCTTGAAGCAGAGAGAAGAAAAAGCTTTGGTTCTTGCTGCTTGCTTAGAATTGGTTGAGAAATATTTTCCACTAGTTAAATGGACGTTTTCTATATACATGGTCTCAACCGGAAGACAAAACAATACCTTCCTTACAGAGGCAGTCCTGGTATTTTCTAAATATAGGCAAGGATTTGAGATTCAACAGAATTCGCCTGCTGCTGCAGTCCATAAAGTAGCATGATCTGAAGAATACCTATGTAACATGGACCTATACAATACATTCATAGGTGAAGAGTTCAAAGCTGAACTTAAAGAGTGTTGCTGTGAACGGTGGAATGTGGATACAGCCATCAATATTTACAAATACAAAAGAGGCTATATAGGCACGCCCAGAATCTACACATCACCATAATGACCTGTGTCAACAACAGTCCTATAAATCCCAATACATCAATACATTCATTTTAAGAAACTTCTATCTGTGAGATTCTAGGAGGGCAAAATGTAGCGTGGGGGAGGGGAGGTTGCCTAAAAATAGAGTTTTCAAACCTTGGAAACAGTCTGTTTTTCCAGGAGGACATTATTTAAGACTGCTACTATTAAAAACAAGCAAAAACTACTTACCTGTAATTCAGCTTTGGAACCTTCTTGATTTTGACTCCTACGATGCATGGTACATATGATTGTCTGTGAATTTCAGCTCTTGAGACCAGCATAATGGTTTCCAAAAGGAATATTGAGGCCACTCCAAGTAAGCTAGAAGGCTGGATTGTGTGAATTAAGACCCAGTGGGAGGAAATTGGGATGGTTCCCAAAGCTCTAGTGCATGGTCTGGGCCAAGGCCTTAGTCACAGCTTGGAATGAGCAGGATGTGTGAATTCTCTGACTCTGAATCCCATATAGCTTCCTGGAACTCCAGAAGATTAAAGAAGACATGCTTAAAACACCACTAGAGGAAGACAAAGAATAAATATGAGCACAGGTAAGAGCTTTTCTTAGGACTTATCTTGTGGCAATACAAGTGGCAAAGTAGGCTTAATTCTCCATTCTTATGGTATCTGCTGATAGCCAGCCAGCTGCTCCAGCCTTATTTGGGATGATCTTTCTTGGTAATGAGGGCCTGGAGAGCCCTTGGTGGGCTGCTGTGAGGATTGTTCTAGGCATTCATCAGATAAAGGTGCTGAGATCTGCTCAAAGTTGGAATCCAGCTGGGCAGGACCTATGGAAGTGACTGAGGTGCCATCTTGCCTGGTTATCTGGGTAGAATTTCGGCTGGTTGGTCCTGTGGAAGTGGGCAGGGTTCTTGGCACTCTGAATTCTGCCACCAGTTTTTTTTTAATTCATGTCCCTCCTGGTTGGTCAAGGCCTCTCATGAGGTGGTATATAGTTGGGTCCAAGCAGTGGTGAATGCTTCTTTGCAGGAAGGAGTGGTTCATCCTGCCTTGAAGGAGTAGTGGTCCGTCCTCTCCTCAAAGGACCATCCTTGGATGTAACAGTACTGAGTAATTGCCATCCAGTCTGCAACCTTCCCTTTTTGTTGAGAAGGTGGCAGGTGCACAGCTTCAAAGGCCCCTGGAGAAAGTGGATTATCTGGACCCTTTTCATTCTGGATTCATGCCAGGTTATGGTACCAGGATGGCATAGATTGCACTTATGGATGACCTCGGGAGGATTCAGGATGGAGGCGGTACAT
This sequence comes from Python bivittatus, assembly GCF_059951505.1. Classification (NCBI taxonomy): domain Eukaryota; kingdom Metazoa; phylum Chordata; class Lepidosauria; order Squamata; family Pythonidae; genus Python; species Python bivittatus. Next base: position 59,424,064 of record NW_028277075.1, read on the forward strand.
CCACCTGTGCTCTCCTGGATCTCGTCAGCTTTTAATACCATCAATCATGATATCCTTCTGGACCAGCTTAGGGGTTTAGGAGTGTAGTATTGGTTCTTCTTTCTCTAGGCCCAGTTCCAGTCAGCATCATGGAGGGAAGAGATGTAGCCATAAGCCCCTCTTACACAGGGTGCCTCAGGTCTCAGTTCTTTCCCCACTTCTATTTAACATCTATTATGGAATTGCTGGGGACGGTCACTTGCCAAAACAGGGTGAAATATCAGTATGCTGTTGATAATTATACATCTGCATCCCTGGCCAGACAAGTGATGTTGCTGAGGTGATCACCCAGTGCCTGGAGGTTGTGAGGGTCCAGATCCAGGATGCAGTGGTATGTACAGTTTGGGGCACAAGTTTTGACCTGGTTACTCCACTCTTGCAAGAGCCACCCTGGTTCCCAATGTGCTTCTGAGTACAATTCAGGGTGCCGGTTATCACCTTTAAAGCCCTATATGGCAAAGGTCCAGGTTACTTGCAGGACTGCCTATCTCCAAGGGTCTCTGCCCATCCCACTAGATCCAACAAGGCGGCTGAACTCTATTAAACATCATTTTGTGAGTCCAAAGTGTCATGCCTTCTCTGTCATGGTGCCTGCACTATGGAATAGCCTCCCCCCTCAGATCCAGAGGGCCCCAACTCTCTTGGCTTCCAGAAGGTGGTGAAGACCTGGCTTTTCCTCCAGATGGTGGGCTGGAATGTTAGATAAGTCTCAGCACTATGGCATGTGGGCAGTCCATCATATGGTGCCTCAGTTATGGTATTACTTTAATTCTGCTTTTTGCCTGATTTATACCGGTAGTCCTCACTTATTGACTGCAGCAGGGGTGGCAACTCCATCACTAAGTGACACGGTTGTTAAGCAAAATGTCATGTCACCATGCCAGATTTACGTCAGTTCTGCTATGGTTGTTAAGTGAATCACCACAGATAGTTAAGCATGACGTCAAGTGACTGCAACTTGCAACTTCCTGCCAGCTTTCCCATTGACTTTGCTTTTCGGAAGCCAGCTGTGAAGATCACAAATAGTGATCACATGACCATGGGACACTGCAACCATCGTAAATGTATGCCAGTTGCAAAGCACCTGAATTGTAATCAGATGACTGCAGGGACGCTGTGACAGCTGCAAGCTTGAGGACTGGTTGTAAACCTACTTTTTCAGCACTGTTATGACTTTGACAACATTTCTCCATAAATAAACAAACAAACAAATGTAAAATGCTCAAACTAGAAACTAAATTTCCAGTCCTATGAAATGAGATTGTGAGAGTTTTGCCTGTGGAAAAAAAGTCTGATGGGGAAATATAACAACACTCTTCAAATATTTAAAAGAATGTTATATCAAAAGCCCAGAACCAGTTCTCCATTTTTTTGAAGTGCAGTGCATGGAACAGTGTATTCAGATGATAGGAAGGCAGATTTTGAGAAACAAGCTGCATAAACGAATCTTTACAGAAATACACATCATCTCCCTGGTTACATCTACCTATCCCATCAGATCCAGGAGAGGCACGTTAAGGGTCCCATCTACTAAGGAATGTCATCTGGTGGGACCCAGGAAGAGAGCCTTTTCTGCATGATGCCCACCATTTGGGCCATCATTCACCTGGAACTTAGACTGGCCCCAACCATTCTGGCCTTTAGGAAGAGCACGAAGACATGGCTGTGCCGTCATCCTTGGGGATCTGATAGTAGTGGGATGGAGCCTGCTAAATGGCTATATTGTTAGTAAGTTAGATCGCACTCTCAGAGATTATGTTTTTCATGGTTTTAATAATTTTTATTGTTAACAATGTGTTTTAATGGTTTTTATTGTATGATTTTAGTTATTTTTTGGTATGTTTTAACTTTGTGGGCTGCCCAGAGTCACATATGTGAGATGGACAGCTATATAAATTGAACAAATAAATAAATAAAATACATCTTCAGAGCAAGGAGTGTGATCAGACAAGAAAATGAACTCTCCCTCTTACAAAATCAGTTCCAGAGGATTTAGATGTCCATGATGAATACAGGAGAATCAAAGCAAGTAGGAGAAATCCTGTTGCATAGGAATACTACCTCACAGATCAAGCAGAGCTAACAATTAATGAACCTATCCTTCATTGGTTTATTTGATTATAGCTCTCCTTTAAAGTAATTTAAACTAATGACCATCCTCAAATGGTGTTATTAATTCATCAAATTAATGGCATATCTTAAGAGACATCTTACAGAATGACTCTAATCAAAAAGAACAGGTGATTTAACAATGAGCATATTAATTTATGGCTGATAAGGGAGAAGTGATAATGTGTCTTTTTAATGTTAGGAAACGTCCACTGAACGTAATTGGGTTTATTTCTCTGAAAAGTATGCAAAGGATCAGATCGTAAAACAAGTTTTAAATAATATAAAACACATTTTATCTCAGCCTCCAGCTATCTTCTATGCTTTTATTATAAATTAATCTTAGAAGTACACAGACATTTCCAACCGTATTCTGCAGATGTTAAATGAAAACAAAGACGTGTTCACTGCACAAATGTCTGTAGCACAAGAAAAGAGGGGTTATGCAATGGATTTTATTTAGCCATCAGTCCACCAATGCAAAAGGTTTACAGAAAATTGAAAGTGCATTCATAAAAGCTAGTCCTTACCAAAAAGAAGAGAAAGAAAAATATATATTATTCATTCAAAATATCTTACAATTGAATGATGTAATAACTTATTTTTTTCCACCTACATATTAAAAGGAAAACTCAGAATATGACCATTTGGCCTTATTTCCATTGCCGCTGATTAGTACAGATCACTGAGTCCTGCAGTCTTTCTTGCTTTCTGCATAAGCGCCCTCAGTTGGAATTGCTTGCGAGACAAGAGACGGACATGCTGAAAAGAAACAGGTGCGGGATAAATTGTATGAGCATAATAAAGCAAAAATGATATAGACTTATCTGAGATCATCAATTACTCCATTATTGAAAAAAAATATTTAGAACTACAAGTCCAGAATTTGATTTTGAAAAGAACTTGTCAAAATAAAATGTACAGTAAGAAAAAGCACTTACCAAACTGATTTTTAGTACTTTCCCCAATGGGTTTTAAGTTTACTTCCCCATATTTTCAGGAGGCTTAGCTCTGCACAATGATATGTTGAGGTTTTTACTAAAAGGAATTTTAAATTATCAACTACATACTAATAGAGCCATAAAATCAACAGGCAGCTGCTCTAATGAGCAGAAATGGGAGAATATTCTAAGGCACTAACTCTACAGGGTCACAGTCATGTAAATGTGGGCCATTTTTATATAATACACAGTATTTTCAAATACCAATTTGGAATGTATTAGTTTAATGAAGCAGGGATTATGACTGGTTATGTTATCAGAGAATTTTGGAAGTTGTAGTCCTAATTCTACACTACACAACACTAATTGGGAAATGTATATAAAGGTGCCTAAATCTATTATTTCCCAGTCTTTAATTGACTGTTACAAACTATACAAAATGTATAGTTTTGCTCATCAGAGATAATAGCCAAAGAAACAAAAGATACTTTTTTATGAAGCATGTATGAGTAAACTACAAAGAACCCTACTGATTTTGCTTTGGTGATTCCAGGTTTCTTCTCTCAATAGATCTCACTGTTGAGAGAGCTTTTATTTTATTCAACAAAATTTAGTACGAGACACCAACAGCCAAGTCAGACTCATGAGATCTCACACCTCTCCGGAATTTCATTGTTATACATGGATACTAAGTATTTCATTCAAAAGTAGCAGGATTACAATCTGAACAATCTGCATATGATGTTAGATCAGGAAAAGAAAATTGTGCACCCTCTCTTGTGTATCACATTTACTAAATAGCATTAAAGTTCAGAACTGAGGTGGACAAGTTAAACCATTGCTCCAGCAGTATGTTCATTTGGATATTTCATTAAAACTACCTTGAGAAAGATATCAAGGTCTATAACCCCACGTCTCAGTGCTTCACCCAGGTAAAAGATGGTATCTTCAATGGCATTTTCCTCAGCATACAAGTTCAATATTTGTTTATAAAGTGGTGCAGTAGGAACAATAACTTCATCTATGTCATTATTTTCTGACTGACTTTCCATTTTTTCCAAGGCAGAACTTAGCTCTTCATCTTTCTTTTTCAGGAGATCAATGTTTTTGTCAACTTCAGCCTAGATAGATAGATAGATAGATAGATAGATAGATAGATAGATAGATAGATAGATAGATAGATAGATAGATAGATAAACTTGTTTTAAAATGTCTTCATATCCATTTAAAATTAACACTCTAAATTTCACCTTTTGCTGCTGAGTATTACACTTTTTTGTTGTTCCTTTGAGTCAGTCTTCACTCTTGGCAACTGCCTGGACAAGTTCACTCTTCACTCTTGACAACTGCCTGGCAGTTTTCTTGGCAACATTTTGGGCATTGGTTTGCCATTGCCTTTTTCCCAGGGCTGATACAGAGTAACTAACCCAGTCACCCAGTGGTCTTTATGCCTAAGGCAGAACTAGAACTCTCCCAGTTTCTAGCCTGGTGCTTTTAACCACTGGCTGTCACATACAAATGCAAAATAGCCTAAGGAATGTAAGAGCAGACCTACCAGAATTGAATGAAATCCTGCATTTCCTACAACAGCCATTTTCCTCTGATTCAATAGTGGCTGATAGCCACATGCACACTGTCTCTATTCCTAAAAATGTCTTATAATTATCATGATTTTTTGCCACTGATAATCTTAACTATATACTACATCTACTTTGAATCTTTTATCATTAATTTACCCTAGATTACTCTAGGTTCAAGTACAATATATAAATGAGTGAAGGAAACGCTGATTATCTCTTTCTCAATGGCATCATAACTTTATACAGTGGGGCAAAAAAGTATTTAGTCAGCCACCAATTGTGCAAGTTCTCCCACTTAAAAAGATGAGAGAGGCCTGTAATTTTCATCATAGGTATACCTCAACTATGAGAGACAAAATGGGGGAAAAAATCCAGAAAATCACATTGTCTGATTTTTAAAGAATTTATTTGCAAATCATGGTGGAAAATAAGTATTTGGTCAATATCAAAAGTTCATCTCAATACTTTGTTATATATCCTTTGTTGGCAATGACAGAGGTCAAACGTTTTCTGTAAGTCTTCACAAGGTTTTCACACACTGTTGCTGGTATTTTGGCCCATTCCTCCATGCAGATTTCCTCTAGAGCAGTGATGTTTTGGGGCTGTCGCTGGGCAACACGGACTTTCAACTCCCTCCAAAGGTTTTCCATGGGGTTGAGATCTGGAGACTGGCTAAGCCACTCCAGGACCTTGAAATGCTTCTTACGAAGCCACTCCTTCGTTGCCCGGGTGGTGCGTTTGGGATCGTTATCATGCTGAAAGACCCAGCCACGTTTCATCTTCAATGCCCTTGCTGATGAAAGGAGGTGTTCACTCAAAATCTCACGATACATGGCCCCATTCATTCTTTCCTTTACACGGATCAGTCGTCCTGGTCCCTTTGCAGAAAAACAGCCCCAAAGCATGATGTTTCCACCCCCATGCTTCACAGTAGGTATGGTGTTCTTTGGATGCAACTCAGCATTCTCTCTCCTCCAAACACGAGGAGTTGAGTTTAGACCAAAACGTTCTACTTTGGTTTCATCTGACCATATGACATTCTCCCAATCCTCTTCTGGATCATCCAAATGCTCTCTAGCAAACTTCAGACCGGCCCGGACATGTACTGGCTTAAGCAGGGGGACACGTTTGGCACTGCAGGATTTGAGTCCCTGGTAGCATAATGTGTTACTGATGGTAGCCTTTGTTACTTTGGTCCCAGCTCTCTGCAGGTCATTCACTAGGTCCCCCCATGTGGTTCTGGGATTTTTGCTCACCATTCTTGTGATCATTTTGACCCCACGGGGTGAGATCTTGCGTGGAGCCCCAGATCGAGGGAGATTATCAGTGGTCTTGTATGTCTTCCATTTTCTAATTATTGCTCCCACAGTTGATTTCTTCACACCAAGCTGCTTGCCTATTGCAGATTCAGTCTTCCCAGCCTGGTGCAGGTCTACAGTTTTGTTTCTGGTGTCCTTCGACAGCTCTTTGGTCTTGGCCATAGTGGAGTTTGGAGTGTGACTGTTTGAGGTTGTGGACAGGTGTCTTTTATACTGATAACAAGGTCAAACAGGTGCCATTACTACAGGTAACGAGTGGAGGACAGAGGAGCCTCTTAAAGAAGTAGTTACAGGTGTGTGAGAGCCAGACATCTTGCTTGTTTGTAGGTGACCAAATACTTATTTTCCACCATGATTTTCAAATAAATTCTTTAAAAATCAGACAATGTGATTTTCTGGACTTTTTTTCTCATTTTGTCTCTCATAGTTGAGGTATACCTATGATGAAAATTACAGGCCTCTCTCATCTTTTTAAGTGGGAGAACTTGCACAATTGGTGGCTGACTAAATACTTTTTTGCCTCACTGTATGTCTTTGTCATAAACTCTTTTATTTGAGCATGTTATTAAGAAAATAATTTTCAATCCCTTTCTTAATGAATCCTAATGTAAAATTCAACTTCCACAATTGCCTCACATTATTTCAATATATTTGTCATGACTTCAGATCGCTTTTGTGATTGGTCCATTGTTTAGGGGTAGCACTTCTTCCCCACCACCCACCATAAAATTTCCTAGGCCTACCCACTTTGATGGCGACACTGTTTCATTCTAGACATGTGAACTCCCCAAATAATTAAAAACTGCTGCGTCAGATTCAAGGTAAATTACATGCATGTTATAAAGCAAAAATGATTTCAGCTTACCTTCTTAAATCAACACATCCTCATGTGCTTCCTTGCAAGATTCACCATATTTTAAAATACCTTTTTAAATATATAAAAGTACCTGCTTAATAAGACTATATAATACCCTTCAGCCTAACTCCTACAGTAGGTGAACAGATGTTTGAAGGAAGCTTAGCAATTGCCTACTAAGGTAAGAGATTTCTCCAATGATAAGGCTGTTCTATTCTGTCCTCTCAGTAATATTCTTTTTGAGATTTATTTATTAAGCAAATTTCTAGGCCATGCAATTCTAACAACTCTGGGTAGCTTAACATATACAGACAGTGAAATCAAAAATAAAACCCAAAAGATAATGTTATCCAAAGGAAACAACAACCAACTCCCTCCCCAATCAGAAAGATTAAAAAGCGGACAAGAAGCCCCCTGTCCCCAGTCACCCTAACCCAATGTCAGGAGAAGAGCCATGTTTTTAAAGCTCTTTAAAAATTGGGGAGGGAGGTCATGTGAATTTCCAAGGAATGCTGTTTCAGAGGATAGGTGCTACAATACAGAAGGCCTGCCTCTTGGGTCCTGCTAGATGGTATTGCTTAATCAATGGGACTAGGAGTGAGTTAGCTCTGTCAGGTTTTACTGGACAGGCAGAAACCATAAGAAACAGATAGCTCCTCATATAGCCAGGCCCTATGCCATGAGAAACTTTAAAGATGACAACCAGCATCTTGAACTGCATCCAGAAGCAAACTGGTAACCAGTGTAGTTCACAGAGCATGGGTGTTACACAGGCATGGTTCAACCTGTCCATCACTGCTCATGAAATAAAGGAAAGATCTGCAACAGTATTCCAGATGCAGCCACAATATATATATATTTACATGATGAAATATGAAAGGAAAAGCATTTAAGTATAAAAGAAAGAACCTCTTTCATAGTGGATCTTTACTTCCCAGACTAAGAGTTTTATTTCTATAAAGATGTCTTAGTTAATGGTCCTTCTCTTTCACTGAGCCTGTCAATAACCACCGATGTAATTGTAGTTACTATATTTCTATCTCTAAAATTTAAAGTCCAGAAGAAATGTACAGACTCCACACACACATGATATGCTCTACTTATTTCCTGCAATCTGTCTTTCCCACCATTATGAAGATAACTTTGACAGCAAGTCAAGTGCTACAAGCAGTAAAAGCAACTGGAAGGAAAAAAACCCAGTGTAACCACTTTACACAACCAAGTTATTCAGGAAAGAACCTTTTATCCTGCTTACCACTTCTTGGTCTAAGCGAGTTACCATCTCCTCAAGCTTTTGATGACCCTTTTTCAAATCCTCTTCTGTGCGCTTCAAGGCATTGAGCTCTGCCTGAGCACGATCCATTTCTTCTTTCATTCGCCATCTTAATTTATCACTGACTGCTGATATAAGAGAAGCTCGAATAGTATCTTCACTAATTGTGCCATCTCTGCTGGGACCTGCAGAATAAAATTCACAGTCACAGAAATCTTGCTGTCAATGTCTTCAAACAGACTCTTTGACATGATCTCTAAATATTTTAAAGAGAAAAACAAAGGAGTATCACCTCAGGCTAATGTGCAAAAGTCATACTTCAGAAGGTATATCTGTGAACTTTCAATGTATTTAAGAATAAATTTGTCTGTGCCCAATTTAATATGGGTTTACTTATCTCATCACAGTTTACAACTAAGTTTTAAAAACCACTACCAATTCTCTAGGAGTTTTCATTTAGAGCAAAAAGCATCACTGGGCTTCCATGTATTCATTAATTTAAAAATATGGTGTTAAAATAGCAGGCCTTCCTTAGAAATTAAAACTTCATAAGCATCTAGCGCACTTGAATTACTCAGATGTAGGTGGATACACCATAAATTCAAATTTTTATTACGAAAACACAAGATGTGCCTATCTCAGACTCTTACTGACAGTTATTGCTTGATGTTACTTATTTAAAAAAAAAGACTTGTAAGAGAGCTATAAACTACAAACAAAGAAACACTATTTTATTATTATACAAATTTTCTTCTGTTTCCATATTAGTCATAAAAAAGCTACAGGGCAAATATTATGATCATTTGACATGTAATGCCAGGTATTTGTCATGCACAAATGATTTTCCTTATTATAATTCTTCTTCCCAAACATTCAGTCTAGAATTCATGCAGCACATTTCAATCTAAAGTTTTTCCACCATCTCCTGTCAGACAACATTGACTAAGGAGTTTCCTTAGATTTCAAATTTTGTAACAAATGTCCCATTCTTAATTACTATCATTTACAAAAGATTTTTTCAATTAAGTGTTTTTAAAAAGCATTCTAAGTTACATATATTACAACAGTATCAGAACTAGCAAGAATTAGGAACAGCACTCTATGATAAAAATTGTATTTTACCTTAACACACCAACTCAAAGTGCCCCAGGTTTCATATGTAGTCTGAGTTTGCCGCCATCCATACATGTTCTTAATATTAACATTCTTCTTCTTAATCAAAGCCTTTTTTCAAAATTATGAGTCCTTTTTGTTTCTTTTAAGCTGTTTCCACTGCTGAAGCATTCTGATATGTCCATTCCAGTAATATCCTGACCTGCTGATCCCCAACACCAATCTTTTTAAACTGTCCACTCAGCAAAAATTAATGAATTACTGAAAATGTCTATTCATCCTGTAATTTCCACTCTTTCTTGCCAACTTCATTTATTCTGGTTTGATCTTCAGATGAAATTGACTTTCAGGGTTACAGTTTCTGATCCAAATTTCTTCAGATTTTGAACTTCAAATGATGCTGAAGAATATGCTATGATTCATTTTAAAATGTTCTTTCTTCTGGCTTTCACATTTCTAAATTCAGGTCTTAATGATGTATAATGCAGATGAATATAAAGTCTTCAGGTTCAGAAACTAATGAAGGATGGCTGAACAGTACTACAGTTCTACATTCTTTTCAATGGATTTAAAGTTCATTTATTAATTTCAGCATATACCAAAGTATTCTTATTTTTTCTCATACTTCCATTTTGAGTCTTAGGATCAAGTTTAGTCAAGGTTCTGAATGAATGTCTACCATGCTGATCACTGTTCTCTAAAATCTCTCTGTTCTTGTCTTGAAAATATGCAAGCCTGCCATATACGAAGAACTCTGAAAATTGATACCAAACTAAGAAATCCTTCTGCATAACAAATGTTACATCAATTAAACTAAACATTTTAGAAAAATTCTAGACATTTTCCACTAATAAATAAAATTTCCTCCCAAATGCCAATATTATGTAGTGTATTAAAAATACAATTTATACAATATATTGGGTAGAATGTTCCATTTGCCAGGAAACATACTGAAAACCTCATAAAGCCAGTATCATCATGAAAAGCCACCACTTTTACATTACTTGATGTTTAACAATTTTCCTATAATATTTAAAGGACACACATATTTTTGAAGAATGAAATGAAGTGGAGAAACTGAGGTTGATACATGCTGCTAGATGTATTCTATTTGTACCGGCAAATGAAGAGTTCCAAACTGGTTTTAACAAATTTCTTAAAGCTCCCAAACAAAAGATTAACTAACAGGAAACACAGAAAACAAGTATAGGAAAAGAACAATATAGGTCAACTATGTATGTTTTTCAACAAAACACTTCCATACACAAGAAAGTTTTGTTGGAGTTACAATGTTTAATGTGCTTAGGCACCAAAAATACAATTCAACTAGAATAAAGATGGAAATAAAGTTGCAGTATAGAATTTCTCTAGTTTTTTAAAGTATTGTGATACATTGTAAACTCAACCACTGTCCCAAATACTTTACGCCCAAAATGACAGAGTGAATGCAAAATTGTATGTGGTCGTCTTATTTCAAATTCACCTGCCTTCTGTCAAAGAATCGGGAGTTTGCTAGCATTTTTGCTAACAAAAACAAATTTTGTTGAAAGGCACAAGGTTTTGTGAGCTGCAGCTCACTTCATTAGATGCACAGAGTTGCTAGACTAATGTAGGATTTAAATTGGGGTGAGTTGTGGGAAAAAGGAGGGGAAGATAGCTTAGTAATGCAGATGCAGGTTACACGGGAGACAGATTACAATTACAGCATCAGTTAACAATTATAATGTGTTAAAATCCCATTGTGTTTCTTGAGACTTTCAGAGATTGCCTGGAACATTTTGATGTATGTGAGTTCAACAATTTCTTGCTTGATGGTGCTGTTAGTCACACTTTTCCAAAACAGTCACTCTGAGGTCAGCTATGAAGCATCCTGGGAGGTTGAAATGCTCTGATCTTTCTTTGACGTTCTGAGTCCTGATGGCAAACTTGTGTTCGTTAATTCTTTTGTACAAAGTTTGTCCCATTTGTTCTAGGTAGAATCCAGAAGGGTATTGCTGGCAGATGATGGCATATATCACACTGGAGGAACAGCAAGCAAAAGCGCCTTTAATCTTCTATGGGTACTTCTTGGGGTCTGTGATGGTGCTGCTGGGATAAAAGTGGGGGCAAAATAGACATCTGTTTTTGTTGCATGGTCTGGTTCCCATGTTGGCATCGTTATCCTGTTGTTTCTTGTTGCTTGTGAGAATCTGCTTCAGGTAGGGTGGTTGCCTTTATGAGCCTGCCACCCAGGAAAATGCAGTGTGATTGCCGAATATTGGCTGTAGCTTACTAATAATACATTTGAGTGGTTTGAGGTGTGAGCTGTAGGTAACAACCAGTGGTGTTCTGCTGTTCTGTTTCTGTCTTTTAATAGGTCCTCCCTGGGAACTGATCTGGCTCTACTGATAACAAGAAGCATCAAGTTCAGCCAGATGGAATGAAAATTCATGAAATGTACCAAAACTGGCATAAATACAAACAGATATAATGTTCCTGTGAAGTGAGCTGCAGCTCATAAAAGCTTATGCCTTTTAATAAATACTTTTTAGTCAGAAAAGTTGCTACTATGCTCCTAATTTTTTGTCATCACAGACTAACACAGCTCTCTTTGTACAATGTCTACATTTTGCCAGTAAATGCAACAGAATGAATTAAGGTTATTACTTAACAACTTTACATTCCTTAGTTAAGCTACCCAATATCAAGCTGACTTCATCCTCTCAAGGGAAAGGTGCTATATGCCAGGAAATATCTGATAACACAAAACACCAGCAAATCTAGGATGTAATTTCTACTCTCAAAAACTATGTACATCTCTAAGGTCTGTATCAAGCAGATTTCTGTTTCAAAGAGAGCTACCATAGATGCTTTCAGGCAGATAGCAAAATAAATCCAAACATCCCAAGCAATGAAGTTCTTAAACATCCTAAGAGATGGGCACTCATTATTCAAAAAAAATTAACTACCCAAAAGCCATACGGAATACAAAATGCTTCACACATACTATTATTTGGAAGAAGTGCTTTGGAATGTGCAGGAGCCTGACCACAGCATCACATCAAAGCAGGCACATCTGTTTTCAGGTCTCCACATGAGTCTGGAGAAGACATAGCTATTCCTGTGCATTCCAAAAGAACTCTTCCAACTCATTTTTGAAGCATGCACAGTTCTAATACATAGTCTAATCATGGCTGATTCCCCCTCCCCCACGCAGTACCTTTTTGTACCCAGCAACTGCATTACACATCCTATTTCTATGGCACTACACCTGAACAAACATTAGCTTGCATGTCAGAGTTTTCTCTAGCAGATTTTCCTCTCATATACTGCCCATCCCTGGAGTACAAAGGAAGGTGAAGAAACCATTCTCATCAGAGAATGTCATTCTTTTAGTTAAGATAGCTACCATGAACAAATACAGTATACTGTGCACTCACTATACTGACAACACAAAAACCAATTGGAGTTTAGTCACAACTGCTTATTTATGACGCCCTTGCATACAACTCAAATTGAAGGCCAGAAAAAATAATTATGTGTATAAATTTGTGTGTGTGTGTGTGTAAAATAGATTTATACATCTAAAAAGGGTTGAAAGTGCAAAGAACCAAGGAAAGCTGTATATTCAGAACAGGAAAAAAAATAATGGTTTACTCTTTCAAGAATATGAGTCTTAACATTTTCTCCTTCCTTCTTCCATAATTAGCTACCCTCTAAGAAGATACTGTGGCATACAGCTATTTATTTCAGGGAATACTCAAAATATTTAACCTTTACTATATGGAATCTGGTTTCAGAAGTGACCTTAAGATACTGTGACCTTACAGTATACAGACTACCAATTAAGTCATAAAGAAAAGTTGCAGCCAGCACCGAATTGGCTGTTGAATAAACTGACATTTAATAGAACATAAGTATATGTCACCAGTAGGACAGATTTTTTTCTCTTAAAATATTAACACTGGTAGATTATTTTGTTAATTTAACCTAAAGAGATTTAATTGTTACACTTAGATTTCTCTTGGCAGGAATTCTATTTAAGAGAGTGAAATACATTTAAAGTTATAAATCTACATAGGAATCTCAGAACAGGTTTAATATCACAATTTGTTGACATCTAGAGAATGCTATATACTAAGTCTGTCTTTAATTCACGTTTAGAATGAAACAGCCTTGACACTATCTTGGAACAATAAAGCCACATTTCTTATACTAAAAATCTAAAAGAAAGAACATTGATACCAACCCATCACTATTTATCCCTTCGTTAATTTGCTCTGGCTTGAAATGCTCTTGGTCCTTGAGAAAGGGAGAACAGCTAGAGCTCCAAAATAACAGCCACTATCAATGGCATAAGCCTTTGAAGACACATTCTGAGTAGCTGCCATATACAGCATTTTCAGTCTACAAAACTGATCTGTAGAGCAATATGGTGAGTAAAGTTTTTGTTTGCTTGTTTGCTAAAAATAAATAGGAACAATAATATTTCTTTTAGTGGGAAGTATTTTCAGAAAAGCAATATCCTTTTACTTCAGCGTTACCTTCTCCTAACTTGTACAGAAGAGCTGAAGTATTTATAAAACTTGTCTGTTAGAGAGAAAACTATTTGGGAGATATAAAATATTTACTGGATTTAGCTAATAGGAAGATGATCTTGAATGGAAGACTAAACAACAACAACAAAAATCTTGCCTGCCACATTTACCAAAAATTCTTAGCAAATGTAACATCACCTTACATTTTAAAGTTAAACTATTTGGAAAAAATTAGTATTCATTTCAGGTAAATATCATCATCTACCCCAGAATGCCACCAAATCACTCTCTTTCAAATAAAAACGTAACAGAACTTAACCAGTAGCACACAGAACATTTCAAATACAAACTGTTTCAAATTTAAAACAACCCATTTCAGGCTTGAAACAGTTACTTCATTCATTTTGGAAGCATTCCAAGCTCAAAACAGCTGATTAGAGTTGAAGCATTCTGTTTTGAGTACTAAATACTACTTTCAAAATGATTGAGACAACTCAGTTTAAAGGAAAAAGAGGTGTTTTGAGCTTGAAACAATTTGAAACATGAAAACGTGCTCTATCACTGAGACGTGGTCTCTTCCTTTCATCCCATCTCCAATATTGGTCTCCCAAATTATGAAGTACAAGGGTCTTCCAATGCAAGGAAACATTACCAGTGTAGAATATCAAAGTGCATGTGCTGTGAGATCTGGAACCTGGGCAATATATAACAATTACATTTGCTATTATGTAAAGGACACAGAAATCTTTAAAAATTAATACTGGCACCAACTAGTTTCTCAGTAGTGTTCTCAGGAGTTGAAACTAAAATAGTGCTATTTGTACTACAGAGTTCAATGGAAGTATGCCCACTAAGGAAATCCCATGAAACATGTTACTACACACATTGCTGTAAGTAATTATCTGCCAAATGTGTGTGTTTTAGTAAAATCTGAGATATCAAGAATACCATTGGTTGTGAACAGAGAAGCTATTCACTGATATTTAAATATAGTAGTAAGGCTTATATTGATGGCAGTATTGCTTATTCACAAAGAGAGAATGCACACTGTAGTTGTTTCAATGATTTTATACATATTAACCAAAAGTAATTATATAAATATTCAGTAGTTGTGACTGTGGAGTTCCTACTTCTAATAGTTTTAAACAAGTTATTGTCCAAAGAATACGAGCTATACTCTTATTTGTAAACCAGGTCAACCCCATCTCTTCTTCTCTGCAGTCTCCAGAGTCCCTACAAAAAGCCACTTTGGCAATCACGTAACCCACAAAAGTAGAGTGCAGTGATGAATACTGGGAGATGAAAATCATGAGGCTACAGTGTGCAAGTGGAAGGCATTTTCAAATCCTGGTAAAAAAACAAGCTTGAATCAAAGCCATTATGTTTAGCCATAAATAATGGCCACTAAATACTGGAATCAAGTGTTACTTCCAGTTTTTGAAATACTGGACAGTTGTTTTATTTTTATGCTAACATAAATAATTGAAAATGCAACCATTTCTGGTATATCGGATAACAGACTAAGTGCCATGTCAACACATCACTGTTAGTGACCAGAAAAACAGGATTTGGAGAAAAATAAGTTGCATGATAGTACTAGGTGCCCACTAATATCACACAGTACAACAAGAAAATAAAGGCTAATATTTTATTATTTTTAAAACAGAACCCTCCAAATTATAGAAATCAGATGACTCAAACAGATGTCTAATGTCAATAGGTTATGAAAGATAAATCCTGACAAAATACTGGAGCTTAAAGGCTCTTTTACAAGAAAATATACAAAAGGTAGTCTGCTGAAAACTTTTCTATGCTGCTAAACCCTCACTGGAAAAAAATGAACCATGCCATACAAATTTAAACACAGTCCTACTTCCTCCCACAGGTGGTATAATTCTCCTCATCTGGCTGGAAACCTCAGTGATATTCAAGAGAAGTTACATGAAATAAATCTGCTCAAGTATTTCCTTCTAAATTGTCATAAAGTTCATGTTCAGAAGATGCAGTCTCCACAGCTCACTCTTCTATGTCCTATTCCTGCTGTCCTACTTTCAGTTAAGTTTGAACTGAATGAAGCTTTCAAAATCCCTCTCCTAGAAGCTCAGCAGACTTGGAAACCTTTTGAGTAAGGAACTCACTTCAGAAATGACAAAAAATTGATATAAACCACTGATGTTAAATTCTGTCTTGCTTTTGAAGGAAATTAAAAGTCATAACGCCATATAAATGCAGTGTAAACTGAGTTCAGTATTGAAACACAAAAAGAGTCTTGTTTGATTTGTTTTACAATATTGTTTCCTCCTTAATAACTAAATTGTTATTGCACAACAGGTCAGTTTTTTGTTGTTTGGAAAAAAAGAAACATCTCTGCATTTTAAATTTTCCTTAATTACTTCTAAAATTGTACTTCTCTTGAACAATCCTTCAAAGCAAATTCTGGTGCAGATCACTTGCCTTTTACCAGGCGAAAGGGATTCAGTGATGTCAAAACAAAAAGCGGCATCATTCTCTTGCAGAGCTATACTTTCAAACAGTTCAATACCTTTGGGATAAGCAGAACATCTATCTTTATACATTTGGAATAAAAAAAAAGATTTTCTTCAACTACAACAAACAAAAACTCTAAAGTGCTTTGCTATCTCTGCAGGAATATTGACAGAAATAATTATAAATATCATTTTAGTTATCTCTAGAAAGGTTTTCACTCAGAATTAACAGAACCATAGCAACAGTATTTTTGCAGAACCTGTCATTTAAAATGTCAAAATTTTTTGCAAGTATCATAATTGCTCTAAGAGGCATATGATACTATTTTGCATGCAGTAGGTAAATGAAGCATCTAAATCCTTTTTACAAGCCTAAGAACTCTATCCAGAACAACTGCTCCATGCAATGGAGAAGCAATTCTTCAGTCCCTGTTTCTTTAAACCAATTTCCCATTATGCCAAAAATAGGGGAATATGGTTTAATGCATATTATTAATCAAGAGGCCAGTAAACAAAACAACTTTATACCACAGTTCCCCAGCTCAGTAATAATAAACGTGGTGATATGGATCAAAGCTGGTACAAAGGGCAGAAAAGTGGGGGGCATATGTGGGACCAAAACTTATTCCTAGCTTAATAAACTATGCTGTGTTAAGTTGAAAATGTTACATTTAAACCAGCCACTAGTCGCTGCCTATAAGACCCACAATCATGAAATATAATTGCTTAAATTCTTAACTAGGAAAATAATTTTCAAAAACCAATGGGTCAGAAACTAAAACTTCAACTGATCTTCCTATTATATTCAAAAAATCCTCCACTCTTTCAAAACTACAAATTTCTAAAGTGTAACATTAAATTGCTAATAGTCGGCTATTCCAATATTACATTAGCTGACTTCCATTCACATAATGGGATTTCCCTTCCCCCTCCTTCAATTCCTTGTGCATGAACCTCAAACATACACAAAAGAGCTCGCCAAACTTCTAGAGGAGATCTGAAGGCATGTAGAGGTGGTGGTAGGGATTATGAATTCATTCAACTGGCAAAACAGTATCTGCCAATGGAATGACACTATTGAATACTACCCCAATAGTGATGATACTTGATGATTAGTCCCATCCTACTCACATGAAATAACTTTATAAACTGTCACTTATACTGTAGATTGATATAATCATGCTATATTCAGTGAGCACTTCTGGATGCTGGGATCAATTAAGGAATCAATTTGTTTGGCAGTCTCTCTCAAACAAACACAAGAAGTGAATTAAAGTAAATGCAAAAACAAGCTGAATTTGCAAAACAGTTAAACATATTAACAAAAAATTCATTGCAGATTATAGAGCAATGCCACAGACAACTGCATTAGTAATCGGTTCCCAACTAATATCATAGGCTAAGTCTGTTGTCTATAAATTAATGTTACCACACTGTCCACAACTTTCTCCATTTGTACAAAGTGTCCACAGTTGTTAATACATAAAGGGTTATCATTTTGCTTCCAACTAAAAATCAAATCAAAGTTTCCAAAGCACTTTGTAAATCCAGGTTGAAGATATCTGTACCACTCTGAGATAAGAGTACACCATCTAGATGGAACAATCCAGGAGATTCTGGTACAAGTAAATCATGTTTGATCACAGCCCCTCCAATATACTGCACAAAATAGCCAATTTCCTGATTGATTCTTCTCCTGCTTTTCTCCATCACTTTATGGGGTACCTCTTGATTCCATACTTTCCGGGGTACAATATTAGACCAGACTGGAATGCTATTCTTGAATATTTGCTTAAGATGTCCTAAATCTTTCTTCATTCGGTTTATGATATCCACATTCCTGGCTGTCCCCAGGTCATTGCCTCCTAGATGGACCACCAATATATCAGGATCTGTTAGCCTCCGTCGTGTATGCAGCAGGGTGGGTATTAACTGATCCCACATCATTCCACTCTTTCCTAGCCAATGTAATTTGGCATCCTCCAGTCGAATTCCCAATTGTGGACCAAAGCTTCTTTCAAGTGCCCGTTTTTCTGCCCAGAAAACATAAGAATGACCACAAATCCATACCTGTTTCTGCTTTCTTCTGCCATCTGCTATTAAGAGAACAAACATACATTAATCCTTCATAAACTTTGTGGTCCAAGCACTTTCTGAAAACTCTACCCAGAGTAGTTTTATTCTGTATTACTCCATGTAAAAACAATCAAAACATTAGACATAAAATACATGAGAATCTTCCACTTGGCCAATTTTTGATTTGAATACTACTTCAAAAAACTGTTAATATGTTGGTGTATGCAGTTTACAGAAAAATGGTTGTATCTAAATTATATAACAACAAAAAGAAAACCTCACTTACCCCCGTTCCCCCACTTGTTATTTTCCAAAGCAACTCAGAAATATCTTTGCTGAATGAAGATGCTAGTACACATTTAGCTCTTGAGAGAGCAGTTAAGATTGTTAACTTTCAACACTCAGAATGACCAATTAGTGATAGACTGAACCTAGACATATTCTACTAGATTTTTTTCTCCAAAACAACTAGATATCAATAGATACAAGAAAGTTTATAATTTTCAAGACCAAAGAACACAGAAAGCAACTGAATGCCAGAGGTAATTGAGGTCATCAAGCATGGCAAACAGTAATTGGGAAAGCAGTGCAAATAAAAATGCTTTTCTTTATTATATCCATTATGGACCTGTATCTATGAAGCCCTTTCACAACTTTCCCAAGGGGGAATCAATATTTTTGTTGCTGAATTACATCTAAATGTTTAAATTTTTGAACTTTTTGAAACAAAATACAAAAATGTGTGAAGACAGTACAGATTGCCCGTTATGATTTTGACTCTCCCAAGACTCCTCTTCTTGAACTACCTGGTACGAGCTCAGGGATGTCTCTGCATTTCACTAGGCTTCTTGTCCTCGGGAATATTCAGTGAACATGCTGAAGTCACTCAGTAAGAAATAGCACAGGATTTCATGATTTGGGAGAACCTGTCCCAACTAATAACTGATCCCATACATGGAAGAGGATGCGCTCTTGATTTGGCATTCAGTTCAAGAAGAGTTGGTAATATGAGGTTCAAAGAGCTCTGTATGAAGTGTTCATAGAAGATTATGAATCTCTGCAGGTATGACAGGTTACAAGTGTCTATTCCAGGCAGTTAATAGATCTGAATGGCTGCATAAACACACTTGTTTTTTTTTCCGAGTCTGTGAACATGACTGTCAAAATAGTCCTGCTTGATCTGTAGAATACAAAAAAATCCCAGGCAGCGGACACTGTTGCTTCATAGCATACTTTTCTCTCTTGCAGACTCCTGATTAAGTAGAGGGATGAAAATGATGAAGTAGGAGGGATGACACCTTGAACACAAATAAAGGAATCTCAGGAAGATCAGACTGAGCAGGTACTAGCACCTATTTGGATTCTGTAAGGTGAAGGCAGCAAGGAATCTTATTTTCGTATTCATATTGTGCCAGATCCAGATAAGCTGGTGTTGCTTTTCCATACTGAATAGCATCTTCTTCTATAGTATGCTGGAGAGGAATAGCTGGACTATGAACAATTTGCAGCAGCAGATAAAGTTCATTATTCATTGTAGATCTTGAAGATGTGAATGCTATCAACTTTCACTTGATCCACTGCTAATTAAAGTAGCCAAGGTGTGACTACCCTCATGCTTAAACACAGAGGCAATTATAAGAATTTTTTTAATTAAAAAAAATCCTAAACTCAAAAGATTTGTGTAATTACAAGCCAGTATCAAATATACAATTTTTTTAGCCGAAGTTATCATGAAGATGGTGACCTTATAAATAGAGCCTCTGGCAGATACTGATTAACCTGAACAATTTCAAGGGTTGGACTAACTCTCCAATAGTCTTTAAGAAAGTTCCACTTAAAGATATTTTTTTGAGACACCAGTGAGTTCAGAACACAGGAGAGAGCCTTCTCCATGTTGTTCCCAAGTTATGGAATACACTGCCTTGGGCACCGTATTTAGTTCCTTCTATCCTAGCTTAAGATTTACTTTTTTGAAATTTTATTATTTTAATATTAGGCATTTAATTAAGCCTTAATTGTTTTCTTTTTGAATATTTTTCTGCATTAGCTGCCTTAATAATCTTGGCTGGATAGGAAAAAGGGGTATAAATATATTTTTGCCTTTCAAACTTACATAATGTTGTTGGACAAAATATGATTACAAGACAGACAACTTGTCCTGGGCTGCTCTCTGTGCTAAATGATGCTGTGCCTTCTAAACAACCTTTTGGGTTCCAAGATTTTTGTTTACTTATTGGGAAGGCAAAGTCCCAATACAGAACTACAACATAAAAGCCAAGGCGTGGTCATAGCTTTCAAATTTCTAGGACTTTTTAAAACTGGACTTTACTGTAAATGCAGTATTTAGCCCAAAGCAGATAAGGAATTTTTCAGTGTGTATAATATAAAAAACAGCTGCTGATCTAAATTTTTATCTGATAGAAAATAAACTTTACATACAATAGTCATACATTTATTGTGTATCTACCCATGAAAACTGGACATTTGTGCTACTTCTAACATGATGTATCTGCTCAATGATACACAAAAAATATAGACCTGGAGGCCTGAAAATGTATTGGAGAACATATTGAGGATACCTAACTTAACTCCAGCAAAGCACATTCAAACAAATTTTCAGCAGTATGGACTCTATAATGATCAAGGTTTCCTATGTTTATCTGTAATTATACTCTACTATATTCAGCTGCAGCATCACTATTTGCATTGCAGTTATTACACTCTGGGTATTCCTGTGTATTTGTCAGCATGTTAAAACTTCTCCCAAATTCTAAATGCTCAAAACTAAGTTTAGTTGCCCAGAATAAGATTAGAGAATAAAACAATTATGTAGGTTTGTTCTATTTGCTTTTCAGCTTTAATTAATTTTTGACTTGCTAACACCACATTTTCAAACACATACAAAATTTTATCACATAGAACAATAAAATAAAAATAAAGCCCCTTCATGAGCAAAAGAACAGAAGTCATTCATTGTTCTGTAAATCAAATATTGGAGGAAAAACAATACATGTAACATTTCAGTTAATAAAATACCAAACACTGCTTTTATTATAACACTCTTTTGTTACTATAATCAAATTAATAAGCCTTTTGATTTGTACATCTGTAGCTGTAAATCTCATTCTCCACCTCTGAAATTGCTCTATTGAAATTACTCACCCACAGTAGTTACAGGAGGCTGAGAAGGATAGTGTTGTGTGCTAGTTGTTGCTGGAAATGGCCCACTAGGTGCAGGATATGAATAGCCCGAATAACCACTTGAACAGGAAATGAAAGGGAAGACAAAATAGTGTTATTCAGGCTTAATGTATTCATCTATGATCAGATTACAATTCAAACTAGTGATAAATTCATTGTCGTTTATAGGTTCCAACAGTACAGCATGTTATTTCCATATTTAAAAGTTAATACTACATTTTCAAATTCCTGCTCAAAACATTTTAGGGGAAGACACCCAACCCAGCTATTCAAGGCTTATTCTACTAATAATGGTTTTCATTCTGCTCTGTTATTTTCATGAAAAGAAGATTATGTAACCTCTTAAATTATGACATGGACACCAAGCAGGCTCCTATACCTCCCAGAAAATAAATGTGAAACGAATTCTACAAATTATATTTCTCATTAAATTGTGCTCTCCTTATTTCCTTATTTCCCATCCTGTACACTGCCTTCCACAGCCTTTTTGCATTAAATATTTCACATACAGATGGTAAAAATGAGTTATTACTCCTTAACAGAAAAGTACACAGAAGAATGCTACAGGACAAAGAAAACCAATAAACTGAGTATGTTGCAGGGTTTCCTTCGAGACTATATCTACTGAGAAGAACTCTACCAATTCATTTAATAGTGCTGCCATTAATTAATACTTAAAATTAGAGAATATTCAAATGAATACAAATAATGCAGCCCTTAGCTTTCCTCAAAAATACTTTAAATTAGCCTTGCAAACTGTAGTTCTCTGGATGTTGCTGAACTATAATGCTGAGCAACGTGAGCCAGCATGATCAATAGTGAAAAATGCTGTAATTTTACCACAAGGCCACAAATTCCAGTCCTCCCTTATACATTTGAAAAATTCATAAGGAAAGGAAAAGCCTTGCACTTCCCAGTATCATTGCCTGTGTTGTCCACTGCTGACTCTATCCCTAGACCTACATGTGAGGTCTGGTCATATATAGGAACCTCATTTGCCTTCATGGTGTATACAAATGGACTGCATTTGCATATTAGTGTGGCATACCAGTAAGAACTTGGACAAGGATCTGTTACAGAGCATACTCATTTGAGACTTGTGCAATATATATATATATATATATATACACACACACATACACACACACACATGTGTGTGTGTGTGTGTGTGTGTGTGAGAGAGAGAGAGAGAGAGAGAGAATTGAACACATACATAAATCTTGTGACACTGAACCATATATGCCTAAGGAAAATCTGGCACCCCTCCAAATATCAGACAAAAGTTCTGAAATTTTCTTGAGAAAACTGAAGCAAGTTCAAAACATACATTGGGGAATGATAATCAAACATTAAACTGATAATGTGAATAGATCAGGGGGAATAAGGATCACATATAAAACACACTAATCATGAAAGGTGGTAATGCAGATCCAGTGAAAATAATGTATTTGTTAGAAAGTTTGATTAAAAAATTGCTAGCTAATCTAATGGCTTTTGAAAATGAAATTATAGAAAAGAGAACTGTAAAGACAAGTTTATCCAGCTTTTGTGAAGAGTTGGGAAAAGGGAATGGTAGGTGAGATCTAAAAGAAGAACTGAAAACAAGTTACAATAGTAGGACATAATTAGTACTGTTGAATGTAAGCTTCAAGGTTTGCAGAGACTGGGCTTGTAGTGAAAATGTAAAAAAATACAAATAAAGAAGAAATTAATTGGCTTGTGGACCAATTAGGAGACTAAATGCAGAAGTACCTGTCCTTATTTGTCTTAGATATGATGAAAACTTCTTCAGAAGAAAGGGAGATAGAAGAAAAAGAAAAAGTGGCTTGCTCATTTGAGCACTAAGTATGAAGATCTTTCCTGGTTGGAAAGAATCCTTCCTCAAAAAGAAATGCCACACTGATGCCTCCTGTATGTCTGCTGGTTTCTCTCGCAAATCACTTAGCTATTGCTTAGCAACTATTGAGTATCAGCTGACAAGAATGCACTATTGTATGTCTAGTTACCACAAACCACAGAATGAAATCATGATTTGCAGGTTAATTTAGGATGCAGATGACATGAAAGCTATTTCAAAACCATGCACAACGGATTTGGAAGCCTTCTTTCTCTGAGTAGTTGCAGAAAAAGCTACCAAGTCCAAGTAGATCACCAGCTTGCTGCTTAAACATATTAAGTGTGATATGTAATGGGGTTATAGATTCTCCTACAGACTTTCTACCCAATATGCAAAGTTCTGAAGGTGGAGCTACTGGGAATGAAGTAATACATACAGCTTCCATTCATCTGCTGTGTGTTGCCTGAACAAGCAATGTCTTATTTCTGAAGAAGACTCTTGTCTAAAGGAAATTTAGCAAAACCAAGCTTAAAAACAGGAAGTAACTCAAAGGAAAAAGCTTTGTAAAGTCCATTTGGAAGTGTGCACATTTTAGAAATATGTTAGGTTTAGACTAAGAACAAATTTTACTTTATTTTTTCTTAATATTTCTTTCATATATAAATATGATAAATAATAAATAAATAAATAAATAAATAAGTGCTGACTGAGATTGGGAATTCTTAAATACAAACCCTGTTATGTATGTAATTAAAAACAGCCAAGAAGTTCCCATCAGATTGCCCACACAATACTGAGTAGAATACAAACGTAACATTGTGCTTTAAAAATTCCATCTCAGAAATACCATAACAGAGCATAATCAAGTCACTATGTTTCTTATTACGCAAGTAGATTTATTTTACCTTGGGTTAGGAGGTGGTCCAGGAGGAAAGGGAGAGATTCCACTTGGCATTCCTGGCATATAGGAAGCTGAGCACAAAAGCAATTTTGGAAACTTTATCAATCTGAGATAACTTTACACATCAAAACACTACTTTTACAGTGCAGTAGTTTTTGTATTAATAGCTAATAATCTTAACAATTTGGGGAAGGCCGCTTTGTTATTAAATAAGATTTTAATAACATACAGATAAATGAAAAAAACACAGCCTTATTGAACAAAGTAAGGATAGGCTATAAGCAGTCCATGAATAAAATCCAATTCTTGGATTTTTCTTATCTGGTCCCTAGCAGAACTCCATATGCCTGCAGAACCCATTAACCACTTTTCTGGGTGAAAACAATCATAAAAGCTGATATGAAAAAGCCACAATTACAATCAAGCAACCTAACATTTTGAAATATTCCATTGGTGATGCTACCCTGTCCAAAAACAAATGCTTCAAATGTTTATGGCATACATGGTACCCTCTGACACCTCCCCGGCATCCGTATGACCTTATCTTCAGGTGCAGTTAGTAAGAGCAGGATGCTTGCTGCTAAGCCAAGTACCAATCTCTAGCACCACCTTTACTTATAAGAATGTATCTCAATACCCAAAGGAATTCTGAGAAAATAAAAATGATGTGTGGCTGCAACTCTGTGCTTTACTTGGAAATATGTCCCTCTGCCCAGAAAAAAAAAGTCAAAGGACAAGTAGATAGATATTATCTTAGCAGATTGGAAGGGATAGAAGGGAGTGACTACACTATTGTTTTTTGGGTAGCAATTGTTTTATGAATAGCCTCCTCCAGTTAGGGAGCTATTTTGTATGGGTATTACCCTCATTTTTAAAATTGCAAATATCTCCACCAGCCCGAAAAGATAATCTCTTCTTGACCTATAGCACAAAACCTAGAGCTGCACAAGCAAAAAACTGGTAATATAATGAGGCTTTCCTTTTAATTTTATTCCAATGCACTCCTTAAAATCCACTTTAATATATGGGAAGCTACAATGTTGATGCTGGAAAGAAGCATATGAAACTTAACAGATTAATTAAGTTTAAATAACACCTCCTATATGCCAATTTAACCTACTTAAACTGTATTTTTAATGCTTGTTCATTATACATTTGTTACTGCACCAACTCTTGTTTTATTTAACATCTAGCCTGAATAAATTTCTGAAGAATTTCAAAGCTTGCTCATTATTTTTCAATATTCCTATAATTTGTAAAGCTTTACTTTTGCATACAAAGTTATTTCTTAATTAGAGAAGTTCAAACTAGTGGTTAATATATACGTACTTGACTGACACCTACTGGCAGAGATAATGAACTCACTATGCATAAAAAAGTGAATATTACTTTTTTTACTCTTGAAGATATTACTGCTGAGAGATCTAACAAAAATAGATTTCTGTTCTATAAAACATATAGAAACATACTTTCCTATGGCAATTAATTTGTATTAAACTACTAAACATATATAATTGAAATAAACCCTACATACCTTACAGTGGAAATTGCAACAAAATCACTAACAGTTATTAAAAAACATGAAACTCACACACTTTGGACATATGATGCAAGTGAATTATGGACTGGAAAAAATTATTCTTGGCAAAGTTGAAGGAAGCATAAGAAAAGGAAGACAATGGATAAAGTAAGGAGGTATATCCACAGCAATGGTCATTGGCTTCAAAATATCAGGCACAATTTGGTGAACAAACCTTGCCTCTTTTTAATCTATGTCGCACATAAAAAGGGGCAGGTCTTTGATCACCTGTTCATACACATCATTTTGAAGCTACTGACCATCACTGCAGAAGTCCATGGAGACAGTTGGGATCAAATTGATCATAAGATTGTTTAGAAGATCTAAAGATGTTACTAAAAAACAAGTTGAGAATTATAAGCATTTGTCCATATGCTCTCCAGGAGTCCAGATTGACACAGTGATATCTAACTAATTAAAATATTATTTCCCTGAATTCTAAGTAGGGAAGGGGGGGTAGGGGATCCTTTATTAATTCAGTACTCAGAAGGCATGTTTATATGACATGGATGAGACCAATTGCTCTCAGTAGCTCCTCTCCAATGCTGCATAGCTGCAAGCTATTCATTCAAGATGTGTTTTAAGTATGTGAGCTCAGTGCAGTGGCTTCTTTTCTGCAAAAGCTGACCCTGTGTTAGCCCTTTGAGGTAGTCAAGACAATAAGCACAAACTGTGAGTATTAAGACTATTTTTATTGTAAGTCTGAAAGTATTTCTCCCCTCCTTTACTTTCACTCTCCAGGAAAACTAGGGACAATCCCTTCTGAAATGCTTCCCATGCCCCCTGTTTCTGTGGGCTGAAATCTTGCAAAATCTTGCAGGATTTTGGCAGATTTGCATGAATCATTTAGCACTTAAAAAAAAAAAACCCATGATCTTTCGATTCAGTTTATGAAAGGTATTGATATCCAGCTGAGACTTCCACTCAAGTTGAAGAAGGTAATTATTATCTTTCTGCTTCCCACTCTGAACCCATCCTTACATCTTGCCTCTGTATTTCCAGAGGACCTTATACTTCCTCTGGAGATGCTTCTGAAAAGGCACAGAGAGCTACAGGAAAAAACAGCATTTACTAGATATAATGTTCACCCCAATTCTTCCAGCAATAACCATATTGTAAGATATTTTTGGAGGGGTTCCACTCACAGGGATGCTGGATCTAAACTTTAAGCAACAAATTTTAAGGCTGTTGGTATCTGGAACAGACTAAATAGATGAATACTGGTAAAATATAAATTAGATTCTCTTAATTGGAGCTTCTGAGGCCAAGAAAGCCAAACAATAATCATAGCAAGCATTTTAGTAACGTATCTTGGCATTCAACTTTTTTAGATAAGTTATATACCTATTGAAAAATTTCCAGAGTTTTACAATACCCTCATCATGCCATGCTGTTTTTAAATACCAACTATTTTAAAATAAAAATTGTTCCAAAAGTCAGTTTCTCCTGAGAGCAAAAATTAAATTTCAATGTTTGCCCAATAGGAACCAAATATATCTAGTATCTTCAATACTGGAAAAATAACCAAAATTATATTATAAATAGAACAAAGAACTTGCTAGGAACATAAGGGTGTTAAACAATCCACTGGAGTTGGGCAGCCAATGAATTTAAATAAATAATTATTATTCCCAAGTTGAGTCCGCAGTGATGGATAATCAACATCAATTTCTTTCCAACAAATAATTAAAGTTAACAAGGATGCTCAATGATATTCTTGAAGATCGAGAAAATGAAAACCACCATCATCATATGAAAACTGTAACTCTGATAGAAAAATCCTGTTTGTTTCATATTTATTCCTTTCACAAAAAAAATCACAATTAACAATCTGTTTAAAATATTTGAGTGGAATAAACATAAGCATTGTTCCCAAAATGTATATAAAACTTGATGTAAGAATCATTTTCACCACATTAATTCTTCCTCACAAATTCAGAAATAGTTTCAGCTACCTATTAATATCCTTTTTCATCTGGGTAATGATACAGAAATAACCTTGTCTAATCAACATATTTTCCTGGGAGAATACCCCCTCCCCCCCTGGGGTATTTAACAGATTATGGATAAGAGATAAAGCCTAAATGTTTTCCTACACCCAGCAGGAATTTTTTACCAATTCATGTAATATTTGACTTATTTCAATTTACGGCACACTCAAAATATTTAACATGTAGTTCTATCATTTCTACAGAATTAGATACAGATTTTGATAACCATTAAAGAAACCTAAAATATAATCTGATATAACAGCAGTTTATATTCAAATTTATTTAGACAAATTTCACTGGTTGTCTTATTAGGCATGCCAAGGGTTCCAATACCAAATTAAAAATTAATAGGCATAAAGGGCATGTGCTGCATTGTAATTTAATTATCAGTGAGATAATCCCATTAGTAATCACTTCAACAGAGGGGTTAGAATACTAAATTGTTATTCATTAAATAAATCTTGCTGGAAATCTAAACTTCGGTATTACTTGAACCAAAAACTTAATTTGCACTATGTCAAAGGATATTTCTCCATCTAATTAAACTAAAAATGGTGATTCAAATTTATGAACATACAAAGCTAGCATATCAGCCCAAAGTCTAATGTTATCTGAGGGCTGACTCCCTTTTAAACAACCAGATTGTGTGGGATAGATTACTGAAAAAAATACCTTCTATAAACTTTTCACCAATGTAGCTGTTAAAATCATGGTTTAATAGAGATATCAGCCAAGAACTTGTACAATGGATAGGGTTATCAGACTTTAAAACTACAGCTAAATAAACTTCATAATATGAAGTTGGCACAGTCTTATTTACATAAGATACCCAAAATATCTCCAAAAGTATGACTCTCCAAAAACTATTCTCTCCTCCATTTTTTATATCACTCTATAATTATTTCATCTGGATTGGGGCCCTATCTGAAATTTATACATGTTAATTGTTTTATAGATTTCCTATAACATCATAGAGGGAGCTAAATCTTCCCTGAAATGAAGATTTCTGGAAGCTCTATTACATTAAAAAAGCATCCATCTGCTCTCTGGCAGAAGCAAGGGGCACTGAGTGTATTGGAAAAGGCTGATACATAATTTATTACTATCCTAAAATGTAGTGTAATTTTATTACCCTGCTATTTTTATTAATATTTATTTTTTTCTCCCCTATTTTCTTTTTCATTTTAATTTATTTGGGATTTCTTAAAGTTAATTTAGATTATTTATTTAGGGGTTTTTTTCTTTATTAGCATATAGGTTATCATTTTGAAAAAAAAAGTTCGATTCTCTTAAAGTCTGGGCTGGGCAACTGTCAATAACAAGATACAAGCCTGTTATGAATTATCAGCAACATTCTTCTACCCTAATAATAATAATAGCAATAACAATAATACAAAATCACCACCAGTCAGTTGCAAAAAGCAGCTTTATTTGGAACAGCTTATATCCTGCGACAATTATCTTTAACACCATCAAACAACAATATCTACCTATGCCAGGTCCCTGGGAAGGACTTGATAGGATAAAAATACCAAATCCAGTCTAAACATCTGGCTGACTGTGAGACCAATGATGATAATAATAATAATGAATTCACTGGGGGAACTAGGAGAACTAGTCGCACTGACTGACTACAAACAATGGCATGACAAAGTAGCAACAATCGTGCATTAGAATATCTGCAAGAAATACCACTTCCTGCAAGCAAGAACTGGTGGGACCACAAAACAGACAAAGTTATAGAAAATGAAAGAGCTAAAGTGCTCTGGGACTTTAGAATTCAAATAGACAAGCACCTGCCGCATAACACCCCAGACTTAACAACTGTTGATAAGAAAGACAAAAAAGTTTGGATAGTGGACATTGCAGTAACTGGAGACAGCAGAAGAGAAGAGAAAGAACTGGAAAAAATCACAAAATATAAAGACCTGCAAATAGAAGTAGAACAACTGTGGCAAAAGAAAGCAAAGATAGTACCAATAGTTACAGGCGCCTTAGGTGCAATCCCAAAACATCTGGAGCACCACTTGAACACCATCGGCATTGACAAAATCACCATCGGTCCATTGCAAAAGGCAGCTTTCCTTGGAACAGCTTACATCCTGCAACAATACCTTTAACACCATCAAACAACATCTGCCTATCCCAGGTCCCAGGTCCTTAATAGGTGGATAAAAATGCCAAATCCAGTATAAACCTCTGGCTGACTGTGTGACCAACAATAATATAGGCACAATAACAATCATTATTGCAATTATTATTATTATTATTCTGTAACAACCTAAATACAGTGACACAACAGCTGGACTCTTCCAGAGAAACAAACAGAAAAATGTATGTTTGTGCTCACGATTATTGACATATTATAGTGGATGTAAGATGCTTACTGTTTGGTGGCCCTGTTGCTTGGTAAGGTGGGTAGGAAGCTGAAATGTTAGGTCGAGAAAAGACTGGAGGTTCCTCTCCAAACACCACAATCATAACTTGAATCAGTCCTATCAAATCTGACTGTGGCTAGAAGTTAAAGCAGAGAAGACAGTTAATTTTTTTCTTCAACAAAGATAGCTTAATTGCTCATTAACTATAACAACAGATCAAACATCTCATCAGTTGCTGAAAATTAGTTGGTTACCCTTTCCTTCTATGTACAGGTTTCACTCACCGTAGTCACCATTCAATTAACAGGAGCTGCCAAAACTTAAAAAATAACATACCACTGGGAAAATGCTGATGACAGTGTGAACTCACATCAATGAATTATACTAATTATAGGCAACAGCAACAGTTTAAAACATGTTATTTCAGTTGCAATTCTTAGTAACACCAAAGGAAACATTGCAAAATCGTTAATGTTAAAACCTTGTAAGAATCTAATATTACACTCAACAGACCCCCCAGGTATCCAAGTGCATTCTCCTATTACTTTAAATGATCAGAGGAATATAAAATAAAACTAAATTTATATCTCAAAACAATTTATTATTGTTTAAAAACCTTAAAATTATACTTACATGTTTCCATTCATGTAGATATGGAAGATATATCCTGCCATTTGCATCAACATGCTTCCCAGTTTTAATTGTCATTGAACTAGTTGGTTTAACAAAACAGATTGGGGGATTGAACGGATATGTGTCCAGTAGCCATAGGCATATTGGGATATTATAAGTGTTGCCTGAAAAGATTTTAAAAATAATGTTATATTTCCTTGTTGTTAATAAATGGTACTGTGTTAAAATACCAAGGTAGCAAGCTGTTGCTATAACATATTTAAATGCATAAGAATGGTCTTGGAACATAAAAGTGAAGCATTTTTATAAGCGCGTACAACATGGCTCTGGAAACTAATAAGCAAGGTATAATGAAAACAAGCCCGTTATTCCAAGTATGTGATACTCAGTTACACTGCACATAACATATCCTCCTTAATTTTGTCCTGTTTTATGTGTTTTTACAGTTTTTTATGTGTAATTGTTTTTATGTATTTATTTTTTAATTGTTGTACACTGCCCAGAGTCACCTTGTGTGAGATGGGTGGCTATATCAATATGATAAATAAATAAATAAGTAATAAATAATTTTATGACACTGAAACTTCTAATCCTCCTCAGCCCCCAAAAAAACAAAACAAAAAACTTTGGATGTCCCCCTCCCCTTTTTTTCTTTTTCCATTATCTATCCCAGCCAGCTAATGAAGATTTAAAGATTTTGAGGAACTAGTTCAGAGTGGATGAAGATGAGAAGGGGAAAAAAAAGGTTATTTACATACAACACAGAGGTTAGCTGGGAGTTCTGGCAATTTAGGTATAAGCGTGCAACTTGTTCTGGAAGAGTAGACTTCTTTTTAAACATTGAACCTGCATCAGATTGCTCCTAGAGCATCAAAGGAATAGCTACTAATATCTTTTGTAAATATGTCCCTGAGAACTGGAATCATTATATAATAGGACTGGCAGAAATTGATAACAGGAGCAAGAGCACATGCCATAGCTACCTTTGGAGATAGTCATACAAACTCAGAACAGATAACCACACCCAATATACAATGTATTGGGTAGCCTTTTCAGAAGTCTATTTCTATGAATTATATATGGGTGAAATTCTTTATCCAATCTGATTGCATGTAATTTGCTCATATGGTCACCTGTTTTCACCTGATCAGTCAGCTGAAACCAGGGAATGTTCCAGAAGATTGAGATTATTAAAAAATGCTCAGTCCTCACTGTTCCCTGATATTGATATCCCAACCCAAATCTCCACTGGCTTTGGGCCATTATTATTCCTCCATTTAATAAAAATCTACTAATAAACTATCACTCGACTAGCCGCCAAATTTAAGTAGCAAAATTTATGTCATATAAACTGTGAGACTAGCTGGTAGCAGAAAATATTCCAGTAAACAAATACGCAGGCTTTAGAACAGGACATTCTTCAGTGGATTATAGCTTGGTTGTACATCAAGTAGTGGAACAATCCACCTGAGCTCCATAGATGCTATTATTTGCAGCATTTGTACTTTTTAAGTAAGTATTTGATTCTGTTTGCAGAGAAATTCAATGGCAGACATTAGAGGCTTCCTTGATAATCACCATCTGCTCACTCTCATTCACAATCTTTACCTAAATATTTGCCTGGGAATGAGATGCAAAGAGGTAGCCAGCTATCAGAATTGATTTCAATTAATGAATTCTTGCCTCTCTCCTATTTAATGTTTATATTATCATCATCCCTCAAAACTAGCAAATAAACATTCAGCAGTATTGGCAATATATGACAATGATACAAGTCAAGTTATCAAAAACTCCAGTAGGATTAAAAAAGCAGTGAGGATAATAGCACTATTTTGGTCAAAACACCTGCTAGAAATTTTGGGGGGAAAACCCTTAAAATTACAAACTTTGCAAATGACTGATTTTTTTCCCAGGAATTTCAAAGAATCAAGGTAGCAATTTTAAATACTTAAGAATATTTTTTTCAGGCTCCTAAAAGACAAAGACCCCATATTACATATTCTTCCTATAATGCAAAATAAACTCATCTTCTAGTATATCATTTATGCATATCAGGGGATATATTGCAGCTATTATTAAATTATTTGAAGTCAGAGCAGTGACATATCTTCTTTATGGAACACAATTAAATCTAGTCCAAATTCCTAAGGACATTATTCCAGGTGGTACAATTATCCCAAATATGGTATTCCACATTGACACAGGTTTAAGCAAAGTGAAAACCAGGACTTGCATTATCATCTTTACTGACTAAATATCCACTTGGTCCCTGAAACTTGCATTATCAGTCCTCTTGAGAAAGGCAAATAGAAGCAAAACTCCTTTGAATCAGAGCTAGTCTTGGGCTATGATTGAGGAAAGACAGAACTTAGGATAAATGTCTTAGACACGGACTGTAAAGCTGAACTCAGCAGAATCTCTACTCTTATTCCTCCAGGAGGCAATGTTTCTGAACCAGGTAAGTACTTAGATCAGATTGTGATTTCTAAATACTACAATGTATTCTTGCTGCTGTGTTTTGATGTCCAACCCACAGCTATCCTGGAAGAGAGTTATAAGAGTTATTATATAAGAACCTGCTCCTGTGAAGTTGAAGTAGTGAAATCTCTGGTCCAACTCCTCCTATACTGCTTTATCGATGCAGACAGTTGATATAGATTAATAGCGCCTTATATACAAACTCTCCCAGGTCACCTGATAAATCCTTTATTCAACATCTGATAAAGATTCAGAGATAACTATGACAATATAGTCAAGTTTATTGTAGCAACCAGCAGAATATGCCAGCAATTATCAGCAGTCAGATTTCCTTATACACCATGAAAGCTCAAAACTTCTTTGCAGTAGGGTCCTACTCAACATTTCTGCCATTTCTCTTGCCTGATTCCACTAAGTTATCAAGCTTCTTCTGCTATAATAGTGCTAAATGACGTGTAAGATATTTATTTTAATGCTATTGTATTGTTAATTGTATTGGTACCTGTGAGCATAAGGACAGACTGATATGTAAAGATTCTGCAAACCATCCAAATGAGATGCTTCATAATGTGTGGGAGCATGGATAGATAATGTATCTCTGAATCATTCCATCAGCCTCATCTTTTGAAAAATCTGAGCAGCTGTTTCCAGCTGATTCTTCATGCATTCACATGTATAGCTACTTTGCTTTCAAACCATCTTTTTCAAATGCTTCGTATAATTACATTAGATTTGTATCTACTTCGACTTTGCCAGCTCTGTTCCAAAGTAATGCCATTTACCACATGAAAAGAGATAGGAAATTATAAACTGTTTTGCTTTGAGATAGTAATTTTGGGATTGCATTAAGTCTGTGTTTTAGTTTTGCTTTCATTGCTCTGATTGATTCAAAGGAATGTACAGAGATCTCTAAAATACGCAAAATAAATACAAAGTTACAAAATGAAGAATACAGTTTATGAATTAACTACAGAGACAGAGGCTTCAAATAATCCATGGAAACGATTCAAAATACATACATACCTCTGTAACTTACAGGAATGGTTCCAGTGAGGCTCATCAATTCTCTTGATGAACCATCATTAAAAACTGTAAAGAAGCATTATATAATTTATTCAATATACAGATCATAGACATTGTGTACATAACAAAAATAAGCATATAAACTAGGTGTCAATACTTCATCTTGACCAGAAATAAGCACACATCTTTTAAGAAAATAAATATTGTACAATGTAAAGTACATGGCATACCATTTTGTATGTAGCCATAAATTTATCACTATGGGTTCTATGACAAATGCATATTGCCATGTACTGCAACTCAAGAAAACGATATTCCTTTAAAAATGAAGTGCTTATCGCAATTTGCAAAACAGACATCAAGTGATAATAATATACGGATTAAATGAAGACTATATTCTTTATTTCTATATTACTTGGATATTTTTTTCTCAGCTGAGTGACTATTTCTATTACTAGAAATAATGACTACTTGTATTATTAGAAGTGAAACAAAATTGTGTACTAGTCTCATGACCTAAGGTCATTCAGTAAAATACCTTGTTTCACTCTCTCAGTACAGGTAGTCCTCACTTAATGACCACAACTGGAATCGGCAACTCCATCACTAAGCAACATGGTAGTTAAGCGAAACATCATGTGACTATATCAGACTTACGATGTCAGTTCCGCCATAGTTAAGAGAATCATCATTAAGAGAGATGTCATGTGACTGCAACTTGCGATTTCACTGTGGCTTCTCCATTGTCTTTGCTTGTTGGAAGCCAACTGTGAAGCTCACAAATGGGAATCATGTGACTGGGACGCTGTGACAACCATAAGTTCAAGGACCGGTTGTAAGGTCACCTTTTCAGTGCTGTTGTAACTTCGAGCAGTCACTAAACAGGACAGTTGTTGACTGAGGACTACCTGTAAAATTATTTCTGTGCAATATAATGAATTATTGACTAGATTGTTACAGAGTAGTTGAATGTTAACAAAAAACACAGAACATAATGTAGAAA
The DNA here is from genome assembly GCF_059951505.1 of Python bivittatus. Lineage (NCBI taxonomy): Eukaryota > Metazoa > Chordata > Lepidosauria > Squamata > Pythonidae > Python > Python bivittatus. The sequence goes on from NW_028277075.1 coordinate 59,459,397, forward strand.
TTTACCATAGCTATCCATAACAGGTTTGAGATCTTTGTACTGGCCAGTAACATTGACAGTTTCCTGAACAGCCAGGTCTCTGTACTTGTACTAGGAAAAAGAAAAATGTTTTAAAATACTGCTCACTAAAAGCAAGCCTACAGATAGCACATCAGCTTATTAGAACATGAACTCAGTGTTTGGAATCTTCTACTACAGGTTATGACAGATGAAATTCTATGATCACAAATTATTTTTCCCTTAACCATTTTTGCCTGTGAAACTGTTCAACTGATTATCACCAGGGATTGAAGAGCAAGCATGATTAACCAGGGACAATTAGAAATATATCTCATAATACAAAGTGAATTAAACACAATTCTATGTTTAAATTGCTTATGTGAAATCAGAATGACCCTATTCCAAGATTCCATGTTATTTATATGAATGGAGGTCCAGAAAGTAAAGGAATTTCCTAAAGAATCAATATAAAATAGGCAAATGATATTGCAATTACATAAGTTGTAAATTAAAACTAAAGTACTTGGGACAGTCCAGATGTTGAATTCCCAGCACTCTTTATCTCTGTTCATTCCTGCTCCAGAAATATCTGGAGGACCATAGACCCCCAGTCCTTAAGGCAGAGAAATATGGGCTGTATCCAATGGTGCCATTCCACATACAGAATGGCTTCTGCCAATTGAGCATATTATTCCTTTCCTGCACTCTTGACTACTGCTTTGGAGGGTTGGGAGATTTGTAAGGGAAAGAAAATGTTGGGATATCAAAATAAGAGAAGCTCCTGCTATATGAGCAGAGAGATGTATTTCTGTAACATGAGAAGCAGCTTGCACATATGGATTTATTTCATACACAGAGACACATATAGAAATATGTAAGTGTGCAATATGTACTAATCATTCTTGGACAGACCAGCTGATTGAAGAATTAGATAGCAAGCTATAAATACCATTTCCTAGTAAAGCTGTCAGGCTGTTTTCTAAATTTCACTGTTTATGGGATAACAAACTTAAGTTATTAAAACTACTTAAGTTAAACTTATTTAATTCTGCTTTGTCCACAAATATAAGTGTGTGTCTGCAAACATGCACATATTGGTTACCTTGTAGCTCACAAAAATCCACAATCTTTCGAAAATGTTAATAAACATCTTCTATATATAGTATAATATATTTATTTATAACAATCACATTAGGTGCATTTCTCTGCCAACTCTTCTTCAAGATGATGCGGCATCCACAACAAACCGGGATGATGCCAAAATGACATCTAATACAAGTGAGGTGCTTGTATGTATTATTTGCACGATTATGCCATTTTGCATACATTGTCATTTGCCCTCCTTGCCTGCCTCCCAATCTATGTTAAAGAGGCATATAAGGATTTTTATATGCTGCCACATCTAGGTGGCAGGAATGCATATAAAAGACAGAAAATCAAAAAGGAGGCAAACCCTCAATATTAAAAGGAATAATATTTATTCAAGTGCATAGTAAGCCAAAAAGTACTATTCTTACCCCAAATTCATCTTTCAAATGCATGAAAAAATAATTTCATTTTTTATTTATTTACTTAAATATTTTCTTTCTAGTTCCTTGTATTTCTTTAAGTTAAGCCCGACTATGCAGCTAATGTCAAAGAATATATTTTTAAATATTCATATGGAACAGAAAAGGAAATAATAGAAAATAAGGAGCCGCTACTTGGAAAATGATCTGGAAAAAAAGGAAATAAAATAAGGGGTGACTAACAGAAAACTTGGAAATAACAAGCCAACCAAAGGATTCCAGAGAAAGACCAGTGCCCACTCGTATTGACCTTTCATTTGGAGCTGACTGTTGGAACAAGTGGGCCCCCAGGATTTAGTCACTTTTTATTTGTTGGTGCAAAAGTTGGTGTCTGACGAGGAAGCGGCAAACATTGTCCGCTAATGAGAAAAAAGTGAAAGGCTAATGCCTCCGGAAGGTTCTCCAAAGGTAAGACGCTTTTGTTTTTCCTCTACCATCGCCGCCCAGAAAGACTAGACAGAGGCCTTCAACAGGGGCGACTGGGCTGGGCCGACTCAAGGCTGCTTTTAGAAGGACGCCTCAGAAGCAGGCTGGCGTTTACCTTAATGAGCATTTTCTTCAGCTGACTCTCGGACAAGGCCATGGCGGCAGTGGTTCCTCCCGCTGCCGGTCGCACTCCCTCTATAATGCCCCCCCCCACCTACTCCAACTCCCGGACGAACAAGACCTTTTCCCAGTTCCGCTTCCGACAGCCCCCTCGAACGTTTCCGCTCGGCGATACCGCGAAACGTCACTTCCGGCGGCAAAACCCCTCATTAAGGCACGTGAAAATAACCATAGAGTTTCGACTTTAACACCTCTAGGAAACCAAATCATAGAGAGGGTTGCAGGGCAATCCAATATTACAATCCGTTCTGGGTTGTCGGTGGTTGGATGTAAATGTGGTACTGTATATTAATCACTAAGGGCGTGGGACTAAGAGCAGAGAGACTCAGATTCCAGTACTTCCTCAGGCAAAAAACCTATTGGGTGATTTGGGGACAGCCGCACTCTCTTCACCCAACCTATTTTAGAGGGTTGTTGTGGGGAAACTAACGAGAGGATGGAGTGCTGTGTATGCCAGTTTGAGCTCCTCAATCAAAGTCGGGTATAAATGAATAACACCAAGAACAATGCGCAATTATAAGTAAACTCATTACTGCTATAAATGCAGTAATTTAAATTTAACTGCCCTGAGTCGCTGGGAGTTGGGCAATATATAAATTTATTATGGTTGGTCGCACAGTCAACCAGATGTTTAGACCGGATTTGGCATTTTTATCCAACTATCGAGTCCTTCCCAAGGATCTGGGATAGGCAGATGTTGTTGTCTGATGGTGTTAAAGGTATCGTCACAGGATAGAAGCTGTTCCAAGTAAAGCTGCCTTTTGCAATTGACTGATGGTGATTTTGTCAATGCCGATGGTGTTCAAGTGGTGCTCCAGATGTTCTGGGATTGCACCTAAGGCGCCTGTAACTATTGGTACTATCTTTGCTTTCTTTTGCCACAGTTGTTCTACTTCTATTTGCAGGTCTTTATATTTTGTGATTTTTTCCAGTTCTTTCTCTTCTCTTCTGCTGTCTCCAGTTATTGCAATGTCCACTATCCAAACTTTTTTGTCTTTCTTATCAACAGTTGTTAAGTCTGGGGTGTTATGCGGCAGGTGCTTGTCTATTTGAATTCTAAAGTCCCAGAGCACTTTAGCTCCTTCATTTTCTATTACTTTGTCTGTTTTGTGGTCCCACCAGTTCTTGCTTGCAGGAAGTGGTATTTCTTGCAGATATTCTAATGCACGATTGTTGCTATTTTGTCATGCCATTGTTTGTAGTTAGTTAGTGTGATCTTGCAGCAGCTAACTAAGTGGTCCACTGTTTCTTCAGCTTCTTTGCAGAGGTGGCATTTGCTGTCTGTTGCTGTCTTCTCAATTCTGGCTTTATATGCATTTGTTCTTAAGGCTTGGTCTTGTGCAGCCATAATTAGCCCCTCTGTCTCTTTCTTCAACTTTCTCCTCTTAGCTATCGCCAGGTCTTGTTGTTATATGCTGTGCCTGCTAGTTTTTTTCTGTACTGGCTATGTAATCCTTTGCCTTGCCATATCTCTTTTCTATTCTTCATGTGGTCTTTCTTATAGGCCAGTTTGGTCTCTTTGGTATTCAGTAAGCCTTCATGGTGTACCTGCTTCAGTGCATCTTCTTCACTGTCCTTCAGATATTCTTCCAATGCCCTTTTTTCTTCTTCAATTGTCTGGTGTACTTGTAACATTCCATGCTCACCTATGCTCCTTGGTAAGTAGAGTCTATCAATGTTGCTGCATGGATGAAGGGCATGATTCATTGTCATTTTTCTGGCCTTCCTATCCCGAAAGAACAAAGCCCTCTAACTAAAAAACAAGAGGAATTGAAAAAAAATAACTGAACATCTAGAACAGCACCAAAAAAATATTATTATGGTTGGTCGCACAGTCAGCCAGATGTTTAGACTGGATTTGGTATTTTTATCCATCTATTGAGTCCTTCCCAAGGACCTGGGACTGGCAGATGCTGTTGTCTGATGATGTTAAAGGTATCATCACAGGATATAAGCTTCCAAGTAAAGCTGTTTATTATTATTATTATTATTATTATTATTATTATTATTATTATTCACATTTAACCTCAAGACATGTTTACAAGTGGGCTTAGTCTTTTTATTACTGTTATTTGTTTTAAGATAAGGATAGGTGGCTTCAAAGCGTGCTATTCCTGCCCTTTTTTAAAAAAAAATTGTGCCTTTAATCAGTTCCTGGCAACTGCCCCCTGCAGTTTTCTTGACACCATTCTTTAGAAGTGGCTTGCCAGTTCCTTCCTCCCAGGGCTGAGAGTGAGTGACTGGCCCAAAGTCACTCAGTTGACTAGTGTGCTGAAATTCTGTGCGATATTGTTAATACTGACTCAAAATACCAGCAGTGCATCCATGAAATAGGGCATCACTTCCTCATTAAATTTCAGCTCTGAAGATCACAGAATGTAAAACAAAAGATGTACATCAGATACAATTAGCTTTATTAATATCTCATTAACAAGTTTTTTCCCATGTGGTAATTCTTAGAAACATAATCTAAAGAAAAATGGCAAAAATCATTATAGGCATACATAAGTACACAATAGACATTTTATGAAATTTGGCAAATATTTTGTACTGCTAAAAGCTTAGTGCAATATTAGAACTGATCAGCCAAACATATTAAAACTTACTACTATACTGCATAATAATGAATAGTGCATTTATGTGTTAATCCTGTCCTTTTCCAGAAACGTGGATCCAGCTTCAAGAGAAAGATTACTTTGGTAGGTCTTTCTGAACTTTAGGAAGGGATAAAGGAGGACAAACCAAAACACTTCATGTGCCTAAAACAGAGAGAATCCTCTGGGTCTTGGTGGTTGATGTTCATTTAGAGAATACCAGCATAATTACATACATTTCATAAGCTAACCTTGATAGTACAGCATGTAATATGCTAACATATTTTTAATATCCTTCATCCAAGACTTCTTCCTAAATCTTTAGAATCTATACAGAACACTCAACTATTTTTAGACATAAAAAAGTAATATTTGTGCAATACATCCAAACTTCAGCTTCAGATGATTGATTTAGTAGTGTAAACATTTTTTTTTTAAAAAGCAGATAAATATCAGTTGAATCATGAATATTGATTTTAGACAAAACTGCTGCTGGTTCTTTCTAAGAATTGTATATTATCCGTATACAGTCAATAGTGTATTGGAAATAACAATCTGATGGTGATATATCACCTCCGACTGCAAAAACCTAACACCTCTGATTAAAATAAAAACTCACTTTTGAGAAGAAAGTCGAGTGGTAGTAGTGAAGGGCACAGCTTGATGAGGAAAAGGCAAAGAAGTAGTTCATGATTAGTGTAGGAAACATCTTACAGGGAAGACCTTGGCCAAACGGTAACAGCTTCCTTAACCCAAATGTTTTTGTCTAACTTTAATAACTATATAGTAATATTCAGTAAAGTTCCGCACTGTGAAAATTTGTTGTTGGATCCAGTCAGTCGTTAATACTTTTTCTGCAACTCTCAAATATTTTAAGGACAAAAAGGTGGTCAGAGTTTCAGTTGCTGTTGAAGGTCATTAATGGATGCAGCACTGGTTTGTAGTTTTTCAACTACATTATCCTCATCTACAGGCTTCATCATTTCAATTACGCCATTGATTCCAAGTACACAAGGCATACTTAAAAATACTTCACAGTTTATATTATAACACCCCTAGAAAAGAAGAGCATGAGCATAATATTTTATATATACCTGGACTTTACTAGAGGAATATAAAAGGTAAGATACTTCAGGCTGGAATTCTATATGCCGGCCACTAATACTTGTTAGATTAAATAAGCATGCAAGCAATTGCACAATTTAATGTATTTTTATCTGAGCTGCAGAATCCCAGCCTGCCACTAGATGACAGCAAAGAGGTGCAGAAACAGTCATTCTTTCCTCTTATCTAGTGGCCTCCTGGAATTACAGTATTCCAAGTGCTTTATAGCAATACAGACCACAAAAACCAAGAGTGAATGTTGTCTTCGTTAAGTCACATTGGTATTTTAAACTATATTAGTTATCAAAAGGTATGATTGAAGGTAAGCCAGCAAAAAGACTGATTATTTTAGCGTTTGACATTTATTGCTGAGAAGTATAATTTCTTCTATTAAAAGTGACTTTTAGAATTGTATTTTCAACTTCATTAAGAAACAGCTGACATATTAAAAAAAAACAAGTACCGTATTTTTCCGTCAATAAGATGCCCCCATATACAAGATGACCCCCACTTTTCCAACCCAAAATTAAGAAATCAATATTTTAAAGATAGTACAGAACACATTTTTATTTAGTAATTAGGTAACATTTACCTGATACACTCGGTGGGAGGAGGTCCAAACCGTCTCTCTGCAGCTCTATTTCCAGGCTCTTTTGCATAACTGATTACATTCAATCACCAGTGAAACTGCTGATAGCTTGTCTCTGCAAACAGAGTTCCTCTAATTGGTTTGTTCAGCATCAGCTGACATCAGTTACATAAGGCTCATGACTGGAGGAAGTCTGTTTGCAGAGACAGTATGGGCAGTTTCATTCGTGATTGGAGGCTCGTGATTGGAGGAAGCCTGTTTGCAGAGACAGTATGGGCAGTTTCACTCGTGATTGGAGGCTCGTGATTGGAGGAAGCCTGTTTGCAGAGTCAAGCTATTTCACTCGTGATTGGAGGCTAGAAATAGGAGGAAGCCTGTTTGCAGAGACAAAGTATGGGCAGTTTTGCAACCGCGCAGTTCTCTCCTTGGCTTACTTCCTTGAATAAGAAGCCCTTCAATTTTTAGCGTAAGGATTTTAGAAAAAAGTATCGTCTTATAGTCGGAAAAATACGGTATTTCAGAGGATGCATGACAAAAATGTAGAAATGTAATATGCTTTCCTTATAAAGGAGTTTATTTTAAACTAGTGTATCCTACACTTTTCTAGACACCATTACTGTTCTATTTTATGATAATATATTAAATGATTTAACGTGGTTTCCTGCAGCCCCAGAGGCGGCATAAACTATGCTAGCCTAAATTTGCAATGTCTTACATTGCTGGTTTCTACTCCACCTCAGTAATGAGGTCAATGTGTGGAACTACCCAAACAGTTTGCTGCAGGACAAGCTACGATGTAGCAAAGATGGACAGGTTTTTCTCTGCTGGCAGGAGAAGCATCCATCAATTGCCTTTCCTGGCCTGGGCTGGGCTGGGGCTGGAGGAGGAGTGAGTTTAGTTAGATGGTTTAGTTAGAGTGGTGGGTTTAACCATCTATTAGAACATTAAAGTTCACTTTAGAAAAGTCCCAATCTACCAAATTCTCTAGCCATCTTCATGTTGCTATTGTTAGTACAAACAGACCAGGAACCAGAAATATACTAATATTCAGTCTGTTTCAAAAGTAAAATCAAATCAGTTTCCTGCTTACCTTCACTATGGCTGATACAGAATGTATTTTCTTTTTATCATTCAATATAGTGTCAGTCAGATCAGCTATCGACAGACCTACAGACCAAGACCTTTGGCCTTTTCCTTTCAGAATTTCCATGGCTCTAAATAAAAGAAACATATCTAGGACTTAAAATAGATTTTTCTAGAAAGCAGTATATTCTTTTTAACATCCACATATTTTCACCAGAGTTGTTGTTATGCTGAAGTACAAATGTTTTATAGTTAAATAATATAGACTGTGCTACTCAGTTATAGGTGAACATTTAGATTTGGGCTAAAATCCTATACCCAATTATATAGAAGTCCCATTAAACTAAGTGAGATTTACTTCTAAATAGATATAAACAAGATAGAGGTATAGATGTTTTTACCTGTTACTCAACATCTGTTGTTCATTATGATTTGTTAACTTATCACCTGGATGAATTATCGCTGAATTAAAAGAACTCCATGCTGCCACTGTATAAGACAATTGCAATTAATTTTCTTTTCAAACATTTGGATAGTTGGCATAAGGTGACTTTGTTTTCAGTGTATGTGCTTTTAAAAAGAGATTTATGTTAATGTTTGTAAGCCTCTAATCATAAATGTTTGATTTTAAAATTGTGATCTGCTCCTTGCAATAAAATTTAGTTATTTCTGCTTCTGATTGCATTGTATATAACCTCTCTTTTGCTAATGGAACACAGCATTAATGAAAATACAGAACACATCCTCTGAAGCTAGCCCAATAACCAGCACTTGCAAAAATATTGTACATGAGGTCATACTGATTTCGAAACACAACAATCCAAACACACTGCAAGGAATACAAATTAGTACTACTATGTATGTAACTCCTGGAAAATATGTCATGCTGATAGAGGTACGATATTCCCTCTAATTTCTTCCTTATTAGCTATTAATTAAAGCAGAGATGGGCAAATGTTTTACAGCTAGGCCTTGCTTACCAACTACCTCGTGCAGTGACCATTTGAAGTTACGATGGTGATGAAAAAATAACTTTGTAACCAAGGCACACATTTACGACCTTGGCAGTGTCTCCCAGTCATATGATTGCCATTACAGTCAATACATGTTGTCCTGTGCCTGACCCGTTCTTTATCCTTTTTTTCCCCTCCCAGAGGGGAGAGATTAGAGAGGAAGGGATCTTCCTCTCCAATGAAGGTAAATACGAACATTAATTCCCTTCTTGCTAATTATCTCAGTGCCGGGTGAGCATTCCAAAGGGGGAGAGGAAGGGAGCAAAAGGAAAGCACAGTTGTGGTCATGTGATCTTCTACTTAGTGACCACTTTGTTAATGACCAAGTTGCCAGTTCCAATCATGGTTGCTAAACAAGGACTACCTATGGTTAGAACCTCACATTTTCCATTTTTAAAATTGTACCTTCAGCATAAATTTCAATGTTTTCTCAAACAAATATATAAGTGCCCATTTATGTTCTAATTCAAAGTTCAGAGAAAATCTAAAATGTAGATTCCTAAATCACACAGCAATTCACAATTTTACCTTTGTTTCCTCCTTGTTCACCAATAATCCAATTGTCTTTATTTCTGGTTTGGGCTTTCAACAGATTTGTAATAACATACTGGAATCTTGCTGAATCCAAATTACAACCAATTCCAATAACTCTGTTTTTAGGAAATCCACTCATCTTCCACGACACATAGGTCATTATTTCTACTGTACTTGTGATAAAAAAAATATCAAGGAAATGGAAAATTATATTCTTAATTCAATATAAAATAATGATTTAAAATTAAGTAAAGACCATGAAAATGTTCATCTGTCCTTCAGTAGGTACAAGATATCAGTCATTCTTTTCAACAGCATAAAGCATCTTGTAAATGTGACTGATCTTTTGTATTTAGATTCCATTTTTAAGCTGAAGAAAAGCTATACTGCTGTTTGGGCAACTGATTGCAATTAGGCAGAACAGTGGAATGGTCTACAATACAGCAGACACATCTATTCATTTATAAGATTGCTGATGAATCAAAGGTTTTACTGTTTCTCTGTGAACAGCAGCAGGGACATAATAAATGGTCAGGATTTCTTGCATAATAAGAAGCTTTAATCACATTCAAGATTAGATTGTGCTGGAGAAAATATATGAAAAGACTTAGTTTAGTATTATTGGATACTGGACTTTGGATAACACAAACTATTGAGGTTTCTCATATCTTCACCCATCCTCATTTAAAGCACAGCAGGCCTCTTTGGAGACCTCTGAGGACTAATCAGTCCATATGTCAACTACTGGATGTATCTCATATAATTTGGTAAATAACAATTATACAGTTTGTCCATTGCTTTTGTTATGCTTTGGGGAAGTCATTTTTAATCATGTTCCTCTACAGAAACAAGCAGAAAAAGGCAATGGTGAACCACTTCCAAAATCATGTCAAGGAACCTGCAGGAACATATGCGGGCAGTCACCAGGAGACAACACTGATTTGAAGGTGTGCACACATACACCGAAGCAAGCACTACAATATATACTTAGGAGAGCCAGCAGCATCCGCAGGGAATCAAAAAGTCAGTATGTTTGGTCGCAACTATGCAACTGAAGCCCTGCCCCTTTTGTAGGTACACCAACACTGTACACATGTACAAAGGGAATGGTTGCAACTGCCATTTTGATTTTTTGATGCTCCCTCCCATGGATGCCCTGGGTAGAGCTCATGGCAACTGGGCAATTGTTAGGTTCCCAAATAGCAAGATAATATAGCTTTAATCCTATAGGACTGGGTTTTAAATTTTTCCTTCCAGAATTTACATAATTTATGTAAATAAATTCTTATGGATGCCAAAGTTCCCTTCAGCATAAAAAACTTGTCCTTCCTTGTTCTGCTGATGCTTTCCTTCAAATCAGAGATAGAATGGGTGCCACCCACTGATTTCAGTGAGACCTCCCAATAAATTAGGTAGGGCTGATTCTTGAGTAATAGAACGTATTAGGGTTAGGATATTAACAAGAGTATTGTTAAGATGCCTATTAGTTATCTGCAAGGACTCCTGGAATAAAAAGTTGTGAAATCATATTCACAAATCAATGGCTAAGTGTCTTAAAGAATATTAATTCTATTTCTTAATATGAGGTGAACTGAACCAAAAAAAATGTTCCATCTTTACAGTACTAAATACCCAGAGAATGTTTGAAAAGGGTTGGCTGTCAATTTCACTATGCTGGAAGTATAAAATAATGAAGAGACATTTACTGATATGATATGGGCTTATCCCATTATTGCTCCATGTTGGCTTAATATCCTTAAGTTTGTTAATAATATTACAAAGATCAGTATGGTTTAAATATGTGAATGTACTCTTGAACTGAATGTACCAAAACCTGAAACTCATCACTATAAGTGATACAGATTTACGAATTTATCGAGCATTGTTTGGGGATAAACAACGGAGTTTAATCAGGCAGCAAATCAAATAACCTTTATACAACCTTTGGAATCAGGAAGAAACGTATTGAGGTTTTTAATTTGCCTAAAGGGAAATTCCAAACACCATTATGTAGAGCAAAAGAAGACAACAAGTAGATTTAAAAAAAATTTTGACCTAATACTCCACACTACTGTTTTGTGTTCGAGGATTATGACAAAATAACTTACCTTCTAATCCTCATTAAGAAGGTGTCAAAAAAAAATTAAGAGAATATCAACTGCAAATCATACCTTGGGATCAAAAACTCATAACATTATATTAACCATTGCCATACAGTACCTGGTTGAGAGGCAACAAGCAGTACACTGTGTTGACTGTAATGAGCTATTGGTGGAAGAATGCCTCTGAACAATTCCACGTTGCTCTGCACAACATCCAGATAAGACTGAGCATTGCCTAAAGAATTAACTGTAAGCACCACCAATTTTGAGTCCGCTGAGGCAGAAAAATCTAAAAAAATATAAAGAAGGAATTGCAACCCATTGCTGAATATAAGTCTGGTTTTTAATGACTTTTTAAAGTAAATCTATGATAATACATGGACCATTTTCCTGACTGAGAGGGATGGGCAAACATATCATTTCCAACCACTTACCAACATATATAGTTAACAGAGGAATTATTACTAATAGTACGAAATTAAACTAATGGCAAAAAACTAGAGAACTGAGTCCATGATCTACTATCTTTGCAAGAAATTTCTGCTTGCCCTCCTTTTTTTCTTTCCCTTGACTCATAGAGCAGAGTTTTGAATCAGGTAGTGGCCACCAATGAGGACGGGAACTCTACTCCTCTAAAGTCTATATTGCTACATATACTGAACACAATCTATGTGTATTAAATTACTTAAAATAAAATCTCATGGGTTATGACATAAGCACACAATGTCTCTTCACACGTGCTACGTTCTACCCATGTTTTGGAATACAGGTAGAAATTCTCAGGAAGAATGTAATATACATTAATATTGTATATATGCAAATAACTGAATATGTTCTATCTGTATTTGCTTAGCTTTGGGATGAGTACATTAACCATTTACATATATGCAGGATCCTCCACAGGGTACAATCTATGTCCAAGACTGAAGCACTGAAGTGAAAGAGGCTTCCAAATAGGAATTTTGCACCCTGCAGAGTAGCCCGGGTGAATACTTCAGCTTGCAATATTGCTAGAAGACACTATATAACGCTACCTCGACTAATTTCCACCTTTGGCAAGCCAAAGATTTCCAGGTCCATTGTTCCTCCTTTCACTGTAGCTTCTGAGCAGTCCAAGACAACGACTTTGTCAGCAACATCCTAAATTGATTCAAAAGAAAGAAAAATGTTTTTCATCAAAGTGAATATGGGTTGTATTCTGAAAAGAATTCTGTGGGATTCAAGCCAGCAAGAATAATTACTAGACTACCAAAAGGTAAGCAGCTACTTTATAAAATATCAAATTCTAATTATTAAACTAAAAAGAAAGTAACAGTGAAATACTAATAACATCTAATCAAAAATTCCACTGAGGAAGTCAGTAGGACTTATTCTGAGATTAGACAAAAAAAATCTGCAGTAAAAACACCTTTTAAGCATTGGCAACAAAACCATGCATTTAAAAATCAGATCAAGAACAATTTTTCTTGATTATTCATCAATGCATCTTATTGTTTTAAATGTCATTTATTTGAATATAAATTACTGACAGTATCATTAAACTATCAGCTTTTTCCCTTTGTAGAAACCATTTGTCTGCATGAGATTAAAACAGACCAGGCATAATTCAACATACACTTATTTGTCTGAATCATGTTTAGTATTTAGAATTCTTATTTTTTACTGTTAGAAAACATAATTGCACTGGAGGCAACAGCATTTTCAGACAACAGTAAGTTTAGAGAAGATCAGTTAGTTTCCAATACTAACTTACTAAAAATTATTTGAAATTCCTTAAATCAAATATTTCACCCCCTCCTGTACATGTCATTGAGATGTCAGATAAAAGCCAAATAAAATCAAGTATCCTGTTTTGGAGGGCATATAACCAATCAAACATCAATACATTTCTACTTACTATAATATTGATTCCTTGCAATAATCCTTCCTATCTTGATCATGCAAGAATTGCAACATATTAATCATGCATTCATACTATAGAAATGTTAAGAGTTTTCCTCCTGAGACCAGTAAGGCATATCACAGTCTGTTTTTAAAATCCCTCCATTTTTAAACAGTTTTCCATGTGGTACTAAGAATAATTTTTTTAAAGAACTTAAAGTGAAAAACTCTCTTGAACTAATGAAACTATCATGGACCTTTGGAACCAAACCAATCTATTTAATAGCTCTCAAGTCTTCTACCACATATAAAATGCCTTAGATACTATCTCTATGTTAAACAAGCAAATCTCAAAATGAATGATACTTTGAAGATAAGAGGGTTGAATGAAAGGTAATGTCTCCACTTCCATAACTTTAGTTTAAATAGTGATATTTTAATATAAGAAACATAAAAATAATCCTTGAAATTATCTCTTTTGTTACCTGTACCTACTCTTCCACATCACCACCATTCACTACACACTTCTGGACAAGCTTCTTAAAGTTGTTACAGAAGACCTTTCTCTGTTCAACCAGATCCTGACAGTCCTTTCCATCTCTTCATTTGAATCAAACAGATGTCCACAAAGCCATTTCTTCAATTTTGGGAAAAGGGGAAGTTGCATGGCACCAAGTCTGGACTGTATGTTGGATGATGTAAGAAAGAAATCTAATTTTGCAATTGCCTCTTTGGTGGCTTGTGAGGTGTGAGGCCTAGAGTTGTCAAGTTGTCAATCTCCTTCTTGAGCTTTTGAACTCTGCTTAATTGTTGTTTCAAAGTTTTGAGTGTTACAATGATGATAGTGGTGCCAGGTTCAAGGAAATCCATGTGAATAATACCATCTGTGTCCCAAAAAACCTGTAATTGTGAATTTTCATACCAAAATTTGGGTTTTGAATGTTTTTTCCCCGCAAGTGAATCTTTGTGATGATATTCCATGGACTGACACTTTGCTGTGAAGAAATTCCTCACAAGAAATTGTGTTTAGCTATGGAGATTCTCATCACTAAACACAATTGCTGGCAAATTTCAACACTTGAAGCTTTCATCTCTGCTATCAGTATGCAAGGGTTATATATTGCACAAACTTTCTTATATTGAAAAACCTCAATAATGTGACCCACACATTCCTGTGAAATGCCAAGTTTGACAGCAATTTCCTTTTGCGAGATCCTCTGTCCTTAATCCGTTCATCAATCTTTCTCATATGAAACTCATTGATTACCGATCACACAAATCAGCTCTTCCTATTCACCATTTTTACATTTTGTGGCCCAGACGTATACAGTACTCATGTCAACACAGTCATTGCTATGAACAACTTGCATTCAACAGTAAATTTAAACTGGAGGGATTCCTCTGGTAATCAAACATTAAATTATGGCACATTGTTTAAAGCACACTAACACTCATTGCAGGCTTCCATTTCATGAACAATAGCAACACAACCTTTTCTCACAGCAACATCCCACCAACTGAAGTGAAACAGATGCTAAAGAACACATCAGAACTTCTAGCATATCAGAACTGCCATCTGTTGGTGACTTATAACATTGGAGGTATTACTTTCCATTCAACCCTTGTATTTAATGCAACAATTCTTCTTAGAAAAAAATTATCCTGTGGAAAAAATTGTTTTCTGAATAAACATACATAGGAATGCACTGTTAATTGCTAATAAATTAATTACCTCCAATCATTAGAACACTTTTAGGGTGAATATATTCTGTGTATGTGATCCTAAATATTCCTCCCCCATTGTTTTGTTTCAATACAAATTTATTACCGAAGCAAGCATAACAGTAACTCTGTATGAAATCCATACCTTTGCTGAAATAGCCAGTATACAAGCAAGGCCCAGATCTCCAGCCCCAACTATTGTAACTTTGCGTAATCCTCCATCATTTTTCTTTTCTTCTCCCTTTGATTGTCCATTGTTTTCACCTAAAAATCATATGCTATTTATATAAACAAATATGCATAGCTGTAAATGCTGATGCTCAATGAAAATAATTTTTAAAAATGCCTTGATCTGTTTAACTGTAAGTATGGTACTTTGAAAAATAAAAAATGTTATTCAACCCAATCCTATGCATGCATGTTTACTTAAAAGTAAGCTTGCTGTGTTCTATTTGTCTTACTCCCAAATAAACATGGAAAGGATTGCAACCTGATTTTTTTCTTTTTAGGTGAAAAGAGAAATACAGTGGTACCTCGGGTTACGAACGCCTCTGTTAACGAACTTTTCGGGTTACGACCAGCTCCGGCCGCAAAAATTTACCTCGATTTGCGAACTCCGCCTCAGGGTACGAGCAGGATACGCGACCATTTTCTCTCCCGTGACACAGTCCGCGGCCATTTTCCGCCCCTGACACGTGGTCGTAGGGAGGGGGACTCTCCCTCCAAGCAATAGCTGCCTCCCTGTCCTCCACGCCAGAACGGATTAACGGTAATTACATTGAACCTTATGGGGAAATTTCCTTCGGGTTGCGACCAATTCGGGTTGCGGCCAGAGTCACGGAACGAATTAAGTTCATAAACCAAGGTACCACTGTATTGTTGTCCGAGCTAATGGAGATTTGTTCCCATGTGGGATATTATTTCCAGTCCGAGCTGGGGGAAGGGCAAAGACCTCCTTCTCTATATGTTTCAATTTGGCAAAGGCTATTCCACTCCAACTGTTTGTTACACAAAAAGCTGATAGATACAAGCAATACCAAACTCAAAAATGCACTTTTAGCTTGGCCCTAGGCATAGTAGATTTAATAAAGGAGACTAACATTTTTCTAATTTTTCAGAAACTTTTTAATTAACTTTCTACTCCAGCACCCATTGCTGATTTCTGCCATTTTTTTCTACTTTCTAGTGTAGTGCTCAACCCTGGGATTTCTGTCTGTTTTTAAAATTAGCATATTTTTTTCAAATGAACTTCCTGAGGTATTAACATTATAGAGTTTAGTAACTGTATTTATTATTCCTTCTAATAAATACAATTACTCAGAGCCTTTGGATTCTTGTTCCTTGATTAACTGTTTCCAGTTCAGACTAAAAGGACCAAAGTCTGATAAAGGAAACCTTCCACTGCACCAAACTTGTTCTAGATCCTATGCTTTGCTGCTATAATGTAGCAGTTTACCGATTTGGACTCTTCCAGGAAAATCCAAAACAACATTACCAACATATTATGAATTATACACATGAATGCCAGATAAGAAGTTTCCAGAAAAGATGAATACCTTCAACAATTTTTGTGATATATGAAAGCAGGTCCATCTGTCTGGCTTCATCAGTAGACGATAATGCATATAAGGGAAGTTCCTCTTCAAATTTTGTGCTCATTTCCTTTAACAACCCTATAATTACTGACTGTGGCTGTAACAAATACAGGAGAAATGAGAATTTATTTATATAACAGATATACTGCTTACAACATTTTCCAGTAAAATCTTAAGAGGTAGCTCTTTAGATATCTAAGCTGCCTGGACATATGAGGCATCGCAGGCATTGATATTAAGCATTGACACAAAAAGATTAGAATACATGTCCAAATAGTATTTTTCTTCATAGTTTCAGGACCCACTTTCTCCTACAGACTAGAATAATAAAGAAACAGCATAGCAGCAGGGCTATACAGATGGAAGTGCCCTGACTTACATAGCTAAATTTACAAAAGGACAACACTGTTGCGGAATGAGTCCTTAATTGTTTTTATTTATAAGTGTTATTAACTCAGAGCTGGGATGCCGCTGAAATCCTGTCTTGGTGCCTGAAGGCTGTGAGGGTTTAGATGGGAGGGAACAGATTGAAACTGAACCTTGGCAGGTTTTGTACATTGGGGTTCTCTTTCTGCTCCAGTGACTACTGTGAATGGGGAGGCACCATTCCTGAAGAAGTAGATCCACAACTTACAGATCTTCTTGGACATGCAGCTCCTGTTGAGCATCAAGTGATTGCTACAGCTAGGGGGCTGTTGCCCTGGCACAAGAGAACCTTGCAATAGTGGCTCATGGCCTCATCCCCACCATCTAGACTACTGCAATGCACTCTACATGGAGCTGCCTTTAAAAAAACATCCAAAAGTTTCAGCTGGTACAAAATGCAGTTGCCTGAATGATCATTGGCAGGTACTGCTGGGAACCTGTCATACTTATATTGGGAGCCCTGCATTGATTGCCTAATAGTTTCTGGATTCTATTAAAATGTTGGTGTTAACCTATAAATTCTTTTATGGGTTGCTGCCAGACCACCTACAAGTCTGCATCTCCTTACAGAAGTCAGCTCGACGATTACAATTATGCTGGGAGAAGCAGCTGATGGCTCCCCATTTTCGGGAAATCAGAAGTGTCATTTGTTGGTGGTGGCACTGGCCCTTTGGAATGGGCTTGCACCTGAAGTTTGATCGGCTCCTGCCTTCATCACCTTCTGGAAGATGCTGGACATCAAGTTTTTCCAAAGGGCATTTGAGTTGTGACACCACTTGGATATTGTATGTTTTATGGATTTCAGTCCTTTTCTGTATTTCTGTATTTTTATTTTATTGTATTTGTAAGATGCTGACAGTTGGTTAGATTGGGATAGGGTAAAAGTCAAATAAATAATGGATGGATAGATGGATGGATGGATGAAAAAAGCCATTTTGGGGATGAAATTTGCATCTGCTCCTGAATAACAGTGGTTGACTTGACTTTGTTCATAAAAATCTAATACTACCACCCATTTCACATCCATAAGGACAATCATTTTTCTATTCAGATATATTTTCTTTCATATTGCATGTGTTTGTGTGTTTATATGTATATATACACTATATAAACATATAAAATTATTTGTATATATGTTATATGTGTTTATATATGGAAAACCTATAGCTGCTACTAAGGCACCAAAGTAAGCTGTATCACATTTATAATACTACACCATAACCCCAGTGGACTGACCCATCTAATACTGGCAGATAATTTTGAGACAGCTATCCAAAAGAAACTGAGTCTCTATGGGTTTTCCAACAATGCCATTTTGACTTTAGAGTTTGACCGAGCCAGGTCACTACTAAGGCAAAGGATCTTAGATGCAGAAGGCCAAGCAGAAACTGCTGTTTTTACCCACAATATAATTGCAAATAACCAAATTCTAGTGAGCAAACGTCTCATACTTATATCATATTACGGTCCCAAAATTCAGGAGAGCTTTATCCTTAGCTCGATTTAACGCTCTCCCTACAGCTGTTTTAGAAGGAAAATACAGGAAAATCCCTTACGATATTCGATACTGCCCCTGTGGTACAGGTGCCATTGAAACCACAGTCCATGTTCTTTTGTATTGTCAGTATTATAGGGACATTCACTTTCAGCTGATTACCCCTCTTTTATTTAAATTCCCCGGGCATTCCAATAATTTTTACTTGCATTATTTGTTAAATAATCAAGACAGATCGATTTCTTTAAAAGTTGCAAAATTTTGCTACATAATATGTAAGCTTCGCCCACAAATGGTTGCTAGTAGTTATTGATGAAAGGGGTAATATTGTTGTCTGTTTTATTGTATCTATTTTTATTGGTCAATGACCGAAATAAATATGATGATGACATTTATAATAGATTTCAGTAAGATAATAAATATAATTTTATGTAATGCATTTAAATAATCCTTACATGGCTCCAGGATTGTAGATATGGCAAGTAAATCCTTCCACGGGCATCTACATGTTTTCCTACAGAAATTCCCATGTTAGCAGTGGGCTTCAGAAAACAAATTGGTGGAGTAAAAGGATAAGAATCTAAAATCCATATGCAAATTGGAATATTATAAGTGTTACCTGTCAAAATACAAATTATAAATATATTTAGCAAAGATGAATTTAAATTTATTTTTTTGCAAAAGCCCCAAAGAATTAAGTGCAAATTAGTTGCTAAGACTGTCCATATCTTCAGCAGCATCAGCAGTAGCTGCTGCTGGTGCTTCAAAGGTGGAATGCCTTTTTTATTATTGCTTTGTAATAATGTTGTTATTCTGTATTTTGAGTCTGTCAGAATTCCATGCAACTTAAATAATCTATATGCAGTCTTCAGTTATAAACATTTCCAGGTCAGTTTATAAATGAAATATAAAATTAACCTGAAATGACAACCCTGAATTTAAGGCAACTTCCCTCTGCCAAAGAATAAGTATATTGGAAAAAAATAATTGTACTTATAAAAAATATATATTAAAAAGAAAAACTGGCAATGCCCAGTTTTCCCACATTGCTAATCTAGGCTTGCCAACTCCAGCGAAAACCAATTCTGGAGACTTTCCCTCTAAAATAAATGAGTGTGCGCATCACACTTCTGTCTAGATATTTTATATTTACTTGCCATAAGCTTCACTTCACAAAATGACAGGCTATACCAAAAAACGCAAACAAAAAACCCTAAATTCATATTTAATAAATTAATTTCTTGTAAAATAAGGTACCTTGTTTATATACAAGTTTGTTTCCTCCTCTGTATACACCAATTATTCTGTTTCACACACACAAACCTGTTCACACACTGAGAAATAAACATCTGCACATATTCCCTTCCCTCTTCTAGAAGAAACAGCAAAAAAAGCAGGTGGAGACGAAATTATGTATTGGAGAGTGAAGACTAGAAAAAGGAGAGAACTGGAGGGGGATGAGACAAGAAGAGGTACTGAAAGAGGAAGGAAAACAAAGGCTATAAAAGGCCTGCTAAGCCTTAAAAAAAGGGCTAACATTCACCAGGCAAGCAGCCCTTCCCAAGTGATGCCTAGTCTTCAAAGGCATCCAGGTTCAGCAGTGGTATTGTAGTAATTTGCACTTCCTGTTCATTCCTTTCTTTTCACAAGCTTCTTCTATTCGTATCAGCTATTATAAAATGACCTCAATTCAATTCAGGAGGGAAAACTGTCCTCCTTGGTAAATACAGCACTAAAATACATTCAGTAGAATGAAAAGCCAGATAAAAGAAACACTTATCTTTTAAAAGTGAAAGTTGAAAAGTACTGGAAAAATACAGTAAAGTGGTTTTGAGTAGTACTAGAAAGGCATGAAATGACAGGCATGATGATGTGCTACAGCTCTGAATTCCTTTTCTCATCATTGCTTACATCTAGTTGGTAGAGGTACTCATAGGAGGAACTCTGAACATATTGGGTTTAAGAATTCCTTCCTCTAATAAAAAAGTCTTGCAGTTGGTGGTGACAACTATATAGTTAAACCAGTGCTATGAAATAGATTTTTAACCATAATTTTTGAAAAGTTTTCCAATGTTTTCCATTCTTTTGCTTAGTAGAAAAAAGTCTGTTAAAAAGGGATAACAGAATATCTTCACAATATACTTTTACTGGTGGAATTAGCAGCCCTGCATTAGAAAACATCATCACTTGGAAAGGAAAACTGCAAACTGGGAGAAGAGGGATGTAATGTAGCAGCATAGAAGAGTCCTACCTGGCTCACCAGAACTCTAAACAGGAGATGAAGAGACATTCTATTATTTTGATGAAATCTCATTAATTCCATTCTATCGAGATGGAATGGCTGTTTGTTCAGAAGTCTTCTGATTCCAGGCCAGTTCCATTTCTAGGTTGCAGTCCCCCAGAAAGAGCTGGTCTACAATCTGGGAGTCTTCCTGGACTACAGGTTTCTGTTAGAGGAGCAGGTGAAAGTGACAGCCAGGAGAGGCTATCTCTTCAACTATGGCACCAATTTCAATTATTCTTGGAATGGAATTGTCTAGCAATGATCATTCATACTCTTGTCACATCCAGGTGGACTTCTTCAATTTGCTGTATATGGGACTACCCTTGAAGGACACCCCAAAACTAGCAAATGCAAAATACAGCTGCCCACTTGCTAACAAATATGAGATGATGATGATTATGCTGCCTGACTCCAGAACTCCAGGCAGCTTTTAGTCACATTACATCTTATTACAGGACCAACATTAGCTATCAGTTTTTTCCCCAGGTGCAGTTTAAGGTGCTGGTTATAACTTACAAACCAGCATATGGGTTGGATCCTGAGTAGCTTCAAGATCATGTATTCCATGTAGAATCTGGTGTCCCATTTGAACTAGCAGAGAGAGTGAGTTCCCACCTTTTGGGACACGGATGAGGAATCAGCCACCATCCTCTGAAATGCTCTGCCCTCAAAGTTAAGGCTGTTTCTTAATTCCTGTTAATTTTCCAGGAAGACAGTTAAAACTTTACTCTTCTGAAGAGACATTGCAGCGTATGTGTTATTGTTACATCTGAGTTATAGATTTGTTATTCAGTGAGTATTTATTTATTAGGGGACTTGTATTAAAATGTTACTTTTTTTGATACTGAAAACTGATTTGTTGGCTTGATAATTACTGGCTGTTGTTTATTGTAAATTCAGTTTAGGATGATAACAAGCATAGGCAGGTGAGCTGACTGACAGTCCCATGAATCAGGCAGTTTGATTCTGGATGAGAATAAAGTTCCTTCCCCAAGGCTGCTTTCTAAGGGGACAAAGTCTATGCTGTCTTCCCCTCTTGCCTGGATTAACCATGGGGGTCCCTGTAGTTCCTCTGTGAACCAGTACTCAGCTACCTAACCAAGAGGACCTAGTGTGAACTCTACCTTGGGGTTCTTTCTATTATCACATACCACCCTTTCCCAGGAAGCTTCCCCAGTCAGTTTCAGTCTTTCTAACAGCTGGTAGCCACTCTCTACCACTAGACCTCTTTGGTGGGGCATCACTGCTGTAGCCTCTTCAACAGGCCTTTCCTGATGGACCTCTTTGATAGGTCTTTCTTTATGGGCCTCATGATCTCCATCCCAGTCTATTGCTAGACCTTTTGGATAGGCCTCAGCTGCTGCACAAATTATAGCCAAAGACTGCTTTCTTGAGATCCCATCCACAAGCCTCTTCAAAGACCTGCTGCTATAGAATTATAGCAGGTCTGTTACTTAACTGCTGCTGAATCTCCTCCTGACCATCACACTGCTTTATCTCCACCTATTTCCACTGTTGTAGCTTCAACTTCATGCTTAGCCAGCTGCTGTTTTCCTTCTGGCTTTCTGCTACTTAATTTTCAGCATTATAGCTTAAAGGAAAAAGCCTTTTTAGCTCTCTTGTTAAGGAACTTCAGCATTTATTTCATTATGTACAGTTATTTATCAGATTTATAAGGCTGTCCAACTCAAACAATATGACTTTTTCTTTCTCACTTCAGTCTGCAAGGAGAAAATACTAAGGCTGCTGGGCGATAAATTCCTGCTTTTGATTTTATCAGAGCCATCCACATAAGTAAGTGGAATGGGATGGGCGGGGTGGCAAGATATTCCTTCCCATGCTGATCCAGACCCTCTGCTTCAGATTATGCTACTAAAGTTGCTTTGTTGTACTAATGGTAAACTGTTTATAATCTATGATTGAAGCAACATATAAATGTTGTATATAAATACATTTCCTAATATATTATTTGGAATGAAGTGGTCAGATATCAAGAAATACAAAGGAAACATTCCTTGAACTCACCCTGATATTTTACTGGAACAGTACCACTAAAGTTCAGAAGGTCTTTCTGGGATCCATCCTTAAAAGCTGAAAATCAAAACATTATATCATTTTTCCCTTGAAAATTCTCTTAATTTAGTATTAGTATATATTGCTGCTAACATTTCAAATCAGGTAAAACCATCATTCATTTATTTAAAAAAAATTAAGTGTGTGTGTGTGTGTGTGTAACACTATATGTATAGAACATAAAAAGTAAATTCACCAAAACACATTTTCTAAAGCAGCCTAATGCTATAGAAAATACTATTCCAAAACAATAAGAAAGCTAATAAAAAAGAGCAGCATACAAATATACATTTTGCTCTACCATCCCAAACCTTAAAAAGATATACTAAAAGTGATCAATTAACTGCTGAAAATTTAAGAAAATTATACAGTAAGATTGCAATCCTATGCATGCTGCCCAAATAATTCAAATGGAACAATGGGTTTAATTCCTAATAAATGTGTTATACTTACGCTATTAATACAGATACTATTAATGTGGAATGTCCCTCAGGGGGCTGAATATATTCATTAATATTCAGCATGATTTCACTTTTTATTTATTTAACTGATTTATAAGCCCCAATAAAAAAAAATAGATAATGTATCTACCACCACCCCTGCTCCCCAAGACAGGAATTCTTACTATAGGTGCTCATGGTGAACCTGATGTTGGGATACAACTCATTTATGTGCTTCAGTTCTTCTATGGTCAGATCTCGGAATTTATACTGGAGACAGAAGAAAGGCAGTTTCAGTAATCTTAAGCATGAACTACAGGGCTATGTGAAAGAAAATGTCTTAAAACAGCAACTTGGATTGCACAAGACTGTGAAGACATGCATCTGAAATTTCTCCATTGAGCAAAATGTTCCACAGAATGTGGGAAGGGGGACATAAAAGGGTGACTTGATAATAAAATCAGGATGTCTGTATGGTTAAAATGTTATAACAGAATTTAGGAAGACATGCAGCCTTAAATGGATTAGGAGACCCCAAGTGGAATGGGGGGGTGTCACAATACACCTGGCCACATTGAGACAAAGTCCCTGCAGGGGCTTATTTTGTATGAGACTCTCTTATGACAACATTCAGTACACAATCCTGTGGCATGTATGCTGTAACATTATGAGTAGACCAAATCATGCTTGGACTGTAGACTTCACGAGCAGCAGTGCAATTATGCATTTTCACAGCAAGGTTTATATCATATAAGAAATGCCGTCCTAAGCCATAAAGGAGTGTTTATGGTTTGGGCTTAGAGCACATTGAGATGGTTGTGTTAGAGAGCTATCCAATCTACCAGTCTTTGAGCTGGTAGATTGCCAGCAATAAATTGTGCCCCTGTTCCCTATCCCTATTCTGTAACATAGCAAAGATGGTGAAGAGTGTTGTCTTTATTTCCTGCAGAGCAAAGGGATTGGTGGGTGCCCCCAGGTTTATTTCCCCTCCCACTCACAGGCAGGGAATCAACCACCATTCATTCTCCCTTACATGGAATGGGGAGAGTCAGGCAATTTGAAGGTGGTGCTTACAACAGTGAGTTTAGTCATCTGGTCATTGTCTAAGAGCTTGCAGATGTGCAGTGACATGCTCTTGCTCAGTGCAATACTTCTGTCAGTCAGGCTATTTGTGAACAGAGGCCCACTCTCCTGAAGACTGCTACATAGGTGTCCAAAACAGAGAGGACATTGGCATGGAGAAAGGGTGCAGGATGAAGGGGGGTGGGGGGTAACAATAACACGCAAGCAATGTCCCTGACCCACCTTGGAAGGAGTTCTAATCTTATGGCCAGCAACACTTACTTCATGAATAGCCATGGAGAGTAACATACTAGAACAGCATAATAACAACAGTGATCATCATAAGCACTAGTCATGGAATGGGGGATTTGGGAATAAAGAAACATTATGCATGCCTCAAAATTGACCTTAACCAGTTGCAAAGTGAAAAACAGGCTGCAGCTGTGAACCTTGTTAACATTCTTTCCCTTTGAAATTGACAAGGTTTATCACTTAAAGCTGTGAAGAGCCAAAGGCGAAAGTGGACAGTGGGATCTCCCTGGGGGCAAAACCAACTACCTCATATTCCTCTTTGGAACAACAATGCCCGCCTTTTTGGCATTAGTACCCATCTTTTTAGGAGTATTTTAACTGTGTATACCAATAAAATTGTATTAACCTATGATGTAATGATTTTCTGATTGTAGCTATTTAAAAACCCAATGATTTGCATGGAATGCAGCGCTTGCCTTGAAAATCAATTTGCAAGTGCTCTTTACTCTGCAAAATAAAGCTATTAAAAGAGATTTCAGCCTTGGGTGTCTAACTGTCTCACACATCCCAGGTAGGAACCCAGCTTTTCTTTGGGACAACACTACTACCAAAGCGTCAAAACAGTGACTACTCCCCAAGAAATAAAAACAGTAAAAAGTATGGCCATGTGAAATCTGGCTGTCAGCAGAAACCTGTAATGCTGCCAATAGCGGCAGAACTAGCAACACAGAGCTGGCAGAATCTGGCTCTCTTTTCCGGCTTAAGTCACCTTCATGCAGGATAAAAACTAGAGCTCCCTCAAGACAAATATTTTGGAAAGTTCCAATCAAACATTACTGTATGCGGGTTTCATCCTTCTGCAACCCAAATCAAAATGAATCCCAGCCTCTGTGTCAGCAACCCCATCACTGGTGAAGTATGGCAGATCATATTCACAAAATGTGCTAGAAGAAGAGGGAAAACTCTACTTCAAAATTGAAGCAGCTAGGGGAGGACTTTAAGGTACCTCAGCGGCAGTCTGGGAATAAGAGAAAGGTGACCCCATCAGGACAGAGCAGGAAAAGGCTGTTTCTGGGATATGTTCGGGCTACGGTTTGGGGAACATGAAGAGCAGCACGAACAGTGAGTTGGGTAAACAGCCAATTGTGATTTACTCAAAAGTATAGCAGGTAAGTCCAAGCACAGGCTATTTCCTCATTAGTGTGTGGATTACTAGGTCCACGAAGTCACCAGAAGACCAGCTCAACGGAAAAGAGGCCGTACATCAAACATCACGGTCCCACCCTAATAATGATGAATCCGGGCTTTTTATCCCCAGAGCAAAAGCTAGGGGACGGGATTAGATGCTACAAATTACTAAGGAGGAAATAACCAAAGCTTGAAGCGGGAAGGAAAAACTAATGCCGCAGGGTTGAGGAAACCGCGCGAAAGATGCGCCGTCCAACAGTGGCTGAACAAGGAAGACCAGGTCCAGCACCTTAGGCGCTGACAAACGGCAAGCAAGCAAGCAAGCAGGCGGGAGGGAGCCAGGGGAGCAGAGACTAATGCGGTGTTTTTCAAACTTGGCAACCAAGATGTGTGGACTTCAACTCCCAGAATTCCCCAGCCAGCGAGCTGCCCAGTTTGAAAAACACTGGTCTAATGGATTCAGCTGGTCGCTCCCTCTCCCTTCAAGCCAGGGAAGGCGTTCCGAAGGGGGCGCGCGGAAAGGAGCGCTGCCGCTGGCTCGCGCTTCGCAAGCTCCCCTCTCCTTCGCCCCGCTTGCCTTGCTCAGCCACTTCCGCAACTTCTCCTCTGAGAACTCCATTGCTCGCCCTCGCAGCGGGTTCGGAGGCGCTGCGGCGACGCTTCCGGTTAATTTCAGTCAGAGAGAAAAGACGGCAAGCGCCAGGGTCCAACCAACCCAGCAATTCGGAGGGCAGGGCGGGAGGAGACGCCTCTCTTCTTTTCGCTCTGCTTAGGTGTATGCTGACAAGGCGAGGAAGTCACGCGCAGATCTCTCCCTTCTGGGAATGCTGAAGAGTCGGGCTGTGGCTCAGGTGGCCGCACAAAACGTCAGACCGAATCCAGCTGTTTGGGCTGTCCCTGTTCGAGACTAACTGGGAATCGTCCCCCTGCGGCATTCTTCACTAGACGAGCCATATACGAATCCTAATTAAAGGACATTACATTTCCCCCCGCGGCAGTTACCTCTGTCAGAGAGTATATTTAATACTCGTGCTTAAGGGCGCCTGACCGGGGCCGTAAAATAATATGTTTAGAAGGCAGCCTCCAGAGCCGAGCGAAGTTAAACGCCAGTTCCGTAGAGCACCCTGATTATTGTTGGGACGGGCAACTTGGTAATCCGCAGGCGTTTTGGACTACAGTTCCCACAGTCGTTTGTAATTGGCCAAAATAATTTGAGCTGAAGGGGGCTGAGCACGAAACTACCTATCTCTGGATACTTTTCAGGGAGATTTATCATGGTTTTCTTGAAAGCAACTGGATGGAAATCAGGATTTAGCAAAAGAATTTGCATACGGTGGATGAGAAAATCGCTTGAAAAGAAAAGCTGTGAATCGGTGCTTGTTCCGTTGGGTGGGTTGGCACAATATACTGTAATAAATAAAACGTTGGGTTGCTAGTTTTTGACTTAGCGTTGTAGGGACACAGCCAGTGTAATTAGTTTAGGGATCATTGCATTATGTAATCCTGGACAGGAGTTAATTTGTAAAAATGAGTAGTATAGAAGTAGGCAACTTCTTTCTTTTTGCCATCAAGAGGTCACTGTTTTGTTTTGTTTTGTTTTTTTAATTGCCAGAGGCAATTATATTGTTACAGTTTGGACCTTAAACACCTGCCCAGGCTGAAATTGTTCATTTCAGTCAGAAACTTCAGACATGAATTCAAGTCAAACCAGTTTTATTAAAATTACACATTACACACACATTCACATATACAGATATTCACTAAACCCTGCTACAGTATTAAGCTGGCCAGGCAAAATACAGGCTGACAGGAAGATCCAAGGCAATTGAAACCAGAATTTTTCCTCCTGGGACTGATGGATAAACAGTTAGAAAGGAGCCATGGAACACTGTTTCTGTATATGATAACTTTTTTCTTTCTTCCTAGTGTTTTTCCCACAGGTCCAGGGTCTGCTTTTTTTCAAATCAACTGAATGTTGATCCATTGGTTGTGACAGAAATTGACTGACTGGCTTGTCACATGAGCCTGATGTCACGGGCTGAGAGGGAGTGATGGGCTGAGAGGGAGTGACTGGCCCAAAGTCACCCAGCCGACTTTCATGCCTAAGATGGGACTAGAGCTCACAGTCTTCTGGCTTCTAGCCTGGAGCCTTAACCACTAGGCCAAACTGGCTCTCTAGATAACTGCAGCAAGATTATTGTATGAACAAAGATGGAAAGATTTGGCAATACTTACAATGGAAGAATGGTTCGTGAAGATGACAGAAGTTGCTGAAATGGCCAAACTGACGTGTTTGATAAAAGACAATATCTACATTTATCAGTGACTGGAAACCACTTATGGACTTTTTGTGTAAAAAAGAAAGAAATGAACTTGTGACTTATGGTTTTGATGATTAGAAAGGATAGATTATAACAAAAGAGTCATGATGTAATTTTAGAGAGAGAGGTTAAAATGTAATTGTACTTATACAGGTAACTGCTGTGAAGATCAGAAGCCACTTCTCTCTCTCTCTCTCTTTCTTTCATGTATGTATGTATGTATGTATGTATGTAAAA
This sequence comes from Python bivittatus, assembly GCF_059951505.1. Lineage (NCBI taxonomy): Eukaryota > Metazoa > Chordata > Lepidosauria > Squamata > Pythonidae > Python > Python bivittatus. The sequence goes on from NW_028277075.1 coordinate 59,487,566, forward strand.
TCTTTTTCTACTTTTTTTTCTTCTTTCCTCTTTTTCTTTTATTTCTCTCTCTTTCTTCTTTCTTGCTCTACTTTAGTTTGTTTATGAAAATTAGCAGTCATCCAGGTGGAATTGTCTGGAGGTTGAGTCATGGCAACTGGACTTCTTTTCTTTTTGGTTAGAGACATTTCCCTACTTGTCCAAGCAGCTTCTTCAGTCTAAAAAAGTTGGTTAGGGGGACCCCATAAAAGTCTTTCAGGGTGGCTGTGTTTCTTACTAGTATGATAGGCTCATTGAAGGGACAATAGATGTGATTAGGAGAGTCTTTGAGATGTAGATGTCTTACTCCTAATCCCTCACTCATCCCCAGGGGGATGTTGAGTGTTGCCTTCCTGGTGAACTTTTGAACTGTTCTTAATCTTCCTGGGGACTGTTGAAAGGACAGCCTGGAAAATGGGAGACAAGTTGTGTCTGAGGCCTCCACCTCTATTGAGGGAAGGATTTTCCACTTTGGCATAAATGGATTCCTTCACTCCTCTCTCAAACCACCTATCTTCTCTGTCCAAAATGTGAACATTATTGTCCTCAAATGAGTGTCCTTTTTCTTTTTCTTTTAGATGAAGGTAAACTGCTGATTCTGGTCCTGTGTTGTTGCTCCTCCTGTGCTGGGCCATCCTCTTGTGTAAAGGCTGTTTGGTTTCCCCAATGTAGCGCTCTGAGCATTCCTCACTGCACTAGATAGCATATACTACACTGCTCTTCTTATGTTTTGATGTTCGATCTTTAGGGTGTGCAAGCCTCTGTCTCAGTGTGTTAGTGGGTTTGAAAAACACAGGTATGTGATGTTTTCCAGGAATCTGTTTTATCTTCTCGGACACCCCAGCCATGTAAGGAATGACAAGATTCTACCTTTGACTTTGGTTCTCAGCTCTGTCTGCTGTTTTTGTTTGTTTGTTTGGGTATCCAAAATGGGCCTTTATTAAATCTACTTCTAGATCCAATTGTTGGACAGGAGCACAGGAGGAGCAACAACACAGGACCAGAATCAGCTGGGGATGAGTGAGGGATTAGGAGTAAGACATCTACATCTCAAAGACTCTCCTAATCACATCTCCTATTGTCCCTTCAATGAGCCTATCATGCTAGTAAGAAACACAGCCACCCTGGAAGACTTTTATGGGGTCCCTCTAACCAACTTTTTTAGACTGAAGAAGCTGCTTGGACAAGTAGGGAAATGTCTCTAACCAAAAAGAAAAGAAGTCCAGTTGCCATGACTCAACCTCCAGTCTACTTTAGTTTGTATTAGTTCTTAGTATTGTGGTTAAAACTCTCAATAAAAATTATAGATAGATAGAGGAAGATCCAAGGTAATTGACAAAGGTAGATCTCAAAAATCCTCCTTATTCCACTAGCTCTTTCATGCAGCAATATTCTTTGATCTTTGTCCCTCTTGTTTCCTCCAGAGGAAATGTCTGATTCCTGTCAACTTTTCAAATGTTGGGAATAAATTGATAACACATTGGTGGAGCTCTTCAGGTGTTTGGAATTGCATCCAGATGAGAAATAGCTTAGGTAATTAACTGTCCAGCATTTCCCACTTTACTGGTGCTTAATTGCCAGCTGGAATTTAGTTTGGTTAGCCAGACTTAATTTTCAACCATGGCAGAGCTATATCAATATCATTAAGCATATGATGTTAAACATTTTTGACTCATTTGAAAGGACAGCTGGGGAAAGGTTAAGGGGGAAATGGATGTGTTTTGTCTTGCAGGAACTTAACACATTCCTTCCCACACTTTGTTATTGTTTTTAAGTACAAATCTATGGCTCTAAAATTTGGCCATTTAGTCACTGATTTCAGTGATGTAATCTTGGATAACTCTTAAGAGCAGCAACATGGAGATTCAGGGGTTGCATGTGACCTGAATTATTTTGTTGTGTGAAGACAGCCATTGTGCATGAGTGTGAAAGTTAGTCCTTATGCTGGCTAGGAGATCAATAGAATGTTGTAAACAATCTTTAGGTGCAGGCTGATCTCCTCCCCCTTGGGATGCATTAGCAGGAGTATAAAGCATTTGAAGTATTTGTTCATCGCTAGCATGTCCTGGTCAGACCTCACTTGGAATACTGTGTCCAGTTTTGAGCACCACAATTCAAAAAGGACAGTGACAAATTGGAATTCAGAAGTCCTACTAAAATGATGAAGGATCTGGCAACCAAGTGCTGTGAGGAATGGATACATGATCTGGATATGTTTAGCGTAAAGAAGAGAGAACTGAGGGGACATGATAGCTGTCTTCAGATATCTGAAGATTTGTCCCACAGAAGACAGATTCAACTTATTTGTTGCCCCAGAGGGCAGGACCAGAATCAATGTGTTAAAACTACAAGGAAGGAAGTTCTGACTAGGTGTCAGAAGGAATTTCCTGATGGTAAGAGCTGTCATTTATTTATTTATTTATCATATTTATATAGCCGCCCATCTCACACAAGGTGACTCTGAAACTGGCTGCCACATAAAGTGGTGAATCCTCCTTTGCTGGATCATGCACTGAGTTGGGGATTGGACCAGATGAGTTCTAAGGTCCCTTTCAGCTTTATGGTCAAATACTTGAGTGCAATTGTCCTCAATCTCTATGCCCTATAGAGTTTCAGACTTCAGTCTCCAGAATTCCTCAAGGATGTTACTGAGAAATCCACACATCTGAAGGAAACCTAGATTGGGGAAGACTGTGAAACCTTATGAAAAAGGGCTCTCAGTTTCTCTCATCTTTATTTCCTTACATTTGGAAACCAAAGGGATGACAAGGAAACTAATGTTCATGAACCTTCACACATTTCTCTCATTTCTGTTATTGTTGAAAGACATTGGGCAGACATCCTGTCTCCTTAAGTGTTGAGGCCATAAAGATATGGGAGGAAGTGACCCCAGTCTGCTAGCCTTCAGAACACCCTTTAGCTGCTCTGGCAATACCTCTGCATTCCATGAAACAATAAATATCAGAAGTTCAAAGGGGGTGCCCCGAACTTTGACTAGCAACCAATAGGCCATCAGGAAGATAAGTTTCCCCCAATAATAATGAGGATCCCAAATTTATGCCAATTTTAGCCAATCAATTTGTTAATTGCTGTATCTCTATGTAAGAAACGTGTATAAAATCATCATCTTTGGGTGTGATCAGGGTTCTTCTTTGCCTTAAGGGGAGACCCCAGCTGGCTCTATTGGCCTGCTTTCAATAAAACTTTACAACCTCAGCTGGTGTTTTCGTGTCTGATCTTCTGCCGGACTGAATCCTAATTGGGGAGAGTCAGAAACACTCAAATTTTGCTAACAACGGGATTAGCATATTATATGAATATAGCCTAAAAATAATAGAAGATTCCTTTGGAGGCAGTGGAAATAACAAATTAGTATGAGTGTCTCTACCATCACTTGTATTCTACTCTATAAAAGAAAAGGAAAATTCATACTGTGAAGACAGCACTCTTTCAAAAGAAACCACTAAACTAGATAACATCGTGTCTTTCAAAGGAAGCTAAAGTAGATAACATCAAAACTTCTGATTGCTCAGGGACATAGCAGTGGCTAAGAGTACTTTTAATAAAGTTTTGTATACAGTATTGTGCAAAAGTTTTAGGCAGGTGTGAAAAAATGCTGTAAGGTAAGAATGCTTTCAAAAATGTATATTGTAATTGTTTGTGTTTATCAATTTACAAAATGCAAAGTGGGCAAACAGAAGAGAAACCCAAATCAAATCAATATTTGGTGTGACCACCCTTTGCCTTCAAAACAGCATCAATTCTTCTAGGTACACTTGCACACAGTTTTTGAAGGAACTCGGCAGGTAGGTTGTCCCAAACATCTTGGAGAACTAACCACAGATCTCCTGTGGATATAGGCTGCCTCAAATCCTTCTGTCTCTTCATGTAATCCCAGACCGACTCGATAATGTTGAGATCAGGGCATCACTTCCAGGACTTCTTGTTCTTCTTGATGCTGAAGATAGTTCTTAATGACATTGCCTGTATGTTTGGGGTTGCTGTCCTGCTGGAGAATAAATTTGGGGCCAATCACACGCCTCCCTGATGGTATGGCATGATGGATAAGTATCTGTCTGTATTTCTCAGCACTGAGGACACCATTGATCCTGACCAAATCTCCAACTCCATTTGCAGAAATGCAGCCCCAAACTTGCAAGGAACCTCCACCATGCTTCACTGTTGCATGCAGACACTCATTATTGTACCACTCTCTAGCCCTTTGGCAAACAAACTGCCTCCTGGTACAGCCAAATATTTCAGATTTTGATTCATCAGTCCAGAGCACCTGTTGCCATTTTTCTGCACCCCAATTCCTATGTTTTCATGCATAGTTGGGTTGCTTAGCCTCGTTTCCATGTTGGAGGTATGGCTTTTTGGCCGCAATTCTTCCATGAAGACCACTTCTGGCCAGACTTCAGACAGTAGATGGGTGTACCTGGGTCCCACTGGTTTCCACCAGTTCTGTGCTGATGGCACTGCTGGACATCTTCCCATGTTGAAGGGAGGTAAGCATGATGTGTCTTTCATCTGCTGCATTAAGTTTCCTTGGCTGACCACTGCTTCTACAGTCCTCAACGTTGCCCGTTTCTTTGTGCTTCTTCAAAAGAGCTTGAACAGCACATCTTGAAACCCCAGTCTGCTTTGAAATTTTTGCCTGGGAAAGACCTTGCTGATGCAGTCTAACTACCTTGTGTCTTGCCATAGTGTATGACCTGTGACATGAAACTGTCTTCCACAACCTCACCTTAATAGCAGAGTTTGGCTGTTCCTCACCCAGTTTTAAGCCTCCTACACAGCTGTTTCTGTTTCAGTTAATGACTGTGTTTCAACCTACATATGAAATTGATGATCATTAGCACCTGCTTGGTATAATTGGTTAATCATACACCTAATTCTAATCCTACAAGATCCCTGACTTTGTGCAAGTGTACAAGTGTGCAAGTGTAAGAACTGATGCTGGTTTGAAGCCAAAGGGAAGTCATACCAAATATTTGATTTGTTTTAGATTTTTCTTCTGTTTGCTCACTTTGCATTTTGTAAATTGATAAACATAAACAATTACAATATATATTTTTGAAAGCATTCTTACTTTACAGCATTTTTTCACACCTGCCTAAAACGTTTGCACAGTACTGTAGATTATGATACCATTACTCTACTTGAAGGGGGCAAGAGTTCCAAAGTTGCTTTTTAAATTTTATTTATTTATTTTTATTTTGTATTATGTTTATTGTTTTAAGTATTTTATTGGTCATGATACTGTTTTAACTGTTGTTAGTCGTACACTGCCCAGAATCACATCTAGTGAGATGGGTGCCCATATACATTTACTAAATAAATCAATAAAATTAGCTTTTCTTTTTAACAAAATTCTGGAACAACAAAGCACAAATTAAGCTAAAGAAAGGAAGAAAAAATAAGAAAAAATATAGCAATAGAATCAGGTAAATAAGAAAGAATTTACAAGTGTGATAAAGTTATGGTTTTTCATATTCATAAATTATTCAAGATACCTGAATATCTTTGATCCAAAAAATCCCTGTTAAACTCTACATAGAATAGCATTTTTGTGGAAGTCATGTAAATCCCTGTACATGGGGGCATGACATAATGTAATGCCTATATCTCTTCCCTGACAGCTGAAGGGAAGGTGGACTGTATATACCATTTTAGAGATGGGCAGCATATAAATTTAATAATAAATAATAATAAAAATAAATAAATAAATTCTGATAAGTTCCCTTACAGTATTTTATCCACATATTGCATGGCAAGATGCCTTTTTTCCCATAAAACCTTTATCATAATATATAGAAAATACAATTAAAATACAAAACAGAGAGTATAGCAAAGAAAGACAATAGAACTAAAAGGAAAAAGACAAAAACTAAAATAGTGAAAATAGATAGAAAGATGATACAGAAAGTGACTTCCCACTATCTCCAATACAGATATAGATACAAATTAAAAGAAAGTTAATCTCTTACCACTATTTAATCCAAATTCACATTATTTCTATCAACACAAACCATCTGATCATTAAAACCCACAATCAGAGCCTCATTTTTTTCCACACAAACATGTAATCTAAGAAGGGTTGCCATGAGGAGACAAATTTAGAAACAGTATTATCTCTTATTAACGCTGTTAACTTCACCATTTGAGCCAAGTCCATTAGTTTAATGATCTATTCTTCCACTGTATGTATTTGTGGATCCTTCCATCTTGCATGGCAAGATGCCTTGATGTAAACTATAAAAACTTTCAAACCATGGGGCTTGTTTGCCAAACAACAACAACAACAACAACAGAGGGCAATTAGATTATAATTCAATGAGAAAGATTTTTTAGGGGTCTTTCAAGCATCAACAGGTGGGGTCTTACTCCAAACATGCCCCTGGACATGCCTAGAGAAATGTGTTCACCATTGTTTATTTATTTATTTTTAAATCAAGGGGTGGTTATTATGTCCTTGCCACGTTAAAGGTCTATGAGACAATGGTGCTGTTCTATCTGCTATTTGTAGTCCAGATATGCTCCTATACAAAGCATGAGAAACTGGAGGTTCCTGCATTCTGTTCTTCAAGTTCCCAAATATGTGTCCATTGTAGTTCTGGAGATGAGACTAGTTTCAGTGGAAGTATAGATCTAGTTCTTCTCTAGTCTGTAATATGTATTAATGAAGTTCTAGAATAGAGATTTAAGTCTACTTGGAAGAGAACCCTGGAAGAACATCAGTTTTATTTTTTTTTTTCTGTGATTCATTATGTGGTGGATAAATTCAGCGCCAATGACTAGAGAAAATCTAAATGATCGTTTATTAGTTCCAAAGCAGTCAGTGGTCTCTTGCATCCAGATGAGCAAAAAGCAAGAGCCACAAAGTTACATAGATCTTATATAAAATGTTGATCAAAGATAGTTCAGTGTGCGTATACACTAACAGAAAACCTGAACTACAGAACTAATTGCTTTACAACTGATAAGGAAACAAAATGAGACAAGGGTATCCTTCATGGTATGAAGTTACTTCAGACATATTCCTACAAAGGAAACATAGTAGCACTGTTATATGAACTGAGCCAAGGTCCAAACTGTTATTCTAATGGACTGTGTTTAGAGCAGGAAGAGACAAGGAGACATGGCAACATAAATCCTTGAACTTTCAAGGCGTGAACTGTACAGTTAATAATTACCAGGCACAGATTGCTACAGCAAGAGAAACTTCTTTCCACAAAACCCGTTAAATGAGGGGTAATTACAGAAACATATACAGTCCACCTAATAAACAGGGTCAGTCACAAGCTGATTCAAGTTAAGTTCTTATTTCAGCTCACCACAGTTACTATGTCAGGCTTTGAAAATGCCTAAAGAACAATTAGGCAATATATTTGGGGTTCAGGTTTACAAAAAAAGTGGATTCCAGTTTCCAGTTATTACATATCTTGGCCAGAAACCCCAGTTTATGAAATAAGTATGAGTGCTGCATCTTTGCTGAATGTTGATATAGGTAGATAGGTAATTATATGACAATTTTTGTATACTGCTCTAATCAGTAGGACCTGGAGAATACACAACAAAAACAGAAAAAGAAATACTGTTACATAATCTTTAACATAATAAACAATGCTCACCCTACAATCATACTGTGGGACAAACACCCATTGGCATAAAAGAATCCTTTGTGCCTTTCTGAAACAAAAGGCCATCCACAGGCCCTCCATTCATCCATCTGGGGGACATAGTGTGGGGACTGCTACTGAACAGGTCTGTTTTCTTGTCCCAGCCTCATGGATCTCTTGGGGGGCAGAATTCTGAATGGGACCTCTCTTGATTGGAGTGGATGGACAGAATCATGTTTAAGGCAATCCCTGATATATCCCAGTGCCACACCATACAGGTAATCCTCGCTTAGTGACCACAATTGGGACTGCCACAGTCGCTAAGTGGAAAAGCACATGACCATGGGATGCTGCAGTGGTTGCAAATGGGAGGATTGGTCACAAAACCTTTTTTTTTTACACTGTCATAACTTCGAACAGTAGCTAAATGAGGCAGTTGGTAAGTGATGACTACCTGCACAGTGGTTTAGAAGCAATAGCCAGCACTTTGAATCAGGCCTGAAACCCTGTTGGTAATACAGCATTCCAAAAATAGGTATAATCTTTCAAAAGCAGGTTTCCCCAGCTAGCAACCTGGCCGCAGTATTATGAACCAGTTACAGCTTCCATGCTGTCCCCAAAGTCAGCCCTGTGTGATGTGTGTGTTGTAGTAGTCCAGTAATGTGATGATTAGAGCATAAGTAACTGTCAGCAAAGCATCCTACTTAATGTAGAGCCATAACTGAGGCACTAGCTAGAGCTGGATGAAGGCCTCCCTCGGGTATAATATGTGAGTTTGATAAAACTCACATAGAACTAAATGCTTAACAGACAAGACTGAAAGGAAATGGAAAGGAATGATATATTCAAATTGGCATGCAAGAATAAGCAGGATGTCATCCTTCACCACAGAAATATGGCTGTTGATCATGAGGCCTGTGTGCCTTCGGCCATGGGATGCCAGCCGCAAGTGGCAAAGGAAGAGTTTTACAGAACCCTAAATCAACAGTGTCAGGGAAAAAAACTGAGACAGCTTGACCATGTGGTCCCGACCCTTTAGTTGCAATCCTTTTTATCCCTAAAAACCGCAAACCACAATCGTGACTCTTAGGATTTTCAACTGAATCATAACATCCCCAGAGCTAATTTCACCACTCTTCCCTGTTCCCTTTGTCCCTGTCACGTCTGTTCCCATCAACAAATTTGCTTATTTAGCAGTTTCCTTACTTTTGCAAGTTTTACTTATTTCCTGTCATTGCCTCAAAGGTCATCTCCAAGCTAGCTTTGATTAAAACATCTATATTAAAATAAGCTTCAGGCCATTAACATTTTTCCTCTCACAACAGGAACAAATAAAATGGACCTAAAAACCTGCACGAATACTGAAAAGCCAATATCTTTAATAAGAGATAAAAAGCTGGGAACAAGGAGCTCATGAAACACGATGTCATTACATTCTTAGTAGTCATAGTAACGTAAGGCACTCTATGCTACCCAAGTTTCAGAGAGCCAAACAAAAACTTGAGACGAGACTTCTATAAAACGTTAACAGATATTTATTGATCAATATGCATCTGGTTGGCTCAATCAACATCGTGGCAAGAAATGTTGAAAGAAACCACACCTTGCAAAGCAAACATCCGAGGTTTTATAGAAAGGTACAGGTGTAAAAAAATTCAAATCAGATAGTGCATCCTCTCATGCCCATACAAGGGATTTTGGGGATGGTCTAGGGGAGGGGTAAAGGTGGGTCCTAAAGAGGTGAATCTAAGTTTAACTTTTTTCTTCTGGTTACCAAGGAAACACCCCATGTCGGACCTTATCTCTTCTTTGTTCCTCTTTGAAATTCAGGGTCTCTTTCTTGGCAACTTGCTACCTGGTACCAAGCTAATTTACAGCTTGTTTATTCAAAGACAGTCAGGCATCGAACGGCTGGTTGCCTCAGGCCAAAAGAAAACCAAAGGAAAATGGGGTGGGGGAATGTTGTGCTCTTTAAAAGGCAAAAAGCAAGTTGCAAGTTTTAAACATAATGTGAGATAGAATGCACTAATAATTGGATGTTATACATTACATGAAACACACACACATGCTACAAAACCATGTACTAAAACAATGCCCTTCAGTAACATGGTTCAACTGAGGGCTAAGAGATACTAAATTTTATCTTATCAAACATTCCTAAGAAATTCACCTTAATGAGCTGGCATTCCTAAATCGAAAGGCAGATGGTTTGTATTTCCTCTACTGCTGTCATCTCTGCCTAACAAACAGGTTAGCCATCGGTTAAGGCACTTCCAATAGGTTCAAGTATAATGGCTATTTCTATGTGCTAAATAATAAGCAATATATTGATAAAAATAGTTTATCAATATAATACATGATGAGCATGAAACTGAGCAAACTCAGGGAGGCAGTAAAGGACAGGAAGGCCTGGCATGATATGGTTCATGGGGTCACAAAGAGTCGGACACGACTTAACGACTGAACAACAACAACAAAATAATACATGAATTAAACTAGATTAAAATAGCCTGTCTCATCAGAAGGAAAAGAGGAAGAGTTGTTTGGTCATAGCAGAAATAGCAAAGCATTAAATGGAAATAGGAGCCAAATAAAAGCAGAGTTAAAGGCTGAATCAATTTGACCCACATCATCATCACCAGGAGTTTTGAGTAGATATAGATTCATAATGAGAGGCCAAAGTCAAGGCAAGCAAACAGAGTTATGTTTATCAGAAAGTGAATCATAAACTATGTCCTAAGGCCAGGAGTTTCTAACAATTGTTGGGCCAGTGAGGTAGAAATTAAGAACCAAGTTCCTCCTGTTCTGTCCATTTTTTAATGACATTGATTATACCCCTTTTAAGATGTTTTCCAGGAAGGGCGTGTGGATATTATCTCTCCTATCTCCTATCAGATTAAAGATTGGGCATTTCCAGCAGCATGGCAACATTTTTCTGTATTGCCTGTCTCCCCCTGCTTTAAGAGACTAAGATTTGGTGGGTTTTTTTTCATTTTTTGTCAAGGTTCTGTACAGATTGTGTTTATTCTGTAGGTTTGTCTGTTATTCAATATTCTGTGTGCTAACCTTTCAAACATAACAATAAACTAAAAATAAACTGAGTAACTACAGTCCATCCTTATGCATGCATGTTAAAGTGGCAGGGTTTTGGTTCAGAGAGTGTAAAACTTTCTTATTGTTTTCCAAGTGAGCTGTAGAGCTAAGAATGGTTTTGCATTTTTCTTCCTGAAAAAATGGCCTTGAGAAAGGAAACAAGGAGGAATATTATCTTTACAACCTCCCCCATACATTCACACATCAGAATTTGCACAGAGATGGTTCAGACCAGATGGTCAAAGCTCAGATAATTTTCAGTGTGATGCTAGTACCCAAAAAGTCAACAGGTCCTGAACTGAACTTCTGGTGCTCTATCAATTCTGATACCTGTTCATTCAATTCTGAGCATCTCCTGTAGTTTTTTTTTTAATAAGTCTCCTTTTACTTTTTCCACCTCCATTTCTTTTCATACCTGTCATCCTATTCTGTTTTGATGCAAACAACATTATGCAAAGTGCAGAAAAGGAGTAGCAAGTAGTAAGCCAAAAAATTTAAGACCTGTTACTGTAAATTCTTAGAGACCTTATACAGTTCAGAGCAATGCCATAGTAAGAGTTCCACTTAAATTAGCCAGAAGCTTGACTTTGTGTCTTTATTAGAGTATATTCAACACACACACACAAACACACACAAATTTGCTATTCATACACCATACCTACCTAACCCTTCTTGTAATTAGCCAGGCAAAAGGGAGTTGGGAGATCTCAAGTGAACAGCTCTTATTTCTTGAGAAGAGTGGAGGTTAATTTCAGCTTTGCATTAGAATTCATTCATTTTTATATTTTTCTGCCATAATCTCTTGACAAATTAGACAGCCCTGGCTTTGTGCTCTATCCACACTGCCCCACCAGCATTGCATACATCTCTTATATATCATGGCATCATTTGATAGCTGTTTACATCAATTAACTCACATTCCCTCTTGCTTTGGTGTACCTATACTCTAATGTCTCTGCTTATCAGTTCAGAAATTCAAGATCTGCCATAATGCTGAGTGCTCTACTTCTGAATGTTGAGACGCACATGTTTATTATCACTGTGGTCTGGTACTTGGTACCAGTCTCCAAGTCTGTCACCATGTTTTCTTTTAATTCTTGTTCCATCTGTAACATTCCCTACTCCCCTTTTGGGCCTGCTAGTCCGTAATAAAGATAAAAATACAGATGGATGGACAGATGGATAGATTGATGATAGATAGAGAGATGGACAGACAGACACATACATATACGCATACATACAGGGGCATCTGAGGTGTGGTTCAGGAAAGTCAAAGCCTGCATCCACCCATTTGAAGCCTCATTCCTTTTTATATGTGTTGGATATCTCTGATATGTACATACATACACACAACATATACAAATAAAGAATGTAAAGAATAAGGATATCATGTAAAGGATATTTTATATATAAATTTTATATACAACTTAATTATCAGAGGTAAGAAAAAAAACCCATTGCTTAATCTAGTTTACATCAACATGGCTCATTATACTTTCTGTATCTTTTATCCTTGCCTTTTCTGTATCCATGCGCTGCTTCAAATATTGCCTTTTGCTCTTTCATCTTTTTCCCCCTAACTTTTATTTGCTTTCACATTTACTTTTTCTTGTAATTTTGCAGGTAATCGTTTATTTTAATTATATTTAAAATTTTCTGAATTATTTTTTCCAACTCTAAATAATCTCCATGGGGTTATAATAAAGTTCAATATGCAATAATGAAAAATCCCAAAAGAAAAGAATATTATAACAACAAATATAGCAGCAATAGCATGCTAAAGCCATGCAAAACAACAACAACAATTTATTAAACTCTGGGGGACTCACAACAATCAAGCAAATTACAATAAAATAAGTAAAACATTAAAAAAATAGCGATAAAAGATGGCAAGTGCAATGAAGGCCAAAGGCCTGGGTGAAGAGCTTTCTAAACAACAGCAGAGTGGGGGCCATCCGGATCTCATGGAGAACCTCATTCCAGAGGGCAGGCGCTGCGACAGAGAAGGGGCACTTCCAGGGTCCGATAGATGACATTGTTTAATTGAAAGAACTCAGAGAGGCCAATCCTGCAGGACTGAATTGGCTACAGAGATGCTATGGGAGACAGGTGGTTCCTCAAGTAACCAGGCCCTATATCATGCAGGGTTTTATAGGTAATGACCAGTACCTTGAATTGTGCCCAGAAGCAAATGGGCAACCAGTGCAGCTTGGGAAGCAGAGGTATTACATGGGCATCTTGAGGTATGCCCATTACTGCTTGTGCTGCTGGATTCTGGACCAGTTGAAACTTCTGGATGGTATTCAAGGGCAGCCCCATGTAGAACGCATTGCAGTAGTCAAGCTGCAAGGTCACTGTCTGAAGGGCCCCCCAAATGTAGGAAAGGGCACAACTGGTGCACCAGATGGAGTTGTGCAAAGGCCTTTCTGGCCGTAGCCGACACTGCTCTTCAAGCAGGAGTTGTGAGTCCAGGAAGATCCCAGATTGTGTACAGACCTTGAAGGGGGAAGTGGTACCCCTTCCAAGGTCAGAGATGGAATATCCCCAGAGGTGGGTAGCCCAAGCACCCACAGCCACTTGGTCTTGGTAAGATTGAATTCTCGGAGATGTTTCCTCCCCATCCAAATGTGCACAGCCACCAGGCATAGGGACAGAAGCTTGACAGCCTCCCTTGGCTGGCCTGGGGTTGAAAGATATAATGGGGTATCGTCACCATATTAATGATACCAAACCCCAGACTGGCAGATGGCTCGCCCAACATTTTCATGTAGATGTTGAAAAGAGAAAATTGTGAAAATCAACCATCCATTAAAAGCCTTGAGAGATAAGAGGATACTTGATAATTGTCTAAGTGATGAATGAGTTATTGGGAGGGAAATCTCCAATAGGATGGATACTATGCTAATTGTTTAATACAGGAAATAAATAATCGATTAATTAAAAAAAAAAGACTGATGAATGTAGCCTACTAAACCAACAGATACAGAAGTAGTACAACAAAGAGAAAATCCTCTTCCATTTAACAGTCCAGTATGGTTTCCACCTTCTGATGGAAAGCATTTTACACAATCTAAAAAGGGACTGCACATTTTGAGGATCCAATTTCCTCCAACTACTAGGCAATACTAATAATCTGACTAAACTAATTTTATACCAAAAAAACTCATGTACTTCTGCTCTTTCAGGCCAAGGAACCTATGTCTGCTGACCATGCAAACTATGGAAAATGTACTTTCTATGTTTTTTCATTTGGTACAAGCAACCATTTTCATGACTTAAACATTAAGTGTGATCTGATATCACGAATACCTAACAATGACTCTGCCCATCAATTCCATCTTGGGACTGACTTCACACTGCTGCAGACTGCTGGCTTAAACATCTGCCTAATTACTGCTTCTTCCCTACTGTGAATTTATAGCATCTTATCTGATGAAAAGCTTGCACACATTGCTGTGAAATTTTGGATTATCCTGTGAGACTTATCAACTAGCTATAGGTTTGGGATCTTTAATTTTTATGGACAGTACAGGTTTTTGTTGTTTTCCTTGTAAATGTTTTATATGATATTAAAATAAAAGCTTCATTAAAAAGTGACTGTTAACCTGCTACCTGATTTTGCAATTCTAATACTTACTTACAATAGCTTTGATTCTATCGGAGAAACTCTTTTGTTGATGTCATTCTGCTTGGAGCAATTGTTCTGTAACAAGTGATGTCACAGTCAAGTTCATTGCATAGGCTGGTTCATCATAAACAGCCATCAAGCCAGAGTAGTGAGCTACTTAAAAACAGTTGAACGGTGATTTCCATTTCAGTTCTTTTTTCTTTAAAAACTGATTGTAACAAATCACATTCCACAGATAAGAAAATCCTGTGAGAATTTATACAATGATTGTCGTTGGTTGGCTGATATTCCTTCTTGCTTTGCATCTAATACATAGAATTCCAAAAGCTAAGGTGAGTACATTTTGAAATATATTTGGAACTTCACCTAGGTTGTTGTTGGATGCAGAAACAAAGGAATTGGCTTGGGCTGGGTTTGGGGGGATATCGTTCAAAATATGTGTGGGAATATATATCATAAGCAGAATTATTCTTAAAGAAGTCCCATTTGTAAGGAAAAAATAAAGAATGTGGAACTGTATATTTCCTCACTTCATGAATTACTGGATCATTTGAGACTAGGATGAAAGCAACACTCTATTGACTATTTAGTCCTTCTACTGGAGCAAAGTACAAATTTATTATTATATCTTGCCAGGATTCTGGACTCAAGCTGTTATACACGCTGCTCCCAGGTTCGACTTATGGTCACTCACTCACACACTCACAGCCTGTTGAGGCACGCGGATCTTGTCAGCCCCCCTTGCTTCCTACCTGGGTTTTCCAGATAGGTGCGGCTGGAGCAGACAGACACACAGCCCTGGTCAACAGCAGGGAAATAATTAGGGATACACACAATTCACTTCCAACCGAACACTGGGGCACAAGAGGTTCTTTGTAATATACGGAGACCCAGTGAATTTAAAGTAACAGCAAAACTTTACTGGTTGCAAGGTACATTTGCTCTTTCTCATACACACACATACACACACACACACACTTAGTCTTTCCCAACTAGGCTGCCAGGCACTAGCTAGAGGGAAGGAAGCCGCCAAGTCTGGATGACTCAGATGACCAAGAGGACTCAGAGTGGGCGGGCTTTGGGACCCCTTTTATCCCCAAAAGTACAAGTTAATGGGATTGGGGTGAGGGCTTCCATGTGCTCAGGCCCAACTTCCTCTTTCTGGTTCAGGTCCTTTGTTTTTTCCTTAATTTTCCTTAACTTCTTATCTACCTCCCTGAAGGGATCTCATAGATAAGATTCCTGGCTTTTGTCCTCTCTGCTTAGGTGCCTGCTTCATCTTTAGGTTATGGCAGCTTCAGCCTAGTCTCACATATTCCTCCCCTTGGCATCGAGTTAAACAGGAGATGTCACAAAATGGGGCTCACTCATCACCCACTCAGAGCATTACAGGTTTTTTTAGGTATTCTTGCCAATAGATTTGTTGTCCAGTTGACATGGAGATGCATGGAGTTGACGTGGAGATCTGTTTCTGGAAAACAGATTTAACACATTGAAAGATTAAGGAAATTAATATAAAGGCAAATAATACAAACAGCAAGATTTGAACAATCTTCCTTCCCCAGGATCCAAAGTCTGGTAACCAAGATGTGAGCCATGACCAGTTCCATCCTTCTGGATCTTGGGAGATGTGAGGCTAGAATTTTCAGCTTGGCTAGTTTTGCCTCAATGTAATTCTCATTGTTGGTTAGGTTAAAACAACAAAGACCTTGAAAGGATTCACAGCCCTGTCCTGCTCTTAATAGTAGATAGTCAATAGCTACACGGTTTTGGAGGACTGCAGCCCTGATATCAGTCATTTCTTCAGTTAGAGCTGCAATAAGGGAGGATGTGAGGTTGACACTTTTAGCTAGGATCCAGGCCACTTTTCTTAGGTCCATATAGGTTCTTTTGCGTAGTGCAGGGACCCCACTGAGGAAAGGGCCAGAGCCATGACTTCTGTTTTGGATAAGAGTGTCACATCACTCTCACAATCAGATGATAGTTCCCTTTTAAGTCGGATTGATGGGTTTACTTGCATTGGAGGCAGGGCATATAGAGAGGTCAAGCGCCCAATGGCACAAGGCCCCCCTGAACTGTAGGCTGGGACATGAGTATAGGCCTCATGACCACATAACAAAAAGAAACCTTTAGGTAAAAATAAAGGGGTGGAGGCATAGGAGATATTGTAGACCTTTTCACAAGTAAAAACAGGAAAATTGGAGGGCAGTGAGTGTTTATGATTCCCAAGGTTAGTGAAATATACACACTGAGTTGCATTGGTTACACCTAAAAGATTCAGGGTCATTCTCCTCTGGTTTGTCCATGGTTCAGGTTCTGGAGAAGATCCAAAGTGAAAGAACATTCCCTCCCACAAGTCATTAGTGAAATTCTTTAAAGCAGTAGCATCTCTTAATGTCTCTAGGCTTGAGGGTATTCCAAAGAAACAGGTGGATGTGACCCCTCCCACTGTCAAAAGTCGCCCTATGCTAAAAGCTGAACTGTTAGATCTTCATGCTTGGATCCTGTGGATAAAATGAAAAGGATGGGGGGACAAAACAAAGGAAAACAAAGAAGGTGGGGGGGACAAAAGAGGGAGTGGAAGACAAAAGTAATCTAGCCTATTTACACAGGTTACACAGGCTTAACTTGGGAATGGTGCCACCATCTGTTTGTGTCCAGGTACACTAGATGGGGTGAAATTACATCAAGGACTGTATGTGGTCCCTTCCATCGTGGTCCCAGGGCTCCTCCTGGTTTTCCTTTTTTCACCATAACTTGATCCCCTGGTTTAATGTCACTTGGGATAATTTTGGATTCTTTGGAAGCAGCATTAGCTTGTTCCAAGGCTTTAGCTATGTCTGTTCTTACTTCTGCCAGGTTTTTAAGCCATTCGGGATTCCAATTCACATACCCTCCCCTTCCAGCTAGGACTGAAACTTTCTTTAAAGCTTCTGTTAATTGTTTCAGTTCCTGCTGGAGCAGCAAAAAAGGCTGCTCTTTCTCCTTCACTTTCCCTTCATTTTCCTTTTCTGATCCACGCTTTCCTCCCTGATTTCTCTGTAAATGCTCCACCCGCTCCTTCAAGCTTCTAGTAGGAGCCCCATTCCATCTCTCCATGTTTTCTCCTAAGTCTTTCAGCTTTCACCACACTTGCACACGCTCCTCTCCATTCCCTACTCTCTGGCCCTGATTACTCCACAAATTCCTATTCCTGCTGTTTCCCCCACTTCTTTCCCACCTATCTCATTATTCGCACCTCCCCCACAGTCTTTACTTTACTTTCCTCTCCAACACTTCCAACAGCTTTCCTTGCTTCTCGCAGATCTGTTTCCAAAGTGGCCAAGTCTAATGGGTAAGCTGCATCCACTCACCCGATCCAAGCTTGCTCGGGGCGCTGCAGCCCACCCAGCACTCCTTTTAAAGACTGATTGCTCCAAGGGCGCTGCATGATGTCACCCATCGTTCGCCCTTCATCCCTGTTATTAGGTGGCTCTGTTCTGGCTATGAATTGATACCATAAATAGCGATGGCAAAATTCTAAAGGGTCCTCTTTCCCCTGCCGATCCCCAATGCCTTTAAGCCGTAATTGGGTACCAGTCATTAAGTCCTGCACCATGTTTTGGAGCCCCTGTAAGACTCTAAGGCGGTCACCAGGATTGGGGGGATTAGGATGTTGCCGGTATGTGTGCCACTTGGTGTGAACTTCAGGGTATGTTAATATGACCCGCTCAATCTCTTGGTCAGACAAATTGTACTGGAGGCTGAGTTGATGCAGCCTCCAGGTCCATTTGAGGGGGTCAGGGCTCAAGGCCCCCAGATCTGTAACAATCTGTTTCAGCTCTCCTCCCGATAAAGGGGTATGAGTGACTACTTGTTCCCACTCTTCCCATTGGTGGTTTTGGGCATTTCTGCACCTTGTTTGTGCTCGGGTTTCCACTACTGCTATTGTAGCCTCAGGGAGGTTGTGGCTTAATTCCTCAAAAGGCTCCTTCCCATCAAAGAGAAAGTCTGGGGTTTCATCTAGGTCTGAGCCTGTTAAGCAGGCAATTTGGTAAGACTGTTGCCTTATTTGTCTAAGTAGTTCCTCTACCTTACCACATTCTCCACATGCTCTGCCCTTATTCTTAGCAGACGTCTGCACAAGGTCCTTTAAAGCTTCAATTTTCAGTTCTTGCGCAGCATGCTTTTGTTGCCATTCCTCTTCCCTTTCTACACTATCCTTCAGTTGAGCCAAAGTCTCTCTTAGTTCCACCATTTGGCTCTTTTGCAGCTGGTAATCAGCCTGCAAAACATGGTGGGTATTTTTGAGTTGTTCCAAGTCTCCTTTTAAAGAGCAGTTCTCTGACCGCAACTGTGTGAGGAGCTGGTCCATCTGGGACAAGCCAACTCCCAATATTACTGCCAACACTCCAGGTAAATCTTTCTGTTTCTTCCCTCCTCTTAATTTGTACAGCTTTCCAAATTCTATCCTAACATCCCTCCCTGAATACACTGACTTCATTTTCTCCTGCAAGTCACCAAGAGGCAATCCCAACTTCTTAACAAGTTTCTCCATCACCTCACAATATACCAAACCCATTTCTCCCTCCTCAGGATTCTCCAGTGGAGCTGTCGCCTGGGAGGCAGGCAATGACAAAGCACCCTTTTGTTGGGCATCTCCAAATTTCCACAAAGGCATAACTAATCACTCAAATAATAAATTCAAAGGGTCCAAACCGTGTATCCCACTACTGACACCAATAAGAATGTTACACATGCTGCTCCCAGGTTCAGCTTATGGTTACTCACTCACACACTCACAGCCTGTTGAGGTGGCACGCAGATCTTGTCAGCCCCCCTTGCTTTCTACCTGGGTTTTCCAGATAGGTGCGGCTGGAGCAGACAGACACACAGCCCTGGTCAACAGCGGGGAAATAATTAGGGATACACACAAATCACTTCCAACCGAACACTGGGGCACAAGAGGTTCTTTGTAATACACGGAGACCCAGTGAATTTAAAGTAACAGCAAAATTTTACTGGTTGCAAGGTACATTTGCTCTTTCTCATACACACACACACACTTACCCACGTCCTTCCCAACTAGGCTGCCAGGCACTAGCTAGAGGGAAGGAAGCCGCCAAGTCTGGATGACTCAGATGACCAAGATGACTCAGAGTGGGTGGGCTTTGGGACCCCTTTTATCCCCAAAAGTACAAGTTAATGGGACTGGGGTGAGGGCTTCCATGTGCTCAGGCCCAACTTCCTCTTTCTGGTTCAGGTCCTTTGTTTTTTCCTTAATTTTCCTTAACGACTTGCTTCCTTCTTATCTACCTCCCTGAAGGGATCTCATAGATAAGATTCCTGGCTTTTGTCCTCTCTGCTTAGGTGCCTGCTTCATCTTTAGGTTATGGCAGCTTCAGCCTAGTCTCACAAAGCAAACATCCATTTAGGGCCATGTCCCCACTTGCAGCTAACCATGACACAAACCATGACATAAATGCATCAAGGGTGTGGCAATACCAGTAGATGAATTTGTATACCTTGGGAATACAATATGGGAAAAAGGATGGAACGTTTTTAAGACATACTTGGTAGTGCCTAGTCTGTTGCAAGGTGTGCATATTAAAGAGAGAAAATAGCGTCTGCCCACTTTATGGAAATGAAAGTTGGGAATATCATGAGAAAGATTCAGGTAAGTTAAGTAACCCAATGGGAACGTAATACTTAAGACATGTATATGATAAAATAAGAAGTGAAATAAAAGAAGGTTGATAATATATGAGTGTTGAATGAACATGGGCTGAATAAAAAAGTAAGCAACCAATATGAAAGTATGGTTGAGGTGGGCTTGGTGATATATGCAGAAGGAATGATGATCAAATCACAAAATAAATATGTAGGAAATATTGTTCTTTAAAGAGAGGTAGTAACTAGGTTTATTATGAAATAAACTCCCTACATTTCTCCAGGCTTGCAAAGCCATAAAGCAGATTAGGGGAAGTGTTTAGTTCATCTCTCCTACCCTTCTGGAATGGCTTCTCAATAAAGAACAAAGTGGCCCATTCAAGGGAAAAGCAAAGTGCACCTGAACATTCATGTCTTTATGCTGTTATGTTACCTTTTCATAGCAAATATTATTGTCTTGACTCTTGAACAATGAATGGAAGATGAGGACTGCTGCCTTTCTTCTGCTCTGTGACTGTCTTCAGCCCCTACCCCTTCCTCCAAAGCCTTGTTAGAGGACCAGGAAATAACACTGAATAAGTAGAATATTATATGAGAACTTCCAAGAAAGGGTGAATTAGACCAAATTCAACAGAGACATTGTCTTGGCAATCTTGGTGGAAATGTTTTTTGCAAATGCTCATGCATACTTAGAAAAGGTTGGGAGGTCCTCCACAAAGCAGACATGCTGAGCCTTCAAGGGAATGGGGGACTTTAATGCTTCAAGCAGTGGTTTGTATGTGTATGGAGGGTTGTATGTGTTTGGGTTCCTTTGCAAAACACCTTTCTAAGCAGCTGAGTCAGCCTTGTTGCTTAACTATGTTGTGAAAGAAAGAAAACTGTTTTTGAATCTTCCCAAAATGAGCAGTGAGAAGGGCGGCAAGATAAGTAAGCTGAGCTCTGGAAATTGCTACCATTTCTGGGATGAATATTTTGGGATTAAAAGAAAAGGCAAATATACTAAAGGTACTTATTTACAAACATGAAACAGGGACAGAAGGGGAAAAAAGCTTTGTCCATTAAAGGCTGGCCATTAAACCTTTGGTAGCAGCAATCAGCAGAGTCACTCATGGCTCATAAGATTTTTATCATCTGATACACAAAAGAGATCTGGCTATTTCAAGAGAAAAGTATATGGTATAGTGGCACCTATTATTTTTCAACCAAAGATCAAATTAATGGATGGAGGGAAGAAAATATACAATTTAAATATGTGATTCATTAAAAGGCCTGATTTATATCCTCAAGATGAACAAATACCTATAGACTTTGTCATGGTTATCTCAAGACATGCGTTTCCTATTTACCTACTCTTTTTTAAAAACTGTATTTCTGCAAAGAAAAAGATGGTCTCTTTTGTTGAAGGTGAAGTATAGTATTCTGTCTATTAATTTTAGTCAGCTACACTATTTTTTAGACCTTGAGGACAAGAAATTGCTTATCAACCAATGCAGAAGAAAGAAAAGGAAAAGAGCTCAACATTTTTGTCTCTTGATAAAAGACATCTGGGGAAGAGATAGGATAAAACTTCTCAAACATCTGAAAGGGTGTCACAGAGAAGAAGGCTACAACTTGTTATCTAGCGTTCCCAAATGTAGGACCCAGAATAAATGGTTTCAAGTTGCAGGAAGGGAGATTCCTAACAGAAAGAACAGTTCAACAGTTCAACCAATTGCCTATAGCAGCGTTGTCCAAACTTGGCCACTTTAAGATGAGTGGACCAACTCCCAGAATTCCGCAGCCATTCTGGGGGTTGAAGTCCGCTCATCTTAAAGTGGCCAAGTTTGGACAACACTGGCCTATAGAAATGGTGGATATGCTCAAGCTGAAGCTGGATAGCCATTTGCCAGGGATGCTTTTAATCAGAATCTGGCCTTGATGGTCTAAATGATCCTTTCCAATCCCAGGCTTCTAAGAAAGATTCCAAAAAAGAGGCACGGGTGATGCATTTCTGAGGGAGCAGACAAGATACAGAGGCCTGGGTTTAGATTTTGTTTTGCTTCTGACAAGAATTGGAGACAGCACCCACTTTTCTCCAAAATTTAAAATTAAGAACTACCGGCACTTCATGACAGCCAGATCTCATAAGTTATCTGTATCTTGCATGAAATCTTATGAAACATTTTTAATTTAATGAAAAAAATTAAAAATGTTTTGATATCCATAGTATCATGAGAAATCATGGTGCATACTGGCTGAAAAGAGGTCTGACCTCTGGTTTAGGGGATGGTCTTCAATCAGCATAAGAGAGACTCGCTGGTTCTTCTTTCTCCCTGCAGCCTTCACAATTTTCTTCACAGTTTTAGATATAAAGCCCAGCTTACTGGATGTTCAATTTTGCTTTTTCAAAACAATGTAACCTGCACATTTGTAAGGACATTAAACTTGAAAGTGTGTGAGTGACGCTTGGAGAGATTTTAGAGACGGTTTCAAACGGCCAAGGATAGGCTTCAGTGCCCTAAACAGAAGTTGTTTTTTAAAATCTTTCTATTACTGGGAAATAAATGATGCAAAGAGAAAAAAAGCACATGATGCAGATAAGACCAGTTGATACAACATAAAAAGTGATTAAATAATTTCATGGAGACTTTGAATTTAAGTTTTAATAGGGCAGAATAAATTATAAACTATAATTTCTAAGTAAGCAGGCAACAAAAAGAATAACTGAAAAGTTTATGTCTGCCTAATTTAAACTCCAATTTGTATCATGGCCTCTTGACCCAAACTTAACTTCTTAATTTAGTTCCTTTTCTGCATTAACACTGGTAAAACAATGTCATATCATTTCTGCCTTCAAATGTTTCAATAATATCTTATGTGTTTGGTTGCAGGGGGAACCAGCAAAGAATGAAGACAAAAATTAACTGGCATGCTCCTTTAGACAAACATAGCCTAGGGCAGAATTTCCATCTATTTTAAGAACAATGTTCCAGTTCAATGTTCCAGTTCAATGTTCCAGTTCGGAAGTGCAGTTTAAAGCACTAGCAAGAAAGGAGATTATAGCCCTGCTCATGAGCTAATACTTAATGAAGTGCTGAAGGCAATGAAGCGTATTGCTCCTGTTGTTGGTAACTCATAAAACCATTGCAAGCATCATATTATATGTTCATGACCTGGACTTTCCATATACATTACTGGGCTCCACTATGCACAGAGCAAAGTGCATTTCAAGTGTTATGTATAACAGTATATTTGGAATAGATTCAAGTTATGCTTAAGGGACAATCACTTAGAATGTTTGAGAGCTGATACAACTTTTGATGGATGGATACTTTAAAAATTGCCTATTAGCCACAGTGGTGAAATTCACACAATATTTAAAAATATATAATTGGTGGGGGAAAACTCCCCAAAAATGTTAGTATCAACATAATTGGGGTTTTTCTTTTTGGTAGAAGTATTTATTTAAAATATTTAAATACCATCTTAATTACAAATTTATAACTATGAAGGCCATGAATAAAAGAGCAAGTGATACAAGAAAACTGTAGTGAGGAATAACTATTTAAACAGATCAAAATTGAAAATATTTAGACTGCAATCCTACTCTTGTCTATGCATGAGTAAGACCCACTGAATTCCACTGGAATGTATTCCAGATTAGTGTGTAAACTGCTTGGATTGCAGACTAAGATGTTAAAATGCCTTGATGAATTAAAAAAAATAAAATTTACAGTACTTTTCCCTTTCTCTCTCACAGTTGTATATGTACATGTGTCTATATCTCTGTATAAATAGATGACCTGACCTCCATTTTCATCTGCAAAATGTTGGATAATACATTACAGTTCACAAGAGCAGTAATTAGAACACAGTTTCTGCAATATATTCACCTCATATTTTTTACTTTTGAGATTTTTTTGTAACTCTTTTAAAAAATTGGGAATGGGGAAGGATAATAAGATTCATAACTGTTTATATAAATATTCATACATTATAAATCATATGTTTTTGTGGATGTGTATGAGCATAAGAATGTCCTAATTTGTAACTTCCTGAGCAAATTTAGCAGAAATTAAATAAAGTCAACATAATTCATGATGAATTTAAGTAAAAATTGGCAACATGTTCTTGACATGAAACCCATTTCAGAAAAGGCACAAAGTACTGTAATTTATTTCTTTTCCTGATTTTAGTATTGTTCCAATATTTCTATCGGTATGAAGAAAGAAACTTCAGGCACATTACTTTGTAGATATTAGCAAATTTTATGAATGTGCAGTAAATGCCAGGCTTATATAACCACACATGATTATATAGGAATTGCTACTACCCAGTCTATGCCCATTCAGGCCAACAACTGTAAAAAATTTTCCCTGGAACAGAGGTATTTTCAGTTAAACTTTTAGTTTAGATTAATAATAAATACACGTAAAAATAATTTTGGGGCTTTTGCTAAACCGTTTCTTTCCTTGCTTGATCCTGGACTGGAATTAATAGAGGACAGGGTTCCTCAAGCTCAGCAACTTTAAGATGGGTGGACTTCAACTCCCAGAATTCCCCAGCCAGCCATTCTCAAATAAGGAAGAGGGAGAGAGTGGCCCACAGAGAGATTCAATGCATCTTTACTCCGAAGGAAGACTTTAAAAACTTTGGCACCACCTATGTTCAAACTGGTGGTGCCAAATTTTTGCTTCCTAGTGTCGATGACTTTTGCTTCC
Source organism: Python bivittatus (assembly GCF_059951505.1). Taxonomy (NCBI): domain Eukaryota; kingdom Metazoa; phylum Chordata; class Lepidosauria; order Squamata; family Pythonidae; genus Python; species Python bivittatus. Next base: position 59,512,276 of record NW_028277075.1, read on the forward strand.
TCTTTGCTCTCTGCTAATGGTGTAACTTGATTCAATAGATAAAAAGTTCGGCAGTGGTCCAAATATCTTCTGCAGCTCTTTGAGATACCCCCACTTCTCCTGAGAGTTAGGACCTCCTAAACAATGTGAGTTATATTGTATGGGACGTTATGGAGGGGGCTGTGGGCAGATTTGGGGCAATTTGGGAATTACCCCAAATCAGATAGTGAGATGTTACTCCATTTTAGTACCATTGCAGTCCTATTTGATAAACCCCATTGTTGAAGGATATCCCACCCGCAGCAACATTTGTAGGTAGAATCAAAAAAGTCAAGATGGTACAGAGATACAAAGGAGATAAAAAGACATTATCAGACAAAGTTTGATGAAAGTATGGAATGCTACAAAGGAAATAATAAGCCCAACAATTTCACCCCTAGTTTCTCCCTCAAATGCTTTTCATGTTGGAGATAATTACAGCAAGAAAAATGTAATTACATACCCAGATATGGTTTACTCAGATTCTGTGAACAAATTAAAAATACAGCAAGAACTACTTAGTGAAGGTTGGATATACCATTGTTGATGTATTTACAAATAACCAGAAGGATAAAATCAGATCTCAAGAAGGAAGGAGGAACATTCAGAAAAAAAAAATAACACAGAATTTGAAACACTCATACAAAATCAACACCTATTAGGGTGCACATACAAACTCTTAAATATGATACAGAGACAGAACCAACAAAAACTGTATGGCAAAATGGATGCAAAACTTTAAAGATACGGTTACAATACAGCAATGGGAAGAATTATGGACTAAATCTATAAAATTTACACCAAGTTATAACTTACAGGAAAGTTGGTCCAAAATGTTTTATAGTTGTTATACAACTCCATCAATATTATCTAAGATAGACAAATCATATAGTAATAAATGTTGGAAATACCATGAAATAGAAGGAACATTTTACCACATGTGGTGGACATGTAAAAGAACTCAAAAATACTGGAAAGACATACATAGTATAATGCAGAAAATCTTGGAATTTAAATTTGAAATGAAACCACAATTTTTCCTACTAGGTGTAATCTCAGAAAAAATCAAAAGAAATATCATAATTTAATGAGATATATGCTTACAACAGCGAGAATAAACTTTGCTCAACACTGGAAGAAAGGCACAATCCCAACAATATTGGGATTGGGAACTTCAACTTGAAGAATACACAGCAATGGCAAAACTAACAGTATATATACACAATAGAAGTTTAACTAAATCTGAGCAAGAATGGTTCCCATGCATGCAACATATCACGCAGCATGGTAAATATAACCACTTACAGTCTGACTTCTAAGGCGGCCTGAATGTCCAAAAATACTGCAAAATAGCAAATGTATAAAAAGGGGGGAGTCAGAAACCAATAGTTATTTTTATCTTTATTATTATTTTTAGTTTTCTTATTTTTTTTAAAAAAGTTTTAAAGTATTTTCACTTTTGTTAAATTTTATGTATATTTATATTATTTATATTTACATTATCTATCTATCTATCTATCTATCTATCTATCTATCTATCTATCTATCTATCTATCTATCTATCTATCTATCAACAGGCTAGAAACCGGGAGACTGTGAGTTCTAGTCCTGCCTTGGGCACAAAGCCAGCTTTGTGTGGGTGGCCTTGGGCCAGTCACTCCCATTCAGCCCTAGGAAGAAGGCCAGGGCAAACCACTTCTGAAAAAACTTGTCAAGAAAACTGCAAGGACTTGCCCAGGCAGTCACCAGGAGTCAACACTGGCTCAGAGCCACCCCCCCAAAAGTAACAATACAATGGAGAATTTAATATTAAGTAATTAGCTTAAGATCAAAACTATTACCATATAATCAATACTTTTTTATTATTTGATGTGAGTTGCAGCAGTTCTTTTTTGATGTTATATTTAACTTTAGATGAAAAAGGCAAAGAATGTTATGCTTGTAATATTGACATCCTAAACTGTAATTAATATTGATAGATTTTTTTCTCTCCTTTTCTATTTTCAATACTTTAAGCTATCATATAAATAACTTTAACATATAAAAATTTTAATAATTTTTAATCAGATCATATAAACATCACTGTATTGAAACAGTACTAAGTATCAAGATTTATAACAATGTAATAAAAATATTTTTTTTAGAAGATCATGGTTGCACCTGTGTGAAAACCATACAAAGTTCCATCCCTTTGTATGTGCATGTGGCATTGACTCATGTACAAAGGGGGTGGGGCTTTGTTTGCACAGTCATAACTACCTTCTTGTCTTTTCTGAGCCCCCTGGATACTGCTGGATCCCCAGGCTTTATTCGGAAGCGGTTCCTGGGACCTGCAGAGGCAGGAGACAAAGATAAATATTAGCTATACAAGCTGCCTGCCTTCTGCTTGTGTACCTACTGGCATGCAATCAGGTTACAGAATAATACAGTAAATAATATTTTCCTTTCCCATTTATAAATAACGCTTTATAGTATAGAGCATAATCAGAGGGACATCTTAACCATGCATAGCATTTCATTTGCATATTGCAGAACATCCAGTATCACGTGTCCACACCCAGATCTGAAGGCAGGAATAATTTCAAAAGTCCATTACAGATAGTCCTCAACTTAGAACCACAATTGGGATTGGAATTTCCATTGCTAAGTGCTGCAGTCGTAAAGTGCAATATCATGTGATTGCAGCGCTCAGCAACGGCAATTCTGGCACTCCCTGTTGCTGTCGTTAAGCAAATCCCATCAGTCCTTAGCCAAGCACCCACCCCAATCCAAGCCATCCCAGGCTCGGTCCCTCTCGATAAGGTAAGGAACTGCCTCCAGCTTCTCCCCTTTGCCTATCTCCCCCCGATCTCTGCCCTTTTGGCTGCCCTGCACCCTGCCTTGTGGGATGGCAAGCAGCCCCAAAACTATCTGGCTCTGGGGCTGCTTGCCATGCTGCGCTTCAGGGGCTTTTTCACGCACTGTGGCTCTGGGGGTGGGCAAGAAGCCCCTGAGCTGCAGCACAGCATGAAGCCCTTCACAGTGCCCAGCCCAGCCCAGCAACATGCCACAAAGCTGCAGCCGCCCCGGGAAGCTGCAGCCACCCCAGCCCAGTCCCAGCCACAGTTGCCTTCGTCACCCTGCACTCCGAGACACTTGCTGCCCTCCACTCCGCTGTCCCAGCTGAACTTCGCCATTTTCTTGCTCCCGTTGCTGCTGAGGAATGCCCAGCCTGGCCCTTCATGCCAAGAAGCCCCTTTGCACTGTGCTGCTGGGCCAGGCTGGGGCTGGGCTTTGTGCTGCATTCTGTCTCAGGAGCTTCTTGCAGTCCCAGAGCCGCAGTGCAACATGAAGCCCAGCCCCAGCCTGGCCCAGCAGTGCAGTGCAAAGCTGCAGCCACCCCAGCCCAGCCCCAGCCCCAGTTGCCCTCACCATCCTGCACTCTGAGGCCCCTGCTGCCCCAGTTGACCTTTGCCGTCTTCTTGTTCCCGTTGCTGACAAGGCATGTCCACCCTGGCCCTTTGTGAGGCAGCCGCTGGCCATCTTTCCCAGGCCTCACAAGGAAACTGCCATGTGCAACCTGGGGAAGAAAGCCTTGTGTGGCCAGCAGCTGCCTTGTGAAGGGCCAGGTCAAACATGCTTGGTCAGCAGCGGGAGCAAGATGTGAAGGTCAGCTGGGGCAGTGGAGCGCAGGGTGGCAGGGAGCCCAAAGGGCATAGGTGGAGGGGGAGATAGGTGGGTGGGTGGGGGGAGTTGAAGCGCACCTGCGGTCATAAGTGTGGGCAGGCTGCCAAGTGCTTGAATTTTGATCACATGACCGCAGGGGCACTGCAACAGCTGTAACTTCAGGGACTGGTCGTAAGTCCCTTCATTCAGCACTGCCATAACTTGAATGGTTGCTGAATGAATGGTTGTAAGTTGAGGACTATCTGTAGGTCGCTCCCAGCAAGTGCTCACCAATATCTGAGCTATGTGCCTACTTTTCACTCAAGAGCTACAAGACATGATTATTTTATTGATCACATTTATTATTTTCAATCACATTTACAATCTCTAGCCCTTCCACCCCCACACAGTTGAATGATTGAAAGAGGCAGCAATCCCACACTGGCTTGTTACTCTTTAAGACAATGTAATTTGCCTTACTAGGGCCACTCTTCAGGCAGGTTCTACTGTCTCATTGCTCCAGAGATGTCCACAGGGTATGGTCAAACAAGTCAAGGTGGTGGCCATGAGACTATGTTTGAAGCTCTGTTTTTTGAGTTATGCATATGTTTGGAAAACCTGCAAGCTATAAAGAACTATTGTGAGTTATCTAAATTATTTATCCTTGCAAATAGTACATTTCTTGGTCTCTGCTGAAGCTGTGGATACTTTTACTCCTGGGTCCCCACCTAGGAGTGCAGCACAACTGCTCAGGAGCATCTGCCTTTTTGAAATTAGCTTTGACATTTAAGCAGCAAATCCAGACTCAGCCAGACAATAGACAACTTTATATTTGCGCACACAAAGAAAATGAACAGCGTAACTGATTTTTTTATTGTACTTTCCAGGTGCTCACTGTGGAATGATACCAGCTAACTTTTTCAAAGCAGCTCTTTTGTGCTTAATTTTTCAAAATATTTTAATCAGTCTGGCACATAGTGCCACGAGAGTTTGATTACAATGCATTAATAGGAGTCAGCCTGAAAACTTCTTGGAAACCACGCACAGGACAAAATAGAATTGCCTGATTTGTAGCTGGCCTCACCACCAGAGTACGTACTATTTTAGTATTAAAAGGAGACACTGAAGCCCAACTAGCTCTTACTAATCTTCCATAACTCCCATTTCCTAAGGTAAACTGGGAAAAACTGTTCCACATACTTGTTTTTAGATGTGGAAACAGAAGAAAGCAGCTTTTAACAGTTGAATCATAAGACATGATGGAATGCATATTTTATTTATTGCTTATACAATTTATTGTGGACATATTGGGTTCTCTTGTAGTTACCTGTTCCTTCCTATCCCTATGCCTGTGAGAACTTCTTTCCTGCCAGTCTCCCTCCCCATACAACATTAATAATTCTTAATTAAATAAAATGAAATGGAAAACTAGGATGCTGCCAAGCAAACTGTTAGCTTCTAACATAACCTTTATTTCCAAGAATAAGACTTTACTTAAAGCCCCGGAGCCATCCTTGGGAAATAAAAATAAAAATGATGGATGGCTTTTACCCAGATGTTTTATTTGGAAACCTGTCTAGAAAAAAAAAAAGATATGCTGAGAGAGAGAGAGAGAGAAAGAAATGGGGGTGAGATGGGGGACAGACAGTAAAAGATGGCTGGACATAACCTCAAGAGTATCACCTAATCCATGGATCTTTGTGATTGACTCCACACAGCACAACAGGGATTTTATGAACAGCAAGTCCTGCCCTGGCACTTGTTCTGTAAGAACACTGAACTTGCTCTTAAAATTAAAAGACTTGTTTTCTATGCCCTGCAACTTAAACCTCCAATGGCATTTACAATATTATACAAATCTGATTTTACTAGTGATTATTTTACCATGCAAACTTTACAATACTATTCACTTTATTTACTAAATCTCTAAAATATTCCAGCCTACTGGGAACTGTTTCTGCAGCCTAAAAAGGCTATGAATAAATAAGCTCATCTACCTAAATGCCTCACGACACTTTTTAACACTGGCAATTGCAGAGGAGATTCTGTGGGAAGATGTTGGAAAAGATTCAGAAAATTCTAACAACCCTGCCCCCCTTTCAAAAGGGTCCCATAATGTATTCGGTTGTTCTGACTGAAACACAAAAATAAAACCTCCTTCTACCCAGATATGGCTAATGTCAAGTGAAAGCTCTTACTGAGTCACGAAATGAAAAAATTATCTCAAGTCATAGTAAGGAAATAGTGCAAAAATATGCAAGTCGTCACAATTTGTAGAGCTCACCTGGAAGAATTAGACATTTTACCTATTATCAATATGGTTAGCGCATTGTAAAAACATTTATTATTCCATTATTAGCTATTTTACACTGTGTTACAGTTCTTTGGCCCAATCTTTTTCCTCAGAAGTACTCTGAAATTAGTCTTTCAGAAACACGCTCAATGGCATCCCAACATCTGCTACAAATTAAAGCAAACCAGCGAAAATTTCAATACAATATTTAATGTCTGCAATTTATTATATACATAACTTGTTTCAGACTGTATTCGGTGCAAAAGCATATAGTTTAATTGTACCAGAAAAAACAGTTATGCTTAACAGTTTTTACCTGAATTGTTACACTGTGTTGGAACATAATAAACTTAACAAAAACATAAGATGGACAAACTCTAAAAGTATCCTCAGTTATATGCTAACACTTGATTGTTTCACTCTGACTCAACAAAATAAATAGAAATCCAAACATAGTTATCAGAAGTTATTTACTTAGTCTCTTTAAGACTGTATTTTCTTTCCAGTGTTTTGGTCTCCTGCTGTGTATTATAGAAATGCACTTTATCTATAAAGATAATTAAAGTTACATAATGAAAAAGCCAAATAACTAGTTATGTGAGATTAAAAAATGGGAGCTTATAAAAAATAAGTTTTATACATTTTTAAAAGATTCTGCTTTAGAGAGAACAAATCTAAATTATTTACTAGGGCTTTTCATGATGCACATTGCTCTGTTTTCGGGTAATTTTCTGCTGTAAAAAAGTGTAAGTACAACTGAAATATATAGAAGACAACTGTAAAATGAAGTCTTCATAAATACAAAGTGCCCTTAAGTTTTACTTAATAATTTTAATAAACGCTAACTAGTTGTGCAAAGCAAGACCTGGAAGGACTTGATGTAAAACTACTTTATTTCATATTATCAAGCTGCAACACAGCATCTTTGACAGCAGAATTAACTCTATATTTTCTTCTTCCTACATTCATAGAAAGGTTATATATGTAAAAAAAAAAAGGCACATCTTCCAACCATTGATCAAAATCTGCAGTTCAAGCTAGAGTTTTCTTAACACAACCTATTAAATCACACAGAACAGATGGTATTTAAATCTTCCTGCTAACAGCTTCTATCAGCTGAAATGGGAGGGCTGATTCAACCCCTTTGTAGCCCCTAGAATCAGTGTTGGGAGAGATGAGAGAGTAATCTCTAGAGAGAGTGGATTGTGGGAATACATGGGGCATTGCTTAGGGAAGGGGTGGAGAATATTTAATATCATGAAAAATGACATATGCCAGTTGTTCTCTTTTGCTTTAATATTTATATATCTTAAGAGAAACCTTTTGTATTCTACTTCCCTTACAAATTCACTAGCCAATTCTTTATTTTAATACAAGTTTTTTAGACTGCTGCAATCTTATGACTCTCAGTGGTTATATATGGTAGTTTTAAAAAATGAAAAATATTTTCCTAAAGCAAAATAATGCTAACAGACAATTTATCTAAAAAGAACATACAAGTATGAGAAGCTATCTTTGGAATGCAAGATAACTTTGCCATACTATATCTAATGTAAATTTTAATAAGCAATATACTTACTAAAAACAATAAATTATATAAAAATGAAGAGATCTATACAGATTATCTTCCAGTTAGATTATCTTCCAGTTATCTTCTAAATGACAAATAACACCCAGGTATTTAAAAATACAGTAGTCTTGAATTAAACTTGCAAGAAGCAGTCAAAGCATGCAGTGTGTATTAGGGAGACTTGTCAAAATTCTGAACTGAACACAAATCTGTCATTACAAATTCTTTGCTAAGTCAGAGGTTGGTTGAGGACATCATCTACACAGATATCAAAGACGTGCTGAGGAGGATTTCAATACTTCCACATTCAAATTATAAAATGAACAGTAACTTGGTCATGTTTCCAACAGTCATTACCTTGGATAAAAAGATACACGAGTGCATCTGCACAAAATAGTTTTTTATAATACATATACAGTTCTGTAAAAATAGCACTAGTGATCACAGTAAACCTTAAATTAAGAACTCCTGTTCTGCATGCTAATTATAGCAATTGCTAAGCTATTTCATTTCATCAAATACAATGCCTTACTGAATTGAGAAAATAATGGTTTTATAAACAAAAATATCCATTATTTTCTTTATATTAATTCTGATGTTTGACCTCTACTTTGTCATATTTTAATTCAATTGCTAAATTCATTCTTTCCTGATACTTATAAAGATTTTATCTCTATGTGATTATTCTTTAGTACATTCTCTGCCAGAATATTCTACGTGCAACTCTGTGTGTAATCTAATAGGCTTAACTTTCAGAAGAAATGTTCTTGGTAGGGTTGCATGATGTGTTTTAAGAACTATTTAGACTATTTTTATTTTCAGTGACAGCATTTTCTGTAAATTCTTTATGGATTAAAAAATTATTGAACTGGATATTCAAATATTGAACTGAAACTCCACAGCACAGTTTTTATAGAACAGAATGATCTGAATATCTCCGGCAAGCATGAAATGAACATCTTTGTTATTGTGCATACCTTGAAATCAGTGTGTAACCAAAGTTTTTAAAAAGGCAAAACAGCCACTTGGCAAACCATAAAATGTTGTTTTTCTGTTGAAAATCTTTTCAGCAATCTTGTTAAGCAGTTACATGAAGCAACTATAAAGATGCTTATATCTACTGGAACATAGATTGCATCTGAATGAATACAGAAATAAACTTGCTGCAATACATACTGGCAGGCTTTGCAGTTTTTATAGAGCATGCATTTAACCTAAGAAACCTAAATACTTAAAAAAAAGTTTTCAAAACATAATTAAATCAAAGGCATAGAAGTGATTTATAAACCATTGCAAATTAGTCTTTTCCAAGATGATTTATTATGATGACTGGCAATGAAGTTTCAGCCCCAAGGATGCAACAAATCATTTGGTCCCATTTTTTAATGAAAATAATGTCTGAATGCCACTAATAGACCATATTAATTTTCTACCCTGCAAGAGAGAAAATAATTAGCAGACTGGATTTTCAGTGATACTTCAACCCGATGCACACAGAACTAGAAGGGGTTCTGAATTCAAGAGTGGGGAGAAATAGCCCTGTGTTGAGTGTCAGCAACACCTCTTTTCAAGGGGGTAGAAGGAGATTCACATTGGCGGGCACGCTGCTGCTGCCTCATTTCTTCATACTGTTTCTTGCTATGTATTAATTCCATGAGAGTTATTTGCAGGGAACAGAATCTTTCTACCAGCCTGTGATGTCAAAGCTTCATAACATTAGTTTTTCACATAATCTTGTCAAACAGGAATCAGAAAATGTTAATATTGCTTTCAACATCATTAGCAGCTACATTTTTAAATCTGTGCTTTATGTGAACAGAAAAAGTGACTTAAGAATCTTGACTCAGGACAAAACTTCTTTTGAAAGATAAAAAACATTTTTCTATTTTATAGAATGAAAACAGACTGGCGTATTGTTATTAGGGCCCACTTGTTGCAAGCCAGTGCATAGTCAATCAGCAGTCTGCTGGCATCCTTGAACTACTTTAAATGGTAGTATAATTAATTTGCATTTTTTATTCCAACTAGTATCCTCCATTAGTGCATTATTTGTGTTGCAGAAAAGAAAACTTGGCAGTTATTAAAGGTCAGTATTTGAGTGCCAAACTAAAGAACATCATTTTGGATCCAGAGTTGCCTCTCTGTGGAACACAGGAAAACCATTCCTGTTCATGATAGGAATTGAGTTCCAACAAAAACTTTCCAATGAAGGAAAAGGACGGATCAACATTTTCCTCCAATTTCTCCTTTTGGGACAGTCCCAGTAACCAATTCCCATCCTGTCATGGAGAACACCCCAGCCTCCCACAACAGTGTGGGAGGTGGTGTTGAGCTGCAGAGGAAAAGCACAAAAAGAAAATCGTATCCCAACTTTTCCTTCTCCAGGGCCTGCAGAACATTGCACAATAAAATCTGGCACCAAGTCCTTATTTCTACATGTCCATCTTCTACATGATTTCTTACTTTTTCATATGCAAGTACAACTAAAGCTAAACTTTGGAACAAATAGGAGAGTAACAGAAAACCAAAGCTGTGGCAAATTGGTTAATGTGTTCTCAGCTTCTTCACTTGCTTCCTGCGTTTCAATTCCTCCTCTTCACGTTTCAACTCTTCTAGATCTTCTTGCATTCCAAGCCTCAAGCTGGAAAATAAAGTTTTAGTCACAATAAAATTTAAAAATAAAAAAAAACAAACAAACCTGAAAACCAACCATAGGATCCAAAACTTTTTTACCAAAATGAATTCCAAGCAACAACTCTTTTTTACTATGATTGCTAGTTTGCCTGCATGTCTGAATAAGTTTTTTTTCATTCTGAAAGAAGTTACTTTTTCTGGAATGGAGCCAGTATTTGAATATGATATAATTAAGTTACCAAAAAGAGTGAGATAGAAAAGATGGTTCTTATCTATGAATTGGGGAATAATGTATTACATAAATTATTACAATTATAATTATTACAATATCACAATTCTGATGCCAGAACAATATTCAGAAAAGAGAGGAACAGTTCTTTTTACATTTGCAGTTCACACTGCTGACCTAAAAATGACTGCTTTCTAATGGAGCAATATTAAGGGTAGTGGCAACGGCAGTATAGTACTACTACTACTACTACTACTAGTACAGACCTAGATATCACTTCTGTTCTGCTCTTAGTAATTTGCTGCCCAAAGATTCCTCTTCACCTCCCACCCACTCAGATCATACCATGAAAATTCAATTTAAAAATGTGGTAATTTGGTGCCTTGATCTTTGCTCACCTTTTTTATTGTTACAATAATGAGCAAAATATGTGCCCTCATTAAGCTTCACTTTCCAACCCCTCCAAAAGGCCAAAGAAAGTCACTGTGTCACTACATCCCTTATGGGCCTCAAAAGTTGAAAAATAATGTATATCCCAAACACTAAAAGGTTGCTCACCAGTGTATTATATCAAATGTAGGCAACTATGGTGAGGACTGTATCACAAAATGGGTGGAGTGGTAGAAATTAAAATAAGGAGTGATGTATTTAATTTCACAATAAGTTTCCCATGCTACATGCATAGAACTTTCACACATTCTGAACAAGGGACGTTCCCTCACCCACAACTACTACTTGCAGACATCTGTGTCCCTACAACAGCAAACCAAAGACTTGCAACTAATGTTACTGGGAAGGAGATCGGAAGTCTAGTCCACTCATTTGTGAACGTAACCTCCATTTCTTCTTATGATTGTGAAATATCAGTGTTTCATGACTGATATTTTGATCAGGTGACTGAATGTGCATATGAGGATCTTTTGCTCTAGGAGGAGGAACACACTGACAAGGTAGGCAGAGGCACTGCTATTTACTCTATTTCCCTTCATTCTGCAGTTTCTTCCTATTTCTTGCTTTCCTCTGAAAGCAAATACCAGAGCATCTACCAACAGGAACAAGAAGTAGGAAGCAGCTAAATCAGTAAGGGAAAGGAGTTTGAAAGGAGTGATCGCTTTCTGCCGGTACAGAATTGCCACAATACTCCTTATTTCTTGTTGGTGAAAGCAGGATGGGATGATGAGGTGGATAGATGGAAGACAGGCTGCAGTAGCAGAAGAGAGGAGGAGGGGTGGCAGATGGCAAGAAAGGGCAGAGAGGAAATCAGATGGGTGGGCTGAGGAAGGTGAAATGTGGCAGAAACGAGTGAACAAGCAGCAGAACAATGGTAAAGGTAGACGGATTGGACGAAAGCGACAAAGGAGACTGCCACTCTTATGTAATCTTATATTAGCTGATGAAAAGTTATTATTGATCTGTAAAATGAAGAACATCTTGTAATTACTGTCTTGGCATTGAAGCTCTACATTTTACCTAACAAGATATGAAAAAATCAGTTAAGCTGATTAGTATTTAGAATCATTTTAACTGAAGTTTTCATTTTCAATGCAGGATTTTAAAAAATGTAAGTGTGAATTAGACACTTTTAATCTTTACCTTCTGGCTTCCTCTTTCTGTTGTTCTTTCCAGCTACTTTCCATGTAACGTAAGGCATAGTCACTTTCATCTTTGTATCTGAAAATAATGAAATTAAATGCAATGATATTTATCTAGCAGAATTATTTTGCATTGCACAATACTGAAATTTCTTGAACTGTAGGGTTCTTGGGAGAAGATTTGGAGCACACATAATGGAAAGGAGAGGGAAGAGAGGGAAAGGAAGCCCTGTTGTATATGTGGCTTTCTTTATGTAACAGTGGACATCATGCTATACAGGTAGTCCTCGCTTAATGAGCATTCATTTAGCAACCATTCAAAGTTACAATGGCGCTGGAAAAAGCTACTTACAACTGGTCCTCACACTTACAATCATTGCAGCACCCCAGTGGTCACATGATCATAACCTGGGTGCTTGGCAACCAACTTGCACTTATGACGTTTGCAGCGTCCTGGGATCATGTGATTGCCATTTGTGACTTTTGCAGCCAGCTTCTGGCAAGCAAAACCAATGTGGAACCATGTGATTCACTTAATGACTGTGTGATTTGCTTAACAACTATGGTGATTCGCTTAATGACTGCCACAAAAAATGATGTAAAATTGGGTTCAGTCACATGCCTTGCTTAATGACCACTCTGCTTAAGGATGAATTTTCTGGTCCCTATTGTCATTAAGCGAGGACTACCTTTATAATCAATATTTATTAATTAATCAGTTATTATTAATTGTAATACATATTTAGAACTAGAATGGTACATATTTAAATAAAATAGAAACATGCCAATTAACGTTATAATTGCAGGGCTAAACTAAGCCAACTTTATGCCACAGTGTAGTTAACTATGCTTTTCCAAAAGCAAGCAAATAAGTACCTGTACTTAGAGTACAACAATCTTTCCTTTCTGCTAAAGTTACTGCAAGCCAAATAATATTTCCCAAACCTTCTGTCTGACTTGTAGTTTTGAAAATGAGCATTCACTCAGTACATCATAGATAGGAGCTATTGATAATTTTAGCAGAAACACAATTCTCCTATACGGTTGTTGTAGGCAAAATGGTGTAATGGATCAATTTAAAAATCTGAGAGTTTTGTTTTTTCAAAAATCTTTTAAATCTTTTCATCTATATTTACAGAAATGCATGTAAATATTATGGATGCATATAAGTATACAACAGTAAAATTACGTTAAAGCTTATTTTCTCACTTTGACCGATCATAACCAAATATCTCTCTGATATGTTTAGAGATCTCTTCTTGAGGTTCTCCTTCGTCGTCAATAAAATCTTCCATTTCAGAATCATCTTCATCTTCATCATCCCACTTTCTTTTATAGCTAATAGGTGGAAGAGATGGTCTTGGAAAACCTAGGGTGGAAATTTAAGACGTTATATATAGACTCTTTCAACTACTCATAAACTGCCTACCTGCAGGGAAAACCACCCCCCACACCTGTGACAGAGGATGGGAATGAGAAAATTGCCCTTTACTTCTGTTGCAGCTGTGCAGCCTGGGAAACCCTAAAGCACACTGGCTGCTCTCCCATGTGCCAATGAGGTTGAGGGCCTGCTGTTTCTGCTGCATGCAGCAGGATCCCCTGCTGCCTGTACTGTAGCACCCAACCTGGGAACTGCCCCAACACATGTGGAAAGGCTCTTGTGGCTTCAGAGTAGGTGCCTCTGGCATGCAGCAACAGTCTGTCTTATGGTTCAGAAGCACCCATTCTGAACTCTTATTGAAGTCAGCAGAATTTACATACAAGTCAAGTTGCATAAGGCTAGATCAGTGTTTTTCAAACTTGACAACTTTAAGATGTGTGGACTTTAACTCCCAGAATTCCCTATCCAGCATCTTAAAGTTGTCAAGTTTGAAAAACACTGGGTCAGAGATTCCTTATTTTGTAGGGCAGAATATTTTTGAGGATGCAATTTCAAACAGTTGCATTGAAGCCATCCATCCATCCATCCATACATACATACATACATACATACATACATACATACTCAGAAACACCAGCTTTCAAAATACCTTGTGGGGTAATCCCAGGTCTTTGATTAAGAAATGGCCTCATTCCATTCATCTGAGCATTAACCTGTCTTGGAACCAGATTTTTGGATGAGATTGTTTCTGATACAACAGTGCACTTTGGCCTTAGAGTTCCAGCTGAAGTCGTACCAGGCCGACCTGGCCCTGAGCTGCTACCCCTTCCCAGTCCAGTGTTTATGCTGGCATTTGGCCGACCAGGTCCTACACTTTGGCCACTGCCTAAACATACTGGTCCTGAAGTGGTGGTTGGTCGACCGGATCCCATGCTTAAACTACTGCCGGCAAGTCTAGGTCCTGTGCTTGAGCTAGTGCTTTGCTGTCCTTGTCCTGAGCTGTTTTCTGACCTCCTGGGTCCCATGCCATGTGATCCATGCCCAGTAATCAAACTTCTGCTTGGCTGCCCGGGGCCTGTATTCAAGCTGCTCTTTGATCGTGCAACAGGTCCTCCTGTAACTGAATTGTTGCTTGCTTGCCTAGAACTGGAATTTTTATAATTTTCTTGCTGGGTAGAAGCAACACTAATTGATTTTGCATGGGTGCTATTTTTTTTCAGACTAGGTTCTTTACTAGATGATTGTCTGAGAGTTCCATTTGCAGCTGTTTTCAAGACTACAGCATGGGACTTAGATCCAGTTTTTCCTCCTCCACTGGGTGCAGGTTTAATATGATTATTGTTAGGAGAGCTTTTAAAAGACCCTTTGGGTGCAGATTTTGTTTTTTCAGTGTGGCTTGGTTTGGAACAAGACACCAATTTTGAAGGCTTTTCACTTAAAACAGGTCCTTTGGATTTCTTATCATTATTATTTTGTGAGGGAATGCTTCCTTTAGAAAAGGGGGGTTTGTCTGTTGAATGCTTGCTAAATTTAGCATTTACTAATTCCCTCTGTGAAATTTCTTTTTTGGAAGAACCTGATGCAGTCGTATGTTTCATTTCTTTCTCTGATTTCTTTTCTTTTAGTATAACACCTTTTCTGTTTCTCTTCTCTAAGTAGTCTCGCTCTCTTAATTCTTCTGCGGTCATTGGTCTTTCTTCAGTCTTTTTTACAACTTTTATTTCAACTGGTTCATACTGTTTTTTTTCAGCCAGTTTTAAAAGATCACTAAAATTCATTGCTGGAGTTGCACTTTTGGGCAGCACCTTTGGTTTTTCTGAAAATTTGGATGGTTTTTCTTCATACTCTTCTGATTCTTGCTCAGATTCTGACTGATCATAAGCTACTTGATTCATTTCATCATGTGTCCTGCATTCTGTGCTTCCACCAGATCTATTTTCATGACTTTGCCTCTTTCTAGGCTTCTCCTCAATAGGAATGCCATTATAGCCACAAAAATTGTCCTTTGTCCGTGAAGCCATAGCTCTGGCTTTTCGGTCATGTTTCAGTTCCACACGCTTAGCCAGCAGTTCTTCTTTTCTTCTTTTTTCCATAAGAACTATAAATAAGGAAAGCTTTAGTATATCAAAAAGGCTCTGTATTTTGAAATATATAAGCTGCAGATTCTATAGAGCTCAGGCTAAGAATTTACATTCTAACTATATATTACCTAAAGCAGTGTTTCTCAACCTTGACAACTTGAAGATGTGTGGACGTCAATTCCCAGAATTCCCTAAGGGAATTCTGGGAGTTGAAGTCCACACGTCTTTAAGTTGCTAAGGTTTAGAAACACTGATCTGACGTATCACAATGCAGATTCAGTTTAAAAGCATACAGTGGGAAATAACACCACAGATTTTAACGGTAAGAGGGCTGGCAACCAAAAAACCTGTGCAGCATGCCCAAGAGGCATGGGTTTCAATTAGGGAGGAACTTCTCACTCTATTGAAACTGAGAGGACTATTAAAG
This sequence comes from Python bivittatus, assembly GCF_059951505.1. Taxonomy (NCBI): domain Eukaryota; kingdom Metazoa; phylum Chordata; class Lepidosauria; order Squamata; family Pythonidae; genus Python; species Python bivittatus. The sequence goes on from NW_028277075.1 coordinate 59,528,146, forward strand.
AACAGTTTTGTGATAAGACATGGGAGGACCTGCTGCTCTTAGCAAGTAGCTGTTTGTAAGATTGTAAAAGAAAATCAGTATTCTTCTTCTTTTAAAATAGCTTTTTTTGCTTTTAACTGTACAATATCAAAACTACTTATCAGCCTGCATGAAACTAACTTCTAATTACTTGTATACAGATGTAAAACTGAAACAATTAAAAATGTCAGTTTTGCTGCTGCTTTTGTCTGACTCAGGATGACACTGAATATCCAAGAGTAAGGGAAGCATGGCAACAGTCTTCAAAAGGAAGGCAGAAAAAAGTTATTTTCAAGAATAACTAATAATAGTCTCTATATGGGAAGAAAAATATTGAATGATACCCTTTTTCTTCTGTTCCTCTTCTTGCCTTTTGAGAAAGGCTTGCACAGCTGCAGACTGAACACCTTTAACTTTTGGGTCCTTTTTGGGAGGGCCAACCGCCAAACTGTATCTTTTCTGCAAAGAAAAAAAAGTTTCACATAAATGAGTAACAAATATGAGCTGACTGAGCAACTGATTTCAGATATGTCCAAGAGGATTAGCAGCGTGCAAAGATTTCCTCAAGTGTTTGAGTAAAAATAACTTTATTAAGAAAAAAACACAGTACACATGTGATGTATAGACTAACCAAAGAAAAATTAGATCCAGATCTGTTTATCTCACCTTCTTTATATGGAATCTAAGAGATTTTCAAAGACAACGCAGTAAGGTAAACCAGAAAGAAATGTATCATAAGATGACAAATAAGTAGGGATATTATTTCTATTTGAATGTAACTAATACAAATGACTGAGTTCCTTTCTATAGGGTTTGGGATCTTATCAAGAAGGGGAAGAAAGATCCCTTAAAAGGATCAAACACAATGAAAAAGAAGCACCACTCACAGCTCTTTCAAACAAGTTTTTCTGAATGTTCAAACCAAAAATGAGACATTTGGGAAATGAAGTAGTAGAGAAGAATCAAATAAGAAAAACACTTGTGCAGGTACAATTTCTGCTGGTGAAAGGTTATAAAGTGCAAGCTTTTCTGTGCTGTAGTTCAAAATATGATATTTCAATAAGATATCCCCCTCCCCATTGTTTGGGGCAACAACTGCATCTGACTGACAAAATGCTGTGGTGCTAAATAATGTTTTACTAAAATTACGTTAGAACAATTGAAGATTATTTAAAACATTAAAAGAATCATTTAAAAATAAACAATGGCTTTCTTGGATGTGCTTAGCCCTACAATGACAGGGCATCTATTGTTTTAGACTTAAATCTTAGGCATATTGATCTCTCAACTTACTTCCTAATATTGGGTAGATTAAGTTCAAATCAGTTTGGCACAATGAGCACTCATAACCCATAGTCTCATATAAACCTCCCACCTTTTATTGATATGCAAAGGAATGGATGAAAAAATACCTTACTCTATTTTTTGGTAAATCATCATTTGATACTTTGAAAGTACTCAGAAAACTATGGGTAATTCAAGGCACAGTTTGTGCATAAATCAAGCCTGAAAATTGGTAGAAAGTGAGAAGAAGTTTAGGATACATCTGAAAAATCTAAGTAGAACCAACCCCATATAAATGTGCATAGCAGTAGTTTGTGGAAACTAAGTAATAAGTGACATAACTACAGAAGTACCAGAATTGCAATATCTAATCTGCAAACTACAACTTTATAAAGTGATATCCAAAAATCTACCTTTAGTGGGAAACACATAGATTGGGCTTTCTTGATAGGTTTTTACAAGTAGAAACACTGATTCTCTCTTTTTCCATAGCACTGGATGACAACTACATAGCTGAACGTTGCAGCAAAGTGCAAATTATATACTGCTGTTATTACAAAGTACCAGTACAGAGATAAAATGAGCAAAAATACTGTTTGGGTCCAGCCAACTGACCCTAATTACCAGGTTCAGGACTTGGTGCGAGATGAACAGAACACCAAGACGAAAATCAGACTTTTTATCCACTTATTTTAGAGCTCTAAATAAATTGGAGACTCTCAGTGAAAGGAGGGAGTCCTGATTACAGATTTTACATAGCTTATATACTTTTTTTTCGTAGAATCCATGTGACGGCTTAAACAAAGAAACCGGTTAACTTCTTACAAACATCTGTTTCACCAGGTCATGGTGACTTCAACCCAAGATGGAAATCCTTCCGGCTATACATTAATTATTACTCATTATCCATCTTAAACTTATCTTAACCCCAACTCTCTTCCCCTTACCCTATCAGGATAATAACATTACAGCCTTATGGATCTTGTCTGTCCTGTCAATTGCCCAAGCCATGACTCCTTATCAGACTGATCTTGTCTGTTCTGTCAGTTGAATAACATTACAGGCATATAGATCTTGTATGTCCTGTCAGTTGCCCCAGCCATGGCCCCTTATCAGACTAACCACAGCTGGTCTCTCCCATCTCTGCTATAGGATCAAGGAAATCACAAATCATACAACCATTCTTATCTTCAAGGATACAATGAAAGCATTAAAATAATATAGCTATATTTAAAGCTTAAAGATTACAAAAACAAGCAAGGGGGTTACAAGGAAGTCATAAAGCACGTAACTATGGAAGGAATACATCACTCTTGACAAGAATACTGAGTACAGTTTCTATCACAGATGTGCACATTCTCATATGCCAGCCCCCCACCCATGTCTTCATATGCAGGTACAACTTCCACATACTCAGGTTCACTATCAGATTCAGTCCCAATGTCCATTCCCATCAATACCAAATGCTTTTAGAAATTTTTTAAAGAGCTGAATTACATACTACATATCTTAAAATATGGGTTCAGAAATAATTTAACAATATTAAATTAGCATTAATTCCCTTTTTTATAAGCATGGCAGAAATATTTTAAAATTTCATCCTCCCCATACTAAAAGTGAAAATAGCACCTGGTTTCAGATCTTTCATAAGCCATTCAACTGAATACAATGAAGAAAGCTCTCAACCCTGGCTGAGCCAGCTTCATATTCAAAATAATCAAAGCATACTAAGCTACAATGAGTCTGTTCATGAATATAATGTGCCCTTATTTCAGGATTTCTAATCTGCTTTATAAAAAGAGGCACCACAATATTACAACACAACCTTTAAAACACTTTTTTTTACATATGTTTACTCAGTTTAATTCACTTAGGCTGTACAGTATATGATTATTATATAACAAGGACTATTTTTAAAATATACTTAACAAACACACCTATGTAGTATATATTAAATCCTGAGATATCTGTAGTAACAGCTGAACTATTATTACTGAACTATCAGTAAAACAGTACTAGTCTACTAACTGCTTCAGTATAAAAACAGCTAATTATTTCTTAGAAGCTTTTCCCAAGAGAAATGAATAGGTCGACAATTTTAGTGACACATGATGCAATACTATTATTGTTTTTGCTTATATAAATTATCAAATACAGTTATCATCTAACATACCTTTCTTAGAAAGCAGAACAACTTCAAACTCTTTTTCTTATTTCTTAATAATTTTTCAAATTGGCCTCCAATATAACACATACATTTTATAGAATTCTATTCATGATTATAAAATTAATGAGATGGTTCCCATAGCTATGAAACGAGTTTCCTTTCAGTTGAAGAAAATTTTCTATTGGAAAAGTACTTCTCTCCAACAAAGAAAAGGAAGCTTTGGATCCAGCCCATGCTGTCTGATATTTGGGGAAAAAAAATCCACCAACATTGCTATCCTGCAAGAAGAATGCAACATCTAAAATCGACATTAAAGCTCAAATTTTAATGAATGCTCCATATTAAAATGTGGAGCCTTCTTTATCAGTACCTTAAGAATAGGTTTTAATTAATTGCATTTTTATTGGATTTATTTCCCCATTAACCCTTTGAAGAAATCTTGCTCAATTCATACTGGGAATGTAGAGACAAAATATATGTTTTGCTGACAATGAGTTTAAAAAAAGGAATGCCTTTTTACATATACATCCTCTGTTGAATCTCAGAGTAGTATTTTATTTAGCATATGCTGAAATGTATTTTGTATCCGGGAAGACTCAAAGACAGTAAGTCATAGTGCTCTATTTCAAACTTGCAGGAGGGATTAAATTCTCAATCCTCCCAAAGACATTTAATTAATAGAGAGCTACAAATGAATTGTTCAAAGAAATGTGAAAGATACATTATTTACATAACTTGATGGTATCGATGGAAACAAACTCCCATGTAATTCCACAGAAACTGATGATCAGATATAATAATGGTTTTTTGGGGTATATGGATAGTTACAGAAGCTATTTTTAAACCTGTAATGGCTATGCACACTGAATAAAGTTTTAGGTGACTGAGCTAAGACTACTGAGACTATATTTCCTGTTCAGTTCTTTGATATGGAATTTGTCAGAGACTAAAATCCTGAAAATCTTAATGGAAGTGGAGTGTGAGTAAAGTCTGGGATTTTTTAAAAAATTGAATGAAATGAATTATATTTATGATACTAAGATAGTAGAGGTAGGCAACCTGGTGCTCTTCAGATGTTTTGGACCTTTTGCTGAAAAGTACTACACAAATATTCTAAATATATACATTTGTTTTATCAACCCTTGGCAAAAGTTTCAATGGCTAAGTATGACAGGAGTTGTAAAAAGATTTGAAATACACATTTGCTTATTTTTGTAATACATAATCTTTACTGTATTAGTTAAAGAAATTGTAGTAGCCATTCACTGAATTTTGGAGAAAATAGGTAGCCTCATAGTCAATAAAAACACAAAGTGAAGACAACTGACCAAACTGAAAAAGTTATATTTTCTTGCTGTAGGATTTCAAGCAGACTATGGGCTACAGAAATTATAATACATTTTTCTTCATAACATTTCTTACTCATAGAAAACAAATACATCTTTGGCATAATCCACTCTACTGAGAGGCAGTCTCTCAAAGGATCCAGAAAAGCTCTGATTTCCTTCTTCCTCAAGACGTGTAATGGAGCAACCACCACTATGACATTTACTCTAAAATCTTCATCCAATGTACACTTCCCCATACAGTCAAGGAAGGATAATACAAAAGTGCTTGACAAAACAAAAATAAAGGCTTCCAATTCCCTTTAAAACCTGGCAAAATGACTTCACCTTTATATACTATGAGAAAACTAGACAAGTGGAGTTCTTTTATTCCTCTTTGGCAGAGGAAAATAACTTTATGACCTCCACATGTTTTGAACAGCAGCCACCAAAAAACTGTAGCTAGTTAGTGTACGGCAAACATTAAAACATTTGTAGTTCAAATTATTTGGAAGGCCACCATATTGTCTTCTGCTGTCTTACAGAATCCCTCCATGCATTGGACTGAGCCTAAAGTATCTTATTTGTTTTCCATAATTTTGCTAACAGTTTCAACAAAAACCTCACAACTCTATATTTATATTACATTTTAAAAGGCAGAAAATTCACAAATCCCAGGAGAGTCTAGTTGAAATGTATCAGACTATACTATGACTTTTAAATTACTATTATACTGCTTAGTTTGTAAAGCATTTGAAGTTCCTTTATGTTGCAATACTTTGCCCCAGGAGAGTATCCCAAGGCTAAAAAATAGTGTGTCTCCACCAGAGGAAAGAGAAAGATCTCATCAATCCCCTCCAACCCCAGGCCACTTCTGCAGAAACATCATCCTTCCACTCCCCAACCTCTAGAGCTATAAAATTAAGAGATGGTCAGAAATCATAGCTTGAATGGGAAGACAGAAATCAGGTCCAAAGCCCCCTAATATGCTCCAGACTCATGAAATATTTAGACCACTGCTTCAGCTATTCTAAGTTAATAACTTTCCAATCTAGGTAGGAAAGGAAGGCTGCAAACTTATCTCCATCCTCAGTTCTACTTGCTGGCCCATTGCCAGCATTCTGTCCAATTCCTGAAAACCTCCAACAGGAGAGCCTCAAAAGTGGTATGATTCTATTTAGGTTCTATCCATAACTAAACTCTACTTCCTTAATCCCAGATCATTACTATGTAAAAGAATAAAAAGGCACTGGAACCAAGTACAATACATATTTTAAATGGATGGACAAGCTTGTTTATTCTAACGAATATGATTAAGTGAGAATAAACCCTTGGTTTTACCATTTACTAAACCACTTTTGCATATAGTGCATTATCTTGCTTCAAAACAATTTACAACATTGAGAGAACAATTACGCTGGCTCCTATGAAGAATTCTGTTGATAAACTACTGTATCCAAAGACTTATTAGACTCATGTGGGCAACTGGGAAAGAGAGAATAGAGGGTTTCTTTCCCTCTTTTCCTGTTCTACTTTTATTATTTCTCTCCCACTGCAACCCATGGGAGAAAAACTATGTAGGCCAGTTTCAGCACAGATGTACATTCCCACTTCCCCCTTTAAAACTGAAGGTATTTGAATTTTCCTTATTTACTTAATTCAATTTGGACACTACCTGAATCCCACTGACTCTGGGCAGTTCACAAATAGCAACATAAAAACCAATACAAACCAAAAACAAGATGGTATCCAGGCACAAAATACAAACAGAAAGCAAAAAAACAAAACATGCCCCAGGGGCCTCATCTGTCTTACCCCAGGGCCTGTGAAAACAGCTAGGTCTTCAAGGTCAACAGAGTGGGAGTCATGTGGATTTACGGAGATATCTTGTTCCAAAAGGGCAGGGTTAGGGTTACACAACAGAGAAGGCACACTTCCTAGGTCCCAATAGATGACATTTTTTAATAGAAGGGTCCCAGAGCATGCCAGCTCTGCAGGCACACACCAGCTGGGCAGAAACCATGGGGTGAGTCATAGGCAGTCCCTTAAGTAAGCTGGCCCTATGCCACACAGGTCCAAAGCTTTTTCCAATCTTGCTTCTACCAAAGGAGCTGGTACTTGAAAGATAGGACTCTCAGACATTTTCAAGGAGACTGGGGACAGGGCATCTGAGGCAGATTGTTTCTTTGAATGTGGACCTTTCTTTTTGATCCTGGAGGATATCACAATATATTCTTCAAGATACCCCATTACCAAGTCTCTTGGTAGTCCTAAGTACAGCAAATTTAATAATGTTAGATTCTATAAAATGCAAACCCATAATATGACTTGCTTTATGGCTTAACAGTATATACATCTATTGTAGTTTATTCAAGAAATCATGATAAAAAGCCATGGCTTAGTGTAATGTGTGAACCTAACCATTATTTCATGCTATCTTAATAATTCATATTTTATTCTGTTTATATAACATCAATTATAATACTTTGCAGATAATATTTAAAAGGTAGGCCAATTGTCTTAAGAAACAAACAAGAAAAACAGAAAAGAGCAAAGGCAAAGCTTAGAAAATGAGTAACAATAACAGGACCATTTCATATTTCTATTAAAGACATTGCAACAAAGGAGTTATAAGCAAAGCTTTAATGAAAAAGTGAGTTTAGGAGAATCAAAGGAATTATATACTACTGTAAAAAGAAGCATGTTCTTCATCCCATTCTATGTTTTCCCCATAAATCACTTTAATATATATAGCTGATTATTAACCTGAGACTAAAATGATAGAATTTTAGTCATAAAATGGGCAATCTCAACTGAACTCCAGACACAGCCTTTCTCAGAACACCTCAACAAAACCACTAAAACTTTCTAGCTGAAGCTGAATATGGCATTCGTTGTTCATTGTTTTGGTAGCAGAGGTATAGAAGGCTACTTAGTTCCACCCACTGGATCCTGTTTTTTTAAAGGAAAAATCCAACATATCCTAATACTGGTTTGTGCCCTGAATGCTATAGATGAAGGAATTCCGTAACATAACCATACATTTGTAAGCCAAATGATAAAGAGAGTCACAACTTGATTACCATATGCTAGAATATCTTGAGTTTCAGGGCTGTAATTCAGCTAAGTGTAGTAAACATGTACATGCATATAAAGGCAATTAAAGTTTGGAAGAATATAGAAAGATTGCCTGATTATTAGTCGTTATGTACTCCATTTAGTATAACTGAATATACCATATATTTAACTCAGATGGAGTAAAGAAATTTTGCATCAAATACACTTAGCTCAAGTGCAATTAAGGCAGAAAAATAAATGCTCTCTTGTGACTAGGCCCTTTACTACCGTTTCTTATTTAATTTTCTCTCCCTCCTTCCAAACGTATTCCTGAAGCCAATTCAAGAAATCCAGTATCTCTCTAGTTGGCAACAAATGTATTTCTGAAGCCAATTCAAAAAAATCTAATATTTCTTCAGCTGACAAAAATACTTTTTATGAATAATTTTGTTTGTAAAACAGTGGGAAAAGGCGGATAAAGACTTCTGAAATCCAAAGTATGTGCGTATTCGGGAGGAAGTTCGTTTTCATTTCATTAACATCCCACCATCGCCCTGAACACAGCTCTCTGGGGCTGAAAAGAGCACTGCTGGTTGTAGGACTCTCTCAGGATCTCGAGATCCGAGGGGAAAAATATCTTCTGGATACTTCCTCCAGACAACTCGCCAAACAAGCTGCCAGCAGCTGAATGAGCAGCAGATGACGGTCTGGTCTGTAATCATACTGCAAAGCTTGGGCGGACAGGCTACAGTGAGGGACGGCGAGTAACCCTTTCAATGCTCTGGACCAGGGCTACCTAGGTGAAGGGCCAGCGCGTCCAGAAAGGGCCAGCGCGTCGGGCAACAGCTGGAGTCCACGTCAATCCCAGCCCTCCGCATTCCCCTCTCCACCTCCCTCCCTCCTTCCTTCCCTCTCACCGGTACGGCGCTCAGCCCCTGCTGTTCCGAGGCCCTCATGAGGATTTCGCGGAAGTCCATGGTGGGCTCCGCAGCCCTTTCCCCGCAAGGCGCTCGGGCCGGCGAGGAGCACTCCTCAACTCGCCTCTCCTCAGACTCGCTCCTCGCCCAGCTGACGAAAAAGTTGCTCGCAACGCCCCTCCTCACCCTCACTTCCGGCCCCCAGGCCACTCTCCCTACTCTTTATATCACCTCGGAGTCTTCGACCGAGTTTTTTTTAGACAAACGTCATTTCCGTCACTCACGCCATACGGGAGCACGCACGCACGCACGCTCCCCTTCCCGGAAAAATGTGTCCCTGTACGTCACGTGAGCGAGCTTTTTATAGGGGCCGCCGGAGGGGCAGGTCCCGCGTGCAGCGGTGAGGATGCCTGGGCTCTCCGCTCTGAGCGTCCAGTTCGCTCTGTTTCTCGCGGTGGGGAGCGGGATTCTCTGGGTTTTTGTTGGGGGCCGGGCTGTTGCTGTACGTGCTGATGCTGGTTGCTTTTGCTGTGGGCTTCTCTCGACTCGGAAACTGAGCAGCGTCGGGCCGGGTTGGTCTTAGGGCTGGCTGTGCGCTGGACTGGGGATCACGATACATCCATGAAGGAGAGAATAGGGAACTATGCCTATTCTGTTGTAATTGTACGGATGTCTCCGGGTAGTCGCTAGAAGTTGAAACTCTGGGGTTTCACTTTCGTCTGGCTTTTTGTGTTTAAGCTACCATGAATTCATTCACTTGTTACCATGCATATTTGTTGAAGTAGAAATTATTGTTATATTTTTATCCCACCTTTTTTATAAATAACTCTAGGTGGTGGACATTCCTAATACTGTACTCCTCCCTCCTCCTACTTCCCCGCAACAACCACCCTGTGAGGTGGGTTAGACTGAGAGAGAGTGCCTGGACCAAAGTCACCCAGCCGGCTTTCATGCCTAAGGCAGGACTAGAACTCAGTCTCCTGGTTTCTTAGGCAGCACCTTCACTGCTCCATCAAACTGGCTCTCTTTAAACATCTTGATAAGAGTGATTGATCTTATTCTTATTTGCAACGTGCTCCAAGCTATGGAATTACTGCATTTTCATGTTTTCTTTCCATGTGAAAGTTTCTCTGATGTATCAATAAATAGGCAGTAACAAAGGCTTTTCTGGCCTGCCTGGTTTACACTTAACATATAACACATAATCTGAGCTTTGGGCTTTCTTTTCTTTTGATACAGTTATGAAGGAGAGATGGAAAACCTTTGTTTCTTTGTCTTGGTATTGTGGTAGGAATGGCCAACTGTGGTTTGTTGCAACAAATCAAGTTTTATTTAATCTTCAGTTATGGCTTATTTCAATAAACCATAGTCATAGTATGTTTGTCCTTAGATATGAAGAGAAAGTATGATTTATTGAAAATAAAACCAGAAACATCTAATCTCTTCATAAGTGCTTGGTGGAGATAGGGAGGCAGGAACTAGGTTTATAGATTTAATACTAAGTTTAAGCTATAGTTTAATATAATCAATGATAATATTGTAACTATCTCAGCACCTGATTAGTCTTATCTGGGCTCAGAAGCCAGACAGGGTCAAGCCTGATTATCTTCAGTAGGAGACCTTCAGTGAACACCAAGGCTATAAACTAGACTGAGAAGTTAAACATTCCAGAAGAGGGCAGTGGCAAACCATTTTTGTTTTGCTGCCAAGTAAACTGCATGGATGTGTCTATGAAAAAAAAAGACAAGTGTTTTTCAGCTTATTTGTTAGATTTATTGAAGGCTTTTCATTTAGGAGCTCAAGGTATTAATTACAAGCTTCACTCTTCCAGCTTATCCATGCTGCAGTCCTGTGAGGTAGGTTGTGCTGAAAGTCACTGGATCAAAGTTATCCAGTGAGCTTCTGTGGCTGAGGGTGGATTAAAACCTGAATCTCTGATGCCAGTACAACACATTAACACTATGCTACACTGACAGAAGGAGATTTCACTTTTATATAGTGACCATTGATATTCTAAGATTCAGCTGTCATGGAGTAAAATATCTCAAAGCTTTTTAAAGGGTCAGTTGTAGCATTAAGAAAACAATTAGAATTGGATTTAGAGCTGAAGAGAGAAAAAACATTTCTGTTCACTAGGGGTTATTCTGAATTTGCTTTCCATGGATGGAAGGGCTCCTTTACCCATAGAAGGCTTCAGATCCTGCAAGGGATTCCACTGTTAAGAAAGAGGTGCTAGAGTACCAGTGTAGTATAGTGGTAAAGGTGCTGGACTAGGAGTGGTAAGACCCAACTTTTAGTCCAACCTCAGCCACAAAAGCTCATTGGGTGACTGGGCAGTGTTGGGCTTCAGGGTTTAGTGACTATGATCTAAACAATAGATTTCCTGATGTTTCACAAGCAACTGTAGCTGGCATCTTCAGAGGCAAAGTGGTCTGCTATGCAGACCACAGGCAACTGAGCAGGGACTGACTAGGGTCCTAGCCAGGTGTCCTGACTGCTGATTGGTCTTTAGCTGAGCTGGTTTCTGATTGGTGCAGGTTGATGAGGGCTGATCTCTGGTTGGTTGGTTGTGCTTGATCCTGATTGGTCATTTTGGTGGTGTTGGTTTAGTGACTAAGCAGGGTTGGGTACAAACAAAGAACCAATCAGAGACCAGTCTGCATAGCAGACCACCTTGCCTCTGAAGATGCCAGCCAGTTGGTGGTAAAATGTCAGGAAATCTAAACCACAGTTGCTAACCCCTGAAACTCAACACTGCCCAACAGATACAGGCCGTGAAAGCCTGCACCCCTCATTCGGTAACTTTGGTCTAATCACTGTTAGCTCAGACTACCCCACAGGATCATTCTAGTGGAGTAAAAGTTGGAAGGAGCACTATATTCCAAATTGAGCTCCTATTTTAAAAGGTGAGATAAAAATCTAATAAATAAGATCAACATTGATTCCCAATATTTGCTCAAATATAAAACATCTCATGAAGCATTCAAGTTTCTTAAAGAGAAATATAACATTTAGAAACTTTTACTCTGAACAAAGAGTTTGAACAAAGAAAAGATGTAATAATTTGCTTGGTAAAAAGCCAAGAATTTAATCTCTCCTGTTTGCTAGATGAAGATTACTTACAATTGTTCTAAAGGAACAGTACATCTTATCAACCTTCTTAAAATGTTTTTTAATATTTAAACCATGTATTTGGGCTTAGAAATGCCCAATTAAACATGTAGATGCCCTTTTTATTTCAAAACTTGCATGATGTGCTGTTATCTTTATTACAGATACAGATCAATAGATTCTGAAGATGGATTTTGAATGGCAACTAATTTTTCTCAATCATTTATCCTTGTCTAAAATATATGTGTTTTTGTTTATAGAGGTGCAGTATCAACTGTCAGATATTTTGCTTTTCTGAAAACCAAAAGATGACTCTAATACTGGTGAATAACTGCTGAATCAGCAGATGGTACTCTTTTGTCCTAGTCCTAATCTAAGGCACTAAAGTGTGAGTAAGATGCATGTGTTCTGTGTCTTTCCCACATTGTGATAATTCTTTTTAGAAAAATAATACTATGAAATCATAGATCATTGATGTCCTGCCAAATGTCAATCTAAATAACACTAAGTTTTAGATTTGCCATATCAATTCAGGATGAGGTATAATCCCAATAGAATAAGAATAAATTGTTAACTTTCTTGCACCACTTCAAACTATAGTCCTTGAAAAAGGACATATAATAGGGCTGGAAAAAATGATTGGGGGCTTGAACATATTTCTTGTGTGGTAGAAATTAGTTTGTGATTCTTTAGCTTGAAGACAGTTGAGAGGAGAAATGACTGAGGTGTATAAAATCATGCATGGAATTAAGAAAGGGAGAAAGAGAGTTTCTCCCTCTCTCCAAACATTAGGCCTGCCAGTGAAGCTGACAGGAAGAAGATTCAGAACAGACAAAAGGAAATTTATGACATAGCACATAATGAACCTATGGAATACATTACTGCAATATATGGTGATGGCTACTAACATGGATAGCATTAAAAGGGGATTGGGCTAGTCATGGAAGAAAAATCTGTTAAGAGTATTAGTCTTGAAGACTCAGTATTCCCATCGGTTGGGGTAACATATCTGCAAATATCGTTGCAAAGGAACAGTGGCAGGAGGGAAGTAAATCTCCTGCTGTGGGTGCCCAGGAAATGCCTGATTGGCCTTTAAGGGGGGTCTTGGTGTGATCCAATAAAAGTATAGTTGTATTTTTCTGATGGTGATGCAATATTTAAATACATGCTTCTGTCAGGTTCAGACCAAGAACCACAAAGTCCAGGAACAGCTGAGTTACTTTATTAGCTTACACCTACTAGACAGAATCTCTCCAGACTAACTCTAACTCCCAACGACAGCAACTATAACCCTGAATCTCTTAGGGAGGGGCCAGTCTCCTCTTCACTTTCACATGCTCTGGCTGGGGGCTGAGGAGATCCTTGGAATGTCTCTCCCCTTCCCTGTAACCTTGAAGCTCCATTCCAGGATCCTCCTCGCTCATGCCTTCCATCACAGCTTCCATCTCATTCTGTAGAACTTGTAGAATGACTTTTAGACATATCACATTACAGCTCAGTATGATTTGTGATTCCAACCATTGTGTCCTATAATTTATCTCTTCCACTGTAAAAAAACCTAGAAATCTGGAAGATTTTTGCCATTTTCTCTTTTTCATTGAAATGCGCTTAAGACTTTTGATAGCATCCTTCTCCAAATACATTTGGAGACAAGAGGAAATTTTCTCTTTACTGGTCAGTTAGCAATTAAACAATAAGTAGAAGATTTAATTTACTTTAATAGTCTGGTACTCTCTTTGTGAAACAATTATGATAAGAATCAAATAGGCAGTTCTCACAGTGAAGAAAATTCTTGAAATTAGGGTTTGAAGGCAAAAAAAAGTGCTTTGAAGATTGTGGGAGCATTCACATATCACCTATCTGCAACTTCTTAAACCAGAAGCATCTTTTCCCAGGATCATACAGCTTGCAAACAGGTGCTGTTCAATCCCTTAATGCACTCAGAAGCATCTTTTTGTCTTTTAATCTGCACAAACCTGTTGCAAATAATGTGGAGATCTTTGTGATTGGGCAGTTTATTGTTGCCTAGTTGTGTGGTAGCATCTAATTCACCTTACTTGACTTAGAAAGACATGTTTGGCTTGATAGAGTGAAGTCCAGAATTGTCTGCTAGATTGGGAAGTCAAAACGATATTCCAGAAAAAAATAATGACAAACTATCTGTATATTATGCTGAGAATATGCTTATTTCTCTGCCCTTACTGTGTCCACAGATAGCTGCCCAGCTACCATGTTTCTGGTGATCCAGTCTCTCCTGGGTAGGGAGGACTCAGAGAATCCCTACCAGGGTTGTTGTGAGTATGATGGTTAGCATCTGATGGATAAAGTTGCTCAGATCTGCTTGGAGTTGTGTTCTAGCTCTGCTATTCTTATGGAGATGACTGGGGCACAGTTGTTCAGTTATCTGGCTGAGTTCAGTCTGGTTACTCTGAGGAATGGACAGGGTCCTCAGAATGTTCAGTGTGTTAGATCCATGCCCCACTTGGCTCGTTAGGTCAAATGGTGGTAGATGTCTCTCTGCTAGAGGGGGTAGTTCCACCTGCCTTGAAGGAGGCAGTGGTCTGCCCTTTGCTCAAGAAGCCATTGCTGGACCCAGTTGTAGTGGACAATATATGTCCAGTCTCCAAACTGAGCGGGTTCGGGGTGAAAAGCACTGCTCTTCAGTGGTTCTCCTTTCTCCATGGTCAGTTCGAGTTGGTGTTGGTAGTGGGGAGAGGTCCAGCCCTAGGCCTCTGCTATGTGGGGTGCCACAGGGCTTGACTCTCTTCCCATTCCTATTTAACATGAAACCATTGGGTGAGGTTATCTGTCAGCACAGGGTAATGTTTAATCAGTATGCGGATGACACTCAGTTGTACATCTCTGCCCTGGGCTGTCCAAGTAATGCTGTCAATGTGCTTTCCCGGTGCCTGAATGCTGTGTGGGTCTGGACTGGGAGGAATCTGCTTTGACTCACCCCTGACAAGACTGAGTAGCTGTGGGTGTTAGGGCCTCCTGCATCTGGTGATTTTTCAGAATTAACTCTAAATGGGATTACATTCCCCCAGGCAGAGTTGGCATGCAACCTGGGGGACCTCCTGGACTCCCGGCTCCTGCTTGAAGAGCAGGTGGCAGCTGTGGCCAGGAGGGCCTTTGCACAAGTATATCTTATACGCCAGTTGTGTCCATTCCTAGATTGGGAGACAGTGCTTATAGTAACTCACGCTTTAGTCACTATAGTCCACTATAGATTGGACTATTGCAATGCCATCTACATGGGGTTGCCCCTGAAAAGCATTTGGAAGCTTTGGCTAGCCCAGAATGTGATGGCATGTGTAGTATTGGGTACACCATGGTATGCCCATATAACACCACTGCTACATGAGTTGCACTGGATCCAGTAGGCTTCTGGATGCAATTCAAGGTGCTGGTTGTCATCTTTAAAGCCCTACATGGCATGGGGCCAGTTTACTTGTGGGACTGCTTCTCCCCAGTGATTTCTGTCTGTCCCATCAGATCTGGCAGAGCGAGCATGCCCTGGGTCCCCTCAGTGAGGCAATGTCACTTGGTGGGGCCTAGGAAGGGGGCATTCTCTGTCCTAGTGCCCACCCTATGGAACAGCTTCCCTCCCAGAGATACAGACAACCCCAACCTTACTGGCCTTTTGGGGCTAGGCTGTTAGTTTGGGAGCTCTGTCATGGTGTCTGGCATAGGTGCTTTATATTTTTAATTTTGTTGTTGTTCATTGTTTTATTGCTGATGTTTTATATGGTTTGTTCACTGACCAGAGTTTTGTCAGATAGATAGGCAACCTTACAAATTTGATTAATAAATAAATAAATTGATAGGTCCATGTATATCACCAGGAACTAAGCTCAGATCAAAGGCAGCTTTATTTTACTTGTATATTGCTACATGCATCTGCTTTACTTCCAAGCAATAAGAAATTTCAGGCCTGCCAGCACTTGTTTAGTATTTAATTTCCTTAACTGGAGATTTACAGTGTTTGGGCTTTTATTTATTCATATATTCAGGGTAAGCATAAATTTAGGATTCATAGCATCAAATTTAACAAATTTCTGCTTTTGAGCAGATTGTGGAAGAAAACTTATAGAGCTGAGTCAACTCTCCTTTTCTCATTTCATGCGCAGTTTGTATGTGAAAAAAAAAGATAAATTATCTCCACCAATTATCTTTAACCTTCCTAACTTTCTTCTAATGCCACTGATATGCAAATACAACTACCAACTATCACTTATCAGCTTTTGAAAATTACAGCACTCACTTAGGGGACTTCTCCCCATGGCTGAATTAAAGCGTTATCACCAGTAAACAAGCAGCATAAAATTTGTAGCCCTCTTTAACTGTGACACACACAATGCAGACAAATGGCGTTGTCCTTATTTGTAGCATATAGGGAATGTTAAAGACAAGGATTGGGAATTGCTCGGGCTTTATTTCCCTCCCCTCCTAAAAAGTATTGCTTTATGGATTTTTGTACACTTGCTATTTTGCTATCACTAAATGGGAGTAGTAGCCTCGTCTTCGGCAACTGGACATGTCAAAAACTACCTGTACAGCAAAGAAATCTCACAACAGGGCAGGCTTAGTATGTGGAAGTTACTGAAAAATTATGTTTAGGCTGTGTGTATTTGTGCTTTACGTATTAGAGATACAGAATTTTAATCCACGAAACTGTATAGGATTCTCCTATTGTTGAATTGGCTTTCAATGTTAGATGTTTTGACTGGCCTATTTGTTACGGAAGAATTGTATGAACAAGTCATCCCTGTGAAAATGAATTAAGGTGAGAAAAGTGGCTCCAGACAAAATCCCTGGTTTTAGAAGCTGGGAAGCCTGTTGTTTTTGGTCAGGGTAGATGATTATGTTACTGTTTCAGCCTATAATGTACTGGACAGTTACAGCTGAGCTGTTTTAAAGCATTTCAAAAGGGAGCCACTTTGAGCCCTGTAGAGAGATTCTGGAACAGTTTTTGTCCGTCCATGCGCTAGTCATGTGTTCCTAAATTGACTAGCTGACCTCGCGCCTTTTGGGCATTAGCTGTGTCAATTAAGAAGTTTCTTGTCTCTTTCAGAGATGCAGATGGTGACTGTCAAAGGTCTGGAAGGGGGAAGGGCTGTATATTCAGTGCTGGAAGTCTCACATATGATACAGTGTACTAAAATAGGAGAAGTGCAGGATATGCTACCACCCAGTTTTACTCCTGACCTTTCAGAGATGCTGAGCCAAGTTATATATTACAAACATAAAGATTTCTAACTTTCCCCACCCCTGTAAGTCAGAAATATGATATTCTCAAGTATAAGTGTGTTTTAATTCCCCTACCACTTTACTTTCATATGATAGTACAGGGTTTAGGTACTGTATAATAGTGGTGATCATACTAGGTTGTTAAGTTTTGTTTTTTTTTATAAAACGTTATTAAAAGTTTTTAAAACAAAGGTACCAATAGAAGAGAATATATGTAGCTCAGGGTTGAACTGTGGAGTCCTTGGGGTTCTCTTGGCTGTTTCCTTGCAGATGTTTCATTACCCAGCTAGGTAACATCTTCAGTGCTAGAAGGGAGTGGGGTTTGGTCTCTGTTTATTTACAGTAGCTTGCCCTGTCAGTGTTTGTGGGGCTGTTCCTAGATTAGGCTGTTGTTTACTGCTTGTTTGTCTGAGTTGCTACTTCCTTAAGGTATTGTTTACTGCTTGATTGTCTGTCTGGTGTTAATCTTGATGTTAATCTCTGTTTATCTGGGTGATGACTGCTGGTGAGGAGATGTTCTGGTCTTTTTGTTTCCTTTTTGTTTCTCTTTTGATTGGTATGTAAATGTTGTTTATCTCTCTGTGCCTGTTGATGGCTGACTTGTCTGGATACCAAGCTTCCAGGAATTCCCTCACATTTTTGGATTTAGCTTAGTCTAAGATGCTGACAGTTTCCCAGTTGAAACTATGGTTGAGTCTGTCCATGTGTTGTGAGATTAAGGAATTTTCATGGTGTCTTCTGACTGCTAGTTGGTGTTCATGGATGCACTCTGCAAGCCTTCTGCCTGTCTGTCCTCTAGAGTGGCTGTTACAGTCCTTATACTGTATGTTGCAGATAACTCCTGTTTTTTCTTGTTGGGCTACTGGGTCTTTTGGTTTACTTAAGATGTTCTAGAGGGCTTTAGTTGGTTTGTGTGCTACGGAGATGCCATGTGGTTGTAATAGTCTGTTGGTAGTTTCTGAGACGTTTCTGATGTATGGCAGTGTTATCCTTTTCATAGTTTGTGTTGGTTGTGCTGTAGTGGGTTGAGTGGTCAGGCACTTTTTGATAAAGTTGCGTGGATATCCATTTTGTTGGAAGATGTTGTATTAGGTGGTCTGTTTCCTTTTTCTGCTGTTCTGGGTTGCTGCAGTGCGTTTGTGCTCATCTGAATAATGTTCTTACACAGCTCCTCTTGTGGGAGGTTGGGTTGTTACTTTGGTAATGGAGCACTTGGTTAGTGCAGGTTATTTTTCGACAGACTTGTGTTTCTAATTTGCCCTTATTTCCTCTGCTGATGTGGATATTCAGGAAGGGTAGTGTGTTTGTTCCTTTCAAGATGTTGTTGATTGTTTCATGTGTCTTCTCTAGTTGTTCCTTTTTTATTATGACGAGGTGTCCTCTACATACTGGATCCATACTTTTGGCTGTATGCGTGGAAATGCTGTAGTTTCTACATGGTGCATTACAATCTCTGCTATGAGTCCTGAGAGTGGTGATCCCATGGGTGTTCCTCTGATTTGTTGGTATATTTGTCCATCAAACTGAAAGTAGGCAATGAGCCAGAGGCTGATGAGGTCCATGATTCTGGGTATTTCAATCTTAGTGTATTTGGTTAGGTCAGGTATGTTGTGTAGTACTGCTGCTGTGGATTCTTTTGCTAGTTCTGGGTCTATGGATGTAAAGAGTGCTAGGACATCGAATGAAACCATAATTTCATCTTCATGTAAAAGAACTGACAAAAAAGCTCCTTCCTTGAGCCTCTCTATGCTCGCACTCTGCCTCTCCAGCCTCTCACACACCCTTGCGCACCCTTCCCCACCCAGCAGCAGCCACACCAAGCCCTGCTGCACTTGCGCCGCGCCTCCCTGGCCACCCACACACTCCCTCGCTCTCTTTCCCACCTGGCAGTAGCCACTTACCTGCCTGCCGGCCTGCTTGCAAGCAACCTGGGATTTGCAACTTTCTGTCAACTTCCCCACTGACTTTGGTTGTTGGAAGCCGGCAGGAAGTTGCAAGGAGGCGCTTCCTTAACAACCCATGATCCTCACTTAACAATGGCAACAGGGACTGCAGGGATTGCCATCACTAAGCGATGCAGTCATGTGACATCACGCTTTACAATCACATTGCTTAGTGACGGAAATTCCAGTCCCAACTGCTGTTGTAATTCGACGATTACCTGTAACCAGTCTTGTTTTCCTATGTGATGGAAGATGGTCAAGATGTCCTGTTAGGACCCCTGTAAGTTTTAAGGTTTCTGCAAGTACAATTGTGGTGTTGATATCCTAAAACAATTCCTTTTATGATCAGAACAGTTGAGAGTAGAAAATGCTCTGGTGAAATGTTTTCAGTAGCTATCAGGGCAATCCAATAAAGGAATCAGTGGTAGAAAGTTTACTTTTCTTACAGTAGTTGTAGCACCCTAAGCAAATAAATTGGGGACAGTTGTGGACTTTGTAAGAGAACATTTGTCCTGGATCTTGGTCTGAAAAAAATACAGAGAGTTGACTTCTAAGTAGCTGTTGTCAGAACTGCATTGTTCATCTTCTAAATATACAAATTTCCTTCATCTTTTTTTTTTTTAAGTGTAACTACATTACAGGAAGTTCATGGGTTAAGAATGGCCAGTTTATGGCAATCCATAGTTCAGAACGGAGCCTATTGTAGCAAAATTGGAGTTAAATACACAATGATTCAAGTTAAATATACAATACTATTTATATAGTATTATACAATAATACTGTTCCGGCTTACATACAAATTCGATTTAAGGACAGACCTTGGGAACGGAACTCATTCTTAAACTGGGGACTACCTGTACTAAGCTAAAGAGCCTTTTTAGCAAGATTTAAAACACTGGGAGCAGAGAAGCACTGTGTCCAATTTTTCCCCAGGCCTCTTACCATGGCATGGCACAGTCACCCTAAACTGGGTGCAGTAAGAATTATTGAAACCTCCACTCAGCTAAATCTTTGAGACAGTCCATTCATTGCTTACAATAAAGCATTTGTCTCTTGCAGTTGAACTATCAGTGAAAGTTTATGGGAGAGATTTAGAAAAAACATTAGCTAAAGCGAAGACAATGTGAAATGGAAATGTGAATGAGTGGTACATCAAAAAAAAGTCCATAGATACAGATTTATAGACATCAGAGAGCAAAGCTGACAAAGAAGTTTTGTGTAAGGTAAGAATTTATGTCACTTCCTCTTTTGAAAAACTATCTGTAGGTTTGGTCTGAATCTGCTTCAAGTTGGCAAAAGGAAAAAAGCGTTATTCTTTTCTATTGTAAAACAGGGATAGTTACACGGAAGTAATTAATATCAAATAAAATTATTCCAGAAGTACATGAATTCAAATGAGAGAACCTTCAGGTTGTGTGTTTAGGAATTTCTCCTACCAGCTAGTATGTATATTAAGCATAATTTTAACGATGTTGATCTTAATGTGGTAAAACTTTTTTCAGGTTATCTTTGACAACTTTTATTTTATTTTTTTTAATCAATGTATATTTGCACTTATTGTTTGTATAATTTATTCATGCTCACATCATGGCTCCCACCCTGATGATGTTCTGAAAGACTTTCAAAACCTGGCTCTTCTCCCAGGTCTGGGGATAAGGTGGTTATGAGTCCCTATAAACTCTTCTTTTCTTGATGTATATATTTTTTTCCTTCTGGACATACATAATAATTTCTTCCTTTTTTAAAGTTTAAGCTGCCAGGAGTTGTCGAGTTGGGCAGCCTCTAAATCATATAAATAAAATATATACATAAAGTCATTTGTGGACTTGGCAAAATTAGTGAGATGATTATTCCCAAGAGTTTACAGTCAGAATCAGACAGTGGAGGAAACAGATAAGGAAGTAGAAAGGTTTTCAGAAAATTCAATTTTGTTGTTCAGTCGTTAAGTTGTATCCGACTCTTCGTGACCCCATGAACCATATTGCGCCAGGCCTTCCTGTCCTTCACTGCCTCCCTGAGTTTGCTCAGTTTCATGCTCATTGCTTCAGTGATGCTATCTAACCATCTCATCCTCTGCCGTCCTCTTCTCCTTTTGCCTTCAATCTTTCCCAGCATCAGGGTCTTTTCCAAAGACTCCTCTCCTCGCATTAGGTGATCAAAGTATCTGAGCTTGAGCTTCATTATCAGTCCTTCCAATGAGCAATCAGGGTTGATTTCCTTTAAGATTGACTGGTTTGACCTCCTAGCAGTCCAGGGGACTCTCAAGAGTCTTCTCCAGCACCACAGTTCAAAGGCATCAATTCTTCGGCGCTCAGCCTTCTTTATAGTCCAGCTCTCACAGCCATACATTACTACTGGAAAAACCATAGCTTTGACTACGCGGATCTTTGTCAGCAAGGTGATGTCTCTGCTTTTTAATATGCTATCTAGGTTTGCCATAGCTTTCCTCCCAAGGAGCAAGGGTCTTTTAATTTCATGGCTGCAATCTCCGTCTGCGGTGATCTTGGAGCCCAAATAAATGAAATCTGTTACTGCTTCCATTTCTACTCCTTCTATTTGCCAGGAATTGATGGGTCCAGATGCCATGATCTTAGTTTTTTTAATGTTGAGTTTCAAGCCAGCTTTCGCACTCTCCTCTTTCACCCTCATCAAGAGGCTCTTTAGTACTTCTTCACTTTCTGCCATTAGGGTGGTATCGTCTGCATATCTTAGGTTATTGATGATTCTCCCTGCAATCTTAATTCCGGCTTGTGATTCTTCCAGCCTGGCATTTCTCATGATGTACTCTGCATATAGGTTAAATAAGCAGGGTGACAGTATACAGCCTTGTCGTACTCCTTTCCCTATTTTGAACCAATCGGTTGTTCCGTGACCGGTTCTAACTGTTGCTTCTTGTCCTGCATACAGATTTCTCAGGAGACAGGTAAGATGGTCTGGTACCCCCATCTCTTTAAGAATTTGCCACAGTTTGTTGTGATCCACACAATCAAAGGCTTTTGCATAGTCAATGAAGCAGAAGTAGATGTTTTTCTGGAACTCTCGTGCTTTCTCCATGATCCAGCGAATGTTGGCAATTTGATCTCTAGTTCCTCTGCCTCTTCGAAACCCAGCTTGTACATCTGGTAGTTCTCTGTTCATGTACTACTGAAGCCTAGCTTGTAGGATTTTGAGCATAAACTTGCTAGCATGTGAAATGAGTGCAATTGTGCGATAGTTTGAGCATTCTTTGGCATTGCCCTTCTTTGGAATTGGAACGTAAACTGACCTTTTCCAATCCCGTGGCCACTGTTGCGTTTTCCAAACTTGCTGGCATATTGAGTGCAGCACTTTAACACCATCATCTTTTAGTATTTTAAATAACTCAGCTGGAATACTGTCATCTCCACTAGCTTTGTTGTTAGCAATGCTTCCTAAGGCCCACTTGACTTCACTGTCTAGGATGTCTGGCTCAAGGTCCGTGACCACACCAGCATGGACATCAGGGACATTATGATCTTTCTTGTATAGTTCTTCTGTGTATTCTTGCCACCTCTTCTTAATCTCTTCTGATTCTGTTAGGTCCCTGCCTTTTTTGTCCTTTATCATGCCCATCTTTGCACTAAACGTTCCTTTGATATCTCCAATTTTCTTGAAGAGATCTCTAGTCTTCCCCATTCTATTGTTTTCCTCAATTTCTTTGCACTGTTCATTTAAGAAGGCCTTCTTATCTCTCCTTGCTATTCTCTGGAAATCTGCATTCAGTTGCTTATATCTTTCCCTTTCACCCTTGCTTTTCACATTCCTTCTTTCCACAGCTATTTGTAAAGCCTCATCAGACAGCCATTTTGCTTTCTTGCATTTCTTTTTCCTTGGGATGGTTTTAGTTGCTGCCTCCTGTACAATGTTACAGACCTCCGTCCATAGTTCTTCAGGCACTCTGTCTACCAAATCTAACCCTCTAAATCTATTCATCACCTTCACTGTGTACTCACAAGGAATATGATCTAAGTCATACCTGAGTGGTCTAGTGGTTTTCCCTACATTCTTCAATTTAAGCCTAAATTTTGCAGTAAGAAGCTCATGATCTGAGCCACAGTCAGCTCCTGGTCTTGTTTTTGCTGTCTGTATAGAGCTTCTCCATCTTTGGCTGCAAAGTATGTAATCAATCTGGTTTCGGTATTGACCATCTGGTGATGTCCATGTGTAGAGTCGCCTCTCGTGTTGTTGGAAAAGAGTGTTTGCTATAACTAGCTTGTTCTCTTGACAGAATTCTATTAGCCTTTGCCCTGCTTCATTTTGTGCTCCAAGGCCAAACTTGCCTGTTATTCCGATTACTCCTTGACTTCCTACTTTAGCATTCCAATCCCCTATGATGAAAAGGACATCTTTTTTTGGTGCTAGTTCTAGAAGGTGTTGTAGGTCTTCATAGAACCGGTCAACTTCAGCTTCTTCGGCATCAGTGGTTGGGGCATAGACTTGGATTACTGTGATGTTGAATGGTTTGCCTTGGATATGCACTGGGATCATTCTGTCGTTTTTGAGGTTGTACCCCATTACTGCCTTTCCCACTCTCTTATTGACTATGAGTGCAACTCCATTTCTTCTAAGGGTTTCTTGGCCACAGTAGTAGATATAATGGTCACCTGAATTAAATTCACCCATTCCTGTCCATTTCAATTTGCTGATTCCCAAGATGTCGACGTTCAATCTTGTCATCTCATGTTTGACCACATCCAGCTTGCCTTGGTTCATAGATCTTACATTCCAGGTACCTATACAATATTGTTCTTTACAGCATCGGACCTTCTTTTCGCTTCCAGATACATCCACAGCTGAACGTCCTTTCGGCTTTGGCCCAGCCGCTTCACTCTTTCTGGAGCTACTTGGAATTGCCCTCCGCTCTTCCCCAGTAGCACATTGGACACCTTCCGACCTGAGGGGCTCATCTTCCGGCGTCATATCTTTTAGCCTTTTAACATTGTCCATGGGGTTTTCTTGGCAAGGATACTGGAGTGGGTTGCCATTTCCTTCTCCAGTGGACCACATTTTGTCAGAACTCTCTGTCATGACCTGTCCATCTTGGGTGGCCCTGCACGGTATAGCTCATGGCTTCACTGAGTTACGCAAGCCCCTTCGCCACGACAAGGCAGTGATCCATAAAGGGGAAATTCAATTACTTGTGCTGAAAGTTTGGTGGAAAAGATGGGAATTAAGGTAATAAGCCACAAATCTCAAAGGACAGATAGTTTTTCATGAAATACTATGAGCTAGCAACTGCTTGATTCTTCTCTCTCCTTGACTGCTTCTGTTTTTGGGATAAAGTCAAGGTGGAATGCTTGGCTAACTGAAAGCAAGGCAGAATATTGTGCAGATCGATCGGAGACCCCAAGTGGACCATGTTTCCGTAGGAAGGTATGTGGGGAAAATCCCCTTTTGGGCGATTAACTGTAGTATCTATGACTGGAGCCATTCAAAGAGATTGTGATGTTGATGAATAAGGACAGGAATCAATGATAGGAAGGCTTGAAGGCAAAATAAGTAGTTTGGCATTGGATAAGTATTGTTTGAGATGGTTGTGAGGGTTCAGTGTGAGTACAGCAAGCAGATGAAGGTATGAAATGCATAGGAAGAAAAATAAAATGGATGCCATTAGCATATGGGTACTGAGAATTATGGGATTTGTAAAGCTCACCCCAGAAAGTTGTGGAGAGAGGGGAAGAGGCTGGGAACACAGAGGAGACCCTTAAGGAACCTTAACAGAGGGAGAGAAAATGAACATTTACGAAGGACAGTTTTGGAAATACTAAGCCAAGGCAGAAGTCAAACAGGAGAGGATGATCAATAATAAATAAGAGGAGACCAGAATAGAAATATTTAAATTTGATACAAAAAGCTATTTATTTATTTTTAGATTTATAAAGGTTGCCCAACTCAGCAGAGACTAGGGGGCATAAAATTAAAACTGGTACAGTATCTAAAAACAAGCAAATAAGATCACAGAGCAGAACATAGCAGGGTGAACAACATAACATAACCAAGGCAGACTACACACTGATGGGCACACTATCAACTTATCCTAAAGCTTGGAGAATAGGATTTTTCTCCAAGTTTTTAAGGACTGTCTAAAAATGTCCAGGATTGAGGTGGTCCAAACCTCTGGGGGGATGTTATTCTGGAGGGCAGGTGCTGTGACAGAATTCTTTGCCTGGGCAATTTTAGTGGAATGTTAGAAGGCTGAAAGTAGATTGTCAGCTGCCCTGAAAGCAAGAGCGAAAAAATAAGCTTGTTCAATTCCACATGGCATTGGTTCCAGTGGCCAGGTAATCAAAGCAGTTTTGAAGCTTACCTGCCTATCATCGTCATTCCTGCTGAACTTGAGAAACTGAGAAGAGAATGAGCCAATCAGCATTTTCACTCAAGTTGACAAATGGGAGTGTACAAACAATGTCAGTCCTTTGTTCACGCTACTGCCAGTTCTGGAGAAAGAAAACGTCCCCTCACCTCCATCTGAAATGAAAAGGAAATAATATTGTTAATGCTTGCTTCCCATCCACATTTTCAGTACATGGTATGTGTGCTTGGTTGTTTGCAAGTAAGGATCTGAGCATCTGTACAGTAATAGGATGAAACTGCCTGGCTACCCAGCCATCATTTCTTCTGTATTAAAAATCCCACTGAGAGCTGTAAAGTTAGCATGGTACCATACCATTGATTTTGCAATCCAGTGCCTCTGGCTCCGGCAGCAGAGGATAAAATGAGGAAGAAGAGAGAAAAGTTCTCCACAAAATGCATGCCTTTTAGGATGCAGGAACTAGTCACACTTCATGTGATTATGATTTATAGTGACCACACTTCTTTGCTCAATCCAACCACACTCACTCCACACAAAAGAGGAAATACACACACACACACACTCTTTCCCAAAATGGAAGTTAGAAAGTCAGAAGTAAATTTAATTGCCTGCCCAACATAGCTTATGTGGGATCATCAAGATCCAGAGCAGCTTTTGTACTGGTGCAGAATCTTCCTGTGGAAATACCTTTTGTTAAAAGATAAGGTTAGATCAAGGGAAGGGTTTCTTTGCATGGAGATAATATCGGTAGAATGAATTGTGTGCAAATATAGCACATACTGAATTCACAACAGTTCACATTGCTTAGCATCTGTCTTGATGTTTTCAGGTTCAGGTAAGCAGGACAAACACCTAGGTGCTGATCCAGATGTTCACCATTTTAGTCACGCATCCTGTACTTAAGCTCATAGGTACCAGTGAAGAGGCAATACACCTAGCCCTCTGCTAGCAAATATGTAAATGGCTCTATAGACACCTCCTTTGCAAATCACTGTGAGTAAAATATCTAATATATAACTATTTTTCCACTCCCAGATAATTGCTTTACCTCATCTACAGTAACATCAGAATTTTCTTCTGAGTTGGGTTAGGTTACAATTCTTAATACCTCAACCCTGGTTTTGAGAAAGGTGGGTCCTGACTGTCGTCTTTCCTGATTTCAGGTGAAATATGATTTTGGGTTTTACGGTGATTGTCTTGTTTATGGCTAAGTTATAGCAGGATGTGGAACTGTCAGCCTTCAGGTGTCTTCCATGCATATTGGACTATAGTTTTCATAATTCCTAATCAGCATAGGAGTGGGAAACTGGCTGGAAATTACATGAATTGTAATCCAGCCTATTGGGGGGGGAGAGTATTAGGTTGGGTGAGGCAAACAGTAATTCATGTTTTTTTTGTTTCAGTACCAAAGATCTGGCAAAGCATATTATCCTCTACGGTATTAGATGAGGTCTTGAATGTTTTGATCTGGTAGTGAGAAAAAGAATGCAACCCAGGTTTTCATTTGGTTGGTACCAGAAATTAACTTGCTGCTCTCGAACTAGCAGTGTCTTCTGGTGTTGCAAAAGCCTACAGTCCAGAGTTTCTCTCCATGTATTGACACAATGGAAATAACTGAACTGGCCAAGTCTACAGTATTAATGTGCATTGTGTTTGGAGCCAAGTTCTAGAATGGTGCCACAGTTCTTGGTTGCTATGGAGACAAATCTGCGAAAAGACATGAGTACAAAATAAAATGTTAAACTGAGACCCCAAGCAGGAATTTTCTTATTTTTTTATCTCTCTCTCTTTTTGTAATGTACCTATGGAGATAGGTGAATGTCTCATGGGTGTGACTGTGAGAAAAGCCTACCAAGGCTCCACTATAAAAAAAAATGAGGATAAAATTTCTTTGCTCCTACCACAGCCAAGCAATCAGCAATAGTCTTTGATAGCAGTGAAGATAAAAGCGTCACAAAAGCCATTAAGGCAGCTGGGAAAGCCTTTGCACACCCCCCCCATGCTAATAAGGATTATATGGCTGTCGCTAAATCTAGTTAACCATGATGCTCTTTGTTCCTGCATCAGTTACTATCTAGCAAGAAAATGCAATCCTAGCATATTTATAAGAGGTTCCTAGGGTGTTCATGGGCCAAAGTGATTGTGTTCACACAGCATGTTTAATGTCATCCCATTTGACAGGTTTGTGCAATGAGCTAACCAAATATGTGGGGTTTGTACAAGACATTAAGCTACCAAAAGGAACCAAGTTTAACCTTAACTGTGTACAAATACAACTGCTCAATTGTGTAGCATGAACTCAATTCAATTGTGTGGCATGAACATAGCCACTGAGTTCAAAGAAAGGCCAAGGAAATCGGAATATCAGTAGCTCACTCTGCTATGGACAGGCCCAAAGTTTTGGGTGGACTAGATTCAGTGTAAAAAGTAATCATCATTGAATTGTAACTGGAAGCTTTTTCATGTACATGTGAGTGGATATAAAAACACCAGTTCATATTCAGACAAAATTGAGGTAATCAAAAGACTCCCTTCCTTCCTTCCTTCCTTCCTTCCTTCCTTCCTTCCTTCCTTCCTTCCTTCCTACCTACCTACCTACCTACCTACCTACCTACCTACCTACCTAGATGAAAGGATTGGTGCACACTTGCAGGGAGCAGAATTTTTGCAAGAATTACATAGCTCATACTTCAGTCACCTCTCTTTTCCAGTCCAACCCTCACCCCAAATCTCCATTCCCATTCACTGTTGGGGCTTGCTGGCCGAGCTCTACTATTCATGTCATGCAACAGAAGGATTGAGGTAGGATTAAACCTATAAGCAAGTCCAGGCACTGCTCCTGAGCCGCCACCTTATGGCCCCCAAAAGCTCCCCTGATGATGACTCTTGAAAATTAGTGACATGTTTTCCTGCCATTCGGAGATAGGAAATGCACATAAAATTGTAGGGTAACCCTAAAACAACTCCCTAAACCCAATAATGACAAGAAAATCTCAATCTTGCCCATGCGTATAATATGGCACCACTCACTTTGCATCATGACCTTGCCCACGGCAGCTCTTGCCTGCCACAGAAAGTAAACTTCAGCATCCATCCTCCAAAAGATTTCCCCCCCCCCATTCAGTCCAGTGGTCTGGTGGCTGAGCATGATGGGAGTTGTCATCTAACACACCTGAAGGACACCAGGTTGGGAGAAACCTTTCTTAGAGTTCCATGCAAAATAAGAGGATGTCAAATGAGCTTAGTAATGGGATCTTTGTTCTCTTCCTGTCTCCATCCACAATAATAATAAAGGTCAAACTACTGAATTGTGCAGTCATAGTTTTCTATTGCTATATTGGGAATGGTGCCAGCTTCAATAGAAGGGGCCAAATTTTGCCCAAAGGATGAATCACTATGAATCACTAAATAAGGAGTGAAGCCATTACTGAGCATTTAAAACTCCCATATATTTGAATAAATGGTGATATAAGCATACTGGACCAAACTATTATTTCTTTGTACACTATCTATTTTACAGTAAGATTTCCTTTGACACTGAATGGTTGTCTCTGCACAATATGGCCAATCAAGTCATCCCATCCCAAAGGCAATTTAGCTATCTTTATACACAGGCAGTGCATGATCATAGTTGGCTGAAGTCATCCATCAGCCACATTATTAGTTTTCCCAGGTTCTACAAAAGTGCCTGGGAAGCTGAACTTCCAAGGTTTTTGTCCCCTTTCATCCATATAGCAGTGGGTAGAAGGATGAAAACAAAATAGGTACAGAGACAGAATAGCTCAAGAGGACCCATTTTAGCATCTCTCTAGGATGTCTCAATCATAGAAGATTAATAGGGTGGTTAATGTACTCTCATTAAATATTTAGATGATATGGCTGGTAGGAATAGTTACATTAGCTCCAAATGAACTCAGAGTTGTTTGGGTCTAAGAGTAACTCCCTTGGGAAATTGTCTGGGTTAGCTAGATTATGGAGTTCACATCCTCCCTATGACTCAGTTCAGAGTGTTGTGCAAACAGGATCAATAATGCAGATGAGCTCCCATACACCAGCATTTACAGTTTGCTCCTATAAATCAGAGGTGTCAACCTGTGGGCGCTTGTGGGCATTCTGAAAGGGCAAGATGTGGCCTTGGAGACCCTTTCATATTTCTCTGCAAACCTCCTACTTTTGCCCAACACTTCCACTCCCACTTTCAGCGGACAGCTTCAGATGCTACGGTGGCTGTGTAGATGCTCCACCTGTCAGCCTTGAATTTGGATGTGGTTTTCCACCTACCTATCTCCATTAGCACACCTGCTTCCCTGTCCCAAGCTGTGCTCATTTTCTTTCTTTCTGCTCCAGCCACTCCCTTCACTGTGCCTGACCTCCATACTACCCATTTAGTTTTTTCCCCTCTTCCTTGACCTGACTCATATCTTTTTCCCCCTTTCCTATGTGTGTATCTCTTCTATCTTGTTTCAGTTATTCTGAAAACATTTCTTTGTGTATGGGGGGTGGGGGGTAGGGGGTAGGGAATGTGTGTTTCAGAGAGAGAGAGAGAGAGAGAGAGAGAGAACTATCAAGGTAGACTCAGCAGTTCTTTCTCCAGTTCTTTTCCCTGTTGGATGGCAGAAATTACTCCAATTTTTTGTTGACTGGATTGCACATTGCATCCTGTTTGTAGTAGATTTGTGACTTTTCCAATGGCAGACTAGCTGACTGATAAATAATGGATAAACTAAATGATAAATAAATAAATAATAAACTAATGGAAAGTTTGGGTACGCCAGTAGAAACCTTCTAGCTTTCTCAGTACCTGGGGCTTGCAGCTTGAAGATCGTTAGGAGCAGGCAGGGGTGGAAATCATTGGGTGAAGGGTGGACTAGAGTTGCCTTACCTCCTTTCTAACACCCCAAATGTACATCCTTGGTTTCCATGTGTGTCTACATGTGCGGTGGAAGAAGAAGAGAGAAAAAAATGAATACCATGAATGCTATTTCCATGTTCTTCCTAAGGAAACTCTAGGTTTATATCCGTGTAGTTAATGCAAGGGCATCCTTCCTTTCAATGTTTACTGTTTAGTCACATGTTAAATTTTGATTAATATTAGTTTCATGTAATTTTTCACTGTGGCCCCACTCACTTTGAGAAACTAGCCCAGGTGCATCACTCAGTAGCCAGTGTGTCTATCTGCTTGCCTAAAGCTACACAGCCTTGCTGTACATGTCTGCTTAGAAGTACTGTATGCCCTACTGTCTTGCAGTGGGATTACTTCAAGATAGGCAGGTATTGGACTGCAACCTTAGTAACTGCTATTGTCTGCAGTCTCCACTCAGAACTGTACAACTTCCAGTATGTTTCCAAGTGAAAAAAGCTGCAGCCTGCATACTTTTTATTTTTTTTGGCACTTTGGTTGGCTCCGATAAAGACAACCGTGGTTTTGCGTTTTATCTCTAATGGGACAGCTAACCTTGTTTTTAAATCGGCAAACGCTGTCACTAAAAGGACGATGGAAAACATTTGGAACCGCAGAAAAGAAAATAGACGCTGGCGATCGACGCAATTACATATGTTTATTGAGAAGAGGTCAACATCTGTTTCCAGGGAAAAGCAGTTTTTGCATTCCGACAGCCCCTCTGTTCCCCTTACATTAGGACGGGTCTACTCACCAGCGAGTGAGGTCTTTCATAGGAGGAGAGAGGGGTGGAGACGTATTAGCTGAAGGGCCGCCCCCAGTTCTCTTCCCTCCGCACATTTGCTCCGAATATTATGACGTCACGGCGTTCTTTAAAAAGAACAGAGAAAACAATCAGCATTGAGAAAAATAGATGCCCTGCGATCTTGTTAAAAGCGGGAGCTGTAACCCGCAGTTAGATCGAGCTATATAAACAAACGCGAAGAATTACAGACAGAAGCCTCCTCAGCAAACATGGTGTCCCCGGTGACCGTGGTGAGTTCAGTCTGTTTTTTTTTTTTTTGCAAGAATAAAAGGAAAAAAAAATCAGAAACATCAGGCGGAAAGCAGCTGCTGTATCTGCAAGGCGACTTTATGATCCCCGCAGGATTCTTTTTTTGATAGATAATACATAGAGTCACTATGCGGCAAGAAGCCTGGCTCCAACATGTTTGCTGTTAACTAGACTCGGGTTTTTTTCCTTCCAGTGTGTACTCGTTCTGTTTCCACCTCTTGCAGCTCCTTCTTTCTCTCCTCTCTCCACCCCCACCCCGCTTTGTTGGAAAGAAAATGCGGGCTGCCAAATGTTGCTTTTCTTAGCGTCCCCCCCCCGCAAAAAAAGCATATGAAAATTGGATCGGATGAAAACATTAAACACGTGACAAGGAAGCGTGACTTTGTTGATTTCATTCCTTGAGTCTCGCCGGTTATGGCTAGGCGAGAAGGAAGACGTTGAGGAGGAGGGGGAACGGAGGAAGAAAGAGGTTTTAGAGTTAATCTTCCTTTAATGTCTGCCTCCCCCGGCTTCCGAAGGGGATTCTCAAGAACTGCACTGATGTTTGGCTGCGTTGCTCGTCAGCCGGTTGCGTTTGCTCTGAGGCTGGCCTATGGGGTAGGACGTGAGCCCCACACACCGTAGATTCTCGATCTCGGGCTGATGCTGCCTTGCCGAAGACCGGGTAACCCCGGTGAGAGAAATCAGCAACAAAATGCGTTCTATTTTTACTTCCCTTTGTCCCCCCCCCACCTCATTAGATTAGCAAAACTACAAATGGGAGAGCACAAAGGTAAACAATTGCTCTTATCTGGGCAGAATAATGGGAATTAAGCAGATTTAAATTTAGGATGTGTCAGCTGTAATAGATACATGTGCTGAAGGAAAATACTTGCCAGCTGGTGTCAGTAGCATGAATCTAAAAGGACAGGAAAAACAAAGATTTATGACAGTTTTACAATTTATGAAGAAGACTTGAATTTAGTTCTGTGGTCAACCATGGAGCTCCTTGGATTCTGGTTTGCAGAACTATTAGAAGGATAATGTAGGCTTTCCTTACGAAATCTTTTCCAGACTTCCTGGAGGAAGAGAACAATAAACGCATGCCCTTTCTATCAGTGTGAATATGCAATGCAGAGTTTGGTCAACTTTATCACAGAATGGGGTGGAGAATTCCAAATGATATTACAACTCTGCAGATCATGAACTAACAGCAATAATAGGATAATTCACGATGGATGTCTTTTAAAAAGTTCCCTGTATTATGCTTTGATTGGGATTACCTTATTTATACCTTGGTTTTTTGCTATAGTGATTGCTCATGATCGCTAACAAAATTGAAAAAAAGGCACATACAAGCAGGATTTTAAAACATAAATCAATCCTATAATTAATACTAATGCCAATTAACAGTTGAAAGCTTGGTGAAAGAAAGGTGTGTTTGTGGGTTATCTAAATTAGTTATCATAAAATGCTGAGATGTGGGATCTAAAAGCCAAAAAACTCCATTCCATAGCTTGGAAGCATTGAAGGAGAAACCCTCATGCCAGAAGGACACTTCTGTAGATCCAACAGTTGGATAGGGCTGGTGTGTAACAGGAGAGAAATTCTCTTAGCCCTTAAGCAACTTAGGGCATTAAAGGTTAATTTCAGCACATAAAATATGCCTGGTATACAATTGGCAACCAGTTCAGGTTTTTCAGTGCAGGCACCATAGGCCCTTGAACCTGTTGCCAACCTTGCTGCCTCATATTGTATCAACTGTAGCTTCTGGATGCTTTTCAAGGGCAGTTCCAGGTACCACATATTGCAGTGGCCAAGATGATAAGGAACAGCTACAAAGTGCTGACTAAGTTATGCAGCAGTAGAGATACTGCCTGGGAATTCAGTCACCAAATCTTTTTGGAACTGTGAACCTGCTGTTTCAAGGAGAGCGTCACCCCATCTAAAACAAGCTGAAGCTCAGTTCCTATATTCATTTTTCTGATTATACCAGTTAATTGCAGTGGAGACTGGAAGCTAGGAGGAAAAAATGTAAAAGGTTCTCTTTTCAGTGCATTACTTTGTAAGTTCAAAGGCTGATCTTTGGGGTGACAAGTAGGTTATGGGCCTGAGACCTGGTAAACCTGCTTAGAGCTATCTTGCAAATTTTAGAAAATTTTTCCTCCCATAATGAAACAAACTTGTACCTGTTTGTCCTTGAGTATTGACAAGAACTGCAAAAAGCAAAAGCTAGTTTTCTCTCATGCAGAATTTTCCCCAGAGGATTGCATTACTGCAATCTGCATGTACAACATTACTGTACATTTTGCTTTTATTATTTGTCAGGAAATAAAGGGTCCCATGGTGTAGAATAGGGACCTCATCATTATATCTTGATCTATCTAACTATTGTCTACGCTGACTGGCAACAGATTTCCAGGGTTTCCAACTAGGATCTTTTTCAGACTTACCTGGAGAGGCTAAGAATGAAACCTAGAAATGTTGGCATGGAAAGCAGATGAGTTACAGCCCTTCAGTCCATCTGGGAAATATTTATGACCATCACGTAATAGTGAAGCCTGTAAGGAACATGTTTTATATTGGAAAATGGGGAAAATAAATGTATGTAGCCAGGATTTTGTGCATTGTTTTATTTTCACAGTGCTGATCAATCACTTTTTCATCAGTGAGTGTAATACAATGTTTATATTATTTCATTAAGAGCATTACTGTACTAGTATTCTTGGATCTGTTTATTTATTCCTGAACTGCAAATGTTGTGTCTGGTTGTACATTTAATTTTTTTTAAAAAATGCCTGATAGTGTCAGAATTCTGCCCCTTTTAGTTTTGGTAACCTATTAGATTGGGGAGTAGTTTCATCAAAATAAATAGATTTGATTTCAAGCAATTTATATGGTAAGACTACCCCTGTCTTTTTCAATGGGCAAACATGGATCTAGACTCAATTTTCATGCCTTGGCTAAAATCCTCAAGGTTGAAATCCAAGGAAACTGTTCAACAGTGTCTAATATAATTGCATGTGTGTGTGCCTTCGAATCAGTTTTTGATTCCTGGCAACTGCCTGGACTAGTCCCTGCAGTTTCCTTGGCAAGGCTTTTTAGAAGTGGTTTGCCATTGCCTTCTTCCTAGGGCTGAGAGAGAGTGACTGGCCCAAGGTCACCCAGTGGCTTTGTGCCTGAGGCGGGACTAGAATTCATGGTCTCCCGGTTTCTAGGTTAATGCCTTAACCACTACACCAAAATGGCTCTCCTAATATAATTAGTAAACTAAAAGAAGAAAAATAAATGAATGCTTAATTCAGATTAGACAGATGTGTTCTATCTTACTCAGTAGACAGACCAAGGGTTTGGGGGAGAGGAGAGAGCTATAAATCAATGTGATGAAGAGTCAGTTGTTTGCTTTTAGTTATATGCTAATCAGCTCCCTACCTCTTAGTCTACAAAGGTCTCTGCCACATCAAATAATCAAATACTTTTCTTGGCTTCTTTCAATTATTAATGCTGCTTAATGTAGCTTGCAGTCCACCCCTAGGCTTTGTTCTCTAGGTAACAAAGTCACAACAAAATTCTTTCCAATACATGGGAAGACACTATTTCTGAGTGGCCACATGCCGAGTTGTCTTACTATCAATGGCTGCTCTAGGAGAGAAGGAAGAACTTAATTCAGAAGGTAAAAGAAAGGGATATCTACAGCCTTGCTTAACACTGTGGTTTCATATATCAGGACTCTTCCCCCAGTCCTTAATTCATGGCATTGCTGCTACAGTAAATATTACCTCCTGCTCCACACAGTACATCTCTTTTTTTCTTTTTTTAAAGGCAGCATGTCAGGAAACTACTGTAGATAAGAAACACGGGCCTACTCCATAGGAGAGTCATGCATTACTCTTTTCTCCCCCTTCAGATGAACATACTAATACCGGTTATCTTGCAAGGGTGGAAAAATTTAGTGTCTCCCCATCACCATCCTGCTTTTCGCAACAAGTATATAACTGTAAGAGACCCAGTTTGGTCTAGTGGTTAATGTGCAGACATAGGAGTCTAGTCCTGCCTTAGACACAGAAGTCAACTGGGTGATTTTGGGCCAGTCACTCTCTCTCAGTTCTAAGAAGAAGATAATAGCAAACCACGTTTGAAAAATGTTGCCAAGAAAACTGCATGGAGCTGTCCATGTAATCATCAGAAGTCAAGATTGACATGATGCACATATACTGTAGATAATTATGATGGCATTACTATAACATAACATTTTAAAAAATGTTTAGAAACTCAGAAAAATCACCATATTTCAAAGAAATCTGTTAGAAATATTGCAAACACCACTCTTTATTGAGCTTAATGAGGAAATCATGCTTCATAAGCACAGCTAGAATATCCTCCTTGAGATATTTCAGAGAAAAGTTAAAGAGATATTTGCTAGAAATGTTTCTCATGCAAGACATGTCATCCCAGGGCAAGGGGATTGGGTTAGACTCATTCTTAAACTTTACTACCATATGCTCTGGGAGCTTTATTCCAGCTGTACGGAACAACTGTGCTTAACAACATTGCTCCTTAGTATTCCAGGCATATCTCACAAGCATTAACTCAGTCCTGTAAGGTAGACAAATAGAATAGATTGAGGTTGAAGCCAAGAAACAATGGAACTACGGAAGCTCTCATCCTCTTTATCCTGTTATTAGCTTATGATTGAAGTTGGCAGTGTGGGGGTAATGTACTGCCTACCAAGCTTCTTGCCCCACTTAACTATAACAATAAAATTCAAATTAACTTTAAAAGTGACATTAAAATTAATTGTTTTAATTAGAAACACACAAAAAGAAGCTCGATAGTGCAAAC
This sequence comes from Python bivittatus, assembly GCF_059951505.1. Classification (NCBI taxonomy): domain Eukaryota; kingdom Metazoa; phylum Chordata; class Lepidosauria; order Squamata; family Pythonidae; genus Python; species Python bivittatus. The sequence continues at coordinate 59,564,324 of NW_028277075.1, forward strand.
ACAGTACAAGCTCCCCACACTAGGTGACTTGTGTGTGTGGGTGGGTGTAAATATATTTTCATTGATACTACAGAAGAAAAAGAATGATTAAGCCCATTGTTCCCTCCTTGTTAGGTTTGGCTTTTTTTCTTTTGATGATGCAAAGTGCAGTACCTAATTACTATATATTATTTCATCATGGTATTGTTCAAGTACAAAGCATTGGTCATCGATCCTGCTCTACTCACTATCAACGTAATTTCCAAAGAAAATTTCAGAACTTCTGTTACTGTATACTACAAATTAAAACACTTGTTTGGGAAAAAAAATCCTAGATGGGGATTTACTTCTCCTCCTCTACTTGGGATAATGTACCCAGTGACCCTACCCTACCTGCAGAGTTGACCCTCTCCCTATATGCTTAGCTGTGTCTAAAATATACACTCCAAAACTACAGTATCTATTAATGTTGTTTAAAAAAAAAAATCTAACCACATCACATCTTACCTCTGAGAGGATGCTTTGAAAAGTGAGCATGGAGATTTTCAACCATTTTCATACATTCTGTCTCTAGATGTTTCAATTTATTTCTATTTTTTCCTGTTCTTTGAGCTTGCAGAAGAAGTTGCCTGTTATATCTGGTTTCACTGAGTTGACTGCACTTCACCAGCAGACACTATGAGTGTTAAATTCCATTAATTTCCATGGGAGAGATTTAAAACCTGGTTACCTGCAGTAGCAGTTATTAATAAAGCTAGACTAGGAAGGATTTTGTTGTCTAATACCTAATTAGTTCTGTGCTGTGTGCTTTTAAAGGATTATATTATACTAGTGTGACCGGGATGAGACATAAACTTTTCCTATTGTCAGTTCCTTTGTGGATAAGAGAATTTCCCAGAAAAAAATGACAATAACCTCTCATCACAGCCACTTCTAGCCTGAAATCCAATGGAAAGGCTATTGAGATTTCTAAAGTCAGTTAACAAGAAGCCCTGTTCTTAAGCCCAGTGTTAACAATACTTAGATATTACTGTTATCTATTAATTTTAAATAGTTTATTGATTATAGGCCATTAAGTTGTTGTCGACTCTTAGTGACCACCTGGATAGATTTTGAGTCCATCCACCTTGCTGCTGGTCATCTTTTTCTTCTCTTTCTTTCACCTTTCCCAGCATTAGAACCTTCTCTAGAAAGCTAGGTCTTCACATAATGTGTCTGAAGTAGAATAATTTCAGCCTGATCATTTGTGCCTCAAGTGAGGACTCTGGGTTGATTTATATCTGCTTATATAAAGCTGGGGGGTATAAACACTTAGAGAGCCATTAAAACTATCCACAGAGTTGAGTAGATTAAAATGATGTAATCTCAGGCATTTCCACTGGCTTTTTTTTTTTTTTAATGGGGTTGCAGTTTGGATTAATTGTGTAAGAAGCTCCATCGCTGATGAATAGTCTAGATAGCCAATCCGAAATGTATTTAGACTGGTTCTGTCTTTTTAGTGATTCTGAGTTTACATTGCAAAAGGATTCGCCAATTCTGATTAGATGGGTTAATGTAAGAAAAGGGGCTAACATAAGAATGCCTACTGGGAACATTTTAAAAAAAAAAAAGTTGCCTATGGACAATTTTCTTACAGATGTGGTAAATCAGAGATGCTCTGTGGGCATTTATAGAGGTCTGTTCAGGAGTCTATCGTAATTATTAGAAGTAACAAACATATCTAAACATATCTAATATTTTAAGTATTAACCAAAAGAAAGTAGTTGAAAAATGTTAGAGTAATAAGTTGCCAGTAGGAAAATCCCAGGCAAATCAGTACTGCTTTTGTCTGCCTCTCTTGTGCCAAGCTTCACTATTGATCAGTGGTGGTAAATGGCTGATTGTGCTTTTGGAGGTGAAATAATATTGGCCTGGTTCCCACACTACATTCAGTCATAAATCATAGATTATAAACTTCAGTGGCTAGGATCACATGCCAAGCCAGAACCAAGCCACCTTTGGATCAGTATGATGTATGAATCATGTCAGTGGGAGATGGGAGAAGTTGAGGGGACTGTCATTGCATGTAGATTGAAATGTTATATTGAAACTTTTAAATTACATTTTCCCCACTGCAATTTTTTTCTTAATTTATACTGGGTTAACATCAAGTGCCAATTATCCTCAGACTCCTGAGTCTCAAGTTTCCTTTCCTTCTTACTGTTAAGCAATCAAGGAAATAACTTTGAAAGTGTTTTGTAAATCTTTAATGGGAACATCCTTATTAGATCATAGGGAGAAAGGTAGCCTTCCAGCTGAAATATTCTGTTTGTTCTTGTTGACTTTTTTAAAGATGCAGAACAGGAAAAAAATGAATAAATAACTGCCTAGTAAGGAAAAAGTCACAAGGATCTTCTGTTCTATTCTGAGAAATATTATCCCATGTGGTACACTGTTCTTATCTTCATTCAGCCTCTCATGGCCAAGTGTCAGAAAACTAAACTTTCTTGGAAAAAAAATTACCAGGCAGCCTAATGAAATGCCCTTGTCCACTCCCTTGTGAATATAAAAGGAAGAAGAATTTAGCTTTACAAGACATCTGTGTGTTCCATTTCCTTCTTAGTGGTGCTTTGTCTACAAAGACTCATATGCAAAAGGTGCCTTCCTGGACAACTTTATCAAGTCCCTGGTGTCTTAATTCCTCATCTTAAAAAGGAAGAATATTAAGGGCAATATCAAATGTAATTCCCATTATGCCCTACCTACATGTTGACTAGGAATAATAGGAATTGAAGTTCAACGTATCTGGAAGGTATTCAGTAGAAAGGACTGTTTCCCAATGTCTGACCAGCCACAGCAATGGCGTTGGGTTATATAAGTTCTGAGCAGAAGGTACACTTGGCTGTTTTGAATGGAAATTGTGGATATTGTAGCCTCCAATATACCTGGAGGATGTGACCAGAACTCTAGTGATCGCATTCTAAAGTTATCTAAGTTACTATCAATTGTAACAGGCTATGGAAATGAATTTTACAAAATAATTTCCCCCCTCAGTCAACTGATTATTGAGTTAAATGGTGGGGAATTCATTATTTTCAGTTTCAATTCAATATAATAATTATTTTAACATTTTTAATATGATAGATTAGGTAAATCAACTATTTTAATTCTGTAAATGTTTTCTTTTTGCCTTTTGGGAATCAAGTGCCCATTTCATTTGAATAACTTTGAATATTCTGAGAGGGAGAGAGAGAGAACCGGTTTATTTCATTGTCTTCATTTTCTGGATGATTGCAGTCTTAAGTTGACCTGTTTAATTATGTGTGAGTTAATATTCATAGGATTGTGTTATATATGTTGACTCTGTTCCCACTTAAGTAGTTATTATTTTTTGTAAACAATCCCAAATACTTTAGAACATTCTCATGGGGAAGTTCAGTTTTTAAAAATAATTTTGATTGCATCTTTTTACCTATACATCTTTTGATGGTTGGATAAACAAATATTAGTATCTACAAATGCCTCCTTGCTTGGAATTTCTTATCCCTTTCCTAGTAATTCTTAACATTTGCCCTTCCTACAGTGGCTTTGCATTGCATTGGTGCTTACATTGAGTGGTCTACTATGACCCTAAGATCCCTTTTCTCATTAGTCATTCTCAGTCCAGAAGTTTATACTGTTAAGATATTGTAACTTGCTGTTTCAGAGCTGCTTGTGGAAGCTGCTTGTTAAAGCTTTTGGGTTCATATGAAATAGATAGAAGGTAGTTCACTAAAAATATATTAAAATTTGGATAGATACATTAAACTATATATTTGCACAGAATTTAAAACTAGTTAAGTACAGTTTATAAATATGAGTACACTCTGGCAAACTTCCTATTTCAGTTTATATATAATACAAAATATGTTTTCTTTTTATGCTTGATAAAATGTATATTTTAAAAATGTAGAACCCCTTCCTTACCCCCAAACCTTTGAAATCAGTCCTCAGATAAGCAGATTAATTGTAGGGGCTTCCAGACTGAAAGGCATCTAGTTGGGCTGTGCCTGGTGTAGCAATTAGGAGCTTAGCTTGCTTTTGAATTAAAAAAAAACACCCCTTCCCAGTGCAACTGATCCTGAAAGAGACCATCTTTTTCTGTGCTGTATTTCCCATGGGACTATTTGCGAATGCTGTCATCACCAAAAGCATCTCCCTCTTTTTACAGCACACTTAGAAGTGAATAGACAGATTGGAATCTTAATGTGCTGGTTCATTCATTATGACAATTCTGCTGCTAAGGAGTAATTCACTTTGTTATTCCAGTTTTATGGAGTGGAAGCCGCTGAGGATCAGAGTGTGATCGGAATGAAAATGGATTCTCAGTGCAAGTCTGTGCTTAGGAAATGAATAACATTGTGACTCACTGTGTGGCAAAGAGAAACTGAGCATGTATGCAGTTTCCACAAAATCCCATGAACAATGAATGAGAAAAGGTTCTTTATATATACAGGGAGGGTAATGTTTGAGGGATCAGGGTCTGCAGTTCAATTTTTGATCTTCCACAGTGCTGCAAGAAGATGTCTGGTTGGGCACTGTGACATCACCAGAAGGGACAGGGCTTAAATGGGAATAGGAAACAAAGAGTCTAGAATATAATGCAACAAAACAATGGAAATATTACCTTTATTCTTTATTGTTTGCATATCTATATTGAAATGCCCTTACCTAGTAGAACTTTTCATGGTAATGTTCCATTGACTGCAGTAGAAAAAAAGTTGTGGCAAACATAGATCATATTCTTTTACACGGAACACTCATGTTTAATTAAAAAACAAAAAACAGAACTCCCACTTGTGTTCAGTATGATTTACCCCCAGGTACTTCTGGATAGATGGCTCTTAGTGCTGCCAATAAAAAGACATTATGGAGCTCTTCTTCCTTCTCCCCTAAATGGATTTTCTGTAGGAAATAAAAATGGGAAATACAGAACAGTTCTAAATTGGGGTCATTTGAAATCCCCCCCTTATAACATTCTGTGAATAAGAAAGTTTGATTGAGGGCTTCCACTTGATGATTTATTGTTCAAAGATAAATGGGCATAAAAGTGCAACCTTAGCCATTGCCAAATTTACTTGAGTGGGGGCAATATATTCAGTCATTTTTTGCATAAAATGATTTTTTTTCCCCTTGCCAATTATAGCTCCTTAGTGGATGAATAGTCTTTTCCCACAATAATTTCTTTGCCCAGCCATTGAAGTTCCTAAGTGTGGAAGTCTATGTGTGTGTAACTGGGTAAGGAAAACAAGGGCAAAGGACCATCTAGTCCATGAATCCACTACTACAGCATCCCTGAGAGATACCCATCCAGTCTCTACTTAGACACCTCCATCACTTCCCCAGGCAGTCTGTTCACTGTTGAGCAGCTCCTTCCAGATGTCAAACTGAAAACTATTTCCTTGTATGGATAGTCCTCACTTAATGACCTTAATTGGGACCAGCAACTCTATTACTAAGCAAAGCAGTCATTAAGCGAGCCATCACGTGACCACCCCACTTAGTGACAGCAGGCCTGGTTGCAGTTATTAAGGAAATCACTCATGGTTGTTAAGCAAGACATCACATGACCACAACTTGTAACTACCTGCTGGCTTCCCCATTGACTTTGCTTGTCGGAAGCCAGCTGGGAAGGTTGCAGATGGCGAACATGCAACCACAGGATGCTTGTAAATGTGCAGTGGTTGCCAAGCTCTTGAATCACAGTCATGTGACCGAAAAAATGATGTGACCATCGTAAATGCAAGGACTGGTCATAAGTCACTTTTTTTCAGCACCATCGTAATTTCAAACAGTTGCTAAATCAATGGTTGTTAAGTGAGGACTACCTGTATTTTAAACCCAAGATTTCTGAAATTTTATTCTGGAACAACTCTGAACAATTCTGCCTTGTCTTCTACATGACTTTTGAAGGTGGCAATCCTGTCTCCCCACAATCTTCTCTTCTCCAGGCTAAACATACCCAACATCTCCAACAATTCCTAACTTTTGTCTTCCAGGCCCCTTATCACCTTGTTGCTGTATGGACATGTTGCAGTCCATCAATGCCTTTGCTAAAATGCAATGCCCAGAACTGGATACATTATTCTAGATTCAACCTGACCAATACAGAATAGAAAGGAATGATGGCTTTGATATGAATATTAGTTTATAATCTTAGCAGGCAAGTAATCTGCAGACTTAAGATTTCTTGCCCATGCAATTCAACTAAAATAAACACTTCCTATGCATTTAGATAATTTGCTTTTCTAGTCTTGAAAGTGATAAACTGATAATTCTGTTACAGATAAACTTAATTTCAGATGTGTGTTTCTGTGCAAAAGAAGTAATTCCAGGAAGAACAGCCAACATTTGTTTTTTGTTGCTGGTTTTCTCGCCTTACTTATCTAGCTTTTTCTTAGAACTGATACAGGGTTGTGCATGGAAGTAGTTGTAAAAAGATATAAACCCACAAGACTGTAATACATAAATTAACTGGCCTCCCCCTCTAGGACAGCATGGGCTTCCCAGAATGTTTGGTGCAGCTCTCGCAATCCCCCCTCCCAAATGCTACTAAATTGTAATTTTTAATGGGACAGAAGAACATCAGTAAATGTATGAGAAACATCAATTAGCAGTATTTAATTTATAATTAATTAAAAGCCATTTTTACCCCCCCCCTTTGTAGCTCATTCCCAAATGAAAAGACAGGTGTAACCCACAAATATCTAGATACAGACCAGCCACAGGAGAGCACTGAGGGGAAGCCCTGGGGCTGGTTGCTGCTGAAGCATGAGCAGACTGGTGCATTGACAAAATTCAATGGCAGATCTGAGAAGTTGGGTGGTTCTGGGCCTTTTGTGGGGCAGCGTGAGTTTTCTCTCAGAAATACCATGCAGGAGACACCTATTTTACATTTTCCTGAGAAGTGAAATGAATGTTTTTAGAAGTTGCTCCTTCATCTAGTTAATTTCATAATCTTACTGATTTGTACAGGGCATAGAAAAGGGGCTTCAGTTAAGAAACAGTGCTAATTGGCACTTACGTAGTATATTCAATTGAAGATACCGCCTCTGATAAAGAATCCTCACCTGTTACATCCCTGTTGCATTAGAATAGTGTTTTTAAACCTTGTCCATTTTAAGGTGTGTGGACTTCAACTCCCAGAATTCCCCAGCCAGCATACTGGCTGGAGAATTCTGGGAGTTGAAGTCCATACATCTTAAAGTAGACAAGGTTGACAAACACTGCACTAGAAAACAGGGTTACATTAGTGGGATGGAGATATCTCTGCCCTTGGTTTCCAAAAAAGGGTAGTATACAGCAGCTTTTCCCAGCCTAGTGCTTTTTGGGTGTGCTAAGGTGTAAAATCAGCATTTCTGGGTGTGCTGGTGTACAATAATCAGCATTTCTAGGCAGAATCTGCCTAGAAATACTGGCAGTTATATTCCCATCATATCTCCAGGAAGCTATGTTGGCAGTAGCTGATAAGAAGTTGTAGGGATCATCACACAAAGACAGTGCATTCTAATACCAAAATGACAAGTTTTTGCAACTCATTTTCCCAGGCCGTCCCATACAAAATGTTACTGAATTGTTGGGCTGTAGTTCAGAGGGAGGCTGCGGTCAAGGAGATGTTGTATCCAGCTATGTAAATAATACATCAGGTCAAAAAAATTGTACTTCTATACCAAAAAAAATCCATATTCATTTCTTAATGAAGTATGCGAGGTATACTTGAGGACACCTATAACAAAAACAAACATATTAAGTTCATTTATGCTTTATATTTATATTTTAAGACTGAGACCCTTACAGGTTTACTTAAATCTGAGAGCTCTTTGCAAATGCCCAGTTTAACTCTCTTATTCCACTAAAGCCAGGTCTTGCCTGCAAATTTGCCATGACCGCCATTTGCAACCTTCCCAGGGGGCTTCCAACAAGCAAAGTTAATGGGGGAAGCCAGATTCATTTAACAACCATGTGATTTGCTTAATGACTGTGGTGATTTGCTTAATGACCATGGCAAAAAAAGTTGTAAAATCGGGCACAACTCATTTAACAACTGTATCGCTTTGCAATAGAAGTTCCAGTCCCGATTGCAGTTGTAAGTCGAGGACTACTTGTATTTAATTCCAATTTTGATTTTCTTGGGAGGCCAGTATTTGTTGCATATTATAAGGTATTTTTGTGGAAACCACAAATTGTTTATACTATGAGTAATCTGTAAGGGTGCACACATCATCCTTGTCCTTCATTTCCTGCCCCTCCACTGCATAATTCATATCAGCCACTAACAAAGCTGTCACCTAGAAGGTCTCATTTCAGTATCTCATTACCAATTCTTTTGTTTCTGAGACAAAAATACAAATGCCATGAAATGTGAGAAAATAGTGCCTTTTTCCTTTCCTGGTATCCATGCTCTTTCCATAGAAGATTGTGGAATAAATGATTAAGTAGCCTCTGGAAAAGGTCTGTTCTGAAGCACAGAAAACTTCATTAAAATCACCTCCATACAACTTTGAGGAATTTGCATCTCCTTTGATAAGACGACTCTTTTTTAATGCTGGCTTGATTAATTTTCATTGACTTATTCATTCTCTGCAGTTTATTGTTGTGCCTGGTTTCTTTTGTTTTTTGTTTTTAAATGCCAAATTAAAGCAGTGACAGGTTCAGTATCAAGGGTTTCAAGGGCCAGTTGCCAAGGGTTTAATTATATTCTTCTGGCAAATGTTCCATGTTTGCTCTTTCAAAAAGTCAGACATTACTGGATATCAACTCTACAGTTTCAGTCAGCTGAGGAGTGATGCAAAAGGCTCCTTTTGGTGAGAACTAGCAATCAGAAATGTCATATTTGACCTAGGGAGATCTCATGACCTTATTACCTGGAAACTTTATAAGATAGCAGTTTTCATGTGGTCCAGTGGTCTCTCTCAGGCTATATTGATTATGTGAAGAAATTACAGCAGTTCCTCATTATAGTTACCAGCTATTGACTGCATAATCTGAGGGTAACGCTACACTGTATGGCATTACAGAGCTGGAGTTTTCTGTATCTCTGCTGCATTCTAGTAGCCATCTAGATTTTTTTCAGCCCAGATTTTGTAATCTATGATTTTAATTATTTTCTTAGCGAATATAAAAATAAAGCAAAAAGCAGAGCCTGCAAATACCATTTAACCAGTTCAAAGTAAATTCTTTCTCTTTCTCTCTCTCAAACTCTAAATAACACAAACTAGCAGAAAGCATAGAGACAAAAGAAATAAATACATGGAAAAAAATTAAAAAGAGAAAGAAAACAAATAATGATGTTTATTTAATTTTCTACAATACAAGAATATTAGACCACACAGAATCATATTTTCCTATTTTTCTTTTAGGTTGATACAAAGCCAATTCAAAAGCTGAGAGTTGACAAATTTTATTAAATTACTCTTTAGATTGTGGGGAACAATATCCTTGCAGCAGTACATAATCCCTGGGGGGGGGGGGACAGTTCAGGTGCAATATATCCAGTGCTTCTCATAAATAGACAAATTTCAATGACTGCAGTTATTTATTTAGACAAATGTCAAGGTTTGGGATATAATTTAACAGTATATGAACATGTTTTACTTCTTCCCAAACATCTGGTCTAACATAGTGTTATTGTTCAACCAGAAAGGAACATGGCCAAATCACATGTACTAAAGTGCCTTCAAATTTATTACATCTCCAATGTAAGAAGGATGGTGACTAAACCTAACCCCCATCCCCAAATAGCTTTATTGAATTAATTTAGTCTTTAGCCCATAAGGAACATATTTAGTATTCATGAAAACTTGGGACCATTGATTTGGTAAGACAGGATACTCCAATTCATCATTCTAAATTTCTTGTATGTTATCCAAATTTATTTTTGTAAAATTTAGTCCATATCTGGTAGCCTTATTGTAGTACCATACTGAGAGAAGAGTCAAAAGTGAAGAGGTAAATTGTGTAGTCTGGATTAAAGCTTGCTCTGTAATGAACTCAGGTGGTGAGAACAGTAAGAAACAAAAGAAGAGTAAGTATGCTTGGAAGAGGCCCAAGGTTTGTGGAGATGCAAACGCTACTTGTAAAAACATGCAGGGAGGTAAAATCCACTCATCACTGCACAGTTATCACCACTCATGCTTTATAATTAAAAATGTAGAATAAGCATTGGAATAGAAAAATGAAATATAGAAAGAATGGAATGACCTGTTTGGCAAGATGGGCTGGCTTCATCCTAAAAGGGGAGCATTCCATTTTGTTGGAAGGAAGGATGTCAAATTAGTCCTGCACCTTCCATCTGTATGCCTCTATTCCCAAGGCATTTTTTCTCTGTTAATACTATTAGAATGAATTTCTCTCTGTCACAGGGCCTCCACCCATAGAAAAACATGTTCACCCATTTTCAGTGAAGCTACCACCAGATCCAGGTTGTAAAATCTCTTCTGAGTAACTTGCATGAAAAAGGATGTGTTCTCATGCTTCTCCTTCAAACAAGTAGATCAGTGCATTATTTTAACTCACTGACTTGAACATTCTTCAGAACTTTTATAGAACATAGAATTTATTGTCACTGAATTAGAATGTGTGTTGATGGACAATGCCAGTTTAAATTTGTGAACCATGTCTGAGATAAAATACTCGAAGATTTCTCAGTTCAATCAATACTTTTGGGAGACCAAGCAATACTAAAACAACTGCTTAGGAAACTTTTTTTTCTAATAGGCTACCCTATCCTACAGCAGTTATAACAGCAGTTATCGTCTCTGTAGACATCAGCGTGGGATGATTTTAAGTGTTAATAAAGGTAAATTGCTTTGGAAAAATCAAACCAAAATACAGTGCTGTAACTGCAGGTGGAAGATGAAGGAAATGCCAAAGATCCTGTTGCTTTTCCCTGAGCCTTGTCTGATTTAAACCCTTTTCTTTGTCTGACTGCGTTTATGGCTGTTTTTCCTGGAAAGCAATTGTTTTCAAGCCATTGGAAGCAACACGTTGTGCTTTTTCTGAATATTTAAACATTTATCCAGCTCACGGTTAAAAAAAAAAAAATCTTTGGTGCAGACTTCTAAAGGCTGATCTTTTGCGCACTTACTGAAAAGCAAATTCTACCCCATGTGCCCATCATTTCAGTATTAAAGTATACATTTAAAATTGTCATAAGGGTGATAGCTAACAAATAAAATATGATGAAGTATTGCAATATATGGTATTCTATCATTCACTGAAAATGTAGAAGCTTTGGGACATACTGTAATTTGCCAAGCAACTCATAGTGATGGGCTTGCATAGAATCAACTCAAAAATGGTCTGGCATATCATGGCATCATGGACATATTATAGCCATGATTAAGGCCAACGTTTATTTGGGTCATTCTAAATTTAAATTCCTAATCATTTGCAACCTTAATCTTGCATATTGATGAAAAATGAGGCTGAATCACAAATTAACATTAGCTATCATGTAAACATAGGAATGGAATCTGCCTATTTAAATACGTGGTTTTTTTCTTTCTTTTGTAAACTGGATTTCCTGACTTTAGTGAAAAGGCATATTTTTAAGCTTATTATGCTTGGAAACCAGTGGTACCACATTGAGAGCAGAAAGGGAAGAGTGCTAGGAATACCCACATTTCTAAAGCAGTTAAAAAGACATTGTGGGGAAGGTCAGTGCACACACTCAAGGGACCCCTCTTTCATATCAGGAATCCTACCTAAAATCAGGTTGAGACACATTTATTGAATGACAGTGGCTATGTGGTTATAGCTGTGTGAGGATTCTGATGATGGTAATGACATGTGAAAGCCTTTTGTATACTTCTTAGGGAGGGCTGGGCAATCCATGTCTGCAATTGTATGCTGCTCCCTTGCCATTTTGCACCATAACATTTGGCTGCAAAATGGCTACTTCTTGCCACAGGTTTTTTTCCCCTATCTTCAAGTAAACATAAGCACAGAAGTACATTTCAACTCAGTGCACCCAATGGCATTACCGTATCACTAGACACACCCTCTTGCTCACCTTGGAAGCCAAAATAATTTAAAAAGAGTCATCGTGCTCTTGGCTAAAATCAGTTGTCTGTTCTTGATCTAGCCTGATATTCCCCAATCCAGAGCCCTTCATGCTGACCAGAGAAATTAAAAGGTAAAAGTCGACACATCCTAAAAGACTCCTTACAGCCTAAGTCTTTCCAAGATTCTGTATTCCTATATATGTATATAAATAAATGAATGATGCTAGAAATCAACTATAAACCAGCATATGCCCTGCTACTGCTATAGTTTTGGAAAATTATACCTGCTTGAGCATCTATAGTATAGGCAGAACAGAATGCACGTGTGTGTGTGTGTGTGTGAGAGAGAGAGAGAGAGAGAGAGAGAGATCCTCAGAATGTATACAGTATTCAGAACAAATTTCACCCTTATATACAATCACTAGTATGTGTAAAACCCTAAGCATAATCAGAGAGATGGATTTCCAAGATGCTGGTACTTTGCAGGAAATAAACTTTAACCTCTGTTTTTGGCATGGAAAAGTTCTGAGGCTGAACAGTGATGACATGGGGAAAGTATGGTAAAGTTTAAGTTGCTTTTGTTCTTGTAAACACTGCTGATCAGCAAGAGTTTTGAACAAAAAGGGAAGCAGGCTGTCCAGACTGAGAGGAATGATATGGCAGTGTTGCTTACTGCTACTATATGGGGCTCTATGGCTATTGAAGAGATCTGAGGGGAAAAAACACTCACGGCCACCTCCTTGTTTCTTCCAGGTGAAGAGTGAAGGTCCTAAACTTGTGCCCTTTTTCAAAGCCACCTGTGTCTATTTTGTCCTCTGGTTGCCAACCTCCAGCCCTTCCTGGTTCAGTGCTCTGATCAAGTGTTTGCCAATCTTCTGCTTATGGGTCTTCCTGCTGGCACATGGGATCAATTTCCTGACAGCCCATCACAACGCCTGTAGGATCTTTGCTGGCTTGATATTCTCCGCCATGGGAGACGCTTTCCTCATCTGGCAAGAGCAAGGCTACTTTGTTCACGGTCAGTGGATATGCCCGCTTTGAAGGGAACAGAACCTTTGGTGCTGTCAAGGATTATATGTGGAATCAACACCCCATTTTGGCACTGGAATTGGAACTGGTCTGCTCCTGTGTGGAGCTTTAGTGTATAACTAGAGACGTGGGGAGTAGTACCAAGAGACTGGGGTGAGGAACAGTGTCCTGTTGCTACATGGAGGGAAGTCACTATCCGCCCTAAGTTCTTCACCCTCAGTCCAGTTACCCTGATCTGAGTGGCAGATGGAGTGCAAGAGGATTACGCCTGGATGCCCTCTGGCTCATGCAGGAATAGATCTATTGGATACTGAGGGATACTTCCCCTGAAATCTTTTGCATTTATCCCCTTTGCTCCCCTACCTTTTTGGTCATGGAATGTTTTGGTATAATTCATAATTTCATTATGATCTTTGTCATCCCTTTGCACCCCAAACTAAATTTTATAAATCACTCCTGCTCGGATGCTGAATTAAAAACCAACAAACAAATTAACAATCACAGCAGAGGCCTGGACCTTTCAGAGAGATCTGTTGTCTTTTTAGCTTGTCATTCATGCATCCCAATTACCCTTGCAGAAATGAACATGTGACGTTTTGTGACGTCTCCTCTGGCAGGAGACGTCAGCTGTTTTTACAAGAGTTGTAGGTACAATGTACATTTTCTATAATAGACGTTCACTGGTTTTGCCCTGTCAATATGTTGTGCAGATTTTTGATGTATTGCAAGGCATTCTTCCAGTAACAGAACCAAGCCAGTCATCCCATCTCTGAATAGTGGATTTTACTGTTGTGTACTAGCAGCACACAAGTGAGGATGGTTGGGTCTGTGTCAGGCTCCCCTTGGCTGGCTGGGCAGAACAGTTTTCCAAAGACACAGACTCTCAGATTGGAAGGTTTATTGTAGAAAAGATGTGAAGCCATTACAATAGAATTCCAGTGACTGCTGGGTATCAAACCCAAGCTCTGTTTCTAGTGAAATCAAGATTCAGATTCTTGTACCTCTTTTTCCTACCCACATGATGCAAAGGGATAGAAGCCACTCTTCTTTGAGTGGGAGAGACAATTTCTATCTGTTTCTTGTCTTGTTAAAAAAACAGAACAGAGCAAAACAAAATAAATAGAAGGTATTTGTTTTTGATACTGTGAGAACGAGCTCTGTCAGTCTGAACTGGTTTAGCCATTTTGACACTCTTTCTATTTACTGCAAAGAAGACAGGAAAGCTAACATTTTCTATTCCACTTTTTTTTTTTTTTTCCATCCACAGTAATGCAGTCAGATTTTCAAGAAAATCCTGGACAGCTATTTGTCCAGAAGGATATGTGAATGCCTGCACAGGGCAAGGGGTTAGACTAGAAGACCTCCAAGGTCCCTTCCAACCCTAGGATTCTATGATTTAGGGTGACCACATCTGTGTTACAAAAATCCAGATAGCTCCTAAATGGCAGCAAAGTGTTACCATGTTTCTATATCTCTACTGCTATCTAGGAATTATCTGGATCTTTTTTTAACTTAGACCTGGTAGTTCTAGACAGGTTCAAGGGAGTGATCTTACTAACCTCTTACCTGTTTTTGCTCATTTCCAACAAACTAATTTCTCCTAGCTATGGGGAGGGGTTGAAAACCTTGTTGATCATATAACTGGGGAGCCTAGTGAAGTTCCATTTTCATAGAACTTATCTTGATTTTAGAAAAGGTCAAGCTTAACCCCACATAGCATAGTTAGTGCAACTTGGGCGACTGAGTCTCAGGGCACATATTCGGCTTCATTATCCTGTTATGGGATCCTGTGTGCAGAGTTATTTTTCACAAATTATTTTTTGTATTTTTGCAAACATTGAAGTTACCAGAAGTCTGCTGGTATTTCCTGACTCTGAATGACTGTTTTTATGAGGTAAACGGTGGCATTTGTAGAAATGAATTAGACATAGATTTTTCAGTTGTAATTTTTGCTGAGTATTGTTCTAAAATGTTTATTGTGACATATGTTAACCACTTTGTTCTCTACTGATTCAACTTCATTTATTCTCCTTTCCCCAGGCTTGTTGATGTTCGGCATTACACACATACTATATTCCTCAGCATTTGGAATTAAACCTTGGGACCTGAAAGTTGGCCTTGGGATTGGCTTGGTGTCCAGCTTCTGCTACACCTTCCTGTATTCCTACCTCTCAGGCCCATTTACCTACTTGGTAGCTGTCTACATTGCCTTGATTGGCTTCATGGGCTGGCGGGCTATGGCTGGTGTGCAGCTCTGCAACGACCTTTGGACTTGGACCAAGCTTTCTGCTTGCATCGGTTCTGTGCTTTTCATGGTGTCTGACCTGACTATTGCTGTCAACAAGTTCTGCTTTCCTGTCCCCTACTCACGGGTCATCATCATGGCCACTTACTATGCGGCTCAGATGCTCATTGCTCTTTCTGCAGTGGAGAGCAAGGATGAAGAAGTTTTCAGAAAGAGGAAATAGAGGGTGATGCCCACAGATTCACAGACTCTGTTGGAGATGCTGTAGCTGCATTCATCCTGGAGGATGTTTCCGAATCAGTGACTGCAAGTCTTGCTTCTTTGAAGCATTTTCTTTATAGTATTTAGAAGGTTTTCTCTAGTCCTGTTGGTTGGAGTATGGAACTCACAATGGAAGTTTAGATTGTTTCTAGAATATTTACTTCCCGACCCTTGGAAACCTCTCTAACACATTATTTGTATTATACAGAAACTGGTGCTGAAATTCCAGTGGGACAAAGCTCATTTCAGGACAATATTAATATTAAATAGGGTAGGCAGTACACTGGAATTTAAGAGCTTTGCCTTCAACACGGAATGTGCAAAATCACATGAAAAAGAGTTTCAATGCTGCCTAAACCTTTGTATTGCATACATTGCAGTAGAACTGTGAATCGTTGTGCGTCTACACAAGAAATTTTTGGGACCTGAAAAGTACCATAGGATGTAAGAGCACTCATGGGAATCACTATGGGTAATGTAGTTTATGCTGTCCTTGGAAGAAGTCAGTTTAAATACCAGATTCATAAAATCATTTATTTATAGGCCATGCATAGCCTTTTTTTTTTTTTCCTTTTGGTGAATGTGAATCCTGCAGAGCATCTGTTTTTCTGCAGACTTTAAAAGCAACAACAAAATGCAATGATCTTCTCAGGCTAGTTGAGGTTGGATGCAGGGAAAAATTTGGGGAAAAAAAGGGTTTTAACAATAAAACAAGTCATGCTGTGCAGTGAATCAGCTCTTCCAAGGGAACATTTCCAACATTATTCGTGCTGAAACACTGAGAAGGACACCTGGGTGTTTTAAGTCACCAGCTGCTTTGTGGACATAATTGATTGGCCAAGGAAATCACCTTCTCGTACAAGATTCTCAGCCTCTTTTCCTCTCCACAACCAGTGCCAGTGTGTCTTGAAAGAGAATGCACACACAAGGATCTGGTCATGATGAAGAATGACTGTGTAATGAATTCCTGAGGTACTTTTGCAATTCACCCTTCAACTATGAACTTGGTGGATTTTCAAGGAGTGTTATTTATTTAAAGTGAGGCCTGTGGCTTCCAGGCATCTGCTTGTGCATCTGCTCTCACCTTTCTGTACACACATCAATATTTCCCCACCATGTCCAGCCAGAGCTGTAGACTTTGCAGGTGCCTTCATGCTACAGCTGCAGCACAGATCCTGCGGACAGGCACAGCCAATCACCAAAGTGCTGAGAGACTATTGCTTCATCATGTTCCAAAGCCGCTCATTTGTTTGTTTTCCTCTGGCAACACTGAACTACCGCTGGTCAGCCTGGGAGGGAAGTCCAGTTGCAGGCCAGCACTTTCCCTGGTTTTGTGGCATTCAGCTTACAAAATGGGTTATATTGACTCGCACTGCAACAGTCAGTGTGAAATCCCTTGGGTCCACACCCTCCTGGTCGCTCAGGACCCTTTTTGGGGAGATCATCTCCCTTAGGTATTTTTCTTACTACATTTTTTTCTTCACAATCTGTTATGTAAGATCACATCAGTGTTTATTTCTGAACATTTAGAATTGCTTGATGCCTTTCAGATTTGCTAGGACTTCTGCAACAACTCAGAATTCTTTGTCAGCATAACAGCTGTAGGACCATAGGAGTTGTAATTCCAATACTCCCTGGAAGACACCAGGTTGGGGAAGACTGGTGTAGAATGTAGAACATCCCATTAGATTCCCTCTGTCACATTCTTTCTTGAGAATTCTCTTTCTGCTTGCAAAAGTAATTGTGTAGAAATATAGTCATGGGAGTGGATAGTTGTATATACAAATATACAAATACAAAATTGTATAAAATACAAAAAATGTATAGTGAATATCAGGGGGAATTCCAAGCAATTGACCTCTCCAAAGGCTACAAGTGGTCCTCATCTAACAACCATTTGTTCAGCGACCATTCAGAGTTACAATGGCATTGAATGAGTGGGACTTACAACTGATCCTCGTAGTTGCGACTATCACAACATCCCCACAGCCATGTGATCGTGATCTGGGTGCTTGGCAACCTGCTCACAATTATGACATTGCAGCATCCCGTGGTCACTTGACCACCATTTGCAACCTTCACTGCCAACTTTGGACAAGCAAAGTCAATGGGGAAGCTGGCAGGGGGTCGCAAATGGTGACCACATGATGTCACAATGACATCACAGGATTCGCTTAATGACAGCAGCAAGAAGTGCCAGAACTGCTGTTGCTAAGCGGTGCAGTCATGTGACATCTCAGTTTATGTGATGGGAATTCCAGTCCTAATTACCATTGTTAACTGAGGACTACCTGTATTGAAAATCTTTCAGCTTGCTTGTATCGCCCATCCCCTTTTATGCAGCTGCATCCTGATATTCAAAAGTGATTCTAAACATCTAGCCCATAAGTTCAATGAACCCAGATTTCCCAGAGATGCAACTATACTGCAGATTTTAACCATGAAAATGGAAAGTGCATTTTAAGACTTTCCCTAATTATTCAGCAATACACTATTGTCAGTTCAGGAAACTGAGAATTTCTGTCTGTGCTATAAATTTATATTGCTGCTACTGTATTTATTATAGCAGCATGTTTTGCAAACAGCTGCTAGAACTGTTTAATTTGCAGAAGGAATACAACAGAATAATTTGAAGTCAAACCATTCTGAAATCATTTTGTTCCTTTATCTCTTATTCAGAGATAAGGGAACAAATGGTAAAAGTGCTATACAACTTAAACTTTAGGTAAGACTTGAAAGATGCCACTGAGTGATTCTCTATGGGCACTGATTGCTGATATCTCTCTGATGAAAACCCTCTATTATTTTACCTTGGAACAGAAATCTGATCAAATTTTAAATCAGACATAGCAATAAGCGATGTGATGGTACTGAACTTTTCTGACTCCTTTGAAAGTGCAGAGCTCCTGCTGCAGAGCTGTTCGGTGAATCAGCCTCAGGAGAACATGGTTGAGCAGACTTGTGCTCTGATTAACAAGCCTGCCTGTCACATATCTGTATTTCATTGGTCACACCGGAGACTGACATGTTTTTTCTTAAAAGAGCTGCCTGACCTCATGGATGGTCTGTTAAGGGGCTGCATGTGATTGAGCATTGGACCAGGGTAGGGCTTAGCAATAGTTGATTTTTTTGTAAGTTATATAATGCACCCTAACTTTTTGAATAGAAAAAACATTTTTTATGTACCTGATCTGTTTGGCTGACTATGATCTCTTCTGAATTAGGATATTTGACCTGGGCCTGCTTAGGCAGCTGCTCATAAAAAGAACTGTTTCATATGTGACTTTGCCTTTGAATCTCTTTAATGCAATTTAGGTACATTCTTGTTAATGTGAAAAAAAAGTGGAGGAGGAGGAGGAAGAAGAAAAAGAAGAAGAAGAAACAGAGATGTGAGTGAATATTCTGGCCAAATATGGATATAAATTTTCTGGCAGAAGCATTTTATGTCTCATTCATCTTTATGTGACCTGCCTTGTAATATATCCTTCCAAAGTTGAATCACAGGCATTCTTCAGACTTTGACTTTA
Organism: Python bivittatus; assembly: GCF_059951505.1. Lineage (NCBI taxonomy): Eukaryota > Metazoa > Chordata > Lepidosauria > Squamata > Pythonidae > Python > Python bivittatus. The sequence goes on from NW_028277075.1 coordinate 59,583,388, forward strand.
TTGTGAAATTGTATTCTCCATCCGTTCTTCTGTAGTCTCTTGTATCCTCTCAAGTCCAGCACTGTGTTTAGGCTAAGTTGTTAGTCTATTTATTTTGACGTACAGGTAGTCCCTGCGTTAAGAACGCCTTGTTTAAGGATGACCCATAGTTAAAAACGGAGCTTATTGTAGCTAAATTCAAGTTAAATTCACAATGATTTGAGTTAAATACACAATGGTTCGAATTAATTACACAATGCTACTTATACAGTATTATACATTAATACTATTCCATCTTACATGCAAATTCAACTTAAGGACAGACCTTGGGAATAGGATTCGTTCTTAAACTGGGGCCTACCTGTATAGAATTCCAGAGTCCTAAGAGAAACTAACAGTGGAGTCGTTGGGGTTCTCTGAGCTTGGTTGTTTTCTTGCAAACATTTCATTACCCAGCTAGGTAACATCTTCAGTGCTAGAATGGGATGGGGTTTGCTCTCTGTTTATATACTGTGGCATGCCCTGCCAGTGTTGGTAGGGGTTTGGGTTTTGTTTTATTTTTTCCCTCAGGTAGTTCCTCGATTAGGGTATTGTTTACTACTTGATTATATGTCTGGTGATAATCTTGGTGTTATTCTCTGCTTATCTGGGTGATGACTGCTGGTGAGGAGATGTTCTGGTCTTTTGTTTTCCTTTCTATTGTCTCTTTTGAATAGTGTGTAGATGTTGTTTATCTCTGTGTGCGTGTTGATGGCTGCCTTGTCTGAATACCAAGCTTCCAAGAATTCCCTCACATTTTTGGATTTAGCTTGGTCTAAGATGTTGACAGTTTCCCAATTGAAACTATGGTTAAGTCTGTCCATGTGTTGTGAGATTAAGGAGTTTTCATCATGTCTTCTGACTGCTACTTGGTGTTCATGGATGCGTTCTGCAAGCCTTCTGCCTGTCTGTCCTACATAGTGGTTGTTACAGTCACATCTACTGTATGTTGTAGATGACTTCTGTTTTTTCTTCTTGGGCTACTGGGTCTTCTGGTTTGCTTAAGATGTTTTGGGAGACTTTAGTTGGTTTGTGTGCTACGGAGATGCCATGTGGTTGTAATAGTTTGCTGGTAGTTTCTGAGACATTTCTGATGTATGGCAGTGTGATCCTTTTCATAGCTTGTGTAAGTTGTGTTGTAGTAGGTTGCGTGGTCAGGCACTTTCTGATAAAGTTGCATGGATATCCATTTTGTTGGAAGATGTTGTATAGGTGGTCTTTGAATAATGTTCTTACACAGCTCCTCTTGTGGGAGGTTGGGTTGTTACTTTGGTAATGGAGTACTTGATTAGTGTGGGTTGTCTTCGGACAGACTTGGGTTTCTAATTTGCTGTTGTTTCCTCTGCTGATGAGGATATCCAGGAAGGGTAGCGTGTTGTTGTTTTCTTCCTCTCTGGTGAATTTTATTCCTTTGAAGATGTTGTTGATGGTTTCATGTATCTTCACTGATGATGTTACCTAGCCGGGTAACAAAACATTTGCAAGAAAACAACCAAGCTCAGAGAACCCCAAGGACTCCACAGTTCAGCCCTGAGCTACACATATTCGCTTCTGTTAGAAACTAACAGGTGTAAAGGTAAATGCATTCCAGAGTTGGTAAGGATCTAACAACTCATCTGCCACTGCACCCTTGATAAATGGCCAGCTAGCTTCAACATTTAACACTCCCCACAAATCATCATCATCATCATCATTCATCCCTTTTTGGGATAGCCTTTTATATTGTCAAACACCTCATGCTATCAGAATGTTTTTCCTAATATTGAGTTAAAATCTTTCTCCCTGTAACTTAAGCATATTAGTTTGGACCCTGAACAAGAGAGAACATATTTGCTACATCAACCCGGTGACAACAGTTTGAATATTTGAAGATAGCTATCATATCCACTCTTCAATCTCTTTGCCAGGTTTGGCTGCCAATACCCTTAACTATCTTTGTCACCCTTCTCTGTACATGATCCAGTTTGTTAATTGCAATCATATACCACATACTTAATCACTACTGTTCAAGGCAAGTATTGGTTTCAGAATAGCACTGAAATTTCAGAGTAAAAAGAAGCCACTTCTGTTTGAATAAAGGTTGAATATCTAGGTTTTTTAAAAAAAACTAACAGGTGAGTTAAAATTTCTCAGCTTAATCTCATTCAGTTGAGAACTTTTCAGATCATCCACCCATATAGTAAATTTCAAAACCTTTTTGGTTGCCCCTAGCTTCCTTAGCCAGATGCTATTTTTTTTTTCCAAACCATCATTGCCAGGGAGGTATTTCCTTTCTTAGCAGAGTTACTAGAGACCCTTAACTGATTTTAGTAAGTGCCGTTTATTTTAGAGAATACTACTTCCACAATAACCATATGAGTATTTTGATTTCAGTCTACCACACCTTATCATCTGAAATTATTTATGTAATACAGCTCCTGGAACACATTTTAAATGCTTTATAGTTTACCAGCAATACTTCCCCAAACTTCTGCATATCCCACAAAGTACTGTATTTGTGTGTATGTGTGAGTGAGAGGGCCTTTTTTTTTTTTTAAAATTGGACATGTTGACTTAACATGTTCTCTAAGATTGTTCCACTGCTCTTCAAAGATTCATCAGAAAGGAATTATTGGCTCAAATATTAAAGCTGGAAAATATAGGTAACTTTTAGGGTCTTCTGCTTTAATACATGAAATTCAACTGAGATATGGAAAAGTTTGTTTTTGGGGTAATTGGCCAGAAAAATAAATAGGCATAAAATATGTGATTCTATTATATTTTTAAAAGAAACCTCACATCTTTTATACTTAAAAAGCATTAAACATATTTAGCATTAATTAATAGTGTTAGATCGAGAAAAAAAGGAATTATGCAAATTACTATCTTTTTTCATGATAACTTTTAAATTTTACTATCAGTTTGGTTAGTTGCTTTCTAAGAAAGGCTGCAAAAATAAGAAGGTGACCTAATTCTGGATTTTTTTCAGTCCAGTCCAGGATCACCCTCACCCACAAGAAGTAAGGTTGCGAAGGATATTGTTTCCTAAAAATTAGGGCAGGCTGATGGCCTTAAATGAAAGGCCTGATTGAAATGACAGAGCAGGGATTATCTTTAATGTTGTTAAATAATATAGTCAACATTTCATTCCTAATAGAAATTGTGACTCTGGGTGAAAGAGCAATCAGAGGATTTAGCAAACTGATGTCTTCACTCATCCCCCCTCAGTATGAGCCCTGTTCTGTCCTCTGATCATCAGATGTCCATAGAAATCCTGTGCATCTGAAGTTTCTCCAAATCATCCCAATTCTGCAAAATACGTTTAACATAAATAGTCCTATCTTTTTGTTGGTGTTCTTTGAGATAGGGCTGGAGATGAAAACCTGAAGGAATGGAATTGAACTGTTTCAAAAAGGGTTTTATGGAATGTTTTTACACAGGTAACTCATATTTTTCATGCTCTAGGACTCAGCAAGCAGGTGATGATTATACAGTTCCTGAGCAACTGATTGGAAAAGTGCCCCCCTTCGAGTGTATGCATGTTTCTGAGAAAGAAAGTGACTGAACGAGAGAAAGAGAGTCATCAGTCTAAGGTGTGAGAGTTCACTGGTTGCATTCATTCATTAAAATGTCCTTCATTTTGCTACTGAATTAACAAATTTTCTGGGCTCTGTTGCATTAAATCATAAAGAAGCTGGGTTCCCACAACAAAGAAGCAACAAAAAGCTTGACCAAAGTTCATACTAAGATCAGCATATTATGCAAATGAACACTGAGTTCTTTTCCACATCTTGTTGCAACGTCTTGTATGGATGCCACCTTTGTGTAAGGTCATCATCCCTCTTCCTTTCTCATTAGATTATCATAACTGACAAAAATTGTATCTGTTTAGTGAGATACGGACTTGCTTCTGAATACATGGAGATCTGAAAGGAGATCTTTTAAAAATTTAATTATGAAAGGTTAAGAAAAGTGCATAAAATTAATTTGAGGAAGACACCTTATGGCAGCTAATGCAATCATCCTAGAATCTTAAGGTTTTCTTTGAAAAAAACTCATTATTTCTTGTGAACCAAAAGGAACAAAGCAGAGCACAAAAGCAATTTAATATTACTATGATGCAGTCTTCAGAAAACCCCCAATGAGGGAGAGGAAAACCTATAGCTTTGAATATCAGATATAAAGGATCCAGGACATAAGATCTATCAGTCTGGGATGTTTGTTCATTCCCTCCCTTGCAGTTATTTCTGGAACACTTTGGATTTGATTATAGGCAGTCAGATGGAATATACATCATTGGATCCAATTCCTTGACAGAGGCTTGACTGTTGCAAGGGAGAGGGCAGCAAGGTCGATAGGTTGTACTGGCATTTGCAGCATGGATGGAAAAAAATCCTTGCCAAACTGGGAAAAAGATCCTTGGTTTTAATAAAGGATTCCTGGACTACAGTTGTATGGATCCTAAAGATCCACAGGATGTGTTCGATTTTTCTTTCCAAAGGATCTGAATTGAGAGAGGAAATTCTCACATCTCCTTCCTATCCTGTGGAAGCCTTTCTCCTGTCCCTTCCTCCAGCCACCTTCTCCATGTCATCAGAGCTTAGTGGCCAGAGAGGAAAGATTGAGGCAAATCAGGCTGCATGTATGGGCAGATTAGTGGACACATGCCATTCAAGGGGACCAATCTTTTTCCACATCACAACATGGCTCAACCCAGAGAAATAAGTAGACCAGCTCTGTCATCTAAATGATTTTCCTCCTTTCATTTGCATTCTTTTCTAGGGGAAAGTAGGCAAGAACTTCTACATCTCCTTTTGCACATCTGTTCTACTTGGATAAGACCATTAAGCTGCAAGGACTGTCAGAGCCTCTAATGTCAGAGGCCTCCAAGCAGCTCAGTAGAATTATTCTGCCACGCTTACAGAACTTTTTCCTTTAGAGAAGCTGGCCTCCCCACACCCTCAATAACATCTTTCCTTTCTGAATCATCATGCTTGCCTACCTACCTCACAGGGGTAATATAAGAGATTATGGTATGGCTTTTCTCCAAAATGAAAGTCATTTATGTAAGCACAGTGTAACCATATGTAGCGCATTTGGCTCAAGTTGAGGGGTTTGCACAACTGTTTTAAATAATACCATGTTCTTTTCAAGCAACATTTGAGAAAAAATGTAAATGCAATGTTGATCTGTACTGAAGAGGCAAACAAAACTGAAATTAACACAATGAAGGAAAAAAAGGCTCTCGGGTTTTTAATTTGGGATCATTCAAATGATTTCATTAATTCTCACACTGTTGGCAGATGTTGCCACACAATTAATTCTTATAATTAACTCATGCTGTAAAACTGGCATTTTGGTTTGCAAGATTCTATTGCTGTCCCACTCTATGCACAAAGTGCGTGTGTTATAATAGAGGCAATCCTGTGCTTCATTAAAATTCAGTCTTCCTATTTTGTTGCAGTCACCAACACACCCAGTTTGTCTTATTCATGCAGCCTTAGAGTAAAATAAAATAAAGTCACAACCTTGGTAACTCCCTTTATAAATCAAATTAACACTTACTGAATTGCTTGTTTCTCTGTATGTAGCCATCATAGTGAAGGAACCCAGTCAGTAGAAGGCCTTTACCAGCTTTGCAGAAGGTATCTTTTGATTGTGCTAAGAACAGTAATACTGCAATTCCCAAGGCAGATGAACAACAGCTCCTCTTTTTGTGCCAGTCTTCACAGAAGATGCAATTCAGGACAACAGTGGTACTACTGAAGACTTTGCTTTCAAAGGTGCTATAAAATATTTTCAATAAGTATGGTGACATACAGTTAACTATGGGCTGTTTTACACCTTGTGTAGCAACAGACTTATTGGCAAAGGTATATCCAATAGGTTGCTCAGCCAATCCCATTTCTGTGATGTGTGTACTTCTTTTAATTCGTAGGTTGGCCAGCATGTGCTTTTTCTACTCACATCTTATGCTTTGAGATATACATTTAGAACATCTTTGGTGTGCCTCATGGAAAAGCAAAAACAACACAGTGTTAACATTTATTATAGCATCCACTATTGTGGACAGAGTCACTTTCTCAAATCATCTGCGAGGATTTTCATTTGAGAAAGTGGATATTCGCAAATGGAATTGATCCGATGAAATGACTGTCAAAAGACCATTACACCTTTAACATATACAGCAACCTCTCTTGAGTTGTGTCCAAAGATTACACATGCAAGACTGAGGTCAGACCAACTCACCAGCATATGCCGACAATTAATGGCCAAAGGCCAGAATACATCTGGGATTTCCATATCCATGTATTTTAATCTGTTGTTACATACTAGCAGTTGCAACACAAACCACAATTTCTAGTGACACTTCCATCTACATTCCCCTATATGTTTCTGGGTGGACAATAAATTAGGTGCTGATCTACACTCTGAAACGTGGAAAAAACTAGGCACCATTGAGTTCAACTCTCCCCAGATCAGGAGTTCTAGAGAAGAGGCAGTGATTTGTATTCCTCTGCTGTAAAATATTTTGAGATGAATTATGCTTATGATAATAATTTGCCAATTATAAGACAATCCCCTACTCCATCCCATTCACTTCATTTTTGAAAGACATCAAAAAAGGAATAAAGAGATTTTGGAAAAGAGATGATGCTTCAAAAGCAGAACTGGAGGCATTTTGTTTTATTTATTTATTTGTGTATATTACATTTAGATAGCTGCCCATCATACACAAAGCGACACTCACTGTATAGCATACTTAATGTTGCAGCTCCCAAAATGGCATTATTAATTGTGATCATGAAAGACGGGAACAGATGTGAGGGTTTCCCTAAGATAATCCCTCCTTTTCTGCTGGTTAAGGCATGAGATGTTTAGTCTTTTTTAAATGGCACTCTTGGATTAAAATCTAAAGATACTTAGGAACACAGCAGTGGACCATATATGCAAGAATTTGGTGCACTTGACCACAGAAGAGATAATTGCTGATGCATCAGAAAGCAAGAAGAAAACTTTAGAGGGTAGCCAGCATTTGAAATTTTGGGAAATTCTGCCTGGAGATACCGTGCAGAACCTTTGATAATCTCTTAGGTGTTTCAATGGTTTGAGAATATGGAGGGAATTCAGTCTGTATACAAAAGCAATCCTGGAATAATATGAAATAATGAGGGAGAACTTAGTAAATAATTAGATATTTTGCATAAATAAGATTATACCAATTTCTTTTTTTCTTTTGTATTTATTGGAGGTGTATTTATGGCATTTAATAGACAGAAACTCTCTGAATTGAATGATGGCTTCTATTTAATATTATGTGATACGAATCAAGCTGAGATAATGTCTAGTGGGTTGCAAATTATTCTTTTTTTCACTAATCAACAATGATTTCATCGCTATACAAAACCAAGATAAATCTTTTGTGTTAAACCCCTAGCAATTCTCTCTTTAAAAACCCATGGAAACTGATCTGTGGACCATAGCTGCAAAGATACTTATGTTAGGATGAACTCAGAAGCAAATACAATGCAAAGTTTTGTTCTTTCATGCTTAGTTTATTTTCTTTTAATTTTCAGTGTCAAGAATGTTCAGTTGTGTGTACATTTGTGTATGTACAATGTATATATATGTGTGTATTATTTTCAATATAAAATACCGTATATAACATATAAATAAAGTGGAAACTAGGCAAAAGGACAACATGTTTGGTGCATTATTTGGTCATTCCTGCTGAAACGGTGAGCAGGGGAAATCCACCTTTCATATAGATGTACATTTCGTGAGGGAGTGTTGAAAAAGCTGACTGTACTTACCCTGGTAAAGAGTAGATCAAGAAGAGACTGCATAATGAACCTCTTCAGATATTTAATAGACTGCCAGCCAGAAAATGTATTCAGAGCATTTTCTGTTGCTTCAGAGAGGAGTAGAATGAATGAATAGAAATTAAAGGGAAGCATTAATTTTCTTTTAATTTTCAGTGTCAAGAATGTTCAGTTGGGTGTACATTTGTGTATGTACAATGTATATGTGTGTATTATTTTCAATATAAAATACCGTATATAACATATAAATAAAGTGGAAACTAGGCAAAAGGACAACATGTTTGGTGCATTATTTGGTCATTCCTGCTGAAACGGAGAGCAGGGGAAGTCCACCTTTCATATAGACGTACATTTCGTGAGGGAGTGTTGAAAAAGCTGACTGTACTTACCCTGATAAAGAGTAGATCAAGAAGAGACTGCATAATGAACCTCTTCAGATATTTAATAGACTGCCAGCCAGAAAATGTATTCAGAGCATTTTCTGTTGCTTCAGAGAGGAGTAGAATGAATGAATAGAAATTAAAGGGAAGCACATTCTGTCCTAACACTGAGACTAGATTGGAATATCCTCTTCCAGTGGGTTGAGATTTTTAAGAATGTTAATTACTATCTTATTATCTTAAGATGTAATTAATGCAAGATTTTTGTTTGTCTGTTTATTGGACACTCTAGAGGATATATAGTAAGGGTTAGGTTGAAAGTAATGTTCTGGAGGGGATGCTAACTCATGTTTTCAGTTTGTTCTATGGTGGCACTTTTTTAGTTTATTCATAAGATTGTTAGTATGGTGTTGGGAAAAGAAATAAGCGTTAAAGATGAGAATGTGATATTAAATTATATTCTAAAAAATTGGAACCTATCAAAGTATGAAGAACTTTAGATTTATTGTGCATGAGCTGTAGCTAAAAATATTGTTTTATTCTGGAGAAAACTATTACACATGATTTAAAACCCTGGATAGAAGACATGTGGTCAGTTTCTATGTATGAACTGGCCTTCTACTGACAGAATGGAATGTCTGATCACATTATTCTATTCTGCCAATGTTTAATTTAATTTAAGATTTGAAATTTTAGTTCTGTAAAAATTTATTTCAAGAGAGATTTTCTCTCTTTTCATTTTTGTTTGTGTTTTTACATGTTTCTTGTCATTCATTTACATGCACAAACATACTCTCTAAGTCACGGATTTTTTTTTTAGTTATAGTTTTATTGAATAAGCCATATTGGGAATTGGTTGGGGGTCATACCTTAGGTTAAGCCATAAATGGCTTAAATGACAACGTTCATATATTGTACCTAGCCAAAACCAACCCTTTCACACCTCTTTTGGCATAATACAATGTGTGAACCTGTCTCTGAAAAACTTTATAACAGTAGAAACAGACCTTGGCACAATGGGATATTTGGAGCCAGATTTTGCTGGAAATTTTTAAGCAGAAACTGGATTTTTCCTATGAAGCTTCAGCATGTTAGTTGTCTTAACTGTGATTTATTCACACTACAGTTTATTTATAGTTTGCTTGGATACAAAACAAGGAGAACCATAAAGAGTTTTCTGCCAGTTGAGATATTTACGTTCCTGGTATCAGATTAAGAATTGATCTCACTCATTGTTGAGAACAGGAAGTTATTAGAAAGGCTGGGATTATAAACTATCTCTGCTGGATAGCAAAGTCCTGACTCACAGGATCTAGATTTTGTGTTATATTTCCTCAGTACCCATAGGTAAAATTCAGTTCTCCCCTCCATGAACACAACTCTGACAGCTGGACCTGAAACCTTTTGATCCTTTTGTGCACCCTGAGCCACCTCTGTGCTCAACCTGCCAATATTACAGGGAGAAGCAGGAGAACAAGGTCCATTCCATCTGCCAACTCCTTTTGAATCTTCTAGTCCCAAATGATGAGATCGGGCACTCAGTTGGCTCCTGGCTACTTCTGTATTATCCCTTTCTCTTTTGGTAACATGCCTCATCCATTCCAAGAAGCACTGAAGTATATGCATATATAAATCAAGGTTACTGTGAATATGTAAGAAACAGTTCCAGGAGAGCAGGGTTTTAAATGCCTAGATAATTCTGAATTCATATTAGGTATGGTGGTCTTATTTAATACAAAGCACATTTCTGTACAGTATTTTTAAGTGAGGAATTAATTGGCATCAGTCATTGTTGAAGGTACCCTGAGCCATTGTAACCATGGTTCAGGAAGTGTGGGAAGACCACTTCCCATTCTGCACCATCAGGCATAGATTATACAGTAGATGCCCTCCAAGACAATGGGTACCAGCCTTCAGGTACACATAACAGCAGCAGTGCAACAGATCAGTTCCTCAGGAGCTTGTGTCTTTCTTGTTTTTACAGAAATCTATGTATGTAGTATGGGTAAATTTGCTTTGACTCTCCAGCTTATATACTGCCATGCAAACACTATAATATAAATCAAATTTCCTTCTGTAGTTTAATGCATGATGAAGTGAATGGGACTTGGGAGTTGTAAACTGAGTCCTGGGTTTTCTGTTATACCAATATTAAACACTGGTAAATCAGTTCATAGGTTGGCGAGAGCTTTGTAACTGCAGTTGTAGTTGCTTGAAAGTCATGGTCACAGCATTTTTTTTTAAAAAAAAATGCTTAAAATGTAATTGAACTCAAAGTGCCCTTTCTCTGCAAAGTTAGTGATACCAAGGAGTGCTGACCCTTATAGTTCTAACTCAACTAGACTGCAAGAAATGGCATGTCCACATTCCTTGCTATCTGCAGACATTCTGCTCATAAACATTCTGCAAAGCTGGTTACTTGTGCCCCTTTGGAAATCTATGCTGTGGCATTGTATGAAGACAAATACAAACCACTTGGTTAATTGACTCCTACTGAGATTATACATTGTTGAGTATAATGTCTCCCTACTGTCCTGGAACACTGCTGGTTGGAATGTAAAGGAATCTGATTCTACAAACTGGATGTGTTTAGGAATTCGATCTAATAGTATTCCTGGAGACCTGGGCTCTAGGAGAAATCAAATTAAATGGCTTTATGAGTTGCTCACTTAAATGTTACTGAATTTACCTTTTCTGTGATTCAAATTTTATATGAAACAAGGAAAGTTGGGAATGGATTCTTTCATCTTTCATTTAACTTTCTTCTGTATCTTCATCAGAGGCTCTGAGGACCTCTCTCTTCTGAAACACCTACCATGGACAGTTCCTTTTCTGTGATGGAGAGACTTGTGAGTGGATGTCTGCCCATCTAGGTCTACTTCTGAATGAGAGGCTTTTAAACCTTGGAAAAACTGTAATATGATACTAGGGGCATTTACTCATGATAATAAGTTTCCACTAATTGAATTTTTCTGCAGTTCTGAAGTTGAAATGATTTATTTTTATGTGGGCTCTCTGGTTGGCTGCTGCCACATTTTTATATTGACTGTTGTAGTATTTTATGATGACAGTAAAAGATTTATTATAGGCCATTTTTAAGGTATTGGATTAATATACTAGATAGACATTATGTCACACAAATAAATATAGCACTTTTCTGCAATAAGAAAAAGCGTATTTTTAAAATGTGAAAGGCCCATAACAAAAAGCATGTTGGTGGTTGATACTTTGAGGATAATTCCAAAAGGCACTTCAAATATAAATGTCCTATATCAACTGGATAAGCCCTTAGGTATTTATTGCTGTGTGTGCTTGAGGAATGTTACATTAAAATTCTCATTTAGATGCAATTGAAATGGTCACTCTTTTAATTCATTACAGTAGCAAAATTTAGTTAGCAAAGTGATAGATTTTGTGTGTCGGGGGGTACAGTAGTGCTATATAATAAATACTATTAGAATAAACATGACCGCATGCAAGCTTTCAGGAAGTGAATGGCAGGTTGCAGGATTTAGGTAAATGAGAAAAGAAATAGACAGGGTGAATAAGACACAAAAAGTATATTTGGCTCTTTAAATTTTCCAACTAAATAAATACTAAGCATTAGTAATTCTAACTAGTATAATCTACATCTTCTTAGTCTTTTGATGGCAAATCGATTGTCCCTATGACAGCCGAACTACCAGCTTCTCATTTGCATTTCAGGTCTACCAACAATTACACAGTCCCAAAGAGATCAAGCTATGCACAACCAAAAGCTATCTGAATGATGCTGAGCCACATTTGACATTTGTATCTGGTGAGTGGTTCACATGAGGTGTTTTGATTTTTGCAGGCTGCCAATAACTGTGTCCAAAAGGCTTTTATCATCTTTGTCTAAAAGAGAAAGGATATAAACAGATGCTGCATTATTGAATGTCTGTTATTGAACGGCAGGAAAATTCTGTTTACAGTCAAATTTTCAAGGCATTTGTCCCTTATTCTTAAGGTCAGTGCTTGATTATGGGATAAGGGTAGAGAAAAATAAGATTTTGGCTTGCTAGAATTTTAGACAAATTTATGTGTTCCATAACTTTCTAAAAACAGAGTAAAAGGACCATCCACAAAAAGATAAGGGAGACTGGAACCTTTCTGGATCCCCTCTATTTCAAGTACTAGTTATGTATAGAAACCACAAATCTATCACATCAGGCCTTTCTTGCTGTAGCAGTGGAAGATGTGGCATCTGATGGAATCTTTGCTTTTGTGTAGTAAGGTATAGAAATGATAATTAAGTCTTGAAACTGTGATAATCTGAATGAGCAACCAATGTTATGAGAAACCTTTCACTGTTTTTCTTTGTCATCAATGTTAAGAAAATAACTTCATGATGTTTATTCTTTATCTGCCGCCGCCGCCTCCTTCTCCTCCTCCTCTGTCTCTGTCTCTGTTTTTTTGCTATGAGTTGGATTTTTTGGGTAGGAGATGACAATAAGCCTTTTCTAGTGGTATCTGATTGGTGGCCAAATTGGGACCAGTGCTGTATTTGTGAAAAAACCATAAACAGTTGGCTGAATGCTGAGTCTGAGGCTCATAGTATGCAGGGATATTTTTGAAATGAATGTTGTATTCAAAATAGAAACTTTGCCATCTTAGTAAATGGTTGGATAATAATGGAAGAGTCAGCATGTTGATCTTCAATCTGTTATTCAAAGGTGACTCACCATTTGGTTATGTATTTTAGTCTTAATTCAGTAGTTCTGTATACACACTTACTTGGGAGTGAGAACTATTGAAGTCAATGGGCTTACTTTTGAGTAGACACATTTAGATTACACTATTAACTAAGTAGTTGTCAACAGGATTTAGAGCTCCAGCACAGTAAATTGTGTGAGGTAGGCTATTTTAATGTCTTGTCTGAAAACAGATTCTTCTTTATTTCTGATATGTAATGGAGGGAAACCATTAAACTGGGGCCCTCTGTTCCCTCTCTTCCTCTGGATTTTTGAACAGATGTCAGGAGCAGACTAAGAGCTGAAGTTGATGCATTTCCTCATTGAATTGGAGCTCTAGATAGGCATTGGCCGAAGCAGTCACTACATGCCACAATGAAACTGAATGAACGAGGGGCTCCTTTCATGGACACCAGTTGGTGTCCATCTCCATCCCTTATCATGACCTCTTCTGTAAATGAGTGCACAAACGCTCAAGTAGACATGTCAACTTTGACACCTCTCCCCTGACATTAGGCAATTCAAATCAAGGCCCTTGGCACCATTTGAAGGAAAGCTCCTTTGATGCCATTCCTTAAATCATGATATAAAAATGTCACAATTTCTCTATTAAGTGATCCTTAAGAGGAAAAAAATATTTAAGCTCTTTCCTTGGGCTAGTACAGAAAGTATCAGCTTGTACAGAATTAGTTCTCTGAGTAGAAATGTATGTCTTAGCTGACTTTAGTTAACTTGGGATTTTTTTTTTTTTTTTTGGTGCCTTCAAGTCGCTCTTCAAGTTACTAGGCAACTGCTTGCACTAGTCCATGCAATTTTCTTGGCAAGGTTTTTCAGAAGTGGCTTGCCATTGCCTCCTTCCTAAGGCTGAGAGAGAGTGACTGGCCCAAGGTCACCCAGCTGGCTTCATGCCTAAGACAGGACTAGAACTCACAGTCTCCTGGTTTCTAGCCCTACGCCTTAACCCAGTGTTGTCCAAACTTGGCCACTTTAAGATGAGTGGACTTCAACTCCCAGAATTCCCCAGCCAGCATTCTGGGAGTTGAAGTCCACTCATCTTAAAGTGGCCAAGTTTGGACAACACTGCCTTAACCACTACACCAAACTGGGTTTCCTTTGTTTACTCTACGAGGTTCAAAATATTCAGATGATCTGTGCCAAAGAGGAGATTCAACTTACCATATACTGTCAAGGTACAACTGCATTTTTGTTTCCCAAGCTCGTTCTCAATTAATACAGAGTACTCGCCACTATCCTTGGCAGTACACGTGGGGATCATCAGCGTGCAGACACCGCTAGTTGAGTTGTACCAGAATTTGGAATGGGCTGTGATATTGACTTCGCCCTTGTACAATGTAACCAGTGGGCGGGGGTTTCCCAAGAAAGCACAGCTCATGGTACAGTCATGGCCTCGGCACACTAGGTGGTTCTTCAGAGGAGTTATGAAATGAGGAGCATGGCGCCAGTCCTGCTCACGGTACTCCTTCATCTTGGCATGGAAGAGTTCTATTAACGAAACAGTGAGATTGATTATGGGCCCCAACAGAGAGTTAGTTTCATCAGCCATATCCACATTTGTGTATGTCTCAGTTATAGAGTGCCAAACACTGCTAAAACCAGTCCTCGTTTCCTGAAAGGTTTTTTTTTTTCCTTCTGAAACAGGCTCCTTTCTTTCTACTTTATTTTCAGGTTGCTTTAGAATTACCTGGTTTGTGAGATTTGTATCCCATCTTTCCTCCAGGAGTTCAACATGACATAGACAAGTTTTTTATTTAAACAAATGATGATGATTATATCCCATCTTATGTATGTATGTATACACACACACACTCACACACACATTTGATCAACTCAAGGCAGCAAACATACCTAATCCTCCTGCCACCCATTTTCCCCATAACAACCACCCTGTGAAGTGGGTTGGGCTGAGAGAGAGTGACTGGCTCAAAGTCACCCAGCCGGCTTCCATGCCTAAGGCAGGCACAGAACTCACTGTCTCCTGGTTTCTAGGGCAGCACCTTCACCACTACACCAAACTGACTCTCTTGTATAGCCATCCATCTCACCAAGGACTAGACAGTGTCTCCCACTTCCCATTAAAAAAAAACAAAAAACTTTGTTGTTTTTTTAAAAAATAACATTGCAGTTTCTCTCATGCTTTCTAATCTAAAAACCTCCTTCCAGTTGGTTATGGTTTTCCCTTCAGATTTAGCTGAAGTGTGAAAACCCAGGGAGGCTGCAGACTGCCCAGTGAAAGACTGGCCATTCATACACGTCCCTCAACTCCTTTGTATGGATGTATAAGAAATGTATATCCCACTGGTGAAAATTTGGCTGAAATATCCTTCTTTGAAAAAATTCCCAACGCATTCTCTTTTCATTTTACACACCCAACTGGAGAGTACCTTTGGGGAAATGATTATTCCATCATAATACATTTATCTGTTACAAGCTGAACAAAATATTACTTCAAACCAGCAGTGTACATCCATAATACTTCTACTGTCAGCTCTCCAACAGGTCCCTCCATTTCCAGTTGCAGGAAAGCCATGGCAAAAATCCAAAATGCATAAGCCCGTCACAAAAACTCTTTTGCTCTAAGTATGGCTACGTAGATGTACGTGCTTACCTATATCTTTGTTGATATGCCAGGAATCTTTGGAATCCAAAGGATCACTGTCACCAATATCATTGCGGGCAATGACCCGGAAATAATATTTCCTGCCAGGAAGCAGACCTGTAACAGTGTACTTGTTACTGTACACTTTTTCTGCTGCCGTGAACCAAGTGGCAGTGCTGGTGTCACGTTTTAAAATGACATAATGGGCATCAGCATCCTCCTGCACATCTGGAGAATGATCCCACTTCAGTGTTACAGTGTTTGGCACTTCTTCATAGAGGTTTAGATTAGTAGGTGGCTTTGGGAAGTCTAAAATAGAAATACAAAAGATGATCCAGAGCTTCTTTTCTCTTTCTAGTCATCCATCAGTTAGTCCCTTATTTTGGCAATAGTTTTAAGACAATCCTGGCTTTTTCAATATATCTTTGATGACCTGGCTTTGAGATATTAAGTCATACAGAGTGGCAAATTATCCAAAACAGGCACTGTAACATATACTGCTCTTCCTCGATTTGGGGATGTTGGGGGTGTTTTGTACTGTTGCTCCATGGCTCATGAGCAGAAATGTAGACCTCAGTATTTGCTACTCAGTATCATAAAAATCACAAGAGTACAAAGCAGTAGCTAGAGCTGAAAAATACTGATTAAAAAAGATTAAAAACAAAATAATCAATAGATTTTGGATTATTGCTTAATCATTAGTATCTAGCCATTATTTCTTGGAGACCGTGTAGATTTTCTTAAACTTCTGTAGTCTAGTCTAAAAATAAAATATTCCCTGCTCTCGCCCCAAATTGTGATTCTTGAAAAAGAAATCAATCAAGAGTGGATATTTTTACTTAGAAGGACTTTTGAGCTTGGATCTAATACTCAAATTCCTGGGTTGAGTTGTTCTCAGAGGCAGCCTGGACCTTAACCTTTAGTGCACACTGATTTGCAATATTATGATTTTGCCTTGGCTCCTATTAATGGATTTCATAGGTTTTTTGCCGGGGGGGGGAAGAATTCCTGAGTGAGAAATTCTGTTCCCATCTCCCCCAACATGGACAGTGCATCCTCACTGCCTCCTTTGGCTAAATCAGTAGATGGGGCAGGATACACCTTCCCAATTATCCCCCCTTCTGATCCTTTACCTGTCACTCGGACATGGATGTCGTAGTGGATCTCCCCATAGTCATTACTCAGCACGATCCGATAGAGTCCAGAATCAAAGCGTTTAGTGCTATGGATGAGGAACTGAGAGTGATGCTTGCCTTTTGTAATGCTTTCTCTTCCCTTTGTGGGAACCCCATCTTTTTGCCACACAACATTTGGAGGAGGAGAGCCCTGTTGGAAACAAAGCCGGTTCAAAGGAAGCAGGAGAGGAACCTTTTCCTGCCAGTTTTTTGCCCAGTTTTTTAATCAAACATTTTTCTCTATGATGTAGCAGATTTGGAATTCTGCTCACTATAAGGAGTGAGAGAGAGCACAGGAAAAGCATGAGAACAAGATGGGCAAGAGATACTTTGGATCTTGCTGTTCCCATTTTGTGAGCAATTTTAATAAAAATGCATCCTACAGGATGCTGAAACTTTTACACATGGAAGCATCCCCTCAGGATGGGAAACCTTTGTGCAGGGAGGCTGAATGATCAGGGCAGATGCAGACAAAGCCATCAAATGAGTGGGCTACTACTACTTCCTCCTCCTCCTCTTCCTCTGTTGTCTGATTTTCTCTCTCTTTCTAACACTCCCTTTCCCCACCTTTCCTCATCCAACAGATTGCCATGAGAAAAGCAAATTAGTCTTGTCAGAGGTTGGTACTGCTTGCTTGGAAATAATTTTACAAAGAAATTAAAAACCACCAGTTGTTCAGTCCTGTTTTTAAGGAACTCTCTCACCCCTAACCACCAAGTAGGCTCTCTGAGGCTGTTGTGATTAAAAGGCCACTGGGAGCAATTGCTACATTCTTCCCTCGGGTGAATTATTCAGTGAACACAAGCAGCAGCAGCAGCAGCAGCAGCAGCAGCAGCAGCTGAGTAACTGTTACTCCTTGGTCATAAAAATCATTCAGGCTAAAATTGGAAAATAGTAAGGAATCCCCATTGTAGAGAGCTTGGCCTGACCCCTGCAATAAAGCCTTCTGGTGTAGATTTGAGTAGCAATTACAGGGTTCATAAAACCCTAATTAGTCCAAAATCTCAACTGGCATTAGTCTCCATTACTGTGATTAGGAGTAGGGGAGGCAACAGCTTGAATATGTATAGTTTCCCATTAAAATAGTTGCACACATTCAAGCCTCTTCTTCATAAGCCTCTCTTTCTGCTCTGAATAGGTTTCATAGATGACTTGTCAACCCCACAAACTATACGCTAGATCAGTTGTGTCTGAGATTTTTATTTTTAACTAGTAGCTACAGTGACATGCTGCTTAAAAGGATAAACGTATTTTATAAACCTCTACTGTGCTGCAATCAAAGTGACTTTGGGGGGATTATAGTATATGTAAAACAAGAATGAAAACTTCCCCAGTCAAATTAAAACCAATTGCAGTAACAGTTACAATAGCCACACAAAACTGCAGCACAAAAACCTAAGAAACAGAATATAAAGGCTAAAGGAAAAAAATGAAAACAATGAAAAACAAGATGTCATTGTGCCTAAACCTAAGAAAAGACTTGTAATGTAATCCAGTTTTTAACATTTTCTGAAAAGCCAGCAAGGAAGTGGCCAGCCTGTTCGCCTTTGGGAAGCTATTCCAAAGCCCTGGCCCTGCCAAGAAAAACACATTTCTCTCATTTCAGCTCCCTAAACCTGTTGAAAATGTGGGATTATAAGTAGTTCTCCCTAGGTCTTTGAATAGGTTGGGCCAACACTATTGGGTGTTGAAGCAGATGGTCCCATCTGCTGAATAGGTTGAAGCAGATGGTCCCATCCAACCTACCTGGGAAGCTTCAGGTCAAGAAAGATTGAGCCCAGTAATTACATGCCCTCTTCTTACATGCTGTAATCATGGTTTCCTCTCTTGCTATTTTTCAGATTTAATCACAATTGCATGTAAGATGTAGCTGGCCCTTGCACTTTAAGCTCAAGTATTGATAAGCAAATAGGTAATCCAAAAGCTGCTGATCTATTATAAACAACATTATCATAGGAATCGTTGGCTATGATAGTTACTACCAAACTCCTGATTTTTTGGTACCGTAGACTAACACAGCTCTCCTCCTACATTCCCTTATGGCATAAAATAAATAAATAAATACAATATTATATATACTTTTTGTGTGTGTATATGTCTTTAAGTCAGTTTTTGACTCCTGACAATGACCTGGACTAGTCCCTGCAATTTTCTTGGCAAGGTTTTGAAAGTGGTTTGCCATTGCCTCCTGCTTCCAAGGTCACCCAGCTGGCTTCATGCCTCAGGCGGGGCTAGAACTCATGGTCTCCCAGTTTCTAGCCTGATACCTTAACCACTACACCAACCTGGCTTTCTCTAAATATACTATTTATATAAAATTATTATAAAATTTATTTTATACATTTATAAATGATAACTACTGAACAGAATCTGTCTGTCTGTCTGTCTGTCTGTCTGTCTATCTATCTAATTTGTATGCCACCCATCTCCCCCCAACAGGTGACTTTAGCTTAGTTTTGCCTACTTGGTATAATAAAAACCTAGCTTTAGCTAAAAAAAAGACTTATATTCGATAGCTGATAGCTGCCTGTTTAGGATCTGTTGGCTGGAAAAATATATG
Organism: Python bivittatus; assembly: GCF_059951505.1. NCBI lineage: Eukaryota > Metazoa > Chordata > Lepidosauria > Squamata > Pythonidae > Python > Python bivittatus. The sequence goes on from NW_028277075.1 coordinate 59,602,652, forward strand.
GTCAGTAGTTAGGTTCAGGGTTGCATTGTTTTGGAAAAGGTAATAGAACTCTGGAGTCCCTGCTGTCACTTTCCAAACTGAAAAGTCTGACATTTGATCTGGATGTTTGGAAAGAAATGTTCTAAAGTTTTCTATTTTTTCTCCTTGGTTTACCACACTTCTGTATAAGCATGATCTGAAGCCAAAAGTTTATACCTGGAGTTCAAGCATCTTTAGAAAGGACATGCCCAGGTGGGTGCTGATATAGCACACGGTGTAGCAACTGGTTCTGCCAGCTCCATTGCTGCTGCTCCTGCTGCGCTGCGCAGTGAGACGCCAAACAGCTGATTGGTTCACGGAGCTCAGCTTTGTTCTCAACCCGCTCACAAAATTCCATAAAATTTAACAGTTGACTCTCACGAGTCAGTGCAAGCTCCAGCACACCACCGGATGTACCTGGAAACAGCACTTTCTTAGTTGCACTTAAGTGTGACCTTATTCATTTCTTTATTTTTGAGCCAATACATTAGGGGAAAGGGTTTACAAAACCAAAAATGCACTAGGCAAAATTCCAAACAAAAATGTAGGAGTATTTTGAGGAACATTCATCAGTATGTATCATCTCTCTCTCCCTCTCCCGCTCCCGCTCCTATGAAATGACCTTAGCAGAATCACAAGATTGAGAAATGGGGGGAGAAATGGGGGGCACCACTTGATACATTTCTAAAAATGAGACATGGACATTGACATATTTAATTTCTGCTGGTCGCCCACTTGGATCCTTCATGGCAAATGCGGTCAGGGAGCCATTGCTTTCTACTTCACCCAGAACAGAGAAGGGTCAGTGACTCTTTTGCAAAATGTATACAATTCCGATGTAGCGATATTCCAGTGTAAGAATATCAAGTCTTCAGCATAAAGGGTATTTGGATAGTGCTTTTTAAAAAGACAATGTCATTTCAAGAAACTTCAGATCATCCAGTGGTCCTGCTGGCAGGGAATTATAGTTCAACACATCTGGAAAGGGTTTGGAGAAAGCTGCTTTAGATGGGATTAATTATCTCATACTAAACTGAGACGGAAGAGCTACATAACGCAATAAATATGGCAGTAATTTACAATCATCATCCTGCATTCATTCCTACTGATGAAATCTAAACCAAATAATCCACTTTAATTTTTTTGAGTGCATGTGTGTGCCACAAGTCAGTGTTGACTCCTGGCAACTGCCTGGATTAGTCCCTTCGGTTTTCTTGGCAAGGTTTTTCGGAAGTGGTTTGCCCTTGCCTCCTTCCCAGGGCTGAGAGGGAGTGACTGGCCCAAGATCACCCAGCGGGCTTCGTGCCTAAGGCAGGACTAGGACTTCCAGTCTCCCAGTTTCTAGCCTGGCGCCTTACTTAACCACTACACCACTTTAAAATTAAGCAACCAAATGAAATGGAACAGGATAGCATATCCCTGGCAGAAAGGAACTTAGATCACCAGGCAAAATGTGCAGTGTTTCATCAGGCTACTGTCATTTTAATCTGGCTGCTGAATTTAATTAGAATAGATATTAGGAATCTATTATCTGAGTCAAGTTTTGCTGCACTTGTGTTTTGGTGTTGGGGTTTAGCTTTATGTGGCACTCTCCTTTTTTTCTTCTTCTTCTGGAATTTGATGAGATTTTATGGTTTGATAAACAATCTTGAGTGCCGTTTACAATAAAGCACAATACTATTTGTACTTTATTGTACTGTATAGTACAAATGTAAACAAACTATAGATTCTTGCCGCAAGGATCTTACAAAATGAATGCAAACAATAAAAAGGTGAGCTGGCATGAGATTAGAGTAATAGGTGGTAGCTATTTAGCTCACTGAGTAGCCTTGGTTGTTATGGGGTGAGGAAGAGAGATTTTTTGCAGATTCAGTATGGTTTTGTATAGGAAATAGTAAAATATATATTAATTAACAGCAGCTTGACTATATGGGCTGCATTGATTTTCTTTGAAGAGATGTGCGATAAACACTTAATTGAACCAAAAACAGCTATATATTCTTTGGTTTACTTTTAGGTATAGAGTAAGATTCCTATGTACTGTCGAAGGCTTTCACGGCCGGCACACAATGGCTGGTGTGGGTCTTCCGGGCTGTGTGGCCGTGTTCTGGAAGTTTTGTTTCCTAACGTTTCGCCAGCACCTGTGACCGGCATCTTCAGAGGGCAGGAGCTCAGACAGGAGCAGTTCTCTCTGTGCCCAGGATGATGTGACCCTAGTGGGTATTTATAGAGATGAGCGGGGGTGCCTGCGGGGTGGTGGTTGTGGGTTAATGAGTGGCTGCTTGTTTTTGTGATTAGCGTATGTGTGTATCTTCCTGGGGGTTAGGCAGGGTTTTTTCTGTTGAGTTGTTAACGAGTGGCTGCTGAGGGTGATTAGCATGTTCATTGTGTGAATTGTTCACGCGTCCTGGTGGTTGAGCTGAGTTCGTTGACCTTTTGCAGGCTGTATTTTTCAGGATTGGTAGCCAGGTTTTGTTGATTTTTAGACTTTCCTCTTTTTTATTGAAACTGCTGGTGTTTATGAATCTCAATGGCTTCCCGGTATAGCGGCTGTTGGTGTTGGTGGATCACAACATCCTGGGCACAGAGAGAACTGCTCCTGTCTGTGCTCCTGCCCTCTGAAGATGCCGGTCACGGATGCTGGCGAAACGTTAGGAAACAAAACTTCCAGAACACAGCCACACAGCCTGGAAGACCCACACCAGCCATAAGATTCCTATATTTGACAATGGTTCTTGAGAATCTCAGGCCAAATATCTTCAAATATCTCTTCCCATCATTTTCTACTACAGGTAGTCCTTATTTAGTGACTACAGTTGGGACCAGCAAGTTGTTCATTAAGTGAAGTGGTCACTAAGTGAAACTATGACTGTGCTTACGATCTAACTTCAGCTTTTCTTTGCTTTACAGACCTGTGAAGATTGTAAATGCAGGTATTGGTCACAAAGTAACATTGGTTACTTTTTCATTATCATCGTAACTGCAAACAGTTGCTAAATGAGGCAGTCACTAAACAAGGACTACTTGTATGTCCTTCTAACCAGAGAGGCCAGAAATTGAATCCTGGTTCTTTTGTGTGCAAAATACTTGCTATACCAGCATTCTGGATCCTTTTGCTCAAAATCTCACTCGTCTCAATTGAACTAGCAGATAGAACATATTCAAGAATTCACATGCACATCATAGAGTTTGTGGGCATCATCAGGGCTCTCATTTAGAAGGCTTATCATCCTCAGCTGAACTCCACTTCAGGCCTTATAGCTTAGGGCAACATTCCTCCATTTTATGCCCTCCAGATATTTGGAGACTGCAAAATATCTCCAGTTGCCCTCAGTGGAGTTCAGGGAATTGCAGCCTCAACAGATCTAGAAGACATCTAGTTGAGAAAATGCTATCTTAGAAAAAAAAATGCTATCATGGAAGAGGGGGATTCCAAAGATATCCCAGGAATGCAACATTTTTAAACATAATATCCCGGATGAGAAAAAAGACAACTTACAGTAAAGGAAGCATGAATGCAGAGGGCAGTCCCAGCACGAACCACCATATGATTCTTCAGTCTGACACTCAAATCAAACTTTGGAGCAGCTACACAACGCACCAGCAAGACAAGTAAGAGAGAAAGAAATGAAAAAAGTGACAACAATCTAGGACATTGGAAATCCTGAATCAGATTATTGACTCATTTAGGGCAGTACTGCCAGTACTTGGCTGGCCATATCTTTCCAGGGTTTGATGTAGGCTCTTTGGTCTTGTGGGTAAAACTTAGGACCTTTTGTATGTACAGCAAATAGTCTACCAGAGAGATATTCATCAAAACGTTGTCTGAATAAATGGAGGGCCTATTTGTACTGCTGTTACCTATGTTACCCTTCCGTTCCAAAGGCAAAATTTGATAGAGGCAAAATAGGCAAGCAGATAGAGATCAAAATGATAGAGGCAAAATAGGCAAAGGCAAAATGGAGAGACAGTTTGTTCTAGTGATGAAGGCTCCAGGCTAGAAAGCAGGAGACGGTGAGTTGTAGTCTCGCCTTAGGCATGAAAGCCGGCTGGGTGACTTTGGGCCAGTCCCTCTCTCTCAGCCCAATTCACCTCACAGGGTTCTTGTTGCGGGGAAAATAGGAGGAGGAAGGAGTATTAGATATGTTCGTCACCTTGAGTTATTTATAAAAACAATAAAGGCGGGATTAAAAAATCTAAAAAAAAATTGTCAAATCAATTCAGGACAAAATATTTGGGCCGTACATCCAAGGGTTATTGCAACTGATCTGCAACGTACCACAAGTAACTAAGGGACAAGCTAAATAAATTTGCAGACACAAAAGTATTTTCCACTAGGTTTTCTGTATGTATTTTTACATATCCATGGTCTAACTTGAATTTGATCAGAGCTTGTTTGACAGGATGGAAATATCCTTCCTATGGGGTCAGTTTTCCAGGTAGAAACATTCCTAGCTGATTTTCCACTTAGAGGAAAAGGAGCAACTTTGAGAGAGAAGACAATGGTGCAGAGGAGAAGGCATATTCCACGGCCAGCACCATTGTTCTAATCAACTCAGAGCCCTGTATCGGTTCATTAAATGTTACAGAAGCCTTCTATATGTCTCCTCCATCATTCTGAATTTGGTTCTAAGTGAGCAGCAGTGTTATCTGCTGAGTCAGGCTTTATTGTCCATCTACTTACCCAGTTACCCACTCTCCCACTTTTATGCCATATGCTAACCCTAGATCTGCTTATATCCTGCAAGATTACTAAACGATGAGTTTTCAAACCACACTCTGGAGCTCAAGCAGAAGAGAGAGCAACAAAATTGTCTGAAAAATTCTGATATTTTAATGAGTCAACCTATTCATAGTTCATATTTTCCAGTCCCCTCTCTTGAAAAGGTGAAAGATGAGAATGATACAAATCAACAGAGAAAATTCCATGTCCATTCAGCCTTGTAACCCGATGTGTAGTTTTGTAAAATTGTGGTAATTTAACCAAATTTGCCTCACAAAAGAGTTTTATTATCTTTTTAAAAACCTTGTTTAAAAATAAGATACAGTTCAAAGACGTTTTGTTGTTGTCAGGAAAATAGGTGGCGTGAGTATTAGGTATGTTCGCCATCTTGGATTTTTATTTACTTATGCATTTATTTATACTTACAAACATACACACACACATTGGGATAAAAATATAATTATAAAAGTTCCCTTAAGGATCTTATTAATAATGAGCAATGCTTCATATTGAAAAAGAACTTTTCCCCTTGAAATATCTGATTGGTTCTTTAGGATTTGGAACATCATTTATTTGGTTGAACCTAACATAAGAAGGAAAGAATTAGCTAGAACTTTTACCTGGAGGGGGCATGGCCAGAACACCTTCCTTCAGCTCAATTGGTTCTCCCACTCCAGCTTCATTCACAGCTCGGATGCGGAAGAAATACTTCTGCCTCTCCTGCAGTCCTCCCACTGTGTAACTGTTGCCAGAAATTGGGATCTTGGTGCACTTGGACCATTCCTTGGTGTCCTCAGGTCGCATCTCCAGTATGTATCCTGAAGGTGGATCACCCTCATCAGGCTGCTGCCATGCCAAAGAAATGCTGGAGTTGGAAGAATCAGCCACGTGCAATCCCTTCACCAGCCCAGGAGGCTCTGGTTCAGTAGCAAACATCAGTAATTAATGCACAGTTGTAAGTGATTGAAAAAAGCATATTATTTGAACTGATGGAACATTCAAGCCTTTAAATCCAGTGGAGCTTCATGAGAGTCATCCTGTCCAAGACATCTCATGTGGGAACAACTGGTAAATTTGCAGCTACAATTTACTGAGATATGCTAGCCTCTGGGGCAGTTCATATATGTATATTCTTGACTTGATATATTAAACAAAATATATTATCAGACAGAAATTCAGGATCACCCCATAGAAGTAAAGCTCTATGAATCTGAAGACTATGTTATATTTTTTAAAAAGACAGTGGAAAGGTGTCCAAGAATGACTTATAAATCAGCAATGGCCAACTTCCTCATTCTTAGGTGGAAATGTAGAGCAGATGCCAATTTTGCCATACCAACAGACCTTCTTTCAAGCAGTCAGGTTCCATAGGAAAGTTTGCACATTTTAGCAGGTGGCAGGATCTCCCAGCTCCTGGAATTTTCCAAAATGGAAAAGCTGCCCATAGATGCTAGTACCTGCAGGCTCCCCTGAGCAGGGACTTTTGGAAAACCAGCATGAAACACAGTGTCCTTGGAAATCACCATTAGGACTTTAATCCACCCTTCTTAGTTTAATTTATTAAGCTATATGGTCATAGACCAAATACCATACACCTCTTGTGTCATGTCCCAATCTTCACTTCCTATGGCCCACCAGGTTTTGCTGAACTACAATACCCCACAGCCCCAGCCAGTAGAGATGAATGACAGCTATTTTAACAATAGCTGGACAACTCAGTCTTCTCTCTGCCTTAAACCAGGACAGAAGCTATCATTAGGGGACAAAATGATCTTGGCACCATTAGTCAGAATTTGGTAGATCTGTCAGAGGTCAGGTAAAATGCTTTAGGCAATATTTAATTCAGGAGTCATTTTGCCACCACTTGGCTTGTACTGTTACAGGATGTTAATACAAGATCATGGACTTACAATATGATAAATGTTGCTATATAATTGTGCCACCTCCACCATTAGGCTAACTCAGTATTATTTGAAAGAGGGTCACCTTGTCACATGCTGAAATGTAAATGATTGTGGCATTACAAAATAGAAAGGAAGCAATCAGCAGCAAGTAACACACACTGCCACAGAGGACATCCAAGCAAGTTCCCTGCTTACCCTATTATGTTCTGCTTATATGATAATGAGCCTCATAATATTCAATTTATTGAATCTACACACACACATACATATACACACACATACTGGACACTAGGAATAAATCAAAAGTAGAAGCATACTGATGGGATCTTTTGCTGCAACTGAGTTGGAAGCACTGCTGGGAAATCCAGGTCCTGCTCGGTTCACTGCTATGACACGGAACTCATATTCTGTATCTTCCAGTAAACCATCCACTTTGCACTTAGTGTCTGGCAATAAAAACAGCATATTTTAAAGAACTCAGCTTTCAGAATTAACAAGACAGAATGGTTTCTGAATCAAAAAAATATTCAAATAAACATCACACTTAAAAACAGTCACAACAGACAAAGTAGTACCTATATATGAAATATATGTTGATTATATGCCATCAAGTTCGTATCGACTCTTAGTGACCACAAAGATAGATCCTCTCCAGGATGATCCCTCCCCAATCTGGCTCCAAGTCTTCCACCACTGCACCCATTTCTGCTGTAACTGAATCTATCCACCTTGCTGCTGGTCATCATCTTCTCCTTCTTTCCACCTTTCCCAGCATTATAAATTTCTCAAGAGAGCTAGGTCTTTGCATAATGTGTCCAAAATATGGTAATTTGAGACTGATCATTTGTGCCTCGATTGAGAATTATTCCATAATGCATTTGCTTATTTTCCTGGCTATCCATGGTATTCTCAGAGTCTTCTTCATCACAAAGTTCAAAAGCATCAATACTCTTTCTGTTGGGCTACTTCAAAACCCAGCTTTCACTTTCATAGATTGTCATAGGGAAAACAATTGCCTGCACAGTTTTGATCTTTGTAGGTATAGACACATCCTGGCATCTGAATATCTTTTCCAAGGCTTTCATTGCTACTCTACCAAGTACTAATCTGCAGCATATTTTTTGACTGTTTGGTAGTTGATCCTAAAAAGCAGAGCTATCCCCCACTTTAATATCTTCACTGTCAATTTTAAGGCTGGATGCTATTGTCATTAGTGTGGTCTTCTTTATATTTAATCTTAGTCACAGTTTTTTACTGTGATGTTTGATTTTTGTTGCTGGCAGATGGTTTGCCTTTACAGCTATCAGAGTAGTATCATCAGCATAGAGCAGGTTATTGATATTTATTTCTCCATTTTTAAAACCACACTCATCTTCTTCCAATCCATCTTCCCTCAATATACTATATATTCAACATATAGGTGGAATAAATAAGGAGAGAGTGCACAGCCTTGTCTTACTCCTTTGCTGGCCTGGAACTAGTTTGTTTCGCCATGTTCTATTTAGACTTTGGCTAAACGGAGGAGCCCATCATCTGGCACTGTAGTGTCAGTCACTCTATACTGGCTATCCATGTGGTTTTCTTAGGGAAATTCAGGGATGGTTTGCTACCTCCCACACACTATGAAATTATGCCTGTGCCACGGTCACTAAAGTGATCATCCACCTCCAGCATCGTCCTACACTGCTGTTTTCCAATATAGATGCCTGCTTGTATTAGCTGAGCAGCTAGAATGAGCTTCACACTTTGGGAGACTCTGCTGAAAGTATGTAGTCTTGGTATATACTCCCAGTGTTTTTCACCGCTCCCTTTCAGAAATAACTCTTCCTTCGCTATAGCAGGGCTTGAGAGGGTATATATCTCTTTCTGCATCTGTAAGTATATTCAATCATATTTTGGACAGGTCCCTTAAGGACTCCATAATGCTGGGAAAGGTGGAAGGAAAGAGAAGGAGCGGGCAATCAGTAGAAGGTAGACAAAGTCAATTAGAGTGGCAAAGCATGCACTGTTGGAAGACCTGAAGGGCTACATGGGACAGATCATCTGGAGAGGATCGATCTATACGGTTGCTGGGAGCTGACATGAATTTGATGGCCTACCTACCTACCTACCTAACTACTTACCTACCTGCCTACCAACCATCTACCTATATCTCTAAATTTTATCACATTGTGACATTTTGCTGCCACCTGCTGGGCACAAACACACATTTCAAATGTTGATGCACTTCCACGCTACAGTATTACTGTAATTTGGAAGCATATATGGAAGAGATTTAGAAATTCTAACAGCAGTAATCACAGAGCAATTTTGCACCAATGGCCATATTGAAAAAAATAATAAAAGCTAACTCAGTAAAACAACAAAAAAGTTTTCCTTTCCTTTCCTTTCCTTTCCTTTCCTTTCCTTTCCTTTCCTTTCCTTTCCTTTCCTTTCCTTTCCTTTCCTTTCCTTTCCTTTCCTTTCCTTTCCTTTCCTTTCCTTTCCTTTCCTTTCCTTTCCTTTCCTTTCTGGTGCCTTCAAATTAGTTTTTGACTGCTGCTGACTGCCTGGTCTAGACCCTGCAGTTTTCTTGGCAAGATTTCAGAAGTGGTTTGCCCTTGCCTCCTGCTTCCTAGGGCTGAGAGGGAGTGACTGGCCCAAGGTCACCCAGCTGGCTTTGTGCCTAAAGCCAGACCAGAACTCACAGCCTCCCAGTTTCTAGCCTCTAGCCTGATGCCTTAACCACTACACCAAACTGGCTCTCGTGTTATACAATGGAAATTGCTGACCTTGAATTGGTTCCTTGGATATTGGCACCCAAAGGCTGCTGCCTTTCTTCCTTCTTTCCACAATGTAACCTGTAACTGGAGACCCACCATCTGTAGCTGGAGGATTCCAAGTAATGGTAACAGCCTCTTTGGAAACATCCGTAACTTGAGGTTGGGAAGCCTGTCCTGGAGGATCTGAAAAAAAGTTTAAGCGTGATCAAGCAGAGCACAAGTGAAAGAAGATTCTTTAATTCCTAATTGCTTTTCTATATGTTTTTACAGACAGAGGCCTGATAGAGAAGCAACATTCAAATATATTAATATTGAATAACAATTAGAAACCTGTGAAAATGTCTCCCGAGATAGCCCTAATGTCCTAGAAGAACCATAGCAACATGGAATAATAAAATCCTAGATCCAGAAAGGGCCATTGGAGCCACTGACTCCAACCTTCTGCTCTAAATTAAAGCATCTCAGACAGATGGAGGTCTAGCCTCTGCCTGGACACATCCAACGAAGGGGAGCCCACCATATATCTGGGTAATTTTATGTGTGCTGCATGTAAAAAAAAAACAGATGGAGTTTCAGTTGCACTATTTCTGTGCTATTTCCATTTATTTCTGTGCTTCTTCAGGATATTGAAATTGAACATTCACATCTCCTTCATAAAGAGATAGATGAACTATCTATGAGAGAAAACTTGCATAGTACTCCCACTGTAAATAAGTCAGAATTTTATTTCTGACACTAAAAATAGATGAATCATAAGAACAGGATCTGAAAGGAACTAGTATTTGATCCAATATCCCCAAAAGTTCACATAGTAATTTCAGGCTTATAGTAAAACAAAAGTGGTAAATATAAAATTAAGTGAAAAATAATGATTGACTGCAAAGTTGCTGGGGAAAGACAATTGCATATTGAAATTACCAATATAAATATGATTAAGAATTGGCCAATGAATGAACAAAATACCTGTCTAGTGAATAAAGAATTCTGAAAACATTTGAAGATGGTGCTTGGGTTCTATAACTTAGTAAATTCTAGAAATTCATACTGGTCTGTTCCCTATCCTACCTGTCAATTCATAGGAACAGAAGCAGCGTTCTGCCGGATCAGACCCTGGCCCACCTGGTCCAGCAGTCTGTTCTCACAGTGGCCAACCAACTGCACAAGGAAGCCCACTGGTCTCCCAGCAGATGGTCTTCAGAGGCAAGCACGCTACCATCAAGGCTAATAGCCATTGATCCCCATGACTTGAATTCCCAACTTGTTGGCCTGTAAGTTAGTCATCAAAGCAGAGCAAGAGGCACCATAATTACAGTCAAAAATTAACTTGGGAAGGATAATTATAAAATCAGGTAAGATACCGCAAATCATGATGGTTCAATATTCTTAGTCATAGACAAACTTTGTTACAGATCACTGACCCAGACTTCATTAAAAAAAAATCAATATGAAGTATTACATACTTGGTATGTAATACAAAGTAAATGTGACCCAAACAATAGAAAGGCATGATAAAGAGGGCTATAGTCATGCATAGCCTACTTTGCTGTCAACAACACAGGAATTCTACAGGCTACCAATGTAGGCTTTGCAACAGCAAGAGTTATCTTGGGATCTTTATCCGCCAAAAGAAGCTGCACCTAGAATTCTTCTGCCTGACCTGGAAATGGACTAAGAAGAGGTGTCAGTAACTCATTGTGGGTGTTTCGGTAAATATTACAGTACGGTAAGATACGATCCTATGATGCAATGTTCCCATTGTTGCAGGAGCAAGGCTTTCAGCATATGGGAGTTAAATATTCTTTCTCAAGAAATGTGGTGATTAGATCTGGACTATTAAACCCAACTCTATACACTGAGTCCCCTTTGAGAATCCTCACCTGGGCTTAATCACAACAAAATGACACTAAAGAAAAGTCCTGGTGGACATCCATTGCCGTTATTCAGTTCATACAGATGCATTGGCTCAGCAATTCCATCGAACGAATTGAGATGCTTACCAATCGGATTCCCAGCAAAAACTTCTTCTGTTTCTAGTGGTTCACTTGCACCTTCAGAATTTACAGCCAAGATTCGAAATTGGTAGGCTTTCCCTTCTTCCACCTTATCCGTGGCAAATGTGGTGTCCTTGCTTTCAATTTCCCCAATTTTGATCCAGGACCTTTTCCCAACTATTCTCCGCTCAATAATAAAGTGGGTCACTTGCTTGCCTCCGTTGTCTTTGGGGGCTTTCCATTTCATTTTGATGCACTTCCCTGATTTCTCCAAGAATTCCACTTTTCCTTGGGGTGGTTTTGGTTTGTCTGAAGTGCAAGGAGATCGGTGGTCATGCAATGAAATGATCATAATGAGAACAGCTTAGCCAAATATTTTGGGACTCCCGCGGGTGATGAGGCTTACCAAATTTGCCTTAATTTCAACATACAACAGCTCTTCATTTGATCACCATCGCATAGCAACAAGTTCCAAGACCATCAGAGCCTCAAAGAGCTTAATAGCATAAAGCTGGGCACCTGCTCCCCCAGAATCTGCTGCTAATACTTGCTCTGGATCTCATGTGCTCACATTCTCCTTCTAAAATACACCGTGCTTTGGTTTCTGTCCCCTTTTCTATTTATGGTTATTGTCCATCCCTTCCAATTTTCCCCAAATAATTGCATTCAAATGGGTTGTTGTTCAGCAATCGTAATTCTCAGCCACTATAGCCACACAGTCAGCATTACTTCCAAAAAGAAGTGCATAGAATCACCTTTTTCTTTTCTATAGAGCAGTGTTTCTCAACCTTGGTGCTTTAAGCTGTGTGGACTTCAATTCCCAGAACTCCCCAGCCAGCATGGCTGGCTGGGGAGTTCTGGGAGTTGAAGTCCACACAGCTTAAAGCAGCCAAGGATGAGAAACCCTGCTATAGAGAGCATCTGGTCATACTGGCAGTGGTGTCTGCAGGCAAGATAGCAGAAACGGTGTCAGGATCCAAGCCCCCCCGCCCCCCCCATTGTATGTGCTTGTGATATGAATGCTTGTACAAAAGGGGTGGAGCTTCAATCCTGCCACCGCTTTTGCTATCTTGCCTGTTTTGACCCCCATCCTGCAGGCACCTCTGCCCCCTGGATTGGATCGAGGTTTATTTTTAGAACCTCAGATCTATTTAAATGCTTCCAAGGCTGTGATAAGATAGCAAATTAAAACAATATATGAAATTTTTAAGAACAGCACTTTTGATGGTTTACTACATTATGTATGAGTAATGCCACCCAGAGTTTCACCCAGGACTTACCAATGACATTAAGGAATAAATGAGCAACAGCTGATCCACAGTCACTTTTCAGCCTCAGCATAATGGTTCCAGTGTCTTCCCTCACGCATTTTGTTATGGTGAGCAATGCTTGATCATGGGATCTTTCCATGGTGACCCTCTCTTCTTCAGTCACCTCAATACCATCTTTGAACCAGGTGACTTTGGGCAAAGGCTTGGCCTTGAAGGGTACTTTAATGAAAGCCGTCTGTCCTGCCTTCACAGTTACTGGATGCGCAGCAAAAGCTTCCAGCACAGAGGGGTCAATAAATGGGGGGTCTTAAGGGAAGAAACAATGGGAAAATATGTCAGAAAGCCGCTAACGTGTTTATGCAAATGTGTCTGTCTCATTGCTTGGTTTTCACCAGTGACAGTGATAGGTTTTGCAGTAATAGAATGGAGACTCTGCTCTCTCCGTGGGGTTTTTTGTTAACATCTAATTTTTTAAACGTGTGATCATGTTTTTATTTTAATCATAACTTTTTGTCTTTTTGTAATGCCTGTTTTGATTCACTTATTTTATTTTAATTGTTGTACGCCGCCCAGAGTCGCTTTCTGTGAGATAGGTAGCTAAATACATGTGATAAATAAATAAATAAAACTCCTGAGTTAAAATTAAGCTATTTTCAGGAAAAAAAATTAGAATATATACAAAAGTGAGGCCTGAGTGACTTCAGCTGCTTTATGCTTCACATGCAGTATATCAAACAAGTTGTGGAGGTCACTTCACTGATCAACAGACCTTTTAACATGACAAAAGAGCTATGTATTTATTGATGGAGCTATACATTACATTAAGCATAATATGGTTTGCTTGGCTTTGATCTAGTATGTTCTGTAATCTCAGCCACTGTTGTTTTTCTTAGTATGGCTTGTCATCTAGCATGCAAAATCAACCATTCTGATTTATTCAACAAACAATGGTTAAAATGTGGCTTAGTATGTTGCATGACTCTAGATACAATGTTCAAGCAGAACTTGCACAACGATCAACCACTAGGCATGGACCCGGCCTCTCAAACAGAATTGTTGTTTCTGTTTCTCATTTTAAGAGTTTAAAATTATGTGTTTTAACAGTTGAATGGTTTTCTGTATTCCATCTCATAATAACAGCTCTTAGCAAAAACTTGCTGGTCAAGAATGTTTCATAAAAATCTGATACTAAAGGGCTAGAGGTGAGTGGAGCTCCAGCCTAATGGAATCACATATTTAAATATGCATGATTGTATTTTATATTAACATATTTCTTTTTCACTTTGCTTGTGCAAGATTACAGTTCCCCTCAGCATAGTGCATGTATAGGTAGCTACACTTGAGGCCTGATCTATTGTCAGGTTTTTGAATGTTAGCACTCACATTGCTATCTACATTATCACTTGTATGCTTCAGTGAACATATTTTTAGCCCCCGATCCATTTTTTGAGAACAGGTTGATTGGCAGTGGCCTGGGGAGGTAGGGGGTGAAGTGGCAAGTAGGCTGTAGTCTGGCCATCTGAATGGTGGTATAGGCAGAGAGTAAGGCAGTGATTGGCTGTAAATACAGGGAAGCTGTGCTGGATCACTTGATGGACCTCTTTGCAACACCAGTGGTCCATGAACCACAGCTTGAAAAATGTTCTTCAGAATGGACAGCTCCCAGATTAGTATAGTACGGTTAATCCAAAATTCATATGTGCTTCTTCTGATTAGGGATGATTGCTTTTGTAAGCTGCTTCAATTTTTCTTTTTTGAACTGAGGCAGCATAAAAGCATTTGTAATAAGCCAAAAAACAAACAATCAATCCAGAATACACTGTGTGTGTTAAGAAAAGATAAAGAAGGCCTTTGAAAAGCACGAAAAGTTTACAAATGGAAGTCAAAGTTGTCTGAGCGCACTTCTCAATAAGAATTCCACAAATAAGGCAAATTGATTTCACAGTAAAACTTCATATGAAGTTTCTCCCGACCAGGTTCATGCATAATGGTAAGCCAGGGCTTGTTTATTTGTGGTCTATTGAATAAACCACAGTTGCCTGGATTCACACTATAGGCTAAGCAAAATACATGCTGCTCAGGACATGTGAATACAATTTGGTATTTTTCTGTACCCCGTAGCCTTTTGGTAGCTATACAGAACCAGGCGGATATCTAGTGTATTGCATGCTTTTGTGATGGAAGCCTAAGAGGAGATGGAGAAAGAAGTGCTTAAAGAAAAGGATGAGGCGAATTCTACAGTAAAACCAGAAGAACATCCCCAGAGCAGCAAGAATCCTGTACCTGCAATGCTGATGGTGGCCTCGCTCTCGGCCCCCTTTGCTCTGAAAGTATACTTCCCTTCATATTCTTCACCCATCTTGTCAATGATCAGTTTGTGCACAGCTCCTTGCTTGACAATCTGGATTCCTCTCATATCTGTGATCTGTGGAAAGAATTTTTAAAAAGACATGTCTCAAAATGTTCTGACAGGTAACAGGAGCCTCTGCATGACTGTATTAGTAGTAGTAGTAGTAGTAGTAATCTTTATTGTCATTGTACTACTTGTTCAATGAAATTAAATGCCACCCCAGTGCAGCTTTAAAAATATAAAAACCACAGAACACATAAAACACATATTCCAGCATTCTAGTTTAGCTACATGCCCATTTTCCTGTGAGAGTCCTCAGCTGAGTC
The DNA here is from genome assembly GCF_059951505.1 of Python bivittatus. NCBI lineage: Eukaryota > Metazoa > Chordata > Lepidosauria > Squamata > Pythonidae > Python > Python bivittatus. The sequence continues at coordinate 59,617,997 of NW_028277075.1, forward strand.
CTGAGATACGAATATTATGATTCTAGAAAACCCAGGTTTCTTCACTGCTTACCTCTTTGCCATCCTTCAGCCACACACCTTCTACTTTCTCATCATTCAGGACAACACAGAGCTCTGCTGGGTCTCCTGTAGCTGCTTGGACATCTGATAAGCCACTCTTGACTGTAGCAAATCTCTCTGAGGATGGAGAAGGAGAAAAGTCTGAACAGGAAAGGGTAAATATGCATTTATGAATGAGATAAGCATGGGAAAGAGTAACCCTTATTAATCTAGTGCAAATTAATTAAGAGAAGGTTGTTGGTGTATCTCCATACCATTTCTGATTTAGCAACAGTCTTTCAGGATGGTAGAGTGGAGTGAAGGGTCTAAAAGTGTTGAGCCCAGAGCTGGAGCAAGATGTTGGCTGCTTGAGGCAAAGTGGAAATTGGTTTCCCCTTTCCCATGTCACAGATAGTAGGCAAATAATTGGAGAGCAACTGTCCCCACAGTAGTCCAATTTAGAGGACCAGGACCTGCCATTGATATGCATAGCTCTGTCCTGGGACCGATATGGGTATATATATTGACAGAATATCAAGAGCTACTGCTAGAAGGATTACCTCTCTCTTAGAATCTGCTCATCCCTTGCACAGGGCACAGACACTCACAGAGCAGCTTCTGGAGAATTCCGTGTTAATGAGCTCACACAAGCCAGAAGTTGTTTGCTGCTGGCACTAGCTTTTTGCCTGCACGCCATCATCATAAGAAAACCAGCAGCTTTACTGTCACTCCCCAATCCAGACAAAAAGAAGCACACAACCTCTCAAGGACTGATGCTGCAACCAGAATTCAGAAAGTATTCACCTACCCACAGACCTTTTAACATGACAAAAGAGCTATGTATTTATTGATGGAGCTATACATTACATTAAGCATAATATGGTTTGCTTGGCTTTGATCTAGTATGTTCTGTAATCTCAGCCACTGTTGTTTGGTGCAGTAGCCCTTGGACAAGAACCAGGAAGGTCCAGGTTCAAATCCCCATTCAGCCATAAAGTTCACTGGCTTCTCTGGTTGTTTTAATCCGGTGCAGATTAAAGGGGAGGGTGGGAATGGCAGAATCTCACTCATGAAGAGAAAAAACTGCCTCTAGCTGACTAACCAGGAGCGATGTTGACTGGAAAACATTTTTTTTAAAAAATTCAGATAGCTGAGGTGCCACAAACAACCTTCACTGTGGGTAGGGGGATAGGTTTATAACAATTAGACTCTGGTTTTCTGTCTTCGTTTCTCTACCCTAACCTGCATGGTATCCTTTCATGGGTAAATTGGCTGAATTTCCAGGTTTACTTGGAAAAAGAATATGCATTGGGCATATCTTTCACGTTCACCTTTAACACTAATAGGTGCATTTTTTATTCAGAAAAAACCCAAACAAACATCGGATATAGTTGGGCACTCCTGAAATGACTGGAGTCATCTGTGACTTGAGATTGAAAGCCACACAATGCCATACTAGCCTTCTTGTCCTCCTCTTCCACCCAATACTTATCACTCAGAAAAAAGGCTTCTACCAAGCAGTTGAGCTTCTTTAAAGCCATAGCCCACCGCATTCTCTTGAGCTAGTAGCTCTTACCTTCCACAGTTACGTTACAATTGCTGTAGTATTCTGTAGGGTCACTTTCTTGCATGGCAACTACCATATATTCTCCTGAGTCACTCAGCTCAGCATCATCTATGATCAACTCTGCCATCTTCCCTTCATGGCTCATGGAAAATTTTTTGGATCTCTCAATCACCTTCCCATTCTTCATCCATTTCAAAGTCACATCTTTACTGCTCAGCTCACATTCCAGACAAGCTTTACCCTTCTCCTTGACTCGGGCATTCTTCAGGTTTCTGATAAACTTAATTGGTATTCCTTAAGAGAGAGAAGACAGATACTGGTTGCATATGGTTCAACGCTACGTAAATCATCTATGGGAATCACAATAGTAATAAGACTGGTAGCTACAAGCAGCATGTTGATGTGCAGCAAAGTAAGGAAATGGAAAGATGACCAAGACTTGGAAATGGGGAAGCAATTTATGAAAATATGGATGTGGAATCTTAAAAATAGTCTTATTGCCCATAAATACCTATAGCTTTTCTCTATAAAAATCAAAAGCATACTTGTAATGTTTTCTCCAGGACATCTCCATATTTCATTCAGAAAACACTGGTGGTTTTGCAGCAAAAAGAAAATCTATCTATCTATCTATCTATCTATCTATCTATCATCTAGCTATCATCCATCCATCCATCCATCCATCCATCCATCCATCCATCCACCCACCTACCTACCTACCTAAACACCACAGGAGCTAATAAGGCTCCCCACCTGTACTCTGCCGTTGTGACTGTATGCTTCTATCATAAAGTTTGTGTGTGTGCGGTGGGAAACAATAGTGCACATGTAACAGTCATGCTTAAGGATTAAAATGTGTAATTGCTCTTAGGTGCTTCCAACTTCCAAACGCCTTAAAATATTTCTGGCACTAGAATGCTAAGCATACACTGGTTTAGGATTGCAGCTGGAGTCTCTGAAAACTCTGGTGGAATTCTGGAATCTCTTGTAAAGCAGCAGATAGAAATATTTTCTTGTGAAAAACAAACCCTATCATCTTCGTATGGCACACTGCCAGGTCCACATGAATGAACAGTTTGAGATTGGAATAGGACTGTGTTTCAGATGGGGTTGAATCCTGAGCTGAGGCCATTTGGAAGAGATGATAATGCATCCAAGGCAGAATGGATGTTTCTAATCTTTCCTATGATGCATAAATACCACCTGAGAAGCCTCAGCTGGGTTCTATTGGTTCCAAACTGCAAATGGCAGGGCTGCATCAATCATACCAAAAAGGGAAAGAAATGTTGCAAACTTGCCAAAAACAAGAGAAGGAGTGGATTTGGTGGCTGACAGGCTTGTTCTCAGTTCAGAGGCAACCTTCTCATTAGATCTCCATTGGTTACCCCAACTGGAGTGACATTTGCAATTGTGCCACCAAGACTTGCTCCACTTACAGGGACAAGTAGCACTGATGGAGCAGATAATGGAAAGGTAAGGCAGTCAAATTGTGAACAGGACTTGAGGCAACATTGGGAACACTTGTGGAAGTGGTCTGAACAAAAAGGATCCAGAAACAAAAATTGAAAAATAACTAAGAAATGCCTATGACACAGAACTGAGTGTCCAGTTTGGGAGATGCTGTGATGGTCAGGGGACTGTTAAGATGTCACTGTTTCCTCTTTCCTTTTAGATTGGATTGCCATATCCCTTCTCTAGATGGCTGGGACAGTAGGATTTGCATGATCCTGTGATGTAGGAAGGTTGCCATTTCTGCTCCACAGCCTTGGGGTGTCTAGGCTCTAATCATTTTTTAATCAAAGAATAAAATAAGAAATGCTATAGAAGCTTCTTCCTACTGAAAACATTCTGGATCAGTGTTTCTCAACCTCAGCAACTTTAAGATGCGTGGACTTCAACTTCCAGAATCCTTCAGCCAGCTTTGCTGGCTGGGGAATTCTGGGAGTTGAGGTCCGCACATCTTAAAGCTGTTGAGGTTGAGAAACATTGCTCTGGATCCAAGGAACAAGTCAAACTGCCTACTCACAGAGTGAACCAGGAAAAGCTAAACAATAGGTTGTCTTTGCACAGATCAAATGATAATCTTTTTCACTGAACCCCAAATTTCCCCTTATTCTGTGGAAATGTGGAAAATGAAAGAATGATGAAAAACAGATCATGTCTAAGTCAATATTTTGCTAGATGCTATGTTTCACAGCATTGAAATGGAGAGGTGTCAAGTGAAAAATAATTCTATTGCCCATTGAAATTCATAAAATATGGCTTCTAAAAATTGTTTTATCTTCTCATCACCCACCATGTTTTTGTTTCTCTATTATGCCATACCTCCAAATACTTTATTTTATACAACAAACTCTTTTGGATATTCAGGATTTGGTTCTCACTGACATGTGATTTAATTAGTAATTGTCAGTAAAGCCAAAGATTCATCTACTATTTAGTACCAAACTGAAGGTAAAGATAAGAAAAAGTGAGTTATCAGAAAAATAAGACAAAGCGTCCTATTTTCACCTTCAGTTCAGTACTAAATAGCATCATCTTAATATAGGTTAAGCATCAGTTGCTTGCCCTGAAACTCAAGCAGTAGGAAATAGGAAATGCCAGCGTCTCTTACTCTGAATGAAAAGCTCGGTTTCTGTCAATAGGTCTCCAGTTCCAAAGCTGACCTTTCCCATGTCACTCAGGCGAACATCTTTAATTTTCAGAGTGTGCGTCAAGCCATCTTCTGAGGTGATGATCTCATACTTGTCATCCCGCTTCAGCTCTTTTCCATTAAATTTCCAAACAAAGTTGGATATCTTTTTGGAAAGGCGGATCTCAAGCACAGCAGTTTGCCTTTCATTTACTTTAATGGGTGCCAGGTCTGTTAAAAACTGTAGGGGTTCATCTGTAAAAAGATGATAAAGCCCACAATGAGTGTCATGAGTTACAGTGATGCCTGTTGATGGAGAGCTTTTAAAAATACAGACCAGAGTTTCAACATCTGTATCTCAGTATATTTCTGCAGCAGAACTGAGCAACCTGTGCCTGGCTTGGGAGCTGTATATACCCCACCTCCCCCCAAAAACACATTTTTTGCTACTCCCAGAGTTCCCCAAGTTTTTTTAGGCTTCCAAAATTCAGAAGCTTGTGATTTTCAATATAATATGTTTTCTTTTTAAGAAAACAAATTAAGCTCTCAAGTAGACGTGTGATGTCTCTGATAGATTGAAAAAAGATGACGAACCCCAAACTTGTCAATGCGGCTCCCAACTCCCTTACTGTAAGGAAAAGATAAAGACTATGACTCATACAAGTGGAAGACATGACCTGCCATCTTCCTCATATTAAATGAAAGCAATCAAACTTACCTATTACACGCAAATGTGCAGAGAGACGTTTATCGGCTACAATAAGAGAATAGGCACCTATGTCACGTTCAGTGACATTAAAGATGTGAAGCAAAAACTTAGTGCCTATCTGTTTTGCTACATATTTTTCTGCAGAATAATGAAAACGCAAAGGTTCCTCACCCTAGAAGGAAGAAAATACTGTATTTTTGAAAGGTTGAATAAAAACACATGGCAAACATTTGTCGCTAAAACAAGAAAGGGGGCTTTGTAACTTTGCTCTCTTTATCTCTATCTTCTCTATATCTCTATCTCACTTGGTGAATCATCTTCTTTCATGATTGGCACCCTCAAGTATGAAATAAATTCATAGGAAAATACTTGTTTGGACAGCTATTGGCAAACACGAATGTCTTATTAAGTCTGTCATGTTTCATTGAGCAATGGCAACATTCAGGTAAAAATTGCACAGTAAGTAACTGGCCCCAAGGTAAATAAAATTCAAGATACCAAACAGTGAACATTTATTACAAAATTAATGCATGGATTCAGCTGGATGTTTCATAAAGCAACAACTACTTTAGAGGTATACCTGTCAGGCCTAGCTCAAGGAACTCTAAGAGACCATGTAAATTCAGTCCAGCAATGTTTATTAGCTACAACCTCTAGCAAGAATCTTCCCAGACTGAAACCCCAGTTCCCAAGCAATGCCAGCCACAACACTGTGAATTCCTCAGGGAGATGCCAGTCTCATCCTCTTATCTCTCCCTCTCGCCTCAGGAGATGAAAGAAAACATTTTTCTCCCTGAGTCTGGCCTTCTTAATTCCATTCCATCACAATATCATAGCTAATGCATTCTATGAGGCCAGTAAAATGAAAAAAATGAGACAAAACCCAGAGCAATTTCCTCTGGGCCTGCATTATACTGCAGGTAATCCCCCTCCCCCCTTTTCCTGGAATATAAATTAAGTTTTCTTGCCCTTGACTTTAACTGGCTTGCAGAAGTAGTTACTCAACAAGGTGGCTTTAGACCACAAGCTGGACAATCTCAAGCCATATTTGGCCCTTGGTTGTACCACTGCAACCTGCAAGATACAGCTGTGCCCACTTGTTGCATGTCTGTCTGATTAGGCTAAAATTTATTTATTTATTTATTTATTTATTTATTTATTTATTTATTTGATTGATTGATTGATTGATTGAGTCATCAACCTCACAGCAGTGACTCTGGATGGTATATGAGGATTAAAACCATCACAAAAATATAAACTCCTGATGCTCCAATTAAACAATAACGTCTGGATAAAACCACATCACCATCACCAAGAAAGCTCACCTGTTTGGCCCAAAAGCCTGGGGGAACAGCCAAGTCTTCAGAGCCTTATGAAAGGCTAACAAGGTCAGATGGTAGGGAGAGATTGAGTGGTAGAGATTTTTGCTCAATCCCTCCACTGACCCCACTCAGTATTGTTGTTCCTTAACAACAATTAGCTGTGGAGAAGCAGTGATGGACAGCAGTGTTGCTAGGAAAGGAGATGAGGTTTTGTCTTCCATCTTAGCAAACTTGCCTAGGCTGACTGTTGTCCATTAGTCTTCACAAGAGACTCAAGGAAACCTGGGAAGAAATGCTGGGACACAATGGCATAAGGCTTTCTCGCCTGCAGCAATTGTGAAAGTGTGTATGATGGTTGGAATGAATGTATCTATTGTGTGTAACTTGTCCACATAGATGCAACTTCTAACCCGCAACCAAGCACCAGATTCAGTCCCCAAAATGGAAAGGATTGCTCATCTTGCTATAGACCAAAGCTTCTAGCAGATAGCCCTTTGCTCTCACCCACCATCTTTCATTTCAGTTACAATAAATAAAAAATAGCTACTTTTAGCCATGTCAACTTCACATTGGCATCCCTGAGTTCCAGAATACAGTCAAATATTGCTGTAGAGTCCACCTTCGCCGAAACATCCTCCAAGGGTTTTAGAATCTTTACAGCCTGTAACATAAAAATAGATCAATCTCTAGGTAATTTCCTATATTTATTTTTAACCTTATTTATGTAACCCATTTAACATCCATATTGAATATATGAAATTGATCATAGATCTCTTAAGCCTGTGCCTTAATACTTTCCTTTTAATCCATTTCTAATACTACTTGTAATGATGCCACATTGTGACAGCTTCTGGCAAAAAAAAGAAACAGCTGAACTTTGTGTGTGAGTCTGTATTTTGTTGTGTGTATAAGAGAGAATCAGGAGCTAATAATCTTTCAGAATCTTCAAGCCAACAAATATATTCTGGCAGAAGTTTTATATACATCTTTTGTATGGTTACAAAAGACACTATTTGTTGTGCACCAGACTCTTGGGCCTGGTTTTAGAGTTTGGAGTGTCAAGGTCCACTAACCAAATTGCCTTTATAGAGCGCACTTGATTACCTTGATAGCTTAATTGTAGCATTAAAATTTTACTTGCTACTGTGCTGGTGGTTTGTTTTGTCATATAGTGCTGGTCTTTGACCAAAATAAAGATTAGTTTACTAGTTTTGCTGTAGCAAAATTGAGATGGCATCATCTCTGTACCTGCAAGCTGTTTGAGCACCGGGGCAAATGCTGAGAGATGGAGAAGCGGAAGGGTCTTCAAATCCTGTCCCTGTCTCTCCCTAGCCTACTCTCTCTCTGTGTTTAAGAGACAAAATCAGGGGGGTCTGCAGGGTGTGATAAAAAAGCCAAGATGGAGTCTGCAGTGGTGTGGTTGAATCTCTGTTCATTTTTAAAATATGTGTTGCACATAAAGAACAGGCTTGCATTGCATTGTCACAGCCCCCATGTTGACTTTTTTGACCATGCCTTGCAGAGATTCCTGGATAAAACAGAACTTCCTCTCATTCTTTTTGTCTCTTGACTTTCTCTTCAAGAGGCAGTTTAGATAAAAACAAGGCTTTCCTATCCTATGTATTTCTAAATAAATTTACTTTTTAGTTCAAATATGATGAATGTCTGTTAGTATTCACTGATTGCTGGGCTGAGCCTATACTCTGCATCCAAGACAAGGATATTAAGAGTATTTTGTTTTTTGCATGGGATCTGCTGCTACTTAATTACTTGGAATCCCTTTAGCATTCTGCATATGCTCAGGAGTGCAATCTCCAGCAGGGGCTCCTGCTGAATTTAAATCTCCAGCAAGGATTTATTTATTTATTTGGCAGGGGGCTAAAGAAGCAGGTAGGAACTGCTGACAATCACTTTTCTATTTTTGCTTTTATTTGCAAAGGGATCAATTGTATTATAACATACTAGAATGTTTCTGTATAAAGAACTTGCATGCCAAGCAAGGCAAAGATAATCTGTTGTAGCAAAACTAGCAAAGCTACCTTGACATGTGATATTTTTATAGAGAGCTCTTCTAGTATAAAATTATGTTTTTTTTCCTAAAGTTTTTACTGATTTCTATTCATAATATTCAAGCTCTGAATTCCAGGTATATTTTAAGATTCTTTCTAAGTGTCAAATCTGAGATGTTTTAGCCTAATCTAATCATTTCCCCATAGCATACAGATAGCATATAGATCACTTTTAAAGAAAATTATTGCCCTGCACTTAAATTATGACAGACATGTAAGGCAACTCAAGAATCCAAGGTCTGGGCCTCATGACTGACCTCAACTTCCTTTTTCTTCATCTCCTTCAGCTTTTTAAGAAGTCCTCTGAAATCGGTGAAACCATATTCCATGCAGATCCTCTCAAAGTCTTTCTTGGGTACCTTGGAGAGGATCTCCAGCATTTCTTTTTCATCAACGATTTTTCTCTCCTTCTTTGGTGTGGGAAGCCCCCTATACAAGATCATTGAGGTTGTCATAAAACCACGGCTCTCTGAGTTCTTATCTGCAGCCCCTTCTCCCTTAGCCCCCAGTCAGAGATACAATTCCATCTTTAACTATAGGAGGAGGATAAAGGAAAGCCATTGATAATTTCAAAAAGAATTGTGACCCAAAACAGCTACCCAATTATTGTTATCTTTATTATCTCAGTGCTAACCCCTAAAACATCACGAAAAAGCCTCTTGAAGCAACCTGGTTCATGGAATTAGGTTACAGGCTCTTACCTGTGGCCCAGCTCTGTGGCAGCCTTGGCTGATCTCAAAAAACTAAGCAGGGTTGGATGGGTTACTACCTGAATGGGAGATTACCCAGCAATAGATGAAATTAGAAGTCCTTTTCCAGCACAAGGAAGCCTTCATGCCATTTTAGACAATTCCAATCAGTTTCCCCTTCCCTGACTATGTTCAGAACCACATGGATGAGTTCCTTGAGGCAGCAGTCAGAAACAGGAGAAGGGACCCCCTGGCTGATTTGGGACTTTGCTCTGACTTTGGAACACTGTCCTGAGAGAGAGAAATTCCGTTGCCTCCCAACAGTTTATAGTCTTTTCCAGACTTATTTATTTGCCCAGGCAGTCTAAGTTACCTTTGGATGCATTTTTTGCTATAGGCTTGTGTTTTTTGTTTTTTTGGTGCCTCTGAGTCAAAATTGACTCCTGGCAACTGCCTGGACGAGTCCCTGCAGTTTTCCTGGCAAGCTTTTTCAGAAGTGATTTGCCACTGCCTCCTTCCCAGGGCTGAGAGGGAGTGACTGGCCCAAGGTCACCCAGCTGGCTTTGTGCCTAAAGCGGGACTAGAACGCCCAGTCTCCCAGTTTCTAGCCTCCTGCCTTAACCACTATATCAAACAGGCTCTCTTTACCATAATTAGCTCTTCGTTTTATAGATAGGTAGTTTTACTATTTACTATTTAAGATGAAAGGCGGCCCAGTGCATAATTAACTTTGTGTGAACAGCCAAACTTTGCCCATTCTTTCTGTGACCTGGGAGATTGCAGTAACCTGGTATCAGCCCTACCAGGTAGTCCAGATAGGAAACCAAAAACCATGAGTACTAGCACTACTTTTATTGTAAGGTTACAGTAACAGAATCTTGCAAGTCTGAAAGCGCTTCCCCCCTCCCCTGTCTTTACTTTCCGGAGAACTAGGGAGGGTCCCTTCTGAGACACTTTCTCCATTCCCATTCCTTCAGTGGGCTGAGGTATCTCTATTCTGACCATTGTCTAGGCTGCGGCTGTTCCTCCTATCTCCCAAGTTTATTCTCACAGCCCCGTTACACCTGGGGAAATGGGGAAACTGGTGCAAACTGATAGGGGTTTGCCGGGAGAAGAAAGGAAATATGCTGGGTGCTACAAATCTGGGTGCTCAGGTTTGGTAAGTAGCCGAACCTAGGAAAAAGAAAAAGAGCCAGATAGCCCCAACCATATCTGCTTTTTGTAAAGTCTTAAAGATGTGGTTTCTTCCCAGACATGAGGACAGGAGGATTTGTGTGTCATGATTGTTTTGTTTGTTGAATTGCCTTGGCAGAATTTTCCGCACAAGTTTCATTATATTTCAAATTTTATGGTAAGTTTTTGTCTGTTTCTTTTTAACTGCATGCCCTATGATTAAAATACAATATACATACAATGGATGGCTATATAAATCAACTAGCTAGCTGACTAGCTAACTAGCTAACTAGCTAACTTACATTTCCAGGAAGGGAAATGTCTTCTTTCTTAACTCCACAATTTACCCACCGTTCTGTTGCAGCCCCCAAGAGGGGAAGATTGAGAGATTACCTTTCTTAAGAAATTGTGCTAACATTAAGTTTACTTCGCTAGAAGGGAGGGGAGGAAAGCGTCTCACCTTTTTTTCAGCATTTTTTTGAAATCCAGCTTTTCTTGGCCTTTAAAAAAGTCATGGAAAAAAGAAGGAGGATTAGTTCAAACAGCCAAGAATGTAAGAGAAGCAAGGGGTGGACGCTTTGGATATCCCATGGCAGTCTTTTCAACACATTTAGAATTGGCTGAGTTGGGGGGAGGCGGGTTGTGGCACAATTATGGGCCAGAGATCTGTGGTCCTTATTACATATTCCTCACGGATCATCCAGGTTCTTTATTCAAGGAAAAGCTACAGGGTTGATTCTCTTTTGTAAATGGGATATCATTTTTCTTTCCAACCATCTGGATTTATGCTTCGTACTTACTTTCAGTTATAATCAAGGACACTGTATAGATGAGGTCAGCATGCTTGTTGGAAACCACACACTTATAAAGGCCCGCATCACTATTTGTGAGGTTTTCTATCTGCAATGAAAAAGCAACACAGAGACCAAAATAAAGGCACCTTCAGTGCTCTGGAGGTCAAATGAGGCATACTCTCTATAGCCCTTAGGTAGTGGACATATTTTAATTCAGTAAAAGTCTTAATAAGATGAAAGAAAGAGGCTTTTTTTTTAAAAGGTATGATTTGTGTAGAGAACAGGTACACATGCAAGATTATCTTGTAAAAATGCATCTGAAACCATAGAGACAAAGGCAACTAGGGGAACCTTAATTGGGAAAATGGGATGAAAGTCACAATTGCACTTCCACCCTTTATCCATCCTCTGTTTCATTAAAAACTACTTTTGCATTTGCTGCAGAGAATTTTCCTCTGAGCTACAGAGAAGGAGAGGTGAGCAAAGGCAATTCCAAAGTAAAGCTACAGAGTAAAGACTTCAGTGGAAGATCCTGTGAAGAGCACATTGGAATAAACTCTGCAAGGAAGGTTATAGCATTTGATTCAAAATGTTGCAGAGTATGTAAAAGTAAAGCCAGAAACAAAATTAAAGATGATCCATGAAAGATAAGGGCTCTGAAGCTGTGTTTTCAAACTTGACAACTTTAAGATATATGGACTTCAACTTTCAGAATTCCCTAGCCAGCATGAAGTCTACCCATCTTAAAGTTGCCAAGTTTGAAAAAAACACTGCTCTAAAGCTTAGACTTTGATCTTAGGCAAAAGCTCTTAGTAAAGGTTGTAGCACTTTTCCTTTGTCTCTTTAACATCATGATGATTACAGTAAGCATATATTCAAAGCCTTCCAATGCATCTTTGGAAAACAAAACAAAATCATGATGATGGTGATGGTGATGATGATGATAATAATAATTTATAATTTTAAATATATTTTTTAAAAACTTCCTCACACTTAAAAAAGACTCTATGCAAATGCCCTTATTGAAGAACAGCCAATAAATGGGACCCTGATTTTGGATGTTGCCTGAAATTACAAGCTGAGCGCCTGGGGGAAGGCTTTTCCCTCATCACATGAATCTCTGCATGTGTGTATGCCTGTTCAGGGAAACTGAAAGAAGAAAAGCAATTAATGAAATAAATGTAATGTTAATGTAATGTTGAATATAACATGTTTTGTTTTGTTTGATTTGTACTGTTTTAGATCGTTTTAGTCTTGGCTGTCTGTGTGGTTTTAGGTTTTATCTGTTTCTATGGATTTGGGGGGGGGGGGTTGTACACCACCCAGAGTCCATCGGAGTTGGGAGGTTATAATAAATTTAAGTAATAAATAAAAAAATAATATTGAATGAAATGTTTCTCTTTAAATAAAGAATTTCATTTAATCTAACATGAACACTTTCCATGCTGTAGCTTTTCTTCATTTTAAAAAATGCAGTACCCAGGATTCACTAAATACCCTTATTCTGTCCCAAATTTTTAATCTCATACTAATGTAAATTGCAGGGTTGAAGATCACTATTGAAAATTAAAAGAGCATTATACTGTGAAGCAGAGAATGAAGCAAGAGAGAGAAGAAACTTTTTAAAAGCCACACATTTTTACCTTGAGGACATACTCTTTATTGATGCCATCAAAAAATGCCCTTGATCCTTCTTTCATTGGCAACCCATTTTCTCTTTTCCATGTAACACTGGGCTTGGGGTTACCTATCACTTTGGCTCGGAATATCGCTTTATCTCCTGTTGGCAAGCAACACAGAATGAGATTTGAATTATGTGCTGTTGAACAACAAATTACTTTGAATGTGCCAGGTTTGCACATTTGCCCCCAATTTGCAGGCTGCTTCAGGATTGGATGTTCTCACCTTCCTGTTTAAGAACTAAATGAGATCTCCAGGAGAGGTCATCCATCTGTTGGGGTCAGGTATCATCAGCATACTGATGATAATACCTGACCCCAAGATGTACATCCTCACTGGTACATCTTGACCTCTGATTATCCAAGAGATGCAGGCAAAGTCTCGTCCCACTGTCTGGAGGCTATTGGGGCCTGGATGGGGAGGAACAGGCTCAGGCTCAACCCTAGCAAGACTAAGTGGCTGTGGGGACTCCCAGAACTGGGAGGATCAGGTTTTAGGGACCTTCCACCTTTGATCAGGACTGGTGAGCAATCTGGGGATCTTCCTGAGCTCTCAGCTCCTGCTTGAGAAGCAGTGGAAACTATGGCCAGGAAGGCCTTTGGACACATTCAGCTTGTGCACCAGTTGTGCCCATTTCTGGATTGAGAAGCCCTCCTTACAACATTCATGCCTTAGTTACCACATGGGGGGATTTACTGTACTACAATGCACTCTATATGGGACTGCCCTTGAAGACCACTCAGAAACTTCAGCTGGTCCAGAATGTGACAGCAACAGCAGTGACAGGCAAGCCTTGCTATACCCTTGAAACACCCCTGCTAGGTGAGCTGCCCTGGTTGCCAGTTGCAGGTGCAATTAAAGGCACTAGTTGTTACCTATAAAGCCCTACATGGTATAGAGCTTAGCTATCTGAGGGACTATCTTTCTCCTGTAGTGTTAACCCACCCTGTGGGTTCCAAGAGAGTTGACTTAATTATTCCATCAATGTCGTGTAGTGGGACCTAGGAAGTGAGGCTACTCTGTCACAGCACCTGCCCTTTGGAACAGTATCCCCCCAAATATTTGAAGGCTCCCCCCTTGCCCACCTTCAAGTGATCCCTATAAATGTGCTTTTTCCCCAGGGCTAACAGGGTGTTGGGTGGTCCCTTTTCAGCTGGGGGAGATGTGGCTGGAGATTAAGCTATCCCTTGGATTTGATTGTTTTTATATGTTCTTTTAACTTGTGAAGCTGTCCAGAGTCGCTTAGGAGTCGGACAGCCTAGAAACTCAATAAACAAACAAATCAAACAATTTAGTATTCTCTACTGGCAGAAGAACAGTGGAGCAGTCTTTTCATATGACCAGCTCCAGCTTTTCATAGTGAGATGAATTTGGGATATTCAAATCAAACCTACAGCAAAATGTGGAGTGCTCCTGTCTGGGTGACTTCATTCCAACCCCTCCTTTCCAATTTCCTGTCCCTTCCCCTCCATCGACATTCATGCCCAAATTCAGCTCCTTTTGGGATGTAGAAGAGTTTCCATGGGGGGAGGGGGAATGCTGGAAATCTTGGTATTCTCAAAAAACTACTTATTCTCTCTTCTTGAACATAAATGTGGCAGAGAATCAGGCAGTTGTGGCCCAGTACTTCTGCAAATATTAAATTGGGGAATTGATATGGAGGGGGAATGAGAGGTTACCTTCAGTAACTGTTACTGGATGAGGCTTCTCCGTAAATTCAGGGATGCTCTCTCCTGGAGGGATGTCCACAGAATGAGAAACCATGCTGAAGGACTCTACAGAAGAAGAGGATTTCCTGGAAACCATTTCCTCTGCAGATAAAAGCAGGCATGTATCATACAAAATGACATTTTTCATTAATCTATTTGAGAATTAGGTCCACAAATATCTGCAGAAAGCAATAGCTAGAAATAATGGCTCCTGTTTTTTCCAACACTGGATGGCCCAATACCCAAGCACTAAAAGAAATAGGTGCATCATGATTCTAATAAACTTTAAAACAGATCTCACAGTTCAGTATTCACACAAATACTTTTTAAAAGTGAAAAAGGATCCCAGCATCCCTAGCCCCTTCCCTTTGAAGATATCATTATGTCACTCTTCTTCTCCCCATGGCCTCCATCAAAAAACAAATAGAGAGGACGAACATTATCTATTGGATTTATTCGCTGTTGATATAAGTGTGACACTCTCTGATGCAACACACACTTCCCAGCTCATGAAAAAAAGAACATCAAGGATTTGCGTGAGTCTGTGGCTTAACAATTAATTTTTAAAAACCTATGATCATCTGCATTCCAATTCTACCTCATAAGCAAACAGTTATATCCAATATTTTAGAAGTTCCCCTTGAATATAAAATCTTTAAATACCTAGGATTAATATATCTAGGATTTCAAATAAGCAATTCAATAACAATTATGGCGCTACCAAAAAAATAATTATGGCTCTATTAAAAAAAAAAAAGGACATGAAAAGTTGGAACAAGAGTTATCTTAACGTTTTAGGCCATAAAGCAGAAACCAGGATGATGTTATTCCCCAGGCTGATGTATCTATTTCAAATTCTTCCTGATAAAATTCTTAACCAACTGAAAAAACACCTTTTATTATTTTGTTTAAATCAAGGTACAATATAATAAAAATAAACATTTTATGCTTACTGCAAATTAAGGTAGAATGGGTCATTCCTCGTTTAAGAATATACTACCAAGCAGCTCAGCTAACCCAGAGTATTCCTTTTATAATGGAAGATCCAACAAAGGAATGGATTGAGATGGAGAATGCTCAGTTCTTGGGTAAGAATTTAAATCTGTTTTTTTCCCCTTCCAAACAGACTTTCATAAAACAAATGAACTCAAAAGTAGCTTTAGATAAGTAATGGGATGAATGTGGAGAAAGAGGTTTCCAGGACTTTTTTTAGGCATCTAAGTTTTAATCAAGTTTTAAGTTTTAATCAAGAAATATTCACACAATTGAAATCATATAGAGAAAAAGGCCTTTATAGAAAAAAGTATTTTTATAACAACACAATACTTCATAATTTGGACCAAGTTGAACAACAATTAGAACATAAAATGCCATCACTTTTGTATTGTTAAATCAATTTATAATTGCAAAATAAAAATAATGGAGACTGGTAATAGACATCTATCTAATGTTGAAAAATCAGTGTTCAATTTCTTTATAGAACCTAAAGCTATAATTTCAAAAATACATCAGGCCTTATTTGAAATAGATTTTGATGGAACTAACAATTTCTATGGCAGCCTGGGGAATGCTTATAAGCAACTCTACAGGAAATATATCTTTTTACGTCAGTGTCATCAAACTCCAATAAGAATGTTGTATAGATCTTATAAAGGTTGTAAACTGTAAGGGAACATTCTTTCATTTTTGGTGGGAATGTGATAAAGTTTCAGATTTTTAGAAGAAAGGATTTAGTGAAATATCATATATAACTAAACAGAAGTTTAGTTTCAGTTTAGTTTTGAATTTTCTCCAAAATTAAGTTTACTACATATATTTGATGGTCAGAAAAAGAATTACAAAGTGAAAGCTAATTTAATTTCTACTTTTAGCAGCCAAATTAATTATCATTAGACAATGGAAATATTTACTTATTTATGTATTTATTTAAATTTCAAATTTGGTCACTGCCCATCTCATTAGGAAGTGACTCTGGGCAGTTTACAGTAAAAATAAGAAATAAATATTATTTAAAATACAATAAGAGCATATGGTGACAATATCTCAGCAGATGGATGGTATGATAAGATTGGACTACAGCATTGCTTGAGAAAATTTCTGATAAAATCCATTGCTTCATAATGCAAAGTAGCAAATCATTATTCAACAAGGAATGGTGGGATTCCATTGTTTACAGTATATAAGAGATAAGTATCCTTGTAACAGTCGGTGTCAAAATGTCCCTTTGGTCTCTGTAATGTCATCTTCTCTTGCTGTAAAGTACAGTGGAACCTCGGGTTACGAACGCTTCTGTTAACGAACTTTTCGGGTTACGACCAGCTCCAGCTGCAAAATTTTGCTTCGGTTTGCGAACTCCGCCTTGGGATACGAACAGGATACGCGGCCATTTTCCCTCCCGTGACACGGTCCGCGGCCATTTTTCTGCCCCTGACACGTGGTCCGTGGCCATTTTTCCGCCCGACACGTGGTCCGCGGCCATTTTCCGCCCGACACGTGGTCCGCGGCCATTTTTCCGCCCCTGACACGTGGTCTGCGGCCATTTTCCGCCCGACACGTGGTCCGCGGCCATTTTCCGCCCCTGACACGTGGTCCGTGGCCATTTTTCGCCCCCGACACTTGGTCCACGGCCATTTTTCCACCCCTGACACGTGGTCCACGGCCATTTTTCCACCCGACACGTGGTCCGCAGCCATTTTCTGCCCCTGACACATGGTCGTAGGGAGGGGGACTCTCCCTCCAAGCAATAGCCACCTCCCTGTCCTCCACGCCAGAACGGATTAACGGTAATTACATTGAATCTTATGGGGAAATTTCCTTCGGGTTGCGACCAATTCGGGTTGCAACCAGAGTCACGGAATGAATTAAGTTTGTAAACCGAGGTTCCACTGTATATCATAAACAAAGAGAATTCCCTGCCCTATCTGAGATTGGAGTGGACAGAAAGGGTAATAATGGATGCATGACCTCAGAGTCTGCATGAAAGAGATTGATTTGGGACTAAGGCTTGATGATAGAGAGAAAGTAGGTATCACATAAATGTTCATTGGATAAGGGAATTCCAGGTCTAAAGAACAAGGGAGAATGGGTAATATAATTTATTATTTTTAATTCCATACTTGGTTTTATTTCTTGGTTTCTTTTGTAAGCTCACTTTCTTTTTGGGGATGGGTGGGGCAGGCAGGCACTGAAAAGCAGTCTAGAAATACCATAATAAATAAAACGAAGAATGTAAGGTGTCAAGAGACTTTCCAATGGCTTTGGGTGGCAGAATTAGAATGGTAATTGGCTTTTGCCAATCTGCACTATCAGTTTGTTAGGGCTGCACTGTGAGTAACAGACCATCACATTTGGAAAACATTAGGTTGAGGAAGGCCAAGGTAAACATAGTTGTGAATAACAGGTCCATATGCTAAGCCTAAAGTAAACAATAAGTGCTGATTATAGTGATACTCATGGGTGGTTATGAAGAAGAAGTTCTACCTCCTTTTCTGGAACATAGATACAACCAACTTGTCTAGATTAGTGGACATGGAATTGATTAATATAACTGTATTCAGTTCCTTCTTTAAAAACAGCCATACCATTTCTGGATATTCTGACCTTCTGGAGATAATTGTCCTACTACTTGCCTTCCGAGATGTTGGTTTCCTCAGTCATATGCTGCACTGAGCTGGAGCCAGAACCCCCAGTGGAGTGATGTTTCTGGATGTGAGTTTCCATCTGCATGACTGCAGTTGCCATAATGAGTGACTCTGATGTTTTTGCAGGATACAGAATTTATAAGAGCTGTGGAAAGGGGAAAAAAAGACATTTTACTCATTCAGAATAAGCACTGATTCTCTTTCCATTGGTCATGATTTAAACCCATGTTGGGGGATAGGGTGGTGCTGATGAGGTGATGGACAAAACAGATTGGCCTGATTTTAATCATCAGAGCCATCATCAGCTAGTTTTTAATTGCACCTTCTTATTCACTTCTAATGAAAATAATACAGTAAAGGGCTACACAAGGGAAAACTATCACCTACTTATGAACGCTTAAAACTTCCTTCCCCAACCTGTTTTCCTTTAAGATGTAAGAATTTGAATTCCCAGAATTTCAGCCATGATGGTCTGTTTCTGGTGAGGCTGGGGAACTGACACCTGCAGCTTGCAGGGACATAGCAGTCAAAAGGCAGCTGGATGTGGGATCCAGACTGCCCATAATTTTCTCTGGATAAAAGAGAGATCTTGAGATTACCCTCATGCATTCCGGACAGCTGGTTTTTTTTCATTCATTCATTCATTTTCATTTTTTGGTGAGTCAGCAGCAGAAACTGCTGTTTTTGCAGCCACTTACAATCAGCTGGGAGTCATGGGTTTCATCATGCTCTGAACTGTTAATGTAGCCTTTTTAAGGACTCAAAGTTCACCCAAACTTCATCTTTTTAATCACCTTGGAGTTTAATTTTTTTTCTTACTGTTTCATTATGATTGAAAAACCTTCAGAGCTGCAAGTTGGACATTCACTGGGTGAGTGCTCTTCAATACATTTAAAAAGAAAGAAAATCACATGTTTCCAGCTTTGTAAGACCTTTATTTTTTGTAATATATAACAAAAGGGGAAATATAGTGTTGTTCTTTGGAAAGTTTTTAAACACTAAGGATTTGGATGAAATAGATTTAACGAAAGAGTTGGAAGTTAATTAAAAAGATCCTCTTGTGTGGGAAAGAACTTTATGTTTACTTTTTGACCTGGTAACAAAGCCTTGAAGGTTAATCACTAGAGAGCACTAGATGGCCATCTTAAAGGAAACATTTTTTTAAATTGGCTCAAGAAATCCTAGGAATATTTAACCCAATACTGGACCCAAAAGTTGCTACTGAAGAGAGCCAAGTTCTTTGAAAAATAACTGAAATGGATTTTAAGGTGGACTTAAAAATTATAACTTATAAGAAAGAGATGGAAATATTGGATTTATAAATGGAATAGGACGATCATTTGTACATTAAAAAAGATACACAAATAATATACCAAAAGAGGGGTGTGGATTACCCATTTAAATGGGAATATAAGAGACCTATAGGAGTGGCTGAATTGAAAATGCATATGGATTTCAAGGATTTTGGGAGAAGAGACAAGAATAATAGAAGAAGACAGATGTTAGAACTTTATGGGATTCAAGGATTGATGAGAAGAAGAAGAAAAATATTTTAAATCATTTGATTATGGTTAAGTAATGGTTTGTTATTTTCGTGGTGCTTAATGGTTACTTTAACTGGATAATTCTTTTTTTGAATGTCCAATTGGATGTAATGGATTAGTTTATAATAGCTATGTTATTATTTTTGTATACGAATAAGGGATTATTATTCTTGGCAATGCTTAATAGTTTTATTAATGGGTTTAATTTTTTTGTAATGTTTAATTATGGGTTTTTGTAATGTTTAACTGTCAATTGGGATGAGTTTTTGATTATTAAGAGAGGGATTGGGGGATTATGTTTAAATGGAAAGGGGGACTAAATGCTTATGTTGCTAGTTATTTCTATTAATCTTTACACCTTTTGTTGATTAATAAGGAGAGTTGAGGATTTAGAGATGGGTTTATAGAAAATGGGGTGAAGTATGGAATGAAGATGTATTTAGTAGTATTTTAGGAGACAGTGATAAGTTGTTAAAGTTGAATATACTTGCTAGGGATGAAAGGGGAAGTTTCTTCTTATTACTTCTTTGGGTGGGGGGATTTTTTCTTTTCCTTTGCACTGTCCTTTTTTAAAAAATCTATTTTTGTATTTGATTTTTGTATTAGTTTTATATAATCTTCAATAAAAATTACTTTAAAAAAAGAATTTCAGCCATGACCATGCAGACTAGGGAGTTCAGGGAGCTGAAATCCTAACTGGAAGGCACCCAAGTTAGGAAGGATGGCTCAACCTATCCCACATCTTCAGCATGAATGTTCCTGTGATGGACAACAAAGGAATAAAAGCAATACCAGTCAGTTGACAAAATAACGGAGACAAAAATAAAAATCATTCATACATACATATATATATATATATATATATATATATATATATGGAAGGGCTACATTTCTGAAAAAGATTGGACTACCCAGAACACAGGGGGAAGGGAAAATATGGTTTGGCTTAATATGGATGTATAATTTTAAGAAATCTTGGTGAACTTGTGAAATATCAGATGACTGGAGATGGGCAAAAGTTGTCGTTGTCTTTAGAAAAGGAAGACCCAAGGAACTACAGACCAATATGTAGGACATTAATACCTGTAACAATTCTAGAGCAGATCATGAAAGGAGCAACGTAGCAGAATTGGCTAACCCCATAGGATCATAGGCCAGAGATCTCAACTCTCCCAGAAACCGTCCAGGTCTTCCCATCGGGTCACTATCTCCCGCTTTGGGGTAACTGCTTGGAGTTTCTGTTGCTACCAGTTGTCTTCTGGGTAGTGCCACATCTGGCAACCTTCCCCTAACCCAGCATATGGGATAGAGAGGGCTTTCACAACCTGTGCTGCCTTTCTGATGATTAAAAGACTAAAAGGTAAACAACTGAAATAATTTCAAAAATGCTACTTCCTGGGCTCATAGTAATATCATATGTGACTGCAGGTGTCAGCCCTTCCTTCCAATTCTTGGAAGACAGGCCGATTCCAGCACGAATAAACAGAATCAAACTTATTTAAAAAGAAGAAAACATAAAATATAAAAGTTCTGAAAATTACAAAATAAGGTACAATGTTCCAGCAGACCACAAGATGGTCTCCTACAAATGAGTATTTTCTCCCTGTGCATTAAGAGATTTTGCAATCTAATATTAAATACTACCAGAAGATTATAAACAGAATTCATATCTTTCTGCTCAGCCTGCAGGATGGAATGTATGACTGAGGCACATTTGTACAGAAAAAAAAGGACACTATATTTACACAGTACAAAAAAAGAGAAAGAGAGAGAGAGAGAGAGAGAGAGAGAAAGAAAGAAAGAAAGAAAGAAAGAAAGAAAGAAAGAAAGAAAGAAAGAAAGAAAATTAATCCTAACACAAATTTCTGACTAGACTTGTTATCTATTACTTCAGAACTAGAATTCCCTTGAAAACAGATGTTCACCTGTCTCAATTACTTGAACATCTTCCATACAAAATTCAGATGTCTGGTGACAGAATGAGATTGCATTCTCATCTGGATAGCTTAGAAGAGTGTGCAAAACAACAGAGAGAAATGTAAGGCATTATATTTAAGGAGGAAAATATATAGGGCACATATAGAAAATGGGGGCTTGATGGCTTAGAAGCATTACATTTGAAAAGGACTTGGGTATGGTCACTAACAAGATAAACATAAGTCAGAAGTGTGAGACAGCTAGTAGAAGGGCTAACACAGTTCAGAGGTACTTTAGAAGCAGCATTGTGTCAAAGACCTATGCAGTCTTTGTTCTCCTCTACTTTGCACTGGTGAGATCACATACGCAGTACTTTGTATAGTTCTTGGTACCACTTTTCCAAATTGAGAAAGGTTCAGATGAGATAACAAGGATGATCATCTTTGGGATTTGAGAAGAAGCCCCATAAGCACATGCTGAAGGAACTTGGGAGGTTTAGTCAGAACAAAAGAAGACTGAGGGGAGACATGCTACCAGTACAATATTCAGCTATGTGAAACTCTGCCATAGGGAAGATGATTGGGAATTATTATCCATTGCCACAGAAACTAAGGCTAGGAATAATGGGTAAAAGGTGTAGTTACCTAGATTTCATTTAAATATAAGGAAAAAGATCTCTGATGAGCACTGTACAAAAGTGGAACACATGACCTATGGAGCATCCTTATACCCTCTATAGAGTTTTTTAAAAATAAGCTGGCCAACCATCTCTCAAGGATAGTTAAATGGTTTCCTGGCATATTGTGAAGGGTTGGACTGGGTGATCCTTATGTTCCTTTCCAACTCTGCAATTGTATGATTCTATGATAGTTAGCAAGTTTGAACTTTAATCAGAAACTGTATAGAATGATCACAACTGTATTCTTTTCTCAGCCCTAGTTCACAGCTTCTTTCTCAGATTCCTCCTCCAGTCCCACCTTTTCTTTTAAAGGACTCAACTTTTCTCCAAATAGAGAAAAGGAGTGAGTATCTCTTTGTGTGCATGACAGAGAGCCATTCCTCCTGAGAATATGTATTCTGCATCTGGGTAGCCTGTGAAAGACTGTTTTGATGGCCTAAATCACAATAATCAGTCTGTAAACAACTTGGAAACAATGCAGTAATTAAATGAAGTCAGTGCAGATTTGTCAAGAACAAGTCTTGCCTTATCGTATTATTCAATCAGGTGACTTCCTTAGTAGATTAATGGAATGTTGTAGATTCCATTAAAATATATTCCTCAAAAAAGCCCTTGACAAAATATCCATATCATTCTGATTAGAAAGTATAGACTGGGTGACATGACAGTAACATGGAAACACAGCTGGTTTGAAAATCATACTCTTGGTAAATACCCAAAATAATGGTATAAAATTAAACAGAGACAAAGCTCTTCACTAGGAAACAAAAGTTAAATGCTCAGATACAGCATGAGGAGTACCTGGCTTGATAACAGTACTTATGAAAAATATGGTGTTGTAGTATTTGATTACAAATTGAATGAATCAATAGTGTCACATGCCTGCAAAAAAAAGGTTAAAAGCAATTTTAGATTGCATTAACAGAAGTATAATTTCCAAATCACAAGATATAATAGTTCCCCTACATTCTGCACTTATCAGATTCTATCTCAAATATTGTATCTAGTACTATACAACTCAAGAAGGGTTCAGGCAGACTGAAACAGATTCAGTGGTCAATAAAGATTATTATGGGACTAGAAGTTAAGTGTTATGAAGAATGATTAACGGAATTGGGAATGTTTAGTCTTAAGAAGAGAAGACTGTGGTGGAATACAATGGACTCTTAAAATACCTGAAAGAATGTTACCCAGAAAAAATGTTTTCTATCTTTTCAGAGTTTACGATGTGGAATAATAGATTCCAGTTACAGGAAGGGAGATCTCAGTTGAAGGTTAGGAAAAATTTCCTACCAGTAAGAGCAGTTCAATAGTGGAACCAATTACCCTGAGAAGTGATGGATCCCTTTCACCAGACTAGTTCAAGTGGAGGATAGATAGCCATCTGTATGGGATTTGGAATGTGCAGGTGATTGAATCTGATGGCTTACACCGTCTTTTCCAACTCAACAAATATCTGGTTTTATCGTGATGTAAGACAGCCTGGGTTCCATCAAGGGTGTATCATAGTCTGGTTGGAACTGACAATAGCAGTTACATTTTGTATCCTGTCATTTAGATGCGATAGGTGAGCTGGCTTATTTATTTTTAGTCTCTAACTTACCTTTCCAGGGAGAGATGCCAAGTATATCTTTCATTAAGCTCTCAAAGAGCTTCTATGGCAACACTGCCATGTAGATTGCTAATGGAAGCTGTAACTGACGTGAATGCTATCTATACGTGCAAGGCATTGGGTGCAGCTAATGACTTGCCTATTACAGCTGTCCCGTGGAACCCAGCTGAAGCCTTTCCCCTGGACTTCATGTGATGATTGGCCTAGAGCCTTTTAGATTTCACCACTGCCAGATCCTCTTGATACCATCACTCCACACAAGTAGAATTTCCTTTAAGTTGCTTCAATTTTCCAACAGCTTCAAGACTGATGCATCTGCTGAGGTGGTCTGTACCTCAGTCCATGAAAGCTTATGGCATAATGCATGTGTTAGCTCTTGAGGTGCTTCAAGCCTCTTTGGTGGTATTTTTGGGTGCCACAAATTAACATGGCTACTCCTCTGGAAACATTTACAGAAGAACATCATCAATTTCGTTACTTACTGTGTATTCTTTCCTAATGCAGAGAAACAGGGAGGGAGCAACCTACCCATCTCCAAACTAACCAGTTCCCTTTTATAGTAACAGTATAGCAATAATGTCTATTTGAAATTCCATTTACCTTAATACAGTGTGACCCATTGGTAAGAATACATCAAATTGGGGTGTATATTCAAAGGAAAGAAAGAAAAAAACACATCTGAAAGCAATGAGAACAGAAGCATTTGTATGACATTCTGAGTGCAGCAGGCAAACAAAATAATGCACATACAGTACCTTTCCTTTTTCTGACTGAAAAGACCACCGATGGCCACTGTTTTGAGAGAGATGTTTCTGGAGCATCAGTGAGCTCTTCTGAGTTCTGTAGCAGATGTGAGCTGGCTACAGTGCCTCTGCACAGCCTGGGAGAGAGCTGGGTCCCTCAGCATATCTCAAAAATGGCTCTGCGTAACTGAAACTTTAAATAGACACTGGCCCCTTGTGGGCTATGTGGTTACATGCATTTCTGCAGCTTCAACAGTTTTACTTATTTAGAGACAGTGTTACAGAGGCACAACTCAAGGACACAACAGTAATTAAAAGTTAAATGCAACACGTTCTCAGAGAGCAAGTCTTAATGTTTAAATATATATGTGTGCATAGGTGTGAGTTTAGCTTAGTGCTTTCTTTAGTTTCCCCAAGATGGTAAAGTGAAACATCAGTCATGCAAAATCACACATGTGAGAATAAAGTATTTGAAAATGACTCCCCTTTCTTTCTCTCATGTTTACAACATTCACCAACATAGAAAAATATTTCAAGAGAGGCTGAAGTGCAAGATGCGTGGAAAAGCTGGAGGAATGTATCAGAAAAGTTCATGAGGTTAAGATACAGTATATCATTTATCTATGTGTGAATGTAAAGGGGTTAAACACTGTGACAATTATGTAATCGCCATATTACCTGTGCACGTATAAAGCAAAGTGTCGCTATAAGGTCTGTGCAACTTAACTGCTTTTAAATCAGTCTCACTTGTTTAATCTATGATCGTTTCCCTATTCCTATTCAGTAATTCTCCCTTTCAAAGTTGCTTGATTTTAACTTTTACCCTTGTGCAGGAAAACTGTAAGCACTACATTTCAGTTCAGCTGGTTTTGACCACTATCATCTTCAGGGCCAGAAGTGTTAGAGTCAAGCCCTGACTAATTCAGTGATTCTTCCAAAAGGGTGATAGAGACTTCACTGGCTCAACGCATCAGTGTTAAGAAATGTTTCTAAGCATAAAGGTAGCAGTTTCCTCAGGATATCTTTGTACATCAGTGCTTGCCCACGTGTGCCTTTGTGTGTGGTATGCTCTTTTAATAGTCATTTATCATCTCTAAACTCCTTTAAAGCTGGGTAGGCAATTGCTTTGGGCTATGAGACCCGCCTTAATTTTTAAGACATCTCACAAAATGGTTGCTATTATGGGAATGCCTGGGACCAGGCATCTATTTGCTGGAAGATGAGAAGGTGAAGATCTTTCTTACCAATTGTTCTAAATCAGAATCTAAATCTAAAATTAGAGGACTCAGATGCCAATTAACACAAAGAAATGTCACGTGCCCCCACCTTTATTGTATAACATGTCCCATAATGGTTGCTTCCAGATTTCTTCCTGTAAACATTACAGCATTACTTGCAGACGTGTCACATTTTATCAGTTCCTTCCCTGTGACTGTATTATCCAAAGGGACAATTGAGATAGAAGAACATCAGAAGTTGGAAGTAAAGTAGGGTCTTTCTGATCTGACTTGTTCATACTTGCATGTTACAGTTACAGGGCAAAAATCATCCATATAAAATATTTTTGCACCTGAGTATCTCCCAGTGTAGTCTCAAACTCCTCCAAGAAAAAATCTCATTAAATATTTTGCAAAATTTCCTGTGAGATCTCATGTAGCATGCATGCATGCATTTATTGACTGATTGATATCTTGCTGAATCAACAAGGAATAGTACTTCTCAAGACTTTATCTGAGCAAACTCTCCATTATTCTTGTTTCATTTTTGAGGCAACTGAAAATATATTTCAGTTATTCTTCTGAAGCAAAGCAACCCCGATCCATCAATTCTCTTGAAAACAAGAGAGTAGTATATTAATAGCAAGTGTTCTTTTAGGAACTTTCAGAAGACCGAGTTTTGACAATGAACATCTTGGGTCTAATTGTTACATAAAGTTCCCTTGCAAGATACAGCTTCTTTATTTACTGAGTGTCTTATCAATAGGGCATTGTGTATCAGTGTGTTGCTCCTTTACAATAATCCAGAATTCTTTTGAATTCTATCTTATGATGGCATCCATACACATTCATTGTGGTTCTTGCATTTTACCACAGCACAAACATGCCCTACCAATGTATTTTCTGTCATGTACTCTTGATGTGACCTTCATCTCATGTGTTACCCATAGCTGAGGAGCCCTAAAGTAGGGTATTTTCACTTTACAGAGGCATCAAGCCATAATAGTTTCGCCAGGCTTGCAAGATGATCTGCTTCACTGACAATCAGATGATCTCTAAGGGGATGGGAGCAGCCCAGCACATATAGACTACTTTAAGCTGGCACAGCCACTCTCATCTGGTCTCTTGGCATTGTCTTCTAGGACCCTTTTTCCTTGGATAGCTAGAAAATCAGAGGCCTGGATTAGCCTGAACAGCAGCTGACCTGTGGTGGTGAAGGTGGCTGCACAGTGAAACTGCTTTTCGATGCAACACCTGTCAGCTTTTGGGGGGCTGCTTTTAAACACGGGTTTAACACTTCAACTGATGTTTGGTGTGGAGGGAGAAAAGCAAAGCTGGGAGAATCCACCAATTTAGTTCCTTATGTGCCCTGCAAACAGTAAGGACAGAACAATTTGCCAGCATCATGCCTATACCAGGAGAGAGAACACCAATGGGGGAGATCAATTCTGTTGCAGTAAAATTTTCTGCCAGCTCAAGGACTAGTGGATAGCACTTCAACTCTCGCTGTTTCAGAGATGAACCTAAGCATTTTTGGATGCTCCACTCATATTTGGAGTTGGAACCTCAGATGTTCTCTATCTTTTTTAATATGAAGAAATCAAATTACTACTTCTGCCTTTGCTCAGTGGATATTTACTGCATATCCTTTATGCTTCTTTTTTTAGCTCCTAGAGCATATTTTCCTCACGCTGATTTTAGCAGGAAGCCTAGATCACTATGCAACATAGAAAGAACTCCTGAGCCTTCTCTGTGTCAGATCCCTGGGGATGGCTTACCACAGAAAGATGTTACCTTATAAGAGGAATGGAGAAGTCTTGGAGTTGCCACTGGGACTTGAACTTAATTCAAACATAATAAAAAAACTTTGACTCAGACAAGCATTACAACTTCCCAGAGGAGACATCTTTTATACAAGGCATATGTTGCAACAGGACTTGCCTCCCCCCAAGTTCTGAGATGTACTCCTATTAAAAGATAGGACGGGCATGCTCCCTCCCTCTCACACAGCATTCACTCTCAAAAGAAGCAATACTCCTTCCCCCCTTTTCTCAAGTAGGTCCATTGCTCTTAAAGAAAACTATGGTCCACGAAGATTCTGGGCAAAGAACAGGAAAACAGCACAACATATAGAAGAGATGATGAGCTCATTTTTCTATGTACAGATTTATACCTTTCAATATCCTTTCTAAAGGGCAGTGAGCAGAACTGTGCCTTTTATTTTACCCGAGGCTGTACTGTAGGCTTGAACAAAAGCCTCTTCAATTGCTTTCTTGAGGATCTCCAATATATAAAACCCCCTTTTCACAGCAGCTTCACATTGGGATGATTGACCAATCCAGATTCTAAAATCCCTTTGTTGGCCAGGCACTATCAACTGAAACCCCATTAACAAATACACACACATACACACACAAAATGTTATAGTAATATATAATATATATTAATATATGAAATGAGAATTACTTGCCTCAATGTACAGCCCTTTATATTTATTTACATTGAACCAAATTTGTCATACCGAGTGACTTCTTAAACCTTTTTACTGTGTTTATTTTTACACCAAATATTTTGTATCACATCCCTCCATTGCAAGAAGTGACATTTCTTCTACTTTTTGCTTCCTGTTCTTTAATTGATATAGATCCACTGGAATTCAGTCAGGGATAAGAATAAAACTTTGACTCAGACCAGCATGATGACTCCTCATAGAATAAATCTTTTTTAGGACACATACGTTGTGATTGTAATTGCTTTTCCTTCAAGTTCATAGATGGAGATTGCATACATGCACACACACATTTTCTTACTCTATGATTTCCAAGTCTACTCAGCAGCCTTTAATGAAGGGATTTTGTTGATGAGGAAGAGGCCCAGCTAACTTCAGGAATATATAATTTGTGGAGATTCAGACAGAGGCATTACATGTAAGAGCTTGTTACTCTCTTTTACAATTTTACTTACTAGCACTTTTTAAATTACTTTACTGTACTTTTGTACTGCCTCAAAGAGGAATTCTATATCCTTGCTTTGAACTGAATCATGGCTTGGTAAAGTAGGATTAAACTGTGAGTTAGGAAAGTGAAGAAGCATTATCATAAATATATCACTACATAACAAACTCCTCCAGACTGACAATACAACAACTAGAATTATAATTTTATTCTTGGAACTGATCCAGGGACCATGAAGTAAATTCTACCCACTAAGTCTCTGCAACAGAAAACCCCAAAATAATTTCCCCTTCTAAAACATCAAAGAATGCTATACCAAAAGGAAAAATTACAAATAGATTCCATATTTTCCAGTAACTGTTTGCTCATTTCTTTATTCCAACAGCAAATCTTAGCAGCTAATAGATATTATATGCCATTTTAAAGCTTTAACTATATGTAAACCATGTGGCTTGAGTTTTTTAGCTGCTTTTCAAATACTTGCACTTTATTTTCTGCTTTTCAGTTAACCTAAGAAAGAATTGGCCTTCTATGGATTTTTTTCTTTCTAGCCAAGATGGCTATCTTCACTTTGTGTTTTTGTTTTACACCGACACTACAGTCACTACACTTTGTAGGACTGAATATTTTCAACAAGGAAATGCACAAGGCACAAAACATGTTTTTCAGTATGAATTCACTTGAATCCTTTAATGCAGAGGCCCAGAAGATTTTATGATATACACAGTATCCGGTAGTTTAAAATGTAAAAACAATCATTCAGAAAAAAGGCAGAAAAGTTAGTTTTCAAGCTTAGTAAACATACATTACAGACTTCAGCAAGACATCTATCAAAGAGTTTCACATTGTATTTGGATCTAGTAGCAAGGTTTTTTTCTTTTTAAGTAGCAAAACTGACAATGATGTTTTAAATTTTTGGAACAAATGAAGCTACTGATTTTATTTACAGTATAAACAGGCCTTTTTTATTTTTAAAGTGAAGATAACACCCTGTCACATATTGAAGAAAAGCAGTATCTTAGTTTTTGAATGCAAAATAAAGCAATATGAAAGTAAAACTATATATATTTTTATATGTATAAATAAATATCTTCTACTCTGAAATTCCTAATCTTCTCAGCTCTGGAATACATGTGATTCTGATCAGAGTTCTGTTGGTCTTTGTCATAATGAATGATCCTGAATCCTCATTCTTCTGCTGCTGCTCTAGTGATTTGTTTTTCATACAAACTCATGACATGGTGGACAAACTGATACTGTTCACAAGTCTGGATCATTCCTCCCCTGGAAAGAAAAGCAAGGAAGAATTTTAAAAAGAAGATTTGCAAGTTGATATTTCTGGTTTTATTTCTAGAAAACATATAGAGAACTAATGGAAATAAGACCAAATATAAAAGGTCACATTTAGAATCCACTTAGGGAGCAGGCACGTTTTAGAGCTAGCCCTACTGGCTTCTCATAAAAAGGCATTCAGAAGGAAAGTGATTTCAGTCTGTTTGTTCGGTATAGTTGGATGGCTAATGAATTTTGAACAGCTCAAAACAGTAGAAATAAGATGTTAGGTTATAGAGCTGTTTGGAAAATGTTTAATGCTGCACTTGAGAATAGTTATAACCAAAAAGAATGGACAAAAGTAAAATTGAACTACAGCTCTTAAATCATTTAGAATTTTATTCAGAATAACCATTATAAAGCCCATTATAAAATAATCATTTCAATCTGCAAAAATGTGGGAGGGAGCGAGTTTTGTTTTCAGCTCCCTATCCTTAAATTAAGCTACCAGGTACATATATATTCCAACTAAAGTCTTTTTCCATATGTGCTAGGCTTTCTATGTCCAGAAGGTTACTATTTCTTGAGCAAGCATTCAAATACAGGGTTTTCTACCCTTAGGCTATGGTGGGGTTATAACAGAACTATGCTATACAA
Source organism: Python bivittatus (assembly GCF_059951505.1). NCBI lineage: Eukaryota > Metazoa > Chordata > Lepidosauria > Squamata > Pythonidae > Python > Python bivittatus. The sequence goes on from NW_028277075.1 coordinate 59,648,616, forward strand.
TTATTACCTATGTATAGACCAGTTTTTGATGACTATTGTAAGGAGGAGCTGACCTTTCAAATTCCTGTAAATATAAGGAACTCTCTTGGAGGTAAGCTTCTCATTGTGTCAGGGATGACTCAAGTTATTCTGCTGCCAGAGGCAAAGGATATTGGAGTGCTTCTTCCTTTCCGTGAACAGACACCAGTAATTTAATTTTATTTCAACACTGGGAATGCATTAGAATCCTCCTCCATACCTGAAAGCAGCACAGTAGTTTAGTGAGCAGGCTAAGCTCTCCCTCCAAGATGGGGGATGCTTGGGGTTTAGAAGGAATGGCTAAAGATCTGACAAGGCTGCCGCTAGTCTCAGCTACCCACCTCTTGCTCCTGCCACCTGAAGCAGTCGCTTCACTCTGCTTGAGGGTAGGGAGATGTATCCTTATTTGCATATCAAGGTGGATGAAATAGTAACCATCTTCTAGTTCAGGCCTGAGTGGGAAGCACTGAAATAGCATTTCTAAACTTTGCACTGAGCTTTTTCAGGAAATATACTTGAAATTCTTTAGACACCCATATGGATGGTAAGTACTAGCAATTAGAAACAACTAATATAAAACAAAATGAACACTCTTTCCTCAGTTTAAGAAGTGAGATCGAGGACATTATAGCACTAGAATTCCCCTCACCAAGAGCAGGCTTGAGTTCAGAAAGTGTAGCATGCAGCTATATAGAAATTAGTTTCTTGTCATGTGCTATAAAGAATTTTATTGTGAAGTTATTGGAGCCTCTTATGTGTTAGCTGGAGGGCAGAACCGAGGAGGGAGCTGCAAGCTAGCTCAAGTATCCAAGGGGGAAAAAAACGTGTGTGTGACAATATTATCACACAAATGCTATGTCTTAGGTACTTGGGCCAGATGTTGGAATACAAGTACATAATGGTAGCATTTATGTGATAATGTGATTACATACATGTTGTCATTTGGACATCTCTGTGGTTTGTTGTGGACACTGCTACTGGCATTATGTACTTTATTTACTACATTATTCCATTTGTATACTGTCACAATTTAATCATGACTTTCAGCAATTAATGTAGTCTAATAGCATTTAAAACATCCATGTAAGTACAGGGAAGGAGGAGGAGGCAATAAACATAAGAAAATTCAATCACCATCAATGACAGAATACAATACACACAGCTGCATAATCTCAGTTTATAAATGCTCTTCAGAAGAACTTGCTTTCAAGCGTTTTTCTAAATGAAATCAGGAAGGGTGAAGCTCTTATAGTTGAAGGAAGCCAAGAAAAGTATTCAGAGATTAAGTTTATATCTGGCCTTGCTCTCAAAAAATCAAGTATTATGACTTTCCCCCCTCTAAATGAAAGGAAAACACACTGTCTTTTAAAATAACCAAACAGCAAAAACATAGTCATGTTATTAGATGGGATTCTTGGGGCTGCAAAAAAGTGTTTCTGGGGTCATAAATATGAAGTCTCAATGCTGAACTTTCCAGAGTTTGGGAACGCCCATGCATATCTACTATGACTTACTGTAGATGTATTCCCAGTATATTCAATGTTCCTGACTCCCTACTAAATATGTTTAAAGGCTCACAGGTGTTGATAGAAGTATTCCTACATAGGTGTAATGAATAAACAAATGGCAGACTGTGATGATGTTCTGTGGGCCCCTGGAAGATCCAAATCCCTTGAGAGTGGCATTGCAATTAGATCTGTTCTTCCCATCTCGTCTGCTCTTGTAGTACTCTGCAGCTGTTGTTTCTGCTTCTGATTTACTTGGGAAGAATCCAGCAGATTACATTCTTTAAGTGACATTCTGGCTATAATGTCAATCCCCACCCTCCAAATGGAGTTGCAGATCTTTGGTATAGATAAACAAATTTAAAATATATTCATTTTCTTTACATACATAGAGCCAAATTTGTTTTGTCTATTTAATATGTTATTTGTCTAACACAGGCCAGGTTTACTTTGCAGAAAGTACCACCGAGTTAACTAACACAGAAGATTAAGCTTTAAGTTGGCAACTAATTGTTCTGGAAATAATGTTGACTGAACTCATAAATGGAAAAAGCCTAAGTAATTCATTCTAAGATTAATTAAAAGTCCATTTTAATTCTCTGTGTTCTTAAACAATACAAAAGAGAAATAAAAGGAATAAAATTAAGTGGAATAAAACCAGTGCTATTCAGAAAAGTTTCAAAATTCAAGAATCAACACTTTCTTAAAACTATGTTTTGCAAACAAGTCACTAACTTTTCCCATGCAAATGATTTGTACATTCACAACTTTATTCTGAAACCAATATCTGTTTACATATTATGAAGAAATAAATGTTATTGAGTGCTGGATTAAGAATGCACCTTTCCACAATCTGATGCCTCAAAATATGCTGGATTATAATTCCCATTATTCCCAACCAACCTGGCCAAGACATCTGGGAGGCATCAGTTAGGGGAAGGCTACACTAGACTTGGTTTTAGCAGAAAAATTATCTTACCTGTCTAGTCGTAGTTGGCATGTTGTTCTAAGTATATCAACCACACCTTCATTTTTCCACTGTTTGCAGCAAATGCTGGTAGCAATAAAGCAGCCTGTTCTCCCAATCCCTGCACTGGCCGGAGAAAGTAATAGAAAGTGATGACAAAGATCTTCCAAAAGATAGGGCGTTGTTTAGAAAACCTTGTTTGTGTCTTTTCCGCCTGGGACTGAGTTCATGAGCTTCTTAAACAAGACCACAGGGGGTTATAGCACCATGAATGGGTTCAAAAATCAAAGAATCAAAGCAGAAAAATGAACTTATGGCTCTTTAGCCCTGCCATGTATTCTCAAATTTTAGGAAATGATTATTTTTATTTCAGACAGTACTGGTTGAGTATAGGAACAGAAATCTTTACTAGATTGAAACTCTTTGCTTACGCAAAGTGGTTTCTTCTCCATGTGTACAAATGTGGTGGTCTTCTGACTTCTCTCATATTTTTCTTTGGCCATAAACTACTGAGTAAGATAGGTGTATGGTGGGGGGCTGTTATTCTGGAATATTTGGGAAGCTGGATAGAAGTGCTCTCCAACCCATAGACTGAATGTGAATCAGGAATGTGAAAAGACACTTTAATGAGCTTATGTTTTCTTATCTGGTTCTAATTTATGGGACAAAAAAGCAACAGAATAAAATAAAACGCTTCTACCATTGGCCCAGAATTATTTTAGTAAAAGGTTAGCATTTTTATTGGATAAAATGGGTACAATGCCAGAGAGATGTTATGTGAGGAATCTGGTTTCTGTCAGATTTTATATGTCAACATGTCATTTTAAATAACAGAGGAAGCAGCTAACAATTACTTCATGGTCCAAGAGATACTCCTATTTTGCAAGTCTTTAGCTCTGCTGAAAGCTTCTTACATGACCTTCCATTCATTGTCACTTAAATAATTTGGGCCAGCAGCTATGCCCCCAGGAAGAAGAAATGCAATTTATGTTGTCATTCCACCCAGATCTACAGATGTTAGGTTTGATTGGTTTTTTTTCCCTCAGTAATATGCATATACATACCCATCATACAACTTCAGAAATATATATTGCTCTCATTAAAAGATTTGTATTGCACTGAATTCCATATTAATATTTCCTATTTCAGTTGGAGTTCCACCCAGATTATAGTATTCTTCTGGGCTGGTTTAGGGGGCTGGGAGCAGGAAACATGGTCTTGCAGTAGTTCTTTTTCTTCTTCTGAGACTGGTTCCAGCCAGTGTTAGGGAGGGGAGAGGTCCACCCCTAAACTCTGACATTGTGAGGGCATGACTCTCTCCCCACTCCTATTGAACATCTGGTGAGGACATTCATCAACATGGGGTTAAAGTACCATCAGTACACTGATGATACTCAGCTGTACTTCTCTGTCCTGGGCTGTCCACATGATGCTGTTCAGATTCTTTCCCAATACCTGGAGGCTGTGAGGGTCTGGATGAGGAAGAACAGGCTTTGACTCAACCTTAGCAAGACCAAGTGGCTGTGGGTTTTAGAGCCTCCCAGTCCTGGAGGCTTTTTGACCTGGATGGGATAGCACTCCCCTAGACACAGATGGTACACAATCTGGCAGGGTGGTGGTATTCCTCTTGGGCTCATGGCTCATGGTCAAAGAACAGGTGGCAGCTGTGGCCAGGAGGGCCTTTGTACAAATCCATTTTGTGCACCCATTCCTGGATTGGGAGGCTCTGCTCAATTCATGCCTTAGTCACCTCCCAGTTGATTTGTTCTACATAGGATGCCCATGAAGAGCTTTCAAAGGCTGCAGCTGGTCCAGAATGCGGCAGTGTATGCAGTTTGGAGCAAACCATGGTATGACTATGTAGTACCACTGCTTTGCAAGCTACACTTGCTCCCAGTGGGAGCAATTCAAGGTGTAAGTGAAGTGAAGTGAAAGTAATGTAGTGTATATTTTTTCTATATTACTAAAAAGCCTTATATGAAAGCCTTGATTGACCATGTCCCCATTTGATAATAATCATGGCTTATGGAAAACTGTGGTTTGGGTGTGGGGAGAGTAAATGGTAAAATAAATTATAAATGAAATAGCATAAAGCATAAATGAACAAATGAAACAGTAAAGAAAATTGATACACTGTATATCTATGAATCTAAGAGAAAGGCAAAGAAAGTAATAGACCTGAATGAAGGTGATCTGATTTTATGGGGTACAGTTGATGAATTCATGCAGGGAAAGGAAGGTGTAGGTTTAAATATGAATGAAATGGCTAAAAATATGTAAGAAAATATGAATTAGTGTTGTCTAGGCTGTTATGGACATATACAAAAGTAGGATCCCTGCTTCAGACACTGTGATAGCACATTATGTTCTCACATGGTTTATGTTTATGAAAAATGCTGCAGAGACTCATTATACCTTTCTCCCATCATCCATAATCTGCTTGTACAAGGGATATTTACAGCAATCTTGCATAATAACATGAATATTCATTATACAAGAATTCATTTTGTAATCTTACTAAAAGCTTTAAAATGTAAATGTTCTTTTCTGCTTACCGAAGTCAAACTATATGAAAAATAAATAAATCAGAAACTTATTTGCAATGGTTATGCCTCAAATTATATACGTAGTTCTGTTCAATATTTTGCTAATAGTTGAGTTAACCAGTATGAGCTCATGAGTCCTGTAAAGATTTCAATGAAATCTGCTTATTGCATTTATCATCAGGGGCTTCCTTGGCACACTCAGTACTGGCAATATGTCATGGAGCATCATAAACAGCTCCTCCAAAGAGCAGGGTCTTCTCAGAAAGCAGCACATCTGGGTGTGCATTGCTCATGACCTTTGCTTGATGACAAGAGGGATAGCTTCTCACTGACTGACTACCATGCTCCCTGTCTTCCAGGAAGTTCCAAAAAGTAATTTGAAATTACTCCTGGATGACATTGTCTCGAAGGAAAGGTGAACTTGCTTTTAGTTGGGGATGGCTATCATCCCCAAGCAGTTATTGTGAGACAGAGCTCTTTATGTGGGGATGCTTTAATATTTGATTTGCATTTATAATTGATGATTGAGACTTTTTTTTTTTTGCTGATCTCTGCTCATTATTTTTCGTGCACATAGTTCTTTAGTATCTGCAGCACATTATAATGGACAAACTAAGTAGGGGAAGATAGGTGAGTGATGGGGAATGACCACAACTTCATTTTGTGAACCAGGTCCAGGACTGCTCAGTAAAAATACAAAATAAGCCTGTGATTAAAACATGAAATGGCTGCATGGTTCACACTCCATCAGCCCTGCCTAACAGGCACTCGGAGAGTCAGATCATATCCCATTTACAATCCAACCTAACATGGAAATGTTGGTTCCTCTGGGCTCTACCAGATTAGATGTAGGGGATGCTACCTTGCTAGAATATTAGGAGTGGACACACAGAAAAGGTTCATCCAAAATATCAAAGAAAAAGGGAAAGTAAAGCTCAGTATTGTATAGCATTATAAGCAAAGGCTGCTTCAAATGAATGTCAGTGGCATATGAAAACTACCTAAGTATCATTTTTTTCTCTCATTGCTTTCTTTTTAATGACGCTTAATAATCTACCTGCAATGGACAATGATTGGAGCATTCTTGTCTTCTGCACAATGCATGGCTTCTTCTACTTCTTGAACCAGTTGTAGCAGGGGCGGTGCTTGATCAGGGGTTTTCTGGTCTGGCCAAGATGTATACCAGTAGTGCTTCAGGTTTCTTATTTCTTCACCATTCTGTAAGACAGTGAGCAAAAAAATTGGAGGCAAAAGAATTAGAGGCAACCACATGAATTTCTTTTCAGATATGAAGAACATCTCTCATTAGAGGAATCTCAAGAGGCAGCCCAGAATTTCCAAAGGTAAACATTTCTAATGACTCAGACTTTTAAAAACTTTCCGTTGGATATGCAATCAACTAGCATTCGTTCAAAGACTCCTGAAAATATGGCACCCTGAGCTGCACTCCAAATTTTAGGCAAAAATTAACTGCAGGTTTCTGTTGAATGACTCAGTACGTTAGATTATTTGGGTGAGGAAATTCTGGCTTGAATATCGAAGATTCTGTACAGGAAGCTAGCAGGGGAACAAAGCCAAGAGAGATCATTAGCTAGATACTAGCTATCGGTTGTCTCTTGTTCAGGAGTCTCCATCCCCATAGCTTATTATCCTTATCTAGCATGTTAGCAGTCCCTTTAAACTGGGGCTACTTTGGCTTTTTTATTAATATACTGATAACTAGAATAAATCAAGAGCAACAGCAGCTGTAGCAGCAATAGAACACTGATACACATTTTAATTAAATTGGCTCCTGTGACATCGTACAACTGGCAAGTGGGGATAATTTACACTGCAATGTAGCTTTGTCTGTAAATTCAGATTGCACTGATAACACTAAAGGAATTGGTTACAAAAACATGGGCACTGGGATGTGCCTTATGTTCTAAAATGGCACAGCTGAGCCACCTATTCCTCCGCTGCTCTTCTCCTACTGTCCCTCTTCACTTAATTCTGTGACATGAAATTACACTAAGTTGCATTCCTTTAGGTTTTTAAAAGGTAAGAACTAGCCCAATTGAAAATACTGGTCCATGCGTTTAAATATTTTAAATGGCTTGGTCATGATTACCTTGGGAAAGCTTCTCCCCTGTGAATCCCTCCAGCTAGACTGTCTTCCCCAGAGAAAAGGTGGTCTCTTTGTGACCCCAATGAGTACACACTTCTTCCTGGGGAATTTTGTATCACTCTTCGTTGACCTTTATTTTGATGGGTTAGGTATCTATTTCAATAGATCTTTGGAAACTGAAATGAACTGGTACGTCAAATATTTAACCACTCTTTTGCTATGTTGGCCTCTTCATTCTGTCCAGTATAGATATTTGCAAATTGCTGCAATACATTTCATGAATATGGCAGATAAAAAACAATAAACATTCTGGCACAGTAGCACTCCTTCTGTTGTTGTCCTGAGATGGTTCCCTGGACTGACTAATAATACTAAAGTAATACCAAAGCAAATCACAGTTGACAATACTACATTGTCACAGCTGCTGCATGCTTAATTATATTGTCCATGTAGACTGACAGAAATTGTATCCTGATAGACTGATAGCTATTTCTATTTGCGTAAACCACATGAGCATTGCAGAAAGCATAAGGTTTACATTTTTTAAAAAATAATCCTCCTGAATCAACAAATGCGCTCTTCAGTTTGCAGGCACACTTATTAATTGTGGGTGCTTCACTTTATGGTCCTCTAATCATGTGCCTGGTTGAAGCTGCAGGCCACTGGAATGTCTGCTTCAACTCTGTAGTTATTGCTTGGAAAATTAACACCATGCTGAACAATTACCTTCAAAGGTACCACTTATGGAAGCATCTGAAGAAAGCCATACATAGCATTCATATTTACACAGCAAACTGGTTTTCACCTTAAAGCACCAAGAATGATTGAATCATTTTTAAAAGGAATTTTGCAGTATAGGAATTGAGTCGCAAAAATGCATAGTGTGAAATCTGAATGCAAAACAAACAAAACCTGAACTACCCATACCAAAAACCTAGAAATCACATAATGGTGGCAGACTATGTTGCTTATGTAATAAAGAATATTTTAAAGTTTTAGAGTACCTTATATAGGGTTCCACAGACATAAGTATTTCCATTGGCACTAAGATTATACTTAGTAGAAAGTTCAAAAATGGACATTAAGGAAAGTCAACGAAGAGTGATACAAAATTCCCCAGGAAGAAGTGTGTACTCATTGGGGCCACAAAGAGACCACCTTTTCCCTGGGGAAGACCGTCTAGCTGGAGGGATTCACAGGGAGAAGCTTTCCCTCATGACCAAGCCATTTAAAATATTTAAAGGCATGGACCAGTATTTTCAATTGGGCTAGTTCTTACCTTTTAAAACATAATTCTGCCAACAATTCTGCTGGAAAGGACCTTTTTTGCTGGCTTGATAACATACAATCTATGTGTACAATTAGACAACAATTCATATTTTTGGTGGAACATACAACAGAAGTGATTCTGATTTGATTTTGTAGCCCTAGTTGACAGTGCAGGAGGTAACAGAATTCAAGCATGATCTATATTAGTTAGGGAACACATACAATAATTAATATTCTTTTTTGCAGTTTAAGATCACTGCTTTTCATTTTCTTATCAAACAAAAGGTATTCATTTTAAGAACGCTGTCTGATAAAAAGCTCAGCAGACAGTAGAAAGAAACAAAGATTGTACAATGGATTGTACAGAGCTGAATGGGCTGTTAGAATTAAAGTTATGAATTAAAGCTCTATCTTAAGGTTTCTAAAATGGAATAGCTTTTTTTCTAAATGTTGTTTAGAGCCTTCTGTTTGCCTCTGTCCTAAAAGTATTCTAATAAACTATTCCAGTTTTGTTTTGTGTTGGGGGGGGGGCTGAGAAACATACATGATTAAAAATATATATTTAGTTGATAAATTACATTAAGTTCTTAGAATGTGTAAGCATTGAAATGTTCTATTTCTCTAGGCAATAGAAAAGGCTGCTAAAATAGTAGAAGATGATTCTGTAACTTAATTTTTTTGTTTCTGCACTCAACTCACTTTACAGAAACAGTTTTAGAGAAAGGCGTGAATTATAAATATTTCTCTCTCTCTTTGGAAGGATTGATCTATTGAGGATGAAATAAGTATTGCTGTCTAAGTGAACTAGCACTGAAACTTTTATGAATGTATTTGCAGAAAACAAAGTTTCTATGGAAAGTTTTCTGGCAATCTATGAGATCATTGCAGAGTCCAGGTACCTCCATACTGTGGTCCCTACATAGGTTCAACAGTACCAATACCAGTCAACCAAAGATCTTACAGAGCTGATATATAATGTCTAACCAGCTCAAATATAGGAATCTGTTAAAAATAATGATGTAACAACTAAGGTTGTTATAAAGTAGGGACGTTTAGGAAAACTTTTAATAGCTAACAAAAGCAGATCAGAAATGCCTATTGAGAAAGCATGTTGTAATAAATTACCAGTAGGCGGTTGGGTGGAATGACTCATAATTATAACTGTTCTACAAAGAGCTTGATAGCCTCCATATTACACGTATTCTTTCTAAGATGCCTATCAACATTATTAAATCCTTCTTCAACCTGGAGCTTTGCAAATATGTTGGGTCTATAACCTTTGGATCCCAAGCTGCACAGCTAGAACAATGTACTGCGTACCTGAATGGAAATTATTAAGAACATAATCAACATGATAATGAAAAGAATATTACTAAAAATTTTATTTAGTTGTCTATGAGTAACCCTTGTTATGTCTTACCTTTAGGGTAATAAGCCTTAACCGGTAATCATCTGCTTGTATGACTCTGTTAACTGTAATTTCAATTCCTTCATAGGTAATCTGTTCTTCTGGCCAGTATTCTGTACATTTCTAGGCAAAAATTAAATCATAGATATAAAGGCAGGAGTCTGCAAAAAGTAAATGTGCTGTATTAAGCTTAAGAAAAGTGTACATTTGAATTATTGCAGAATGTTTTCAGAGGTCAGTTATGCTGTAAGTATTAATTGATATAAAGTGGTGTTTTGACTGAGTCAGAACGTTTGGCTCTCTCCCCCTTGCTCCCTATAAAATATATAGTTTTCAATAGTTTCCCTGGTTTAAGAACTGCACAAATGAGAAAATCCTACCACATTCAATTTTCTCATGTCATTATTATAGTGACAGGAGAAACCAGTAGGGATTTGCAAAGCAGCCAAGTTTCAATTCAGTTTTTAACTTTGATGATGACAGGATTAGATTCAAATGTAAGATTCAGGGTTCAAAGGCAACAAAATTAAATCTAGACCCATCTGAGACTATAATCACTTGGATTGAGATGGGCAGCTATAGAAAATGCATAAATAAAAACAAAACAAGAGAGAAGCATCAACATGCCTGAAGCCATTTAATTTTGGCAGAATGGGATGAAAATACCAGGGACAGAACAGGATAAATCATATAAATAGAGTAGCAGGGATAAAACAGGAACTCTTTAAAGAAAAAACAAATAAATTTATGTTATCACTGTCACGTATATAATTGCCCAAGAGCATGCAAAGTGTATTAGATGCAACAAAGAAGACTCAGACAAAGAAGTGGCAGGGAAGAAAATAGAGGATTTAAATATGTGAGGGAATGGAAAAAATGAGAGATGGGACAGAAAGATCTGAAAAACTGCAGATAGACAGAATTGGATATAAATAATACCAAGGGCCAAAAAATACAGAGTCAAAGAAGAATAAAAGGTTATGTACTTGGAGAAAGGTAAAAGATTTAACACCGTCCAAACACACACACAAAAAAACAAACCAACCAAAAAAGCAAAACTGATTTATAAAAAATAGGATAAATCTGAATCCTCATCCCTTCAAATGAATCTTGTTAAGCAAATTCTGCTGGGAAGTGAGGCACAAACAGCAATGCAATACTTCCCCAAGTGCTCTGATAGGCAGAACTTGTGGTGGTGGTAGAAGTAATTGACCAGCTATTCATACCAATATACCCCTCCCTCCCCTGTGTCCATATGTAGAAGAAACATTGCAAATAATGAGGCTCTGCAAAGCCAGAAGCAACAGAAAGTCCACCAAACTTCCAAATCAACTTCAGACTTTTCCCAAGCAATTTGAAGGCCTCTGATCTAATCATATATGTCAAGTTGCATCAGCACTAATTTAGTTTGATTGAATTTCCTTTCAATAAAATCACTTCTTTGAGGCTGATCCCTTCTTTTAAGTGTAGCTCTTTTCACAATGTAAAATAGTATGTTTCATTCTTCAGCTGGAAGGCACTGAACTAATTTAAAGCTTTGTATATAATCTGATATTAAAATATTGTATTGAAAAGTGGTTTTTAAAAAATTTTATTGTGCTTTTGTACTGTGCTTACCACCTAGAGTCTCTGAAATGAGGTAATTTATAAATCTTATAAATAATTATACAATTTCAGAGTTTTAGAATGTGCTGGTCATTTAAATACTATAGCACAATCTTCCAAAATGTTAAAATAATGTTTCATGGGTAGAGTCCCCTTAGCTGGATTGGGACCACATTAGAGCAGGCCTTGGGTAGGAGATTTGTCTGGGATTTTTAAGTGAGAGATGTGAGTGTTGGGAGGAAGAATAGACAGCTATACTTCTGCACTGCTGAGTCAGTCTGTGGAGCATTTTGCTGGAACCGTGTGTGTGTGTGTGTGTGTGTGTGTGTGTGGTGGATTTGGGGCCACCAATGGGTTGGAGTGCATACCATGGAGGATGCAAATTTCCATGGTAACTGTGAGCCTCTTTAGATGACCCTGGGCTGCTGTTGGTGTACTAACTGCCCTGTTGCCCAGCAGTGGCCCTTTCTAAGCTCCTGAATTTTTTTATGTGGCTGGTGGTAGAGTGTCCTGGGCTATAGTGCTGGAGGACTTTAATCTCCATGCCACTGGGTAGGGTCCAGAGGTGCTCATGACTTAATGGCACACACAGGCATGTACTAGGTTATCTCAGCTCTGACATGTATAGATATACTGTATGCTAAAACTAGTATTCACCTTGCAGCAGATGGCTTATGATTTGAAAAGGGGGAAAACTGTCATTCCTTGCTATATTCAAATTACTTTCTGGTCAAGTTCTATATTAATGCCATTCCTGAGCTCTGCAAGGGTCAGGATTCATTATTTAGATGATCCACCCCAAATGACTGATGTATCTGAAGGGCTTCCTGAGGTCTCTTGGGAAAAACAAGAATTTAACCAATTGCATGAGTTGAGTTCAGGCTTAGATCGTGGCAAGAGAGGCAAAGTGTTCTTCCTTCTCTGCTTATTGTGTCTACAGACTCACATCCAGCAGCTCAGTTCAGGTTAACTCATTCCCTCTTGGGAAGTAATGGTCAGGACTATACTCCTGCTGGTCACTATGACATATTTGCTAAGTTCTTCACAGATAAAATTTTTCATATTTGCTTGGAGCTGGATGCCACTCAGATGAAGCTGAGTGTGATAACTGATGTGTGATATTATCTAAGATTTGATTGACCTTGTAGGGGGTGAGGAAGTAGGTAGGATTTTCATAAAATGACCCCGCCACATGAAGATCAGTTCATGGCCTTCCTGTTTCCTTTGGGCTGTTGTTGGGTGTGGGTGAGTGGTTGAATTCAATAGATGGTGGATTCTTCTTCAATATAGTGCTAATAGCTTTGAAAGAGGTGAAGGAGTACTTTTTTTTTGAAGAAACTGTCTTTTGATTCAGTCATACTAGACAACTTTCACCTAGTATCTCACCTTTCTTTTTTGAAGCAGGTATTGTGGAGTGGGGAATCAGTTACAGAGGCTCCTAGATGAAGCAAATGGTCTGAATAATTTCCAATCTGGATTCAGGCCCAGTTGTGGACAGAAACAGGACTGGTTGCTTATGATCTTGAGAGTACGTATGTGCCCTCTCAGCAACTTTTCACATCACTGTCCCATTTAGTGTCTTACTAGACTACCCGAAGGAGTTTGGGGCACTGTATTACAGTAATTCCATTCCTAACTCAACGGATAGCATAAGTAGTAGTAATAGGAGATGAGCAGTTGTGCCTGTAGTTACTCCACTGTAGAGTACCTCAAGGCTTAGTTCTCTCCCCATTGTTATTTAACATCTACAGGAAGCCCCTGGGAAAGGTCATACCCCAAAGGTTTGGGGTAACATATAATCTGTATGCTGATGAAAAATGTATGTTGTCACAGAGGCCATACTGGAGAGGCTGTGGAGATCCTGACTTAGTGTCTGAAGGTTGTGAGGTCTGGATAGGTTGTATTCCAGTAAGTCAGTTTCTGATTGTCCTGAAACGTTGTGTCTCCTTGATGGGCTGGTGATTGCTCTGGGTGGGATTGTGTTCCCTGTGAAGAAACAGGTCTGTATTCACTGCTGCTGCTGGCAAGTGAAAGCTGTGGTCAGATATACCTGTTTTGCCCTACATGGGCCATATAGCTCTGGAAATAGTTAGTAATGCCCTCATTACCATTCATCTTGAGAACTGTAATATGCCCTACATGGGGCTGCCTTTGAAGATGACCTGAAAACTGCAGCTGGTGCAGAATGTGACAGGCACATGAGAAATGCTATTGTCATATAATGCCAACTATTTCTTCTGCTGAATTTTCAGTTTTGTCCTCCCATCTGTCAGAGCCTACCCATTCTACAATGGCATTTGTCCACTGGCAAACAAAATTTTTACCAAAGTAGGGAAAGCATGCAGAGCATGGTTTGTAGAATTTTTTTCTACCCCTTAACCAGTGGTAGCTATAGGAAGTATCTGTATTTTCTCCTGTGTAATGAAGGAACATGTTTCATCTCTTTGTATATGCATAATGTGTGTGCACTTTCTGTTCATGGACTAATCAGGGGGTGTGCACACTCATCTCCTAGGTGTGTATGTAAACGTCTGTGCCTGTGAGGTCTGATCAGGTCCATTTGTGCTGTATCCATGTGTATGTCTGTTTCTGTTCTTTCCTCATGTTGCATCAGTGTTTGTGTGTACACTATATATGCACCAAGATGCACAGGATGGGCTGCTTATATGCTGCCCTGGGCCATGTGACCAGGAGGGAAAGGTCTCAGAATGGAACATTCAGCAACCACCCAAGCGACTGCTCCACTGCATCTCCCCTAGGAGTGGATTAGGGGATTTTTTTTTCCTGCACAGCCCCTGGGTGAGTCTGGCCCATTTTAAACAAAACCTATGTTGTCTTTGCTTCCCCTGCCATACCAATTTGGCCCCATTCTGTTCTGTGTTGAAGAATTATCCTATTGATGAACAAACAAAATCTTGAGTCTTCCTTTCCAACTTTCCATTGGGTGTGTGTGTTGGGGGGGGGGGAACACACACACCATCAGATGTGCTAGCAGCTATCTATAGCTCAGTCTTAGAGCAGCTGAAATGAAGTAAGAACACCCACACATTTCCGTGGGCTGTCTGTCAGTTCACATTACATTTTATAAGAGTGCTACAGTACTGAAGCCTTAATCCTTGCATTATTAGAATTAATGCATATAGTGCGAACACAAATATTCTTCCTGTAGTCTACATTTATATTTGAGTCACAACATAATTTAATCATGTTTTTTTAATAGAAAAATTCTGAAAGGTCCCAGAGTTTTGAACAATAATGAATGACTTCATTAAGCCACGTCTCTCACATAAAGCCCAAGTGTGTGCAGGGATCTCCAAATGTGTAATATTTCCATTTCCTTTCTAATAACTCTGTAGTGTGGCAACTATAAATTACAATGAATAAAATGAAAACATGGCAGTTGACCAAAAGCTTTCTAGACTGGTAAGAGCTGATTTACGCTACTTTTCTAGATGATTGGTCACATATTTGCCAACTAAACTTTAGTTTTCTCAAAGCAATCCTCTTGTGCCAGCTTAAGAGTCAGATGCTCAAGATTCTTATGGCTCAGTTGGAAAGGTCAGTAAGGAGAGCGTCCAATGTATATGTTAAGTTGCTAACCTAGAACCAAACAGTGTTCAGCAAGTGGAGTCAAGGGCCACCAAATTTGCTGGCAGAGTATTCCACTGGTAGGGGCTTAACATGGCACTCAGCCATCACTGCTCATGTACTTGCCAATGTTTCTTTCTAGAAAAACTAACTGCTGATGTAGCTCTACTGTCATCATAGATCAGTATTCATCCTTGCAGCTGAAGCACTAGCAGGACAAGAATCACATTTTCCTAATGACAAAATTAAATGCTGAGAAAATACAATATTCATGTGCAGCAGAAACATTTTCAGAAGAGAGGCTTTGATCCCAAAACAAGAATAGGAAATGTACTTTGGGAGAGGTTCAGGTATGTGTTAACTTTTTGTTCATCAAACCTTTATACTATATTCCAACCTTACCTTGACTACTGATGTTACTTACAAAGCAAACTAGTTTTATGAATGGAATAATGTTTTATTCAGGAATACACTGAAGGCACAAAACAGGATAGAAAGTAGAAAATAGAGATTCAGCATTACCTCATTCATCTCTTCTATATTGGTAATCATGACAATGATTGGAGAATGCTCCTGCCATACCATTCTCCAGAAATCACTGACAGTATTAACTATGGGTCCCTGAGTAGCAATGTACACCTTTTCTTCTCCTCTATAGCCCTAGCAAAAAAACAAACAAGGTTCATGAGTGCTGAAACATACGTATACCTCAGTCCTCCAGTTGTCACTCAGAGGCTATTTAGTAAATTAGAAATATGCTCACACTCATTCTTCACATGCAGTGATACGAATAACCTAAGCACAAGAGGCATAACTTCAATTTATACAAGAAGCAATGGTTGCTATGGCAATCAGAGCAATTTATGCTGTGCAAGATGTATAGTTAAGCCAACATTCATTTGGCAGAGCTTCATCTGGCATCCCATTCTGGGGCCTTGCTGGATTCTAAAGGTTATGGTAGAGGCAGTAAAGATGACTGTCATTCACTAGCAAGCTCGCAAGTCACACTTTAAATCACCGCATGTATATTTTACAACTCTGAAATTTAAACATGTGTCTCTGTCAGTATGTTGGAAGGGCTGAAATGGTAGTCTGTGGAATTCTGCAACTATTCAAAAATAATTGAGGCCCAACAAAACCACTTATGCAGAAAACTCTATGGAACAGCCAGTCTTACCCTGATGTAATTAGCATTAATGTAAGAGCTAAGGGGATCATCTTGATCATCTGAGGTAAGGCACACTCTGCTGTGAGGATCTGGAAAATGGAAAGCAACAACGACAAGTTATAGATTGGAAGAAAATAAGTTTTTCTCTCTTCTGGCATGAATTGTACAAAAATATTAGACAACAGACCCTCAATCTGGAATTCTGGGATATGGCCAAATGATTGATTTGAAGAACACAAGAGCAACCTTGTTGATTTGGAGGTTGAGTCACGGCAACTGGACTTCTTTTCTTTTGATTTGATGTCTTCCAGGGTGGCTGCGTTTCTCACTAATATGATGGACTCATTGAAGGGACAATAGGATAAGTGCCTGAAGCCTCCACCTCTACTGAGGGAAGGATTTTCCACTTTGGCATAAATGGATTCCTTCACTCCTCTCTCAAACCACCTATCTTCTCTGTCCAAATTTGGAGGTTTATGGGGTCCCCCCAACCAACTTTCTAGACTGAAGAAGCAGCTTGGACAAGCAGTGAAACGTATCAAACCAAAAAAAAAGAAGTCCAGTTGCCATGACTCAACCTCCAGATAATTCCACCTGGATGACTGAGAATCTTCATCAACTTATAACCCTGATGGTTCTAGCTGGAGATCTAACTAATCCAGAATTCTGCTTCCCACTGTGGCAATCCAGATGTCCCAGAGAAACCCTTCACTGCTTTTGCTCACCCACAGCTAATATTCAGTGTGATACAACCTTAGAGTTGCATTTAGATACTATTTAGATACTATTACTAATACCTGTTAAGGGACCTATCATCCTCTTCTAATTCCCTTTTGAAACCATCTAAGTCAACTTCTACCACATTTTGTGGCAGTGAAAAGACTATAGCAATGCTAGAGAAGCAAGGTGCTGCTATACCTTTCACAATCCACAATGCTTTCTTACTGCAGAACTGAGCATTATTAATGTTGCATGTAGTCTGGTCCAAATACCAGTGCAGAGGCAGAGATCTACTATACATTAATATTGTGCTGCTCCTGAGCAGTAAACCTTTTTTTTGAGCCCGCTGAAATCAACCATTTTCATATGGTTTGGGTGGGGTTTTTGAGACAAAAGGCTGAAAAGAAATTACCCACAACAAATCTGTAAATCTGCAAAAGAAATATACATTAGCTGAATTAAAGACTATTATCATTTCTCTCACTAACTGCAATTAACTATAGTGTTGCAAACAACTGATCATTAAGTTAAGTGCCTATTTACCTTTCAGTTCTAGCTGGAATGAACATCTGTTTTAGACAACTTTAGATATTTTATTTTATTTTCAGAACAACATATTCTGTTTTGTGGGCAACTTTTCTAATTGAGAATTGTTTTTAAGCTGCTTTTATGAATGAAGTTGCAACAGTAAAGTGACTGAGAATGTACTACAGAAATTGTTGTTGTTGTTTAGTCGTTAAGTCGTGTCCGACTCTTCGTGACCCCATGAACCATATTGCGCCAGGCCTTCCTGTCCTTCACTGCCTCCCTGAGTTTGCTCAGTTTCATGCTCATTGCTTCAGTGATGCTATCTAACCATCTCATCCTCTGTCGTCCTCTTCTCCTTTTGCCTTCAATCTTTCCCAGCATCAGGGTCTTCTCCAAAGAGATCTCTCTTCGCATTAGGTGGCCAAAATATCTGAGCTTGAGCTTCATTATCGATCCTTCCAATGAGCAATCAGGGTTGATTTCCTTTAAGATTGACTGGTTTGACCTCCTAGCAGTCCAGGGGACTCTCAAGAGTCTTCTCCAGCACCACAGTTCAAAGGCATCAATTCTTCGGCGCTCGGCCTTTTTTATGGTCCAGCTCTCACAGCCATACATTACTACTGGAAAAACCATAGCTTTGACTATGCGGATCTTTGTCGGCAAGGTGACGTCTCTGCTTTTTAATATGCTATCTAGGCTTGCCATAGCTTTCCTCCCAAGGAGCAAGCGTCTTTTAATTTCATGGCTGCAGTCTCCGTCTGCGGTGATCTTGGAGCCCAAATAAATGAAGTCTGTTACTGCTTCCATTTCTACCCCTTCTATTTGCCAGGAATTGATGGGTCCAGATGCCATGATCTTAGTTTTTTTAATGTTGAGTTTCAAGCCAGCTTTTGCACTCTCCTCTTTCACCCTCATCAAGAGGCTCTTTAGTTCTTCTTCACTTTCTGCCATTAGGGTGGTATCGTCCGCATATCTGAGGTTGTTGATGATTCTCCCTGCAATCTTAATTCCGGCTTGTGATTCTTCCAGCCTGGCATTTCTCATGATGTACTCTGCATATAGGTTAAATAAGCAGGGTGACAGTATACAGCCTTGTCGTACACCTTTCCCTATTTTGAACCAATCGGTTGTTCCATGACCGGTTCTAACTGTTGCTTCTTGGCCCGCATACAGATTTCTCAGGAGACAGGTAAGGTGGTCTGGTATTCCCATCTCTTTAAGAATTTGCCACAGTTTGTTGTGATCCACACAATCAAAGGCTTTTGCATAGTCAATGAAGCAGAAGTAGATATTTTTCTGGAACTCTTGTGCTTTCTCCATGATCCAGCGAATGTTGGCGATTTGATCTCTAGTTCCTCTGCCTCTTCGAAACCCAGCTTGTACATCCGGTAGTTCTCGGTTCATATATTGCTGAAGCCTAGCTTGTAGGATTTTGAGCATAACCTTGCTAGCATGTGAAATGAGTGCAATTGTGCGATAGTTTGAGCATTCTTTGGCGTTGCCCTTCTTTGGAATTGGAACGTAAACTGACCTTTTCCAATCCCGTGGCCACTGTTGCGTTTTCCAAACTTGCTGGCATATTGAGTGCAGCACTTTGACACCATCATCTTTTAGTATTTTAAATAACTCAGCTGGAATCCTGTCATCTCCACTAGTTTTGTTGTTAGCAATGCTTCCTAAGGCCCACTTGACTTCACTCTCTAGGATGTCTGGCTCAAGGTCAGTGATCACACCAGCGTGGACATCAGGGACATTAAGATCTTTCTTGTATAGTTCTTCTGTGTATTCTTGCCACCTCTTCTTAATCTCTTCTGCTTCTGTTAGGTCCCTGCCTTTTTTGTCCTTTATCATGCCCATCTTTGCACTAAATGTTCCTTTCATATCTCCAATTTTCTTGAAGAGATCTCTAGTCTTCCCCATTCTATTGTTTTCCTCAATTTCTTTGCATTGTTCATTTAAGAAGGCCTTCTTATCTCTCCTGGCTATTCTCTGGAAATCTGCATTCAGTTGCTTATATCTATCCCTTTCACCCTTGCTTTTCGCATTCCTTCTTTCCACAGCTATTTGTAAAGCCTCATCAGACAGCCATTTTGCTTTCTTGCATTTCTTTTTCTTTGGGATGGTTTTAGTTGCTGCCTCCTGTACAATGTTACGGACCTCCGTCCATAGTTCTTCAGGCACTCTGTCTACCAAATCTAATCCTCTAAATCTATTCATCACCTTCACTGTGTACTCACAAGGAATATGATCTAAGTCATACCTGAGTGGTCTAGTGGTTTTCCCTACATTCTTCAATTTAAGCCTAAATTTTGCAGTAAGAAGCTCATGATCTGAGCCACAGTCAGCTCCTGGTCTTGTTTTTGCTGTCTGTATAGAGCTTCTCCATCTTTGGCTGCAAAGTATATAATCAATCTGGTTTCGGTATTGACCATCTGGTGATGTCCATGTGTAGAGTCGTCTCTTGTGTTGTTGGAAAAGAGTGTTTGCTATGACTAGCTTGTTCTCTTGACAGAACTCTATTAGCCTTTGCCCTGCTTCATTTTGTACTCCAAGGCCAAATTTGCCTGTTATTCCGATTACTCCTTGACTTCCTACTTTAGCATTCCAATCCCCTATGATGAAAAGGACATCTTTTTGGTGCTAGTTCTAGAAGGTGTTGTAGGTCTTCATAGAAGCGGTCAACTTCAGCTTCTTCAGCATCAGTGGTTGGGGCATAGACTTGCATGACTGTGATATTGAATGGTTTGCCTTGGATACGCACTGAGATCATTCTGTCGTTTTTGAGATTGTACCCCATTACTGCCTTTCCCACTCTCTTATTCACTATGAGTGCAACTCCATTTCTTCTAAGGGTTTCTTGCCCACAGTAGTAGATATAATGGTCACCCGAATTAAATTCACCCATTCCCGTCCATTTCAGTTCGCTGATTCCCAAGATGTCGACGTTCAATCTTGTCATCTCATGTTTGACCACATCCAGCTTGCCTTGGTTCATAGATCTTACATTCCAGGTACCTATACAATATTGTTCTTTACAGCATCGGACCTTCTTTTCGCTTCCAGATACATCCACAGCTGAACGTCCTTTCGGCTTTGGCCCAGCCGCTTCACTCTTTCTGGAGCTACTTGGAATTGCCCTCCGCTCTTCCCCAGTAGCATATTGGACACCTTCCGACCTGAGGGGCTCATCTTCCGGCATCATATCTTTTAGCCTTTTAACATTGTCCATGGGGTTTTCTTGGCAAGGATACTGGAGTGGGTTGCCATTTCCTTCTCCAGTGGACCACATTTTGTCAGAACTCTCTGTCATGACCTGTCCGTCTTGGGTGGCCCTGCACGGTATAGCTCATGGCTTCACTGAGTTACGCAAGCCCCTTCGCCACGACAAGGCAGTGATCCATGAAGGGGACTACAGAAATAAAATACAGCAAATCCTCATAAATATATGCCAACCTTTTCCAACTCAGTACCTTCCAGTTACGAAGGGACAGATCGGAAAGGCACCAGACTGGGAAAGCCACTAGACAAAACATGCTAACTACTTTACTCATATTCTAGTTAAAAGATTCTTGTTTTATAAAGAACATCACTATAGGGCACCATTACCATCCACCCTAACTCCCAAATCCACCTTCATAAGTGCTTGGTTAAACATAAATTGAATGGAGGTGTCTCTGTTAAATTCTTTATCTGTATATAAGCTGGGAGAGGAATGAGGAAAATAAACCGCAAAATCATCATCATCATCATCATCTGTAAGTTAAGTGTGAGCCACTTCATACCAAACCTTTCTGATGCTTCAGTTTTTGGTTTGGAAATGAGTCACAAAGGAATTCTACGTATCAAATAAATTTGGAAAGTGAAACTGTTGTATTAAAGGTAGAAAGTCAAAAGTTTTGCACGGAAATAGTTCAATCTCTGGCAACTCTAGGCTCTTGGATAACTCTTCTGTTGCTGCTAATTCCATTCTCACACATACTCTTTCCCTCATGTACAAAAGAGGACATCAGAGAGAGGAACAAGGCACTGGAGCACGGTAGCCATTACTGGAGGAAAGTAACTCATGCTTTGCTATTAAGTACGCTGCCATCCCACCCACATTCCCTGTTTATTGTAAAACTGATCAAAGCCTGGCTGGTTACAGCTTTTAAGAAGAGTAGAGGACCTATTCCCTTTCTTATTCCTGTGAATAGCAATTCATTCGTCCCTAGGATAAAATGACTTTGAAAAATTCTGTAAAATTACAGCAGACTATCCCAGCTGGGTGCCTTCCAAATAAATAAGATTTCTGAGCTGGTTAGGGATTCTGGGAATTAGTTTAATATAACTGGTAGAGACCAGATTGAGGAGAGCTGATTCTATAGTCCCCCCGTCCCCCACCCCCCCTTTAAATTCCATGCTGGGATTTAGAGGAAAATGAAACTTTTAAATAAAAGATTCTTCCTTACTCTCAGTCTTCAATCTAGCTCAGGGCTATCTATACTAATATTTTCCATCAATGGCTGATTGTTTCACCCTATTAATAGCTGAATTTTCGGAGGAAGAGTCTATCAGGAATGTCAATGCTGCAAGGCCAAACTTTGCAGTGGGTGGCACAGCCAAACTTTGCAGACTCTCTTTTCTCATTTCTTTCTACTAACTTCTCCCTCATTTTGGCATCCTTTTCTGTCTCTCCTCTCTGCCAATCTAGGCTCTTTTTCTTTAATTCCCTTCACTCTTTGGCATCCCTCCTCACTTTTTGCTACCCCCTTCCATCTTTTGCTCATTCTTCCATTTTGCCAAAGGTGAAACATATTCCTGCCTGAGGTATGATTGCTTTCAGAGGGCATTTGAAATTTGGGCAAAAGACACTGCTGACTCTAGTGTCATGGGTCACTTACTGTATGTGTGGGCTATAGATTTTGCAAGAATTTGCAAGATTTTAGACTCAAATCCTTCCTAACCCTTTCTAGAGATGCTAGGGATTGAATGCAATATCTTCCACTTGTAAAGTATGTACTTGACCTCTGAATTACATCCTTTCTATCACTGAGTAATATCTTTCTCCAAAGTACATCCATTTGCCTGTTTCAGTGCACAGATGTATTTCAATTAGAAGAAAAGCACATTTCAGGAAGCATTTTAAACAGTTAATATAATTTTAGTCCATTAAAGCAACAACCAGAACAAATTATTGAGACCAAATACACAATAAAATACAAACATCCAACATAACATTTTAACCATAATTTTCCATATCAGGAAACAACAACCTTTTCATGCCCCATAATGTGATCTCACACAATAACCTGGATGCCTTCAAAACAGAAATTCTAAAAATTGGTCAAAATTGCATGGAATTGTAACACCTCAGAAGATTTTGACCAATTTACCTCTCAAGATATTACAAGTCCTTAGGGAAATTGAAATCACACAAAATTCAATTTGAGAGATTCACAGTTACTGCCTAGAAATGTCACAGGTATTGCATTGCTAACCCTAATCCATATTCTTTGTGGGAGTTTTGTGAACAACTCAGAAATGCTTCTGTGACTCAGTGATTTTGCCTAACAATTGGAAACAGCTATCATAACCCACCAGTCACCACTATGGCAAATCCCATCAAGTTTAGAACTCTTTGTAAGTTCACAAACATATAAATTAACACGTAGTTCAAAATGCTTTGATAAAAATGGATTACTATGTGCTTACTTGGGAGAATTGTTTTGTAGCGATTCTTTCGGACCAAACCTGGAATGTCATATTCCTTTGGATCAACAAAGTTCATTGGGATTTCCTGTTGAAAGATACATCACAGAAATTATTAATAGATTATTAATTCCATTAAATTTTGAACAGGAATTATTGGCAGCAAGAAATGCACTCCAAGACATAATAGAGTCCTAATAGCTTTTAAATTAAAAAGTGATTATGGGTGGAATGTGTGCATTTTTTAAAAAGAATATTATAATACTTGTGAGAATTGATTCAATCAGTAATCCCCAGGATGAACTACTGTTGGCTCTCTGTAATATGCAGTGGAGTAACCATGACAAGATTTGTTTTGGACCCTGAACTAACAAAAACAGTCTAACTGCTCTCAATTTGATGAATTAAAATCTTTAACAATCCAAAGCTTTGCTTCCCCATTGAATATAATTGGGTGTCATCACTATCTATAGTTTGTTGATTGGGTTTTTTGTCTTTGCAATGTTTCTAGGAGGGGAAGGAGAGAAGGCAGTGGCATTATTTACTCATCTTTCTGTGGAGAAGGCTGCTGATGCTTTCTGAAAAAAGAACACTCACCCATTTGATAACAAGCTTCAAATTGCCAACAAAGGAGAATTAACAGGCAATGTCATAATGGCATAACAGGAAGTTGGACTTGGCATTAGAGTAGGAATAGCAGCAGCACCATATGAGGGAAGATCGAGAACAGAAAGCCACATCCTAGTTAGCCCCAAATAATCTGGAATTAAGCATGTATGAAGTTCAAGATTTGAACTTGGTGGAAGAGTTGGATATTTCTTCCTATTGTCAGTCTTCTGTATCTAGCCTATTATTGCCTTATGGAAATCATACTAAACAATACATTTTCCCCACAACTCCTGCATAGTGCATAATTATTGTCTTCTCCTGAGAGGTGCCATAGGGTTCAGCAGCAATAATAGCAGAACAACTACTGGCTGTTGTCAACTTTGGGACTCAGAGGAGCCAGTGAGTTGGAGTGTGTTTGTGGTATTTATGAGGCTGTCAACTCAAGTGGTAAAGGAGCTGTGAGATATATTTAATGCTCTTTTTTATTTTATTTTAGTATGAATGGGATTAAACTATAATATTGGGTTTTTGTTTGCTTTTTTTTAGATTTATATTCTATATTTTCTCCAGGAAGAAAAGGCAGCTAACACTGGGGCTCTCCCTTTGTTTTATCATAATATTCCTGTGCAACACATTGCACTGAAAGAGAGTGAATTTTCATGGCTGAGTCTTGCTATAAACTTGAGTCTAATATTTGTTCTACCAATATTTGTTCTACTGGCACTTTCTAAGAACTTAGTTGATCACTGGATAACCCTGTAAGGGCTCAAACTATATACTGTAGTTACTCCTCTGTTAAAAAAATGAAAAATCCCCCTATATTTCTGACTTAT
Source organism: Python bivittatus (assembly GCF_059951505.1). NCBI lineage: Eukaryota > Metazoa > Chordata > Lepidosauria > Squamata > Pythonidae > Python > Python bivittatus. The sequence continues at coordinate 59,673,175 of NW_028277075.1, forward strand.
CAAATAAATCTATGTTAATTTTATGCACTTCATTACTCAAGAGAAGGGCATGGGGAATGCAAGTCATCAAAAGCACCACTTTACAAGTAAAACTGATGAATTTAATTTATTTTAGCTAGATGGCTCTATGATATTTATAAATGAGTGTACATGTTTTGATGATGGCAAAGTCCCATCTGATAATACAAATGAGGCTGGAAGCCACTGTTGTAGAGATGCCTACAAGGAAGAAACTTGCAACATTTCAACAGAGACTTTAATGCTTCAACCTTTATGGAGGGATGATACTATATTCAGAGAATATATTCAGAGAATATATTAAAATGTATACACTGTAGAACAGTTTTTTCCCCCAACCTGAGTAAATTCCAGACTTGTATACTTCAGCTCCAGAATTCTCCAGCCACCATAGCCATGGCTAAGAACTACCCTAGTTGGGAAACACTGTAGTAGGACACACACATCCCCATTCAGGGATGGGGAATAGAGGGAGAACAAAAAGCAAATATAGTGAGATTAAGCATAGGAAATTACATTACCAGGAAATCTTCCCTGCATCAGCCACTTTTTCTAGTCTTCAAGTCACCTTTCCATCCTTTCAGAACTTACTATATGCCCCCACTCTCCAATAAATCAATAAAATTCTGATTCTGAGAGATGCAGATGCTGAATGTTGTTGTGTAGGCTTCTTGTCATTGCATGTTTATGAAATACAGAAAGGAATGTTTGCTTCTGCTTCCTTTCAGAGCTGTTTCATGTTACCAAGCTCAAGTATCCTAAATTTGTTCATGGTTCCTCCCTGCTGATGATGGAAGGAGAACAGGCCATGAGAGAAGTTTGAAACATTCAAAATGTAGGGATTGATTTAAACAGCAAGTTAAAGTGCATGTTGAATACTGTCCTAAAAGGAAGGCTGTTTCCAGAAATCCATTCGTGAAGTGGGGTGGGGGATGTTGAGCCATAGTGCCAAAATCTAAGTTCAGGGCTTCAGAAATATTTTTTCCTTTGTTCCCACTAGATTTATCCCAAGGCTTAATGGAATTACTAAAAACTTTTAAGATGGTTTTGTTCTAAATTGCAGATAATTTTACTGAAGATTACTATACTATTCTTCAGTTCACTGCTTTTGTATACAAATATAAGAAATCATATTTATTTTAATCAACATGGAAAGATATAAATTAGGCCAATCCTTCATCCGGGCAGAACTGTTTTGCATGCCATAACAAACACTTCTACAATTTGCTTGTATTTTTGGCTATGTGTATAATCTGGCAGGATGTTTATTGACAAATGAGTCAGATATGTTAATCTACAATTTCCAAAATTCTCTTTTGGCCAGCTCTGTTAACTAGCATTGTGAGAACTCTAATCTAACTGAAGTGCTCCAGTATGGGCAATACTGCCACAAACTCTTCTTTTGGAAAAAGGTACATCAAAATACTTACAAAAAACTCTGCCTGGAGAACAAAAGAGTCTAAAGCTTTCTGGTGCAGCTCCTCCTCTGTGAGAATATTTGATGCTGTCTGGAGGTATTCTTGAGCTGACTGTTCTCTTGGAGACATGATATAGCCAAACCCTTGTTCAGAACAGCCTGGAGTACACATGTCCAATGTGAGCGAAACATTTGAACCTCGCCTGGACATACAGAGGTAACTGTTAATGGCTATGAAATAAATCAGCATGAATCACTCACTTTCCTTATTTGTTTGGGGCAACCTATTGTCCAATGGCTGCTTGAAATTCAGCCTAAACTCTAGATAACATGAAAAATTCAAGATATATCTTGATACAACTTTTCAGACTTCTGGATGTATGGTATTACATTTCCCTTCCCATACATCCAGCCAATAAACTATGACCAGGCTGGCTGGGAACTGTAGTCAAATACATCTAGTGGACACCAAAAATTATGCAGGTAGTCCTCAGTTAATGACCACAATTGAGACCAGCAACTCCATCACTAAGTGACATGCTCATAAAGTGAGAAATCATGTGATCTCGCCGATTTACAATGGCAATTCCAGTTGTGGTCGCTGAGTGAATCATGCACGGTTGTTAAGCACGATGTCATGTGATCACAACTTGTGACTTTCTGCCAGCTTCCCCACTGACTTTGCTTGAAGCCGTCAGTGAAGGTAGCAAATGGTGACTGTATGACTGCGGGATGCTCCGACTGTCATAATTGTGCACCGGTTGCCAAGCACCCAAATCGTGAACACGTGATTGTGAGGACACTTCAATGGCTCCAACTTCAAGGACCAGTCATAAGTCTCCCCGTTCAGTGCCATTGTATCAACAGTTGTTGAACAAGTGGTTGCTAAGCAAGGACTACCTGTATTATATTATCCTTCTGATTGGAAAATGCTGAAATAATAGGGAGTTTGATGCCACTAGGAGAGAAAAATGTTTTAGCTAAAACAAATACTTTGATATGATAAACAAGATCGATCTAACACTATGTTGGCTAGCAATTATGGGGATGGAGATTCATACAGCTGGAGGGCAAGGCAGGGAAAGCCTATTTACCTATTAGAAGAATGCCCACTGCAGAAGAATGTCAGATATTGACACCATAATAATTTACATCATTTATCTCAAAATTTTGTCTAAGGCTTTAAATTCACAAGTAGAATTACTTTTTTCCCTTTTCTAAGATTCGCTTGAGCTAATCTGCCTTGAAGATCAGGGACACAGAGGCCTAGAAGATAACCCTCCCTGTCTAAGCTTTTTCCCAGATCATCCATCTAATCAAGAAAAAAGAGGTATGAATGCAATATGCACTGCTTTTTCCACTGCATTCCCATGAAGATAACTGTAAGATTTGGAGCGATAGAGGAATGACTATAATACCTGAGAAAGTCGATGTGAGGATAGGGTTAAGTAATCCTCCCAAAACACATATTCTTGCTGTCACTAATTATCAAAACAAATCAGAAACTGCAGGAAAAGCATCAGTGGTAAATCAACTCTATGAATAACAAAAGGATTATTTTCTTCCAGGGTAGATCTACTTTTGTTCAATAGCCAGAAAATTCAACACTTTAACATGATTAATACAGTTAGAGAAATCTATAACAGGTTTTCATAGAGTATATTCATAAATATTAATGGGGGATTAGTTAATTATTGAGCTGAGGGTTTTTTTTTCTTTTTTGGAAAGAAAATAAATTTAGTTGGCCCAAATTAAGTTGATTGATTCATAATCCCTAAGGTTCCCCTGCCTGTGACCAACTGCTTGCATTTCTTTACATGCTACCTTACCTTTCCTGCAGCCCTACAGATTTAACTGTAAGAGTTGCTGGATCTGTTTCTACTTTTATATCCATCACACAGTCAAAAACTGGTGACTCTGGTACAGGATCTAAATCAAGGAAGTCATCATCATTTTTGTCTTCTGTCCATTCAGAATAAGTGAACGATGGTTGGCGGCTTACAGACTGTCGCCTGTCCTCTTGGAGGGGAAATGGGGGATCTGGAGGTGCTTTCACAAGACGCCAAACCTATGGGAAAATAAACTATACTGCATTTAATGCTTTCTAGATAGAAAGCCAATGGGTTGTGCGGAAGAGAACAGGAAAATGCTATGCAGTGGCTCTGTATCTCACAAGAGAAATGTCTATTATATTTTTGCACCCAAAGTGGAAATCTTTATGCCTAGTGGTTTCTCAGTACAGTCACCACTGAATATAGTGGAGACCCTGGAAAATATGTAGAGATGCTTACACTTATTTTATATAGTGATCCACTGTCATGAGATGCACAACCACCACATGTGAACTAGGTCATCAGCAGGAACCATTCTTGGATTCTGAAAACAACTTTTCCCCCAGTGAGATGAAGGTTGTTTGAAAGAGGGCTTCCTGTTGGCTTATTCCATTTCTTACCTCTGATAAACTGGCTTTTATATTATTTCAAAAATCTGCAAAGACCAGTAGAACCAAAAAAGAATGAAGGGCTAGAGAAATAGGTGTCTAAGCAACTTGCAAGAAATGTAATGTTCAAACAACTTCCAACTCCATCAAGAATTATTCTGTCTCCATCCAAAACCTGGCACCAGGGACAAGGCTCTGTTTAATAAGGAAAAAGAATAAGAATAGGCAGATCTTGAGAACTGCCATCTTTTAAAGATGTGTATGAACTCCCTTGACCTCTTTTTCTGTGGGTCCATGGTACCCTGCTGACTTTTCCCCACAGCTCAGCTGCCTGCTGGGTAGAGGAAAATATGTCACTGCTTCCCAACTGCTGATACCTATGCTCTACTTCTTTATTTATATGAAATCATTCGGAATTAAAAAGGTATGTACTACTATACCCTTAGATTGAAAAACCAAAATCAGCTCCCTAATTCCTGGCCACAGTTTTTTTCCCCCCAATTTCATTATCAAGTTTTTTTTCTTCTTTTTAGGCATCCATTCGCATTTTGTTTTTGTTTATTTTTGCCCTTGGAATTTCTTTCAGCAAAAGCGGAATGGGGATATTTTGTTTACATGCTCAGAACCATATTTAACACTCAGCTCCATCTGAAAGTAAAGAAAAATGAAAAGCAAAGAGAATTGTACTCTGGATTCACACTGAAGATGATCTCTGTGATAAATGTGCATCAGATTTAATTCAGTGTTTCCCCATCCTAACAATTTGGCAATCGTCACTGGGGAGGTATTGGGGATTCTGTGAGTAAGCTCTCCCTTCCCCTGAAGTGTGCTTTGGAAGAATGCATTACTGTTAAAGGGCTTTCAGGCTCTGCTGTAAATACTTCCTAACCCTTGGAAATAATGCAGTCCTTCCCAATTTGATGCTAAATGAAGTGTATGCTATTGCAACAAGAAAGCAATTACATGACCAAATTAACATTCAGATTTATTGTAAACAAAGGCCTTATTTAACTTAGCACTATATTCTATTTCTTACATATGACTCTGGAAGTGGATACATTCTTATAGCGAGGGCCATAAGAAATCAGCACTCATGATGTATACCCACACCTTCTCCCTTTTATAATTGCTCTGTACAGTAACTGGGCTACTGAAATCAATGAAGAATTATACTGTACTACATTTGTAGTTACTATATAAAAAGCCTAATTGTGAATGTCTGGTAGAAAATTAACCAACATTCTATTTATTGTCCTGCCATTGTTTAGATCAGTTGTCTTGATTTTTATTGCTTTTCCTAAAAAAAGTTTACCTACAAGAATGTTTTTGGTGGGAAACAATATTACTCAAGGGGAAATTATCTCTCTGATGTAGTTATCACTGTTTTTAACATATAAAACACTCTTAACCCCATAACTCTCTTGTGATGTTTATAATTGTTCAGATGTGAATCCTTTCAGAACATAATCTGATACAGGTGAATTTTTTTTTTAAATAAGGAAGTCTTCTTCCTCTTTTATGACATCTCAAATTAAGTGTAATACGTAAGTTGTAGACAGCAGAACTAAAGTAATCTGTAGTTGGTTTAACATTTAGCATTCCTAAAACTCAGATTGTAATTTTGTTCATACATACTTAATGAAAAATCCCCTGGCACTTGGTGGAACAAATTTTGACAATGCTGTCAATCTAGGTTTAATCACAAGCCTCCTTGAATTCATTTTATGTAGTTAGTGATGGTGAACCTGGTAGGATGGAGTATGGACAGGGGGAGCTGCAAGAAAGGAGGGAGCAGACATAGGAATTGTGTAGCCATTTCCCAAACACTGGTTTCTTGGGGCATCCACAGCAGATAAGCAGATGTTATAAAGTTGAAATATAATCTGACCAGTTTTAAGAAAATATACTGCCTTGCATATTGTGGAATTCTCAAGAAAATTTAGAGTAATGGAAATTTTGGTACTTGAAATATAAGGGAGCTTCACAAATTCCACATACTGAATATTGAAATTATAGAATAAAGTGTATGGGGGTGAATAACATTTTTAAAACTATAAAGCATACATTCTAATATTCAAGATATGTCAAATCTAGGACTGCGGAAGTAGGACTGAGGAATAATTTAATTGTGTAAATTAGGTTGATTCCAGTTTCTATTTAACACCTAATAGCTTTTCACATTCGATTATTCTCATTTATATTTACTGAATATAAATTGCTTCAAAATAATTTGCTAATATTGGAGTACATCTATAATCACACTATAAGAACATTTTCCTGTACCATTTCATTTCTTTGCTGTTGTTCTTAATTAAAAATTAAATGGGAAAAAGGTGTGGAACTCTATAGAAAATTCAGTTGGACTAATCACACTGGGCTTATTCTGATTGCGTTTGTTCTACAATAGGGAATGTCTTATTGTAGAAGTGGTTTGGACTTTATACAGTTCACCGTCAATTTAGAAGCCCGTCCTTTGCATTTTAATATACATGATTACCCTGCTCTAGTAGCTTATTATTTGATCACACAATCAATCTGGTGAATAAGAGCTTTGCAAAAAACCAAAGGAATTGCACAACAAAGCTAATCTTACTACCCACACCAGCTCTCTTATTGAGAGAACTAATTACCCTCTTTAGTAAACGATTTTTTAACACTTTTTTGCAAAAGTAACAGAGAGCACCCTACAATTGTCCAATTCCAGAATCTGCCAAAGAATAATGTTTATGGAAATGTATACGTAAATTGCTAGGGCTTACTAGAGCTTATTTTTCACCAAATGCACCAGCAGATCATTCTGAGGAAACTCAGAAACTGTCAATTTATTCAGCAAACCCTTTAACTGAAATTAAATACTTCCAAGACATCAGCTTACCAATGTTCCTACGAATAGCAAGCCAAGGGAGAACAGAGACAGCAGGAGGTAAGACACTGTGATGCCTTCATTCTTGATCAGATCCTAAGGAAGAGGATAAGCCTATAGTTATTTGAGGGATACTAAAAGACTCAGAGAGGCATGTAAAAAATGTAATGTAATGTACGAAAATGTTCTGAACATGGCTGTGAAATTATGTAAATAATTTTCACATTAAACTTTTGATCCAAGCAATTTTTTTCATTCATTAAAACAAAACCTTTTTTGCAGCACAAAATCGTATCTTAATTTTACAGAGGTGCTCATCAAAATACAGCCTACCCTCTCCTGGATAGCCAGTGCCTACCTAAGTCATTTATGATGTTATGAACTGGTTCAGAAAAACGATTATTAAACTTTGGGGAATTTTATGGAAAAGAGAAATTCTGAGTTTCTGAAATACAGTCAAAAATTGGGAAGAAGACAAGGAAAGGATAAATGTCAAAATCTTGCTGCTGCTTCACAGCAGAGATAATTAGCACACCTTTCTTGACTTTTGAAATGGAGAATGAAAGCTCCATTCTATACAGAAAAGGCCCTGAGATGAGAGAATAGCAAAGGCTCGGCTGAGTCTAGTTGATAGTGACAGATGAGGCTGAAGGCAAAGCCAAGCCATGCAGTTAGTATCTACCAGTGCTGTAACCCTTTCTGGCTGGTGCGGTAATGGTGAATAAGGTGGCTGGCTCAGCTGCACTGCTTGGTCAAATTGTGACAGCAGCGAAGTCAGAATATGTGGCCATTACTAGTGGAAAGAGCAGTAGAGGAGACAGAACACCTGAAGGTGGAGACCTTTGGAAGTATGAATAGCTCCATTGGAGGACCAGGGACCCCAGTAATAGGTGGAACTCAGAAGACTGTGACTGAGGGTGGAGGACCCTGGGATGGCAACATTGTTGGACGCTAGTATTGCCTGGACTTTGTGGAGTGGAAGGATCAGTCTGAGTGAGATGGCTGCTGCCACCGCCCTTCCCAAGTGGCTCTCAGCATACAGTGATAGTTCCAATGCTCTAGTGACAGCAGGCTACGTCACAGGACCAGACTAGGATGTCCAATTTGGGTATAAAGAGAAGTGGCCAGTGGTTGTTCTCTTAGTTGAACTGAGAGAACAGGAAAGGGAGAATACTTGTGGTGATTGGCATTATGAGAGGGTGTTCTACAATCATATGGTTCTTTCCACTGTGGGTATGAAGGGCTGGAATGTGTTAATAGGTGGAATATGAATGTGTCTGTTGAGAGATGCCAGTGTAACCGGCATTGCCAACCTGCTGGCACCTGGTGCATTATGTGAAATGATTGTGAAATTGCAACCTGTGAATGTGCATTGGAATGCTGGGGTGACTGGAAGCCACGCAGGGAATGGGAGGCTAGTATAAGTATCCTGTTTGTGGTGGATTGAGGCAAATAAGTTGGGAGATGCTGAGCATGCTGTTTCAGGGGAAGGGTGATTACAACTGAAGGCAACTTGGTATTCTTACACCTGAGTCCCAGTGGTTGAATCACTGTTGTTCCTGGTATCAGGCTTCTGATAGTTAATGTCAGATCCAAATAAGACCTCATTCATTCATAACCTGGTAGTGGATTAAACATGCAGACCTGGCATGTATTACTGAGACTTTGGGTGGGTAAGGGTGAAGATATTGCTCACACAGAAATCTGTCCAGTTGGATTTGGGCTTCTCCATCAGCCAGGTCCAGGGAGAAGGTTGGCATTGATCTTAAAGACACCATATGTCACTAGGAATTCTGATCTTAAGAATTCTTAAGGTGTTCAGCTGCTTCAGAAGGAGAAGCTAGGAAATTTGTCAGGATCCTCTCTGAACTGCTTGACCTGGCCTTTGGACTGATGTTGGAGTCTCCTCACTTTCTGGTGTTGAGTGACTTCAACTTCCAGGCTCTGAGGTCTGGATCAGAAAAGACTTAGAAATTTTGGGCACCATAGCTTTTTCCAAGTAATTTCAGGTGCTTCTGTGTACTGACCCCAAATGGCTCCTTCATTTACAGAGGAGCTCCAGGAGATAAAGTGGCTGAACTGATGCCTGGAACCCTGGAGGAGGAAGACAAGCTCAAGTTTGAGCTTATATTTCAGCAATAAGAGAGACAAAGCATTGCTACTACTTTTTTATTGCATCAGCAGTTTGTCAGCTAGCAATCTGTCAGTTTGACAATTCCTTTTTTGGGAGATGGCATGAGGCAGAACTCTTGCCTGGCTTTGGTGATCTGTTTGCACAACACCTTACCAAGAAAGTCACCTAGGTTCACCAATCTCTTCGACTACTCGTGGATAGAATCAGATGTGGTGATTGAGGCAGCATCTTGCCACATTGCTTGGAACTCATTTTGGCCTGTGGACTCTGCGAAAGTGGACAGGATACTTTCTGGTATGTTCTTAGTCATGTGTAATCCTCCTGGCTCCTCTGAGAGGCCGGGGGTGATTCTGAGTGATTATCAACACTTAACTTTTGGAGGAGGTAGTATCAGCAGCTTTAAAAGAAGTTGTAGTGTACTACTCCTTAAGAGGCCTTCTCCAAACCCAGCCACCCTTCAAAATTATTGCCTAGGCTATACTCTATGCTTGGTCACTGGACAACTATGGAGCATGCTAGAAAAAGTGGATTATCTAAACCCTTTTCAGTCCAGATACAGGCTTGGGCATGGGAAAAAGATAGCATTGATCACTCTTGTGAATGATCTGTTGACATTAGTCCAACCTCAAGAGAGCATCACATGTTCAGCATGAGCGACCTTTATTACCATTCCTCCTTGACTCCTGAGAGCAGCTTGAAAATAGACTTCTGGTGAGTGAGAGAGGAGCCTGTCAGCCCTACAAGGTAGACCACATAGGCCTAAAATTACTTTTATTAAGATTGGCTATAGTAACAGAATCTTGTTTACCTACTTGTTGCCTTGATAACTATCTTTCCTCTCTTGCCACGTTCATCCTCTTTATTCTCTACAGAACCATAATTGCTACTCCTAGATTCACCCAGAAATGGGGCAGCAAGGAAGAACTGGACCATGTGGTAGAAACATTGCTCTGAGAAGTTTTGGTGGCTTCCCCTGTGCTCATTACTGGGCACTTTCTTCCTCTCCTTCTAAGTCTCCTGTGGGTTCAGTCCTACTGCTGTAGTAGGAGCAGCAGCAGTAAGAAAGAAGCATCAGCACCTGAGCTCTCTTACTCACTCTGTCTACATGGCCTCTGTCTGAAAGATTGCTCTCAAGGACCAGAAAGCTCCATTAACATCCCTGGTAGCAGCTGAAGCTCCATACCTCTAGGCAGAAGGGGGTAAAGACAAATGAAGTAATTGCTTTAGTAATATAAGCCTATTGCTGATGTTTTTTTTTTTTTTTACAACACATCACTGTCTACAAAGAAAATGAGTCTTGCAATAGCAACTGTGGTGGCAAGAGATGTATAGTTAGAGTTTGGAGAAGGGAAATAATTATAATAGGACTCCTGATCTGTATGGTGGTATAAGGCCAATGGAAGAGAAGAAATGAATCAGAAGTATAGCCAAGAGCAAAGAATGAAGAAAAAGGACTCAGATGAATAGGGATGTGGCAATAGCTCAGAGCACTCCCATCCATGAAATCTCTACAATGTATCATAGAAAATGCAATGCAATTACATTTTATATTATCATTGGGGTATATTTTTCAGATAATTTTCCTGAACTGACATAACTCAGGTATGAATAAAGCAGTTTTACACAAGGAATAAAACAACTGTGCTTGTTTTCCAGTACTTATATACTGGAATCATGATGCCCACTGGGTTTTCTAAGTTCAGGAAATTATAACAGGTTATATTCAGTCATGGCTGAGGGAATTTCTCTTTCACTCTGGAACCCACTTGACAGCCCCCAAATCTGCTCTGGAGGATCTTTTGAAATGGATCTGGGAAGCACATGGGGTGTACTAGGAAGGTTGGTATAAACAAAAGGGAAGTTCTATTTGCAAATGGAAATTCACTCATGTGATTTTGGATGTAGCTTAAGAGTTTCTGTTTCCAAACATCTTTTTGAAAAAAGGGAGAGAAATGACACAAAACATTCATTCAAAGTGAATAGCTTTGTCTGCCTGTCTATTACAGACATTATGGTGCACTTAGCAGCCGATGTTATGCAGTTTCCATTTGTTCAATGAGGTCTGTACGCTGCTAATGTCAAGTTCAGAATGGCTCTTTTATTCATCATTAGCTAGAGAAGATATTCATTTTTTTTTTTAATCTGCGCTCAGTCATTACTGACTCTGCAGTGACTGCTTGGACGAGTCCTTGCAGTTTTCAAGGCATAATGTATACCAAATACTACTTTATGTATTACATCCATTATTAATATTTCATTAGCATTACCCAAGAAGATCATAGATTGATACACCACATTGAAGTATATTGAAATCACTGAACATACCTTGTTAGAATCTGAATCCAGCTGTTGAAATGGATGAAGTAGGTTGGACAAGACAGCAAAAATATCCTGAACTGCTGGGATTGTCTCACATCCACCACACCAAAACATAAAGAAGAAAACCTGCGCAGTTTAAACAGATAATTAATAGTGAGGTTACTTCACTTTAATTTTATGTTCGCATAGCAAATCCAAGATTTCAATTAAGAATCTTCTATTTATAATCATATCTATTTTTAAAGCACAGGCTTTTTGTAGCTGCAAAATTAACTTGAATAAAAAGACTGAGTTACCTGATGTAACATGGAACATCTTTTGATTTAATTTCAGCTATATCAGCATTTATGACGTGGGAAATCTGCCCCTAAAATGTATGAATCTAAAAAAAACAAAAGCAATGTTTTCCTTTTCTTTTTTCAGAAAACAATATCCATCACAGTTAAGATGGAATCCTTACCAGTAACAGTGAGAGGACAAAGAGATACAGGTTTCCGCCTGTTGTCATCCCATTCCACCAGGCTGCCCAGCAATGGTGCGCAACACCTTTCAGAGATGGTTCTGTCTTGCTTTGTTGTTCTGGCTGTCCATCAGCTCCATTCAGTGGTTCCATTACCACTGGCTTGGAAAGACCTTCAGGAATGCAATGATACAATCAGGAGATAAGTAGCTGTGTATCTCCCATGTTCCTGCAGAAACAACACAGAGTATATAATCAAATCTGAAGATGAAGTTACTACACACCAGAATTCCTGAATTCTGAAGATGAAGTTACTACACTACAATCAGAATTCCTAAATCCAAAGGGAGATATGAATAGGATGCCACAGAAATCCCTGCTACCTTCATCAGAAAAATGAAATGTGACTGGAAAGAGTACCACACTTTTTTTTCTAGAGCAACGAAATCAGGGTTTTCTCTTGCTCCACTTAAACATTTAGGTTGACTTTAAACACATGCATCAGTATTTGATTTTCTGATTTAATGCATTGTTAAAGATGATGGCATGTACCTTTGTTTTAATTCCTTAAACTTTTTATAAAGATCAATTAAGAGAATCATTTCAAGGTGCTGATGAAGAAAGGGTATCTGAAAGCACTTCACAGGTTCCACAGTGTTCACTTTAAAGCGGTTATGGTTTTTATATAGCCTCATCAAATTAATATCTATTGGGAAACTGCACATACTACAGTTGTGCAGAGCTTTGAAAGCACTGTGAAAATGAAGCATTTTGGAACCCTTTCATGCAATAATATTCCCCAACACCAACGCCATTTTCTAACAGCAAAGCAGCCACATTGCTTCACTCTGCCTTACTTCACATCATGCCTCCTTTGGCTATTTTGAACTGCTGGAGGAAGACTTGGCAGTGAGGAAGAGTGAAGCACCTCTTCAAGACAAATCATGTCCCCTCTTCACCTCAAAGAGGAGAATCATGTTGCCTCCACTGTGTGGTAGAATTTTCTGAGGCAAATCCAAGCTGTAAATCCAAGCTATAAATTCAAGAAAGTATGTATTATGTGCGTTTAACAGTCAGTTCCAGTTTGGGATTTATTCCCAAGTCTGTGTGCCTAAGACTGCAATCTAGCATTGAAATGAACCTTGTTAAGATTTATACCCCATTGGATTCAGCATCATTCACTTCTGAGCAAGCTCACAAAAGGTTTGACTATAAATCTTGGAATGAAATTCAGCCACTGTTTGTTCTATAAATGCACCAACAAATCCAAGAACAAACATAGATCTCAAGCTGTGCATTTATTTCAGAATAAAGAACAACTGTTAATTTCTGTCTAAAGATACATAATTTCCAATTGTATTAGCACATTTTCCTAAAAAAAACCACCACCTAATCCATTACTAAAATGTATGTGAATTACACACAGAAATGGGCTGTAATATTACAAAAGGAATTTGCTTGTTCGAAAATATAGTACTGAAAGTAATATTGACTAGAAATGCAAATACAGTTTTCCTCTGCGCTGCTGAATCAATTTTCATTTTAATATGCTGAAGGTTCTGCCTCATGGTTCTCTGTCCTATTCTTCTACCCATTCCCTCCCACAAATGGCCTATATTGCCCTGTCTGAGCAAACTGAAGAGAAGCCATGTGCTAAAACATCGGAGGAGAAGGCTTGATTTTAAACAGTCACCGGTGAGTCACCAAGTCTTTCCACACATTAATTTCCACATTGCTCCCACTCAGTCCAGCTGTCATTTCATATGGAATAAGAGATGGAGCAAGTAAAGCAATATTCTCATTATTTCAGAGGATGGTTTTTATGAGAGAAGGGTGTTTTAGCCAAGGGGATAAGCAGAAGAAGAATGACTGTAGCTCTGGTGCTTGGTAACATAATATATTAGTCTTTCCCAACCTCCAAATACATTGGAAGTACAGATGCAGTGGGACAACTCTGGTAATTATCAACCAAAATGGCCAATTCTGGGAGCTGTGCCTACATCTGGCATCTGGCTGAGGAAGGCTCCTTTGCACACGTAGGTATGCTTTTCCAAGCAATGAGTAAGGGATGGATAAGGTACTACCAACTCTGATAGCCTTGCAGGAGTCTAGCTTTGCAAACTATGAATGTATAGAACATGCTACCAATTCCCACTTTCTTCTACCACTTTCTTAATGCAAGTTTTCCTCTAGAGAGGACAGCTGTTCTGAAGATAAAAGCCTGCTTCGAAAGGAAAAAAACCACTAAATTAGAAACTTTCTTCTGATCGTTTTTTTTTTAATTTAGAAGTTAATTTAACTTGGAACATGATCAAATGATCTTCTACAGAAGAAATTCTTTCCCCCCAAGTTGGGAAAGAATTTCTTCTGTAGAAGGTCATTTGATCATGTTCCAAGTTAAATTAACTTCTAAATTGAAAAAAAAAAGGACCTTTCCCCTACAAATAATACAATGTTACAGAAAGAGGCTTGCTGTCAGAGCTTCTGTCCTTCCAGCAGCAAAGTGGCATGCAGAAATACAAGAAGTATAGTGTTTCACCCTAAAGGGCATTTAAAACATACTTGTATAGTTAAATATGCAAGAAAACATGTAGCTTCAGTTTTGCAAAGAGAACTGGGACATAATTAATTTGGAACCAGAGACTCCAAGTGACATACTGTCATAAACCAGAGCATTTTGTACTTAAAATGTTTCCTAACCATGTCTTTATTAATAGTAAATGGCATGTAAAGGGAACACCTGTAAACATCTGATGCCGAATGGTCAGACATAACTAAAACAAAAGCATGTAACTTAAATAGTGCTTGATTAGTAAGTTCTCAATCTAACTAACAAACCAGTATTTTTTAAAAAACTTCACAACAACTCAGTTGGATAGACTAAATGAGAAACCCAATGAAATATCCAAGCATAATGACTGAAAGTAGTTTGACCCTGATAAGAGGAATATCTGTTTGTACTGTATCTGCATTTGATTACTGAACAAAAATGTGAACCGGTCTTCATTTTAAACAAAATGAATCCAGGAGAAGAATTTAAAATTTGGGTGGAGATCATATATCAATAGCAAACAGCAAAGGTTATGGTAAATAGAAAACTCTTCACAACTTTTCCAATAAGCAAAGGCACCAGGCAAAGGTGCCCACTTTCTCTCTTATTATTTGGAATTGCTTTAGAAGCTTTAGCAAACAAGATTTAAAGAGAAACAAAACAAATACTTGGGATTAAAATTCAGGGAGAGGAATACAAGTTGAAAGGCTGTGCAGATGATGTACTGTAGCACTATCATTATGCAATCACAGGGAATTATAAGAAAGTTAATGAAAATAATCAAAGTCTTTGGTGAATTCTCCAGATGTAAAATCAATGAAAAGAAAACAAAGATAATAGCAAGATATTTAACCCCACAAGAAGATGGCTTTGGAAAAAAAAAGTCTGGATGTGAGCTTAACAAAAAAACAGTGAAATATTTGGGATTCATTTGACAGGAATTAATAAAGACATATAGTATTTCAGAGCAATTATAATAAATTATGGAGAGATATAAAAAAGATCTTGGAAAACCTAAAACTTTCTTGGCTGGGATTTATTGTGACAGTAAAAATGAACTAACAGAATGGATAAAATCCCTAAATATTAAAACATCAGTCATAGAAGGAGCCAGCTTAGCCAATGGACTTCATTGGTATTTATTGTATAAGGAAACAAAAGAAGAAAACAATTTGAAAGGACAGATTATAAGAGATAAAAAAAGATGGAATCTTTTAAAATAAAAAATAAGTCCAGCAACTTCACCATTAGCTTTACCATCAAATGCCTTTTACTTCAGCAGCAACTGTAATAAGAAAGATTTAATCCCACAGGCCAATACAAAGATTCAGGAAACGTAGCAAGAGCTGCTCAATGAAGGTAGGAATTTGATTGATGTATTTACAAATTTCTAGAAAAATAAAAAGTGATCTCATGAAGGAACCAAGGACTTTGAGAAAGATGACAGAATTTGTAACTCATACAAAACAAAGATCACCTATTAGGACATATATATAAATTGCTACTGAAATATGACATGGAGATGGAACAAATAAAAAAAATTATATGATAAAGTGAATGCAAAACTTAAAAGAAATAATCACAGTTACAACAATGGGAGTAACTATAGAAAACATTAATAAAATTTATTCCAAGTTATAATTTAAGGGAAAATTGGTAAAAAGCATTTTACAGTTGATATATAACTCCATCAATAATGACCAAGATAGAAAAAACATATAAAAATAAATGTAGGAAATGCCATAACAGAGAATGAACATTTTATCATATATGGTGGTTGTGTAAAAGAACTCAAAAGTACTGGGAAAAAATACATCAAAATATTCAGAAAATCCTAAAAATAATATTTGAACTAAAACTACAAAGGTTCTTGTTAGGTATAATTCCAGAAAACATAAATGAAAAATATCACAATTTAGTAAGATAAATGCTGACAACTACAAGAACTAATCTGGCACAATGGTGGAAAAAAGGAACTTTGCTGATATATCAGATTGGGACACCAAAATTGGAGAATATGCAGCAATGGCAAAATTGTCATTATATATCCATAATAGAAGCTTAATCCAATTTAAGCAAGAATGGCTCCTGTATATACTACACATTATACAGCAGGGCAAATTTAAATATTTGGAATATGATTTTGAGGAAAAAAAATTATGAGACCAGTCAAAAATAATAGATGAAAGGACTTAAATAGATACTAGCAATAATCTTTCGTTTTGATGGAAAGTATAGATATCTAGTTTGTGGTCAGCTACTGGGGAAATAGACAGAAGGGAAGGGGCAAATGTGCTACTAGAAAGTTTTTCCATGATGTTTTTATGAATGTCTTATTTACGCTTAGTAGTTGTTCTTTTTGTTTTAATCAACTGCTACTATACCAGCGTAGACCTTGTTTTCCTTTGTATTTCATTATTCCAAGAATAAAAATATCTTACATTTTTTTAAAAAATTGAACTTATATTCTCAGCTAGGTTCATAGCCAGGTAGATTGCCCATCCCAATTTATGATGCATCATGTTATGTGAATATAATCCATTGTACCTTATTCACAAACCACTGTGAAGTTATGGCCGTCTGCAATGTGTGAACCCAATCAACATGTTCACAGGGTGAGTGAAACAGGTATACAACACAAAACTGTGTTAGAGATGGAAAGATGGGTCTTACAACTGATATTACAAACTTCCTGGTTCAAATGTTGATGTTTCTCAAGATAGAAAAGCCTCTGTCGGTAAAAGAGGTGACTCACAGGACAATGGCTGTGTGGACTTCATCTCTCTTTATGACACCAGAGCAGACAGCCACCAACGTCACTATATATAAACTCTATACGAAGTCTAATTCTGTACAGTCTCTATATGGTATCCAGCCACATTAAAGCCGCAGCTAGAACAGAGAGGCAAGTTAATCTGGTATATTGCCATCCTCACTACAGGCCACTAGTTTGTCATATCCCAGGAACATGAATGGATCCGAAAGATTGGTGGTATAGAGCTTTCAGGATCCTGCAACCCAGTCTCTACTTGCTCTGCCTTGTCCTCTCAAGAGAAATTTGCCTTTCTTATTTTTTTGGTAATAATTTTATTAAAGATTACAATTAGAAAGATAAAAAACTAATACAAACTAAAAAAAATAAACAAATGAAAAGATAGAAAGTACAGAAAAGAAAACAGAAAAAGAGAAAAGAGAAAATAAGAATATTGTAAAGAGAGAGAAAAAAAGAAATATATAAAGAAATGACTTCCCCCTTCATCAAGTACAAACAATTTCAGTAATATATCACTTTCTCTGAAATATAACAAAAGATCTCTTCTTTCTATATCTCATCTCAGGAATTTGCTTTTCACTGAAGCCATCACCCACGCCCAGACAGAGACAGCTGAAAAAATAATTGCTGTCAACAATGCACACCTACAGTTCTATAATAAATGGACTAGGCTGTGTTTAGTTGTGTTAAGCTACATGTTCTTCATCCAGAATGGATAATGGCCAAAGACACTCACAATTAGCATCAAAGAAATATGAAAGTGTGCCCTTTGTGCCAATATGCCTAATTCTTAATTGATCTGATAAGTTGTTGTTTTGCTGTAACAGTGATTTGTTACAGCAAATGAGGTGTGCAGCTTATGGCTCAATAGCAAGAAAAAAGGTGCACCGTGTGGCAAAGCACCTACTCACGAACTATCAAACATCTGATTTTTCTCCTTAGAAGCTTTCTACTTCAGGCAAGTAGGGGTCTTTAGCATTGTCAAGAACACAATAGCTTTCAAAGAAAGTCATTCACTAAATGGAAGAACACTAGACCAAAACTTGAAGGTCACTCTGTGCGTGGTTTTTTTGTAGAAACAACAGCATCTAAAAGAGAAGAATATGTGGATAATTTATTTTACTTATTTGTTTCTCCCTTCTATAGCACAGCAGCACTCCTTTGCCTTTAAAAAGAAAAGCAGGAGGATTCTATTTTAAAGTGAAAACAATTTTGGTTTTTGAAAAAAAAAAAGTGTGTTAAGAAGTACTAATGTACAGCAAACATTTAAAAGGTTGCTTTCATACATATTAGCAACTGTATTATATACTGCATTCCTCTGCATGCTAGTATATTACTAGAATGTTACACTTATTCTTCTTTTGAAATCTCACTGAAGGTCTCCATAGTAAGAATTTAACAGAAAGAATAACTTCTATTGCCTGAGTAAAATAAATCACATTTGAATTGCACATACTTAATTGTATTTGCAAATTAGAACAGTGCAAATTATAACTGAAGTTGTGAAATAATTTGTAGAACTGAAAATGTCACCAACTTCCATTAGAGAAAAGGTACATCCCCCCTGAGCAATTTTTGCAACCTTTGTAACTATAGTTTAGTGATTGTTTTGGGCATTTTGTTTCACATTCCAAATTAAGTGTGCCCCACTTCCTTGAGTACTAAACTGCTAGCAATGACAGTGCTGCAGGGCTTAGTTTTCTCATGAAATCATGCTGGTGTCTTCAAAACATTCTGCACACTAGACAACACTTTCCTGTTTGGTACCATTCAGCTGTAATGGAGCGCAACATCATATTCTCAGCAATTGGGTAAGTCTGCTGGGAGTAACAGCAGTTGCAGCCGAACACTTCTAGAAGACAATACATATCGTATTTTCTTTCAAAATGTCTGCTGCATATTAATTCCACGTTGAGAATTTTTGACTAGGTGATCCTCATGTAGCACTAAGCCATAATGGGTGAGTTTTACATTACACTAATACAAAAACAAACTATCTAGATTATGGCTTATAATGTGTGAAAGAGGTTACTGTGTTCTTTTTACTAGAATCAATTGATGGATCTTGTTTCTTGCATTTGTGGAAAGACTGGCAACATGAATTTCCATTACTTCAAGAATCATCTGGATCAGAGATTGGCAATCTTTCTATGTGCCAGATGTCATCATGTAATCCTGTGCAATGATGCGGGTCACCCACCATTAAAAAAAAGCTCACAGCCATTCAGTGATTTTACCCTGTAATCCAGTGCAAGACCATCAACATCTTCTTACACCAAACTTCAGAAGATTTTATTCAAAAATATCAATCTCTCAGTGAATTTGCAATTTAAGATATTTGGATTTTTTAAATTTAAATTTTACATTTTCTGTAATTGAAAAGGGAGTTTGTCACCGACATCCTAGCGCTCACGGATGACTTATTGCTAACCCTGATCTTGGAGATTCTGTATTTGCTTGATCTGGGGCATAAGTAGCATTGCTTCTCTGATGTGCATGTCATAATAGTCAAGTCAGTAATTCCTGAGAACAGGGATGATTTGATTTCAGAGAAATTCAGACCCAGACTTAACATTTCTCCATAGTTATTGAAGGATAGTAGCAACCCACCTTCTAACTCAAAATCTTTTATGTTTTTCTCAGATATCTATTTCTCTTCTTCATTCTCCACTGAACTTTCCTCAGCTTCCTCCTTTTAAATGTATTCAGGGTCCTGAATATGGGCTGAAGACTGCTCTACTTTTAATATCTGCACCATTTAGGTCTCTTACAATAACTGTAGTGTTCCTAGGCTAATATACACAGGCCATGGCCCAAACTTTCACTGCTCTAAAAACAGAGTAGGGCACATTGGCATGGGGAAGAAGGGGCATGACATGTGCATTATGACATCACTGCAACTGTTGCAAAGTACATAATCTGCAGAGTATGTGTGATCACATCATGATCCATGTGACATCATCATGGGTTGTACTAGACAAGTGTGGTGAAGTAGCAAACTACAAATGCTACTTTCTGTCATGTCTGTCTCTGTGATACTGTAACTCATAGTGCCATCTTGCTTCAAGTACCTCTCATAAGTAAAGTATTACCAGCAAGTCTTGCTTTAATATACAGAAAGAAAAAAAGATGCAAAAAAGGAAAAGGAAAACAAACAGAAAAAAAAGGAAAGAAAAAATGATGACAGAAATATAAAAACAGCAGCTCAGATCTTAAACACAGCATTAAATCTTGACCATATGGAATTATACTGATCAGTTTTTCCGCTGCATCTATAAAACGTCAGTTGACAAGCAGAGAGTCAACACATAAACCCAAGAGTAAAAGATTATTTGCTTTACCTCCTATTCTGTAAATCTATAGTTCTTCATGTAATGATAAATTCCAAAGTGTTGGTATATAATTGAAAATCATATTTACATCTTTATGTCATATTCCTATTCCTAAAACCATATTAACTAACTTATGGATATTAAACCAAATAGTGGGACTTGTTTCCTCTATCATTTTACACTTCCACATTGATGAAATTCATAATCAAGCCTTTTTAAAATATTCTCTTATGTGTCTAATAAATGGAAAAAATCAATCATTTCTTCAATTAATCTCATTTTAAGATAATAAAAATATACTTAATTACCTTAAACTGTTGATTTATTAATATAGCATATTCCAACACTTTATTCCTTTTTTTTTTTTTTTGCAAAAAATGATATCTACCTTAACCATCAGTGCTCAGCGGTGTCCACAGGATCTTGCTGCTCCACCCCTTTTCAGCTGCATCATTTCCTTCAGCTCAGTAAGCCACTGTTATATAAGCCTTGTTAAAGAAAGGCCAATAATTTACCAAATATCTCCCCTTTGCTTTCAGTAAACATTCAATATCAAGTGTTTTTAACAAACTGCTTAGTGTTATTGGAGCATGATCAGATATTGCAAGAGGACCTGTATTACATTTATCTATGCAGTTTACTCAGGATCAAGATATTAAAAAAGAATCAAAATGCAAACAAGCACTGTTGAAAAAAAGAGTATATTCTTGCTATGAAGAATTTAAAAGTTATCATATATTCACCAAGTTAAATTCCACCTTATAATTTGTAACATTTTCTATATGTGAGAATTAAATTTAGGTGGAACAGTATTACAATTAAACAAATTTAAAACTTAACATTTCCAACCATAATTATTTCATTGCAGCTAAACTAAAAAGATACATCATGTGCTTATGCAAAAGATCTGGACAGCTCATAGAAGGGCCATAATGATTAATAAAAGCAACACGGTCATTAAAACATTGAGAAACAGCTCTAGAGGGCCCTGGAAGAAGCAGATTATCTGGACCCCTTTCAATCAGGATTCAGGTCTGGCCATAGTACTGAGATGGCAATGATCATGCTTGCTGATGTCCTTTGGCAGGCTTTGGATGGGGGTAGTGCATCCACCTAAGTACTCCTTGGTCTCTCAGCAGCCTTTGATACCACCAATCATGGTATTCTTCTGGGCTGGCTCAGAGAATTAGGAGTGGGAGGCACTGTGCTACAGTGGTTCTCCTCCTTTCTCCAGGGTTGGTTCCAGTCAACGTTGATGGGGGAAAGAGGTTGAGCTGGAAGTTTCTGCTTTTTGGGGTGCCTCAGGGCTCTACTCTCTCCCCACTTCAATTTAACATGTATATGATACCACTGGGTGAGGTCATCTGTCACACAGGGTGTGGTATCATCAGTTTGCTAATCTCACCATTTGTTGTGGACTATCCTCACAATGGATCCTCCATTTCATTTCCAACCTACAGTTGAAACAGACTGAAATCACACCCAGGTGATCCAGCAGGAAAATTATTTTCCATGGGAAAATATTTTGAATGGATGACTTGTCTTCAGAGGGTTGGCAGCCAGCTGGGTTCCAATTAGCTACTGCAGGACCTTCTCCTCCCATATGCTCTTAAGGGTCCATACTTCTGTGGCCACTAGAAAGATAGGCATGTTTCTTCTGCAGCTATTTCTTTCCCCTTTCTTTTTTGTCATTTGATGAGGGAAATATTGACCTTGTGGAAGCCCAAAATCAAGGCCTATCATAAGTTCAGTATTCCCACTGGTATGCCAAAAGCTAGACCTTACCAATAACTTTTATTTAACCTACAATTTGACTGTTTATTCCATAAACATTAATATACTATGCTTAGAATTTTATTTATCTCCCCTCCACCCGCCCATGCACATCAAAAAGTAAAGGTACGCAACCTTTATGGAGTTTTTACTGACACTTGGATGGAATAACAACAATTTTTGGATTTGTGAATGGATATGGGGAGGGGGATTATGGGAAGAAGTGAACCATGTATGTAATTTCATGGGGGTGGGGAAATATTAATTTGCCTGTACTTGTTGCAAGGAAGATCAGGAGTCGCTTCTTTAAATATTCCTTTTTCTATTTCTTTTCTTTTCTCTTCTTTTTCTTTTGCACTTTTTCTTTTCTTTTCTTTTCTTTTTTCTGATTTCAGTTTGTATTATCTTTTAGTATTGTAAAACTCTTTAATAAAAAGTTTTTTTTTTTAAATGTAAAGGTACCCATATCAGGTATGAGAAAAATCCAAAATATATATTAAAGCAATAGTATCATAGAGGGCGAGGAGTCCAACACCAAGATTTCACCCAATGATCACCTACAATCATCTGAGAAGTGGGTGGAAAAAGTCAATGGCACTAGTAGTTGGAGTTAACCCAAGATAAGTTGGAGCTTTTCTACTTAAGAAGCAAAACATTGCTGCTTTCTATAGGCTCCAGTTTGATTATTCCTTCCACACATGCTATCCTCCTTTTGTTATTTATACACAGTCCACATAATTCCATGCGTAAAGGCCTACAACAAGAAGTTTTATTCAGTTATTCAAATGCTCTTGTACCTCAAGAACATTTGTTGTTCTATTAGCTCCTCAAGGGACAATGAATCAGCCAATGCAGCCTTCTGTTCAGCAGCCACACTAGAATATATACTTCCCCCTTCAAACAAATGGTTATGCACAGGAGTTCCTCATTAATAATGAACACAATCCCAAGGAAGGATAGTTAAGGAGTATTACAGAAGACATGTTTCTGACTTATTCTTTCTTTCGGTATGTGTGATAATAATCAGCTGCTAAAGATGCATCTCTAATCTGTTTTATTTAAACTCATCAATAACTTTATCTAGCTGCATGTTAGCCACTATATTCTATGTTCAGATACTTGCTAGATGTCAAATGACCATAGTCCATCACATCAGGCATACAAGATCCAAGACCTGCAGATCCCTGAAAAAGGAAATGACGCCCCAGAGTTAGGATAAAGAACATTTAAATCTATATTAGAACAGAGAAAAATATTTTATTTGCTATCTATATGTGATTTACCAGTCTATGTATGATATCACAGAAAGTTAATTGACACAGAGAAAAACAATGGCTTTTCTATGCACCCTGGCATCTCATCTGTTTTGAACTGAATTTGTTAAAAAAAAATGATGGGGATTGTAGACATGGTTCTCCTATTCCTATCAGTCAGAAAACAAAGAACATCGCTCAAGCAAACTACCAGGATGCTAAAGCTTTCATTTCCCAGCATTATAAATAGTCAGAGATAGGATGCTGGCAAAATTAATTCCTTATTCTATGATTGCAAAAAACGTAAGAGTTGGAGCAATAAGAAAACATAGAAGAAAAATGAGAAATAGATAAGAGACAGTAAGGGTATGTTTAACATAGTTCTTGAACTTCCATTTCATCACAAATGTTTGAAGCATTGTATTATATTTACTTAAATGCCCACATACAGCTCATGATGAAACCAAAGATGTCAAGGCTCAGATCTTTTCCATGCTGAAGTCTATGGTTATACTTCTCTTCTACAGCATTAAAATTCTGGACAGGGCACTACAGGATTAAAAAATGACCGGCTGCCCTGTGAAATAGAAGCACAATGAAAAGCTGTCATCTTCACTTGCTGTTACTATGACAACTGGAGCTGGGGCACTGTCTTTTCGGAAGGTGAAATTGTTCTCTGGCCTTCCCATTCATGGGTGTGAATGAAACAGAAAACATGCTTTGTTTCAAACCCAGAACAAACCCTTGCATTCCAGAAGTTCTACTGAACCATTTCAGGTCAGCTGTGGTTTGGCAGAACCTAGACCTGGAATGCTTTGATTGTTCCAGGTTCCAGATGAAATAAAATCCAGACAAGGTGAGTAGGGCAAGGGTGGTATGCACTGCCCACTCTCTTCTAGCTTCCAGCTTCCAGCATGGCATATCCCTCAGCGTGTCCAGTCTCAATCTTGCCAGTACTTTTCCTTCCCTCTCTCTCCTCAGCTGTTCTTATTACTATCCTACTACAGCATGTATCTCACCAGGCCACCTATCCCACATTGTCCCAGCATTTTCCTTCCCTCTCCTACCTCCATGCATATATATTTGGCTTTTACCCACTGTCACTCCCCTGCCAAAAAAACCCTGCATTTCATTCTATGCACAGAACTAGGGGATACCATTTCATTATGTGCACAGACCAAAATATCCAAAACATTTATGTTTCAGTTTAGGCACCAGAAACCACCTATTACTTGCAAAGAAATGTTTTGTGCATGGAATACTTTACACATCTCTACAAACAACATGACTGGTTATTACTGATAGGATACAATATTCAGAATGGATGTATGAACTACTATGTTTGTCTTTCCCCTTCATTCTGTGCTATGCCATTTTAGACTGTAAGCCTGAGAGCAAGCACTACTTTTTATTACGATGATTCCTATTTTGAGGCTGAATGGAGGAATACAAATATTGAAAGAATGAATGAGAGAAAAAAAAGATATTTATACATGATAACATGAGAGTCACAAAGTTCAGAGCTCCATTTCTCAGAAAGAGAAATTCTGAAAGGTAGAGTTTTCTGCAGCTCTTTGATGCTTGAGAATTATTTAATTTACAAAACTATTCCTTGTGAAATTGATAAATATTCTAGTTCTCCCTGATGTTCTTATGTGGTTGTAGTACTGGCCACCCACACAAAAATAACTTAAATTAGTACAAGGCCCATGAGGCCCATATCTATTTCATTCTCTACCACAGTTGTTTTAATGAGCCTCCAGAAGACATAAAAGCTTTATACACATGTAGTGTTCTTGATCCAACCCCCCCTTCCTATGTTTTGTTGGAATAACAATGAGCAAGAAGCTTGAATATTCATTTCTTTCATCTTCTTAAACCAGTTTCCCATAATATCTACATAAGCAATATCTAGTTTAGGCAGCTCTTGCAAACCAAGGTTACTTTGATTCTGATTTGTAGGGCATACTTAAATTGTATTTTCCTTGTTCAGACATTATAGGAAAGTAGTTTAACAAAGAAGGTAATGTCTGCTAGTCCTTATCTGGACTCTTACCAGTCAGTACCAAAACAGCATTGGTTGCATTTATGGATGACTTCTGGAGGGCAGTACATCCATCCTGGCGCTCTCAGCAGCTGTTAATATCATCAATCATTGCATCCTTCTAGATCAGCTTAGAGGGTTGGGAGGCACAGTTTTGCAGAGCTTCTCCTTCCTCCAAGGACCGTTCTAATTGGTGTTGTGGCAGGGAGAGGATAACCCTAGACCCCAACTGTGAGGGATGCCTCAGAGCTCAACTTTTTCTCCACTGCTATTAACATCTACATGAAACAACCAGGTGAGATCTTCTGTTGGCATGGGGTGAGGTATCCTCAGCATACTATGTTACACATCTCTGCCCTAGGCTGTACAAATGTTGCTGTAGTTGCTTACCCAGTGCATAGAGGCGGGGAGAATCTGTATAGAGGTGTACAGGTTGTGACTGTCAGCCTTGTGAGATAGTCCAGACAAGAAACACACCCAGATGAACTAATCCTATTTTATTGTAAGGTTACATGAACAGAATCTTGCAAGACTGAAAGTATTTCTCCCCTCCTCTCTTTTTAGTCTCCGGAACACTAGGGAGGGTCCCTTCTAAAATGCTTCTCATGCTTTCCCCCCACCTGCAGACTGAGCTGACTCTTATCAGAGCATTGCCTAGGCTACAGGTCTTCATCCTATCTCCCAAGGTCACATATCATTACAGTGATTCAACCTAGCAAGATTCAGTGTGTCTGGGTTCTTGGGCCCTCTGGTTCTGGAGTTGTTCTACTGACAACTCTAGATGGAATAGCACTCCCCCAAACAGAGTTGATGTACAGCATGTGAATCCTGGACTCATGACTCCTGCTCAGGGAGTAGGTGGAAGCCATGGCTAGGAATGCTGCTGCACAAATCCATCTTGTACACCAACTGTGCAGCTCCTGGATTGGGAGGCTCTGCTCAAGGTCACTTGTGCCTTAGACACTTACTGTCATTAATTACTGCAATGTATTGTCCTTAATCCTGCCCTTGAGAAAACATTCAAAAGCTTCAACTGCTTCAGAATGCAGTTACCCACGCAGAATTGGTGTGCCTGTGTTCACCAATATAACACCTATGCTGCATAAGCTACATTGGCTCCCAGTAAACTTCTGGTGCAATTCAAGATGCTGATTATCACCTCTAAAGCCCTGAACCATGGCACAGGGCCAGGTTACTTGCAGGACCACCTGTCTCCAGACATTTCTGCCTGTCCCACCAGATCCAACAGGGTGGGCATGCTCCAAGTCCTCTCAGTGAAAAGGTGCTACCCTGTGGGACCCAGGAGAGATACCTTCTCTGTTATGGTGCATTCTGTGTAAAACAGCCTCCTCCCAAGATCCAGATGGCCCTAAACCTGTTGGCCTTCTGGAAGGCCATAAAAACTTGGCTTTTCCCCCAGGTGTTAGGACCACATTGTTAGCAGAACCTGATATATATGATAGGTACTGAGATGCCTTAGCTTTTGTATTTATTGTTTGCTTTTATTTTTGGTTGTTTTATATTAGTTTTATATTGTCAACCAGACAGTTATTTGCATAAGATGGGCAACTTCATAAATGTTCTAAATAAATAAATAAATAAATCACATCATGTAAGAGATAGGGAGAACTTAGATATAGTAGTGTGATGGAATGGAATTATGAAGGCCAGGCTCAGGGAGATAAGCATTTTCTTAGCCCGCCGCAGGAGCATGGGAACTACAAGAGGATGAGACTGGCACCTCCCTGAGGAATTCACACTGTTGTGGCTGGCTGACTTGGGAACTGGGGTTAGAGTCTGGGAAGATTGATGTCAGGCGTAGCCCAAGGAACTCCAAGAGACAATGCAAAATCAGTTCAGCTATGTTTATTAGCTACAACCTCTAGCAAGAATCTTCCCAGACTGAAACCCCAGGTCCCAAGTCAGCCAGCCACAACAGTGTGAATCCCTCAGGGAGGTGCCAGTCTCATCCTCTTGTAGTTCCCACGCTCCTGCAGCGAGCTAAGAAAATGCTTATCTCCCTGAGCCTGGCCTTCATAATTCCATTCCATCACAGGTAGCAATTTGTTCTTCTTCTGACTACAGCATGAGAGAGAAGTTTAGACAAGACAGCTCTCTATTCACATAAAAAAGAGCCTTCCATTTCCTCTCGTCATTAGTCTGACAGTTTGACTTAAAGTTTCTATTGTGTCCTGGAAAAAGCAAAAAAGACGAAAGCTGGAGAAGCTTTTAGAAGCATGAAGAAGTATGCAGCAATGTAAATGACTTATTAATGATGCTTCTCTTTCACGGCTTAATTTACAATATTCTATAAATAAGATTCTATTATCTGCAGATTTGATGACAATTTAATTTTCAATCACTGATCCAGTGTTCCATTTTAAGCAAGAGCGAGTAAACTCTAATTGTTTTGTAAAATCTAATCTTAAAAGGGCAGCTGAAGGTGGCAGTATATGAATAGGTTGCAGTTATTCCCAGATATTTATTGGACATACAGATCAAGAGAAGAAGAATTCTAGCTTCTGTTTGCACTTTGATACTGTCTAGTTACTTATTTGTTAAGGAATTTACATTACAGACAAAAAACCCAACCATACTTTTCAGTTAGGATTAAGGTTAGATGCTGCTTAATTCTGCCCCAAGAGCTGATCACAAGCAAAGGTAACAATGTGCACTACAAAGCAGCTTTTATTAATTATGTATCATGTTAAGAGGTTTCAAGAGAAGCCAGAATATTTGCAGTATGACCAAACTACCAAAACCAGATAGGATTTTAGATTTCTTCAACAACACATAAATGAAATCAGCTATTTGATGAACATTGTCCCAACCTCTGCCTGCTTCCAACTATCACTCCCACTGGTGTTCTCCTTAGAGTAATCACAGATTTCTTCCTATTTCGTTTAGCAAATGCAAGCACTACCTCTTATTTAGGATCTTCAAACAGCTAAGCACTCTTCTCAACTAATTTGTGCTGCAGTAACATAGCTAGGGTCCCTACTTAGCTATATATGTTTTTCAAAATGTACAAATAATCCCAGTCTTTTAGAATCATTTATTTAAAGCCTTTTTCCTTTCGTGTGTGTGTGTGTGTGTGCATGCACACGCGTGTGTGTATAAGTTAAAGAGATAAACCTTTCATTGCTGATTAGATGCTGTCCATGGTGCTGATACTTTGTTTCACTGGATAAGCTCATAGGTGTGGAAAAGGATATAGAACTCATAAGCTAGTATGCTGGTAAATTTTGGATCCACTTTAAATAAATTTCTATGTCAGAACAGTCAAAGCAGAGAAAACTAAATGTTTTCTTCTAAACACCTTGTTTAGTTAGATCCTTTAAACTAGTTACCTTCCAAAAGCTCAATAATGCCCAGGGGCTTTAAATTTAGCTAAAGTTATTAGCTGAATATTTGTGTGATACAAGAGTGAATACTCATTGAAGGATGGCAAAATAATGAGTCTTCTGAAATACCCATTCCTATTACACTAAGGATATTTAATAATTGTTCAAGGCCTTTCTTTAAATAAAACAGAAATTGTGGTATGTTTGGTGTTATTTTTAGGAATCATGACAAGGTACTCACCATCTGACAAGCAGCTCAAATTCTCAGTCACATGGTTAATTCTCCCAATATTTCCTCCAGTTCTTTCCTGAAAGAAATGGTATTCTCTAAAACAATACCTTGTATCTTAAAATGGTTGATTTTTTTAAAAAAAAACATCTTTATAAAGAAAAAAAAGAGGAAATATTAATACCATCAAATTTGCAACATTTACTTAGTAGAAATAACTATTCAAATGACTTCTGTTAAGATAGCGGAATCCAATGACCCACTTTTGCTGTCAGAAGGAGGGGAGAGATTCTTCTTTTCTTGTGGAACCCCTCAACTATAGTGAGAAATTCTCTTTTAAAACAACCCAGCCAAATTTTTGGTTATAAAAAAGTAAATTATTTGGAAAAGGGAAAACAAAAAAGAACTTGGGAAGGTAGCAGTTATGTACACAGGATTTTAAATAAAACAAAGTCAGTCTAAGTTAATCATCTGTTAGATTTTCATAACATATGCAAAGAGCATCTTGGTTCCTGTTGAATGTTTTTACCGAGCTTCTTGCTTTTTTTCCCTCCCCTTTCTCTGAAAGCAAAAGTCTCACAGGCATCTCAAGACAAAATAAGTTTCTTCATTTATTCACTCAAGTGATACATATAATTTCAGAAGTCAGGAGCCTAGCCTTCTGGGCTTAACTGACCTTCTGCTCAACAGTGCAGCTGACCAGTTTTAACCACGTAAACACAAGAACTTAAGTTTCATACGGCTATTAGGACAGCCTATTCATGTTGGTCTAACCTCTAGTAAAATACAATTGTTTGATCACATGCTTTGAAAACCTGAATTGCTGCATACATCATATCCTAAATTCCTGAAAGCCACCGATAATCAGTTTTGATAATACTGAGCTGCAGTAGCCAATTATTAGATGAGGATGTACAGCAACTTCCTATATTCATTTATGTGCCAATCTTGTGGATAGCCAAGATCTACTGAAATATTGCTGGGATTGATATAATATGATCTACAGGGAATAAATCTCTTCCTAAACTCTATTTCCAGCAGGGAGCTTCCAAATGTAGTGATTTCTTTTTAAAAAAAAATTACAGAAGATTATTGTATGCCCTACTATACTATATTTCAATTATTTCAATATATAGTAACCTGAAGCCAAAAATTTAAATTGTCATGTTCAGTTTAGGAAAATGTTTGTGTTTAGACATTTGTGGAGAATGAGGGTTGGAATTTCATGTTCTAAAATAGAGTTAATATAGAGAAACATATCTAACTCTGTTACAGTAGTGGGCAACAAAGGCGTATGAGTCATTAGTTCAATACCTTGTCAGTTTTTGCCTATATAGGAAACTCACCCATTCTATTTCAGATTTGCACAGCCTTTAAATAACATGCAAAGATTTTTGAACATCTATTTAGTGCAAGTGACTACCTCTCCAACATAGCAGGCAAGAATATTCTATTGTAGCATAAAATAACTATGCTTGTCATAACCATTTCAAAAAGTTGGAGAGGATTACTTGACCCAATAATTAACTATAAAACCAAAGTAAATATCTTTGACTTGCTCCCAATTTACATCACATCAGTTTTCTATTGCATATACTTATGCAATTTGTTTCTTTTTTACACAAATGTATAGCAAATATGATAAACTTACTTAGCATTCAGTAATTCCATGCCATTCTAAGAACCACAGTGCTAGGATTTCCACAGCTGAATGAGTAATTATCGACTTTTCCTAAAGCATGAAAGAAAAGGGAAAAAAGAGAAAGCATTCTTCAATGGATATGAATGAGAAATATATTATAAAATTAATCACAGCCTCATACTTAACTAAATCAATGCTTCTGTGCAATAATGGGGGAGGAATGTAAAAACAACAGAAGAGACTAAAGCAAAAGAATGGAGCATATGCAAAATTGAGAGATCATTTCTAGGAGAAGAACCAGAAGACTGCAACCCAGTGTTCTCTTAACTGATAGCGTTATATGCAGGTAGTTTCTGGGTAAAGAATGCTTGGTTTAAGGATGAGCCATAGTTAAGAATGGAGCCTATTGTAGCAAAATTCAAGTTAAATACACAATGATTCGAGTTAAATACACAATGGTTCAAGTTCATTACACAATATTACTTGTTCTGGCTTACATACAAATTCAACTTAAGGACAGACCTTGGGAATGGAACTTGTTCTTAAACTTGGGACTACCTGTATACAATCAGGTATATTTGAACCAATCATGAAGCTCTAATTGTGCTTTGATTACACAACTAAGTTTCTTGAAAATTGATCTCAGTGGATAGTAGGGGTTGGCAACATTTTCTAGCTGAGAGCTGAATTTCCTTGAGAAGAATCTGTAGGAGGCAGATGTCAAAGGTGAGTACAACTAAAGCAAACTGTGGGTGGAACAAGAGTCAAAACTGAGCAGAACCACCAATGTTCTCTCTAGCAACCTTTTCCCCTACATAACCAGTTCCCTTCTACATCTCTCTTCCCAAGCCACAAGCTAAGACAGAAATCACTCTTGCCAGAATACTGAATGCACTATAAGTACTGTACAAAGTTTCTGAAGTTAGGCCAAAGGCAATATTAAATTAGGCTGAAGTCTGTAGTGGCCCAAAGACCACAGTTTGCTCTTTCCCGGTCCTTATGCAGCAGCCACAACTGAAAGCAACCAGTGTGAACTTGCCCCTCATTTTTACAGCAGTGATTTCCTCTGCTGAATCAACAGTGCCTGTTCAAACACATACTTCATCTTCATGCAGTTCACACTGTCTTTCATGCAGTTCCAGATAAGTATGAATTTAAAAAAGAAAAGAAAAGAGCAAAGCATATAAATCTATAGAGAAAGAACACGCATTTCCAAGGCACATATGACTCAAGAAGTGACAAAATAAGATTTTTTTTAATGACTCATACAATTAACAGAATAAACTTCCTTGAAATGATTAACTATGATGAATTTTGCATTATAGGATTTTGCTAATATTACATCTAGATAAAGAAAAACATTTTATACAAAAATAGTTTTGCAATGAATCCACTAATAATACTTTTCTTCACAATTCTTCATAAATATAGCAACAACTGGGGTGGGGTGGTGTAATTAAGGAGGTAGATTGGGCCAATTCCATTTAAGGGTCCATGATAATTAAATAAGAATTGTTAAGATATGTAAGAATTGGTTGAAAGCAGGGAGGATATTTACTATGTCCTCCCATTTATCCTAATTTTAATGTAAATGACAATAATCTGCTTAAACAACTGATTTATCAGAATAAAATAATATAGATATCCTCACATCCAACCAGCTTTGTTTTCTTCAGAGAAATCCTCTGAACTGGATTTCTAACTAAAGTTTAGTCAATAGCAAGTATCAGTTCACACACTGACCTGAAATTATAGTCATTCTACATCATTTTACATCATGCCTTTATATATTTTCTTTAAAAAAACTTAGCCTTCAGGTAGGCTTCCAGAATTATTTGGATGACCATTATTAGAAGTAAATTGAAAAGCTAGCAGGGTCAAACCTGGTTAATACTTGGATGCAATATAACTAAGGCAGTTGGCTAGGCAGGGAACTTGAAAAAACATTCCCAAAGAAGTCAAATGTCATGTTGTTGCCAAGAAAACTATATGCATGAAGTCATCAGAAGCTGAGCTTGACTTAAGAGACTTTGTGATGAGAACTTATAGTATTTGGTGGATCTTTGACCTTAATATTGTTTCCTACAGAGAGCCCACTATAGATTGTCCTACCTAAATAAGGTTGGAATCATCATAGGTA
Organism: Python bivittatus; assembly: GCF_059951505.1. Lineage (NCBI taxonomy): Eukaryota > Metazoa > Chordata > Lepidosauria > Squamata > Pythonidae > Python > Python bivittatus. The sequence goes on from NW_028277075.1 coordinate 59,705,907, forward strand.
AATTCCCTCTCATCCTGACCAAAACTAAAACTGTTTTGTCAGGGAAAGGATTAAAAAATCTTGTCCCACACCAAGCCACCTTTCCTCATCAATATAAGTTGTCATGGCTAATAATATGATTGATCACTTCATCATTTCCTTTAGTCCCTACTTAGCATTGCTCTGATTATCTAATTTGGGAAGATGGATGCTTTGTGTTAACATTATAAATGGGGACCTTTGTGGTTAAACAAAATGTTGATATACATATGCTCATGCAGGAGGTGGGGGAAGTAGACTATTCGAAGTAGGGTAGATAATATATTTAGTTAACTGAGTTCTAATCAACCCATATGACTTCAATCACCTAGAAAACTGACTTAATTCAAAAGATATGATTCACACCTCAAGATGGTTTGCTATTTAATAGGAATGTTTTTACCAGATAAGTCGTGACTGTTCCATGCACAGGGCCAATTAGACAAGCAAGGCTGAGTAGTCTCAGGGCATGGATGAGATAATGAAGCCAGGAGGAAAGGTTTAGATTCATGAGGCACTGGTTATCTTTTGGGATATGCCAGGTCTTTACAAAAGAATGGGTGGCACCTGAAACAGGGTGTACCAAGCTGTTGGCACATAATGTAAAAAGGGTGGCAGAGCAGATTTCTCCCCTGATTTGGGGGAGAAAGATGACAGAATGCAAGGAGTGTTAGAGAAAAGGATGACTTTTTTGTAACTGTTCAAAGGAAAACATTTAGTTCTAGGAAAGAGTACAATAATCAAGTAAGCCACAAGGATAGATACATGTCCCAGAAAATCCGAGGAGACTGTGTACTGTATATGAAAATACTAGAAACCTCCATGGCAAAATGGGAGAGTTGGAATGCTTTATGTTAGACACAGCAAGCATTAGAAATCTAGAGAAGATAACCAATGAAATATTGTGCTCTGGAATAGCTAGTCAAAGAACCAAGAAGGAGAGACACAACACTGGATGAAATCTTTAGTAGGGCCTAGAATCTTGTCTGAAACCTAAAATAACTAAACTGGTTAAGAACACTGATCAAAATGTTATAATCTTCAACATACATGAATGGACCTGTTCAAAAACTGCAACATGATCACATTTGATTTCAGAAGAACTTTCTAAAAATGAGACTGTTGGAGGAAATGATGTTGTAGAATGGCTGTGTAATGCTGAACTTCTCAATTTTAATAGAAAATAAAGCTGAAAACAGATTTTAGATTTTTTTAGACTGGACATTAATAAACTGAGAGCAGTGATAAGTAAAATTTTGTGACAGGAGAATCTAAAAGGAAAAGTTGCTCAGAATTCCAAAAAAGAGAAACACTAAAAACACAATTACAAATAATTCCAATGAGGAAAAATAAAGAGCAGCAAAGATAGTGTGATTACAGAAAAAGCTTAGTGAAGCTCTAAAAGCAAAAAAAAGTACACACATAGGAGTCAGAAAGAGAGGAGGTCACCAAAGAAAGGTACATAAAGGTAGTATGGAACTGTACAAACAGTATCGGGAAAGAAGCTATGGAGAGATACAGAAAGAAAGAACTGGCATCAGAAGAAAAGTCTAAGGGGAAAATGGTAGTAATCCCCATATACCTGAAATGTTGTGAAGACCTGTTCTCTACCATTCCAAACTGTAAGAGATGGAACAATAAATTTCAGTTTCAGAAAGGCAGATTTTGGTCAGATGTTAGATCTTTTTTTTTAATAATAAGAGCAGTTTGACAGTGGAACTAATTGCCTAAAGAGGTGTTTGGTTTCCCTTCCTTGGGTAAGTTCAAGGAGAGGCTTAATGGTCATATGACGAAGATGCATTAATTTGGGTTCACACACTGAATAGTGAGTTGAACTAGAATTTAAATAGCCTCTTCCAGTCCTGATTCTATGTGATAATAAACTGGATGAGGGTGAACAAAAGAATATGGAGTCCAGACAAGACAGAGGCACCGTTAACAGATGATTTCTCAATCTACACAAAGGAAGTTCAACCGAGACTTTTGAACATTGTACTAAGGTTCAGGTTCACCATTCAGAGATACTCCAGGATTCATTACTTGCTGGAAGCTTTCTTATTAATTCTGAACCCTCTCTGAAAATGATGACTATAGTTATCCAGTGTTGCAAGAATGACTGGGTTCAGCCGCTTCAAATTACAATTAACATTTACAGACAAAACAGGCAGAAAATATAGTTATTTATTTGCAGAAATTCTAGATACTCACTAGATAAGCCAACTGCACCCTACAAAGTGTCTAGCTGCTATGTAAAATACATGATCTATTGTCTGAAAACCATCAACTCCTCTCTCTAGGAAATCAGAATTCTTTGAATCTACTCACAAGTGGCCAAATTAGGCCAGATATGTCAGTCACAACAAAGCTCAGAATTACAACTGTGTGGCAGTTTACATCCAGGAATTTATAACGGCTGCCTGACTGGCAAAAATTCAACAAGTTAAGATTTTTCTTTTTCACTTCATCTCTATACTGGGAAAAAGTAGCTCATGATGAATTAGTAATTGCCATTCAGTTTTTGAAGGCACACTAATGTCAGACAAATAACAGAGGCTGTTTCCTGATTTTCTGAAGTTACTGAAGTTCCATGCATGAAACCTGAAACATGAACCTTCTGCTATTCACCACATCTTGCTCATTATAAATTCCTTATGCAGAATCCAAGAATGTATCCAGTTGTCTTTTTCAGACTGCTTATATAAGCAAGCATAACTACTGTCAACTATGATCAATCCAGTGGTAGCCCAACCTCTATGAGATTTGAAAATGCGACTTCTTCTCTCCCATAATGTAGCATGAAAGCATAAATGGTTTATTTTCTGATTTACTGTTGAATAGTATGACAGTTATAGGCAAACTATAGCTTTATGAAATAATTAAATAAGCAGATTTTAAAATATAGGTAGTCCTCATTTAGCGGCCATCTCGTTTAGCAACTGTTCGTAGTTACGATGGTGATGAAAAAATGACCAAACCTTGCATTTATGACTTTCATAGGTCTGTAAAGCAAAAGAAAGGTGAAGTAACATAAGCATAGTTGCAGTTTCACTTAGTGACCACTTTGCTTAATAACTGAGTTGCCTGTCCCTATTGTGGTTGCTAAATGAGGACTACCTGTAAAATCAGTGTAAGGATTTTCAAGCTGCATATTGTCTCTCAAGTAGGGATAGAAACAAGCAAGAACAAAAGTGAACAGTCTGAAATCACATTGCAAGAGACGCTACAGTCAAAAGGAGACACACAGAAGCATAGTCAATAAATTAATCCAGAAGTCAAAAGCAAGACAGCAGTTGGATCCAGGCAGTAAAGAGCTGGTATACTAAGGAGGCCTGCTGGGCAGTAAGTCCCATATACAATGGTACCTCGGTTCACGAACTTAATTCGTTCCACGACTCTGGTCGCGAACCGAATTGGTCGTGAACCGAATCAAATTTTCCCATAAGGTTCAATGTAAATATGGTTAATCTGTTCTGACCCCTACAAATGTGGTCGCCAACCAATTTTGGTTGCCAACCGAATCAAATTTTCCCATAAGGTTCAATGTAAATACGGTTAATCTGTTCTGAACCATATGTATTTTTTTTAAAACCACAAAAATATGAAACGAAGTACAGTACAGTATGAAGAGAGAGAACACTAACCTTGCTTGACGTGACTTCTGGCGTGGAGGACAGGAAGGCGGGTAGGGAGGCGGTTATTGTTTGGAGGGAGAGTCCCCCTCCCTACAGGAAGCCACGACCATGTGTCACAGCAGAGAAAATGGCCACGGATCCTGTTCGTCACCCGATGCAGAGTTTGCGAATGGAAGCAAAATTTTGCAAACGGTGCTGTTTGTGAACCGAATTGTTTGTGAACAGAAGCGTTCGTGAACTGAGGTATTACTGTATTTCTTTCCAACCATTAATCACTCCCAGAGAACATTATACTAAAGCTGTAACTAGAGCTATTATACTCTAACATAGCTGGTCCTCTTTAAGCCTAATGTGGCTGCAAGCTTTCCAAGTGCATTGAGCTATTCTCAGGTGCAGCTTTTATTCACAAGGTACTCTCCTGCATTCAGCACTTCTCTACCTTTTGATATTCAGTTTGACATCAACACTGTTCTGGCAGACTGGACAGTTGCCCTGTTGAGCAGGCTTCAGAATCCTTGGCAGAGACTAGTGAGGCCTGATTCTGGCCCAAGCTAAAAGAGAGGACTTGATGAGAGCATCTCACCTATCTTCCTTCCTTAGAAGCCTCCCTCAAATGTGGCTGTAACACTTTATTCTTTTAAAATATTTTTAAGGATGTCTGTAATTTGGTAGGGTGGGAATAGACTGTGTTACGTTTTCTACTATACTAACCCTTTCCGAAAGGATCACTGATGCCAAATTCAGCAGATACGCTGAGGCAGTTTATACAAAGGAAAGGGATATTTTTAAGTAATTAGAACTTCTCATTCCAAATGCTCTCTTAAATATAACATATTAACTTACTGGTCTTTTTCACATCTATGGGAATGAATTAAAGTTAGGATTATCAGAACTGGGTTGTAAAAAGCAGGGTGACCACTAGATGGCAAGAAAGAGAAATATTGCTCCCATCTGGTGGTTTTCCAAATTTTTGCATCCCAGATCTGGTAATCCTAAATTGATTAAATTGCTTCCAAAACAGTATTGGGGTGTCTGTGTGTTTGTGTGTCTGTGTGTGTGATGCAAAACAAACAATCAAAAACACTTGGAAGGGAATTCATAGAAAGGGAATTCATAGAAATTATTGAACCGAGGAAGGGTCTAATAATTAAAGAGTCAATAAAAGAAGTTCATCACTAGCCCAGTTCAGCTAGCTAAGACTATGTAGAAAATACTGTAACACAAACATAGAGATTGGGAACACAGAGCTACATAGAGCTAATGGGAAAACTAAGGTACTCTCTCTACTATCAACATTTCTCCAAGATACTTTGATGGATGTATCATAACAAGTTCACTCTGATAATTCCAGGACAGACTTATTTATCACTGAAATCCAATAATCCCCCTTCATCTTCTCTCAATCATTTTTTACATAAACCACAAAACCTTACCCTTTTTTACATTTTGATGAAGTTGCTGTGAAACTTCAGACAAACACATCAGTACTGGGACTTCACTGACACACAGAATTAGAATGAAGGATTTTCAGATTCATCATTCTGCCCTGCCCCATGAAATCCTGTCCAAATTACTCTATTCTGTCATGGGATCCCAATGACGTAGACTCATATAAATTTGTATAAATCCCTCCCTCAGATGTTTGGTAATCACTGAAGTTTCTTTTTCAGTGCTGAGACCCAAGTTCAGACTGAAAATAAAAAATGGTGAACCTTAAAGCTTGTATCTGTTGAATGTTCAAAACTAAAAGGAAAAAGTGCCCAAATCACAGTGTTCAAGGGCAAGGAATGCTTAATATCTATCCAGTGACATACCTGTGCATAAGCTCGCCCATATTTCGTTTTGTAGTCTACAGATCATGCCTTAGGAATTATCTTTAAAAGCAATGGCATTTAAAAGCAATGGAAAGGAAATATATTCCACACCTGTTGAAAGACACCCAATGTTACCATTCATTGTCTGAAATGGAGAACACAATTTAGGGATATTAAATCTGGCTAATGTCCAATAAATATAAGGAAACTGAAACAGTGTGCCTGTACACCTAATCTGAAATATGTGAAAATCCTTTAACTGTTAAATATTTGAGGAATATACACATCACAACATCAGGCTGTTACTGGTTTGATTCAAGTCCAGTTGGGCAGTACCAAAATAACTGACTTAATCAATGCAGTACAGTAATTCAGGCACTGAATTTTACGGATATGTTCCCCCACTCAAATTATTTTGTGTTTGACAGCAGTCAATGGAAGCTGTGGTTTCCATGAAAATGAAATTGAACCATAGACCTACAGCTTCCCTGCCACTGACTTAAAACGGGGGGTAGTTTATAACAAGTACTATATCATGTATCATTTGGATACTAGAGCTGAACAAGGTAATTAATGTATTTCCAAATATGATAAACTTTCTAAGTAAATATTATATAAGTTTTTTTTTAATTATCAGTACTGCTAATTCAAGAAATGCATATTCTCCATTATTCAGGACTCCCTGGAATATAAAGCACAGCTGCTTACATCTATGAATCAAGATTTCCTATTGCCTAGGATCTCCCTTGTGTTAAGAAGAATGATTGCTCATGCTTGTACCCTTTATGCAAAATCTGTAGAGGTTACAAGAAGTCAACGGGAATTCTAAAAGGCTAATTATGTGATTTTAACAACTTGGCTTCAAGTCTATCAAGCAGAATTCTGATTCTACTCTTACACAAATGCTGCTATTTACTTTGCTATGTTTGGTATCAATTCATCTTTCAGCAACCTTCCTCCCTTGCCCTTGCTTTTCTTCTCCCTATACACAGATTTTCCTACTAAATGGAAATCTCATTTGGTGATGGCACAGTGCTGAAGTACTCATTTGCAAATGTTCTAGTCTGCCAACTACTGACAGAATCCCAACTTTTCTTGAATGATATAGTGAACATACTTACTAGAAGACATGATAAATGTACTATATTTATGGCCACCAATGAACCAACATGCAAAAAGTGAAATCTTCTCCTTGAATTACAAACTTGTGGTTCAAATTTGGAAAACATTTATAACTTCCAGTACTGCATATCAAAATCAAGCTTCACCAGAACTGTGGGAACACATGAAACAATTTATGAAGTTTCCTTTTGTCAACAGCTGGTAAGGTAAGTGCCACACAAATCAAACCTCTGCAATATTCCTTCTTATGTTAATATAAGGGCATTTTCATGAACTTTCACTAAGGCATGTCTGTTTAATTATACCGTTGCTTATTAAAATATTAATGTAATAAGATGAAAAACTGACAAATTCCAACTTCTCTAAGCATTTTATAGGGTTGATTGCAAACTTTCCAAATTATAAACTCTTACCATTATTGGATTTTATACGACATATTATCAGTACTATCACAGCAGGTGGCAGCACCTCACTAGCTAATCTCTAAAAAGCTAATCAGAATGGACACTACTTAGGTTGGAGGCCACCAGAAAATGCTACTACTAAAAAAAAAATCCCAGAATAGTGCAACTTCCATACTGCTGCCAAGAAAACAGTATAATACCTACCTTCTTATCCTTACATAAATTGGCCTTTAGGTCAATTTAGATTTGATATCTCCTTCATCCTCTGCATTAGATTCTGAAGCTTCTGAACTTAGAAGGTGCTTGCTAAGATCCATTAGATATCTTCCACAGAGTGCTAAGCCACAAAATGGTTTGTCTGAGTTTGGGTCAGCATGATGTGTGAACCCCACCATTGTGGTTTTGATGATGGCTGAAACAGACATAGAATGAAGTAGCTTGTCCAACAAGCTATGATTAAAATTTCCCTATGCCACCATGTTTTTGAGGAGCACACATATTTCATTCACATATCTAAAAAGTGAATGTGGTAAACGGATCTATCATCCAGATAATTCATCTGAGAACCGGGACTGATTTCTGCTTTTTTTAAAAAAGTAAACTTGAATTTACTGATCTGTGAAATAGCATTTGGATATTCAAGGCAAGCATCATTTCAAGACTATGTCCCGGTAAATGGCAGTAGAAAGGCAAGGTGCAATCCAGCAGACTCAAGAGCACACAACCAAGATAGTAAATGCCCAATCCATTTTGTTAAATAGTGAACCAGAAAAGCAAAGGAAGGCTACTTAATATAACATGTTTTACTGAGTCATGGGTGAAGCCACCATATCATGCAAAAACAGTGACCAGAAATCTAACTCAGAGGGGGTTAGTTTGACCTAAAACGTTTGGAGAGAAAGCAATGCCCCTGTTATGATGGAACTGTCCCTTCCATGAAAGCAATGAAATCTTAGGAGTGTTAAAATAAGGTTTTGTTAGGATTACTGTCTGTATTGTGTTTATTTCCATTCCCCGTGGCCACACAGCAGAAGGGTGAAAAAGGAGCAGAAATAATTGGGAGGCGCATTGGTCCCCAGCCTAATTGTAGTGGCACCAACTCCAATCAGGCCACTATAATTAAAAAAAAAAAAAGAACGGGAGGGCACTAGAAAGTGACAGCATCCAAAACATCCTTTGCAGCAACTGAGAAGACAGAGAAAATAGCTGGTCCCCCCTGAGTGGGTCATCAGAGCTCAGTGAACAACAGACCATTAAACAGGAGAGCAGAAAACTTGGTAATCTATCTTGTGCAAACACAAAATATCTCTATATTCAGAGATTTTGGTCACATATTGCACTAAGCCATAATGTGGTTTGCTTGGATTTGCCTTAGCTTGTCTGAATCTAGCCATTGTGATTAAGCCATACTTTATGGCTTAATGCTGTCTAAAAATTCACCAAGTCATGCCTTAGTCAACACGGCTATCCTTGGATTAATTGGCTTGTAAATTGGAATGGACTGAAATGGGAGGAAAGTTGCAAAAATAAATAAACCAGAGTGAAAAAAATGGCTCCACATGATGCTTGAACCCTGATTGTGAGATAACAGTCTTGGATGACTTTATACTGGCATTTTCAAGTCTTGATGATTTGGATTATTTATACTGTAGTGGAACAGCTGCAGATTCCTTCTCTGGAGGTTGAAGCTTGTGATATATATTATGTAATTTCTGGTCTCACATAAAGGATCTATTTTAAGTACTATCTTAATTCTGCAGTAGCCATACTGGAAATGAAAACTTTTATTTATTTTTATTTATTTATTTTTCAGATTTATATATGCTGCCCATCTCACCATACAAGTAATTATGCTGAGTTATCCAACTGCTATAATAGTCTTCACCCAAAAATCTTCCCAAAATTTCACCATGGACATTTGCAGTGATTCATGCAATGTAAGCAGTAAAGTGAGAATCATAGGACGCTGCCTCATTGGCCAACTTGTTCACTGTTACAGACATTCACAACAGCTATTCAGGGTTTCTTAAAGGAGATTCTCTAGCCCACCTGGACAAATCTAGACTTAAATCCAAGATTTTATGCATGCAAATCATGGGTTTTTTTAACCACAGACTTATTGTTTCCCCTCCCCTTCTCCCAGCTTTTATATTACACATTGTTCAACAAGCTACAGTTCCAGGATCCCTAAGGTTCAAGAATGCCTTTCAAAAAGCAAAGTTTCTGCCAGATTTCTAAACATCATGATGGAAACTGTTTAATGGGTGTCTCCCAAGGAGTTTTCCCATTGTGGTTATGAATGAAGTCTTCCTTTGCCTGCTGATCTCGAAGAACAGAAAGTCTCCTTAATTTAGTACTACAGCAACAGTGCTCAAATGTTGCTGTAGTACTGGACACATTCATACAATCCTTAATGCAAATGAAGATTTTAATCCAATCCAATCCAACCACAACCATATGAGTTCAATTTTATTCTAAATATCTGTAGTTAATCTTTTAGGTTAAAAATCCATTCAAGGCAGCTTCCAACTTACACATATGTAACATAATATTACATTTCAAATACCTTCAAATACAAAAATCTTCCCCAGTAATCTCTCTCTCTCTCTCTCTCTCTCTCTCTCACACACACATATATATATATACTGTATGTATGTATGTATGTATGTGTATATATATATATATATATATAAAAATAAAATTGTTAACTATCTATAATGATAGAATTAGATGGACTCCATTTAATATAGACAGATAATGTTGGGAAAAGTGGAAAGAAAAAGAAGAAGGTGGTCAGCAGCAAGGGAGATGGAGTTGATTACAGCTGCGATGGGAGAATGGAAGAGCCAGGATGGGGACAGATCATCCTGGAGAAGGTCTACCTACCATATGTGGTCGCTAAGAGTCCACACTAACTGGAAGGCACTTAATCGGTCAGTCAATCAATCAATCCACAAACACAAGGCCATTGCTGAAAACACCTCTTCTTGTGCCTGCCCAATCCAGTTATTCTTATAGGCACACTTGAAAATGCAAATGTAGATGCAGATCTCAGAGTAACTTGGTCCCAAGCCATTTAAAACTGTTTAAACATTAATACCAGCACTTTAATTAGTCCCAGAAACAGACCAGGAGTGAATGCAACTGGTACAATACAGGTGGTTCTGACTCAGATGGTTGAAGTTTCCACCGGCTTTAGAGACAGGCTCATATACAGTGCATTACAACAGCCAAGCCTGGATGTAACTGATATATGGATAACTGAAGCAAAATCTGTCATCTCTGGATAGAACTGAAAACCAATTAGAGCCTTAAGCTGATAAAAAACAGAACAAGTCACCATTATAAATGAGTTTACCCAATCAGTGCTAAGTGAGGAGCTGGTAGTGAAAAAGGATAGTTATCTTTAAAACTAGCTATAAAGTGTCATTTTGAATAGATAACTTCTCTATGCATAGTATCACCATCTTGTGTGGACTAAGCCTCAGCTTGTGCATTTTTATCCATACCAAAGTTACTGCCACATACTGATTTGAGTTCCACAGACATTCAGAAATCAATACATGGAAACAAGAAGTAGAACAGAATGTCATCCACATATTCATTACACTTTAACCAAACCCACTGGGTAAATTTCTCACATAGTTTCATACAGATATTAAAGAACTTGAAGGATGAGATAGAACCTTGTGGCTAAACCAACAACCATAGACTGGAACAGATATTCCCTAGCATCACCTTCTAAGACTACTCTTTCAGAAAGGATCAGATCTACCTTACCATCATGTCTTCTAAATCCAGCTCAGATGAACAGACCAGAAATACACCACAGTTGATGGTGCTGAAGGTTCCTAAGAAGTATGATGCTATCAAGGTTGAGAGGCAATGAGCAAGATACCCTCTATCTTTTAAATACTCTCCTGGATACTCTGTCTTGTAGTTTCTCTCCCTATCCCCCCCTTCCTAGTACAGTCTGTTCTCTTTTCTTTTTAAAGGTAACACTGAAGTTTAAAAAGGGTATGGATCTCTTGATCAGCAAAGTTTTAATTGGGCCCAGCATTTTCACTTCTCCAGAAAGATTAATAGGGGAAGGAGGAGAAGGCAGCAAGGCAGTGATAATTTCTAAGTAACATATAAGTAACACTGAATCTGGGGGTCATCCAGGCAGCAGGATCCTGGACCTGACCTTTGTAATCTACAGTGGGGCAAAAAAGTATTTAGTCAGCCACCAATTGTGCAAGTTCTCCCACTTAAAAAGATGAGAGAGGCCTGTAATTTTCATCATAGGTATACCTCAACTATGAGAGACAAAATGAGAAAAAAAATCCAGAAAATCACATTGTCTGATTTTTAAAGAATGTATTTGCAAATCATGGTGGAAAATAAGTATTTGGTCACCTACAAACAAGCAAGATGTCTGGCTCTCACAGACCTGTAACTACTTCTTTAAGAGGCTCCTCTGTCCTCCACTTGTTACCTGTAGTAATGGCACCTGTTTGACCTTGTTATCAGTATAAAAGACACCTGTCCACAACCTCAAACAGTCACACTCCAAACTCTACTATGGCCAAGACCAAAGAGCTGTTGAAGGACACCAGAAACAAAACTGTAGACCTGCACCAGGCTGGGAAGACTGAATCTGCAATAGGCAAGCAGCTTGGTGTGAAGAAATCAACTGTGGAGGCAATAATTAGAAAATGGAAGACATATAAGACCACTGATAATCTCCCTCAATCTGGGGCTCCATGCAAGATCTCACCCCGTGGGGTCAAAATGATCACAAGAATGGTGAGCAAAAATCCCAGAACCACACGGGGGGACCTAGTGAATGACCTGCAGAGACTGGGACCAAAGTAACAAAGGCTACCATCAGTAACACACTATGCCGCCAGGGACTCAAATCCTGCAGTGCCAGACGTGTCCCCCTGCTTAAGCCAGTACATGTCCGGGCCCGTCTGAAGTTTGCTAGAAAGCATTTGGATGATCCAGAAGAGGATTGGGAGAATGTCATATGGTCAGATGAAACCAAAGTAGAACGTTTTGGTCTAAACTCAACTCGTTGTGTTTGGAGGAGAGAGAATGCTGAGTTGCATCCAAAGAACACCATACCTACTGTGAAGCATGGGGGTGGAAACATCATGCTTTGGGGCTGTTTTTCTGCAAAGGGACCAGGATGACTGATCCGTGTAAAGGAAAGAATGAATGGGGCCATGTATCGTGAGATTTTGAGTGAACACCTCCTTCCATCAGCAAGGGCATTGAAGATGAAACGTGGCTGGGTCTTTCAGCATGACAATGATCCCAAACACACCGCCCGGGCAACGAAGGAGTGGCTTCGTAAGAAGCATTTCAAGGTCCTGGAGTGGCCTAGCCAGTCTCCAGATCTCAACCCCATAGAAAACCTTTGGAGGGAGTTGAAAGTCCATGTTGCCCAGCGACAGCCCCAAAACATCACTGCTCTAGAGGAGATCTGCATGGAGGAATGGGCCAAAATACCAGCAACAGTGTGTGAAAACCTTGTGAAGACTTACAGAAAACGTTTGACCTCTGTCATTGCCAACAAAGGATATATAACAAAGTATTGAGATGAACTTTTGATATGGACCAAATACTTATTTTCCATCATGATTTGCAAATAAATTCTTTAAAAATCAGACAATGTGATTTTCTGGATTTTTTTTCCCCATTTTGTCTCTCATAGTTGAGGTATACCTATGATGAAAATTACAGGCCTCTCTCATCTTTTTAAGTGGGAGAACTTGCACAATTGGTGGCTGACTAAATATTTTTTTGCCCCACTGTAGTCTTAGCAGCATCAAAGCTGCAGTATATTAGCTGCCCCTCCCTAGCAAAAAAAGATACAGGACCGTGGTGATACTTATCCCAAATTATAATCTCTATTCTTTTTAAATTCCTCACTACTGCTTTTTCTCAACATATTAAGAACCACACTGTCCTTCAAAGAAGCATTAATAAACCTCCAAATCTCAAACCCATCCTGACAGAATTCACAAACAAAGGGCAAAAACAAATGTAGTAATCCTTAATCCTCCAAGTCGTTTGTCTATACTTTGGATTGACTGTGCTAAAAACAAACTATAAAATGATGAAAAGACAATACTGTGGCCCCATCCATCTCTGATTAAAAACTTCACTGGATGAACCTGAACAGATGCAACTGTTGTAGAGAAGTGAGGTTTTTTTCAGCATCACCGCCACAGAATATATTGAAGATGGATTCTTACCTGTGCTGCTTTATATTCATTATGATATAAAGTATAAAATAAAGCATTTGCATTCTAATCACTAACCCTTTATTTATTGGTATCTTCAACTCAATCTTGACTCCTGGCAACTGTCTGGACAAAGCCATGCAGTTTTCTTGGCAACATTTTCAGGAATGGTTTGGGGTTGGCTTCTTCCCACAGCTGAAAGTGACTAGCCCAGAGTCACCCAGCTAGCCTGGTGCCTAAGGCAGGACTAGAATGCAGGGTCTTCCAGTTTCTAGCTTTAACCAGTACGCTAAACTGGCTCTCAATTGTGATATACGAGGCAACATTCCTGGTATCTCCAAAAATATTTTAGATACCAAAGCCAAGAAAGATTTCTGTGTGTAAGACCCTGGAAAGCCAGTGCCAACCTAAAAATTGTAGATCAAGGACCTCACCCGTGAAAGGCATCTTCACCTTATAGAGTTGTGTACAGTCTGCTTGATTTTCCAAGCACTACAAAAACAATCACACTGCCAGAGATCATCTCTGCATCCGGTAGAGGAACAATTTAATACGATAAAGCCAAGAACAAGTTATAACAGAGAGGATGTTTCAAACAACTTCCACTGGATAATAATGCTTAGACTTACCTTGAGAACCAAAAGGTAAACTGTGTTCTGGCTGAGAGCTCTATTTGACTGTGGCAGGATATAATTGTGATAAATAAAATAAATATAAAGTAATATTGCAAAGAAGTAATTTCCCTAAATATAGATTTTAAAAGATCTGTTTATTACAAAGGGCTCTTGTCTCACAGAAACTTATACAGCTCTGAAAATGTAATGGATGAATGTAGCCTCACCATAACACAGCAAAGAAAATAGTTCTGTTTAAATTGGATTAAAAAAGAATGACCTAATTTAGTCTATCACAAGAACATATGTGGTTGCTGTACAAAACAAAAGGCTACCAGACTTTCATGCTCCATCAAATACTATGTCCAGATTGCAGTTCTTATTGGAAAAACATAATGGATGGGGTTTAAACATCTTAATTACCAGAAACAATTCCACATTTATTTTTAACATCAGTAATCAGCAATAAGTCTAGTTTAGTCAGCTATGCCCTTTCCTTCCACTGTGTGGATTGTGTTCTTCAAAATAAAGGAATGTCTGGAGTAAATGGGTACATTGAGCATAGACAAACTAATAAAGTCTCAGTAAAATCTAGGCATTATTCTTCTCCAAGCATTTCACCAAAGCTAGATTTTTTTTCAACTGGTCTGGTCTGAGATCCAAATTGATGTTATAGACAGAAGGCACTTTTCACTTCAGTGAGATGTCTATCTGCATCCATGTACAGTAGATGCAAGTAAGGTTGCTAGAATATAATATTCATAAGATTGTGCAATACAAAGAATTGGAACGAACAACTAGTTCGAATGTTTTTCCCATCTGCAAATTCTTATTTGCCTCAGTATTAAATCTCTGAATTAATCCTAGTTTTTAACTAATGCCTTGATTTTTCAGAACAGGTACTATCTTGGGGAAAAGGCAACCTCATTAAAAACACTTTCTCTAAAGAGCATATCAAAGAGCATATAAAAAGGTTTTTCTTGTTTCCCAAGAAACAAAATGCCCTCAAGTCAAGCCCAACTGCTAGTGATCGTATCCATTTTAGTTATGCTATTTTAAATCCTAATTTGCCTCATATGATAAGAACTGTAAAAAAGCACTTATATTTTCCAAAATGCTGATGTTTAGTAACAAGATGAAATTCTTCGGAAGTTGATTATGCATCTATCAGAGATCAACAGGAATTCTGAATCAAGATTTACTCATCCAATAAAAGCCTGAAAAAAATCCATAAATAAATGATGCAAAAGAATAAATTATCTGCCTTAGGGAAAACCACAGGTTTTTGATAGCTAAAGCTAACTCCAAAAGCCAGATCAGCTATAAATCTGCTCATTTTGCCAAAGAACAAATATTTTAATTAAAAATATTATTCATGGGGGGAAAAAAAGAAATAAATTCATGATGTATTCTTTCCCAAATGAAACACAGGACATTTTATCAGAAATAAAATTACATGCTTAGAGAGAGAGTGAGAGAGCCAAAAATGTCCTTGTAGAAAAAGGGTAAATCAGGGTAAATGCAAGCAAGGAATAAGGAGTTTGGCCTCACATAGCTATAGGCAATCCTGTTGGGTTGGTGGAAAGCAAGTTTTTAGAACAAGAATGATACTTTTCTCAGCAGAGGCATTTAAACTTGCAGAAAGTGACGGGCTGCCATGGCCACTTGTGACTGCCTCGTCCTCAGCTCGGATTTACTCCGTCTTATTCCAGAAGGGCATCACGAAAAAAAAAAAAAACGCTGCTGGCCATCGTTAATATTCTACCGCCGTCAGGAAGGCGAGAGCAAGTTAGCTACTCAACGCAGGAGCAGCACACTAAAACCCAAGCCTCGGGCTTTCCGAAATCGCCCTGCTCTTCCGTTCAAATCAGTACGACTGACAGCTTTCGCACAGTTTACATCCCTCCCTAATTTTTCTATTCAAAACAGGCACCCAGGGCAGCATGTTTTCCCCTTCATCGAAGGGTCACATCGAATATCGCCTTTCGGCCCTCAGGAAGGAAAAAAGGACGGGACCATAAGCAGATTCCGAGAGTTTTCATCTGCGGACGCCTCGGGAGCAGGTAGAGAGGAAGACAAATGGTGGTAGCGACTCCCCCGGGCGGCCTCTTATTGATTCCCATATAACATCGTCGATGCCTACCCTCAAGCCGCGCAGGCAGGCGCGCGTGCGTGCTTCCCATTCCCACTTACCCACCCCCGTCCGCGCACGACGACCTTCCCCCTCCCGGACTCGCGGATAGAGAAGACTGCGTTTTTGCTTCAGCCCGCCCCCGTTGCTAAATGTCGCCGCCGCCGCCGCCCCCTTGGCCGGCAGCCGATCGTGGGACCTCTCTCCTTAGTACCAGCTTCGGCGCTACTCGCCGAAAGTGAAAAACACCGAGCTGAACCACCAGCAGCAGTAGTAGCAGCTTCTGTGGCAGCGCTCGCCCGGGCCCTCAACCAGCCAGCACTAAAGAACCTCGCAGTGCCGGTGGAGTCGGCCAGCCGCGCGAGCAGACAAGGCGCCTCGGACTGCCCGCAGTCCTCCCTCTTTCCCTTTCCCCCTTCAGGGGCGTCCCACCCACCGTTCTGCCTGGTCTGTGCGCAGGGCTGCCCAGATGCCTCTTTCCTTCGCTCTCTTTCCCTCAGGGGCTCCGTTCAACAATCACCCCTCCCCCCCACCTGCTCAGTCCCACCGCGCCTCAGGTAATGAAAGGGACGAGAGAAGAAAGGGGGTGGGACTCACGCTGCGGAAGAGACCACCCGCGACAGCAGAAAGGCCTGGGAAGAATGGAAGGAGCTTTGCGCGCGCTCTCTTCTGAGTCCTACCGACTGCAAAGCCCCCCTCTTCTCCTTCCTCCCGGCTCTGCCACTCTAGTCTGCAAAGCCCCCCCACCCTCCACTCCATGCTGCAAAGCTCTACAGCCCCCCAAACGCTGCAGAGCTCCACCCCGCGGCATATTGCAAAGCTCAACCTCTCTCTTCCCCCCACCACCCCGAACGCCACCGCTCGCCACGCTCTGCACGGCGCCCAGCGGAAAGCGAGTCAAACGCAGCTTTCCTCCTTCTTCAGGTTAGGGAAAGCCTTCCCCATATGTTGTTCGCGCCCTAGCTAAGCTCCTCCGCTCGCCGCCTGCGCAAGCAAATACGCCGCGCCGAGCTTTACATATGACTCACCTCACAGAAGGCTATTCTCTGCCCAGTTACTGCGACTCTGCAGTAGTTATTCAGCGATAAAAATACTCTGCACATGCACAGAGATGCTGGTTTTATTAATTCAGATAGTTTCCCACCCTTGCACTGCAGCCATGGAGAAAGCGTAAGAGCTAAACTCTGACCTGCTCTACTCAAATCTTCAGCACAATTTGCCAAAAGCTCCCCATTGATAAAATGTTCTTCCTTGCCAAGGAGCTTCCATTAAGCCCTGCAGAGGCCCAGTCCAATAATGTTACTAATAACTCAGTTCTGTAGAGTGTAACTATCTCCCTCCTCGTCAGAAGCTATCCCCAATGCTGTTGCTGGTGCCTATTTAAATACCCCAAACCTTACAGATGGCAAAAGTCGCCTTTGCAAAGTGCCCTCCAATACAAAATCCCTCTGACCTTAAACGCAGCATCCCATGCTGGTTAACCTTGATAACCCTCAGTTATACTGATTTTTCTGCATGCAACTACTCTAATTCCCAAGGCGTTAGGGGAAACATCTGGGTAACAGAACAAGCACGCACAGCAGAGACCCCAAAGACTTTTCAGGCTGGGTCCTCCTCCCTTCCTAATTCTCTTTATTGCTGGTGAAGTGATGTGTTGAGTGGGTGCGGGAGGTCACTGGAGCAAGTCTGGAAAGTCTCCTTCCCCATTTTTAGGCAGGTGCCCCAGGGAAGGGCTTCGAGGCTGGTTTGGTGGCTGGCAGTGGCAGCAACAACAGCCGCCCACACTCTCCATTAAAAATACTCTCCCCCATATCTCTGTCTCTTTTCAGCTCAGTGGCTGACTGACAGAAAGCCTTTCAAAGGCCGCCCACGCGCACGCTTGCACAGAGACATACACAGACATGTTTCTCTGAAAGGCAAGAGAGATGATGGGGGGGAGGGGGAAGAAACCTGAATGAAATATTCCAGCAGCAGAAGTGCCCAGCAGCAAGGAAGAGCTTTGAGATGCTGGGGCGGGGGAAGAGGCCCACCGTCTATCCAGAAACCAATAGGGCTCTCCTTTTACTCTTGAAGAAATCAACAGCCTCGGCAGCTGTACATTTTTTTTTAAAAAAATTTGCCCTGGGAAGAAACATGCATTGTATTGTTGAGATAATCTAGCTATGTTGCTGACTCCAGGGCTGCAAATCAAGAAGGTCTGCAGAAAAGGTCAGGAGCAGTTCCTGTTCATACATTTACTGGGTGAATGATGCAAATGTGCTTGACACGTGTGCAAGTTACAAGACTCAGACAGCCAACAATCAGCCAGTTAAAGGACTACATCAGCTTTTTTCACATCACCTAAACATTTTCAGTGGCATGTCAAAAATCTTCCTGTGAGCATGGCAGGGCAATGTATGAATAGCTGTCTATGAACTAGGGAACTGCAAGAAGCATTAATGAGAGGGATCTACACACACACACATACACAAATACAATCTAACATACTCAATTTAAAGCATCTTTTAAACTTTTAAAGAGTTTCAGTAAGACTGTGTGCAGTTAAACACTTATACTGTACATACAGCTGGGCACGAAGAGTGGCCTTTTGAAATTCCTTACTAAATTTATAAACAGAGAAATTGCATAAATGATTTCTCTAGGGCAGCAGTTCTCAAACATTTTTGGTCTCAGGACCCCTTTGCATTCTTAAAAATAACTGAGGACCCCAAAGAGCTTTGGTTTATGTGGGTTATATCTATTGATATTTACTGTACTAGAAATTAAAACTGAGAAAGTTTAAAATATTTATTTATTTGACTTTGCGGGCTCCCTGAAAGGGTCTTGGGGACCTCCACTGTGAGAACCGCTGCTCTAGGAAAAAGAAAAATTATCTCCAAATTTCTCAACACTAGGACTTTTCCTTAGTACTAAACTGCCTCATTATTTTACCTTGGAATTTCAATGAAGTTTGGGAAGCCAGAAGGCTCTTGATCACTTGAGACGAAGCCAAGGCAGTTATGTATTCCTTGCCCTACTTATAATTAGATATCTGCAAAAAATTGCATTCCATCCACGAGCACTCTGAAATTCTAATCTCCTTTGACAAAAATATAAAGCAAATTCTCTTTAAACCAACTGAATGAGAACTGGCAGGAAAAAAAGTGTTTTTTGCCACCTAGCTCTATTTTGGAACATTTATAATATGATTATTCATCAGATAAACATGTCAGATATCAGATAATATGAACATTCTTTAGAATAGAATCCATAAGACTAGGTTGTCACTGCACTGCACATTTAAGTGAAAAGTTTACCAGTCATTTACCAAAACAATCTGCCTTTTAACCACTTCAAACACTGGTCAGAAGTAACCAGCAGATATGAAAAACTTAACAGAAGAAGAAAGTAATACTTCTAATGTACATATTTCCTCTAAATGCAATCACTGGTCCATACTCTTGAAATTCTTTTCCAATTTTCCATTGATGGTTTTTTTTTCTTTTTAGTAAATCAATGCATCTATCTCTATCATTCACTGTTCATTTGCTAATTTGGTATGACCAAAATAACTTTAAAGAACACATTTAAAATCTTAGGTGTTTTATGGATACCTGCCCTGAGGAGATAGTGGATGACCTATAAATATTAAAGCCTATTAAATTCAGTTGAGCTTGTTTCTGAATCAACATGCAGAGAATTATGCTGTAAAATAAAAAGTATAACTTGAACCATTATATAAAACAGATTCATGTATTCCTTCTTTGCCATGTATAAGGAAAATGCATTATTTTATACAATAGTAAAAAGCAAAATATACATACAACTGCAGCCGCAGTTCTAGTCACACAGCTGTGAGTTCATTTTAGCTTTTTTGCAGGAATGTTCAAAACATTAAATAAACCTGCAAAGCCACTACAATTAAAGAAAATGGATAATCAGGAAAACTACGGGCTCCTGCTTTGCTTAAAAAAAAGAGGTCTTGACAAATACAAAGCTAGGTCCTTGACTTTAGCAAACATACAGATAGGAAATGTATATTTGCCAAAGTTATCCAAAAGAAAGAAAGAAAGAAAGAAAGAAAGAAAGAAAGAAAGAAAGAAAGAAAGAAAGAAAGAAAGGAAGGAAGGAAGGAAGGAAGGAAGGAAGGAAGGAGGGAGGGAGGGAGGGAGGGAGGGAGGGAGAGAGATATATGCTTGTTAGCTGCCCAGAGTCTCTGTTGTGAGCTTGGAGGCCATGTAAATTGAATGAATGAATGAATGAATGAATGAATGAATGAATGAATGAATGAATAGCAACATCATAAAGACAAAAAGATTTTGCAGACTAGAACCAATTTCATCAGATGAGCTTGGTATTAACTGGCAGAAATGTAGTCTGTTATGGATTCTGTCACCTAGGGAGCTACATTTGGCGGGCCCTAGGTGGCGGGCCTTTTCTGCTGTGGTGGAATCTTCTCCCCCCGAGTTGAGGTTGGCCTCGTCATGGTTGAGCTTCCGGAGGTCCCTTAACATCTGGTTATACCAGCAGGCCTGGGGAGCCCAGGAGATGGGAGAATTAGTGAGGTGGCTTCCTTATTTTTAACATCCTTTTATTCTTTGTTCTATTTTGATTTTTATATTTTTAATGTATTTATTGTTTTTAGCTTTGTTGTATGCCACCTAAGTCGCCTGTGGTGAGATGGGCGGCTATATAAATTGGTTAAATAAATAAATAAATAAAATCTAGTATTTCAGTATTTTTGACAGCAGCAATATTTTATCCTAAATTATCATTATTTTTACTTCTCTTGTGCAGAGTAGTATAATATTCAACCCTGAAGATGTAATGAACATTCTGTTAAAATAAATGGCAAAATTCTGATCTAATTTAATTTGTGCCACAAGCATAGATGTGATTAATCAACAAACCTTTAATCACATATTATAATTGACCTTAATTAATCAGAGAGCCTGGTAACAAGCAAAGAGCATGAATATGGGGTTTCTCACAGTTTCAGCCATGTGGGCCACATTGATTCATTAGTTTCCTCCTCTCCCCCTCACTTTGGATGTTATGATGATGAACATTTAGCACAAAACTGCATGATAGAAATGGCATACAGTTGCTACTAAAAACAATGGTCTTGACTTTAGTTATCCCTCCCCCATCTTTAACTCCTAGTTTAACAAGTGTATGATCACCATGGCAACTAAACCGAAACTCCATGCTCAGTTGCAGTATATCACTGAATAGTGGATGTTGAAGACAGTCAATGGGGAGAGACTGTTACTTCCATAATGTGCTTGAGATAAATCTATCCATATTTGAAATGAAATATTGTGTTTAAAAATATCTGCATTAGTCTTGTATGTATATATGTGTACATTCTTCCCCACATCTGGTGTGCTTTTTAGCTTGTGGTGAGAACACAGATGGGGCATGTCATCAAAAAACTCTGAAGACTCAGAGGGTAGAAGAGAGGGTCTCTGAAACTCCTCAGGAGAGACTCTCCAAAATGTCTATTCCACAAAAACTAGAAGATCAGTAGTCATGAAAAGGTTGTTCTTCTTACAGTTTGAAGATTCCTCTCCTGAGGTATCTGTTATGAAGCTCTTCCTTCATCTCAGCACCTCAGAGGGCCTTAAGAGGCATTTCAGCTCTGACAGAACCCATACTTGCCTGTTAAAATGCAGTCATTTAGCTATCAAATCAACCTGTTCCTTCATTCATATCTCTCCCTGCAAGATTCTAAACAACTTTGACAATCCCTTGAGTTGAACAATTTTCTTAGCTGCTTAATGCTAGTGAGCAAATCTCCCATTCAGCCAATTTTAAATCTTGCTTTGCTGGGAACTCTCTATGGTCCTGAATCTCTGCTGTCTTGATGTGCACCTGGCCTTTCCCCTGCAGATACATACCACCAAGGCAGCAGAGAGGTGCATGCTAGAAAGAACCTCAGCCACCTGAGTGATCCTAAAGTGTGCATCATTGCAGCATGTGAGAGTAAGTAGCCAACTCTGACTGATCTTAACCAAAGTTCAACATGGACAGAATTGTGTACTTGAGTACTGGGCTGGGAGACAGACAGGTAGGTAGGTAGATATCCTTGAAGAAAGCAATGGCATATTGTTGCTAGAAAAGCAATATAGACATGTCAATGTAGTCACCAGGAGTCAGGCTTAACTTGAGGGAAATTTTAGCTTTAATGAATGAAATGTTTGTAACTTAATCAAAAGGTTGTTATGTCATATGAGGATTAGCCATTCCAGCTTTCTGCATGCCAGATAGGGCACTATAATTTCTGAAATCCTAAATCAGCTGGGATAAATTCTTGGATTTAAGTTGGGAAGGATCCAAGTTCCTATCCCCATTCACTTCAGTAACTCATGGTAAAGTTCATCCATCAAATTGAGATACTAAAATGGTTTAGTTTCAGTTACTATGTTATGTGAACTCAGCCACTGTGGTTTGTAAACCATGGTTTCTCACTTAGTGTGTTGTGGAAACCACAGCAAATACAGCTTAGTCAATACTGTAACCATGGTTAAAGAAATTAAGGCTTTATGCAATTTGCTAATCTACCACTAGGTGTCCTTGGACAAGTCATTTTCAGTCTAAACTTCACAGGATTATTCAT
Source organism: Python bivittatus (assembly GCF_059951505.1). NCBI lineage: Eukaryota > Metazoa > Chordata > Lepidosauria > Squamata > Pythonidae > Python > Python bivittatus. The sequence goes on from NW_028277075.1 coordinate 59,728,473, forward strand.
AAGGATAAAATGGAGGATGTAAAAATGTACTAAATAATTATTTGGAAGATGTGGTATTTTTAAGCACGTACATGCATGCTAAAAACAGATATATTATCTGACCTCTATTATCTTCTGTACTGGTTCATCACTCCTAAATTTGTGGGGGTGGTGTGTATTAAAAGCAATTTCCTGGAACTTGGCTTTCATAATCTTTTTAAAGAAGGAAAGTATTGTAAGTTATTATGCCCAACAGCAAATATAGAAACTTCATCAAATTAAGCAGTAATTTGTACAAATGTGCTTATTCCATTGATTGCATTTTTAATATTTTCTTCTTAATTGCTTATTCTTTCCCCATTCAATATGTTTTTAAACCATTTTCAAAATGAATCATGCATCAGATAGTTGTGTTTTTCTCTTAAATTCCTGCATGCATATGCCCCATGCATATATTCAGCAAAAGAATATTAAATACTAATTTTTTCAGGTTGTTAAAGGCCCCTTTTTCCAATGGTATTTCTAAGTTGATTTATTTGTTCCTCTGTACTCTAAACCTTGATGCAGTCACTTTTGCATGTTGCCAGCAAGTCAATATTACTTTGTGGGTTTTAGCAGATATAATCAATATGTGGTATATTATTCTGATATTCTGGCCATACAGATACACACACACACACACACACACCCCTTTTTAAAAATGAGACTGCTTTTCTTCAGCAGAAAAAAAAAACTTATTAAATCTAATGGCAGAATTTTCTAATTTATTGGAGAAAGATTGCTTAATACTTTCTTAATTGTAAAGGATATTAAGGCTTTAATACTTTAAAAAACAAAGGAGTACAATTTTAAACTATTCCTGTCCTCGAGTTTCAGCAGAAGCAGTTTTATCTCAGTGCAAAATAAAGGCAGTTTCTCCAGCCTTTACTATCAGTTAATTTGAACTAGGTTAAACTGATCGTTTGGATGCATTATGCTGTCCATTGTCCCCAGGGCATATTAATGGTATAAATGTAAATTATTATTAAAAGTAGTTATTTATTTTAATAATGTTATGTTCCTTACATATATTAGGCAAACATTTTTATATTTACTTCAATTTGCAACACTATTAAAGTACCTTATTAAGCACTGTGGATTAATTCTGTTTTGCATTTCCTTGCTTTTGAATATTTCAGTATTTCAAAACTGTTTTTAAATGTGAATGTATTAGATAACTTTAATCAATAGATATTCATATTTGTCTCAACATTTTGTGGTCTAGTTTGAAATATATGTTTGCATCTATTGTAGTCTACTTGAACTTTCCCTAACAGAACACACTCCCTAAAAGACTCTTTCCCATATCAATTAGAGTAGGTGGGGGTGGGGGGCATCTTTCAAAGACTGAGTGATTCATGACTGGATGAGGGAAGTCCACACATTCAGGCTGGTGCTGAAAGGTCAATTTGTGAAAATGACCAAATAGCTTCCAAGGTTTATAAGAAAACAGACTGTGTTCTTTGAATCTTTATATTTACTTCTTCTATCACAGCTACATACAAGGATTGGTAACCAGAAGGAGAGAAAAAGAGAGAGAAAAAAATAGGAGTTGTAATGGCAGGAGTGGAATTAGGACTGTATGTATTTTGCATCATCATCATCATCATCATCATCATCATCATCATCATCATCATCATCATCATCTTTATATGCTGCCCAACTCCCAGCAACTCTGGGCAGTTTATAAATTGTTAAAACATTTAAAAGAAGAAAACAAGACAAAATAAAAAAGGAACAAAGATGGCAGAGATAACAAACCCAGATGGGAACAAAAAAAGAAGAAAAGGGGGCTTCAGTCATGCTCGTGAAGCAAAGGTGTGGTATGCCCATCACTGCCCAGACCTCTTATAAGAAAGAATTATAAGAGTGTCATTGTGAGTGTAATTGTGAGCACAGAAATGGAACACCCAGTGTGGAAAATCTTCCAGGATACTTAGCATGTTAAATTGTCCTTCATTGTTCTTGTTTCTTGTGACTATTTACAACATTACTCCCCACATTGTAACAAAGGTCATTCTCTAGTGCGGCCAATGCAGTTTCTGTCCCATAACCAGATAATCTATTTCCTCCAGGGGCTCTGTAACTGGAGCCCCATGACCTTCTCAACAATCTTCCCTAACCAGGAAAGCTTGAAGAATGCACACAAGTAGTCTAATATGGTTAGATCAAAGCACTTTTTTTCAGGAGGGTATGCGCTTTCACCTGCAAGATAGCTGCTGTTAATTTCTTTCCCAAAGTAAAATTAATCATCTTCCAAATTCAACCATGCACACACATGGTCTGGATCCAGCCCACAGATGACAGAAATCATATTGGAGATAACCTTACCCTTCCTCAAGTCCACAAGCTGAAATGAATCCCAGATAACACTGCAAGACATTGCCTCAGTCACTTCAACAGAAATTGCACTGACCCTGCCGGCATATCATCCTGCCCACCTCTTCTCAACAGGGAGAATGCCACTAAACGGTAGATGACTTTCTGCTGATTCATCAAGAGTAGTGGTGCTGACACTTTACAACTCTTATTACCACAATGTAGGCCCATATTATGCTCTAACTGAATATTGGTCATATTCACCCTCATCTTTCTCTAATAGCTCTCTAGGTATTACAGGGTTTTCTGAAGGACTTCATTAAATTAAAGAGCTCTTCAATATTGATGTACAGAGAGAGGCCACTTGGAAACAATGTTCTAGTCATCTCTGAATTTTGGAGCTCAACCAGCTGCATAGTGGAAGTACCTGCCAGATCACTTGAAAGTACTCCGGCACTTTCTGAAATTCCCCTTGATCCTTAAAGTGTCTACAGCAGACCACCCTAATTGATCCTCCATTCTTGTGGAGATCATAGGATGTGGCTAGCCAAATATTGACCAGGAAGTGATCTGACCACAGCGAAGGACTAATGTCCTGTGCTTTCAGATCACAAGGAAGATTCTCCAAGGTAAAAAAAAAAAAAAAATTAAAAAATGGATAGCTTTCTATATGAGTCAGACCAGTTATAATCTGGAACAAGTCCATGCCAGAATCTCCCCCATGGCATAGAGATTGAGGTCCCCTAGCACTAATAGCTGGGAAAACTCAAACACCAACCCTATGGTTAGATCCAGAAGCTTAGGTAGGAACATCACTGGGAAGCAGAAAGAGTGGTATACCAGCAGTATCCCTAACTTGACCTATTGCCCAACTTCAAATAGAAGCACTCATATCCAGTCACCTGTGGAACATGGCCTCCTGTCATAACCATGGTGTTTCATAGGATCATTGCCACTTCCATTGCCTTGGATTCATGGCTGCTGAAGGACCCAAAGCCCAGAAGGCCAAATGTCAGACAGGGCAACATCCCCGCTGTTATTCAGCCAAGTGTTGGTTATGTTTAGCAAGATCTGCATCTCATTCACTTGTCACAGAAAATGTCAAGCCACTAACAACTGCTCACAACCAAGAAAACTAGATTTTCCTCTAGTCTCACGAGCCAAATGCATTGCAAGGATAGGGGTTAGGTTACAGAATGCTAGAAACTGAATATGTGTACTTTAGCCCCCATTTATTAGGGACTGTATTAAGGGAGATCCTCTTTGATGCTTTTGATCCTTTTCCTAACTGCCTCTTCATACAGAGAAATGTTGCTAGCTTTTTGCCTGGTAAGGAAGAAGGAATATAGATCTGTTCTAGATCTGCAGTATATTTTGCAAACAGCCATTCCCATTTCCAGGCTCAGAGAATTCCATTAAATATAATCTTATTGTGGATGGACCTGGCTTTCCCCAGCAGCAACCTGAGATCAAAGTACCCAGCAATTTGGACTGCTGACTTAGGAAAGAGGCGTTTGGACTAGAAGAGGGGGCCAGCACCAGATTTCCAGTACAGTACTCCTTCTCTTGGAATGACCAGCCCAACACCTGTCATCATCCTTCTGCTTGACACTGTGGAAATTTGACCCCTATCCATCTCATCCCCACTAATGTCCTAGACCTACCACCAGTAGAACCAGCAGCCTCATCTAAGCCCCCTAACATGACAGTCACTTGAGTGGATCAGTTTTCTGGCCATCGGCCACTTCTACAGAATGATAAGGAGTCTGGAAACCAATCCTTTTGAGGAATGGTTAAAGAAGCTGAATTTATTTAGCTTGCAAAAGAGAAGGCTGAGAAAACTAGTATTGCTATCTACAAATATCTAAAGGATTGTCATGCGCTCTGTTCACTACTGAAACAGAGGCAGGAAAAGGACCAGGGGGTAGAAATTACGAGGTTTCAGACTGAATATTAGGAAGCATTTCCTGAAAGTAAAGTGGGGGAACTGTCTGCCTAGAACCATGATGAATAACCCTTTGACGGAGGCTTCCAATGCAGTCTGGATGGCCACCTATCAAGCATGGCTTAATGCATTCCTGCACTGAGCAGAGAGTTGGACTAGCTGACCTATAAGATCCGTTACAGCTCATATAGTCAGTGATTCCGTAAGATCTGAGATTCGGTTAGACAAAAGATAATGAGGAACATCAAATTCCCTGCAGCTGCTTCAGTTTGTGGCAGAAGAAGGGAAAATGGTAGACTCTTAAGAGAATATTAATGCTGACCCATTTCAGTTAGATACTTTTAAGTATTTTACTGCAACATAGTGAAATACAGGTAGTCCTCGTTTAGTGGCTGCCTCATATAGCGACCATTGCAGTTATCACAGTGATGAAAAAGTAACTTTATGACTAATACTTGCATTTACAACCTTCACAGGTCTGTAAAGCAAAGGAAAGCTGAAGTAAGTTCATAAGCACAGTCGTGGTTTCACTTAGCAACCGCTTCGCTTAATGACCAAGTTTCTGGTCCCAATTGTGGTTGCTAAACAAGGACTACCTGTATTCACCCTGCATCTCCTTTAAGGCAGAGACAAGGAAAGGATCATAAAATCATCTCTAAGTTATCCAGTAAAGATCCTAAGTTGTGTATAACCAAAGCAGGAAGTATTCTTCCCCAAGCTTAAAAGAAAACATCTGAAAAACTATAACACACATAAAATCCCATTTTGGAGGTTTGGGGAGTTTTTTTGGGGGGTGCCCAGCTTAGTTTAATCCTGAAGAATGACCACTGACTTGCCCTTGTGAGAGGGAGTGCTTTCCTACCTCTGATCCCTCAATTTTCTGAGGTGCAAGGAGGGTTGCCATGACTGGTTGGCAAGCTTGGCCCCTGGCTTCAGTGTGGTGCAAGATGGTGGTGGCTTTGGGTCAGAACGTGACCTCTTTAGGGCAGCAGGGTTCAGAAGAATGATTGGTCTAGGGCAGGGATTCCTAAACCTTTTGCCATCATACCTCCCTTTAGTGTAATCTTAATGTACACACCTCCCCTAAAAATCCAAACACCAAAATGAACACAAATGAACAATGAAAACAATACAATGCAACTTTGGGAAAGGTGGATTTATTGTAACAATGTAACTAAAAGGTTCTTCACACCTCCCCAAGGAACATACACCTCACCTTTTGGGAAACCCTGGTCTAGGGGGTGGGCTTTGCTATCCCTGGGCTTAGTGGGGCAACGGGAAGATTGGCATAGTTTTTTTTTTATCAAACCTGACTTCTCATGGAAGGATGACATCATCAATGGCAGGGTAATGGCTTGCTGGCGATACTCTGTGATGGTTAATTGGCAGTGGCAGCAGAAGCTGGTTGGCACAGTGAGATGCAAGGCTATAAAGAAAGGCAGGTCATAGATAAAAAGGCTGGCACAAAAGAATTGGCTTTTGCAGTCTTGCTACCCCCCCATTCTTAAAACGATAAATGTTCAGACAGCACATATAAGTGTGGGCCTGGCACCCATTAACTCATTGCCCAGACCCTTAAACCACATGGAGAATTTTAAAGTAATGTTTGACTCAAGAGTGCATATGGATCAGTTGGTTTTGAGCCCATATTCCAGATGCTGGTTGAGTAGGGACTAGCACAGAATTGTGACATTCCATGAACAAAAGAGACAGCAATGCTGAGGCAGGCCCCATTAACGAAGTTAAGAGCTGAGAAAATAAACAATGTTTACTTTGATACTCCAGAAGATTTCTGCAAGGCAGAGTTTAACGAAGTAATAAAATTCATTTAAAACTGATTCTTCATGTCAGTGTCAAAGAACCTATCACATCATTCAACTCCTTCAGCATTCTTTTTACATGGAAGTGAAGATGCAACATAGTACATTGTCTGTCACAATATGGCAAATTGCAACAGAAACCCCCCACCCCACCCCACTGTATCTGCAAAGAGCTTCGAAAGACGACAAAGCATTTGAAACACGCTGATTTGCTGTTTCAAAGCAGGTTCCTGCTTTGATTTGTATATCCGTGTTGGCTAAACCTTTCCTGAACTGAAACCTTCCTTGGAAGCTTAGTTATGCTATGTGTAGCTATGTATCTGTAGATATAGATACATAGATATTAGATATAGAGTGTGTGTCTATATCCTCAAGGACTGCAATGGTTGATCCCACTTCTAAAGTATTATTTAATTTTTATTGTTAATTTTTACATTTTTTACTGACTGCTCCTTAGATTATTGTCTGGCTTCAAATACTAATAATATATTCCAACATTTTAATTTTATTCATTTGAGATTTCCTCATTTGGATGATGTTTGCCTTTTGTTCTCTCTAAATGCATAAACTTTGGAAGACAGAGAAATTTTCCACACATTACATATTCTTCCATTGTGATGCTCCTAGAATGAAGCTGTAGATTATCATTACAAAAAAAATTTCTTTTTTCATTTAAAGTTATGGCTTACATTTTTGATGCTATTTATACAATGAAAAGGAGATGCTCTTCCACTTGTTGGAAACTGCAACATTGCTAGAAAGGGGGCTCCAGTGACACCATTTCACTTTTGTTGTCATGGTTACCATGATGTCATCAAAATGCCATGGTTACGTGGATCTTCATATATTTCAAATATTCAAGGAAATTGGAAGGAAGCTTTTTCAAAGTTTGGTGTTGTATTATAATATTTTTTTAAAAAAGGAAAAAAACATGCTGTTATTCTATCCTTTCATATTTAATTTATAACAGAAAAGTTAGTAAATTACTCATAACTTAGGTGCTAAATATTCTTGCCTTATGCATAGTAGGACTGACTTTAAAATCTAATGTTATGTAGATGTATCAGTGAAATATTATTCAGTGTAAATTAGATTATTTCCAAGTCATTATTAAAACTGCAGTTCTATACGAATTAATTCAATGGAATTTCTGAGATGACATGTATAGGACTACATTATTACATTAGAGTCATTTATTCAGAGGAACTAAGTGGAAAGTTAAAGTGCCCAGAAAAGGTGGTAATACAGCATACACAGTGATCTTTTGAATGGTAAATTGCTAACAAAACAAGAGACTGACATCTTATCTCTTTGCTGAATTAGAACATAGCAGTAGAATAGGATACTGCATATTAAAAAGTCCTTTACAAGGTTAATCAGAGGTATCAGTTACACTGAACTACTGTAGTTTAAAACACCACCCAGGATATACACTGTGTAAAAAATTGAGAAGTTTCCTGCCCCCCACCCCCGGGAGTGTGTGGAAATTATATAAAATCCCACACAAGGGGGCACAGCATAATGCAACTTCTGTATCTCTTTGCTCTGAAAGCTTAAGAAGAGGTGCATGGTATACACCATTCTGATAGAGTCATAGGTATTAGTAGGCACTGATCATCTTCTAGCCCACCTATATTATGCTATAAACTGAAGAACATAAATTGAAGGACAGCAGACAAGCAAAAGAAAAACAAGAATGAATTCATCAATGTCTCAGAGCCGGATCTCACACAGAAGGCGGTTTAAGTGTTAATGGCACTATTCTTCACCCAAACCAACAGGAGAACAGTGGGTCCATGAGTCATTATGAACACAACTTGGCTTATGACAGGCACCAGTACCGTGCCATAATTTCAGGGCTTCACTAGCTATCAGTTCAATGTCATTAGGTCATGATATCTTTTGAGTAACCATAGTCAAAAAGCAAGGCGCTTCAGTATGGTGTAAAAATTAGTTCCCTGACTAGTAGAAGTTCAGGAGACAGTTACGGAAAGAGCCAGCAACAAGCTTTTTTATTATCAGTGAAAAGACCTGCCTCCCTGCCAGATCACAGGAAGGCTGTGAGAAAATGTCCAAGAAATTCTCTGCCCTAATGTATTAGGAGATAAATTGGTCCTAAACGGGAAAGAGTTCAGCTGCTGGAATTCTTGTAAACCAAACTCTGTAAACCCTCCTAAAGACATTTCTGTGAAAATCTTGTCAGAAAGAATTGCTTTCAGCCTGAGGCAGTGGCCGAAGAGGAACAAACATAAGATAGCCAAGACTGCAAAGGTGTCAAATTCTCAACACAACAATGGCCAGTTTAGTTGTTTCTTTTACTATGTGAACTTTCTTATTCCACAGAGGTGTACAGCTTCCACATTCCACATTATGATTTAAGAGTTACACCAGCACATGAGAAAGATCTTCAAATGTGAACAGGGGAACTTAAAAAAAATATTCTCATAATTTTTCTAAAAAACCCACATACATTCCCACTCCTCTTCAATTAAGTCAAAAATAAATATTTGATTTTTAATGTATTTTCCCCATTGATGCTTTCCATCTGTAAAAAAGGAAATGTATCTGAACAGTAGTCTCATATGGGAATAACTGCAGTCCTTGTGGCAAAATAACGTGAAGAAAACTTCTTTACATTTTTCTTAGATCCAATGGCTAAAATAATCGGACATAAGCAAATAACATCCAAAAACACTTTCATAACTACCTAGTCTTAAATATATAATGGTGAGCGTCAGATCACAAGATTGATTTCATGTTACTGATTACAACTGATGAATGAATCATTTCTGTAAATATTTCTCTATGTAGTAGTACCACTGAATTCTATTAACTTTGATCTTGTGTGCACTCCAAAAGGAAGTTTAAAATAAGGTTTTAGGAAACATTTAGAGTGCATTAACCCCAGCAGTGTGAATAAATTCAAGTGACCAAGAAACCAAAAGTACCTGTTTAAAAGCTGATGCATATGGCTCTTACCTTCTTCAGCTGTTTTAAACAAGATGAAATTGTTAGCATGTCAGTTATCAAACTTGTAGGATGGATAAGACTAAGCGGCTTTGTTGTTTGGCCCCCTGGTTCTGGGGACATTCCATGTTTAGTCTTAATGGAGTTGCACTTCCCCATGCAAGTCTGGTGCACAATCTGGGGGTTCTTCTGGACTCACAACCCCTGCTCAAAGAGCAGGCGCAGCTGTGGCCAAGAGGGCCTTTGCACATGTTCACTTTGTGCACCAGTTGCACCTATTCCTGGACCAGGAGGCCCTTCAGACCTTGGCCACCTCGCAATTGGACTACTATAATGCAGTCTACATGGGGCAGCCCTTGAAGACCACTCAGAAGCTACAGTGGATCCAGAATGCAGCAGTGTAGGTAGTGATCGGCATGTTATGGTACATGCACATGTCACCAATGCTTTGCAAGCTGCAGTGGTTGCCATTTGGCTTCCAGATGCAATTCAAGGTGCTAGTTATTATCTATAAAGCTCTTCATGCCATAGGGCATGGCTACTTGAGGGACCACCTGTCTCCATATCTATCTGCCCATCCAGTGAGATCAGTAAAGTAGACATGCTCCAGGTCCTGTCAATTAAGCAGTGTCACCTTGTGGGACCCAGAAAGCATGCCTTCTTGGTGATAGCTCCTGCCCTCTGAAATGATACCCTCTTGGAGATCCATACTGCTCTTACCTGCCAATTGTTAAAAACCTGGTTGTTCTCCCAGGCCTTGGGTTAGGATGGTGGTCAAGCCCCCCCCCCCTTTTTAAACCATTCTTTGGGTTTTTCTGTGTTATGTTGTCAGTCTTCCAGCTGGTTGCATTTCTTCTTCTTTGATAGATATTATTTTCTTTTTAATTCTTTTTTAATTGTAAGCTGCCCAGAAGTGTTGCGATGTTGGGCAGCTTTGAAATTGAAAAATTAGATTAAATAGTTAAAAGTATGACACTTCTCCTCCTCCTCCTCCTCCTCCTGCTCCTCTTTTGCTAAGACTCTCTAACAGTGAATTGGATCCTAGAAATATAGCAAGGCAAGGCTAGAAACATGGGACACCAACAAAAAGAGAACAAGGGAAAGTCACTCTCTTGGAGAAGAAGGGAAAGGGAAACAAAAAAAATACACGAACAGAGCTGCATGTGATGAAGAAACACACAGGAGAAGAAAACTCAAGTTTAGATAATACTTTTAAATAATTAGCCTTTAATGTCTTAAAACAAAACTAGTTTTACTGCCCCAAACCCAGCCTTTGATACAAGAAGATGACATACAATACATACGAGCTTTTCATCTCACTGATATAACTAAATATTCAAGTGTTCCCCCCTTCCATTCCAAATTGTTACACATCACTTAGACAATAGGGATGAAAGTACAATGTACAAAAATTGCACTTGGTTGCATTTATTACTCATTTCCTATTTCTAACTTAGGATATGTTAGTAATGCTGTTATACAAACTATTGATATCAATTTAACAATACCGCACACATTAGTACAATGCACTGTGGGAGTATGGAGCAATGCGGTTGTCCTGTGTGGGCTGAAAAACCACTTTAAAAATATTCTGATTGCATATAATTCAAAGAACAGTCATCTCCAGCTACAGATGTTCTAGCACCCACCTTCTTCTTATTGTCTGGTTCCTATAATGGGCACTCATGACATGTAGCTGTCAGGGAACTGGACTTCCCTAATTGTTATTGTTACATTAATGATGATTTACTGTCTGCTGTTTGTGGACCTGGGATAGGTTTAGAAATGAAATTAGGAACTCTAGCAGTATTGAAATTAGGACTCCTCAATCTTTTGAGGGCCACAAAAAAATGACTGCAAGTGGGAATTGCCATTCACAAAATGGCCAGAAGGTAAAAGTCTGATCTATTAAATAAAAAGGTCCTCTGATTTTCCCAGTACTTAAAGCTTGTATTGTAGTCCAGAGACTGAAAAGGGAAAAAAAAATAGAGATTGGGCAATGGTTAGCACTAAGAGGGTATAAAAATATAGATTAAAATATGGGTCTCTATTGTTGTTACACAGTATACTAATAAAGCCACAATCAAGACACAGAAGAACAATTGTGGATGCAGAATTGGCTGGTGATTTAATAATGGTTTGAGGAAATCCCCTAAGAATTCATAATGATTCATGCTTAGATCCCCATACTGCTGTGCCATGGCAGTCTTCTGGATGGCAAGACTCCATAATTTACTACACTTCTGTCTTAAAAGTTTGCATGGGTTTTAAATCTTTCCAGAACATGTGAAGCTGCCTTATGCCAAATAAATATGCTAGCCCATGTTATTCACTACTGTTTAAACTTATTGGCAATAGGTCTACAAAATTTCACATCAAATTCTTTCTAGCACTACCTGAAGATGCCAGAGATTAATCCAAGGACTTTCTGCATTCAACAAAGATGCTTTTCCACTGAGCTCTCCTATATCTTTTTTCAGGCTATCTGCTGGCTCCAGACCCAGTGCCAGATGGAATGAATTTTCCCAAGTTTAGCCAGACTTTTCTAGCTAAATTCAATGTTCTGATTAGAATCCTCACTACGGACTTGCAGAGTTGAGCTTCTGCAGGTCTTATAAGATTTCTAAAGAACTATAGTTTTTTTTTTTTAATCTATAGAAGGCAAAATATGAATACTTACTTATTGATCATGCCCTATCCTAGTAATATTATATTGACATGTTCAGGAGAGGATCGGTTTTGGAAAAGCAGGAATGCTAATAGAGTTTTAAGCCCCATTTATTACTGAAATTCTGGTTTGGGGGCACAGAGACATTTCAGAATGAGACCTTTTGAATACAGGGACGATATTCAAACTATACCAGGTGTTCATATAACAGGGTGAAAGTAATATATTCAACTGATCATTTCAAAGGAAGAACAAGAGTCCTTCTCTTTCACAAACTCCAAGAGTTATTAATAAGCAAACAAAATGTCCAGTAGATTTTAATGGATATAGCACATAATTGAACAAGATGCCATTGTTGCAATTCTGAATTATACCCTGTTTTAATTAAGTGCAGAGGGAGAAATTCCATGTGAACATTTAAAGTATTCACTGGATAAGTTTCAGTATTAATGAATCCTCAATGCAGTATGACAATAACATTACGGAGAAAAAGCTACCATTGTGGGCCAGTTTTCAGTCTCCCTATTCAATGATCTAAATGGAATGAATGATCTAAATGGATTCAATTAGAGAGACGTTGTGGGAATTCAAATTGTTGCATATCATATATATCTTATAGTGATACAGATAGAGTCATGTGAGAAAGGGAGAGGGGGAGTTTTTCCATGGGAGCTACTACACAACAAATTGAGAACAAGTCATCAGTGTGATGATGATGATGATGATGATGATGATGATGATGATTAGATTTCTATCCTGACTTTTTAATATATATTTGGTCAACTCAAGGTGTTGAACATACTTAATACTCTGCCTCCTATTTTCCCCATGACAACAAACCTGTGAGGTAGGATGGGCTGAGAGAGAGTGACTGGCCCAAAGTCACCCAGCCGGCTTTCATGCCTAAGGGAGGCCTAGCACTCACAGCCTCCTGATTTCTAGACCAGCACCTTCACCATTACACCACACTGGCTCTCTCATCATGTGATTGTGTGGAAAGACCACAGATGAAAGGCCAACAGAACGGATGAGGCTGCAATACTGTAGCACAATCTCTATGTTTCAGCTTGGGAGCAAACAAAATGGAAGTCCATAGGAATCAGAGGGGCAAACTTAAGCTGTTTTATCCATTGTCCAACCACTTTGTTGAATCATAAGGAAGGGATATGGCTCAGTGATGGACAGGCCCAACACAGCTAGCAAAATGTGTCCCAAATCCACAATCTTCTATAACTTCAAGTTTTTTTCAACCCTGAAATAGTCTCCCTCTGTGCCCATCTGAACAATCAAGAACTAAAATAAGATAAATTGCAAATACTAAAATGTTTATACCTGAAACAGAGCTATGAACAATTGCACAGTAACAGAATGCATCCTGGGGGGTTGGGGCCTATCCCTGGGTCCCCCCCCCCCATTTACAGGGAACAGGGCTGAAGAATAATTCTGCTGTGATGACCTTTCAAGAGTTGCTACCAGTTCAAATCAACCAAACTGGGCTAATGGATTCAAGACTCTGACTCCAGTATAAAGCAGCAGCATGTGTTGACTTAAAGATAGCCTGATTTTTGTTCTATTGCTTTAAAGGAACCATAAGAAGCTTACAGTGTTACACAAATGTGAGGATAAACAAAATCATTGCCTTCATGTCAGCGAAGGTATATGTGACATTTGCAAAATTGCTTTTTGAGATAATATGGTGGATAAATTTATTAGTTATGTTGTTGTATTGATATTGCCATCTAGTGGCTAGTAGGAAAACAACCTCTTTCCAATCTCAGTTTACTTTGGATTGTTTGGCATACAGTAGATATTTAGAAGTCAGTGTAAGATTAGTCAAAGGTAATGGCCTTCTTTATTCCCTTTCCCTACTTGCTTCATACATAATTACCTTCCCTTTCTCTCCCCTGTCCTTACTTGGTCAAAATGTCATGCTCAATAAGAGCAGGATTTTTCTTTTTCCTTTATGCCATAGTGATTGAAATGGTCTAGATAATTCAGCATGTTGATGATGCCCTTATAACTCATGTTATGTTGAATCCTCCATGGGTTTTGTGATTACTGATTGCCTTGGTATGTTACTGCTGAATTTTCTAATGGAAATTAAGATTGCAATCTTAATTATTAATTGTTGGCATAAATGCAATTTGCTCCTGATTTGACATGCTTGGAATCCAGCAATGGAATTTGACATCCCTTCCCGTTTGTGGCTCAGCCTGTTCTATGAACAAAACCACTGAAACAAGCTAATGTGAAGGTGCTCAAAGAGAAATCAAAATAAACATCCCCAAGTACAAATTTGTTTGTGCTTGTACCTGCCAGAAAAGTGTTCTCAACATATCAGGACACAGCTGAAAAAACCATGGCCTTCCAAATTTCTGAACTACCTGTACCTCTACTAGCATCCCTCATCTCAGACCTTGAGTTCATCAACATTTGGAAAGTTATGTTTTAGACCAGTCAATGTAATACATGAGTCCTCTTGTATTTTTACTGATTTTTAAAAGTTATATTCTTGTAATATGGTATAGGAACTACAGAAGTGACCTTCAAAGAGGGTTTTCACTGACTGTTTTATATGAGCACCAAGCTAAATGAAGCTTGTTTCTCAAGAGGCTACTGTATAGTTTACATGCCAGTACTGGATGATGTCATCTTGGTTCATATCTGGAGACCTATGAGAACATCTTCTCCAGATGGAATCTGCCCCTCCAAGGAAATCAGGAAGAGAAGGTCCCTTCCTTGAGGGAATGTCACTTATAGGGATCCTGTTTGTGAGCCTTTTCAGTGATGGTGCCTTTCTTTGGGATAGCTTACCCCCAAATATCTGGCCTTCCCCAAATTATTAGGCTTCCAAAGAGTTGTAAAGAACTTGTCCTTCAGGAAGGCTTTTGATGATGTGGACATTCAACCTGTCCTCAGGAATTAAAGTAATGCAATGTTTTTAACCCTGTGTTTGGCATCCGGTAAGTCACTTAGAACAGCACAGAAGCCCAATAAATAAATACAGTACAGTAAATCGTAAACACCAACATGCAAAACTTTCTTGTAAACATTTCCCCCCTTTTATTCATAACATTGCAAGATGAAGAGCATCGCTTTCTTTTTCAGCCAGGCAAGGCTATGAAGCAATGGAACAGCTGGAGTTGTGGAGCCCATCACTGGAGATTGTCAGCAAAGGGTGGACATCCAATTGTCTGGGATGATTTGAGGATTTCTCTTAAAGGCAGGTAGATGGAGTATAAAACCTCCAAAGGTTCCTTCAAACCCCACAATTCTATAATTCTAAAACTACTTATATAAGTGGCATCCAATCGGTCTCAGTAATCTACCTACAGTATTCCTTCATCCATTGTAACCATGGAAGGTTACAACAAGGAAGTGGCTGCCAAGTATGCATGCCTGTTACATGCTGTAGAGGAACCACTTTGCATATTACATAAAATGTCTCTTATTAATGTTCATGATGTGCAGTAATTTCTTCGCCATACTTTCTTGCATCAGAGGTTCATTGTGATAAAACCCTAGAAGACAACCTATTGAAGCATGGCAGGATTAATGACCTCTAAAGGGTCTACCATCTCTGCTATTTTCATCCTGTTCTGCCAAAAAATGAAGCAGCATCTTGTGTTTTGAAGTTTTATATCATTATATAAAATGCTTTTAATTAGATCTCAAATCAGGGCATAATTTGATGACCTTTGATCCTAGTCTAATCACAAACTCAAATCAAAGTACTGCCCTTTTTGAATTTCCAATCCAAATTGAATTAGGACCGATTTGCACAGGTCTCACAGATATGTCCTTAAGTCAACAGGTGGTGCTCTTGCTATTAGTCAGCGCACTTATGTACTTTTATACTGAAGAAAACAGATCTATTCCCTTGAAGTGCTGCTTCAGCTAAAAGAAGAAAGAGGCATGGAGCTGAGCTGGATGTGGTGAATCAGCAATGATACTGAATATAAATGTAATTCAAATAGAATATTGACGATAAAGGATCTATAGCTTATACTTTTTATAACTGTACATGCTTTTTAATAAAGCAAACAAGGGCCTACCTTCATATTGCATATTACAAAAAACTTTCCCCCTTAGGAAGCCACCTGCCTCTTGAAATCTGGTGGCAAGCCAAGTCCTTGGTGAGCAGAATCACTGTATAGTATTGCAAACAATGGAAAATCCAGGAGGTTACTGCTTTTTGTTTTCTGATGTGTAAATGTTTCCTCCCCTTTGAGATCTACCATAGCATCTGACTGTTGATTGTTGAGTTTTTGCAAGCAGGAGAACATGAACCATTATATGGTGGAGGACAGACCATATTTTAATCAGCAAGTGCTGGCTTGCATTCATTTTTATAGGGCATTAATTTAGATGGTGACTATAAATTATACAATCTGTGCCCTCCAGATGTGTTGGGACTATAACTGCTGGGAGTTGTGGTTCCCCATAGATCTACTGCAGAGGACATCATGGAGGAGATGGTACGTATAAGGAGTCCTGAACAGCTTAGCATTACAATATCTCACTTCATTACACATGCCTTAGCTCAGTGGTACTCAACCAGCGTGTCGTGGTACACGTGCCATGAGATTTTTGTCTTATATTATTTTTTAATTTTTTTTGTATTATGTATATTCTGTATAATCTGTATATTCAGTACAGTGCAGATATTTTAAAAATGTATAACTTCCCCTTGAACCATGTCTTACACATTTATAAATATGTATATATGATTAATAATTTTCTGGTGTGCCATAGGACTACTGCTACAGGTAGTCCTCAACTTACAGTGGTAATTGGGACTGGAATTTCAGTCACTAAGTGATGTGGTCATAAAGCGCGACTGCATCATTTAGCAACAGCAATCCCTGCAGTCCCAGTTGCCATTGCTAACTGAATCCCATGGTTCATTAGGTGAGGCCACTTCCTGCCAGCTTCCCACAACCAAAATCAGTGGGGAGGCCAGTAGGAAGTTGCAAGTCCCAGGCCTGGAGGCAGGTAAGTGGGTGCTGCTGGGTGGGGGAGGGAGGAAGGAGCTGTGTGGGGCTGCGGGGGACGGCCAGGAAGGGTGAGTGAGGGTGCAAGGGGGTGCATGAGAGGCGTCGTGCAGTCGAGGAGGGTCAGGGAAGGTCCACAAGGATGCAAGAGGGTGTGCAAGAGGTGCCATATGGGTCGGAGAGGGTGCATGAGAGGTGCAGTTTGGGGAGGGTTGGGGAGGGTGAGCAAGGGTGCGAGGGTGTGTGTGAGAGGCATCACATGGGTCGGGGAGGGTGAGCAGGGGTGTGGGGTGTGCTTTCTGTGGGGCTTCATGGGTCATAAAAGGGTGTCATCTAATCTGGGGAAAAAAAGGCTGTCCTTCCTCTGATTCCTTAGTCTGAACAAATTGTTGCTCCAATTCTCACTGCATATACTCCTTGTATTGTGAGTACAAGTCACTAGCACTGTAATCCTTAGCATTCTTGCCTTTGCAGCATTAAAAGTTACTATTCTCGGGACCAAATTAAACATGACAGTTCATGTCTTTAGTGCTATCAAGAGGGAGTTTTCCTCTTATTTCAAGAAACCTAGCTCAGTGCCAGACCATGGAGGGAACAAGGTTTTAAACTCCATTAGTCCCCATCACAATCTGGATCTGCTCCCATCAGCCCCCGCCCCCACTTTTTTTTTAGTTATACATTCCAGGTCTAAGATGCAAATACAGCATGAATGTGTCTCCTTTTTCAAAATACTGTTAAGTGTTCAGAGGCATTGACAAATTGGGTAAGTCAATGATGTCATAATGCAAATGATGGAAATACATACTATGCATTATTTGGGTCATGATGCAACTGACACAGATTACATGTTGCTAGTTGTTTGCACAATGTGACATATTAGATACCTACGATTGAGCTTTATGGTACTCTGGTTGCACAAAGCCTGTGGTTTCATATGCTGGTGACCTTTTTTTAAAAAAAAAAATCATATCTGGAGAAATAAATCTTTAACATAAATAGGTGTGGAGAAGAGGAAATGGGTTTTTATTTAATTATTCTATCATTAAGGACTTTAATTCATTATACATTTGTTCTCTGCATCCACTCCAGGGTCTCTGGAAAGCCCTCACTGCTGTGCTGAGGAGACTGGCCAATTTGTCAGCTTTTAAAAAGGTCTCAAAAATGTGGAATTTTAAAAGTCTTCTAATCACTGATTACTTTAATTTTGATTTTAATACTTTTCGCTTTATGTTTTCACTATTAATAGTTAGGGCACTTGGGTAGCTGGTGACATAATGAATTTAGTTAAAAAAAAACAAAATAAGTAAATAGTGTCATTTTTTCCATAATTAAAATTTCACTGGATTTGTTACTATATATTTGTTTGACTATTTATTCCTGCAGATCATAGAAGCAACTACAGTATACGGTTTTCAGCAGCTGTTCCTAGAAGCTACCATTATACTTTCTCAAGATGTACCAACAATTATGAAGTACTCTGGATAAAATCATAGTTCCCTGGGAATACGAGCTGCCATTTCCCCCTCAATTGACACTGTTACCATAGGATTCTGCAAAAATCGAGAGGTAGCTATCGTGATGGAATGCCCACTGAAAAAATAACAACCCTTTTGTCCCACCACAGAATGGGGCTGAATGGGCACGAAGGGAACAACGAATGCAACAATTTGTTCCATTATGAATATGCACTTCTGGTAATGAACAGACCTTCTCTTGTCTTTTAAAACAGAGCAGAATGGTACAAGTGAATCTAGAAGTGTGTCTATGGATTTAGGCAGTGATTCTTGGTATTAAAATGGGGAATTATTTTCTGATCCCTATTTTCATGTCTGACACAAAATGATGGGCAAGTGGCCATTTCTATGGAACCAATCTTACTTGTGGCCCACGTGGGTTCTTTAGGCCGCTCAGCTAGCAAAATATTAACATCCCAAAACATCTTTAACCAGACAGCATTAAAAAAGCACTTATGAGGATTCCAGAAAACATGTTAAACACACTGCATTTTACAGCCTGATCAACAGCAGTTAATCATATTGTTCCTGGTTTGTTGCAGTTCCCCTGCTTCCTGATGTGAGTCAGAGAAACTATAGCTGTAAAGAACGGGGTGGGAAGTACTTAGCATTTTTGGTCAGAGGTTAAATGGATCAAGGGGGCATTATAAGGGTTGCTATCCTGTTATTGTCACATTAACCACAACATATGAGTGTGATTTATAAACCTATAAAGTATTATTATGCACTTCTCCTATTTGCTTTTTCATAACTCTGAGTTGCAGAATTGCAGTCACCATGACAGCTGCACTGAGTTTCACATGGCACGCCAGGTCCACACCCTGAGTGGGGCATGACCCCAAAGTCTGAGCTTTCTCAGAGGTCTTAAGGGATGAAATTATGTCTACATGTTTTATGGTACTTCAAAACACCCTCTAGTTCCCTAAAACATTAGAAGCCTCCCAAAATAAAACGGGCTAAAGATTTTGGCCCATCCATTCTGGGGTTGTAAAAGGATTGCTAGTGAACTGCGTGGATTTCTTACATCACACTTTTTGTACCCCATCATAAGTAACTGAAAGAGTCTGATTTCAGGGACAGGGAACTTTTTGACTTCTAGATGTTTGTTTGCTAGTTATTTCTCTGTTAGATTTATACCCCATCTTTCCTTCAGGAATTCAAGGTGCCATTCAGAGTTGTGCCTTCTCCCAATTTTCCTCAAAACAATCCTGTGAAGTAGCTTGGCCTGAGAAAGAGTGGCTGGCCAAAATGACTCAGGGACCTTTCCTGGCTGCAGGTAAACCTGAACTGGGTCTCCCTGGGGCCAGTCCAACACTTTAACCACAATGGTTCCCAAACTACAACTTGGTGTTTCTCGATATTGGCCATGGTGGCAGAAGTTCTGGGTCATTAACATCAGGAAGGGCAGAGGTTCCCTCTGTTATGCTTCAGCTGTTTAACCTGAGTTATATTTTATACTTTCTTTTTTAATGAACCACTGTATGTTTTGTATTGGTTTAGAAATTTAATTTTTTGATCAAGATACTTTGCTCCAGGTCTGGATTCCTAAGCAGGTGATTGGGCTGCCTGCAGAAAGAAAGGAGAACAGGCCTGCAGTTAAGTAGGCAGCTCCAGGACACTCCTAACTCCCAGCCCTTTCCTTTATCCCCCCAATCTATCCAAGTATCAAAGGCAAGCCTGAGCTTTTATAGGCTGAGTGTTTAGACAAAGGAGCATAGGGGGGATTTTGAAAAGTTGTGGAGAATATAGTCTCAGCTGAGAAAATCACAGAACTGGGTCCCTTCGCTGACTGGAATGGGTGGGCCATGGCAAACCAAACAGGATGCAGATTGTATTTGATAACTTTTAAACTTTTTGTCAGCTTATTTATGGCTGTTTAACTGTGAACTTTGTACACTCTTTATACAATACTGTTTAGAGAGCAATTTTATGTACATAACTGCCTTATAGGCTTATACGGTGCTTATATATGTTCTCTGATTACTTTTCATGGTGAAAGGATGGATTTTCTCTCTCTGGATCGATGCCATCAAGGAAGCAATGTTTTTAATCTGCACTAATGCTTCTGAGTAGAGACCAAGAAAGAAACAATGTTGAGTTATTTCACATGCAAAGTGAAGAAGATAGCTTGCATATGTAGTGTGATTTTTTTTCCATTATTTTCTCAGTGATGATCATTTTCCTTTTCCCAACTTTCTGTTAGCCACACTTACAGGGGTAATGCAATCCAATACATCTGGAGGGCATCATGAGAAGAATATTGAAGGCCTCAGTTGAAATTCATTCTTCTTTGGGATTGCACCAGTTCCATATTCTGTGACTACTGGCTATTTTTGATGGAAGGGCTCAATCAAATATTAAGCAAAAACGTTTAGCTATTCTAATAAATCTATGTTCTTTTTTAATATATAATATCCATAGCTAATGGAAACATAGATAAGATTCCCATCAGTGAATAAATACTTAATATCTGGACTCATCATTCTTTTAAAATAATAACAGGAAGAACATTCTATGTCTAGAGCTAAATTGATCTATGATTAATGTATGTTTAATAATTTTCACTTTTTATCAAGACATTTTAAACTTACTGTATATACCATGATTCTCCCATGTCAGATCTTAAAAGCTCCGAAGCTTCCTAAATTAAGCCCTGGCTCCTATCCACGTTGGGAATATGTATATTACTGCTTTTTTAAAGTAATTAAATATTTTAGGTCTCTCTCTGTGTGTGTATGTGTGTAATATATGGGTGTGTAATGTATTGGAAATAATTGAAATGCTGATTCAGTGTGGATGGGAGCACAAGCATGGCACCTGTTCTGCAACTCTTTAAAGCAGCTGT
Organism: Python bivittatus; assembly: GCF_059951505.1. Classification (NCBI taxonomy): domain Eukaryota; kingdom Metazoa; phylum Chordata; class Lepidosauria; order Squamata; family Pythonidae; genus Python; species Python bivittatus. The sequence continues at coordinate 59,749,563 of NW_028277075.1, forward strand.
ATCTTTTCGCAGGAAGATTCATCTGCCTTCTGCAGTAATACATAGAGAAAGGGAGAGTGGGAATATACACACATATATACACGCCTATGCCAAGACAGGCTGATGCGAAGAAAATATGTCCGAGGAATTTAAGGAGAGCAGAAACCTTGGAAAAGGAAGGTCGTACAACAAAAATAGAACAAAATGTCTAAGATACTATGTCCTGAACAGCCCCACCCCCTACCATCACTTGCACGTTCACAGCTTTATCCAAAAAGCCAGTCACAAAGTCTAAGTGGAAGAAGCCAAATCTCCACTGATGAATTGAAGGAAATTTGTACTGAAGAAAATTCATTGCTTGCAGTGAAAACCTACAATATTCAGCCAGCCAAAAATAACAGTGGGGAACAGGAATTCCTTTAATTTTAACAATACTATAATCTAGAGTTCATTGCAGGCCAAACACTAACATTATCAGTGGTGGTGTATTACTACCTAATTTAATAGCTGGAATTCAGGCACTCCATAAACAAGGCAATATGTTTCCATTTTTGAAAGGCTTTTATAAACCAAAGCACTTCCCAGAATAGTGCTAAATATTTCCCTTCTCCATATGGTAAGAACATAAATGCATAAGAAAGTTTTGGCACTGGAGCTGATCAAAGGCCTTTTTAGGCCAGCATTCTGTTTCCACGAGACCAGACATCTATGGGAAATCCACAGGCAGGACATGGCTGTATTACCATCCTCCTGTTCAGTTTTTTCAGCAACTGGTATTGTTCTGTCTTTTTTTGTGTGTGCCTTTCTCCCAAATATACACATTTTTGCAGCAGTTATCCCTAATATAATGCGACTTTCCATATTGTATACATTTTGCATATAACACACTCTTTGTTCATAGAATTTAATTGCAAAATCAAGTATAGATAGCATCACATAATTATATTCCAGGTTGTGTGTAGGTTTCGAAAGTGAACCAAACATCTTTCTCTCCTTTCTGTAATTCCTATCAGGTAAAACCAAGCAGGGCACCACATTCTCTCTGCAGGGCTAGGAGTTCCTCTGTCCTGTTGCAAATACATTATACTACAACCTCCAAATAGCCATGCAGCTTGGGGCAGTGACAAGAGATGAAGCTGAACATATTTGAAAGGGACTAAGCTTGGACCTTCTCCAAAGTCCTGACTGAAGCTGTCAGTAAGATGCACCTAGCGCAGCTAGAATTTCCAGCAGGCAGCAAAGTCTTGAAAAACAAAAATTATCTTTCCACAGAAGAACTGAAGCTCCTTCTCACGTTATACTGCATTATGAGTAAATTGGACATCTCTACAGCTATCATCTTACCAATATTTATCTGACTGTAAATATTTATTTTCCATACTTAAGTCCCACATAAAGGGAATTCTGAGAAAGCTTCCACATGAATGCCATGCCTATCTCAATACCCGGAGATAGACTGCTTCGGTGTATGAAAAATCCCTTTTCCATCCAGTACATAGATCTCAGAATAAAAGAACACAGAACACCGGAACAGAAGCTTCAGGAGGTTTTGAAGTGTTGTGTGAAATAGTTAATGCCAAGATGCATAAAAAGAGGAAGTACAAGTACTTCCTTTTGCTGAATCTCCGGTAACATGCGGTCATTTTGTATATTCTGGCACAAGGCACACTTGTTTATAAACATTTTAATTTGGTTTAATTTGAACATAAGGGACACTCATTCCACATCTCAATTAAAGATTGCTCTCAGCCGTTTTCACTCTTAAAATTTGTTTCCATGTCAGCAGGAGTTTGCCCCTTCAGAAATCTCCCCTGCATTATCACCAAATGCTGTAATATTCACTCTTGCTTACACACACTGCTCAGTAAAAATAAATTTTAAAAATAGGGGAAACTCCTATCTGAAGAAGATATGTTTCAGAAGAGAAAAACCTGTGACAGACTCGAGTTGATTAACCTAACTCCGGAAGCAGATGTATCCTCTTATTCCTAACATAAACTACTGGCTTTCCTCACCCCACCCCAGCCCCACGCTCCTTAGCTATGCTAGTAGCCCAGAGGAAAATAATAATTAGTGTAGTATTACTGTTATTGTTTCCTGACATTAACTGCCTGCTACTTCTTCATCCTCCCTCTTAGCCCTAGATTAACATCTCAGTACAATTGCTGACAAAGCCTTTTTCTCTCATCCTCATGTGGCTTGCGAAATATCTGGACAGAATTTAACCTTCCCTCCTCTGTAGATGTTTAATACTTCATCTCAGTAAGCGTGCAGCAGCTTCAGAGATGGCCGCACTCCTCAGCACTTGACGGTAGCAAGCCAGACATGTAATTCCATTGTTTTCAGCTTTTGCCTTACCATGGAAATATTCCAAAGATAATGGCTGGGTTAACATGAAACTTGAAGCTAAAATGTGGTTTGACTGTAATGGCTATGGGTATCATATAAATCTACCTGCTCAGGTTTGTAAACCGTAATGTTCCTTTTGCATGCTGTGTGAATCTAGCCAACTATAAAAGTATAGGCATGTAGTACAGATGCAGTGGTAGAAGAATAGGAAGAATTTTATGGCAAATTGCAGAAGGTGCTAAATGCAGCATCAAAAAAACCAGTGTTACTGATAATTGGCTGGTGTGGGAGAATTATATTGGGAGCTAGAATATCTCCAGGCAGAAATGTTGGTTATGCTAACCATCAAGAGTTGTCTAGCCTCAAGGCTGAAAAGCAAAAGTTTAAATATCTGTTCATCTGCAGGAAAGGCTGGAAAAACTAATAATGTAATTAACTGCTATGTGTATATTAATTTTATGCTGATTAACTTTATGCTGATGGAGGCAAATCAATTGGTTACAGTCACTTCGACCTACTAAACAATAAAGATTCTTATCTTGTCATGCTGTATCATTATTTATCAATCAGTATTTATTGCCTATTAATGCAAATCTAGGCAGCTTCCACTGAAATTTAAATTGTCAATTAAAATAGATCAATAAATAAGATTAAGATATATAATCTTAATCATTATTGTCTGATTAAAACCTTCCTAACCCAATGGCCTCTGAAAGAGAACTGTTTTTACCAGTTTCCTATAACTAAAAGGTCTGATCTGCCTTCAGGGGCATGGCCTTCCAGAGAAAGGAGGCTACACCTGAAATTGTCATTTTCTGAGTTCCACCTCCTGGGATCTCTTGCAGAGTGGGAACCCAAAGCATGGAGGTGTCATGTTAAGTGTCTAGACTGGCAGGATTGGAAGAGAAAACAGCTGGAATTAAAACTAGAGTACAAATGCTAGCAATTTGAGTTATACAGACGACACTGCTTTGCTAGCTGAAACTTAAAATAAAAAATCTGTGTCAGTGTTAAACATTGAGAAGATAAAAGGTATGTCAACCAGTATGCTTAGTGAAGCTGCAGGGGATGGTGATGGATGAAGGGGGTAACTGGCTTTAATTCCTTGGGCTCAAGAATAGGCATTGATGGACAATTTGCTGGAGAAGTAAAAAAGTGTTCAATTCCAGGGAAGAAAGCAATGCCAAACTTAGGAAAGGTTATGAAGGATAAGGCTATTTCTATGAAAGTAGACAATAGATAAAGCAATGGTCTTTCCAATGATAATATATAGCTTGAAAGAGCAAGAGAAGGAAAATAAACATCTTTGAATTATGAATCTGGAGGTGGTTACTAAGAATAGCATGGGCTGCAAGAAAAACCAATCAAATTAGTTCTGGACAAATAAAGATAGAATGTTCCCTTGAAATGATGATCAGCAAACAGAAAATCATATACTTTGGGCATGTGATGCAAGCAAATGATGAACTAGAAAAAAATGTTGAAGGAAGCAGAAGTAAGGGAAGACAATGGATAAGATGTATGGATAGGATTGAAGAGGTTATAGAAATACCCTTGGAAGAACCAGGAAGTATTGCTAAAAATGGGAGCATTTGCCATCAAAAGTCAAAGCCAACTCGATAGCATCTAACATGATAATTAAGAGAAAAAACTTAAGTGATGGCCTAAGAGTATAAAACTGAAAACTAAGCATAGAATTTCTCAATAAATAATAGGGTTACAAATTGAACACATAAATGAAATGCACTAATGCAATTCACACGTTTTTTTAAAAGTCAATAATTATCATGAAGGAAAGTCATTATAGGAATTTAATTCCCCTCTCCCTAAGTAGGGTCATAATGAAAAATACATTCCCAACTGCTATTTGTCCAAGCAGTAAACATTTCCATACATATATTTCACATTTAATCTAATTTAGCCCTTTGATGCTACAAATAGCTGGCTGTTCATAAATATGGAAGTCCCAACTTTCAAATCATTAAATATTCAAATCATTAAATAGAAAGCAACATTTGGAAGTGAATGATTATCACTGTTGCTTGATAACATCTGGGGTGGAGTATAGTTATATTAAGCCATTGTGAATATGTGAAAAATGGCTAATGAAAGTTTGCCTCTCTAACTAAAATTGACTTCCATACAGGAGAATATTTTGAAGCTAAGAGTTTAATGTTGAAAGTGTAATGGATGAAGAGCGAGTGCAGAATCCCATGTGAATGGAATAAAACAATAGAGCAATGAAAACAAAAGATTAATGGAGGCTGAGAACCTGAAAAATTCAGTCTCTTGTTAGTATGGCAGCCATTGCATTTCTTTTTCACAACTGACAGTGGATCTTTTCATTGTTAACTGCAATTTGAGTTACTATCTTTCTTATCTATCTTCTGCGGTGAAATCATTTGCTAAATCAAAAGCTAACTTAGCATTTTTGTTTTAGCCTCTGACAAAGATCTTTAACCTTTGATAATCCTGTCAGCTTTTATCTTCATACAGTATATTTTCAGTGCTTAATTTTTATTCCCCAAATAGCAAAAATATTAAAAAGTGTAAGTTTTTCCAAAGTTCATTATCAATGTTTGGGATGAACATTCCCAGTCAATATTATGTTGGTTATATATGTGTGTGTCTGTGTGTGTTAACTGGAAATGGTAGTTATAGCCATCAAAGCAATTTCCACAGTTAAAAAACAAACAAAAAGATAGCAAATAATGTTATTTTAACACACACATAGTAATTTTTTTAAAATTTACTGAATTGCCATGCATATATGCCATCCATGAAGAAATCACACACACAGCCATATAGAGTGTGCTTCAGTGATTCAAGCCCTAAAAAAAATAAAAACCACTTTTTTTAATTAACTGGAAAAAATTGCAAACTTTTCTCCAGTCAGGCATGCCTTGGATGTTGCTAAAATACCACTGTATTGCAAAATGAATGTTCTTCCAGGAAGTGGGTGGTTTCCACTGCTTTTCTGCTAAAAGTGTGATGAGGGTTTAACTTGAGGAAGTCAGGTATAATGCCTGAACTTTAAAAAGTTTGCTTGAAAGGGATTGGGGGAACTGCCTAGTTTCATTTGCCCTTTTCCTTTCATTGGGCAGAGATGTTTGAATTTATAATAATTTCTTCTAGCCTTCCTTGCTATAATCTCTGCAAATCTCGTCATACTTTGAGTCCATCTCTATGTAGGTTTCATATGTTATCAAAATTGCGCATGGGAAACGTTCAGCAAAGAATGCACTAAGCCATGAGGCAGAGATTTATTTACTTTATGTTCAGTATATAAGTTCAATATATAAGTTCAATATATAAGTGATTAATAATAGAAGCATCTATCGATTCAGTGAAAAACTGAATTGAGCCTTAATTGCACATGGCCATTGGGTTCCTACTCTTGATATATTATACTTTGCTAAGCCATGATTAAATAATCTTCTCCCTTTCACTATACTCAGTCCCAAAGCAGGGTTTCTCAAACTTTTGCATGGGCCTTTAAGTAAATGTTTAAAAAATGTAGGGAACCCCCAATTAACAAATACCTTCTGTCAATGATTTCATTTCCAAGAACATTGGAGCTCATGTTTTTAAGCTAATAAGATGATTACAGTTGCACGACTGCATGCCTTTCCATCCCCTCCATTTTTATAGTAGTTTTAAAAAGATTTTTCTACCAAAACCTGAATAAAAAAATTAAGCTTTTATTTACCAATTGAATTATTTCATTTACCACATGCCAAAATGGCAAGTCTTTGGTCAAGGTTAATCCTCAGTATGAATACTGAGGGGTAAGTGGATCTCTAGCCCAATGAAATCCTCTTTTTAGATATTCATTGTATTTCTTATTTACATTTTTCTTTTTGTGTTGGGTATATAAGTGCTCTACTTAGCACTGGATCATGTATGCTCATAGTTGATAAGTGAATTTGAAACCTGTTCACTATTATCAGTTTTCTGAATTTTAGTATTCATGTTGCAACTTGTATTTCATTGATAACTTCAATGAAGCAGTGTTCAGCTGCTGATAGCATATGTCAAAAGGTAGTAGCTGAGATCGTAAAGAAACTATGGACAACTGACTGGTGGTGCATGTGGGGAGGTAGCTGTGGATGACCTGGTGGATTTCTGTATATCAGCCATGGTCTGCAAAATACAGGTTGAGAATCATTGCCTAAAAGCTTTTGTTTAATAAGAAAACCACAAGCATATTCAACATATATTAGGTCTATATAGCATGGCCCCAAGATTGCAGTCTGGTGTAAAGTGGTCAGCTAAATTCTTTTACTTTTTACTTTAGTCATTTAATGCTATTCTTAAGGAATGTTTAATCAAGATTTTCAACATTAAATTAATAAATAGCACTATTTTCTGTTTTTCAGCACAAAATGCCCCTTAGTTCTGCAGTGTTATGTATAAAGGGAGCCAGGAATCATTTATTTATTTATTTATTTGGTTGGTTGCTGGAAAGTTACAGCTGCTTTTGTAGACAAAATATAGAACATGAAGTCCCCCATATTATAATTTAGACACTCAATGGGCCTCTTTGTTTTGGATGCTGATTTTAAAAGAAAAAAAAGCTCTTGTTTATGTGCTGGTTTGACCTATTTGCCTCTTCTGTTGTTAATAATAAAGTTCTTTCAAAGTCTTCAGTTCCATTTAAGTCCTTGACTTCCAGGAAGTAGCAAGAGGAGAAGAACAGAGTAAAGAAAGAGTTAGTGGTGTGTAGGCAGGATGTTTTAGGAAATACTTTCACTAGACTGTCATGTTTATGATAGTTTGTGTAGGGTGATGATGCTTGGCGATGCAAAGTACACAGAATGAAAAGGAAACATGGAAACTCCATTATCAGTGTAGCTTTAACTGGCTTGTGTTACTCAGTTAGCCCATAGTCCTTCTCTATAGTAGAAGAAGCTAAAAGTTACTTCATTCTTAGAGGCTACCATGTGACAGTGTGAAGAAACTTGTCCAGAGGTAGCAAGCTGAAATAGAAAGCTTAGGATTTATTTGCTCCTATTTTTGGACCTCCCACCACTATTTTTTATTTTTAATTAAAGACACAACCCTATATTGAGGCTCTGCCAGCAGAAGAGACATGCAATTTAATAGAAGCTATACAATGTCATTTTGAATTTCAGTTGTATAGAAGTCCTAGGCAACTTAATGGCTATATTACTGCATAGAATGCTGAAGGTATGTTGTCATGTACCTCCCCTACAAAAAAAATATGTTGCTGCAACTCACCAGCAGTACAGCTCTTTTACTATAGAAAATGAATGGAAGAGATGCTATAAGATGGAACCCTCACTAGTTTATGGGCAGCATGGTACTGAAGTACCTGCTGCACAGTTCATAGGCTTTCTGCTGATAGCCAGATCTCCATGCATTGTGAAGCTCTGCTGTTGTCCTAATGTGGTGCCATCAATATCCCTCCACTGATTTCAGTGGGAGGCCATCCTTCTAAGGACCCTTATGCTGCCATAAGTAACCCAGCAACCAATAAACCAGAAGGATATAAATACCACCCAAGAAGATATCAGATCCTCAAAAAGTAGTTCATATGGTTAAGAGTTGAATACAAAAATAATATACTAAATCTCATAATAAAACTATTTAAGGTCCCATAAAACAGCTGCCACTAATCATCTACTGAAAACTTGGCTATATAAAGCTCTGTATTTATCCTTTTTTCTGAAAGAAAAAGTGCCAGTCAGATTTCCATAACTCAAGGAAAACTACTGTGAATCTCTTTTTGGTATCTTTGCTGCTACTTTTATTTAATTATTAGTTAGAAATTCCTACTTTGGGTGATTACTTAGGACTGAATTTGCCATCCTGCCATTTGACTGGTTTTGGTTTTCCATGTCATGAGAATTTAGCTACTATAGTGTGTAAAGTGAGGTTAATGGCTTAGTATGCTCTGTGAACCCAATCAATTGTGGTTTATATAACAGATCTAGGTTAAGCTAATCACAGCTTAGTCTTGTGTGAACACAGCCTACAGGCAACTCCCACTACTGTCTAAGCTGCTGCTCTCCCATGTATTCCTATATGTTTCTTAAGCCAAATTCAGACATTTCAGTCCAGATTGTAGTGGGGTGGGAAAACAAGGGGAGCATTCTTCAACCCACCTGGGTAGAAACCAAAAGGGCCCCCCCGGGAGGAGTAAAGGATGAATGGAGCAGATTATAAAAACAATAACTGCCAGCCAAAAAGAGACTATAACAACCTGGCAGCCCAAGGCAGCAGCTAGCAGCTGCATGGGGGTGGGGTGGGGGGCAGAGTGTCTGCAGGGCAGGTCTGAATTAACCATTAAGCAAAATAAGCATGTGCTTAGGGCTCCAAGGGAAGGGGGGGGGCACAGAGTTTCTTTCCCTAGCTATCATGCCCTTAATTCTTTCACTGCCGCACTCAACTTTAGATTTCAGCACTTATTGAGTCTTATTGTATTGTCAGTTAAGCAATGCAAGGGCCGAGAGGCATCACTGTTGGGTTGTGCTTAGGCATCAGTTGGCCTTAATCCAGCCCTGTTGCAGAGACGGGATCAAAAAAATCAAGGTGGCAGCTGCAATCATGTGATTAAAGCCCTACCCTTTTTTACGTGCATCATGATGCACATTAAAAAGAGGTAGGATTTGATGTCATAGTTGTAGCCACTGTATTGGCTTTTTTGTCCCCCTTGCAGATGCCCATCAGTGGGGACATGCCGGGCACTACAACCATCTGGAGCTAGAGCTGCTAGTAAAATGGAACAAAGGAGACCATCCATTCTGAAGGGCTTAAGGCAGCTTGGATCAGAAAACAGCAGGTTTGAATCAAAGCTGGAAAATGGTGCATTTGCAAGGAGCTAGTAGTAGAAGGAAGATGGTAACATCCATGGTAGTAGTGGCATGGCCCATACTGGTGATGGGCCAAGCAGAAAATGTGGATCTGCCCTATATATGTCTGACTGGATTAAGCTACAGTATGGCTTAGTACGAACCCAAGACTGTGGAGGGATTGAGTAAATCTAAACACATTTGCAACAACTGTGACATTTTAAGTCTAACATTTCAATTTCCTTTTTAACTTTTTTTATGATGGATGATTTCCTTCTGATGCTATCCAAGAAGTCACAGCAGAATTGCTAAATTAATATTTGAAATTGGTTCATGTGATAATGAAATCAAAGAGAGAGAGAGAGAGAGAGAGAGAGAGAGAAGAGAATGGCCAGTACTACTTGTAAGCTGTACCTTCCCATTATATTGAAGAGAACATGTATATAAGACAGGACCTTTGTAGTTCCAAAAAACCAAAGCCTTATCCTTTCATCTGATCCTCATTCTCAAAACGGACAATCAGAGGTCCTACAGTTACCTATGTTCTCTGAAAGCACTGGGTGCAGCCCAGAGACTTCTAGAATTTGTTGCCAAATTGTAATTTTTAATATGAGTGAAGGGAAAAATTAGGGTGTATATGACTGGACTATAATCATATTGATTACAGCTGACTTTAATTAATTTGATTGTAAAGAAAATTAAATGAAGTTTAGTTTTTGCCCTAGACCCACTATTTTCTGGAATGCCCTAACATCACATGCCATTCAAAAACCAAAGTTCAAAAAATGTTGTTCTCTTCTGCTCTAGAATGAGATGGCACTGATGATATTACCTAGCTGGGTAGTGAAACAGCTGCAAGCAAACAACCAAGCTCAGAGAGCACCAAGAACTCCACAGTTCAACCCTGAGCTACAGATATTCTCTAATATGTTTACCCGAAAAAAGTCTGTCTGTATTCAGTACTGCTCACTACCAAGTTGCACATTTATCTAAGTATCTGTATAATCACAACTCTGAACAATTGAATTAATTATCATTAATTACCATCTGCTGTGGTTTTGGAGATGGTAATTTTCTAAGCATGGGCTCAGCTAAACTGCATTTAGCTTTTGATCATCCAGCATTATACATGTTGCAAGGTAAAAATGCTCAAGTCCAGCTCCGAGCTTAGTGACATGAGACATACCCATGTGGTTTCTCAGCACCAATACACAGCGGTTTCTAACTGCTTCTTCACAACAGTTTTTTTAAATACTTCTTGGTCTAATCTTACAGCCCTGGTATTTCCTGAAAGTCTCCCATCCAAGAACTAATCAGACCCTACCCTGCTTATTTTCTGAGTCCAAATGAAGTTCAGCAGGTGCTACTATCTGCTAAAAGACCCAAAGAAGCTTTTCTTTACAGCCAAAGAGAACCAGGCCCTTGAAAGGAAAGGAAAAAAAAAGAAAAGAAATATCTAATCGCCTTAAAAAAATTAAAGAAAGATTTCTACATTATCTTAATCATTGCTAAATATTTAACCCTAATTTACTTTAGCTTTTCCATTGCTTCTCTCCTGCCTGAATTATGTGTCTCAGCTTTTGCTGCAGAGGGAGGGACTTGCAGATTACAGATCACATTAAGAAATGTTTTTGGTCCAGTCTTCTCAATATAAGGAAGGCCAGAGTAGCTTTCCATGTTGTCTTTACCCTCTTCACAAATGTTCAGCCCAAAATTTTTTTTGCCAATCACATAAAGTACAATGGCAGAGCATAATCTAGAGCACAATCTAGAGCACAATCTAGAGCAGAGCCTGGCTCTGTTTGGCTTTTGGGTTCTGAAAGAACTTGACGAGATTCTTTGAGAGACTAAATCGTTCACTTGAATGCAGCAAGGGGCATCCACAGCCATTTTTCTAAGGTGGAAAATGCAGAAAAGGTGAACACAATGGCCACAACCTTTACCTAGGAAAACTCCTCCCCCCTGTGATGTGTTCCTGTGAAAAAATACCACACTTTCCATTTTGCCTTATGCAAAGTCATCCTGCCCTAATCCTGCTGTTAACCCTTCAAGTTAGGCCACATCAGGAAACAGACCCCACTAGGATTCCAGGAATGCCACTTTATTGTTATAGGGTATAATAACAGAAAGCCTGCTGGAGTTTCTGTCCACCTCATCTTATACCAGACTGAATTGAGGTGGGGCTATTTTGAATTTTTTGGTCATGCTTTCTACTTTCACAGGACTGAGTTGCTGTTTCACCTCCCTTAATGGTTCCTCCCTTTCAAGGTAATCTCTATGGTCCTTGACCTTTGCCTCCCTCCCCTTCCCTGGAGCAAGGCCAAGTAGAAGGTTTTGGGTGGACAAGGCAGGAGCTTCCATTTGGGTGGCAATTCCTAATCAGCCCTTTTGTTATGGACAGAGGGCAACTGGGGCAATTATCACAAGTTTTGTTTTATGGTCAATTTTCAATTATTAGAGCTTTGCCTCTTGATCAGGGGTTCTCTAATTCTCTGAACACTGGGAAAAAATTGTTTATGAATGAAGACCAACTTGTATCAGTCTTGTGGGGTAGTCCAGACAAGAAGCACACCCACAAGTACTAACTCTAACTTTATTATAAGGTTATATTAACAGAGTTTTGCAGGTCTAAAAGTCCATCTCTCCCCCCTCACTTTTACAGTCCAAGAAACTAGGGGGGAGTCTCTTCTGAGATGATTGCCATACCTCCATTGCTTCTACGGGCTAAGCTGCCTCTTATCTGACCATTGCCTAGTCTGCAGCTCTTCCTCCTGTCCCCCAAGGTCATTTCCACATACCACTGCAACTTGCTATGACATTTAAGGTAACTATAAAGGGAGGTTGGAGACTCTGGCATAATCCCATCTTCAAAGAACAATTGCAAAAAGGTAAAATTATATCTGGTAATATTTTTCTGTTGGTGTGTGCTGTGGGAGAGATTTTATCTTTGAGAAATAGTAAATACTGTTTTTCAATATGGTGAAAAATAGTATTTACATTACATTTCTAGGTTTTTTGGTACTCTATAGATACAATTTCATGAACATGATAAAAATACTGTAAAATAAGTTAGTGGGGTAATATCAACTAGCTACATTCTAAGTTCAGGCAGATGCTATTCTACTATCCCTTGAATCTTTAAGATCTCCTCTTTGTCAAATAGTGATTATCCAAAGGTGTGTGCCCTCATCTAAGAGGATATGTGTTGAAGTAACATAAAAAAATGTCTCCACCAACTTCAAACTTCACCAACTGACATTGTGAAAGGCTATATTATAATTAGAGATCACCATCTCATATATGTTGGGCATTCCTAAAATCATTCAGAAATCAATAGCAGTACAGGCAGAGGTGAGCAATCTGTGGGCTGCCTGCAGTCCCTACCATTCAAAGTGGACCCCACCCCAAAGCTGTCTGAGATCATGCTACCCAAATTCAGTGGCAAAACAGGCAAATTTCAGATGTGGGGGCTTTCCTGTTCTTGGGGGTTTGTTTTGTTTTATTTTGTTTTTGAAAAGTGGGGGCCAGAGACATTTGTGAAGTGAAACCATTTCTACTTCCTCCCTTCAAATCCCAGAAATTCAGCCAGGGTTGCATTACTGAAATTTGGCCAAATTTCAGTAGCACGGTTTTTGGGTTGAAAATGAAAATAAAGGTGCCAATCATAATCTTGAAACTTAATGTCTCTGAAACTCTAAAATCCATTAAAAAACCAAGCTGAACATTTTTAGTCTTATTCCTTCTAGTGATGTCTTCTAATCACCAGAAGGCCTTCTGCAGCCACCAGCTGGTTGGGAGGAATGATTGTGACATTCTTATGAAAATGTTGCTGACTCCTGATGTAAGATTTATTTAGGTGATTAAAATGTTTTTCATTTCATTTTCACCTTACAATATATTATTTTTTGTTCAGGTTACTCTACAGCTCTGTACCTAAATGGCCATGGAAAATATATGGTGACCAACTTTTGCACACTAAAATAGGCAGCAGACTTTTGAGCAGGGCTTTGTTACTTCATTTTAAATAAAAAATCTATAATGTTGTTAATATTAAGGAAAGCAATTTTAGTCAACTGCTCATGTTTTGTAGGATGAAGTAAAATATGTAATATTTAAACTGTGTATAAAGTGTATTTCTTGTAAGTATGTTTAGGATGGCAATCAAAGCCACGGACTAAAACTAAATGCTTGTTTAACTTCCTCTTTGTCATTCCAATGTAAGTGTCATGCATTCCAGCTAAATAATTTACTGTGCGCTCTGGGTTTACTAGAAATGGAAAAAGGAAGCATTTTAATCTTTCAGGAGAGTATTGAGTTACGTTAGCAGGTAATTTATGGCAGTTATAAATAAACATAAATTGCAAGTAGTACTTCTTTGGTTTTGGAGATAGGAAAGGTAAACAGCTTCCCTCCCTGAAAAATTATGAGCAATGGATTGGATACATAACTACAAAACAGGCTGAATTTCCAAAGAGGGAGCCATGTTAATCAACCTCAGCAAAGTCTTCTGGCACCCTCAAAGCTGAGACAGGAACTGTATTGTCCTGTAGATGGTGCTGAACTACAACTCCCAGTGGCCAACACTGTCAATGTTGGGATAGTGAGAATTTCAGTTCAGCAATGCTTGGAGGAACACAAGTACCTCAGTCGTACAAACTAACAACTTTATTAAAGTTCTGTTATTGTGTTAACAAAATTTCATCAGTGCAACAGGATAGGCCTCCTTTGTTTTTCCACATGCAAAAGTAAGTTCATTAAAAAGTGTGATACACATTTTTCCCAGCTTCTAGAGTTACATGGGCAGAGGCTACTACATTGTCTACTCTATCATCAGTACTGGAATTCACTTTTGACTATAATTATGTACCCTGATTCTCAAGTAGATTGTTATTCTTTGGACTCCATTACCAGAGCATTTCTGTCACACGGGGTGAAAGAGCTGGGTTGAGTTGTCTGTCAGCTTCCTGGAACACTGGTGGACACATATCAAAACCTATTGGGTCTTCAGAAAATTGCTAGTCTGGCATATCAAGGCAGGATTTTTACAACATGGGAATAAGTTACCGCATGAAATATTTAAAGGTCCCTACATGTCAATGCGATAAGTGGGCGGGAGGGCTCCTGTGGAAGCTCTATGTGATGGCCATTTTGTTTCTGCATCCTGGGCACATATTTTTTATCTGTGTGTGGGGGGGGGGATGTAGGACATTGCTTATAGTCTTTTGATAGTTCTTTGCTTCCTTCTGGGTACAGCCAAAAATGATAAAATAAAGTCTTTATTTGTTGTTGTTCAGTCGTTAAGTCGTGTCCGACTCTTCGTGACCCCATGAACCACATCATGCCAGGCCTTCCTGTCCTTCACTACCTTCTTGAGTTTGCTCAGTTTCATGCTCGTTGCTTCAGTGATGCTATCTAACCATCTCATCCTCTGCTGTCCCCTTCTCCTTTTGCCTTCAATCTTTCCCAGCATCAGGGTCTTTTCCAAGGAGTCCTGTCTTTGCATTAGGCGACCAAAGTATCTGAGCTTGAGCTTCATTATCAATCCTTCCAATGAGCAGTCAGGGTTGATTTTTTTCTTAATCTTCTCCATCTCTTCCTTTTTTAAAACTAGAGATTTATCCACAAGATTGTAAAGACAAATGTGAACTTCTTCATTCTTACATTAAAGTTCAGTTTTGTTTCACTTTGACAACTTGATCATTATACTTAGGGTATCATTTATTGTTTTATACATAGTTTTAGGTTGATTTACAGAGCATTCTCTTATCCTATATACTTAAGTTCCATTGAAATCAAGCAGGATTATTTCTGAGTAAATGTGTATAGTATTGCACTTTGGTAATGAGTTTTTGAAATATGTAACTTTTCTTTCTATTAAAAAGTTTTACAGGTATTTCTATGACTCAAATGAAGATAATAAAGCAAATTGCAAGATCCTGATAAAAAACAAATTAAATTTAAGGACTGCCTTATTTATTTATTTATTTTATTTGATGGTCACCCATCTCAACAAGTGGCTCTGGGCAGTGAACAAAATTAAAATAAAGGTAAAACAATTGCAATAATACAAAACTTAAAATAAACAGCAGCCAAAAAAATATATCTCATAATCACTAGTGCAACCAAGAAACAGGTCCCTGCATGCACTCAGGACCCCAGGCCTGGGTGCAGAGCTAGGCCTTTAGGGTCTTATGAAAGGCCAGCAGGGTTAAGGCCATTCTGATGTCCAGAGGGAAAACTCTCCATAGGGCAGACACTATGGCAGAAAAGGCACATCTTCTAGGCTCCGTCAACCAGCACTCTTTAGCTGACAGGATCTGAAGCACGCCCAGTCTGCCTGACTAGACTGGACAGGTAGAAACAACTGAGGAGACGTGGTCCATCAAGTAACCTGGTCCCAAGCCATAAAGAGCTTTAAAGGTGACAATCAGCACCTTGAATTGCACCTGGAAGCACACTGGCAACCAGTGCAGCTCATGGAGTAGTGGTGTTACATGCGCCAAATAACTGGCGCCATTTACTACTCCTGCTGCTGCATTCTGCACCAGTTGAAGCTTCTGAATGCTCTTCAAGCGCAGCCCCATGTACAGTGAATTGCAGTACTCTAGACAGGAGGTCACAAGGGCATGAATGACAGTGAGCAGGGCCTCCCAGCCCAGGAACAGGCGCAATTGGTGCACAATCTGAAGGTGTACAAAGGCTCTCATAGCCATGGCTACCACTTGGTCTTGAAGCAGGAGCCGTGAGATCAGGAGGACCTCCAGACTGATCACTGGGTCTGTCTGAGGCAGTGCCACCTCATCCATGACCAATGATGGAAGGTCCCCAGTACCAGAAGGTCCAAACATCCAAAGTCACTCAGTTTTGCTTGAATTGACCCGAAGCCTGTTGCACCCCATCCAGGCCTTCACAGCCTCCAGACACTGGGACAGGACATCCACTGCATCACTCAAGTAGCCTGGGGTGGAGGTATAAAGCTGGGTATCATCAGTACACTGGTGATACCTCACCCCTAACTGTTGGATGACCTTACCCAGTGGCCTCATGTAGATGTTAAACAGGAGGGGAAAAAGGACTGAGCCTTGCAGCACCTCACAAAGTAGGGGCCATGGACTGGACCTCTCCCCTCCTATCAACCCCAACTGGAACTGGCCCCTGAGGAAGGAGAACCAACACAGCACAGTGCCACCCACCCCCCAACTCCCAAGCCAGTTTAGAAGAATAGGATAATTGATGGTATTGAAAGCTGCTGAGAGGCCAGGAAGAGCTAGGATGGAAGCACTATCCCCATCCCGCTCCTGCCAGAGGTCATCTGAGTGCGATCAATGCCATCTCCATCCCATACCCCAGCCTGAATCCCTTCTGAAAGGGCTCCCAATAATCCATTTCATCCACAGTCCTTTGAAGCTTCAGTGCAATCACCTTCTCCACAACCTTCCCTAAAAAAACCCTAAAAAAAAAAACCCTAAAAAGGGAAGGTTGGAAACTGGACAAAAACTGCCTAGACTAGTTGGGTTGAGCAATGGCCCCTTGAGAAGGAGGCAAACTACCCCCTCCATCAAGGAAGAATTAACCACTACCTGAACCCAATTGCATGTGCCCTCCCAGGCAGCCTTAACCAGACAGGACAGGCATGGATCTAATACAGAGGAGGCTGAACTAACAGCTACAAGAACCCTGTTCACTTCCACTTATATTAATATTTAACTTTTTCAAAGCCTGTAATGCAAATAGAAATGAAGTTCAGAAGCTGATTCAGTAAATGCAGAGGGCACTTTAATTATTCAAAGGGCTGGGAACTTTGTATAAAGTTCAATAGGCCACTATAAAACTAAAAGCAATTTATTCCCATGATAGTGATTTTGAGTTTTATTGTAGCGGGCTGAAAGATAACATTTTCAAAGAAAGAAAGGAAATATAACATTTCAAAGAAGATGCTAAATGTACTGTTCTTTGCAGTGTGTGGTGTCCTTGATACAAATATAAATAGCTGCTTTCCATTTATTTATAACTCTTGAGGTTAGAATAGTAATCTTCAAACAATGCACTAATAAAATAGCCCTCAGTAAGCTCAGTCATGTAAAGACTTGGATTCTAAAATAAATGAACACAGGAATCCATGGAAGGAAAATTTCTATACCCCTCTCTCCCTGAAGCTTCTTACCTGATCCTTCATGAAATGTTTTTGGGAGAGTTCCCTCCAACACAATGACTTGGGGTGGAATGGCAGCTATTTCCCAAAACAGAAAGGCGCTTCTGGCCCTCTCCTTAATTTTGGATGAGTCTCTCTAATCAAAAGCCCCCATCCCATGTTGTGCACGAGGATGCTGAATTGCCAGAGAAAGGTTTTTGGCTACCAGAGGATGGGAAAGAAAATCTTTCCTCCACGATTCCCCTTGTGCTCAATTTTCTTACGATTTGTCTGCTAAAGATGATGTAATAACACCTAGGATGAGTACAGTGCCACACAATCCTTTGGCAATACACAATTGCTTGGGAATAAAGCATACTGAATTAAGTGTGGATTATTTCTAAATGTAGAATATTCTTATTTCTTTTCTTTTCTTTTCTTTTCTTTTCTAATTCCTCTTCCTCCAAGACTTTTGTTGTTGTTGCTGTTCTTTTGTATGGTATGTTGGTATTTTGAAGGCAATATGATGAGGAATGCTGAGATTTGTTAAATGATCAGTGGGACTAAACTTTATATCCCATAGCAGAGCATGTTAAATTTTCTTACACTTTACAATATTTAATATTGCAATCCTATTGAAGTAAATCATTCTGACTTTAGTGGGATTTATTCCTAGATAAACATATTTAGGATTGCAGCCTAAATTTCTTTAAATCTAAGATCCTATGTGTTTAAAATCATATTTTTCAAATTGTGCTTACAACTTAAAAATGCATGAGCTAAATTCCTCTTTCATACTACAGAATGTCTAAAGCTTAGAGATTTCTTTCTTTCCCAATACTGGGGTTGGCTCAAAAAGTTAGTATTTTACAGCACGTGATTTTAAAGGAAGAATGCTAGGAAATGTGGTTTTTTCTTACATTATTTCAAACTTTTGGTTGCCCTTATTATAAACATTTGGTTTATGGGGAAACTACCCTCACCCCCAGATGGTTACTGATTGATGTTTTCCCTTCCCAGGTGTAAAAAAAAAATAAAAAATAGACTATCAGCTTGCCAATCTAGAATGCAACATTTTTCACTGTTTGGATTAATACTAACTTCTCAACTTGCCATTCTTACAGCTATACTGGAAGAATATATGCAGGAAGCTGATAGTGTCATTTACTGGAATGCACTTGAGTGTGTCCAAAGTTTGAGACCCGATGAGGCCAGTCTCTTACCATGTCATTTCTGGTACAGACTGTGGTCTAGAGTTGCTTCCATCACCTGAGGCAACTCTGTCAAGTCTACCCTTTTTTTTTCAGCTGCTACCCTCACAATGGTTGCGCATACTTTGGTGGTTGCCAAGTTGGACTACTGTAATTTCTATGATGTGGAACTTCCCCTGAAGCAAATGAAAATTAACTTCTATTTGTCAATAGTAATGGATGCTATTACTTATCTTCATGGCATCAATAGCTTTGTTCATCTCTATGTACTGAATATAAGTTAATGGAACAATGTCTAAGAACACAAGGCATCCTGATGCTAATTACTGTACTAAAAGATGGGTTTTATCTAGGTAACATTTATGCCGTCTACAACATGCGGTAGAGAAAAAGAGCACACAATATGCCTCCATTTAACCAGCTAGAAAGAAATAGAGCCATAAATTATAGAGGGCAAAAAAAAAAAAAAAAAAAAGGATCAGTTTCTATTTCTACATTACTCTGAATAGGAAGCAAAGCAACACCTCAATTTCTTCCAATAAAGCTGGGCCTAAGAGCTTTCTCTTTTGAGTTCTGGAAACTTGCTACCAAATTTAACTTGGTTGGTTACACCCAGTTATTTCCTCTATGAAGCAGCGGGACTGAGTAAAGTATTTGCATAAAGGGAGAGCCTTAGGACAAAAACTTCATGTGTGGTAGCCCACATCCATCACTTCCTCAAACAGCCCAGGCAACAGATCAAGATTTCCCCTGGCCCTGAATCTGCAAGCCTAGACTATCCCAGCAGGGGTCCCCTTGCAAAGTGACCAAAAATTAAGTGGAAAAACCAGGAGTTCTTGTAAATCCTGCAAATGAATTCCAGATGCATTGGATAAAAGGGCACTGTGGTGCTCAGGAAGGTATGGCCATGAGCTCTGTGTACCAACAATACCTCTGTGCCTTTCTGACCACAAATAACATGGGAATAGAATAGCATAGCTTTCTCCTCACATCCATGCTGGTACAACTAAATCTGTTGGATTTCTTCATTCCACACTTCTATTAAAAATAAAGCTTGTTTAAGGAAACAGGACAATTTTCTCCTGTAGGAGAAAAGGCTCTATGTAGGAGAATGTAGAACTAATACAAAGGATTTGTTTACAGAATATGTTAACTCATTATATATTAAGTTATAGGTTACTGAATCAACCCAATTGGTTGTGTTTTGTCTATACGATTAGCTAAAATGGGGTTGGCTAGTTTATGGTTCTATGTTGTCACGGGTTCTTTTTTAAACTGTACCCAGTTAGATTGACCCAGATTCAAGAGAGATACAAAAGCACTGGACCATGGACAGGCGGTTTCTTTATATCTCCCTATAAGGGTGGGAGATATTTTATTTTGTAAAAACAAACATATTAAAGTGATATGTGAGTCTTTCCTATATTCTATTCTTATCTCTATACTATTACTATGATAATTACTATTACAATATACTATTACTCTTCAATTACTATTACTATGACAATGTTTATACTATTACCTATTCTTCTATTACAATTACCTATATACTATGCTCTATACTATTATTAGGCATCAACATTTCTTTCTTAAGCCTGTTCTGTCTTAAGTCCCCCTTCTGAGATTTCTGTTTCTTTTTCTCTTAATATTCATCATGTAGAGCTCTTGCACTTTTTCACATTGTGTTTTGTCTTGCTGGGCTGCTATACTTTAATTAAATTTAATTAATTAATTAACTATATCAAATTTGTCACTGCCCATCTTGTGAAACAACTCTGGGCATTTTACAACAAGATAAAAATTCATTAAAATACAACATAAAAACAATCCTAAAAATAAATAGGTGTCCCAAGATGATGGAAAATTGGCATATATATATGTGTGTATAAGGACGTGAAAGTTCCCGGCCAGAAATGGCTGACGCTTCAGCAGTTCGAGTCCAGCCTTCGCGTTAAACAGGGTGAGCTCCTGTTTCCTCCCCAGTTCCTATCAACCCAACAGGTCGAAAACTCACGTGAGTAGATAAATGGGTACTCTCACTCCGGTGGGAGGAAAAATGCTGGCGGCGCCTTGGAAAGGAGTCAGGAGCAGTTGCCGATAAAACGTGAAAACCGTGCTTGCCCGAAAAGGGCGCAAAGCAACGGAAACCCCGCCTCCTGTGCATGCCAGCTGGCCTCTGCTCTAGGAAGGAGGCTCTGGCAAACCACTTCCGAAATACTTGCCTTGAAAACTGCAAGGATTCGTCCAAGCAGTCACTGCAGAGTCAGTAATGACTGAGCGCAGATTAAAATAAAATAAAATAAACTATCCACTCCTTCTGAAGGAAAAACACCTTCTTTTGTTTGTACTCTGTTTGCTGGTGGCTGCCGAACTCCAAAACATACATCTCTTTCTGTCTCCTCCCACACCTGTATCAAGGTTGCAGCTTTACTGGCAACTCTGCCATGCTGACACTGGGGGAAAAGCTCAGATGGGAGGGAAGAAGGCAGCACAGATGCCTGCAATTTTGCTAAGCAGCCTACTCTTCCACATATGTATCACAGAAATACAGCTGTAGAACCACAAACTAACCATAGTAAGCTATGTCTCCTTTGTGTGAAACCAATTAAAGAATGCTCTGTTACAAAACTGATTGATACCACATTTCTTCTGCATTTCTACTATCTCTCAACAGTGCTATCAGAAAATTATTGGTTATGTTAGCATGTCATGGTTATTTATGGTTAACTTAACCGTTGGTTACTCAGTTTGCACATCACATTGAACCATAAACCATGACATGCTAGCTAAAATACCTTTGATTACTCTGTGATGTGGTGTGTCATGCAAACACAGAGAATTAGTAAAAAGCATACAGAAGCCTCCAAGTTTCTTTGTATATTCACTGCATGGGAAGTGGGACTCTACAATTGTCCATTAGGACAGCAGCCTGCTATACTTCTCCAAATATTTATTTTGCCAAGTAACCATTGTCCATCTCTTCAAACTAGATTGGGGGGACCATAAGATCTGCAAAAATTACCTAGAGGGGACAACAAACAGTTACAGTTCTCAGCCACTGCAAAGTGAACTTGTTTTCTTTGTGTCTTCTCTTGAGTAAAGCATGCAGCTTGAATCTGGAACAGAGGGGAAAGGTTCTTGATCTGTCAAAAAACATAACAAAACCAAATGTTTTGATTGAGTTGCTTTATTAAGATTAGTGATGATGGGTGATGGAGAAATCAAGTAACAGTGGAAAGAAATATAATTAGCTACTTCGATAAAGTTTCCAAACACAGAACACCAAAGATATTCCAAGATGACAAACAGCTGCCTATTAATGACAAACACATGGCAAAATTAACATACCATAGGCTTTACTATTCATTTATTTACCTGGGAGGAAGTTAAATAAAAATGCCTGGCATGCTTAGGGCATGAAAACCAGCAGTTAAACAAAAAATCCATGGAACTGATGTGCTCATACAAAATGCTAAGCCAAAACTAAGCAAATCAAATAATGAAATCTGTGAATCTAATTATTTAAACTTTCCATGAATCTATGCTTGTTGACTTTGCACCTCAAACTAAATCTAAGGCTGTGTTCTCATTAGATACTTACCCATGGTTAAATGAATGATGTGTTAACTACCCCAATTTTCTGGTTACCCCCAGAAAATATACTGAACAATAAGCTGATCATATGGGTTGTGTGCCTACCACAAAATTGGGTAAAATGGGGTTGGCTAATTAGCTGTTCAGTAACTGTGCACATACAGCCATGGCCTACAAATTAGCTAAATATATTTTAGTGTTATGCAAATCCAGCCATTTAATTCATTTATAATTTAATGGTTTGTGTGAACCCCTCTACTAAATTGGGTTAATTTAGTAGCAAAGTTAAGCATGTTGCGCAAATTGGCAAGTATATAATGTGAATCCTACAGGTTGGTCACTTTCTGGTCAGGATCATGGCCAAATTAACCCCAAGGCAGCTCTCAATAATGGTATGTTAACTTACAGTATCTGATTTTGAAGTCCTTGTGTTGTTTGACCTCAGAAGGGAAGGCTGAGTTTAATTTTCCCTTCTGGCTTTTGAGGACAAATATGAGAAGCTAGAGTGGCCTTTTCAGTCTCTCTCCTTAATGAATTTGAGACGGAGGAAGGCTATGGGAAGCTTCACTGTAGTTCTAACTCCAATCAAGACACTGCAGATTTCATTTTATTAAATGAAAAAATAAATCATAAAGCCTTTGCAGAGATGGCTACTCCCATTATAATTTGTGCAGTCATTGGTTTCTGATATAATGTGGTTCTAGATCAGTAGGTAAGTCACTTTCCATGGTTTCAGCCATATTAGGGATACATCCCCACATCCTGTTTTACCCAGCATGAAGATCCCTACTAATCATTTCTTGAGGACATCAACATAGGACATGATCCTCAGTCTGTCCCTTGCCCATTGCAGTTGTAGCCTATACCTGTCTTTCCTTGCTCCACTTCAGAAGTACAGTTTTTCCACTTCCACAGCACAAGCTATTCTAAATGGTCAGTCTGCATAGAATCACTGTGAGATAAGTGGAAGGATGGAGTCACGTCCTGCTCTTTCTGGCTACCTGAGGCTCCTGAAGCGACTCTCCCTTTTGGTCCTAGACACTGATTTTCAGGGCCATTTGTCTTTTGGCTGCAGAAAATCAGGACTCTCCCACTGTGCCAAAAGCCTTTCTCTCCTATAGGTGGCAGGAGAAACTGGGAGAGGAGGGAAATATGAACTTGTTCTTGCCAGGAGAACTCCCTCTGGCCCTGGAAAGCAGACATGGAAGAAGAGGGTCATTTGCTGCCACTTTTCCAAGTGGACTGAAGAACTGGAAGCAAGGGAGCAGCTTTCCTGGGCCTTCCCCCATGCTCCTTTTGCCTCCTGTGGGGGGCAAGAAGAGAGGAGAGGAAGCTGGTTTTTTGGATGCCAGTTCTCCTGACATCCAAAAGACTTGGTTCCCCCACAGGTCTGCTATTCTGCTACCTGCGGAAGTGCTTCCCCTGTGGTTGAGAGGCCAGCCTCCACTGTGGATTAAGTGGAGAAGGCCTGAGAGCTTTTTTTTATCCATGCACACACTGGCCTTGTGGTAAAGTATTGAACAGGTACCACTTTGATGTGGACCAGCAGTGTAGAAGGGGACTGTTCATACATCCCAAACAGTCCTCACAAGTTCCACATCAGTGTGCTGAAGCTGGATAGGTGTTTAAAATGCCTCCCCTCTTTTCTGAAGCTGTGGGTTGGTTGGTGGCTGTACTGGAGGGATGTCAAAGCCAGAGGTGACACATTTAAAACATCTGCCACTGGGGAGGACATTTTAAGCTGGGAGAAGCAGCTGTGCCACTGCATTCTGTGGCTAAAGATGGCAGAGCAGCTTCCCAAGGCGTGCTCCTTTCACTCTTCCCGTCCCCCACTTCAGCCATTACCCCTGGCAAGAAAAGCAGGGACTGGGCCTTCTCTCTCCATTCCTCTTGCCATGGATGGTAGGAGGAACAGGGAGGAGAAGAGCAACAAAGAACAACTCCTTTGGTTCCAGTCCTCAGATCCCACAGGCCTTCTGCTGGCATCAAGTGCGGGCTTCCCCACTCTACTTCTCTCCTCCTCCAGGCTCTCAGTGCCACAGAACTCCAGTTCTGTTTCATTACCAAAACAGAATCAGAGTCCAAAGTTCAGTCAGCTCTTCTTTGAGCTTCTGAGTCAGCTACCATGGAGAAGAATCATAGGTCAGCCTTCTTGTGCCAGTGTGGCATATGTATCAGATAAAGGGGGCATAGTTAATAAACCCTAAGGCAATTTGTTAAGGTACAACAGCTTCTTTGTTTTGTCTTATTATGTCAATATTTTCTAATTAAAGATTCTGACTATGAAACCAGGCACTGATCAAGAGGAACTGGGTTATATTCAATGCCCAGGTGAAATGAACTACAGATAATTAGTCCTGCACAACTAACTAGACTGCCAAATTGTTCACATTTCACCCAGACTTCTATTCTATGTTAAAGTTGTTAGAATGCCAAACATCAAAACATGTTCTTTAAATTCCTTTTGTACAAAATTTGAAGCAAGATGTACAAGGACAGTGTAACAGTACTGCAGACTTCTCATTTGATTGGCCACACATGTCTGCTTCCTTTTATTTTATGACAAAAAAAAAAACAGAAGTGAAATCTAAAGGTGGCATGTATGGTAATATGAGCATTTAAAAAAATTCTAAACCTGCACCCTATTAAAAAGGGTGCAAAGAGGCTTTGAAGCCTACTGCTGGTCCTTTCTGTTGCCCAATGTTATATTTGTTTAGAAGAAAAATCTCCTTGAACTCAGTGGAGTCATTTTCTGATCATTTTCCAACCACAATTTTCTGTTACAGCTGGTCTGTTACAAGAAATGAATGAGGCTGCAATCTTATGCATACTTGATGGAAATAAATTTGATAGCTAAAGTGGTGACTTTCCAAATGATAATATATGGCTGTAAAAAGCTGTGCATTGAGAAAGAACAAGGGAAATATAAGCATAATTGAATTATGGATTTGGCAAGATTGCTAGGAATATCATGGCCCTGCAAGAAGCAGGAAATAAAGGCTGACTGCTCACTCTGAGACAATGATCAACAGCTAAAAACTCACTATATGAGGCAAATGGGTGACAGATTAGGAAAAATGATTGTATTTGTTTTAGGGAAATAGAGAAGACCATGGATGAAATGGACAACATGAAATGACTTTGGAAGACCTGTGGATTGTTGCTGGGATCAGCATATTTGTCCATAGAATGGCCAGGGTCAGGCTTGAGTCAATGGCACCTAACATTACACATGACTTCTCAGAAGTAGCATGTTGGCACATTACACTAAACCACAAAAATAGTCAACCTCCCTGTTTGGCAAACCCAGCTCTTGTGGCACATGAGATGAGGCCAGCTTGTGGCACAGTGTGCCCCTCAATTCAAAGAGATTTAACTCCAGCTAAGAAGGCAGTGGCAAACCGCTCCTACATTGGTGCCAGAAATTGGCATGGATGCATTCACAAAGTGTTGCACATGACCTGGCAACTTGACATTTTTGAAATGCTCATGAAATGATATACTGCAACCGTTTTACGCAAATTTCTGTTGCAAGCTCCTTCCATTGGGTAGTTTGCACATCACCCTGAGTCATGGGTTGTTTGGTGACTTACTGAATCATATCACTCAGTCACACACTAAGCCTAAACCAGGCAAAATTTATGCTTTACTACAATGCATGAATTCAACTCTGAGTGCAATAGTTTACCTCCCAAGATCCTAGTCGTCCAGTCGCAATCCGGGTAATATCACTCCCACTCTCCAGGCAAACCGGAAGATCCCCATCCAGCGGCATTTTGAAATCCCCCACACAGAAAATAATTTATGCAAGGAAGAACGGGCGGGGGGGGACAAAAAGCTTTAGTGGAGCCACTTCCACCCAAACCCCAGTCCGGGGAGGAAGGAGGGAGAGGATGCGGGCTCGAACAACTTCCTACTCCGCTCCCAGCAGCAAACGCTGAAAGCCAATCCTTTAACTGCCGCCAACGTGGGGCTTAATTTCTGTCCTCTGCAAACAGCGGCGGCAGCAGCAGCAGCAGCAGCGTGGAGGAAGCGATGAATGGTCAGAAAGGGGCGGTGGCTGACTCTTTGCCCTCCCCAGACGGTCGCCGTCCCTGAGTTCTCCCAGCGGCCGCGGGAGAAACGCTGCGGAGGGCTACTTGGAGAAGGGTGCGAGACGGAAGCAGCGCTGCCTCTCCGTTTCCCTCCTCCTGTCTTTCATTTTTGGCGGGCGGGTAGGAGAGTTTCTGCCATGACTACATACAGCGGCGCTGAGTGAGCGCGCATTCCCGAGCTGCCGTCGCCGCCGCCGGACACCATGAGGAGACTGGCGCAGGTTTTTTTCCCGTTTCTGCTGTACCTCGGCAAGGTAAGGCATTTGGAGGTTGGGGTCAAAGGGGGGGGGGGAACAGATCGACCTCCCTCAGCGGGAGTTCTCAGTGGCCGCCTCCCCCCCATCCCCGCATTCACCTCTGCCGCGATGAGGTAGCCCCACCCCCACCTTCGATAAACTTGCTCTTGTAAACGCCTCCAGCTTTCAACTCTTTAACTTCCTCCTTCCTACCTGCTCACTCCCCCCTCCTGCCGCCGTCCTTGTGACACCGCTTCTGGAGCCGGGAAATGGGAAAAGCTTTCATTAGTCGCTCTGTTCCGTTCAGAAAACGGGAGGCTTCTCGGGCAGCTTTTGCTGAGAGACTGGCTGGAGGTTTGCGTCTGCACCATAGCCGTTTCTGCAGCCCCGTCCGTCCTGTGCAAAATTAGGCACCCGTAAACCGCTTCAGGTCAACGGGCTTAGGTTTTTCCACCCCAGCATAAAGGCCAGTCTCTCTCTCTCTCTCTCTCTCTCTCTCTCTCTCTCTCTCTCTCTCTGTGCCCTAGGAAGGAGGCAATGGCAAACCACTTTTGCAAAGCTTTGCCAACAAAACTGCAGAGACTAGTCCGGGAGGTCGCCAGGAGTCAAAAACTGACTCGCAGACACACACAGGGGTTTAGCTGTGCAGGAACAATTCACTGGTGACTGTGAAAGCTGTGCCTGGTTGTGGCAATTTATAATTATGTGTGTGTGTGTGTATGTATGTATATATGTGTGTGTATGTATCCCCGTACATATAGCATTAAAGAGCAAACCTTGTTATGAATTCTAGGCGACTATTAGGGCTACAAAAATCCAGACAACACTAGATGAGAGTAGAGTTCTGTTTATTGCGTGCCCAGATTTTTGCAGTCCAAATATTCTACTGTCATTAACATTGGAATTAAAGATAAGCAAATACAGGGTGTTAAGTCAGCGGCTTGTGGCCTGTCTCATCGTAATTTGTTTTTGGCTTGGTGTTATTGTGTGATTGTCACTTGCCACTCAAATTTGCAAATCATAGTTTGTGGCAGAAGCCCTAGAACTGAATGCAGTGGCTTAAGGTTCTGAATGTGAGCCCCCAAAGAACTCTAAAAACATTTTCAAAGTTGCAGTTTTTAGTATGGCAAAAAGGGGAAATGGTTAAATATGTGATTGGAAAGTAACTGTTAACAACAATAAAAATACCTTAAAGGCCAAGCATGAATCAGGTGTGAACCATTCCACATCCATGGTTCATGACTTACTATTTTAATAGTTTTTATGGTTTATTCAATCTTGGTTAAATTTTGATTTAACATAATATGTGTACCTAGTCTATACATTCCATTGAATTTCATGGGATTTCAAAAGTGTATTTGGATGTGTTTTGTTTTCTGAAGTGACTTATCAACTTATCTGAAAAATCATTGTGCCTCTAATCTAATCTATAATCTCAGGACATGTCTGTTAATTGACTGTTTGGTAAAGCTAGTCTTTAATGCAGTGTTTATTAAATTTTTTGCTGTTAGAATCCCTCCCCACTTTTAAGAATTATGGAGGACCCCAAAAGATATTTTGTTTGTATGGGTTACATTTATCAATATTTACCATATTAAAAATTAAAATTGACACATGCATAGAATATTTATTGAATCATGCAAAAAAATATTAAATCCAATAGATATTAACATAAATAAAATACTTTTCATGAAAAAACCCTATTTTTTAACAAATAATAATATTGAGAAGAGTGACATTGTTTTACATTTTTGCAAATAACTTCAATGTCTGGCAAATAATTTTGATTTCCTGAACCCCTGAGAGGGTCTCGGGGGGACCACTCAGCATCCTTGGACCACACTTTAAGAAACACTACTTTAATGCATTTCAGCATTATGGAGTGGAAGGGTGCATTTTTGCTACCCTTCCCATACTTGAAGTATTTGCTCAGTTTTTTGACTTGCACTATGTTCTTTTTTGTCTTCCTGTGGTTTAGCATAAAGCTAAAGGAGCAAGTCTTCCCTCTTTTCCAAATGCATATCCACTTTAATATGAGCTTATAGAGGAAACAATTATTCTAATCTGTTATTACAAAATGAACAGATGGTAGATAGTTGAGATAACCAGTAGAATGGAATAACAAATATCAAATACTGTGTGGCATGGAAGGACTACAGAAAGGGGAAGTCATGTTGGATCTGACTAAGTGATCTGAAGAAAGATTGTGGATCTTTGCTATACTTCAGTCTCAGTAACGGAGCTCCCTAAATCCTTGTAGGTGTCTTTAGGGATCTCTAAAATTGTTACATAATTATATTTCAAATGCAGAGGAAGAGGGATGTATTAAATACATGACTGAAGTTTAATTATATTCACTTTATTTAAATATAAATGTAATTAAATTAAACTGTAAGTTTTTGATATACGGCCTCCAGCTAATCACTCCACGGCCTAGAAAAGTTACATATCCCTCATTTACAGTATGATGTTGGTCCTGCGTTATAGTATGTTTTAGTGGTTTTCCAAGGACTTGTTTCTAGACTAATGCCATCAAAAACAAAGGTCTGGTTCACATGTTGTACTAAACTAGGATTTTAACCAAGGTTTGCAGAATTATACTAAGCCAAAGCTGCTAGAATTTGGTTTATACTGTAGAATATGCTATAATTGGCTAGGTTCACACAGTATGCTAAACCAATGTTAATGCTGTGATTTAGGGTGAATTCGGCCTTCAAGTTATACATGATCCAGGTCAGTGAGAATCCCAGCTGTGAATACATGCAATTTTAAAAGTCTGCATCCTACATGTGATACATTTGCTATCAGTGTTCCTACAAAAATCATGACATGTAGCCTTGAAGAAATAAGGAGCACTCTAGGAATTAAAAGGGGGCTAGTGTTTTTTATATTGAAGTGGAGAACTTTTGCCCTTTTAGGTACTGCTGAATTACAGCTCTTACATCTGTCACCACTGGGCATGCTGGCAGGGGTTGCTGGAAGTTATCATTTAGCTACATCTGGAGGACTGCAGGTTCCCCACCCTGGTTGATGACATGGTAGATCTTTTTCAGGTTTAGTAATATTGGCAACAGCAAAGTTTCCTGTATTGTGACTGCAGTTGTCATTTATTAACTTATAAGATTTATATAATACTGAGCTCTTAGTGGTCTGCAGTTACCTGCTTTTGCTGAAGAACTTTAAACATGCTGCTCATCAGAATACAACCTCTTTCCTCATGACGTTGGATAGCTTAGCCAAAGTATTGACCTCTTTTCACATGCACACCTCTGCCCCACTGCTACTCTTCAGCTGCATTTGTGTATCATGGTAATGCTTTTTCAGTTAACCAAATTATTTGGGTTTACGTGACACACCAAACCATAAACTGACCATAGAAGTTATGCTTGCAGTGCATACTTGGCTAAAATGTAGTTGGCTGATTCACAGTTTGGTGTCAGGTAAATCAAGGCCGGCCACATCCTCGCAACTACTTTGCCGTGCTCTTCCTGCAGCCTGGAATCAGCAGGGAATCATTCCAGCCTAGTTTGCTGCCCTTCACCATGACCTGTGATGGTGCATACCCAGATGGGCCTGTGCTGCACTGATGTCCATGCACAGCATTTTAAGAGCCATGAGTAGTGGTTCCCTCCACTGAAATTCTGGCCCCAGCCATCCAACACATAAAAACTGCCTCTGAGTGTACTATGTTGTGGTTATTCTATGCACTGCATATTTTTCTTTCCCATTGTACTGTTGAGCATTTTTTAAACTTCTTGAAACTGTGGTCACATGGTCTAATGTTTGACTTATCAATCAAGGATTTTTGTTTTTGTATTTCTTGTCTGCTATCTAGTATTTGTCCAGATACATGTAACCAAGATGTAGCCATTGGGTAATTGCTGAAGAGCTGGAATCTGAAAAAGGGTTTAGCTGTGAGGATCAGTATGAGAGTTGTAAACTACTCTAAGAACGTAATGTGAAGAGAAGACGCAAGGAACCAGGCCTTTCCTGGAAGCAGCAGCCACTGGAAAGGAATTTCTGCCAGGCGAGCTATGGAAATACAAGACCCAAATCCTAATCAGCACAGGCTGGCCAGTTTCAAGGCTTTGCACTCTCCAGGTTGACCTGTCAACCAATCCATTTAAAAAAGGGAAGAAAAAAATGGCAGCAGAGGTCAGGAGTTCATATCAATGTGCCTTATATTGCCTGCACATGGTATTTTGAGGCAGGATATTAGTGGAAACACCATTTCCAGGGTGTGGCACCTTAAGTTATTCTCAGACTGTCTCAGCTGTGGGAAGACACTGAACTATATGCTGAGGTGTGCAGACATGTGCTTGCCAACAGTTAGTGGGCTGGTCCTGTGTTAGGGAAGCTGCATGGATTTGCTTTGTGTAAATTAGATACATTTATAGTAAAATAGAAAATTGAGTTAGTTTTTAGTGATCCTGTCTGCATCAAGATTTCAATCTAACTTTCTAAGAGATATTTTCTTTTTCAAGAGAATAAGATGGAGCCTGGGGTAGTTTTTAAGATGATGACAAAATGGAAGAATTTAAAAATCCTTTTGATTCTGTGGCAAAAGCTTGCCACATCTTGTAGGAGCCTACCATGCTTAAATTAGTAAGTATCTCTGGCCTAGTGAGTCTTGTGTCTTCAAAGCAGTTGTAACTTGATGAAGTCCTCAGATTTTCTTCTTAGTAACTGTAGAGTAACCATTCAACCTGTAATAAGGGAAAAGATGCCCTCAGGGTCCAACCAGGCCTTCCTCTGAGGTCTTTCAGTTCTAAAGTAATCACACCTGTGGGCAAAAGTGACTGGAAAATTAGGTATCCTTGCTACCACCACCCCTTTGCTATGAACCACTTTCTCCCTTCCACCCCAGCCCTCTGGGGAACCAGGAGAGGATTGAAGGGGAAATCCTCACCCCACCCTGGGTCTGGCTAACTACAGAAAGGAAAAACAAAAACTTGGGGAGCCTGTGGCTCAGCCAAGCTGAGGTGGGTGATAGAAGGCCACTAGTCAACTCCAGGATTTAAATAAAAATCAACTTTATTAAAGGTACCAAAAGATGATGGGGTTCCACACACAACACACAGCCAAAAATGATAAAATACAAACAAACCCCATACAATTTTAACTATAGTGAAATAACTTTCAACCTTGCCTGAGATAATCCCCTCATCCAGGACTTCAGCCAACTCTCTCTCAACTCCCCTCCAAACTCTTCCCCCCCCCGCAACCTGACAGAACCCCCTTCTTTTCCTCTGTTGCCCCTCAGGGATAAGGTGACTCCCTCTGGGCACATAAGGCTGGCTTGTGATTTAAAGGGCTGGCTGCTCCCCCCTACACAACCTAATAGGAGTAAGTAGTCAATCCTAAAGGAAATCAACCCTGACTGCTCATTGGAAGGATTGATACTGAAGCTCAAGCTCAGGTACTTCGGCCACTTAATGTGAAGAGAGGACTCTTGGGAAAAGACCCTGATGCTGGGAAAGATGGAAGGCAAAAGAAGAAGGGGACAGCAGAAGATGAGAGAGTTAGATAGCATCACCGAAGCAATGGACATGAAATTGAGCAAACTCCGGGAGGCAGTGAAGGACACGAAGGCCTGGCATGATATGGTTCATGGGGTCACGAAGAGTTGGACACGACTTAACGACTGAACAACAACAACAGTTAATTGTGACCAAAGTATCATTAGGATCTCTTTCACTGTCACTTCCAAAAATCTTGGGCACATGTGCCTTAAACGCATGCAGATGTAACTGAGAAAGGAATCGCTATTTTATTTCATGATCAAATCATACATTTGGCATCCTTAGAAGTCAGTGGGAAAATATACAACAACAGGAATGCAAACAGCGTGTATTCTTTTCCAGATAAAATTTGCAGATATGAGAAGTCACAGATGTACAGAACCATTGCATCATCTGAGAATTCAGATTAAGAATTTTGAAGGACCTAACATGGTATTAAAGAGCTAAAATCCTATTTCTTAATAACTGGGTTCACACTTTGTGTCAAGTCATAATGTAGGTTTTGACTTAGCAAGTTGATTGAATGGAACCTTTAATGGTTTACAATCTATGATTTATGGCTTAGCACAAAAGTAGCAATCTTTTTGTGACTCTGGGTTGTACTTTTTTATAGTGAAAAAAAGACATCCAGCTTCTTGAGGGCCTCAAGGGTATGATAGTGACATCACTGAGGAAATACCAAAATGTTCAACCTCATTTCAGTGTTGTCATCTGAAACACTAATGTCTCATTGATCTGAGTTGAAATAGGTGCATTAAACTTATCAAAGTGATTAAATGTGGGCTATGGGATGCCTGCCTCTAGCTTGGCATGTTAGTAAATCCAAACAACTGTGTTTTAGTCAGTCAGTCATTGAATGAGCCATGAAGCTCATTCTTTCCAATGCTTATATATCCATAGCATTGCTTTAAAAATACAGTGACCTGGTTTGTTTAACCTATGATTTACTGAATAAATTACTAGCTGGGTTCACAGAACACACTAAGCCATAAATGAGAGTATACAAATCACAAAACGTATATTTGCACAACACCCAAAATAACTTTATGATGTAATAGGATATGTGAACCCAGCTATCCACTGCGCTGCAATTTAGCTAACTTCCTCAGTAGGTTGAGGAAGTTGCCGTCTCAACAGCCAGTATCTCCTTCACCTTTAAAACAACCTGGAAGACCCCCTAATGTTGAAATCCTTCACAGAAAGTAATGTGCACAAGGAAGAGGAAAAGAAAAACGAGAGAGCAAAACTTCATGGACACACTATCATGACAACTAATCTCAGTCCAAGGTGGGGCTTGGAGACCCTCAGTTTGAACAATGTCTTGTTAGAACTGCAAGCACAGGTGCTAAAAAAGTATTTCTGAATTCCTGCCATTAGAGGGTTGGAGGATGTAGGGAATAGTCAGAAAATAATGTGGCCAATTCATGCTCTGTCAAGATCTCATAGTTACCACAGAAAAAGAGGAAGAAGTCATTGCCTGGAGAAGTGAGATACAGGAATTGTCCTGGTGTGGGATCACTCAGAGCAATAAGTGTAACAGTTGCTTTCTTGTCTTGCAATTGAATAGCAACGGCAGCAAGAAGTAGGCACCACTGAATTGCCTGTGTCACTGGAGATCATTTGCCTTCCTGTAGATTTTGGAGACAGAATATAAAAGTGAAAAGGAGGAAGAGTAGCCATCACCTAGAAAAGAATCAGCAGTTGAGCAATGGTTGCTGTTCCTAGCTGTCTTTCCTAGACTCTTGCCATTCCAAGCAAGCAATTTATAAATGTTTATAAAAGATGCAGGAGGCACCGTTGGGTTACCTCTGCATCTGCACAAGCAGATTGGTTGAGATGCCATTGCAGGTAGTAATAGTAAGGTCTTGAGAAGGGGGCTGAATCTTCATGGGATGGCAGTGGTGCGATAAAGCACTTGAGCCTTGCCAGTTGGTACAACGTATGCCTTGTTTGTAGGTTAATTTTCACTTCGTGGAATTGTATAGGACTCAGCTGCATGCATGAATGGCTGTTTGTTTTTTTGACTAAGCATATTGTGTGATTCCTGCTATTGTAGTTAGTAAATTATGGTTTATGGCTTAATGTTAATTCACTAAGATGTAAACCATAATGTGCAAACCACAGAAACTTAAAGCAGGATTGTTTGTTTTCTTTTTTTAAGGAAGAAACCTAGGATTCTGCAAGAATTTGATGAGGTTCCATGAGAGACCAAGGGAGGCAAACTCAGATACAGTCCATTTTCTATCAGTAGAGCTCTGCCTCTTGATCAGAGATTCTGGAATTTTTTAAAGTAACAGTTTCTGTGGCCTGAAAAAGTTTGAGAACCCCTGCTTAATACAGTGTGTGAACCTAGCCTTTGTCATGACAGATGATGAGGAAGAGTTTATCGTGGTAGATCAGAGTTTGCAAAAAAAAAAAAAAAAAAAAAGTTACATGGCCATGTGGAGATAGGATAGATTCTCTCCCCAAATGATAAGCAACTTCTAGTCAGTGTATTTGTCTTTATTTACATCAAGTATGTGTGCTTTATTTATATTAAATATTGATTTAGATAATACTGTACTTCGCTAGATGGACTAGGGTTTGAAACTAACTTGGTTCACACAATATGCTACACCAAAATGAAACACATTATGGCTTATTGTAATATGGGAACCCAGCAGGGCTTGTCCAATAGACAGTTAGCTGCAGGAAAAAATTAATTCACTTAAGCACAGTTTATCTTTTTAATGATACAAGGAATCAGTGTGGACAGGCCAAGCTGTCTTCCTGGGGATGTATAGAGTTGATGGTGAAAAAAGTAAAAAATAATTGCATTATCTGAAGCGAATAGTGCCCTAAATCTCTGTAATCTTTCTTTCTACTTGTCAGAATTAAATATTTCTACAGTTCAATAGAAAGGAAAATTAATGTCTAGAACTTAACAAGTAGCAAGAGCATTTTGATACAGCATTCTCTATAATACTTCAACTATAATAATATAGTTGAATTTCCAAGGTGAGTTCTATGCACTGTTGTCAGTATTTATCTGTCAATTATACTTAATGCAAACAGCTAGCAATTGAGAGAATTTTCATAACAACTAAACTTGCTTCTGTTAGAGAAAGGAGTAACTAAGTTCTAGATTTTTCATCTACAGTGTGATTTGCTGCTGAAGAATGCGTGAGTTGGCTGGCTTCAATTCTAACAACAAAATGCTGCTTCTTCCAAAAATAGTATATGCAACATATGGAGAGTTTAAGGCAAGAAAAAAA
Organism: Python bivittatus; assembly: GCF_059951505.1. NCBI lineage: Eukaryota > Metazoa > Chordata > Lepidosauria > Squamata > Pythonidae > Python > Python bivittatus. The sequence continues at coordinate 59,784,748 of NW_028277075.1, forward strand.
AAAGTCAGCTATAATTTTTGTTGCTACTCAGTCAAAATTTGCTAATTGGTGACTATGCTGAAGGAAGAAATAAGGAACTGAGGACTAGTTCCCAACTTAAGCAATGTTAATCAATGTCTCTTCAGTCCAAAATAAGAAATGTATAACTACAATACAATACATATTAGATTTACTCATCAATAAATCACAACAGGTTAATAACACATTATGTATTCAGAGTAACAATTAGTTCTAGAGCCTGTGGAATACGATTCATTTTTTCAAGCCACTCAGATAATTTCACAACTCATAGAAGAAGAAACAAAAATTCCTGGAATTCTTGGCTTTTGTGAAATATACATATGCCAGTTCCTGCATCCTGGCATTTGCTCTATTGAGGATTTGTATTTTACCCCTAATGGAAAGTAATTTCAGATAAGTTGATGTTACCTGCCTCTTTCTCCAGGTAGCATAAAACACCTTGTTAGTTTCACCCTGAAGGACAGATGCTTGTATATCGTCTCTCTCACTCTCCCATAAGCTGTTTCGAACCTATTTTTTTTGTATCCAAATTACTGCTGTCAGGTTGTCACAGTAGTGGGGGTGGATACATGCCAGTTTAGAACTTCTGCAAGCACTTTCTTAAAGAACCTTGTTTGCCATGGTTTAGGAATACCTTTTAGAACAAATTAAGGAGATTTAACTAGAGACTCATTATTAGATTTACTCATATTTGTGAATTAACTAGAGACTTGCTTACTATATTCATCCTCTGAACCCTTGCCTTTCTGTACCTGACTCACCATAATGATGAAAATGAGCAGTTGCCCAACTGGCAGCAGGTTGTTGGCAGATGATAAGGGATGATGCCAAGAATTCACGGCACAGAGTCAGTATTGTATGAGAACCCTAGAGATGTGGTGATATTATGGGCCTAAGACCCCACAGTTACTATTTTGCAGATTCTTATTGCAAAAATAGTATAGTTGCTTAAGTGCAGATTGCAGTTATTAATAAGATAAAACAGTTGGGCTAAATAAAGCCTTTTTTTTCTAATTTCATTTTCAGTATTTCCTGAAATTTGCAATAAAAGCTTCATTTCCCTTCTGTTTTTCCACTGTGTATTGGTTAAGCCAATCTCCTTAAAGAAACAAACTCTTAGCTTCAACATGGGCTCAAGCTGCTCAGAAAATTACCAGCCAAGTTGCTTTGGGAGCTTCTGCCTCTCTTGTTGTATGGTGAAAGATGACTGTTTTCCTCTCCCTCCTCACTTTAAGTGGTGTGAAAGCGTCTGGTTATGCTGCATTGCTCACTTTATGCTGGGCAGTGATAAATGAGCAGCAGGAACATGAACAGAGAATTTGGTAAGAAATGTGCTAGTTGGCAGGTTGGCACTACTCACTGCAGCCAACACCACTGTCACTCTTGTTATTTACATTGGCTGGCCTAGTTTGCGCTCTGTCCAAACCCCCATTGGTTGCAGTAGCCAGCCTTTGCAACTAGATGAGGCTGGGAGAGCCACAGGAACATATACGAGTAAATGAGTATATATCCAACAGATCATATATGTCAGACAATTCAGTGGGTAAATCCTTAATTCCTATACCATATTGTGACAGCTTGAAATCTAATGCTAAATCAGCTTATTTTCTTGAATGATTTGTTTTGCGTCTATTATCCATTGCCCTCAACATTAAAATCTCTTGGCCTCAGGGTTACCTAAATACAAATGAGTTCAGTATATGCTTTCTTTAGTGTATTCTGGATGCTTAACTCTTAATGAAGAACACCTTATGTGACTGGGTATTCATTGTTGTTTAAAAAGACTGTGCCCTTGCCTTAACCTTAGTGTGTAAACTAGACTGTTGACCCACACAATGCACTAAGCTGGGATGTTTTAAAAATCATGATTTTAAAACATTCTCAGTGCAATATGTGTGACACAGCTTGGCTTATCTATTTGGAGAACCATGCAATTGGGAGTGATCCTGGCCATTGTTTAGCTCAAACCACAGTGTAGAATGCAATTACTGCTATCGAGCCTTTGATTAAATACCTCTGGCAAAGAATCCCTCATTCCCAATAGAGGCATGGTCAAATCAATGTAAGAAATCTCCAAATGCTTATTTGAAAACTGTTTCACTGAGGTTTCCATCTGTTGGTTCCAGTTCTGTTCTCTAGAAAAATAGAACAAATTTACTCCATTTTTTGCTTTCTGTTTGTGGCAGAATAGAAATCTTAATATTGGTTGCCTTGATCCCACCAGGTTAATCTCTGTTTAAGAATCAAAATGTGTTTTTCTCAGGGGCTGTCAACTTTAATTTTAACATAAGAGCCTCTAGCCCAGGAACAGTAGCATAATTCATTTTATGCTCTTGGGCATAGCAAGATAATCCTTTGAATTAATAACCAACTTGCATATAGCTGGATATTTTTACCAGGCACTTAATTATCTATGATTTTGTTTTCATTTTGCTTAGCCATGATTCTTAATATGCGATAAACCCTGGGATTCTTATCGGTTAACAAGGCTTAGTTCCCATGTGGCTATATGTTTATCACTAATAGTACTGTAATCTCTGTTCACACATTACAGTAAGCCAAAGCATGGCTTACTTATTTTGGTTTAGTACGCTATGTAAATACAACCAATATATTTAATTCAATAAATTTACATGCTTTGCAAATCTACATTGTTTTAATTATATTGAGTGGGAAAGATTATTCCCAATCTACTGAAAACCTCATGGCTTGTGTTTTCAGTAGGAAAATTTGTTTCCCCTGCTGTTTCATCATGGATTTCAAATTTCACAATTCAAAGTCCTATGTAGCCATTCTGAAAAAAATTAAATATTTCCATGAATTATTTCTAATTTCTTCAGTATAACTCAGGATGTTTTTTGTTTCTTAACGCTGACAGAATGTTACCTTAAATACCTCAAGGTATTTATTCATGTATGGTGTGATGAGACATTTTGTGATACATTTATTTCTGTGTATATTTGATTTCATGAATGTTACAGTCAGTGGGGGGTAGATCAACCGTTATGAATTAATAGGAATACTTTTTAAAAGATATGTATTTCCAAGTGTTATCAGAATGAGTTAACTTTTTTTGAGGCTATGGGAATATAATAAACCTATTTTCATAAACAAAGAATCAGGAAGTAATGATAAAAAGCTGCAGTAATGCAGAGAGGAGTAAATAGAACTAATGATAAGATGTTTAAATTTAGTTTCAGTTTATTTAATAGATTTGTATTCCAGTCTTTCTGTCAGTGGAATAAGCCATAGCTCCCTGGTTTAGGCTAAGCCATAGAGGATAAGTTTACACATCATACTATGGACATCATACTATGTCCTCGCCCTATGGAACAATCTGCCTCCTGAGGTCTGATGTGCCCCCACTCTCATGGCCTTCAGGAAAGGGGTGAAATCCTGGCTGTGCCAGAAGGCCTGGGGGCCAGATGGGGGCTCGCACCAGTGGAGGTGGCTTGTGGGGTGATTGACCTTGCCCCTCTCCGTCATCTTGAATGTTTTTAGTATTTATGTACAGGGTTTGTTTTTTATACTTGATTTTTAATGGATTAATTTTTTTATTATTTATGGGGTATTTTTAATTGTTGACAGGGTTTTTGATTTTAGCTGTGAGCCGCCCAGAGTCACCTGTTGGGGGGAGATGGGCAGCATACAAATTTAATAATAAATAAATAAAAAATAAATACTAATCGAAACTAAGCTACAATATGGCTTAGTATTATGGGATTGGTATAACATTTCTTGTGGCCCTATTTGTACATGTCAGGAAAGAAAGTAAATATCCAGGTATAGAACCAAGTCCTCACAGTCTGTTCTGTAGCCAGAGGTTTGGATGGATTCATTTCATCAAAGTCCTGCATTGTTATAGCTGAGCCAAAAAATGTAGTGCTAAACAGTAGTACTAAACAGAGTGGAATCCACAATTGAACATTAATTTGTTATAGAAATTGCCTGGCTTATTTTAGCACCAATTCCTGATGTGAACATAATAACTGAGGAATCTGCTGAACTGAAGCAAAAGTCTGGTTTGTTGCTTCTTGCAATGTGTGTGATGAAAGAAGAAAATGCATGTGTTCAAGGCTGAGATAGCCCTCTCTTGCATGCCCATCAAAAGTGCCTCACCTAAAACTCTTGAAACAGAGGTAGCTTTCTGATTGCTTACCTGTAGTTTTGAGAAAAAGTGAATACAACAAAAATATTTACAAAAAGGATGTTTAAAATACAGGTGAGTTGTTATAATCTCTAAGAGTGGGAATTCTAACCCAAGAAGTCAATCTTCATCTCAGCTCTGACTTTATAAACGCCTTAGATAAGCCGGCTTCTGCCATATGAGGTCAATAATAACAGTCACAAAACTTTTGTAAGTTTGAATCTTTGAATATTCCCAAAATGTAACTATTTATATGTTCCTACCAAAATAGCTTGTAGTAATTAAAAAATGAGAGCCAGTTTGGTATAGTAGTTAAGGCATCAGGCTAGAAACCAGGAGACCGTGAGTTCTAGTCCCACTTTAGGCACAAAGCCAGCTGGGTGACCTTGGGCCAGTCACTCACTCTCAGCCCTGGGAAGAAGACAAGGGCAAACCACTTGCCTGGAAAACTTCAGGGGCTAGTCCAGGCAGTCTCCAGGCATCAACAATGACTTGAAGGCGCGTGTGCGCACACACACACAGTCACACACTATGAACTCTTAAGGGGAGACAGTACATACTGTATCTCTCTTTCTCTCTGTTTCAAATATAAACAACTTAAGGAAGAGAAGTATTGTCGTAAGTATCTGGAAGAATCTTGAATAATAATTTGCATATTAAAGCCATGTACGTATTTTCATAGTCCCATTGAATTTTTGCCAATTAATATAGCTTCTGAGACAATCCTAAATTGTAATTTTTTTCCACCACTCTAATGCTTAATAAGAGGTATGGTAGCTTAACTGGTTGGTATTTACCTTCATTATTCAATTAATTCACATTCTTTATACATATCTAGGGAACAGTTTCCTGTTTAAAGTGGAGTAGGGCATCTTTGGGTCACTGCTGATAAGCAATTATCGTCTTAGATATTTCAGTAGTGTGAAGAATGTTCTGGCCTTTTTCAGTTCTTACCGAGTCCTGCTTTATTGGTGGCTAAAAGAATTTCCTTAACATATAAACATTTGAATAGCTCCATGTCCTTTAAAGAAACTGCTGCATATGTTTGCTCTGCAGTGGATGCCAATAGATCTCCACCCCCCTCATTCTTTCTCCTAGTCACCCTTTGGGTGGTTCCTTGAATTCTTAATGCTATATGACCTAATAAAAGACTTCAGAGTAAGCATGCTGAATATAATCCTGGTTCTCAAGTTTTTCTGGGACTAAAGTAAATTCAAAGGATTTTTTTGTAGCTATAATTGTGGAGAGAGGGTGGAAAAAAGTATATGCTTCTGCTTCTACAGGTGATTTTTTTAATTCTCGTTCTTTTATTAACTAAATGCAGAAAAAGAAAATATATAAAATTATACCAGAAGGAAAAAAAGGAAGCTAAAAAATGAAACAAAAACATACAGGGCATATGATATAAAGTTGTACAGTAAATATTTCAATGAATGGAAGGTATAAATCATTGTTACAATCAATCTATAACTAATCTATATTGATAAGTTATTGATTTGTAAATTGCTGGTAACATCAGTTCTGCAGAGGACTGAATAGTTGGAGACACATGTTTATCTTTCAAATGCTATTCAGTTTCTATTCTGTCTTCTTTTTTTTCCTCCTTATCTCACATTGGTAGGAACATATAAATAGTTACAACATTTTTGGAATATTCAAAGATATCAGTAACACAAAACTGGTTCCCTGGGCATATCATAATTGTATTCAAATATCTGAAAAATTGTCATTAGGAGATAGAACAGACTTGTTTTCTAAGGATGCCCTTGAAAACCACCCAGGAGCTTCAACTGGTCCAGAATGCAGGGGTGCAGGCAGTGATGGGCATGCCTCCATATGCCCTTGTAACATCTCTGCTTCATGAGCTGCTTGCTTCCAGGTGTGATTCAAGGTGCTGGTTGCTACCTATAAAGCCCTACATGGCATAGGGCCTGTTACTTGAGGGACCGCCTGTCACTCATAGTATCTGTCCGACCGGTTTGATCTGGGAGGGTTGGGGCGCTCTGGGTTCCATCCATTAAACAATGCCACCTATCAGGGCTCCAAAAGTGTGCCTTCTCTGTTGCAGTGCCTGCCTTCTGGAATGAGTTTCCTCCTGAGATTCAAACGGCTCCCACCTTGCTGGTGTTTTGAAGGGCCTTAAAGACCTGGCTGTTCACCCAGGCCTTTGGAGAGGATGATTGACACCCTCTTTTTTCTTTCTGTTCCCTTCTGAGCTTATTTTCTCTGCCATTGTTCTTCTGTCTTGTGCTGTTTTGTGTGTGTGTGTGTGTTTTTCTTATATTCTTTGTTTTTAAATGTTTTCATGATTGTAAGCTACCCAGAGTCATTGGGAGTTGAGTGACATACAAATTTAGTAAATTATTATTTTTATTATTTTCTCTTATTCCAGGAAACAAATCTATAACTGTTAAATGAAAATCATGGGGAAGCCATTTGGCTTAGACTGAAGGAGAAGCATCCTTAAAGTACAAGGTGAACAGTCCAAAAAGGACTGTTTTGGGAGGTGGTAATCTGTCCATCTGTATTTATTCAGAGGCTTGGCAGATTACATGTCAAGGATGCTTTAGATACATTCTGCATTGCAGCTCCTACATTGTACAGAGGGATGGCAATAAATTAATTGGACCTCCTAGCCTGTGAAAAATGTTCATAGTTTAAAAAGATACGTTCCGTAACTGGTTGATGAAATGAGTTGCTTCTACAGTTTAGGAAGTTCTACCTGAAAAGTTACTCCATATTGATCACTGCATGATAACCAGTCTGCCAAATAATTCTTAGTGCCATGTCTTAAAGAGGAGAGATACGAAACAGCAGACATTCTTTCCCCCTTGCGATTACATTATCCAGTAAGGACAAAAGGTTTAAGTATTGGTTCCAAAAGATACTTCTTTCAGCTCTGCATCCAACATCTGCTAGCTTTTTTTTTAACTTACCAAATTACATCTTAATAAACAAAAAAAGAAAAAAAAAGTGGAAACATTCTGTTCTTCTGTGATATGCTGCTTAGAACATTTCAAAAAGTGGAGAGTCTCTCTGTGCTGGTAACTATTTCCTCTTTTTGTTCAGAACTTCTGATTCAGTTGACTCGATTTGAGAGAATCCGTAGAATGATTTGTATAACATGCTTTTGCCTCGCAACCAAAAGCAGAATCTTTCTGCTAGTTCTCCTATGAAGTTTATTTCATCTCAAAGGGGTACTATCATTTAGGAACGGACTGGATTCATATCTATCAAAAGATACTTGTATAACTACAGGTACTGACCACTCATTCAGCAACCATTCAAAGTTATGACAGTGCTGAAGAAGGAGACTTATAACCAGTCCTCGAAGTTGTGGCCGTCCCCACAGTCACGTGATTGGGATTTAGGTGTTTGGCAACTGGCATGCATTTATAATGGTTGCAGCATCCTGTAGTCATGTGATGGCCATTTGCGACCTTCACAGCCAGTTTACGACAAGCAAAGTCAATGGGGAAGCTGTCAGGAAGTAGCGTTGTGGTCATGTGACATTGCACTTAATGACCATAGCCGGAACAGACATTGTAAGTTGGCATGGTCATGTGATGTTTCACAACAGTCGTGCTGTTTAGTGATGGAATTGCCGGCCCCAGTTGCATTCGGTAAGTGAAGACTATCTGTAAATGTATTAAAGTAAAGGAATGTTAGTTTTAACTGGACTAGGACAGGAATGGGTTCTGTATGTCCATATCTAGGAAGAGGTGAACTGCCATGTAAAACATACTGACAGTACACTTCAGTGCCTCCTGTGGCCCATGAATGCTTCATAATGGACCAAATTGTTGACTCTCAGAATTCCAGACCGATTAAAAAGTAATTATGGATTTTGATTTGAAGACTTGAGAGAAAAGTTTGCTTATCCTTCTAAAAACTAGATATTGAAAGCAAAAGTGGGGAGTGATGCAAATGAGCTTTGGTTAAGTGCCCCAATTTGCTTTGCTCTCAAGAGTATGTACTGCAGGCTTCCCAAGCTCCAGTCTCCAGATGTGCTAGAATTGCAACTCCCAGAATTTTCAGTCAGATGGGTTGAAAGGAAATCTGGAAGTTGAATTCCCTACATTTAACTCTCTTTTGGATCAAGCTCAATACCTGGTGACTTCATGAACACATCCAAATAGTTTTCTTGGCAACAGTAAAAAGTGGTTTACCGTTGCCACCTTCAGGGATGCTTTTTCAAGTACCCAGCTGAGGCTATAATATTTCCTATGCATCTCCCATCAAAGTTCTCACCAGGTCCAGCTTAGCTTCCAGGCCTGGGCAAAGTCAGCCAAGTGCTACCATCTGCTGGGACAAGCTTAGTTTAGCCTGTATTCTTCCTGTCTGGAGTTATGGCTGTCCTTGTGTTTTTCATTTGTTTGGCACTGCAGTTCAGTTCCTCTTTGAAGATTATTGTCATTAGTTAAAAGAACACTTCATCTGTTGCCCTAAACCGCATCTAGATTTAGGACTTTTAGATGCAATTTTACTTGAAAGTTGTGGTATTTGCAAAATATATGCAGTCTGTTCCTTTTTTAGTTCTGTGGGTTGAGAGGAGAATACTTATGCATGAGTGACTTTCTAATTTGCCTGACTTAAAAAAGTAAGGTGAAGAATTTATTTTATCCTGAAGCAGCAGATGTCAGCCAAAGAATATAGTGCTTCACCTTGTGATAAAAAGGCACAACTAGTTATAACCAGATCATGCCCAAGGAGGAAAAGGAACTACTATTACAGTCATGGACATTTGTTAGACAGATTACATGTAAACAAAGAAGCTCAACTCTTGGTGACTTCATTGACTTTGTCACATAGTATTTTTGGAAACAACATGGATGGGGTGTGGAGTTGCTTCTTTCCCAGATGTGTTTTAACTTCCCAGTTAGTTGAAATAGCCCTAGAATTTCCTGGCCATCTCTCATCCACATACTAACCAGATCTGGCCATACGTAGTTTCTGAGTTGAAATATGGTCAACTAAGTGCCATGATCTGCAGGGACTGGACATACATGCTTTAAATCAGTGATTCTCAACCTTTTTGAAGCTGCCGCCCCCCTAAGGAGTGGAAAATTTTTCAACGCCACCCTTTGGGGGGGGGGGAGTTACTGAATTATAAAAGGCAAAAATTAAGTAATTTTTTTCAGTAGACTTACACACCAAATTTGTTCGATTTAACTCGATACTTTTGCCCTGGAAGGTAATTGCATTCCTTTTATTAAAATTAAAATGACTAATGCAAAAAAAATGAAGCGAATGAAAAGCAACTCAAGAAACATGGGTCAAATCAAACATTCATATTGAAAGGACGCTCAACGCACGCACTGTGATTAATCGCGCGGGAAGACAGCTGATGCACGCGCTGCGATTAATCGCGCGGGAAAACAGCTGACACATGCGCTGTGCTGGTTGGGATCGGAGAAGAATCATAGTGTCGAGTTCTTCAAGGTCATCCTACCTAGAATACAAATTCATCTCACCATTCTTAGAAGCGCGTGAGGGCAGCCGTCGCGTAAGTTCGTTTTATTGCTGGTACAAATGGTGTAAACCGGATAATCGATTTAATAAATTTTTGGGGGAGTTTTAAAATTAAGTTCGAATGCCAAAACATGCCCACCGCCCCCCTACTGCCCAAAACAAGTTCACCACCCCTCAGCATCCTCCCACTGCCCCCGTTGAGAACCAATGCTTTAAATACTATAATGCGTAGGTGGAAGAGAAAACAACCCATTTCCATTCATATTAGATTTCTTTTCAAAAAACATTGTGTAGTAGTCATGGTGAATTAGGTTTGGATATATTAGAGGGAATTGAGGGCATGTGATAGACTGTATCTCAAAGTGAATGCCACGGAAGAAATTTATCTCTTCAGAAATGGCTACTGTAATAAGCATGGCCAGTCCCAAAAGAGTTAAGGCCACAGATGTCTCTGAAGGAATGCTTCATTTTGATGAATGTTTAAGTGAAGCATGCTTTCAAAGTACCTCAGATGAAATGCCCTGGTGGCCTGTTTGTAACTGGTAGAATGGCAAAGTGGTTTTTTTTACTCAGCAAAAAAGCTTGATTGAGGTTTGGCTGATCTGGCTTTGCTTCACAGACAGAGGGACTCCCCTCTGCAAGGTATTTTGAGGCAGAGGGCTGTGCTGTGCCTCCTTGGCAAAGCACCATTTTAAGGTGGACTGGCCGCAATCCACATTGGCCAAAAAAAACAAAACAAAACCCTAATGCAGTTGCTTGCTGCTACTTCCCTCCAGAAAGTAAGCTCACCTTCCTTTTATCCTTTGTGCTAAGCAAGTGGGTTTCCTTCCAATGGCTACAGCACGAATCTTTCTTTTTTTGTAAGAATGATGTCAGTGAGGCCTAATGTGGGATATTCCAGGGGTTTGCTTTCTGCATGCCTGCATCTCACTTATTTTACTAATTAGCATTTAAGATGGGCAGGGTGCCTGATAAATGCTGAGGATATTTGTGCTAAGGGCATCATGTTGCATGTTCCTGAATTAGGGGACCTGCTCAGCCACATAGTTCAAAACACATTTTATCAGCATTCTCAGTGGTGTCAATGTATGCTGACTACTCTTTCTAATAAGAGATGGCACAATGGCCCATGTTACCAAAGAATTATATGGATTGCTGGGATGAATATATCTGAATTATTTTGAGCTCTTATTAAAGACAAGACAAAACAAAAACGCGTTAATGTGGTGTTATTAGTGCTTGGAGTATATTGTTCAGCAATTAGTGTTTAAGGAACTGTAATGTGACTAGAGCTTCCTAGAACTGACAGATACACTGGAAATGTACAGAGTGGACAAAATATATTATGGAACAAAATGCCTGGAGGTTTAATACGAATTAAACTTCGCATACATATGAAGTAAAAATAAGGTGCTAAGTTTTTAGAGCATTTTTTATTGTTCTCTTTGGCAAAATGAAAGAAGACAAAAAGATTATCTAAGCATCCTAAAAGGCTCTGCAATAAGACTGTTCTTGCCATGTAAAAGGTACAACCCGAAGGGAGAGAGGAGGAGAGCACTAGAGCAGGACTTCAGTGTTAATGGTGAAAATTGGAACTCTCATTTCTAATGGAACCTCTTCAATGAGAGAGAGGCACTTTGCTCAGAGATGGCAGCTGTCAGTTGTGCTGCATTTCTAATTGAACCTTGCCTACAAAACCCCCCCACCTTTTAAGTCTACCTTTTCCTCTTCCTTTCGCAGCTGTCAGTATGCCAATCTGTTTATTGGACCCCACCTAGTCATCTACAAGCATGAACAAGGCTGTCTCCCAACCTGAAACCTGACTGAAATGGGTTCAGATAATCTGCTTCCTCCAGGGTTCCCATCAGTTGCAGACCAACCACCTCAACAACCTTCCCTAGAAAGGAAAGGCTGGAAACAGGACAATAGTTAGCTAAAAGTTCTAGATCTAGGGACGGCTTCTTGAAGAGGGAGTGCACCATTACATCTTTCAAGGCAGGAGGTACCACCCCCTCCCTCAAAGAGGCTGATGCCACAGCATGGAACCAATCACAGGTCACCATGTGCCATCTAAACAAGCCCTGTCTCCTTACAGAGAAGGATGACACCAATGAGATGAAAGATAACGGTCTAGTATTAATGTCCTCCGTTACCAGATACTACCCCACAACAAAAACAGATCTTTTGTATGGCCACTAGTATGTGTGAGCTGCTGATGATTTGGGATAGGTCCATTTTTGCCATGGAGGCTATGAACTTCTGAGCCATCCAGACTCAACATCATTGGGCAGCAGATTGAAATCCTTGGGCACTAATAGCATCAGGGACTTTATTGCCAGCCCAGCAACGGAATTCAGCAGCTCAGTCAGGGATGATGTTGGGCAGCAGGGGAGGAGGTTCACTAGCAGCAATCCAAACTGTTCCCTTAAGTCTAACTTCAACCAAAGGACCTCACATCTAGTTTTCAGGAATGTGGAGCCTCTGAAAGCCTATAACAACTCACTGATGACAACAGCTATATAGGTAGTCCTGATTTAATAACCACATGTTCAATGACCATTGGAAGTTACAGTGGCACGGAATGAGTGATACTTATGACTGGTCCTCAAAGTTCCAGCTGTCCCAGCGCCCCCGCGGTCACATGATCACAATCTGGGTATTTGGCAACCAGCTTGCACTTAGGATGGTTGCACCGTCCCTTGATCACGTGACCACCATTTGCAACCTTCCCTGCCAGCTTCCCACAAGCATAATGGGGAAGCTGGCAGGGAAAGTTGCAAATCACTCCAGTAAGTTGCTCAAACCCTCCCCTGCCCAGGAGCAAACATCCCCGGCTGTGTCCACACTGCACCTTGCAGGCCACTCGCATACCCTCCCCTGCCTGGCAGCAGCTACACCCCACTGCGCTTGTGCCACACATTGCGCTGCACCTTGCCTGCCTGCCAGCCTGCTTGCGAGCCACCTGGGATTCGCTTAACAACCTGCAATCCCTGCTTAACAACAGCAACCAGGATTGCCGAAACTGCCATCACTAAGCAATGCGATCACATGACATCGCACTTTACAACCGCATTGCTTACCGACAGAAATTCCAGTCCCAATTACCGTCATTAACTTGTAATTTACAAGCTGAATGAACAGTGTTGTTCTTGCATTTGCCTTAGCAGCTGTTTTAAAATTAGGCAATTTAATAGTTGTGAAAGGCATGATACTTCTATGCTGAAATCAGTGTGGCTTATTATACATGTTATATATCTTGTGCCTCATATAATTTTTTCCCAGTAAAATTAATCATGGCTTCGGATATAATGGCATCACTTTGACATAGTGATGCATATAAACTAGATTGATGTTCAACAGGTAGCAGTTGAAGGGACACCAAAGAAGGAAGGAAGTTGTGGCTTCAGTCCTGGAGCACAACACTGAGGAGAAGAACCATGGTAACTGCAATTATCCTTGGTATCTGCTTTACAGGAAAAGCAAATATTTTTGTAGAAGTTGAAGGCTACAAGGTGGGAAATCCTAGATCTGATTTGCTGGCCAGTTTGGGGAAGCTAGGCAGGACCTTGTCAATGTACCTGGGGTACACTATTGTTAGGCAAAATGGGCCTTTCAGAAGGGCAGCATTGCTGGGGAACTTCATTGTTAAAGGAGATGAAAGGTACTGGTGTTCGCATGCTTTGATAGGTGTGAGTACTCTGAGAGTGGAAAAAGAAAATATCTTTTTGTCTAACATGCCAAGAATCAGTTGCCTAAGATTTTATTAGAAGTAGGCAATTTATTTCTGAAATATCAATCCTTTTTCATTTTCCTACTGCATGCAATTTTCCCAAGGCCTCTTTTAGGATAAGAAAAATAATTTGTTCGAACATTTTTGTGGCTTCAGGTTCATCTGATTCTCCTACCTCTCTTCAGTTTATATGAAAAATAGTACTCTGTCTGTTGCGAAGAGAGATCTCTTTGGAGAAGACCCTGATGCTGGGAAAGATTGAAGGCAAAAGGAGAAGAGGATGGCAGAGGATGAGATGGTTAGACAGCATCACTGAAGCAATGAGCATGAAACTGAGCAAACTCAGGGAGGCAGTGAAGGACAGGAAGGCCTGGCGCAATATGGTTCATGGGGTCACGAAGAGTCGGACATGACTTAACGACTAAACAACAACAACAACACTCTGTCTGTATACTAAGGCTTCTGGGTATGCAAATAATATCCATTAAACTGATGAAGCATAAAAATATTAAAGGGAATAGATAGATTCCTCTTTAATAATAAGAATTTCATGTTGTAGCAATTCTAGTGTAGTTCCATCCTGTACAATTTTATCGATCCAAAATTACATATTCCCAGGTATCAATCTGTTTTTCAGTTTTAGTACACATTTCTGTATGCTATGCTTGAGAGATACTGTTGGGGGAGAGAGACTGCGATAAACATTTCTTTTAGCAAAATCTAGTATTAAGTGGCCTGTGGCTGAATGAAACATTCTTATTATTTAGAAATCGAAATTTTGAAAACTTGTTCTGCACTGTCTGCGTTATATGCTAACCCATGGTTAACAGAACACAGTTTATTGAATTAATCAAATTGCTTGGGATCATTGAATGCATCAAACCACCAATGTGTTTGTCTAATTCCCTGAACCGAAAATTAACAAACTGCACTTTAGCCTCACATGTTTGTGAAACCAGCCCTAAAGCATGACAGAGATTTTTTTTTTTTTTAACATTCATATTTTAACCTATCTTTTTAGTTGCTGCATTTATATCTTGGCCTTCCTCAGAGAAGCTCAGGATAGCAAATATGGGATTACTTTCAACAGTGGAATCCTTTGTTTCTTTTTAGGTAACCATAACTGATGTCTCTCGACAAAATTTCATAATGTCTCTGAAAACCTGGTTATTCTGCCAGGCCTTGGGGTTGGGTGATTGTGAGACCCTGTTTTGTTTTTCGTTGAGGTGAATGCATTTTTCCCTTCTGGCTGTACTGTAATCTGTTTTTCTGTTTTTTGTTTCCTCCATTTTTAAAGTGTAAGCAACCCAGAGTCATCTGGAGTCAAGCAGCCTGTGAGTTGTAAATAAACATGCTGGTGATTTTTTTCTCTAAAATTGTAATGTAACCAGTATACTTGTCAAGTCTGTTCAGAGGAATGTTAGATCAGATTCTCAACTTTGTCTATCTGTGCTTGCAAATTAGTAGGACTTGGGTAGGAAGGAAGTCAGTTTCACAAGGAACAGATTCAAATGTATCTGGCAATTTTGCAATTATATTTGCCTTTTTGAGAAAAAGATCTTTTAAGGTTTTTTTCTGACTTTTTGTGATTTATGTGACAGACATAATATTCTTAGTCATTATAGCAATCTTAATGTAGCAGGTCTGAATATTCTAGCTAACAGACTTCCCTGATGGGGGATTGTCATTAGGGTTTTTTTTTTTAGTTTTTTTATTTTATTTTATTTGCTAGAGAATTGTATCTTTGTGTGGTTTCATCTAGCAAATTATAGAAAATGTTCTATGTGAATGACCGTCTGCCCTGATGAAAATTGTCAGTGGAGCCATTGTCTGTTGTTTTTTTTAAAAAAGATATTGCTATTATTAGAGATGGCTGGCTACTAAATGATTTTAACCACTATCCTGAAAAAATGTCAGTACTGGGCTCACTTGCTGAGCTAATAACACTGCTTTGAATTCAGACATGGAATTTAACTGAGACGAATGAGAGAGCTTCTGTTCTGTCCATTTTGTCTGTCTCTGATAGAGCAGATCAGTTTAGAGTTTGTAACAGTAATCCTGTTGTCCATAGTTCAGTTAATTTTCTATTGCTGGTTTCTATAAAGTACCATTGTAGGGTAAACTTTATGATGCAACCTACCGTAGTTTTTAAAAGGCCATTTGAATAAAATCGAACTTGAAATGGCTGATAATGTCCTTGTTTAGGCAATTTGGTTTGCATAGTAAATGATGAAGAGGCCAGCTAAGACTGCATCTAGTAAGTAATGTACTACAGTCTGAACACATTCAGTTTACATAATGAAAACATATAAAACTCCATGGAGTAAAGTAGAATCCATTAATGTTAAATGAACATGTGTAGGCCAGGAGCCACCACTGTCACCATGCTGACAGGATTACATTACAGATACTGTTATTTGAAGCCTATTGCCTCATAACTTAACATATTTCTCCAAAAAGGGTTCCTGTCTCTGTAATAAATGAACATGAATTGATATACAAGTTCCCGTCAGTCTTTTAGAACAAGTCTCTCTCCTTTAAGTGTGAAAGACAAGCTAGTCCCTCTTTAACTAGGATTTGTTCTTTGGAGGGTAAGGCAGACAGTTCTCTCCCTTTATTTTAGCAAAGCTGATTTATTACTGTATTATGGATGCTACTTTGCAATGGTTTCTTTCTTTTGCAGTAGCATAGTGGCTTTCAGGCTTGTTGATTGATTTATCTGCTAGGCTACTGTTCCTCATCTATCACAGAATTCCAGTGCATTGCAGTGATTCTCTGAACTGTTCCATTGCATACTCTTGTTGATGTGTGGCACGTGCCACACTGTTGTGCCCTATCCTACATGAACAGAAAGTGGCTACCCAACTGTGGCTATGCAATGCAACAAAAGAGTGGTGATTGTGTTGCTGGCAAATTGTCCATCACTGCTCCTATTCTGCTCAAAAAGTACCTGATAATGCTTTGGGAAGCAGCAAGGTTCCTCAAAGCATAGTCTTCTTGAAGAACCCCATGGCTGGGCCAGTGACTTTGTTTTCATGCTCATGTAGTCCTTTCGGGATGAGAAATGGCAGTCATGTGGAAATGAACCATTCCTTAGGCATAGACTTTGCTTTGTTTGGTGTTATCAGAGTAGCGTGTGATGAAGCCTTGGGAAAATCAATTCTGTGCCACTGGGTGAGAGTGCCCAGTGAAAGCTGCTGCCCAAGCGTTTCTGTGGGGAAGCGTATTTGTATAGTAAGACATTTACTTCCTTCCCCCCCCCAAAAAAAACCATGAAGGAGGAACCAGAGTCAGACGGTACATGCTAAACTTCAGTGTTTCAAAATGCAACATTTTGCATTCCCACATATACAATCCAAAACGCTAATCTAAGGGTTTTGAAATAAAATCATGCTGGACAATCTCATATTTTTTTCTGTACTATACTCCTGGGCTCTAACTAATAATAAAGTTTTCTTGACTCCTAGTAACTTCTTGCACATGGCCATATAGTTTTCTTAATTGCAGTACAGAACAGTTTGCCACTGCTGTCTTAAACTTCTCAGTGTAAAGTCCTGGCATTCCCTTATGATCTCTTATTGAAATACTAAGCCAGACTCTGTTTATTTTGGGGGTTGGCAAAGGTGCTGCCATGTGCTGATGTAAATTCTGTAAGAATCCCTCCTTCTGGGATGATGCTCCCTGGAGGTCTTTCATCCAAGTATGAACCAGGCCCAACCATGCTTGCTTCTGAGCCTAGAGAAGGTCAACCAGATGGTGCCATCTGCTGAGATGTATACTCCGTATCCCCCCTCCCGACACTTTCTACTTTGTTCTTGTTGGTTCTCTTCTTCATAATGTGAACAAGATATTCAAAATGATGCCCATTAGGATTTTTCTGATTTCTTATTTCTGAGTATGTATTGAACTCCTAGATGGAGACTAGACCCTAAGTAGCCTCTCATCCTCCAGAAGCAATTTCTGCATATGAGTATAGTCTGCAAATCAACCTTTTTTTGCTGTATCTTCCTTTTTTGTATCTGTAATCTATGTTTATTGACAATTGGACAGCCTCTGAAGAAGAACACAAAATTCCATGTATGTTCCAGAGAGAGTCAATCCAAACTTCATTTCAGGAGTGCTTATTTCCAAATTACAAGGAGGGTTACACCAGTTAGTTGCTAAAACTTATTGTTGCTAAAGCCTATCTCCTGCCAAAATGAGCGCTCAGAACAGTATATACTATCCACCTTCCCTTAAATTAGCGAAAGCTTCTTTTTTTGAACTCATAGTTTAAACAGGTAGATGAAATTAGACAGTAGGAGAGAACACATCCTGCCCCAGAATAAATTCTCATTCCTTTTTGGCGAAAATGAATGGAAGAAAAATAAAACTGTTATTTCTGTCCTGGATGTGATTGATATGCATCATGTGTGCTTAAATAATTCTGGTGTTGGCCTTGAAATATTACTATTTACAAAAGAATGGGAATTGGGAAAGAAAGGTTGCAAGTTGATATAATTGTGATTATGATTTATGGAGCAGAAGGGCTGGATTACTATAATGAACTTTCTTCCTTTTCTTTTTCTTTTTTTGCACTGTGACATTGTATGAAGATAGCAGGTAGTAGCTGAGGATTTTCAGTGTACAATACGCAAATAAGCAAACATATACATTTGTGTCAAAGGCATGACCTCATCTATATTCCAGCATAGGAAAGAAAATAAATTCAGAGGCCTAGAAAGGGGAGACAACTCAAAAGTATAGACCTAGGTGTAATTAGCTACTCTACCCACGTATTTTCTGAAGTCTATATTGCAGACATGATATGTGCTTTAATTTTTAATTAGGAACATTTTTTGGCTATCCAGTGAACTTCTGACTCCTTTAACAAAATTCTTACAGGGAGACTCTAGCCCATACTGTCATTTCATGTTTAGTAAATATTCACAAAACTTTAAGTTAATAAATAACTAGGTGCTAATCTTGGTTGTGGTTTTAAAAAGACAAGGAAAGGCCATGAGGAATTATTATAGGTCTCTTGTGATAGGCAAAAAATGATTGAAAGATTATTTATCCCTTCTTTTCATAATGCATTGAAATCTGGTTGTAATATAAATAATTATTAACTTTGAACACAATCTTGTTATGTGTAGAAAGAAGAGCTCCTGACATTAATGAGGGCTATAAACAGATCATGTCAATAGTGCACCTTTAAACTGGCATCAACAGCAATAATTTGGTATCAGAAGTTCAGTTAGAGATGTGCTTGCTTGGCCCTTTAATTTTATTGTTATTGGCATGCAAAGTGCAAGAGAGAGAAAGAGATTAGAGAGGCAAATATAATTGTTTCCTGGAACTTAAAGTATTTGGTGGGTGTTGTGATTTCTGGGGCAGAGGGTCTTAAAAATGTATATGACAGTCCTGATTGAAATAGGAAAGTTGGAAGGTACAGTATATCAGTGTCAGGTTATATATGTGGTTGAACCAATATTTTCGTTCTTAAGTGATCTTCCATTTCTAGTTGGAATACTATGGGAAATAGCTATAGAAGACCAGTATATCTGAAGAGTTAGTTAATGAGAAGGAGAGAATGGAAGAAAAGTTATGGGACACAACTTAATATCCAGAAAAAAATATACAAATATATTTTATTAAGTTACTCAACACTTGCATAATTAGGGACCTCCTGAGAGGAGCAATTGCAACAATTTGCCAGCTTTGTTTTTAAATTGATTTTCCTTTTAATAACTAGTACTATGTTCCAGATAAGAGCATAGCAATACAAGATTATTTTCATCTTTTTGTCTATGTGGAAAATGCTATGCTCAGTGCTTCCAAGAACTACTAGCACCTTTATTGCAGCTGTAGCACTCTATCTCTGTGTGTGTGTCTTTGAGTCAGTCTTGATTTGTGGTGACTTCCTGGACAAGTTCCTGCAGTTTTCTTGGCAATGTTTTTGGAGGTGGTTGGCCACTGCCTTCTTCCTAGGTCTGAGAGGGAGTCACTGGCCCCAAATCACCCATCTGGCTTTGTGCCTAGAACTGACGGCCTCCTGATTTCTACCTTGGTGCATTAAACCACAACATCAAACTGGCTCTCCTTTATCCTTTAGTCAACCAAAATTTTGCACCACAGTTTGCAGTTGCTGAGACCTTGGCCAATTCGTTATTGCCAAAAATATTCATGTTGTAGCCTTTAATTGTTGTAGTACTGTTCTTCTGTTCTGTAGTGCAATTAACTCTATAGAATTAATCCCATGGTGCATGTTTTTCTAAAATCATAATGCTTCCCCAAATATGAATAAATGCAAATTTCTCTAGGACATTTTACTTCTTTACTTACAAAGACAGTGTTAAATGTCTGATATAATAGATTTTTTTAACATCAGGTCTAATTTTTTAGCCAAATTATGAATACTATCTTTCCCATATAATGATAAATTGGCTTGTATAAAACATAGCTTTGAAGTATACAATATAGTGGAATAATTTCAGATTCATTTATTCCAGAGACAGCTTGAATGTGTATGTTTATGTGATGTGTGTGTGTTTCTAGACTTCCCAGGACTTTTCCCTTTACACTTTGCAGGTGTAATGGGGCTGTGAGAATAACCTTGGGAGACAGGAGGAAGAGCCACAGCCTAGACAACAGTCAGATGAGATACCTCAGCCCACAGAAGGAATGGGAATGGAGAAAGCATCTCAGAAGGGACCCTCTCTAGTTCTCTTGAAAGTAAAGAGAGGGAAGAGAAAAAGTGCTTTCAGACTTGCAAGATTCTGTTACTGTAACAATAAAGGTAGCGCTAGTACTTATGGTTTTGGTTTTCTGTCTGAACTACTTTGATGGGCTGACAACAGGAACAGTGTGAAAGAAATGAAAATATTTCTTGATAACTTCCTCTTTTTCTTCAGTTTTCTGCTGCACTTGCAAATTTTCTTATATGCCATTTGTGGGAGCTTCCTCATATCTACCATATATTTTGATCAAGTAGGAAATAGCATTTTTACCATCTTATACTGTCATGACCTCTGTTTGGCATTATTTCCAATGGGCAAAGCCCTCAAATGCAATGATGCAGATACTGGAATGTTTTCTATACTTTAAAAAAATACTTGGCATATATAGTTGGTGAATAATTAGTCAGTTTCTCTACAGAAATGTTTTCATTCAAATGTATTCACTAGTAGCTTTTTTTTTTTTTCATTTTCAGTTGCCAAATAGAAGGGGAGCTTACTGTTTGGCCAAGAGATGACTGTGCTACGTTACGTGAAAGAGGAGAGTAGCCAAGCCATGCTTTGGACTAAATTGTTTCTTGGAGGACTCATTTATATTAACAGTTTTAGTTATTTCTACTCACTGATTCTGCCATAATATGCCGTTCATTACCTGTAC
This sequence comes from Python bivittatus, assembly GCF_059951505.1. Taxonomy (NCBI): domain Eukaryota; kingdom Metazoa; phylum Chordata; class Lepidosauria; order Squamata; family Pythonidae; genus Python; species Python bivittatus. The sequence goes on from NW_028277075.1 coordinate 59,805,492, forward strand.
TCAATTTTTTAAAAGAATTCTCTTTTTTTCTTCTCACATTATTTGCTACTTACCACTTCCTAAATTTCTCATTCTTCTCATTTTTCAGACCATGATATAGTCAGCTAGTTACATTCATTTATCTCAATAAGCCAGGGCATCTACAATTCTGTTGTATATAAATGTTGGCAGAAAATGTGTTAACTTTTGTTAAACTCATGTTAGTTCTTTATACCGCAAACAGTCCTATGCCCAGTCAGACCTATGCATGCATTATGATGACATTAACTAAACTTTTCCATGCTTTCACAAAAGTTTTACTCTGGAAAAACTAATGTCACAATTTTCATAGTAGACATTGTAAGAGAAGAACCACGTTGGTCTATGGTGGCAAAAATCAGTAGGAATCTGCTAGTGCTTTTGCTCACTAACAAATTTTATTAGAAGGCATCAGCTTTTGTGAGTACTGCTCACTTCATCAGATGCATAGCATACCTAGATTGATGTAGGGTTTAAACTGGGGTGAGGCAAAGGGGAATGGAGGGAAATACAGATTGGTAATGCAGGTGCAGGTAACACTGTGAGACACATTGCAAGTGCCTTAACAATTAACAATTGTAATGTGTTAAAAATCCATTGTATATGTTGAAGCCTTCTGAGATTGCCTGAAACCTTTTGATGTATGCGAAATCACAATTTCTCAGTGGTGTTAAAGTCCCATTTTTTCCCAAAATGGTCATCTGAGGTCTGCCATAAAGTGTCCTGGGAGATGAAATTGCTCTGATATTATTTTGTCCTTGTTTTGAGTCCTGATTTCAAATTTGTGCCCATTAATTCTTTTGTGCAAAGTATGCCCATTTGTCCAGAGGAGTATTGCTGGCAGATGATGGCATATATCACATTAGAGGCACCTTCATATGCTCTTCCTCCAATTTTGTGTGTGTGCTTGTTGGGGCCTATGATGGTGCTATTGAGGTAGATGTGGGGGCAAAGTAAACATCTGGTACCCACATTTGTATCATTGTCCTGTTGTTTTTTGTTGCTTGTGAGAATCTGCTTCATGTTTGGTAGTTGTCTGTATGCAAGTATGGGTTTGCTACCAGTGCCTGAGAAAATGCAGCATCATTGTTCAGTATGGGCTGTAACTTATTAATGATGTGTTTGAGTGGTTTGAACTATTGATGACCAAGGTAGCTGTCCCCAGCACTGAAAGTAATAGCTGCAGTTCCTGGATTCTGCCTTATCTCCTGGTTTTTCCATTGGAGAATTCCTACAAAATATTATCTGCACCATCATCTTCCTCTTGCTCTCTACTTTGTCTTGACATTTACCTGGAGACTAGACTTGGTATAGCAGCCATGCCAAGTTACAGTGGAGAAGTAATTGGCGGGCGAGGGTGTGTAGATGACCTAGCTTTGCTGTAGTTTTCATGTTTCCTGAGGTTCATGACATTGGTGGTAATCCTAGGTCATATTTTAATATTTAAATAATGTGTAAATGCATATTCTGTGCATGGGCATAATGCCTTCTGTGCAAGTGGTCTGTGGTATCAAGCAACTTATACACTGCAGAAAAGGTCCACCATCAAACAACAATCAACAGAAGATACTTTTTAAAACCCAAATCTTCTTTTACAGCTCTTTGGCCACTTAACAAAACAAAGCTACAGAGAGGCTCAGATTCTTAACATCATGCAACATGCTTTCCATTCCAAATGCTTTGTGAAATTATGAGCTGGCTATTTAGAGTTCATGAAAGGGTCAGAACACTTAATTCTGCCAGAAGTGAGATTCATCTCCTCACTACAATCCAGTTTACACTTGGGATTTCTTTTTATTTCCTTATGTTCTCTAAAGGTTATTTTGGTAAATCTCTGTTAAACAGAATTGTGAAATTCAGTGAATTCACAACTTGCTGGGAATTATGGGTGGCTTGTTTTAACCACATAAAAAAAGAAGTACTGTAGCTCAGTTCCTGTGGAACTATTCTGGCAACACACAAGGGGAAAAAAGTAGGTTTGCTTATATTTTAAAAAAATTTTATTTTAGATTTTTTATCCCGCCTTTATTATTTTTATAAATAACTCAAAGTAGCAAACATACCTAATACTCCTTCCTCCTCCTATTTTCCCCACAACAACCCTGTGAGGTGAGTTTGGCTGAGGGAAAGTGATTGGCCCAAAGTCACCCAGCCAGCTTTCATGCCTAAGGCAAGACTAGAACTCTCAATCTCCTGCTTTCTAGCCTGGTGCCTATGTTGTTATATGTTGTCCTCCTTATGTGAACATTAGTTTAATGGTAGTTCACTTTAAACAGTTTGAAGTTGGACCTTCTCTGCTTTGGTGTTATTTCGATGGCCCTGTCCAAGTGCAAATTTCTTTGATGTTTTGATCTTATTTTTTTTATTTCAGGCGTCCCTAGAGATCCATAAGAACAAGGTCAGACTTTGGCTGGTGCACAGGGTAAAATCTAGTTTCATCTGGAAGGTTCATTAGGGACAATGAATGGACTGGTTGAGTGATGGAGTTCTGTTGGAATCAGGGAGGATAGCATAAGGGTTACAGTGTATTTTGTAGCCTTGAATAGCATGCAGAAGGAGCACAAAAATACAGATTGTCCCTCCATCTCCCTGCTCCACTTCTGAGACTGCCCCAGATTGGATAAATGTATATTGATGGTGTGGGTTATAAACTATGAAAATTAATAGATATTAACATGGCCAAACATCTTGTTTCCCCAGACTTCTAGATGTAAAGAAAAACATAACTTTCAAAAATGTGGTAGAAATAGCTTTTGGCTTACATTAATATTGTTCCTGCAGCAAATACATTCAGAGCAACAAACGTGAGTCAAAATGATTTTACCACTGATTTTACTATAGGTTTGCTTTCATACTTAAGGTCACATGTTGGTTTATCAGAGTAAATGCTAAGGTTTTTATATTATCAAATTCAAAATAAGACCTGACTTGATTGTAGAAAACTTTTAGTAGTTGCTGATACAAATCTGCTTCTTAAATACACTTCCAGTAGAAACACAATTAACTTTTAAAATAATGAAGTAAAATATGTGATTTAGTATATGAAAACTAGAAGCACACAGGCAATAAAATAACTTGGTGTAAAAGTGAGAAGAAAGAAAGGCAGTATTCGCTCAAAATCTGTTAAACAGAAAATACATGGGACATGGTATGAAAACCACCTAGGACTCTTCCCGTAGCCAAACTATATGATGTAATTAGTGGGCTATGAAGGTACTGCTTGTAATTCCTCTGTGGATATGTCCCATAGTTTATGACTTTCATTAGAATTTTATTGGAGAAAAGGTAATGATTAGACTTTATATACTGCTGACTGCCAACAGTTATCCCCCACACCATAAAAACCTGTCACTCTAGTGTTTGGACCATTGGCAGACCTGAAAGACCAGGTTAGGGATAGATCATCATGGAGAAAATCTATCTATGTGATTGCTAGGAGTCAAAAACAACTTGATGGTACGTTATCAATCTAGTGTTGGAGATAATACTGCCCTAGGCTAAAATGTTTTCTAATTCTGCCTTATTGTTGGGGCATTCAAATTCTTTTTCTTTCAGTTTTTATGGACATTTAATAGTTGTATATCATAGCTATTAAATGTCCATAAAACTGAATGTAGCATAGCAATGATTTTGCTGATCTCAAAATAAATTATTGATACACACACACACACACACACACACACATACACACACATACATATATACATACATAGACACACATATATGAAAAAAACAGAATTGGACCTAATTAGTACATGGATGGGAGATCACCAGAATATCCCAGGGTTATAAACTAGACTAGGAAGTTTAAAAAAAAAAAAAAGGCTATCCCAGACCATGGCAAGCCACTTATGTATTTTTCCAAGGAAGCATGGTCATGTCTATTCAATCACCAGAAGTCAAGACTTCACCTAATAGCTGTTTGCTGATTCTGTACTTCGCTTTGTTCACTGCTGTAGGCTCTTTAAACGAGAGAGCTGATCTATAAAGTAAATAAATAGTGGCAAGATTTTCACCCCATCCTTTGTATACATCTGGGTCAAAATATTGATAGATTCTATTCTGTGTTAAGTGCTGTGAGAATAGAAAGGGATGATAGATTGTTCTTAAATCATTTTGATGGTGAATTATGTTTATATGTAATTTATTAGTAGTAAATAAATAAATAATATGTACCTTAACCTCACTGAACTCCGCTATATACCCAGATCAACCATTCTAAAATATATGGAGGTGTGAATTTTTATTTTTCTTTAGTTTTAAAAGTGTACATATTTAGACAATAGCTACTTCTAGAATTCTTGGTTCCTCCCCATATATACCCTTTAGTGTTTAAAAACTAAAGAAACTTAATATTATTTGTGAGAGCACTAAGTCCGTGACATGTAATGTAAGTTTCTCAGGGTCAGTTAAAACTCTGGGTGGAGCCAATTTGATTATATGAGCTGGCCCCATGAGACATCCACATACTTATCTTTACTCTTCTTTGCTTGATTTGCTTTTTTTATGGAATGGGGAAGAGCAGACCAGAAATGCATGTGCTTTGTAATTTTGTTTCCTTTAACATATCTATTAATGCAGTAAAACTTTACTGAATAGGGAATAATTTATATATTGTATGAAAAGAGAGGAAATTCTCTGTCTGTGGCACACACACACAGATGCAAACACACCCCTTATTCTTAAAATAACTTCTCTGTTTTGCCCTAGTGCATTCTATTTGGTAGTAGCTAATTAAAAACATACAGCACTATTCACAGAATATTCTTTTCTGATGCAATTGCGTGCTAAAGTTTTACAGTACTGAAAATGCCAGAATTGTTCCCTCTCTTTTGGATTGGTTGGGATAGTTTTTTAATCATTGCTTAAGTATGCTGCCTACACAAGTACCACAGAAAGTTAAACATAGCAATATATTAATTTGATTTATCCTTTCAAAGGTTCCTGTCATCAAGTGTTCTTTTAGCTAGTCTGACTTGTTTGGGAGTGGCTGCCCAGTCTTGAGGGAAGGGAAATAATGAATTGTACTGTTTATAAAGGTGCAGGAATGCTTTTGTTGACTAGGCAACAGACAAGAACAGCTGCCAAGAAGAACTTGCCAATGGTATTGTTAGTTGTTATCATTTTTCAAGACTTAAAGGATTGTTGTTGCTGGTAAATCTAAGAAGGTGTCTACTGCTTATGGCATGGATAGTGAATGAAAGGAGGCTAACACAAGAGATGGAGGAAAGGAGAGAAGAGAAATATACCCAGAACAAGTACTTATTCTGTCTTTTAAAGAAGTCCAAATGATTTAACAATCCATAAATTTTCTACCTACCTAATATTTTGAGTTGTTTGTAAATTATGGTTGGCCAGCTTTAATGTTTTGTTGCCTAGTTGTCAGGAGGAAATTATTTTATTTTATTTCATTTTATTTTATGTGACTACCCAGATTGTTAATTAAAAAACAGTACAAACTATTTGAAAATCCTTGGTTTGTTTCATATGGAACCTAACCATTTATTTATTTTATATATTCATTTCTTGCTTTTTAAGCTGCCTTCACAAAGCAACTGAGAATAATAGCTAAGCTAGTGTGAGATACAATTTAGGCATATTAATATTCCCAGGGGAGGTGGACAATTTCTTGAATCTCTCCAGGTTCTATGATCAAGACATCAGTATGTGAATCAGTATTAGAGTTGCTTAGGAAATGGAGAATCTTGATTAAAGGCAAAACTTTGAACTGCCTCATAATTGAGTTGCCCTGAAAAAAGCTGTTGTGATGTGCTTTGGTTATACCATGACTGGGAATGTGGTATCAAAAAGGAGCAGCTATTCATGGACGTTAAAATGTAGTTATCAGTACTCAGTATATGAACTAAAAGTGCTTGTCATGCCATAAAAAATACTTAGAGAACACTATAATCTACAACTAGGAGTGCATGATTTTTCTAGTTTGTCTCTGCGTTCAGAGGAGAGATTCCATTCTCGTGCTAGAAAGTCTCTAGAGGAAATTATACTCCCAAATGAGCTAGTCCACCATGAAGCTGGCAATTCAAACTGTTCAGCAGGATGAGACATTTATCAACTCTTTGAGGAAAATATCTCTTTCTTGGGAGATGGGTTCTTCTGAATTTGATGTCCAGCCATTTCCAGATTGAAGATAAAGTTCAGAGCAACTTGAAGGAGAAGTTTTATTTGTTTTCATTCATTTAGTCAAAATATTTCTAAACCACTTAACTGGGTAAAATTTCTTGGCAGTGAATAATGCAAAATAAAAAGATAAAATAATCAAGACTAAAAAAAAGAGCTATATAATGAACATTACATCCAACATTAAGTTGATTTGATTCTTGGAGTGGACAACCATTACATTGTAGGTCAAAGTGTGCTCACTATTATTGGCCTTTGATGAAGATGAATTTTTAACGTATACTGTGTTAAGATATAAATATCATCTATCAGATGTAACCCAATAGCAATATTTACAGTCACAAAATTTGTTAACATTGTTTGGACCAGCAGCATTTTCAGCTTCTGCGACACCTATTAGAACAACTTGTTAAATCCTTTAAAACTAAAAAATCTACTATTAGCTTGTATAGACATTGGTTATCAATAAATCAATTTGATATGCAGATGTTAAGGGATGAGTGGAATAAAGAATTAGAGGTTTCTATATTGCGTAGCAATGGGAAAGTGTCTTAACTTCCATAGCAAGAATGTTAATGGACATCAAACTACAACTTATACAACAAAAAATATTTAGAATGTATTGGATTCCACTACATCTGTATAGAAAAGAATTGTCAAAAACAACATTTTGTTGGAGATATAATAAAGACAATGCCTCTTTAAAGCATATGTTTTTACAATGTCCTATACTTATTAAGTTTTGGGAGAAAGTAGTGGACTATATAAATATGATTGTGCAACAAAAGCTAAAATTTTCAGAGAATATTCTTTTGAATTATATACCTAGTACATGGAACTTGACAACCGGCCAATGTAAATGGATTCTCTGTGCCCCTACTATGGCCAAAAGACTGATATTGCAGCATTGGAAAGATAAATGTATGGCCCCATTTATTCAATGGATTGAAGACCTGATTCCACTTGCTACTTATAAGTGGATTGTCTATAGACGTAGACTTTGTATGGACAAGTGTAAGGAAATATGAGACTCATTTATACAAAATGCACTGGGTTAAAAAAAAATATAGTCATATAACTATTAGAAATATATATGTACTTGAGTAATATTTGTATTAAATAAGCATATATTTAATGCATGAGAGGTCGTGCAGGGCGGCAGAGGGTGTGTGGTAGTGTAAGGTTTGGTGGGGGGTGGGTCCTGGTGGCGCCGAGAGCACAAGCTCGTGTGCCGGGGTGACCCACCCTCACCTGCGAGTGTTTGGGTGTGAATGAGGATGAGTGGCTGGAAGGAGGGACCCTTGCCCCGGGTTGGGGACCCTGGAGGTTCAGGAGTGGAGGCATCTGGGCCTACAGCCCCCGGGGATTATGCGGTGGGCTACTCTATCAAGGTGGTGACAGGTAGGGAATGATATGGTGGGAGCTGGAGGGTGGGCCATCTTCGGGGAAGACGCCCCCGGTGTGTGTTACCGGTGGCGTGTTCCAGCCCTCCTGGCTCATTCCCAGAGCCTGGTCAGCAGGTTCGTAGGGGCCCTGGCCTTCGGCTGCTGCTGCTTAATGCCAGGTCGGTTAACAACAAGGCCCCCCTCGTATGTGACTTGATCACCGAGGAGGGGGCAGACCTGGCATGCATTACTGAGACCTGGCTGGGACCCGAGGGGGGGGTGCCCCTCTCGGAAATGCACCTGGCTGGGTTCTCAATGTGGCACCAGCCGAGAGGCCAGGGCAGGGGAGGAGGGGTGGCTGTTGTGATCCGGGAATCTCTAGTGGCCTTCAGGGGCATTGCTCCACAAGTTTCTGGCTGTGACACACTGTTTATTAGGTTGGGTGCCCGTGAACAGTTGGGAGTTCTGCTATTGTACTAGCTTCCCTGCTGCGTGGCAGCCTCCCTGCCTGAGCTGCTGGAGGCCTTCTCGGGGCTGGTGGTGGAGTTCCCCAGGCTTAGGGTTCTGGGGGACTTCAACCTACTGTCCCTGGGGCGGTCCTCGGAGGCGGCTCGGGAGTTCATGGCTACCGTGGCAGCCATGGGCCTGTCTCAAATTGTGCGGGACCCAACCCGAGACAGTGGCCACATGCCGGATTTGGTTTTCTTGTCGGAGCAATGGCAAAGTGATCTGAGGGGAGATCTGCAGCTTTCCCCGTTGTCATGGTCAGATCATGTCCTGGTGACCCTGAGTTTCTCCTACCACCCCCCTCTGCAGGGAGGCCGGACCCATGCGATTGGTCCACCCCCAGCGCCTGATGGACCCGTCAGGGTTTCAGAAGGAGCTGGGGGATATTCCCACAGATCTGCTGCACGGTCCAGCGGAGGCCTTGGCTGCTGCCTGGAATAGGCCCTTGGACAGGATCGCGCCTATGCAACCTCTCTTGCCACATCGGCCCCAACACTCCCCATGGTTCACGGAGTTGAGGGTGCTGAAGAGGTTTAAGAGACGTCTAGAGCGCCGCTAGAGGAAAACAAAGACCAAATCCGACCGAACACAGCCGCTATCAAGGCCTACCTTGTGGCAATAAGAGCGGCGAAGTGCCTCTATTTCTCCGCCCTTATTGCGTCTGCAGAATGCCGCCTGGCGGCCCTGTTTAGGATCACTAGGTCCCTCCTTGGTAAGGGGGATGTGGGGGTTCATTTGCAGGGCCATGCAGAGGAATTTTCAGAGCATCTGCAGGACAAAGTCGCTCGGATTCGTTCCAAGTTAGACTCCGAGCGTGGGGCAGGGTCTGGGGAGACACCGAGGGACTCTTCTTACCCAGTTATCTGGGAGCGGTTTGATCCTGTTGCTCCTGAGGAATTGGACAGGATCCTGGGGACTGTGAAGGCCACCATTTGCCATCTTGACCCATGCCCCTCCTAGCTGGTGAAAGCAGCTCGGGAGGTGATGTGGTTGGATCCAGGCGATGGTTACTACATCCTTGCAGGAGGGAGTGTATCCAGCTGCTTTTAAGGAGGCATTGGTGCACCCCCTCCTCAAGAAACCCTCCCTGGATCCTACTGTGCTGGACAATTTTCGTCCAGTCTCCCACCTCCCCTTTTTGGGGAAGGTGGTTGAGAAAGCAGTGGCATCACAGCTCCAAAGGGTTCTGGAGGAAACAGATTATCTGGATCCCTTCCAGTCAGGTTTCAGGGCCGGATATGGAACGGAAACGGCATTGGTCGCACTTATGGATGACCTCTGGTGGGAGCGGGATGGTGGAAGTACGACCATCCTTGCTCTCCTTGATCTCTCAGCGGCTTTCGATACTGCCAACCACGGTATCCTGTTGGGACAGCTCAGGGAATTGGGGGTGGGCGGCACGGTCTTGTGCTGGTTCGCCTCCTTTCTCCGCGGCTGATCCCAATTGGTGGTGATAGGGAGTGAGAGGTCCCATCCTCGGCCCCTTCTTTGTGGGGTGCCGCAGGGTTCGGTTCTCTCTCTGCTCCTTTTCAACATCTACATGAAACCGCTGGGTGAGATCATCTGTCATCATGGGGTGAGGTATCATCAGTATGCTGATGATACGCAGCTATACATCTCCATCCCTGGTGAAGTAAGTGATGCCGTGGCCATCCTTTCGCAGTGCCTGGAGGCTGTAAGGGTCTGGATGGGGAACAACAGGCTTCGGCTGAACCCTGGTAAGACAGAGTGGCTGTGGGTTAATGGCTCCTCTGTATCCGGGATTTTGTCATCTTTGGTGCTGGATGGGGTGGCAGTGCCCCAGACAGACCCAGTGCATAATGAAGAGCAGGTGGCAGCCGTGGCAAGGAGGGCCTTTGCACAACTTCGGGTTGTGCATCAGTTTCACTCTTTCCTGGATCGGTATGCCCTTCGAACAGTCACTCATGCCCTTGTTATCTCCCAGATAGACTACTGCAATGCGCTCTACATGGGGCTACCCTTGGAGTATCCGGAAGCTACAGCTGGTTCAGAATGCAGCCGCGCGGGCTATTGTTGGAGCCCCAAGGAGGGCCCATGTAACGCCTCTGCTCCGCGAGCTGCATTGGGTGCCAGTTTGCTTCCAGGTCCAATTCAAGGTGTTGGTTATCACCTTTAAAGCCCTACATGGCATGGGACCAGGTTATCTAAGGGACTGCCTCTCCCCTATGACTTCAACCCGTCCCACCCGATCACACAGAGAGGGCATGCTTCGGACCCCCTCAGTGAAAGAACTTCGACTGGCGGGTCCAGAAGGCGGGCCTTCTCTACAGTAGCCCCCGTTCTTTGGAACGTCCTGCCCCTGGAGGTGCGATTGGCCCCCTCACTCCTGGCCTTCCATAAGGCTTTGAAGACCTAGTTCTGCCACCTGGCCTGGGGGGGGTGGGAATACCTCAAGCATGGGGATGGCTAACCCCATAGAGGCCTTCTGCCTTCAGCCTCAGATTTTTCATCCTCTTGGTCTCTCCTTCTTTTTAGTAATGTTTTTAATTAAGGTTTTATGTATTTATATATTTTATGTTTTTAATATTTGTTGTGAATCACCCAGAGTTCCCCCATTGGGGGTAGATGGGCGGTTGAAAAATTTAATGAATAAAATAAAATAAAATAAAAATATAGAATTGTAACTGTTTACTGTTACAATGATATGTTAACATTATTTTTCTTTTTGCTGTATTTTTTTTCATTTTTATATTAAAGCTAAAAAAAAAAAAAAAAGGCCTTTCTAACCCAATTTCTATAATGATGGAACATACCTGGTCTGGTTTTTAACCACATCTACCATGTGGTTAGACATCATGAAGTGTTCTGCAAAATCATCTTTCTATTTGTAGGACTAGGTACAAGTGGATAATATGTAGCAGGAAAATAGTTAAGCAAGGATTTTTTTAAAAAAGTGCCATTTACAGTCTTTGTTGCTTCAGTGTACTTTACCTGTATGCCATTTTCATTTCTGTATGATTTATTTTTTTAAACACATGTTCATTCAAAAATCCAAGCATGGCTTACATAAAATCAATAATAAGCATAATAAAATATATTTTAAAAATAGACATCATACCAATATGTCTTAGGGACATAAACAAGATTATTCTCAGACATTAAAATGTTCTATATGTCTGGGTCAGGAATAGCATTTTAACCTAATAATTAAAAGAAGTCAACGTCAGTTCCATTTGTAACAACATTTGGAAAGAATTTCAAAGCTGTAGGATCAGAACAGAAAAGGCCTTCCTCTTCATTAGCAAGCACACACGATATGTAATTCTTTCACAGTTGGTGTATTCTGGTTCTATGTAAATAAGATTCCTGTCTTACAATTTTCGTCTAATGCTGGACAAATAAGAGCTGGGCTGGACTGGATCAAAGGTGAATCCAGCATTTAATTCCCATGGTGGCTAATCATATCCCAGTGGGAGATCCACAAACAAGATGTGACTGTATTAGGATGCTCCTGCTCTCTTGTTTCTTAGCAACTGATATAGGTATGTGAACTTCAGTACAGATATCTATATATCTATATCTATAATCATAAATAGAAGACTGATAACTTTATCATAATTAGGCTGAGCAACTAAGGAAGTTTTTGTAGCAAATTCCATTGTTTACAGAGATTCCTTATGCTTGTTTTGAATCTCCAATCATTCAGCTTCACTGGAAAATTCCCAGTTCTAATATTATTTGGGGGGGGGGGCTTTCTCAGTACCTTATATAATTTTATACACCTCTGTTCATCCTTTCATTTTTTATTATTATTAAATTTTTTAAAACCCTTAACTTACTGTACCATATCCTATGAAGACTATTGCTCCAGATCACATTGATAGCTTTTATTCTGTCTCTTTTCTGCTCTGTAATACCCTACCTATGGTGTAGCAATAAAATCTCTTTACAATACTCCCAAGTGGGATTGCAGCAAAGCTAAGTGAAAGTCCAAATAAACAGTGTCTATTAGATCAACCTTGTCCACATGGTTTTTCATACCCTTAAAGAATGGTAAAAAATGTGAGAAAGGATTTGTTTTGGGAGAGGTCATGTCTGTACATCTTCCTACTGCATATCCTTAATTTAATGCTAATTAATTTTTAAAAAACAACTTTGCACATAGTACATTAGGATGGCAAGGAGAAGTCTGAGCTAGATTAGAAAAGCTTTCTCCCTGCATTACTAGGCAAATATATGTGAGGAGGGTTGCTAGTAGACTGGTCTGAAGTGGGTTAGTTCATCACCCTTGTTTCTAAATCATTCTCTGTAAATCATACATTTTGTCTAATGTCCCCGAATTTTCTCAAACACCAACTGCTGGGGACTTAGCCACTATGGGACATAGAATGCTAGTTTAATTGAACCATTGGCCTGATTGTGCAAGGCCATTCCAATATCCTTTTGAAATTTGTCATTCTTTGAATGGCAAGCTAAATTGTATTGTGTATCCTTCTCTGTTTTACCAAGCTAACAGGTTATATAGGAGCTTACTATGAAACAAGAATCAATTTTCTGAAATACTTCCAAAATATACATGTTATAATAGGATTTTCCTCTCTTGGTAGTATCTGCATTAATTCTGTTTCCCCTGAAACAATGATAAAGTGTATTGATCTGACTTATATTAGACCTTGTCTAGTAAGTAATGTTTCCCTTTCAGAAGTGATTAGGATCCCCTACCCTATTAATTAAAAGAGGGGGGATATGGCCTCTTCTGCTATGACTTCTAAGTTCTCCCTGTAGGATGTTGGTGGTACTTAATGCCTTGAATCATAAATTAAGGTTTCACCAAATCCTGCTTTACAATTAAAAAAAAAGCTGACTGCCTGCAGTGGCTAGGCTTATCCTATTGAAAGAGTTTTAACTATGATAATATAGATTCTTATCTGTTTCTGAGGCTTGCTTATCTTACATTAGCCTTCCACAATCTCATGTCCTCCAGATAGTCTGGAACATAGTGCCTGTTATTCTCAGCCAGCGTGGCTATAATGGCTGGGATGATGGTCCAACACATCTGGAATACATGAGGTTGAAGAAAAGGGTAGTCTAAAACAATGAGGGACAATAAAATTTCACAAAAATGTGAATAGTCAGGACAGTGGGGAGGATGTATATCAGCCATTGTGGGCCAATAAGAATTTGGATAGTTTTGTCTAGAAAATGCAGTTTGATATGGGAAAGAAGAGTTGTTCTTGGTGGAGAAGAATTGGGTCATAATCATCCTTCTTCTGTTTGGCTGTCTCACATCACCTGTCAGTGTCACTTGGTTGCTCTTTAAGGAGAAGCTTGACAAAAAAATGATTAAAAACATTTTTGTTATTGCATAAGCTAGATAAATAATACGGTAGATCTAAAAATAAGTTAGGAACCTAAATACAGGTAGTCCTTGGGTTACAATGGCAATTGGGACTGGGATTGCCATCACTAAGTGATGCTGCAGTAAAGTGTGATGTCACGTGACTGCATCGCTTAGAGACAGCAATCCCAGGCACTCCTGGTTGCTGTCATCACCCCAGGACTGCACAGGTTGTTAAGCAGGAAGAGACAGGAGTCCCAGGTAAGGAGCGTGGGGTGCCGTGGGAAGGTGGGGAGGTCCAGCACAGGCCACACAAGTTGAGGGAGGGCTGGCGGAGGCTGCACATGAGTGGGGGGTGCTGCAGGAGGCAGAAGAGGTGGGAGCAACTTACTGGAATGACACGCGACCTTCCCTGTCAGCTTTGCCATTGACTTTGTTTGTAGAAGCCAGCAGGGAAGACTGCAAATGGCAATCCTGTGACTGTCCTGTCTCAGGCCAGGCACACACAAACACACAAGACATACTTGCAAACTTTTACTTATAACAAACTGCAAATGAAAAATTATGTGCAGGCACATGCAAAAGCAATCAAGTTCTCACAACTTCAACAAACTTGCCTAAATAAAGAGTTCAAAGTCCAAGGAGCAGGCACAAGAATGGTCAGGCAAATCCAGGGGTTCAAAGCATTAGCAAGGTAGTCAGCCGGTCCAGATTCTGAGTCAAAAGGCAAGGCACAAAGAGTCTGAGTTAGCGAACGGCTGTTTCCAACACCAGTCTCGAGCTCATAGCTCTTCTTAAATAAGAGCAGCCCTGGTGGGGCTCATTTAGGAGGGTGAGGCTGCTTTCTTGCAAGTAACTTCGCTGACTTTCTCTCCTCTCCTCTTTTTTCCTGCTCTCCGAGCTCTTGCATTGGCAATTCTGGGTTCTCATCCTCCATGAGCAGCGGCAGCTGTCCCAGCTGATCGCTAGCCAGCCCCACCCCTTCTGCCTCCTCAGGCGACTGTTCATCCAGTGACTCCAGAGCTGACTGCTCATCCTCCAAGGCCACTTCAGGAGCTGACTGCTCTTATTCATCTTTGGACTCTGAATCCAAGCTCCCCATGACAGTGACCACAGCTCCCTACGACATCATAATTGCAAGCCAGGCACCCGAGCACTCAGATTGTGATCACATAACTGCAGGGGTGCTGCGATGGCTGGAAATTTGAGGACTAGTCATACGACCATTTTTTCAGTGCTGCTGTAACTTTGAACAAATGGACGTAAGCTGAGGACTACCTGTATACCTATTATCAAAGCAGCCTTACAGATCAGTTTTTCTTCACAAGACCTAATAGTGACTGAGAACAGTTAGAGTGGTCTTTTCACAACTTGGCACTCTCCTGATATGATGTACTACAATCCATTTTTTTTATTATTAATAAGAATAAGATGTGTACATCACCCAACTTCTAGCAACCATGGCACTGTTGGCTGGGGATGTTGAAATTTCTGATCCAGCATATTTGGAATATACTGGTTTTGGGAAAGGATAAATTAGAATGTTATCTAAACTTTGTAACCCCAAAAGGATTGTCATGTGTTTGTTGCATAGATATTTGATGGTTTTTAATAAAGTATATGCTTCCAGAAAAAATTCAGGACAAGGCAGACCTTAAAAACTTTATTTGTCTTATCTTTTAGGGCAGAAAACACAACAGTGAAACAAAATGAAAAGCAGTAGGAAACTTATCCCACAGTGAAAATTCTACATTTCTTTCTGTTTTAATGTTCTTTACCAGTTGTTAAAGAACAAAGTACAGTGGTGCTTAAAAGTTTGTGAATCCTTTTGAATTTTCAATATTTCTGCATAAACATGATGTAAAACGTGATCTCCACATGAGTCCTAAAACTAGATAAGAGAATCCAATTAAACAAATGAGACAAAGACATTATACTTGTTCATTGATGTATTGAGAAAAATGATCCAAAGCTACATATTTGGGTGTGGCAAATGTATGTGAACCTTTGCTTTCAGTAACTGGTGTGCTCCCCTTGAGCGGCAATAAGTGCAACTAAACATTTCCCATAACTGTTGATCAGTCCTGCACATCGGCTTGGAGGAATTTTAGCCCATTCCTCCTTACAGAACAACTTCAACTCAGGGATGTTGGTGTGGGCTTCCTTGCATGAGCTGCCTGCTTCAGGTCCTTCCGTAACATTTCTATAGGATTAAAGTCAGGACTTTGATTTGGCCATTCCAAAATATTGGCTTTCTTCTGCTTTAACCATTCTTTGGTTGTATGACTTGTGTGTTTTGGATTGTTGTCTTGCTGTATGACCCACTTTCTCTTGAGCTTCAGTTCATAGACATATACCCTGACATTTTCCTGAAAAATTTGCTGGTACAATTCAGAATTCAGAATTCCATCAGTGATGACAAGCTGTCCTGGTCCAGAGGCAGCAAAGCAGGTCTGAACCATGATACTGCCACCATCATGTTTCACAGATAGGATAAGGCAGGAGCTTATCCTTATGCTGGAATGCAATGTTTGCCTTTTGCCAAACATAACGCTTTTCTTTCAAGCCAAAAAGTTCTATTTTGGTTTCATCCATCCATAGAACATGCTTCCAATAGCCTTCTGGCTTATCCACATGGTCTTTCACAAACTGTAGATGGGCTGCAATGTTCTTTTTGGAGAGTAGTGGCTTTCTCCTTGCAACCCTGCTATGTACACCATTGTTGTTCAGTGTTCTGATTGTGGTCTCATGAACCCTGATATTCCCAATGCAAGAGAGACCTTTCGTTCCTCCCTGGGGTTCTTTGAGACCTCCCAGAGAATTACCGTACAAGGCTTGCTCTTGGTGTGATCTTGGTTGGTTGACCACTCCTGGGGAGGATCACAGTGGTGTTGAATTGCTTCCATTTGTACACAGTCTGCCTGACAGTGGACTCTGGAAATAGTTTTGTGGCCTTTTCCAGCCTGGTGAGCATCAACAGCTGTTTTTTGGAGGTCCTCAGAAATCCCCTTTGTTTGAGCCATGATACACATCCACATACTTGTGTTGTGAAAATTAGACTTTGACAGTGAAGACCCAGAATGCTGTTCTTTAAATAAAGCAGGACCTTCTACACTCACATCTGATGATCATGCCATTGATTGAAACACCTGATTCTAATTCCCCCCTCAAATGAACTGACAATCCTAGAGGTTCACATACTTTCACCACACACAAGTAGCTTTGGATCATTTTTCTCAATAAATAAATGAACAAATACAGACAGTCCTCTACTTATGAACTTTCAAGTTATGAACTTTCACTGATACGAACAAAGCCACAGCGCTGAACGAAGGGACTTACAACTGGTCCTCAAAGTGCTGGCCGTTCCAGCGCCCCCATGGTCACATGAACAAAATTTGGACCCACTTGGGCCCATCCACATTTATGACCACCTTTTGGCTGCCCCCACTGCCTGGCTCTGCCTGCCACAGCACCTGCCATACCGCACACCACTACTGTACTGGCCGGGGCCTTGTTTTGGGTGCCTTCTTTTGTGCTGGCATAGCTGGGGCACTTCTCGTGTACCAGACAGGGCCTCTGCACCTCGTCTAGGGCCTCCATTGTGAAAGAAGCCCAACGTGTAAAAGAAGGGCCCAACTGCATCGGCATGAAAGAAGGATCCTTCTAGCCAGGGCCGCCTTTTGCAAATGGAGGCCCTGGACGGGGTGCAAATGGAGGCCCTGGGCAAGGCATGAGAAAAGCCCCAGCTGCACTGGTGCGAAAGGCCCTGGCCATTACAGTAGTGTGTGGTGTGGCGGGCACAGTGGCAGCGGTCAGGCCCAGGTGGTGGAGGCAACTAGCAGCAGCAGCAGGTAGGCAGGCAGGCAGCCAAAAGGGCAGAGATGGGGGGAGATATGCGGGTGGGGGGAGTTCAAGAGGAGGCAGAGGAGGCTATCTCTTACCTTAATGAGGGTTGGGGCTGGGAGGGACCAAGCCAGGAATGGCTTGGATTGGTCCTTGCCTAATGACTGGTGGGATCTGATTAACAACAGCAATGGGGACTGCCGTGATTGCCATCACTATGCGATCTGGTCACATGACATTATGTTTTACAACTGCATCGCTTAGTGACAGAAATTCCGATCCCAATTACTGTTGTTAACCGAGGACTACCTGTATTGTCTCTTAGTTGTCTTTTGGGTAAAACTCCACATTGGTCTTCATGTATAAGATCCTTCATAACAGCTTTCATTCTTTCTGCTGTAAATATTTTATAATCATTGTTTAATAATGATATTGGATGGTAAATTTTTAGTAGCGTTGGATCTTGACCTTCTTTGTGTATTAAAGCAATATTTGCTGCTTTCCAAGATTCTGGAATCATTCCTTTTTGTAAAACAGAGTTCATTGCTGTTTGTAAGGGCAGTGTCAGTTCATCTTCAAAATATTTGTAGTGCAATGCAAGTAATCCATCAGGGCCTGGGGTTTTCCCTGATTTACTATTTTTTACTGCATCCATTATTTCTCTTACTGTTATAGGTCCATTCAACATCTGTTTTTGCTGTTCAGTTAATTTAGGTTAGGCAACTTTGACTTCTCTAGATATTAATATATTTTCTCCTTTTGAATCTCCTCGCCTTTGTATAATTTTGCATAATATTTTTCAAATATATTTTGAATTTCCATATTGTCTGTTGTCATCTTTTCCTTTTTGCAGTTTTAATATTTTTTCCCACTTTCTTTCCTCAGTTTATACACTATTCATTTCCCTGGTTTATTTGCTAATTCAATTTTTTTTGCTTTCTCATGTCAACATGTAAAACTCTTCATGGCCTCATGCCATAGTGACCCACACAATTCAGAGATTGTATAATGCATTAGATGTCTCTAAGTCATTTTCTGCTAAGTTCTCATGGCCAAAAGCAAGTAACATCTATGACAACTTTCCTTAGAGATACTAATTTATCTTGCCTATCTCCACACTGTACAGCTGACATATTAACAATTTGCATTTAACCTGATTTTTAAACTAGTGTTTTAAACCATATGCAGAAATAACCAGTTTAACTTTACTGCAAGAAGGAAAGCAAAGTTTAAAAATCTGAATTAAACAGTTTCCTTTATGTATGCCATACAGTCTGTGCAGATACATGCAATAAATTGTTACTACACTGCCTAGAATAGCTGACTACATTATGACTGAGTTTTCACCTCCCGCACAAATAATTTTTTAAAAGCATATATAAAATCCACATTATATATATGCAATCAATTCCATCAGCTATGGTGGCCTGTGAACCCTTTTGAATTTCCACTATGTCTGCATAAATATGACCTAAAATGTGATCTGTTCTCCACACAAGTCCTAAAACCAGATAAAGAGAATCCAACAAATTGGTCAAAAACATTATACAGACAGTCCTCTACTTACGGACAGTTTATGTTCCAAAAGGTTCATAAGTCCATTTTGTTCGTAAATCCATCCAAGTATAAAAAACATGCCTCCCAATATGCGATGGTGCTGTCAAGCGTACGTATGCGGCATGCCATAAACTAACCTTTTCCTGTCTTCTGCCTTCTGCGACCTTTTGCTGTCGTAACTTCAGTTGCTGAACAAATGGTCATAAGTAGAGGACTACCTTTAAATGTTGGAAGTGTGAAAAGGAAGAGGGGACTTTTTACCATGCATGGTGGACTTGTGAAAAAGCAAAGGAATTGTGGGTGCAAATTCATACAATGATGCAAAAGATACTACAGATTAATATTACAATGAAACCAGAATTATTTTTATTAGGCTTTATGGATGCTGAACTAGAAAAGAAATCCGGAAAACTAATATTGTATGTAGGAACTGCAGCAAGATTATTATATGCACAAAGATGGAAGAATAATGAGATACCCACGGTAGAGGATTGGATTATAAAATTGACGGAGTTTGCAGAAATGGCAGAGCTGACCAGTTTGGGCAAGGAAAAAATGATTAAAAATTTTTTAAAAGACCGGAAGCCTTATATGGACTTTTTGCTGAAAGAAGAAAAGACAAACTGATGATTTATGGATTTGGGGATTACAAAGGGTGAAAGAGGGAGGGGAAAGAGTAAGATGGCAATTACTCAATAGCAAGAAGGGCAGAAGTCAAAATCTATTTTCTTCTTTTTTTTCACTTCTTTTTTCTAACCCTTATCTTTTTTCTTTATCTTATTTTTCCTTTTCCCTTTTTTTACTTTTATGGTATTGTAAAATTCTAATAAAATATTTTTTTAAAAAATAGAATGCATATGGATTATGTTTTAGATGCCAGCTGTGCATATAATTGAGGAAACTGAGTTGAGCTCTGCATACATCAACATTAAAGTAGATGTGGAAGAAGCTAAAAACTCAATGATGTGAACACTTGAGAGAGTTGCAACATGTAGCAATATAGTTCTGTTTTATATAAACTTGTCAGTGAAATGTAAAGCCTCTCTTGCTTGATTATAGTGATGTTCTAAGCACCTGACCTATAGCTATGCTAATCTGCTTCAAATGTAAAAGTTGGCCAAATGATAAGAAAAGTCCAAGAGTATCTGAGGTGTTTAGATTTATTAGCAGATTCCTTGGCTTGTTTTTGGTACTCTGATTTATACATGTTTCTTGTGTAAACTCTTAATCTTCATAGTTATTCTAGGGGCTGAGTTGAATAAAGTCTTCATGCTGAATGCAGATATCTCAAATTATGAAAACTGTTTACTGTAGTAGATAAGTAAAATGATACTAAATATGATACACAGTTGTGCAGGTTTAGCTGCTCTTCCATGGACATTTCTGCTCTGGCCACTGGAAAGAAGAAATACCACATGCATACACACACTCTTATAGTATATAAACACTTTTCAGAAATTCAGTAACCGGGTTTACATATGGTAAGCTATGGTTTGTTTAATCAGTTTTACCCATGGTTTGTTGAATAACATACTAAACCAAAATTAAATCACAGTAAGGCTTATTTAAATCTGTGAATCTAAGCCCTAGGTTTCCAGAATTCCCATTGAAATAGATTGATTGTGGATGTTTATGAAGTTGTACCTGATTTCATCTGAAACTACTGCTGAATCCTGATGGGTGTTCTTTATATATAATAGTGACCTATAATGTAACTGTATAGAAAATGGTGCCCCAATTATCTGATAGTAGAAAACAGAGTAATACATTGAGGGATAGGCTAGATTACATGATTCACTAAAACACAAAGGGTCAAATTGTATGGAAGAAGTTATCAAACCGGTATCCTTAATTAAATGTTCTTCCTCTTTTGCTTAGTGAAATGGTTGGAATGAAGTTGTACTTACATCCAGAATGGGAAAATGGGATCTTCACTTGTTTAGCTATTTAACAGTGAAGAATATGGCCTTGGTCAAACAAGTAATCCTAGATTCTCTTTATTCCAAACGCAATGCTTTGTAAATCAGTTGCCCAGAGGAAAAAATGGTGAGATTAAGAGAAATTTAGGCATTGCAAAAATTCCTGATGAGGAGTAGAATTTGTATGTAAGTAGATAATAGCTTAATATTAGGACAGACTTAATAGTTTTTGAAACTGTTAAATAAGTAAAGTCTCCCTCAAGTTGAGCTCAGCTGCTAGTGACTAAATAGACACATCCATGTTGTTGTTCATGCTGGCTGCAATACAGAAATAGTTCTTGCTTTTCCTGGATGATTTTTTGACTTCCCAGTCTAGTTTTCAACTTGGGGATTTCCTGGTGTTCTCTCATCAAACAAGATCCAGTGCTGCTTAGATTTTCAAGTTCAGCCAAGGTCAACTAGATGTAACATCACAGTTTCCTTGAACCTCTGCTTTTTTCTGAAAAATCAAATTTTCCTTCAGTGGAAATTTTTGAGATGTTTCATAGATTTTTTCCCTGCATATTCTACACTAAGAATACTAAAATTATGGTTCCTGAATTTTGGTCGCTAAGAGCAATTTTTATTACACTCCAATTATGATTTGTATTCCCTAACATATATGAAACTACTGACCCTTTTCTTTTGTGCTGTTCCTCCAACTCCTAGATTCTGGTAGACCTACTAACAGAAATCTTGCTTTACATGATTTGCATCAAGCCAGACTCACTGATTTGAGGGAGGTAACTGGCATATGAGGACTACTTACTTGTCTACTGCTTGTTAAGAAACTTCATATGTTTATCTGTCTGATAGGGTGGTCACTTTACTATGGGACAATTGGCACATGTTTTTGTTTTGTAAAATGTGAAGTTGGGCATACCATATGGATAGGCAGCCGGTAATCCAGGTAGCATCCTTCATTGTCAGAAGGATTAAAGACTCTTCAGTGAGTTTGTGCCTTGCCACATTACACTTTATTCTGTATGTCTCTGGGCAATTGAAGGGGAACTTCCAACCTAATATAGATCATCATATATTGATGATTTTTTGCAAAGCTGTTGGAGGACTTCCTCTGCTTTTCTTGCTACTTTAACATTTTACGCTGTCTTTTCCTCTCTCCTGTTCCTCCTTCAAATTCTCCTTCAATGCTTTTGCTGGTTTTTCTTTTTAACTCTATAGGCATATAGTTACATCTTTATATGTCAACATTTATAGCTTGAATTTCCATATATTCTAAATTTTTTAGAAATATTTTAGAGCTATGTTATCTTCACCACATAGGCTTTGTTTTCTTTCTAAGGGAATTAGCTTTCTTTTTCTCGTATCTATAAATACTAGTTTAAAAACATGTATGGAGGCTGATGTTCCTCCTTTTAAGATCTGGGAGCTAATGGATTTTTGTTGCTGACAGAAAATTGTTTATATGATACCTGAACAGAGACTTTAAAAAAGATTGATTGAAGTAAGAACTGGTTCACAAAGTGAGCTAAATCCTGTTCCATGTCAAATATTTCAGTACATAAGGCAGCACTACATTTTTGAGAGAATCATGAAGCTCCTGAGATAAGCTGAAAAGGCTATATAGCTATTAAAGCATGTTTATAAAATTTATATCCCCCCCTTTTTTTTTTTAGTATTCTCAAGGTTGAAAAATAACATACCCTTGAATAAGCTGTTTTAGTTTTTTATACAGTTACAGAGCTGTAACCATCTGTAGTGCTTGATGGACACATAATGCTAGTTTTTAGGTACAGACATATGGATATGTCAAAAGAGGTGACATATTCACTCAAGTTATCCACAAGTCTAGTATCTAAGAACTAAAAAATAGGCATATGATTGACTAGCTGGAAAGATACTCCACAAAGATCTGTAACTTTGTAGATGAAAGTTGCAAAATTCTTTTAGTTTGCCAGTGAGATGGGGATCTCACTGACATGTAATTGGTGCTTTTATTTCAGGTTTTACTGGCTTTACTTCATTATTCTGAGCTTGTTATTGTGAACCTTTTTATGTAGTAAAAAGGTAATAGAGTAGTATTTAACATCAACATAATTTTTAACAATATGATCTATGATAAACTTATAAAATGTATACAAATGTCTATTTTGTTTATATATATTAACATTTAAGTGCCAAAAAGATTTAAAATAAAAAATTGGCCTATAACTTATAAATATATAAAATATAGCCTACTTAAGATGTTTAAAATTAATAACTGAAAAGTAGAATTAAATTACTTTTCAAACCAGAGCATAAATAAGCTGCTTTTAAAACATATAGAAAATTTAGATTAGCAACATATTTTGCCAAAGATTTCCAAAAAGGGTGAATTTTAACTCTCCAAATAATGATAACCACTGAATCAAATACATCTGGCTGCAATTGGTTTTGCCTCCAAAGTCAGAAGGTACTACTTTCCTATTTCATTCCAAGATATTCATGCTTATCTGGAGGTGACACCTTAGCAAAATGCTTCATTCATCTTAGGTTTTGCAGCTACTGAACAGATTTACTAGTCTCTCACTACCAAATAGTATCATCTGCATATGATGTTAGGCCTTTGCAAATTAAAACAATCTAACGTTAGCGGGATAGGTATTACTCTGTCATGCTTTAAAGATTATGTTGCTTCAATACATGCCCTGAATGTGAACTTGTGTGGCAGGGGTGTGTACCTTTGTTTATGGGAAGAAGGAAAAACAGAGTGAGAATCTAGGGGAATGAATTACAAAAAATATAAGTGGTGATTGGTTGTGTTGAAATTTAGATATATGTAAATTATTATGACCTTTCAAAAAGAAGCATTAAAACTTCCTGGTATAGATAAGTTAATTATGTAATACATTTAGAACAGATACCATAAAGTGAGTTAGTGCATATCTAATAATGCATTATGCAAACAAAAAATTAGTAAATAGAAGAGTTTTCTGGACAAAATGTTCTTAAGTTACGAATGGGAAAGATAATATATCGCCTGGGAGAGCTGATAATTTCTTTAATCACTTTGAATGCTAGGTGCCTGTAAACCAGCAATTAAAAAAAAAAAAGCTGTGGCCCTTTAGCAACACCCTTTAACTGTTAGGTAGTTCTGGATGGCCACTGTGGAAAGGAAGATGTTGGGGTCAAAGCTATTATCTAATGAAATATACACTGAGTACAAAGCTGAATACCTGGCAATACTTTGGCTACCATAATATCGCACCCCTGTTATCTCAGATCCATACCGCTTCTATTGGTTTTCCCACCTCCCACCCCCCAATTAATTTACTAGTGCAGCCTAGACAGGTTTGAAACCCTTTCCTCATTAATCCAGTCTCTGGAGGTGGGGGCTTGTAGAGTCGGCAGTCATTTTTAGAAATGATAGCAAGTACACACGGTCGCCTGAAGTGCCACCATGGGTCACCTCACCCATCCACCCCAAATCAGAAGTGCTTGTTCTGTTCACTGAAGGCTTCTGGTAGGAATAGCTGGAAAAGAACACCGTGGCTGTGTCCATACAACATGTTAAAATGAAATTCAGTGAATGTTCCTTCGTTCATGTAATGTGCTATGTACAAATAAGCCATATTATGACTTACAATAAGGGCCTAATTCACACAACATGATGAAATAAAGGCTGACCTTGCAGAACACATAGAACCACAAACTACTCAATCCAGTTTATCCTGGTCTAGCATGCTGTGCAAATCCAGAATTTGTCCCCCCTCCCCCCGTTTCTACATTGCTGTTTATATACAAAGTATTGAAAGTGTTTAATAACAACAAAAAATGGTGCTAGAGGCGTAGTTCATATCTTTTCAGATGTAGTCATCTTTAACAGAGCAAAATACTATAAAAGTCAGGTATCTTAATTTAAAAACAACAAATGGGAAGAGCTAGATACAGGTTTAAAAAATAAACATATCTACAGTTTGCACTGACTTTTTCATTTATATAGAGAAAGATTGGCTTGACTGCCTGACGTAGGCAAAACTAACCAGCTTCTTAGCCAAGCTATTAGATTATATCAGAAATTTGATGGCTGATGGGAACTAAGGAAGCATCTTCTTGTTTGTTGATACATAGGATGTGAAATTCTCTGATTTATGGTGGGTGATACAGTTTATTTTATATGCAGTATTTTATGTTCTTGTATTTGTTCCTTTAAAATGGAAAGCCAAGAATTAGAATGGTAAGATGAATGAGTAAATCAGTGGTTTCAAAATTCATGTAATGAGTATGAGGGATTTTGGAGATGGAGATAAGATTTAACTTTACAATATATGTGTAATAAATCCCAAAAGCTAAACAAAAGTTGAATAAAATGCATTACAGGAAGAGAAAGGAGGCAGTGATGAACCTCTTTTCCCTAATGAAAGAGAAAGAGAAAATTTAAAAAGTTTCTTTATTTGTTTTTAGTGTGTTTATGGTTTTATTGTGGCCTCTAGTGGTGTTCTTTCAGTATTACGGGAGATAGCTTTCAGTCCTGAGCACCTTGTGAAATATGAACTATGCTATTAATGTATTTGAATGTGAAGATGGATGGATAGATAACTCTCTTTAACAGATTACCTCACTACAGTAGGAATGAAATCAAATGGGAAAGTGAATTTTTCAGCAGGAAATACAGATTGTGGAAAAACCGATTAATTTGTGTTTTTAGACGCAATGTTTAGATAAGTTTAAGAATGATTAAGCATGTATATAAGGGACTTCTGTATTTTCAATATTCTTGCAAAATTTATAGTGTTTCTGAGTTAGAATTTATCAGAAGTAATAAAACAGCAGAAAGCTCAATTTATAGACCAGAATTTATGGTCTTATTTATTTGCTTGTTTGCTTAGAGAGCTTATAAACTCTGAGTTTCACTGTGAGGTCCTGAATGACCATTGCATTCATGGACCAAGCTGGGCTGGGAACTGTAGGTGTCACTATATATAGTTGTGACCTCTAGGTTATATATAACACCACCACCCTTTATAACTAAAGAGAAAGGGGGGGGGGCTGCCTTCATAGTTTAGACTATGCTAGGAAAAGTTTTGGGTTCAGTATAAATTGGTTTCTGGCTCTAGAATTTATGGCTGATATGTATTCCCATCACTTGATTGACAGATGAAATTTTCTTTTACAATACAGTTAGTCCTTGTTTGCCAGCCACTTGTTCAGCGACCGTTCAAAGTTACAGTGGCACTAAAAAATGAGACTTGCGACTAGTCCTTGAAGTTGCAGCTGTCCATCACAGTATCCCTGTGGTCACATGATCGCGATTTGGGCACTTGGCAACTGGCATGCATTTACAATGGTTGCAGTGTCCTATGGTCACATGATCACCGTTTGCAAACTTCACAGCTGGCTTCCAACAAGCAAAGTCAATGGGGAAGCCAGTAGGAAGTTCCAAGTTGTGGTCATGTGACATCGTGCTTAATGACCCACGTTGATTCACTTAACTGCAGCCAGAACTGATGTCTTAGGTTGGCGCGGTTACGTGATGTCGCACTTAACGACCATGCCACTTAGCAATAGAATTGCCAGTCCCTATTGTGGTCGATAAGTGAGGATTACCTGTATCAGATGGCTTTGGTTAAAACTATCCAATAATGTTCAGCCATTTGATGGAATGGAATTAAATTTTTTACATTTGCAGCTAACAACTTCATTGGATATCATTCAAGGTGGAACATTAAATTTGAATCTGAGTCAATATACTTTCTAAACTTGACTATAGTGTGATAGAATCAAACTTCTGGTTCTTAGTGTAGGTACTTTGTTATAACACTGATTCACAATTAGTATGAGTGTGTCCTGTAGCATAAAGGATTCAATGTATTCTAATGTGTATGATTTTTTGTTTTACAGATAAAAGCCATTGCTACATGTGAGTACCATTCTGTTATATGTCCCAATTTCAGCATTATGCCTAAAAGTTTTTGCAGAATCAACACTGATGACTCAGTATTTGTATAAATGCTAAACCACGTACCTCTATACGTGGTCTAGGAAAGATCATTGTATTTAACCTATAATTTGAAATACACTGCTCTTCACGATGACAAGTTTATGAATATTGAAAAGTAACATTGTATACTTCATATAGTGGTGTAGATGGTGACTGGGTTTATATAACATGCTAAGCTATGATTAAACATGTTTGTTAAAATAAACTACAATTGATTGGGTTTACACTACATGCTAGTCCCAAGCTAAATAAATCACAATTGGGAACGCAGATGCATTGCTTGTATTATTTAAACCATCGTTTTACTGTATGAAATAACGGGATATCCATGAAGATGCGGCATACCCTGTTCACCCACAGTCCTGTACCACTCTTTATGTCCTTTGCAAACACTCTAGTACATAATGCATTAACGTTCCATCCGTACTAGATGCCTCCTGATCTTAATAGCATCCTCTCTTGCATAGTTCACGATACCTGAAGCTCATATAAGTTATAGACGGTTTCCCCCACTTAATAATAAAGAAGAAAAAATAATGCTGCACTTAGTAGCAAAAGTCTGGTTACATAAAAATGGAGCTGTGGCTATCTTTTTCTCTTTTTCTGTGTAGGTGATAAAGAATGCAATTTCATAAGCAATATAACAGAAACAACAAGTATCCAGTTACCTGACAACTCTACAAAATGGAATGCAACTTTTCAAAATGGATCAAATGTGCATCTGTCTGGGAATGACTCAATTTCTGGGCCTCATCCTGGTGTTCAGTACTTAGTTTATTTCAAAAATGGTACTAAAATTTGCTGCAAATACATTTTTACAAGTAAGTGATGGGTTAGAAGTTCCATGAAAATGGCTTTCAAGATCATTCTGACAGCAGTGTCATTCTTACATTTTAAGATGAGAGAAAGTCAATTATGACGGCATGCATAGTAGGCAACCTGAGCTCACTCAAATTAACTAATTATTAGCCCATGATTAAGAGATCACAGCTTTTTTTTCCCTGGAACTAGGAATAGCCAGTGAGAAAATGAGATTTGGAATCAGTTTATCAGTATTGGGTTACTGTCAGACTTCCTTTGGCTACCTATGCTAGAAACTACAAAAATACCAAACGTATGATAAGTAGATGTATTGTAGCAAAGTTCATGAAGCCATTATGAAAGAATTCCAGGGACTATGTATCAAAGGCAAGCCTTATTTATAACATAATCAAAGTTCAGATTCTTCTATCTTTTCCTTCTATCTGCAAGTTTTAATCAGATAAAGACATTCTCTGGAGTCTTTGGTGCTCCCTAAGCTTGGTTGCTTGCTTGCAGACGTTTCATGTGCCGACTAAGTAATGTTACCTAGTAGGTAATGTTACCTAGTAATGACTAGGTAACCCTAATGTTACCTAGTCAGGTAATGAAATGTCTGCAAGCAAATAACCAAGCTTAGGGAGCACCAAGGACTCCACAGTTCAACACTGAGCTACGTATATTCCCTTCTATTGGAAAGACATTCTCTTTTGGGTGGGAGAAACAATTTCTGCTTGTTTGATATTAGCCTGATTTGGTATCAGGCTAGTTGCTTCTGACTGTGTGAGAAGGTACTCTCATAATTACATCTGCAAAAGGAAGGGTTTGAAAAACCTGTTATGCCTGGATATGTCATGAGAATTAAATTGTAGCACACTCAGATGATACAGTAAGCCAGAATCCACCTGCTTACACCAGCTGCCTCCCGCTTCACAATAACTGTCGAGGCAACTGCCCATTAGTTGTTTGTTTCCAGGTTGTCCTGTGTTCCAAACAGAATGCAGTGACCGCTTCCAGGAATTTTGGTGTGTAAAGATAATGTTTTGAATTGAGAGCTTTTATTCCCTAGTCAACAGCATCCTGAAGTGGTTTGGCTCAGAAACTTCTGTTGGTAGGAGAGGAGGATCTCTCATCCCCTTTCCCTTAATAGCTCTTAGTCCACTTCCAGAAGAGGGCCCCCATCTCTCAGGAACAGTTACAGTGGTGATGAGTACACCGTTGGAAGACCTGAAAGACAAGGTTAGTGACAGATCATCATGAAGCAAACCGGTTGCTAAGAGCTGACACCGATTTGATGGCATATAATCAAACAATCAATATGGAACTAGAGGGTAAGGAGGAAGAAATTGGCCGAAATTGCCAGCTTCCTTATTAATCTAGTAGAAATTCCTTGCTGGATCTAAAGCTTCTCATCTGTAGTTGCTCAGCCCAACCCGTTATAGGTTTTATAGCACTTGTGAGGAAACTGGGGGTGGGAACAGTAAACTAGCTCTCTTTCAGACTCACACTTTCTTCTTATATTCCTTTACCTGCTTTTTAAAGTCATTGTCTGCTGCATCCTTGATCATCACTCAACAAGTTTCCTCCAAAAGAAGTGGAAGCTAGCCTTTCTCTTGGCTCTTTTTCCTTTGGCAGTTTTCTACCTCCTCCTCTTCTCCCCACCCCCAATAAGTAGGAATACGACTGAATGAAAGGAGCTGTAATTTATTTATCCATGAAAATATATGCCAATAAGTTTAAATGTACTTAACATTTTACTTTTTTTAAAAGAAACTTTATTAAATTTCAATAAAGAATAAAATATAAGGAAACAGAAAAAACAAAAAGAAAAGTTCAGAAAAAAAGAAATAAAGTTAAAAGCGCAGAAAAGAAAAATGAAAAGAAGAGAAAGAACAGGTGACTTCCAACTTTCTTTGTTGCAGATACAAATATAGAATACATACATCTTTTACTCTAAAAATATAACTAATACAAAATACTGCTCTAATCCTAAAAGCTAATAATTATCAAAACCCCAAGTCAACTGGCATTTTACAATCCCAATCAAAAGAAAAAAAAACAAAACCAAGTTCCAAACAGAAGCCAGGCTAAACCCCCCTTTTTAAATTTCAATGATGTCACTGTGCCTCTACCATTAATGTCCAATCCTAAATATGTGTGTGTTTTTGTCATCTATGTGCATATAAAAATCTCACTAGTATTATATACCATCATCCCTTCCCAAAAATAATAGAAAGCACTTTCATATCACTCGTATTTCCCAACATTCCCTTATATAGTCCTAGTAACTTCCCCATCTAACCAACAAGAAACCCCTCTAATAACTATCAGGAGTCACAACCTATATTCATTTTTTCTACTATTAAGCAACAATAATCTTAGTAACATCATCATACAGTTCTGGTCCCAAAACATTACCATTAATCTATCAGAAACCACAGCCTATGATTTGACCATGATCAAACAGATTTACTTTATACACTTTCTGTTTACTTTTAAGAGGTTCATTCTTTAATCCTAATTAATTAGGATTAATTAATTAAGGATTAATTCTTTAATCCTTAATCCTAATCCTAATAATATACTTCACATATTGCGTCTTTATTATTTTGCGTCTTTATTATTTTCTCCTTGTCTTCTTCTTTCAGAAGCAACTTCAATACATTATCTTTAGTAGTTTAAGACCTTCTTTTGGTAGATCCAAAATAGTGTTACCATTAGACTGATCCCAGTTCTGTTTACTTTCATTCTGTAAACCTAGCAAACAGTGCCCCACAAGTTGAATCTTTATTATTTTCTCCTTATCTTCTTCTTTCAGGAACCATTTCAATAAGTTCTCTTTGTCTCTCAGTGATTTAAAAGATTCTTTTTGTAAATCCAGAACAACATCATTCTTAGGCTGATCCAAAGTAACTGTAAGTCCAAAATAAGATTCTTTAAGATCCAGTGATATATCCATCTCTCTTTCTTCTTCTGTATCTTTATTATCCATATTATTCTCCAAAATATCCAACTTGTGTTCAACTTGCCTCACATCGATAGCAGGCTCATTTAATTTAGCATCAG
This sequence comes from Python bivittatus, assembly GCF_059951505.1. Classification (NCBI taxonomy): domain Eukaryota; kingdom Metazoa; phylum Chordata; class Lepidosauria; order Squamata; family Pythonidae; genus Python; species Python bivittatus. The sequence goes on from NW_028277075.1 coordinate 59,836,005, forward strand.
GTTTCTTGTTCAAATTATCAAATTTATCCTCCAGTGACTGAATTATTTTTTCTGCAAAGTTTTGAAACATAATCTTGAAACATTCATCCCTGCAGTTTGCTCTCTTAATAGCCATGCTCAATAGCGCTCTCTAGTGGCACAAATACAAATTACATTCTATTCAAAGAGAGTCTCTTTATCTTGTTTAAAATTCCTCTCCAGTCAGGGCTGATTAAGTAAGAAAACAAAGCAGAGTTCACGCAGTTCCCATATCCACATTTCAATATCAAAAACCCAAGCTCGGATTTGCCAGGAAAAAAAAATAATAAAAAGAATTCCTTTTCTCTTGTTTCTTAAAAATTAATAAAAAGTCCAAGCCTTTGCCTTTTTTGCTGAATGTACAAAACTATTTATCCTAATTAAAAGAAAAAAAGGTATAAATCTTTCCATGAAGCACCTATAGTAGTCAAAATGAAAAAATACACTGTAACTGAAGAAAGCCTCTCTTTAACCCTATAGAATTAAAACAAAAAAAAAATAAGGTGGTTTTGGAAATGAGAAGGTCAGTGCACGTATCCGGGTTTCCCCCCCCCCCCAGCTTTTTTGCAGCTTGGAACTTGCTGGTAACCCCGCCTCCTGGCTCAACTCACCAGTTGATCCTGAAAGTCTCCATTTTGAGGTCTTCTGTCTGTGAAAGGCTGTCTGGAAGTTGTATGGGACAATTTCTAGGGTTCTCCTTGGCTCAAAGAATTCTTCCAGCTCCAGGAGCCTTCCTGAGCCTAAAAAAGTCTATGAAGATGACTCTCTCTGCTTGAAAAGGAGTGCCTAGCATGTGGCCATTACTCACCAGAAGTCATGTACTTACATTTTACAGGAGCTTTTTGCTCTGCAGTCCTTTACTATTTTAATTTATTACTTTTTACTATTTTAATAGTTACTACTTTAGATGCTGGCTGTGGTTATGCCATCCTAAGCATGCTGATTGCTGCTGAAAGTGTGGGCAAGAAATCTTATATATCTATCTATATCTTTTTCTAAATTATGAAGAAAACTAACTTTGTATTGTAACCACGCATAATTGGCATCACCTTAAAAGAGGAGTCTCTCCCAGTGCTAGAGATGTCATCTCAGTTTAAATAAGACTATTCATTTTAAAAGAGGTGCATTGTCTGATTTAATCTCCAGCCCCTTTTTTAAATGATATACATGGGCATTTAATTAGATTGGTTATATAGGAGATGGGGCTCATAAGGTCAGAAGCAAACAGACATTTTTCCATTCTTAGGATAGGGGCAGATGGAAACCTTCATCAGAGAGTGGCTTCAAGACGATTACATTCCATGTGCAAAAACGTGCAAGAACTTAAACCTTGATTTCACTGTAAATAGGGCTTGCATCCAATACGTAGTAGTTGCTGGAATTCTTTCATAAAGACTTTATCAGCTTTTTTACAATTTGCCACGGTAACAGAAGCCTCATAGATTATTTTTTTTAATTATTGCTGCACTACTTAAAAACCTTATCTCCAAATAGGTTGCGTGGAGAGGTAGCATGTAAATCACATTTTCTTTTCTTTTTTTTCACTGCAGTGTAAATGTTAAAAGTAAAATTGTCTGCCACAGGACAGGATTTCAGCCTGCAACTTCCAGATGAAGGAATAATTATGTTTTGCTAATATATCTTCCTTACTATTAAATCCTAATATCAGTGTTATGTGTGTTTATTTATTACATTCTGCTTCTAAAGTCTTAATATGGGTGATAAAATGACCACATGTTCTTTTAAACTTGTAATAATATTAAAAATCCTTGAGGTGGTCTCAAAATATTGCCATACCTTAAAATGATATCACAGTACTAGAAACAGTGAAAAAGGAGGAAACTTATATATTAACAAATAGTAATCTGTGTTAGTAATATTTAATGGTATAAGAATTTAATTCTCTGATCAAGGAAGACTGTTTTCTCTTTCTCAGAGCCAAGTCCAATTCATAGTATTCGCACTGAAAATATCAACCATACAACCCTGAACTTAAGTTGGAAAAATAACGAAATAAATGCATCTATGTTATTTTAATATTGTATTATTAATTATTTTATATTGTACTTTTAATTGATTTTAACTGCTTTGTAAACTGCCCAGAGTTGTTTTTTAATGAGATGGGCAGTGACAAATTTGATTTATGAATGAATGAATGAATGAATGAATGAATGAATGAATGAATGAATGAATAAATCTAATTATACTTACCGAATAGAAGTTAATGGACCTGATGGGTGTTGATAATAAAAGTTCTAATAAGTTCAGTGTGTCAATTAGTAATTTGTATCCTGGAACATTATACAGATTTAAAATATATCTACAAGTAGATGGTGGTAAGACTGAAGGAAATCCAAATGAAACAAGTGTTTATATCAGTAAGTACGCTTAGTTAAGTGAAGTGATTGTACTAGTAAGTGCTTCTGGTTATTAAATGAGCTTCAATAATTATTATGTAAGTCTCCTTTATTACCATCTAAAACTAAATGCAAACTCTTTTTATAGAGGTAAGTACATAATTAATTATATGATTAATTTCAGGCATGCTTGGATTCTTTGTTAACATTTCATGCACTACATTAATATATTTTTATTTACTGCTAAAAATAATTTTTCTCTTTTTCAACAGAACCCAGCCCAGTTTCTAGCATCCACATTGACAATCCTTTACGTGTTTGGTTGAATGAGTTTAGAATGTTCTGTATGATTGGGAATTCTGTGGCACTAGGGTTTAAGAAATTAAGCCAGGTTCAGACTGACACAAAAGAATGTTCTTTCTGATCTTTCTGCTCAGTGGAAGGAAACTGAAGTAAAAATGAAATAAAATTGAGGCAAATATAACTGGGGGGGTGGCATGGATTAAATGAGCACATTATTATTCCATGCCTCTTCCATAGTTTATTTTACATACATTCTTTGAGAACTTAAATAGGGTTTTATATCTGACAGTAACAATTGGCAATTTGGCACAAATTTGATTCCTAGTCCAAGATTTTTTTAAAAGGAAGATTTAATTGTTTTTTTTAAACAGCCCTGTCCAGCTCTTGAATCATCTCCCAAAGCATCAAAACTAACGACGAATATAACATTGTAACACAGCTCCTAATTTGCCAAATAAAATCAAGAAGTACAGACATACTGTATGTTATGTGAAATAAAAAGTTCCATTTTACATGATGATTTCTACATCTACAGAAAAATGCTAAATATTTAACCTGTTCTTCATTTAACATCCTGATTATAAATTGCTTCACTAAGCTAAAGGCCTTTTTCTGTTACACAGAGCCCAGTCCAGTTTTTGATATTAAAGCTGAAAACATCACTACTAAAACCTTGGATTTAAAATGGGAAAATAATGATACAAATGCACTGAATAACACTTATCGAATACACATTGATGGACCTGGTCATTTGCGCAATATAACTTCTAGTACCACATATGTGCAAATTATTCAGTTGGACCCTGGAACATTATACAGGTTTGAAATATATGCACAAGTTGGTGATAATAAAACTGAAGGAGAACCAAAAGGAATAGAAGTTTATACAAGTAAGTATATTAAATTAAGAGATGTCATGTATATTGCCTTATTACATAAAGAGATTATGTAAAATAAGCAATGAGGTGAGATTATATTATATCTACCTGCATGTGAACTACAAGGGTAAAGCCTATACATGCATGACACAGAGTTAAACAAGAGGATATACCCTGTATAACATGCTGGAACATTCTTGTGCACCTTTTGCTGCATCTAAGTGATATAATTTGGATGTTACCATAGGGGAATAAATAGGAACTTGACATGATTTGCATTCTATCATTTATCTTGTGAAATATTTCCAGGTTTGATTTATTTGTATTGATTTATTAATTTTACAGATAGTCCTCGCTTAACGACCATAATAGAGACCAGAAAATTGCTTGTTAAGCAGAGTGGTATTTAAGGGAATTGGACCCGACTTTACAATCTTTTGCAGCAGTCATTAAGCGAATCACCAGGGTCATTAAACAAATCACATGGGCATTAAACGAATCACGCTGTTCCCTATTGATTTGGCTCGCTGGAAGCCATCAGGGAAGGTCGCAAATGACGCTTACATGACCCTGGGATGCTGCAACCATTGTAAGTGTGAACTGGTTGCCAAGCACCTGGATTGCAATCACATGACAGCAGGGAAGCTGGAACAGTCATAACTTTGGGCACTGGTCATATGTCACCTTTTAGCATCATTGTAACTTTGAACGGTCACTAAACGAATGGTTTTCAAGCAAGGACTACCTGTACACTGTAATTTGGCTACCCACTAACGAAGATTTTTGGACCAACTAATTATATAAGAGAATAAATAAGTTGTTGAAACATAAAGTAAAAAGACAAAGGAGAATAAATTCTTCTTTAAATCTGCATTATTCTAAAGGCTTAAGAGGATCTGCAAATCTCTAGGAAAAAATGTTTGAGTGCAAGGATAAAAGGCCTGGGGAAATAAAAATTCTTCCCTTTGCCCAAAAGATGAGAACAAATATGTTTCTCTACACTTGGCACTCCACAACTGGAGATTCACTCTAAAAATAAATCTGCTTTGTTGGTCTTCTCGTGGTGATATCACTTGCAAGAAGGCTTCTAAAAAGGTCATAATCATAATAGGGTTACAGATTGAGGCACTATCTGGTGGATTTTTCAGTGCACATTATGGTTTCAATAGGTGCATGAATATTGAATAAATACCTGCAGGAACTTTATTCGAACCTCGTAGTTCTGTCTTTTAAGGTGAAAAGTTTGTAGCAGTGTCTTTGAAGTTATAGAACTTTTATATGTACTTTCCTTAATACATGGATCTGTTAACCTAAATTACTAAAGAGTCATTTGTCCGAACTTTTAATACAAATTATCCTGCTTTCTCCATCGCCAACTTTTCAAACATGAATTGTACATAATTTAAACTAAAAATCTAATTTCTTCCATGTACAGCTTTCAGTAATACATTTTTAAGATAGGAAAAAAAAGTGCTTTGGATTTTGCTAACGGGTTGATTAGAGAGAAGTGCATGATAGTAGACTTACTTTGATGCTAATATTTGTGCTGCTGTGAAGGCTGATTGGAAGTAGAACGTCTACATTTCACTCCTACACCATTTTTCCTCCTCACATTCCTACCGAGCACTGACTAACTTCTCCCAAGCCCTTAACTAGTTTCCGTGGAAAAGTGAGTAAAGAACCTGCACGTATTTATTCAACATTCATGCACCTATTAAAACCACGAAGAATACGATACAGCCTGCGTGCATCTACTATACATTATACTTTTGCATTTGCTAAATCTAAATACCTTTTCTCTTAAACAGAGCCCAGTCCAGTTTTTGATATTAAAGCTGAAAACATCACTACTAAAACCCTGGATTTAAAATGGGAAAACAATGATACAAATGCAGTGAATTACATTTACCGAATACACATTGGTGGACCTGGTCCTTTGCGCAATATAACTTCCAATACCACATATGTGCGAGTCATTCATTTGGACCCTGGAACATTATACAGGTTTGAAATATATGCACAAGTTGGTGATAATAAAACTGAAGGAGATCCAAAAGGAACAGAAGTTTATACAAGTAAGTATATTAAATTAAGAGATGTGATGTATATTACCTTAATACATAAAGAGATTATATAAAATAAACAATGAGGTGAGATTATATTATATCTACCTGCATGTGAACTACAAGGGTAAAGCCTATACATGCATGACACAGAGTTAAACAAGAGGATATACCCTGTATAACATGCTGAAACATTCTTGTGCACCTTTTGCTGCATCTAAGTGATATAATTTGCATGTTACCATAGGGGAATAAATAGGACCTTGACATGATTTGCATTCTATTATTTACCTTGTGAAATATTTCCAGGTTTGATTTATTTGTATTGATTTATTAATTTTACAGATAGTCCTCGCTTAACAACCACAATAGGGATCAGAAAATTGCTTGTTAAGCAGAGTGGTTTTTAAGGGAATTGGACCCGACTTTACAATCTTTTGCAGCAATCATTAAGCGAATCACCATGGTCATTAAACAAATCAGACGGGTGTTAAAGCGAATCATGCGATTACCTATTGATTTGGCTTCCTGGAAGCCATCAGGGAAATTCACAAATGACGCTTACATGACCCTGGGATGCTGCAACCATTGTAAGTGTGAACTGGTTGCCAAGCACCTGGATCGCAATCACATGACAGCGGGGATGCTGGGACGGTTGTAACTTTGGGCACTGGTTGTAAGTCACCTTTTAGCACCATTGTAATTTTGAACGGTCACTAAACAAATGGTTTTAAGCGAAGGCTACCTGTACACTGTAATTTGGCTACCCGCTAACGAAGATTTTTGGACCAACTAATTATATAAGAGAATAAATAAGTTGTTGAAACTTAAAGTAAAAGGACAAAGGAGAATAAGTTCTTCTTTAAATCTGCATTATTCTAAAGGCTTAAGAAGATCTGCAAATCTCTAGGAAAAAATGTTTGAATGCAAGGATAAAAGGCCTGGGGAAATAAAAAAAAATTCTTCCCTTTGCCCAGAAGATGAGAACAAATATCTTTCTCTACAGTTGGCACTCCACAACTGGAGATTCACTTTGAAAAATAAATCTGCTTTGTTGGTCTTCTCGTGGTGATATCACTTGCAAGAAGGCTTCTAAAAAGGTCATAATCATAATAGGGTTACAGACTGAGACACTGAGAATGTAGAGTTTAATAAATATCTGGTGGATTTTTCAGTGCACGTTAATTCAACTTTATTCCAACCTGGTAATTGTTTTGTCTTTTAAGGTGAAAAGTTTGTAACAGTGTCTTTGAAGTTATAGAACTTTTATATGGATTTTCCCTAATACATGGATCTGTTAATCTAATTACTAAAGAGTCATTTGTCCAAACGTTTAATACAAATTATCCTGCTTTCTGTATTGCCAGCTTTTCAAACATAAATTGTACATAATTTAAACTAAAAATCTAATTTCTTCCATGTACAGCTTTCAGTAATACATTTTTAAGATAGGAAAAGAAAGTGCTTTGGATTTTGCTAAAGGGTTGATTAGAGAGAAGTGCATGATAGTATAGTTACAGTGATACCTCTACTTACGAACCCCCTACTTACGAATTTTTCAAGATACGACCAGCTCCGGCCCCAAAAATTTACCTCGACTTGCGAACTCGCCTTGACTTACGAACCGGATCCGTGGCCATTTTCCGCCCGTTCCATGTGATCCATGGCCATTTTTCTGCCCGTGCCACGTGGTCCGCGGCCATTTTCCGCCCGCTCCACGTGGTCCGTGGCCATTTTTCCGCCCATGCCACATGCTCCGTGGCCATTTTCCGCCCGTGCCACGTGGTCCGCGGCCATTTTTTCACCCGTTCCACGTAGTCCGCGGCCATTTTTCCGCCCTGCCGCATGGTCCAGGGCCATTTTCCGCCCCTGACACGTGGTCCGCGGCCATTTTTCCACCCTGCCGCGTGGTCTGCGGCCATTTTTCCGCCCCTGACGTGTGGTCCGCGGACGCCGGAACGGATTAATGGTAATTAAATTGAACCTTATAGGAAAATTTGCCTCGTGTTGCGACCAATTCGAGTTGCAACCAGAGTCACGGAACGGATTAAATTCGTAACTCGAGGTTCCACTGTACTTTGATGCTGATATTTGTGCTGCTGTGAAGGCTGTTTAGACGTGAAACGTCTACATTTCACTTCTACACCATGTTTCCTCCTCACATTCCTACCGAGCATTGACTAAGTTCTCCCAAGCCCTTAACTAGTTTCCGTGGAAAAGTGAGTAAAGCTCATGCAGGTATTTATTCAACATTCATGCACCTATTAAAACCACAAAGAATACCATACAGCCTGCGTGCATCTACTATACTTTTGCATTTGCTAAATCTAAATACCTTTTCTCTTAAACAGAGCCCAGTCCAGTTTATGATATTAAAGCTGAAAGCATCACTACTAAAACCCTGGAATTAAGGTGGGAAAATAATGATACAAATGCAGTGAATTACACTTATCGAATACACATTGATGGACCTAGTCATTGGCACAATATAACTTCTAATACCACATATGTGCGAGTCATTCAGTTGGACCCTGGAACATTATACAGGTTTGAAATATATGCACAAGTTGGTGATAATAAAACTGAAGGAGATCCAAATGGGACAGATGTTTATACAAGTAAGTACACTAAATTAAGAGATGTGATGTATATTACCTTATTACATAATTTGATTATGTAATATATGCAATGATATCTACCTGCATGTGGACCACAGGGGTGAAGTCTATACATTTATGATACAGAGTTAAACAGGATACCCTGTATAACATGCTGGAAAATACTTGTGTGCATTTTGCTGCATCTGAGTGATATAATTTGCATGTTACCATAGGGGAATAAATAGGAACTTGACATGATTTGCATTCTATCATTTTTCTTGTGAAATATTTTCAGATTTGATTTATTTGTATTCATTTATTAATTTTACACTGCAATTTGGATACCCGATAAGAAAGATTTTTGAACCAACTAATGATATAAAAGAATAAATAAATTGTTGAAACCTAAAATGAAAGAACAAAGAATAAGATAAATACTCCAGTTCTCCGTTTAAATTTGCATTATTCTAAAGGCTTAAGAAGGTCTGCAGACCTCTAGGAAAAAATTTGATTAAAAGCGTGAAGATAAAGGGCCTGGAGAAATAAAAAGTTCTTCCCTTTGCTCAGAAGATTAGAACAAATATGTTTCTCTCCAGTTGGCACTCCACAACTGGAGTTTCACTCTAAAAAACAAATCTGCTTTGTTGGTCGTCTCATGGTGACATCACTTGAAGGAAGGCTTCTAAAAAGGTCATAATCATAATAGACCTTTTTGAGCCAGTGGGAATGTAGAGATTAGCAAATATCTGGTTGATTTTCAGTGCACATTAATTCTACTTTATTCCAATCTGGTAATTGTTTAGTATTTTAAGGTGAAAGGTTTATAACAGTATCTTTCAAATTACAGTGGTACCTCTACTTACAAACTTAATCCGTGACTCTGATCGCAAGTTGAGTTGGTCGCAAGTCGAAGTAAATTTTCCCATAAGGTTCAATGTAATTACCGTTAATCCGTTCCGGCGTCCGCAGACCACGTGTCAGGGGCAGAAAAACGGCCACGGACCACCTGGAACGGGCGGGAAAATGGTCGCGGACCATGTGGAACGGGGGGAAAATGGCCGCGGACCACATGGAACGGGCGGAAAAATGGCCGCGGACCACGTGGCACGGGGGGGAAATGACCGATGACCACGTGGCACAGGCGGAAAAATGGCTCGTAAGTTGAGGCAAGTTCGTAAGTAGAGGTAAAGTTTTGGGGCCGGAGCTGATCATATCTGGAAAATTTCGTAAGTAGAGGCGTTTGTAAGTAGAGGTACCACTGTATAGTATAAAACATCTATATGCACGTTCCCTAATACGTGAATCTCTTAACCTAAATTACTAAAGAGACAATTGTCCAAATATTTAATACAAATTATCCTGCTTTCTCCATTGCCAACTTTTCAAGCATAAATTGTACATAATTTAAAATAAAAATCTAATTTCTTCCATGTACAGCTTTCAGTAATACATTTTTAAGATAGGAAAAAAAAGTCCTTTGGATTTTGCTAACGGGTTGATTAGAGAGAAGTGCATGATAGTAGACTTACTTTGATGCTAATATTTGTGCTGCTGTAAAGGCTAGTTGGACGTGGAACGTCTACGTTTCACTTCTACACCATTTTTCCTCCTCACATTCCTACCGAGCATTGATTAAGTTCTCCCAAGCCCTTAACTAGTTTCTGTGGAAAAGTGGGTAAAGAACCTGCAGGTATTTATTCAACATTCATGTACCTATTAAAACCATGAAGAATACGATACAGCCTGCATGCATCTACTATACATTATACTTTTGCATTTGCTAAATCTAAATACCTTTTCTCTTAAACAGAGCCCAGTCCAGTTTTTGATATTAAAGCTGAAAACATCACTACTAAAACCCTGGATTTAAAATGGGAAAACAATGATACAAATGCAGTGAATTACACTTACCGAATACACATTGGTGGACCTGGTCCTTTGCGCAATATAACTTCCAATACCACATATGTGCGAGTCATTCAGTTGGACCCTGGAACATTATACAGGTTTGAAATATATGCACAAGTTGGTGATAATAAAACTGAAGGAGATCCAAAAGGAACAGAAGTTTATACAAGTAAGTATATTAAATTAAGAGATGTGATGTATATTACCTTATTACATAAAGAGATTATATAAAATAAGCAATGAGGTGAGATTATATTATATCTACCTGCATGTGAACTACAAGGGTAAAGCCTATACATGCATGACACAGAGTTAAACAAGAGGATATACCCTGTATAACATGCTGGAACATTCTTGTGCACCTTTTGCTGCATCTAAGTGATATAATTTGCATGTTACCATAGGGGAATAAATAGGACCTTGACATGATTTGCATTCTATTATTTACCTTGTGAAATATTTCCAGGTTTGATTTATTTGTATTGATTTATTAATTTTACAGATAGTCCTCGCTTAATGACCACAATAGGGACCAGAAAATTGCTTGTTAAGTAGAGTGGTATTTAAGGGAATTGGACCCGACTTCACAAACTGTTTTGCAGCAGTCATTAAGCGAATCACCAGGGTCATTAAATAAATCACATGGGTGTTAAATGAATCATGCGGTTCCCTATTGATTTGGCTTGCTGGAAGCCATCAGGGAAATTCACAAATGACGCTTACATGACCCTGGGATGCTGCAACCATTGTAAGTGTGAGCTGGTTGCCAAGCACCTGGATCGCAATCACATGACAGCGGGGATGCTGGGACGGTCATAACTTTGGGCACTGGTTGTAAGTCACCTTTTAGCACCATTGTAATTTTGAACGGTCACTAAACAAATGGTTTTAAGCGAAGGCTACCTGTACACTGTAATTTGGCTACCCGCTAACGAAGATTTTTGGACCAACTAATTATATAAGAGAATAAATAAGTTGTTGAAACTTAAAGTAAAAGGACAAAGGAGAATAAGTTCTTCTTTAAATCTGCATTATTCTAAAGGCTTAAGAAGATCTGCAAATCTCTAGGAAAAAATGTTTGAATGCAAGGATAAAAGGCCTGGGGAAATAAAAAAAAATTCTTCCCTTTGCCCAGAAGATGAGAACAAATATCTTTCTCTACAGTTGGCACTCCACAACTGGAGATTCACTTTGAAAAATAAATCTGCTTTGTTGGTCTTCTCGTGGTGATATCACTTGCAAGAAGGCTTCTAAAAAGGTCATAATCATAATAGGGTTACAGACTGAGGCACTGAGAATGTAGAGTTTAATAAATATCTGGTGGATTTTTCAGTGCACGTTAATTCAACTTTATTCCAACCTGGTAATTGTTTTGTCTTTTAAGGTGAAAAGTTTGTAACAGTGTCTTTGAAGTTATAGAACTTTTATATGGATTTTCCCTAATACATGGATCTGTTAATCTAATTACTAAAGAGTCATTTGTCCAAACGTTTAATACAAATTATCCTGCTTTCTGTATTGCCAGCTTTTCAAACATAAATTGTACATAATTTAAACTAAAAATCTAATTTCTTCCATGTACAGCTTTCAGTAATACATTTTTAAGATAGGAAAAGAAAGTGCTTTGGATTTTGCTAAAGGGTTGATTAGAGAGAAGTGCATGATAGTAGACTTACTTTGATGCTAATATTTGTGCTGCTGTGAAGGCTGATTGGAAGTAGAATGTCTACATTTCACTCCTACACCGTTTTTCCTCCTCACATTCCTACCGAGCACTGACTAACTTCTCCCAAGCCCTTAACTAGTTTCCGTGGAAAAGTGAGTAAAGAACCTGCACGTATTTATTCAACATTCATGCACCTATTAAAACCACGAAGAATACGATACAGCCTGCGTGCATCTACTATACATTATACTTTTGCATTTGCTAAATCTAAATACCTTTTCTCTTAAACAGAGCCCAGTCCAGTTTTTGATATTAAAGCTGAAAGCATCACTACTAAAACCCTGGATTTAAAATGGGAAAATAATGATACAAATGCAGTGAATTACACTTACCGAATACACATTGATGGACCTGGTCATTTGCGCAATATAACTTCTAGTACCACATATGTGCGAGTCATTCAGTTGGACCCTGGAACATTATACAGGTTTGAAATATATGCACAAGTTGGTGATAATAAAACTGAAGGAGATCCAAAAGGAACAGAAGTTTATACAAGTAAGTACACTAAATTAAGATACGTGATTTTTTTCTGGTTATTTTATAAATGCACAGCATGGAGTTAAACAGAACATAAAGTCTAACATGCTGAAAGACTAATGTTTTAGTGCAATATTAACATATGATTAATAATACTATGTGACATGTTAATATAACTTATTGGAATTTGCCATTATTGCAGATTATTTTATTTTTCTCTCATAAGTCTCATCATGTGTACTGTATTTTTATGTAATCAAAGCATAAATTTACCCATTACCCTAAACTCTCAGAAAACAGTTATATCAGTAAATAAAATAAATTAAGAGATGTATTAATTTAATGACAAAAAAGTATTCTTTACATTCCCAGTATGCTTTCATGCAAAACAAGATTGAATGAGATTGACTTTGACATTTGTAGTAAAAAAAATTGAATAGTTAAAGCCTATAAATAAATAAATAAATAAGCAAGCAAGCAAGCAAGCACACACGCACCAAGGTTGAAATCTATTTTTCTTTTGTGCTTTCCATATTGGACTCAGTCATGTTTCTGGCTTCCATTTTGATTTTTTCAGTACAAGTACAGTAAATTTAGCTTAGCCTGATGGTGATAATACTTCTCCAGGGGTATGCTTATAAACAAAATGATACAAATGTTTGTACCATCATAATTCAAGAAAATGGTTATTGGAACCCTTAAGCCAGACACCTTCTATGTATTAGTGCATTTGATTGTCACAACATGAGCCATTTTACAAAGCCTTTATATTTATAGATATTGAAACATTTACTGTATTGTGAATAATGAACCAGTAATTAGTGTGGTAATCATGTTGATAATAGCCTGAAGGAGAAATAATTTGGGAGGCCTCTGCTTTTCGGTGGGAAGTAACTTTGACAAATAAAAATCTAATAATCTCTTATGTGCTTCCCAAAGTCCATGAGCATGAAACTGTGGAAGTGCTTTCTGAAAATGAAAGGGGCAGGAATTGAAACCCACGTTTCCCAGAAGACAATCAAAATAAATCTGTTGCTAATAACACATCTGTTTTAAACAAGCCTGCGTTCATGTTGATACAATTAGATTTGAAACTCTTCACCTCATACTAATAATGCAAAACATATTTTAAACAAAAATGTTAGTCGTTTTAGCTATTCAGAGTTCACTGGGTGGATTTTGAGAGTTGGAAACTTGTGGGGAAGAGAGCGATAGTTTAGCCCATCTCTGATGCTCAGTAAAGTTCCACTGAACCTTTAACTTTACTGATGACGGTGCCTTTACTAAAGCTTTAGTTGACTAATTTTTATAGGTTGAACAAATTTGCAGGTAAATTTTTACTCATCAGCATTATAGCATCATGTACAGTACATGTGGGCTCCAAAGCTGCATTTTCCATAAGACCGAACCTATACTTCAAGTAGTCATAAATATGGAAATATCTTACTGAATCAATGTTTTTCTCTATTCTATGATTTTGTTGTAAATCTCAGCAAGAGGCAGTAGCTCTCTAACCCTGTTTGAGGCTTGTAGCTAAGCAGAATCAGATCTGTTTAGTACTTGGATGGTAGACCACCAGGGGATTCCAAGGCTGTAGATTAGACTGGAACATTTGAAAGAAACGTCCATCTGCTTCGGTATTGTTGCTTAAAAACTGCACAGATTCATCCAATGAAATCAGCGGAATTTGAGCTCAACTCCAGTTTTGTTTTTTTGTTTTTGTTTTTGTCATAAGCTCCTCCCATTTCTTGAAATGATGAATCTCAACAGTGCTCAGAATTCCCTGTCTGAGTTCTGGAACACCTTGGCTTGCTTAGTGAGGCTATTCTTTTGAAGTGTTTCCCTTGTTTCCTTGTTCTGTAGTGAAAAGCAACGATAGAGAAAAATGTGTTCATACGGGTATCCCAAATGTATCAATTAATGCCAGATGTTTTATTTTGCTTTCTTACGCTGGTGTGTATCTACAGAAAGACTGAATCTCAACCATCCTTTTCTAAGAAACATCTGTGCATGATTAGTGGCAGCTGGGGATCCAGCTGCCTCCCTACAATGACCTCTAAGGCTCTCAGAAAAAAGCTGTCTCCATTGAATTCTTTGGATTGCATTGGGGGGAGGGGATTATCTTGGTTTTTGTTTTCATTCTGTAATACAGGAGTTTTCAGGTTTCGTCACACAATGACTTGGATCCCCATCCCCATCCATTTTTAAGACTTTCCCAGATTCTTACAAGATGTCAGATCTTGCAGTTTTTCAGTAATCTGATCTTCCCTCAAGAATTCCAAAGTCTCATGATTTTTTTCAGGTATTATTTTCAGTGTTATTACCTGAGATCTCACATAATCATATGTGAGAAGTGTGACATTTTGAAAGGCTCTTCACCTACATTTTAAATTACTTTTTAAAATTTAATTAAAAGGTGGGTCTGATTGCCAACCTGGTGGAGGGGTGAGCTAGGCACCTTGTTCCAGACTATTTTAGTAATCCATTCCTTTTACCTGGCAGATGAAGTGGACTTGCTGTAAGTACAGGATGAAAATTACTACTATGTTTGAATTGCTTATGATATATGGTTTTAATGATAAATAAATGATTTGGTAATAAAGATGATCAGACAGTTGAAGACATCAAGATTCTGTGCGCGTGTATGTATACGTGTATATTCAAAGACCTTTTTTTCTTTACAGAGCCTAGCTCAGTCTACAACATCAGAGTTATAGATGTCAGTACAACTATGGTCAAGATATCATGGAAAAGTCCTGATGCGGCTGCTTCTACGTACTCTTATAGGATACTCATCAATGGAGAATCTGAAAAAATATCTCCAACTCCCAGCACTGACATTTCAGGGCTAAATCCTGGTACTAACTATAACTTCAGCATACGTTCCATAGCAGCAGATCACAAGACTGAAGGAACACCCGAGAGCATAAATAATTGTACAAGTAAGCCTCTAGAGACATTTATACTAAAGATGTGGGAATTGCTCTGTGCACAGAATGAGCATTTTCATATGATTTTTACATGGAGTGAAATCTCTCTGCTGCATATGCTTTGCTCTATCTAGAAAGTGGATCAAAGATTTTTATTTATTTTATTTTATTCAGTGTAACAAAAGTCACACTGGGTGGCGAACAGAGTTAAGAATTCCAGTGTATTAATAATAATAAAAAATAACAATACTCAAAGAAGTTAAAAAGGATGGCAGCTGAGAATAACCATCAGCAGTCATAACAATAACTTACAGGCTCACCTAATCTCCCAGTCCCTTCCGAAAGACCAGCAGATCAGGGCCAATCTAATTTCAGGGGGAATTGTGTCCAAAGGGCAGCTACAATAGAAGAAAAGGATGGTCTGCTTTGAACATAATCCAAAAAGCATGTATTCTGGACTGGACAAACAAGTAGTATTCAGATATGCTGTTCTGTTTCAGTTGGATGCTACCTTGTTTCTAGCAGTTGGATGTTAAGCCATGCCACTTTTTAAATTCCCCCATCTGGGCTAGTACAGCAACTAAATATTAGGACAGATATTTTAAAAGAGATTTAACAGTGCCACTGAGTCCCACAAGCAGAGCTAGATAATCATCTGTCAGGAATGCCATAGATGGAAGTTTCCTACATTTCTATCTGTAAAATGTTATGTGATTCCTTAGAAACTGATAAGGGTTTTTCTGTAGAGATGCACTCTTGTAAGAAGTCCTCTTTTGTTTGCAGAACAGCTTTTCCTGGGTGTTGCATGTAAAAGCAGATGTCATGTTTTATCATCTCTTGCACCACTAGGAATCTCTATCATTTCCTCTATACTGGGAGGGTCCCTGACTCTAATAACTGGCTGGCTAATACATCAAAGTTGCATATTTATACAACAAACAACTTGGTTACCAAATTAATCCATTTTTCTGGGGTGATATTATATACTGCATCAGAAACTAACAAAATGTTGTCCTATACCATGCTAAGCTACCAAAATAAAATCTAAACAAGGTTAAAACTAACAAAACGTACGTTGTGTCTTTAACTATGATCTGGTTAAATGTATTGAGTGAAGCCAGCCAATATCTACTCAAGACTGCCTTGAAATCAGAAAGCTCAGGACAAATAGAAATGTAAAGATGATGAGATTATAATAGAATGGTAGAGTTTGTTTCTGTCAATCAATCTTTATATTGCATAAATGTAATTCTGAATCTTTTCAAAGTTATAGGCAATATTTCAGCTGAGTAGTGTTTTTAGACTACAACAAATACTCAAATGTTTCTAAATTTGTGACTTTGAGAATGTTATTAGTAATGGAATTCTGTTCGGGTCTCCTCAGAAATAAGTGCAAGTGTATCCAAGAGAGCTTACTCCATAGATATTGTAAATATAATCGCCTAAATTCATTCATTGATTAGATGAAATTTATTTGGGTTTAGTATCTTTCTCCTTGTGCAATAATAACCCATTGTTATGTTGATACGGTTTTTCTCTTAATATCCCATTTGCATTCCTGGAATGAATAACTCTTCAGCATCTTTTTTAAAAAATAGAGATATCTAATAGGAAGAAACTGTGTTTTACTTAGCTCCTTGCTACTACATTTTTCATTCTAATTTATCTGCTTATTGAATAGCAAATGTGACCAGCATAGGTATTCTGTTTTATTGCAGATGCAGCATCAGTGGATAAATTGGACTGCAATCCAGTAGTGAAACAGCCAGAATTATTTCTAAACTGGAGTGGTCCAACAGGAGGTTATGAAGGCTTCAATATTGAAGTCCTAGATCATTGGAACAAGACCTTGGAGAAAAAATATCAAACCACAGTGACAGATCTGGCTTACTTTACCAATTATACCATTAGAATTTTCACCCTTTCATGTGGGAAAAGGAGCATTCCTCAGGAACAAACATGCCTCACAAGTATTACTAGTAAGCATAAAGCTACCTTGTATGAACTTGTTGAATGAATAAAAATGATAACAGCTATTGGATGCTTGTATATACAGTGGGACAAAAAAGTATTTAGTCAGCCACCAATTGTGCAAGTTCTCCCACTTAAAAAGATGAGAGAGGCCTGTAATTTTCATCATAGGTATACCTCAACTATGAGAGACAAAATGGGGGGAAAAATCCAGAAAATCACATTGTCTGATTTTAAAAGAATTTATTTGCAAATCATGGTGGAAAATAAGTATTTGGTCAATATCAAAAGTTCATCTCAATACTTTGTTATATATCCTTTGTTGGCAATGACAGAGGTCAAACGTTTTCTGTAAGTCTTCACAAGGTTTTCACACACTGTTGCTGGTATTTTGGCCCATTCCTCCATGCAGATCTCCTCTAGAGCAGTGATGTTTTGGGGCTGTCACTGGGCAACACAGACTTTCAACTCCCTCCAAAGGTTTTCCATGGGGTTGAGATCTGGAGACTGGCTAGGCCACTCCAGGGCCTTGAAATGCTTCTTACGAAGCCACTCCTTCGTTGCCCGGGCGGTGTGTTTAGGATCATTGTCATGCTGAAAGACCCAGCCACGTTTCATCTTCAATGCCCTTGCTGATGGAAGGAGGTGTTCACTCAAAATCTCACGATACATGGCCCCATTCATTCTTTCCTTTACACGGATCAGTCGTCCTGGTCCCTTTGCAGAAAAACAGCCCCAAAGCATGATGTTTCCACCCCCATGCTTCACAGTAGGTATGGTGTTCTTTGGATGCAACTCAGCATTCTCTCTCCTCCAAACACAATGAGTTGAGTTTAGACCAAAACGTTCTACTTTGGTTTCATCTGACCATATGACATTCTCCCAATCCTCTTCTGGATCATCCAAATGCTCTCTAGCAAACTTCAGACAGGCCTGGACATGTACTGCCTTAAGCAGGGGGACACATCTGGCACTGCAGGATTTGAATCCCTGTCGGCATAGTGTGTTACTGATGGTAGCCTTTGTTACTTTGGTCCCAGCTCTCTGCAGGTCATTCACTAGGTCCCCCCATGTGGTTCTGGGATTCTTGCTCACCATTCTTGTGATCATTTTGACCCCACAGGGTGAGATCTTGCATGGAGCCCCAGATCAAGGGAGATTATCAGTGGTCTTGTATGTCTTCCATTTTCTAATTATTGCCTCCACAGTTGATTTCTTCACACCAAGCTGCTTGCCTATTGCAGATTCAGTCTTCCCAGCCTGGTACAGCTCTACAGTTTTGTTTCTGGTGTCCTTCAACAGCTCTTTGGTCTTGGCCATAGCAGAGTTTGGAGTGTGACTGTTTGAGGTTGTAGACAGGTGTCTTTTATACTGGTAATAAGGTCAAACAGGTGCCATTACTACAGGTAACGAGTGGAGGACAGAGGAGCCTCTTAAAGAAGTAGTTACAGGTCTGTGAGAGCCAGACATCTTGCTTGTTTGTAGGTGACCAAATACTTATTTTCCACCATGATTTGCAAATAAATTCTTTTAAAATCAGACAATGTGATTTTCTGGGTTTTTTTTCCCATTTTGTCTCTCATAGTTGAGGTATACCTATGATGAAAATTACAGGCCTCTCTCATATTTTTAAGTGGGAGAACTTGCACAATTGGTGGCTGACTAAATACTTTTTTGCCCCACTGTATATTGTGATTTTTACATGAGAAATGTACTTACATGAAATTTCGGTGGGTCAGTGCTTTCTTTCTCTTCCTTACACCCCTCAAAATCTGCTTTATAAATTTGTGGAGCAGATTTGTGGGAGAACACATCTGAAGGAAATGGTACTTCTGTTCCTTTTTATATACTGGTTGTTTCAACTTTTTAGTAAGCAAAGGGGGACAGTTTTGTTTCTTATGGTTTACAGCTCTTATTAGTATGTCGGTATGTATGTGGTCACTAAGAGTTGATACCAACTTGATGGTACATAATCCATCTGATGTGGCAATACATTTGTCTCCAGTTCCAGGGATGAATCTCTAAATTGGTATATATGTATTACAAAATTACTAGTTCAAATGAGGAGATGCCAGTCCAAACTGGAACATCTTTTACTTGGAGGTAGTTGTGAGCAACTATCAAGACAGCTTCACCGCATCCCTTTCTGCAGTTCAGCTTGGAACATGAAGTCATAAAGTTTGCATGATTGTGAATGACTGTCTGGACGGTTGTTTGGCACAGTGTTTTTTCTCATTCCTTCCATATACTGATAAGTTCATGGTTACTTTTTCTTTTCCAGATCCCCCACCTTTGCACGAGTCCCCTGCTGTCATGGCAACCAGCCACAATTCTTTAAATGTTCGGTTCAGTAGTTTTAGTTCAAGTCATGGACCTATAAAAGCATATGCAGTAATAATTACCACAGCAGAAGGTAAATATATTACATCCCTAGTACAACTATTTTTTTCATTTATCTAAAAATACTTTGTCTTTATGTCATGAAGGTTTTTATACGAGGATTCTGTTATTAAAAAGGGGGGAAAAAGTAAGAAGTGAAAGCTAAATTCTAAGCCAGCACTTGGATCCAGTATATGCTGTATGCAAAGGTCATTTCCTCTTGTTTTTAAAAACTGTTGGGAGAATAGCCCTTACGCTGTTTATTGCACGCCTGCAAATTATATCTAGGTGATCCTGGTTGATTTTGAAAAGTTATGCAGGTTTGGACTTTATTTGATAGGAAACCAGGAATTACCGTAGCTGTGAGCTAAACTGGGAAGTCAAAAAGCAGAAAAAAGCAGTGGAAAACAACTTCTATATTGTTGCTAAGAAAACAACCTTGATAAGTCAGTGAGGCCACCAAGAGTTTTACAAACATCTTAATGCTGTATCAGTAAAACATAACATGGAAATTACTCATAGAACATAACATGGAAATATAACACGGAAATTACTCTGAATCATTAACAGCATGCACATTCAACTATGCTTAATTTTTGTCCTGAGATGGACAGCTTATCAGCTTATCTGATCCCTAGAGTATTGTATCTATATTTAGGTAGGGTGACTGTAATGAAATGCGGTGCAGTGTATTAATTCTAGGTGATAATTGGCAAGACAGTAATTTTCTGGTGAATGTTACGCAGTAATGTTCCACCTGTCAAACATTATGAGGGGACAGAAATTTATTTGTTTATACATACCTACAGTACAATTTTATATGGCCACCCATCTCACAGGAGTCACTGCTGTGAGTGTTGTCCAACACAGCCCTATATACCATCATTTCTTAATTTATTGAGGTTGGGCATTTACTTTAATGTTAGAGAAAGGCCTTAGTTTCAAGAGGGTTGATGGTGGCTTGCTATGAAGTTGATTCCCAGTATTGTGTCCCCTTTTGTACAAAACCTCAGAACATTTCCATATGGATCCATTTATTCAATTAGTTATGGAGTTAAATGTTCCCTTTGCTCCTTTGTTCTGGTTTGTAAGGACTTCAGCACCTGAGCTTGCTTCTGTATGTCGTGAACATCATGAATGTAGAGCAGAACAACAAGGATATGTTTAAAATAAAACTATGTTAAAACAGTTTTTATAAGTCACGTTGGAATTACATAATTTCTATAAACTGCGGGACATTCTGAAGGCAGAGGAATAGATGAGGCCTGCCCCTGTAGGGGACCAGCTACATACCTGAACAATTGCTCAATAAATCCTTAAGGAGCTATAAAACAATAATCAGAAACTGTTATAGGCATCCTCCTCTGCAGAATCTGTAGTATCAGCTGAAGTGTCCCCACTGACCTACCCAAACTGATCAAGGAGCGCGAGCGCTGGATATTTTTTTCTTCTAAAAAGTGAGGAAGTGAGTGAAATGACTACATCTTCAAATTCCATTCCAGTGGTAACTTCGAAAATTAAAAAGCAATATGATCAATTTCAGAAACATTCAGCTGAAAAAGTATTTCCTTTTTTTCAGCAAATTCTAGAAACTGAAGAAAAACACTGTTCATTTATTCTTAAAAATGTATATAAACTATTTCCAAAAGTGAATTAAACTAACCATCTTTAGATATTTGCACTGTAACTTTGCCCAGGAATACAAGAATATGAAATCTTGCATTTATAAATGTTAGGAATGTTACAGTCATCAACAAACTTCCCAGACAGCTAAATAAAATAGTAAAAACATGTTTCACCGGGGGTTTTTTTTCCCAATTTAAAAACAGTATATTAACATTTTGTTGAAGTGCTGCTTATCATTCAACTTTAGCTTAAAATGTGTTATTTTTCTAAATAGGTACAATCTCAAATGAGTCTTTAAAGTACACATATAATGACTTCAGCAGTAAAAAAACAGGAAGTTATGTTGCATATGTCAAAACTGAACAGAAACGTTCATCTTTCTCCACCAACAATCAGGACTATGAGGTTGAAATAGGAAATGGATCTACCACATACGGTTATTTTAATGGAAAATTAGATCCTCTTAGTTCATACAGGTAATTTTTCTCAAGTTTTATATTGTATTTTCCAATGTTGCATGTGAACAAAATATTATGAATGAGTAATCTACGTATCTCTTGAAACTTTTGACTGTATTTCAGCCTAATAGCTACTTACTTTCTCCCCTATCTTTGATTAGGGCATGTGTTGCTGCTTTCACTCATATTGTATTTTTGAATGAGACCATTGTCAACATAGAGAAGAGTTATGTCTCATTTTCACCTCTTTCACCATCTGTTGTCTTACCTCAGAATCCAGGTACTGATTAAATTCTTGTTGCAAACCCAACTGTGCTCTGACCAAAACTTTTGAATCTTCTGATCAAAATCCTTACTGAATTTGAAGAGAAAGTCAATATTGTGTATTCATAAATAGACAGCAGCATAAAAGTAGTTTAACAGACTAGGAAAATATAAGGTCTTAGGGTGAGCATCACGTAGGCCATCCTGGGAACATTAATACACCCTTGGGGTAGCCATCTGTAAAAAAAACATCCACGGTATTTAAAATATCAAGGACACCCAAGGAAAGATCTTTGTTGAAGATCTCACTGTACAAGCAAACCTTTGTAGAGACAAGCATTTATTTAGAGACTTGGCCCTAAGCTTTGGAAGACCATGTTATAGCCACTGTTTGACTCAAATCCAACAATAAACGGAGACATCCTGCGGTTACTGAAGCATAAGCATAATATAACTTTAATGGTCAATCCAAGTTAACAGTCTTATCCCCAGATTTGGAACCATTTTCTAAGACATTCCCATGCAGATCAAGCTATAATCTGAATTTATCACAGCAGTGAATTACTGAAGCCAGGCATTCTGCAGCCAGGTAGAGTTTAAGCTGGTGCACATGACAGACAATATTCCATTGGCTTCCACTCCTCCTACTAATAGGAATCTGCATGTATAGGGACTTGTTCTATGCTAGTCTGAAGCCTTATATGTGCTAGCATATATGACAATTCACAAACTATACATTTTACTTAGTGTTCTTAGCTCCAGGCCCTTAAATTTACTTAGTGTTATTAGGCACCAGTTTCTTAAATTACCAGGAGTTTTTTTTTTAAAAAGCAGGGCAGATTTGTTTACTTAACATGTGGCGTTGGATATTCCTTATCCCTAAGGATACTGCATGGGAGAATACTGCATAGGCAGCCCCTGTTCCTGAATCCACTCTCAATTCTGAGAACTAACAAATATATGTAAAACGATAAACATAAGGGATGTGTGAATTGGCAATTCGCTTTGAAGTAGTATATTGCTCTCTATCAGTGTTTCTCCAGCATGGTGGCTGGGGAATTCTGGCAGTTGAAGTCCACACATCTTAAAGTTGCCAAACACTGCTCCATATCAATGAAGTTTCGAGATACAGCTGATCCAGTTCAGTTGGCTGCCTTTATTAAGGACTACATTGTGGCAATAAAAGCAGCAAAACAGAGCATAATCAAATCTTTATTACAGTCATAGACCAGCATAAGGGGATGGTGTACAGTCATTAAAAAGAAGCATAAAGGATCTAAAAATATACATCAAGAGTGAAGATGAAAATCTAAAAAGAATGATAGAAAGCTAGAAGATATAAAAGAGAGAAAGAGCGAGCCTAAAAAAGGGGGTAGGGGCATTAGATGGGTGTAGGGGAGCATAAAAAGTATGAGGAAGACTCTCTCTCTCTTTCTGTCTCTCTTTTCTTCCCCCTCAAGGTGTCATTACAGGAGCTGTTGTTGGGTGCGTTCTGGTTCTGGTAGTGATTGTTGCAGTAGTGGCATTCATCTTCTGGAAAAAGAAAAGGTACAATAACAACTTCATAATTCAGCTACATTTTGAGTTCCATGATAAATCATAGGTACCTCTACTGCAGTTTCTTCCACCAAGACTCTCCAAATGGGTTAGGTCTGGAACTCCCAGAATTCCCAGTTAGATCATTGTCTCTGTGGTTTCCTCTAGATAACTTTGACTAAAAGATCCAGTCAGCATAGCTATTAATGGATTATGGGAGTTGTGATTCAAAACATGGAGAGCATGTTTTTGTTTAATCTTCGTTTCGATCTGTTGCTACACAGACCTTTTTCTTGGTTATAAGCTATGTATTCTGGAATGATAAGGCAGGATTGGTGGTTACCCAGATCTGTCTTGTGACAGAAGATTAAACACACCATCCTTTAGCAATTTCTGAAAACACATGTGTTGTCTACCCAAAAGTCTGGAGGTTGAGTCATGGCAATTCCACCTGGATGACTGAGAATTTTCATAAACATATTGCCTACCCAAGAGCATAATTTATGGCATCATGTAAGTGCATTAACCAAACCTATGAAAAGCTACATAGCTAGTTTGTTGTGAATGTTAAAGGATGAAAATCCCAACTAACTTGTTTTCAAATCTCCAATTTTATAGGAAAGGTAGAAATAACGAAGTGCCATTTACACAAATTGAGTGAGTTGAATGCTGCTTTTTTTTTCTTTGCCTAGTACTCAGAAATCTGTTTGAACTATTTTTTTATCTGATCCTGGTTTGAAAACGGGTGGGACAGAATGATATACAGAGTCCACTGGAGTTGGGTGGCCAATATATTTAAATAAATAAATACATTCCATAACATTTCCAAAGCTTTACAAACATTTAAGGTCATTAGAATTTTAATAAGCCAGCTAACCTTTAAGAAAACCATCCACATAGTTACTAATTGTGCAAGTGGTATCACATCTAGTTTAATCTTAATATTAACTATTTTAAAGTCCTTCTGAATGAAGTAACATATCTAAGAAGCAGGAAAAAAGGAAACAAATAATTGGAAATGGCATTAAGATAGCTTAAAATCTGGATAAGATAGGTTTTTAACGCAATGCATTGGTTTCAAAACTTAATTGGAACCATTCATATCACAACAGGGAATTATTTTATGGAACTTATTACAACCTTTGCTAAATCCCAAGTATTATATATGAAAATTGTTTTGCTCAGTTAATAAAGACTATAACTAATGCATATTTTTTTTCTTTTTCTTTCCTTTTTCCTTTCCAGACCTAAAAAGTAAGTAAATAATTCAACCCTGAATAAACAAACAAAATTAATGTGTCTCCCTCTCTACCCAAGTACTTACATATTATGATTTCTGCTTAGTTTCTAAGCTGTTTAGTGTTGATTTAGGGTTTGAGTTGAGTGAAGTTTTATTATCTTCCTTTACATGTTAAGCACTTCACTTGTCAAGTGACTATGCTTTTGATCTTTGGAATTTCTGAATTGCTATTGTCTCTAATTCATACCTTGATATGCTTTAGCATTTCTCAGTGGACACATTTGGTTCTTATGCATGGGAGTTTTTTGCATAATTAAGGGGTTAATTCCCAAAGTCTCAGTCCTTTTTTGTGGTTTGAACAAAACTGTGCACTAAACAGTAGTTGCTGTTTTTGTCTTTTACAGATCAAAGTTACTTAAAGTTGACCATTATGAGTCTTATTTTAAGAAACAGAGAGCTGACTCAAACTGTGGTTTTGCTGAAGAGTATGAGGTATGCATTTTTACAATTCTTATTCACACAGGAACTATTTTCCATACATATATGGTCACTTCCATTATTAACTGAATTCTTGCAACTTGTAACAGTTATATATTTGAGTGGATTTCAGTAAAGAGCCAAAACTCAATTATGAAAGCAAAATAACAAGCAGAGATAAAAATGACCTTTCCTGGCATCCACTGTTACTGAAGTACAACAATGCTAAATGTTCAAAAACAATTTCTGTGTTTTGAGACAGAAAAGTAATAAATTATATCTTTCTCTGTTGTAGATTCTCAGGTTAGTTGGTGCTAATCAGCCTAAATTTGCTGCTGAATTGCCAGAAAACAAAGGAAAAAACAGATATAACAATGTTTTGCCTTGTAAGTTCCCCATTCTTGTTCTTTGTTTATTCTTACTACTACTGAAAGTAGTTTAGCTATAACTTTAAAAAATGTGATCATAACTTCCATTTGTGCAACAGCGATTCCTGCTAGCTTTTCTGCATAGTTATAATAGAAAATGCAACTTCGATTTTGATTTTAAATTCTCCATATTTTATTTGGGTCATGACAACAAATTTGGTATGGATGGTGGACCTGGGCTGTCATGTTTCAGTTAAGAATTATGAAGGGAGTTCATATTGTATATATTTATTTTTTGTATTCTGTTTGTCATTGGTTTTAATTGATTTTATGATTGTTCACCACCCAGAGTCTCTCGCTTGAGATGGGCGGCCATAGAAATTAATTAACATCTCTTTTTTTCTCCTTGCAGATGATATTTCTCGCGTTAAACTTTCAATTCAAAATCATCCAACTAATGATTATATTAATGCAAATTATATACCTGTAAGTCTTCCTGGTCTGTTTAAAACCCATGTTATTTAGTGTGGGGAGGTTGTTAAAAAATGATACTGAGGCCATACTTTTATCACAGGGGTATAACTCCAAGAAAGAGTTCATTGCTGCACAAGGCCCTTTGCCTAACACTGTGCAAGATTTCTGGCGCATGATCTGGGAGAAGAAGATTTACACAGTTGTTATGTTGACTAAATGCATTGAACAAGGCCGGGTAAGTTTTTTAAAATTCTGGGACCAGTTACAAAACATCACAGCACACAACAACTGTGCTACACATGAGTGGCATTAGAATTTATTTAAGACTATTATTCCCTGCTCCTTATACAAAAACTATTGCCAGTTTCTGAATAATTAAGATGCAATATATATTGCTGGTAGAGAGAGCTGTGCAAGGAAAAGCCAAGATTCAGATTCTGTCCACACTAAAAAATGAGTTTAGGAAAAGGATAGGAGAGTGTGGTCAGTTTTGACAGGGCCAAAATAAAAAGTCAATTATTAACAGATACATATTTCCATTTAGATTTTATTTATATTCTTGGAGATAATGCAGCTACGAAGGAGCAGCTGATCCTCCAGCATGTCATGTCTATAGACATAGAGGAACAGATAATTAGAATAGTGCTCTGTGGCAAGGATGAGACGGTTTCGTGTAACTGATCTCTAGATGGTGATTGGAATCATGTTAGTCTTCAAGGTAGAGGAGACATGGTTTTCAGTAGTTTCTTGAGTTCTCTAACCATGCTGGCTAAGAATCTTAAGAGTTATGGTTACATCATGTCTGTCTGGTACAATGTTATTGAAAGCTGATTTATTGTAATATCTTTCAGCTATGGTATCTCCAGTCCAAGAAAGGATTTGACAATAACATTATTTTACATGTCATTTATACTTTTAGACAAAATGTGAAGAGTATTGGCCGAACAAACAGTCCATGAAATATGGGGATATAACAGTGGCCATGACTTCAGAAATTGTCCTTCCAGAGTGGACAATAAGAGATTTCTCCATGGAACAAGTGAGTTGTGATCCTATATTTCAGAGCACTCTGATAAAAGCAGATTACCTGGACTCTTGGCAATCAGGGTTCAGACCCATGGTATGGGGCAGAAACCGCATAAATGACTTGTGGCAAGGCATGGATGGTGGGAGCACAACCATTCTTGACTTGCTAGACAGCTTGGCAGCCTTTAGTATTGTGAACCACAGTGTCCTTCTGGGCTGCCTATAAAAGTTGGAAGTGGGAGGCACTATTTTATGGTGATTCCATTTCTTTCTGAGCAGACAAGTCTGTGGTAGTAGGGGTGGTCAAACCTGCAGGCACCTCAGGAATACATGGAGATCGTGGCCAGGAGGGCCTTTGTCCAGCTTCATGTGGTACCCCCCACTGAGCCTGATCTAGAACAAGGTCACTTACACCCTTCCCCTTTCCATCTTGATCATGGGGCTGCCCTTAAAGATTACTGAATAGTCAGGGGTCAAGATGTTCAATTGGGTGCCATCAAGAGAGTAATGAAACCTAACCCCATGCCAATGGATGATCTCACCAAGTGGTTTTATGTAGACATTGAATGAAAACAGCCCTGTAATACACCCCCATTTTTATCATTTAGTTATGATAAAATAAATACTGTAAAACTGGATTTGATAGAGTTAATTTTTCACCAATGCACCAAGATTGGCATTGGGCCTATGTTTTAACAATTCTGTGTGGTTTGTTTCTAGAGCTAAATTTAGTATTTACTTACTTACTTACTTAAGATCAGTTCATATCTTGGCTTGTCTCAAGGAATTTGGGCAGGAAAACAAATACTTTAAACCCCTGAAGTTTGGAGCTAGGCAGAATTTTATCAGTCTTTAATTAAGAATACATGTGCCAGGATCCAGAAATTACTCTTATTTTTAAATTATTCCTGATAGGAGCAACATAGTGACTACAGATTTCAGAATGGGGGGCAATAAATTATTCCCCACACCGAAATTCAGAGGATAAATCCTTTTCTTAAAGATCATAGTAAAACTACATACAGTCAGGTCCAGAAATATTGGGACATCAACACAATTCTAACATCTTTGGCTGTATACACCACCACAATGGATTTGGAATGAAACAAACACAATGTGCCTTAACTGCAGACTGTCAGCTTTAATTTGAGGGGATGTACATTCAACTCAGGTGAACGGTGTAGGAATTACAACAGTTTGCATATGTGCCTCCCACTTGTTAAGGGACCAAAAGTAATGGGACAATTGGCTTCTCAGCTGTTCCATGGCCAGGTGTGTGATATACCCTCAGTACCCCAATTACAATGTGCAGATAAAAGGCCCAGAGTTCATTTCAAGTGTGCTATTTGCATTTGGAATCTGTTGCTGTCAACTCTCAAGATGAGATCCAAAGAGCTGTCACTATCAGTGAAGCAAGCCATCATTAGGCTGAAGAAACAAAACAAACCCATCAGAGAGATAGCAAGAACATTAGGCGTGGCCAAAACAACTGTTTGGAACATTCTCAAAAAGAAGGAACGCACCGGTGAGCTCAGCAACACCAAAAGACCCGGGAGACAACGGAAAACAACTGTGGTGGATGACCGAAGAATCCTTTCCCTGGTGAAGAAAACATCCTTCACAACAGTTGGCCAGATCAAGAACACTCTCCAGGAGGTAGGTGTATGTGTGTCAAAGTCAACAATCAAAAGAAGACTTCACCAGAGTGAATACAGAGGGTTCACCACAAGATGTAAACCATTGGTGAGCCTCAAAAACAGGAAGGCCAGATTAGAGTTTGCCAAACGACATCTAAAAAGGCCTTCACAGTTCTGGAACAACATCCTATGGACAGATGAGACCAAGATCAACTTGTACCAGAGTGATGGGAAGAGAAGAGTATGGAGAAGGAAAGGAACTGCTCATGATCCTAAGCATACCACCTCATCAGTGAAGCATGGTGGTGGTAGTGTCATGGCGTGGGCATGTATGGCTGCCAATGGAACTGGTTCTCTTGTATTTATTGATGATGTGACTGCTGACAAAAGCAGCAGGATAAATTCTGCAGTGTTTCGGGCAATATTATCTGCTCACATTCAGCCAAATGCTGCAGAACTCATTGGACGGCGCTTCACTGTACAGATGGACAATGACCCAAAGCATACTGCAAAAGCAACCAAAGAGTTTTTGAAGGGACAGAAGTGGAATGTTATGCAATGGCCAAGTCAGTCACCTGACCTGAATCCCATTGAGCATGCATTTCACTTGCTGAAGACAAAACTGAAGGGAAAATGCCCCAAGAACAAGCAGGAACTGAAGACAGTTGCAGTAGAGGCCTGGCAGAGCATCACCAGGGATGAAACCCAGCGTCTGGTGATGTCTATGCGTTCCAGGCTTCAGGTTGTGATTGACTGCAACGGATTTGCAACCAAGTATTAAAAAGGGAAAGTTTGATTTATGATTATTATTCTGTCCCATTACTTTTGGTCCCTTAACAAGTGGGAGGCACATATGCAAACTCTTGTAATTCCTACACCGTTCACCTGAGTTGGATGTACATACCCTCAAATTAAAGCTGACAGTCTGCAGTTAAAGCACATTGTGTTTGTTTCATTCCAAATCCATTGTGGTGGTGTATAGAGCCAAAGATGTTAGAATTGTGTCGATGTCCCAATATTTCTGGACCTGACTGTATAAATGGGCATTTGCCTGCACCTGCATTAACCACATTTAATTCCAGTTAGTCAGCTTCTAGCATCATCATAAAAAATAAGAATGTTGAATAGAAAATTTAGGGTAGGAAATTTATTTGGTTCTTAATGTGAACTCATAAACATAGCTTGTTTTTTTTTGTCCCCTTGCTTGTATTTACCCTGACCAATTTGTCATTCTCTCTCTTCCTACCTTGGACCTAATTTCACTCCTGCTGTTTTGTTTCCAGTTATGCCACTTTTTGCCAACCTGGTGCCCTCAATTGTGCAAAATATCACCCCCAGAATTCCGAGTGAGCTTTGTTGTTGGCAACACTACCTGATAATTCTGGGAAATAGAGTCCCAACACAACGGGAGGGCACCAGGTTGAGGAAGGATGTACATTTGCCCAGATAGCTTTGATCTGCCCACCTTTACTTTTCTCCCAATGTGCATTTCCTATGTTTGATATTACAGGACCCAGGTATATGAAATATGAGTACTTTTGATAGCTTGTCTGAACAAAGCTTAATTTTTTAAAAAAGTAAGGCAAGGATGCCAGGAGGCATCCACGGGAATAATTTATTTGTGAGTTCTAACTCCTCCTCTGTATTTTGACAAGAGTGATTCACCGGAAAGTCATCCTGTGCGTCAGTTTCACTTCACTGCCTGGCCTGATCACGGGGTTCCAGAAACCACTGACCTCCTCATCAGCTTCAGGCACTTGGTTCACGAATACATGACGCAGAAGCCACCATCTTCTCCAGCCTTAGTTCACTGCAGGTACAAAGATAATATCTTTATGAACATTAAAGTATGATTCTGTGTAGTTGTGCTTGTGTACAATGAGTGGCAGTTTTTCAAAGATATTCATGGAGATGACTGCTTTTAACATTATAAAATCAGACAATCAGGTAGTAAGTGACAGTGCCATATGACAATTAGAACTCAACCCACCCTTGAAATGCACGCTATCAGTCTGACACACATACATAAGGTGCACCCAGCCTTTTGGCTTTTAGCCTCTTAAATCATCTGAACAAGGGAGGCTATTTTATATTGATTATATTTGAACGTTACACTCAACCTTGGATTTCTGTATTCTCCTCCTCCATGGCCAGAAGTGGGCATTCAGAGTTTTTGTATTTACTTTTAAGTAATTGTGATGCGTCAGTCAGCTAGAGCAACCAACTACAGTTTTTGACTTGATGGCATCTAACTAGTTGGTTTAAAACAAACTAGATTTGAACTATGATCACTTGTCTGGTAGAGCGTCATGCTGCCACCTATAGCAGACAACCTGGTCCCAGCCAACTGGATGATCCAAGGGAGAGGAATGGACTGAGATGAGAGCTGTCTGTATATTTGCAGATATGATAGCATGTGCATCAAGGCATGTATCAGAGAGAGACTATATGTGTGTTGGGGACATATGCACTTGATAAGCTGTACAAACGTTGGGATGAAAAAACTGCCCCTCGTGGTTTAACTTAACATGCGTATGCAGTCACTGAGGCATAGAGTGTTGCTAAATGGTAGCTACCCCAAGTGGCAGAATTTTTTCAAGGTCATGGAGTCAAAAACAAACCAGAGGGAGACTTAAAGTCAGGCTCCCTCCAGCTTTAAATAATTTTATATTAAACCAAAGCAGCTGTGGGGAAGGAGAGGATCAGGACTCACATCCAACTTGTGCTATGAGAGTGTATTTTTTTTCCTTTTTCATGTGCTTTCTTCTAAATTCCCCTTCCCAAAATGCATTATCTCATTCTGTAGACAATCAAAATATAAAAACAAACCAATCATTCAACCTTTAGCGCAGTTGTCAAAAAAAAAAAATCCTAAGGGCATGGTCATGCTTTCTTCTTCATCCGTTTTGAATCCCTGCCTGGGCATTAGATATTTTGTTTTTAAAAATTGGAAAGCCACTTTCTTGTTATCATAGTCCTAGTAATTCAAAAGCATCTGCACTTTCTTTTTTCCTTCTCCATGATCCTTCTGCCAGCTGGCAAAAAAAAAATTATGCATAAACTGGCTTGGCTGTTGCTTTGGGTAAGTAGGTAAAGCCTCCTTCAAGTCAAGGTTGACTCCTGGTGGCTTCACAGATGCAATCATGAAGTTTCCTTAATGATGATACAGAAGTGATTGGCCACTGCCTTCTTCTAGTATAAGGTTTTTTTCCCCAGTTTCCCAGTCTAGCCTATAGCCATATTATTCCTAACAATCTCTCATCCATGTAATCCAGTAATCTCCCATCCACACCTTGACAAGATGATGAAGATGGTTTTTGTTTACATATAGTACATTATACTTAACCACATTGTACTCTAGTCCCTGGAAAAACAGCATATAGATTAAATAGGGTAGCTGCACAACTAGCACATTATTTTCCTTTCTTTTTTTTTTTCCTTACATAGAAGAGACAAAATTGGGCTGTGCTGTCTTTAAACTGGATTGTAAATGTAATGGTTGAAAAATATAATAGAAGAATGAGATGAAGGTATTCAATCCTATATATTGTTTTAACAGTGCTGGTGTTGGGAGGACGGGAACCTTCATTGCAATTGACCGTTTGATCCAACAAATGGAGATGGAGAACACAGTTGATGTGTATGGCGTTGTATATGATCTACGAATGCATCGCTCTTTAATGGTACAAACAGAGGTATGGACAGACTGCTATTCTAAGCATGCAGAACAATAATTGGATATGTCATGATTATTAGGGCTGTATTGTGCTTTGGATTTGATCTCCAAAGTGCTCCAGAGTACATAGCATCTTCAAACTGATGGGTACATCTTCTAAAACCTATGGTAAAGATTGCATTGTCTTTTTCTCCTCTTAGGATCAGTATGTCTTCCTAAACAACTGTGTTATGGACATTATTAAATCTCAGAAAGAGAAGAAAGTGGATCTCATCTATCAGAACACAAATGCCATGGCAATCTATGAGAACTTCACGCCTTCATCATATATTGGGAGGGCAAATGGCTACCATGTATAACTACAAAGGAATGACATGCTTCCCATTTAGGCCTTTTTCAGAAGAGAAGGAATACGCACTGCTTTTGTATGACTTTATACACAAAGATTTCAGAACTTGCTTTGAAGATGCACATGTGAAATTGCCAGTGGAAACTGTGGTTTCGATATAGTGTTAAAAAAAAAAATCTATACTGTACTTTGCAGAGAATTTTTGCATTGAGGGTTGATAAAGCAAAATATTGTGAAATTAATGTTGGCTGAATAATAAGATCCCTTTTTAAAACTTCAGAAGAGTGAAAAACACAGACACTTTTAGATTATTTTTTTAAAATGTTCATGTTCAGATTTCATAGGATACTGATTCTGTTGTTCCTGTTCCAGAAATATTAATGATGCATATTGGTCACATTTAAGTTCAACAGTGACTGCTCAAATTCTTTTATTTAAGATGGGAACACATATACCTTTTATAAATAGGATATTTTATTATGTAATTGTGCCTTTCTATTTTGCTAAAGACAAAATAATCAGAGATCTATATTTTTGTATTGAAATTCTCAGATGAAATCTAACATTTGAATATGATTATTGTCAATTTCTTATCTGGAATACTTATGCTTATTCCTTCCTTATGGAAGTAGCAACCATTCATTTATATGATGCTTTATTCTGCAGAAGCTTTACTGCAGAATTAATTTACTTGATCATGTGAACACAATAGCTATCATGTCATATTTTGGTTTTATAAGAAAGACAAGGCTTTCTTATATCGGTAAAGTAAAATTCATCCAGTTTTATTTTCATGTTTTGAAAATATTTTCCACTTTCCTAAATTTTTTTATGTGTGTTGCAGACATATTCATATTATTTCTATGCCCTTTGAAGACCCTGGCTGATCTATTTCTCTGCACCATTTTCTTCTTTGACCCCAGTCTTACTTTCCCTTATTACCTTTTCATTGGAGTGTGTATAATGACCAGAGATTTCATCTGATGTCATAATTTGGATGCTTAGCAATTCTTGTGAATTGCTATTGTTGATCATATTCGACAACAGTAAGGACAATGTGAAAGAAAATGGTGATGAGAAATAGCAGCTGCTTATGAAACAAAAGGAAGTCAAGCTCTGACTTTGTGGAATATGCTAATTTCAAAGTAAATATCAGAATAAGGTATATCCAAAGTACCCATCAATACTTGTGACCACAGGTTTAACTATTAGGGGTGTGCAACTAATAATACAAAGATGGGAGGAGGGTGAGTTGATTGACAACTCTAACTTCCTATCAAATTTAATGGTTTTATCAAGGTTTTCAAATCATAGTTCTTCAGGACAAGTTTTTTTAAATAATATGTATCTGCAGTGATCAGTGCTTTAGTAGTTTTCCACCCAGAAGCAGGTATATTAAAGGTGGAATTTATGGGACCTGGGAATATCATAACAATGGCTTCCTGCTTGACCATGGTAGTTCAAGTGTCTCAGTCATGGCATCCTTCCTATGCATTATCTATCCCAGTCCTCTGGTGTCTAAATATGGTATTTAATGCTGATTAGACAGGAAAAAAGGAAATTTATTTCATTTAGCAATTTGCGAAACCCTTCTGTATATGTTCCTTTCATAGGTTGATCTGTATAGTTTCACTATTTTAATAAAAATCCCATCCAACTTAAAACTGTAGAAACCCCCACTCCAGAAAAATGGACTTACTCTTCTAGAACAACGCAAGCTTCTTAGTTAGAATCTTCTCTGTGTTATATGTTACTTTAATAGCAAAAGTCCAAATAAACAAATGGGGGATTAGTGCCTTCTTTTCTGGCAACCTGTTAGACAACTGTTGCACAAAATCTTTTCAATCTATTCATATGAAACTGAACAAACATAAAAAGTTAGATGGGCTTACTAGCTGAACAAGTGTTACTCAGATCTTCCAAAAAACTTTTAATGGCATTTTTTTCTATTTTAAAAACAATGTTTCAATATGCCCAGCACAACCCCCTTATACTTATTGACTTAAATTTAGGAGGCTTAATTCCTTTGTCATGGGAGGGATAGTCTACATTCAGAGGCTACACATAGCCCCCATCTCTTCACTGTTACACTGCTTACTTTCGGTAACAAAATGGCCATTTTTCAGCATCACTTGCTGAAACAAATGGAAGTAGGCCCACTCCCACTTTATCTCTTGAGACCTTTGCAAAAGCTCTGAAATTTGGTCCCTTTGCTACCAGATTTCATTGGTGTCATTTGGGGGCATTTGGGGAGAATTTGAGAAGATTCCAGTTATGGGAATAGAGTTGTTTGCCTTACCCACTCATTTCTACATTCCCAAAAGGGGCCAAATTTGTATTCCATCCTTCCCTTGCAGCCCCTTGCTGCAGGCTAGGAAAGTTGTCCACCTCTGTCTTACAAGAACCTACCATTCCTGCAATTTCCATGAAGTTATGTTAGAAAGACAAAAGATTCTAAACAGAACTTGATTTCCAGTTGCACTCAGTGGAGACACTGAGATTTGCATAATTAAATTTCATATTCAGGTCCCAAATTGAACCAGCCAGAGTTGGATTTGACTTTTTCTGAATTGGAGCCCAAATTAAATCTTACACTACCTACATAAAAACTTGTTATTGTGTTGCAAACTGAATACTGTAGTGATAAACACATTTGTGATTTCCCATTAAGTCCAGTATTATCACACACACCCTTCAAGTATTCTCAGGTTTCCAAATACCTATAGAAGAGTAATACTTGGTTCACAATATGCAAAACAACTACAGAATTGCCCCATTGTTCATTTTGAGTGCCCATTGCAGAGTGAACAGTTTATCCAAGTTGTAAGATTATTAGTTGTCACTTCAGGACTGACCACAAGTGGCATTCTTAGGGAAAGAGAAAAGCTATGTAGCTTTAACTATGGTTTGCATATGACTATTCTTATAGTGTGTGGTATTGGTGGGGTGGGTACCCCTCCTGTCCTGGCTATATTTTTGTGTTCTTTTCTGTGATGAAGATTTATTTAAAAGTGCAATATTTGATTTATTGAATGAATGATTGCCTCTATTTGAATAGAGTTTACTCAGGTTCAATATTTTTCCTGTTTGTTCTGTGGTTCATGTTCTTGTGCATATAATTTTCTGAAGCCTGAAGAACTCCTATGGTAGAGTAATCATATTTACTCTATTTCTTTCAAACTAAAAATACAAAGATCTACTGAAACTCTCAGCTGCAGAATATTTTATGCAGTGAAATACATACACACACACTCACACATATGTTGTGTATAAATATATATAATTGCTCTGTTTTTGTATTATGCTGCTGTAGTTTGTAATGGATACGATTAATGAAAAATGAAGGATTCTGTATTAAATTAATTTTGTTGGTACACTGATTTTAAAATTATGAAGGCATTTTTAATGAAGGACATGGTTTGTGAAAGGGAATCATATATTTCTTTTAGTCAATGCGCTGGCAGCATTAGAAACTGGTATGATATTTTGAGTGTATTATAGAGCTATGATGTATTTTAGTATTGTAGGTTTTACTCAGCTTTCTTCAGCGCAAACTCCCATTGCATTAAGCTTGTGAGCAAAACTGCTCACATCATTAAACTTTAAGATTTGGGGAAATTCCAGTGTCATGAAGTTTGGAAACAGATTGCTGTATAGAAATGTTTTCCTAGTCTATTCTGCGTCTACAGTACAGAAGTCCATCTTCGGTGGCTTATTTTACTCTGCTCCTTCAGTAAAATGGCACTGGATTTTGGTGTGTTTGTCCGAATGCGTTCTACTTGCCTTGTTTAGTTGAATAACTTTGTCCTTCTATCTTCCTCATTACTTTGTATACAAAGTATATAAATTACCAGTACATGGAAGTTAAATAGGAAGCAGGCCACCTCTTAATGTAACTTTAAGCTTGTGAAAGCCCATACAGATTGATTTATAAAGACAAGGTTCCTTTTGATGAAAGCTGGTGCGTAGGAAAAAAGCTTTGCAGACAATGTAACTGAGAAAAGAAACTGCTCAGGGATAACAAAATGCTAATCACATAATAACAGATTAGAGCAGCCTTCATGGGTTTTGAGGTAATTCCAGTTATCATAGAAAAAACTTCAGGGCCATTAGATCTGGGCTGCAAAATCCAGGATGACCGCTGTGAAAAGATGCAGAAAACTGTCTTTGCTGCTGTCTAGTGGTTGTCTGGATCTTTGCAACCCAGGTCTGGTAACCACACATCATTTCCCTTATGAACACACCAAAAATTGAAATATTGGTTGCTATAAAATGACCACCCAGCTATCCACAAACAATTGCTGGGTCAGAAAGTTACCAGAGTTTATGCCTCTTTCGTACTAAAAGAAATGGTATCTTTTTATAGGAAAGCAAGAGTTGAAAGATGTGCTTACAATTTATGCTGATAGGCACAATAAAAGTTAATAACTTAATGAAAGTTTTAGGGCTCAGGATCAGAGGTGAGCAGCAGGCGGAGTGATCTCAAACTGTGTTGTAAAAAGCTCTAAAATCAAGGCAAGGCCAAAGGAAGGAAGAGTGTCAGTTCTGTTTCACCTTCTGTAACTGGGGTTTGCATTATTGTTCAACTTCCATTGAAACCTGAGGCTAGAGGTGGGTGGCAGGACAGAACAGAGTTCTTGGAAATTTTATTTCCAAAGTGTGAGCCCTTTCTTAAACCTCAGAGAGTCTAACCAGTCTTACTTTGGCATTTTCGGCCAGGTAGTCTAAATTTCATATATAAATTCAAATAATTGTAGGGACTAGGAGTTGAACAAAGATAATTGGGGATTGCAGAGAGAGTACTGTAAGTTTTTTCCTAATTTCTTTCTCTGCTTCTTTCAAATTAATCATTTTCTGTTCATTCTCAACACACCAGGGAGATGCTAACAACTGTTTCCAGGTTGCAGCAAGTATGTTCTAGGTTGCAACAAATAGAAAACAGTGATATGCAGAACCAAGTGTCACGGCAGAGCCAGAGTTAGGAGGATCAAAAGAGGGCACCTGAATAATGTTCCATTTTACTAATTGGAGACAATTTTCATAGCCAGTTTCAAAATGAGAAAAATGTGTCTTAGTTGGTTCTATAGCTGCCCAGTTTTAAATAGCCATATGATAGGAATAAAACCAAATGGTCTGAGATATTAAAGTACTTCTGTTACTGACTGGCCTGGCCCTTTAGGCAGCAATAAAGGATGCCTAATTAACAATTTGTTGCTTTCAAGCTGCTTAGAGTCTAGTGCTTGAGGGGGCATATAAACATTTGTAAGAACTCATTCATTCATGCTATTGCTGCATCAGAATGGGGGTAGCATCACTTTTTCTCAGGCACCAAACCTGATCCTCTCCTATCTCAGTTTGCTCAGTTAGAAATCTAATTAAAGTGGCTTGAATAGGCATAGTTTTTCACTGGTTCGCTTGTTAAGGACTTCCTTTTGATTTAGGCTTTGAAATGATCCAGTGCACCTCAGAGCACTTTGTCACTCAGAGTGTACAAATCATCTGTTCTCTTTGCCTTAAAGCTCAGAGGAAGCATCTGAGTTTCCTTGATTCAAAGAAAGAAGAGAGCTGTGCCTGCAGCTGGGGCTCCTGGCTGTTTTTGCCACGCTGGTTCCCTCTGCCAAAGAGAGATGCCGCTGCTATGCCCAGTTCATGGCTGATCTCTTAGGAGAATGGCAACATCAAGCAACAGCTCATCCGTCCCCTGTCTTTGAATGCTTGCCAATAGTTTAAACTGGATTTTCCCCCTACCCAAAGCCTAATTTTAAAAGGGAATGTTCTTAGTTCATTAAGTGTTGCTGTTATGACTGTGTGTTCAGGTAACGGTAAAATTTCAGTGTTTCCTCCATTGTACAGTTGTTTGCAGTATATTGTCTTTTATTTTAATGAATTGTCTTTTCAATGATGTAAAAAGTAACTCAATAAAATATTGACATCAAGCTTTAAGTTGGCATCTTTCCTTTATGATTCAGTGTAATTTAATCAACTTGCCATGTCATTCATCTCATTCAAGGGCAACTTCAGATCTTTAAATCCCATCCTTAAGCAATATCTATGTTTATAAGCTTGAAATAGAGCATATAGATGAACCGCTGCAAGGTATTTTGCTGGAGGTATCATAAGCTTTGATGTAAGAGGGAAAAAAAGCAAAAACATTGTTTGTTGTGAGAGCTTAGCCAGTTGTAGTTTATTCAATAAACCGTGAAGATTTTACATTTACAAGTAGTCCTCACTTACTGACCAGCACCTCCATCGCTAAGCAATACAGTTGTTAAGTGAAATGTCACATGACCGCACCAGACTTACATCAGTTCTGCTGCAGTTGTTAAGTGAATCACCATGGGTTGTTTACACCATCACATGACCACGACTTGTTACTTCCTGCCAGCTTCCCCATTGACTTTACTTGTCAGAAGCCAGCTGTGAAGATCACAAATGGTGATCATGTAACCACGGGATGCTGCAACCATCATAAATGTACACCAGCTACGAAGTACCTAAATTGTGTTCATGTGACTGCAGGGACACTGTGACAGCCACAAGTTTGAGGACCTACTTTTTCAGCACCATCGTAACTTCGAACAGTCGCTGAACGAGGCAGTTGGTGAGAACTACTGTACAGTAGGAGTCAATGTAAACCTTGTAAGTGAACGTGACTTTGTCTGGATTTGGGCATGGGAAAGAATAAGCTGCTACCCTTTAATAACAAAGGTGAGCTGCACCTGATCCTTTAAAATGAGGAGAGAGGTGCTGAAGATCTAGCAGACAGTGGAAGAGGCAGTGCAGTTCTGTTACAGAAGGCACAGCACCTTATTAACTCCATCATTGCAAGTGATGGATGATGTCACTGTCAGCAAGCTAGATGGGTCATTGGTCTCTGCTTCACCATGGCAGGTGATAAGTTGTGTTAGATTGCTGTGTTTTTCCTTCGAGCCATCTACTTCCAGTGGCTTACTTTGGGAACAGTGGGTGATGACTGCCTATAGTAGATTTTTAAAAATGTTCAACAAGTGAATACCTAACACTGAATTTCAGGCCAGGTAATTGAAGAACAGGAATCTTTAGGTCCATTTCTTGCCAATATGATTTTCCCAAAGTTATCAAGTTATTAAAATGAACTAAAATATTTTTCATCACTACAAAAGAAAGCATGATTGTGGCCATATGCTTACCAGTATTTGTTAAGAAAGCTGTTGTACAATCTGTTGAAAGCAAGGAGCTTCAGTATTCCAGCATTAGATAGAATTTTTACTGTTTCAAAAATGTTTTTTATCTGTAATATAATACTTTTCTCTGTGTTCCAAGGAGCTTTCACCCCCTGATTCTTTAGATCCATTTTTATTCTGCTGAGAGAGTAATCTGTTTTCTAATACTTTTTCATACAGAACTTGTATTTTCTCTTTGTGCAGTTGTTCTACTTTAATTCTTTCCTTCTCCATGCCCATTTTCCCCCCAAAATCTACCCTTGACACTACCAAAACCTGGTCCATCCTGCATACAGAACTTTTATATACTCATCCCCTTTATATTGGTTCTTATTCATTCTTGGTGTTCCAGGTTGTCCAATTAAACTTTTTCTGTACCATTTTGTCTGATTCACTTATCCATCCACGTCACTTAACAGAACATATATTTTCTATTCCACAGTTTTACCCAAAATTCTTTCCTGATTCCTCCATTATTGTTATTCATTGGAATGCAACATGCAACTATCACCAATCTGTGGAGTCCTACTTCCATATACACCCACATCAAAAAGTATCCGTTCATTCTTTCTGGCATACATACTAGCTCATTAGCTAATTCACTCCTTATTAAACTATGCCTTCACTTCCCTGCAGGTATTCCTCCACACCACAAAACTAGACTACCTTCCTTCAGATCTACTATATCCTCCCCCTTCTTACGTTCACAAATACAAATCATATCTATTTTTCTCTTATTAATCCATGGATTTTAGCATAAAAATGTGTGCCTTCAAGTCAGTCTTAACTTTTGGTGATAATATGGAGAAATCTATGCAGTTTTTTCTTGGCAACTTTAGTATTTACTCCTTAGGTTTCCACTTGCCATGGTCATCACCTGATGGGCCATAGCTTTTGATTTCCACTACCCATCCTGGCTCTGAGCAAATGAGACTGTCACATAATGCTTTTTAGGAAGATAGAGAACTAAGTTACCAACCTTAGTTGTATCTGTGCCAGATGCAGCTTTTCTTGCTAATGGAAAGGGTAGCTCTGGGCACGTTTATGTTATTTTGTGTAGCCTAGGCTCCCTAATTTAGAAACTACATTGCAAGCCAACATATGGCCTACCTCCCACCAACTTTGATGTACATGCTGTCTAGTGACACACACTTGCTGGGTTTTTCTTTGGGCTTTTTGCAGGGCTGACATCTCTTCCATACTAATTGGAGGAAGGTTCCTCTACAGATCTTAACATCCAGATAGATAGATATTAAAGAAAAGTCCCCATCAAGTATTGTGATCCTAACCATTAAAGGCCATAAACCTCATTATTAGAATGCTAATGTTCATTTTTTAGGACTGGTGTTATATGGTCTCAGAAAGGTATTCTGGATAACAGCTTCACTTCCATATATACTAGATGGAATTTCTGAATCCCTCAAGGGTAGACCCATGTAGAGTGTATTGGAGTAATAAAAATGGGAAATTACTAAAGCATGGCCATTTCTGTCCAAAAAACGTTATAGCCTCTGTACCAAATTTGGTTGGCCAAGGTTATTCCAGGCCACCAATGTTACCTAGGCCTCAAGTGGTAAAGGTGGATCCAGCAGCACATGAAAGTTGCGTACCTGCTTCTTCAGAGGAAACCATCCAAAATAAAAAATACACAATTATTGGGCCTGTATCCCAAACCATGGTGTCTCTCTTTTCTTAGGATTCAGCTTCATGTTATTGGACCTCATCCACGCTATTACCAAATCCAGGCACTGGTTTAACACTTGCACAGCCTCATATCACTCTGGTGGCACCCAACCCCTTCCATGTCCTTACCCAGCAGCTTCATACAGATATGAGCCGCCCAGAGTCACCCATTGGGGGAGATGGGTGGCATACAAATTTAATAATAAATAAACAAACCAAGGATGAAAGAATGGACCTTGTGAGATCATACCACCCAGCAACCATGAAACCAAGCAGCATATCCCTAAAAAACACCTTTCTAGAGCCCATACAGAATTATGGGGTTGGAAGTGACCTCAGAGATCATCTACTCCAACCTCTGCCCAGTGTAGGAATCCTCAGACCATCCCAGACAAATGGCTGTCCAATCTCTTCTCGAAAACCTCCAGTGATGGAGCACCCACAACTTCCGGAGGCAGGTAGTTTCACTGTTTAATAGCTCTCACAGTCAGGAAATTCCCCCTTATTTCAAGTTAGGAACATTTTCTGTTAAGTTTCCACCCATTGGTTCTTATCTTATCCTTGGGTGCTATGGAGAATAAATCCACACCCTCTGCCCTGTGGCATCCTTTCATGCATTGGAAGATTGCTATCATGTTTCCTCTTGCCTTCTCTTCTTTATCCCAAGTTCCTTCAACTGCTCTTCATAGGATTTATCCTCCAAGCTCCTTACCATCCTTGTTGCTCTTCTCTGCACTCTTTCCAGTTCCTCAGAGTCCTTTTTATACTGTGGTGACCAGAACTGGACACAATATTCCAAGTGTGGTCTCACCAGTGCAGCATAGTTCTATCACTTCCTATGATCTTGACACTATACCTCTGTTGATGTAGCTCAAACCTGCATGGCTCTTTTGGCAGCTGAGGCAGACTGCTAGCTTGTGCTTAATCTATGGTTTACCAAGACACGCAGATCCATCTCGTGAGTACTACTGCTAAGCCAGGTGCTGCCTATCGTATACCTGTGCATCTGTTATTTCCTGCCTAAGTGCAGAACCTTACACTTCTCTCCACTGAATAGCATGTTGTTGAATAGGGCCCAGTGTTCAAGTCTATCATGATCCTTTTGATTCTTGAGCCTATTTCCTGAAATGTTACCAGTCCACCCCAGTTTTGTACCATCTGCAAATGTTATCCCTTGATTCCTTCTATTCCCTCATCTAAGTCATTTACGAAAATGTTGAAGACCCATCCTGAGGGCAGAATTAGAACCATGAAAGAACAGCACCTCCTATCCCAACCCCAAATAACTGATTCAGTGGGATAATTTTAGTGAATAGTGCCAAAGGCCACAGAAATACTCAGGAGGATGAACAGAACTGTACTTTTTCCAGTCTTTCCCAGACTATGTGGCACAGTATCCAAAGTGCCTTTGATGCAAAAAGCAGGTTCAAAATCCAACTGGAATGGATCCAATTAATCTGTATCCTCCAAAAACTTATAGAGATGATCAAC
Source organism: Python bivittatus (assembly GCF_059951505.1). Classification (NCBI taxonomy): domain Eukaryota; kingdom Metazoa; phylum Chordata; class Lepidosauria; order Squamata; family Pythonidae; genus Python; species Python bivittatus. The sequence goes on from NW_028277075.1 coordinate 59,879,125, forward strand.
CACCACCCTCTCAAGTATCTTGTCCAAGACAGGGATATTTTGATAGGACGTTTGTTCTCAAGTACCTCCAGGTCGAGGGATGTCCTCCTCAGGAGGGACTGAACCATCTCTTTCAAGGTTTAATGAGGCATTTATCATTTCTTGGAGCTCACCCTGTCTCTTCCTCTGCTGGATTTTAATAATCTAGATCAGCAAGGATCTAAAGTACATGTCATAGGCCAAAGAAATGCAATCATCTTGTCCTATCCACAGTCCTCAGAAACTGGAAATGATCCCACAAAACATGATCAGTCAGTGCAGTAGACATCTCCCCAGATCAAGACTATCAAACTGCTGAAGATTTCTGTCTAAACCTTTACACTGTTGAGTGCTTAAGATCTCTGTGCTTGCTAATTGCTAATTTTAACTATTGAATACCAAGTGGTTAACTGGGGAGGATTTTCATTAAGAGAATAGAGCAAGAGGCTTTAAAATCTTAACACAATAGTATACAAGGTTTCTTCATTTCCACACTCCTGCTTTATTTTCAATAACCTTGAAAAGAAGGAAGGCTGAGACCTTGTCAGACATCATCCAGTGAGCTTGATTGCTGACCAGGGATTTGAAGCCAGATCTCGCTAGTGAAAGCTTAACAAACTTTCTATTTATATCATATTTTCTCCAAAACAGAGATGGGGCTCTCCTGATGAACTCTCCTTTTAATCTCTCCTGCTTTCCTTGCCTCCCACCCCATCAGCTTCCTTCCAACAGTAAATGCTAATTAGGATAGAGGAATGCATGTGTTTGTCAGAATGTGTGTTGTGTGGGGGAGAAAAGAAAGAGAGAGATTAGAGTTGCTTTGTATGAAAGCAAATATTAAAGTTGCTTCAGATTTAAAAAATGAAGGGGGAGGTATTTATTTAAGAACATCCCTCTCCTTGCATTATTTTTCTTTTTCCCTGCTTCCTTTTCTGTCTGAGGACTGTTAATAGAGAAAGTATGTCGTGTCAAGCTACTCTTTGTGCCCAGCTTGCATGCATACTCCATGGTAAGAGCATTCTACAGCATGACATACACAGGATTCACACATTGTGCTAAGCCTGTTTAGTCTTGGCTTAGTGCAATGGGTAAACTCAGGCATTCTTTATGAACGCCCCCACAATCTTAGCTTAAGAAATGCTCAAGGGGTCGTGTTCAGGAAGGGTGGCTGGAAAGAGCTGCCACATACAGCAGCAATTGTGATTATCCATGCTGGGGAATGTTTCCTCAATGCAACAGGAGTCATGATGATTAGGAACTGTTGTGTTTTAACCCTCGTTATGAATAGAGTGTATACTGCTTAGAGTCAGTGGTGACTGAAGGGGTTTATAAGCTGAATGAAAGCAGGACACAGCTACTCACTCTCTGCCATTGGAAACCTAGAGGGAGTAGGCATCAGGAATCACGTTCTCTTGGGCATCAAATACTTCTACAATTACGGGACATAACTGTAGCTGCGTGCAGAGTGAAAACCCGGCTATTCATTTTCCTTGTTTCTGTGTCCATCTAAACTCTTCCAGACCTCTGTACTGTCTGGGAATGAATCCACGCCTCCCACTGTCACCTTCCCCCTTCCACACACCCACAAGCCAAGAGATTCCTCTGGGCTGGTTAGCCACACAGAGCATTGCATGCAGCTGGTATGCAATGCCCCTTTCTGCCCTTTCGGATGCTGGTCTTCCTCATTGGTTGATGCCTGCATCTGCAGCCAAGGCACGAGAGAGGAACGGTCTCCTGTGGAATGGATGGCGGCTTTAGAAAATTTAACTGGCTGAAGCATCACTTCTTTCCTGGCTCCTTCCCTGAAATGCTGGATTGCTTGAGATGGGAATGAAAAGCACATTGCTCTGCTGAAGGCTGTGGAAGGACTGCTTGGAGAACAACGCCACACTCATGCCTTGCTGCACAGTGAGTAGATTCAAAGGATCTCACTCTGCATGTTGTTCTGTGTCTGTGGATGATTTACTGAAACTCCCAGTTAAACCTACAGCATCAGCAGATGCTGTTTAGCTGTGTGGAGATGTCCCTGGTTGTTACTGAGATCCAGTGATTATTGTAATGGACTACTGCATTGAGTTCTGCCTCGGATTAACTCCTTCAGTGTAAGATCCCTTCTGTGTCATAAGCTTTCTCTGCAAGATGTCTATTTTAAAACAACAACACCCCCCCCCCCCCGCCCCAGCTTTAGCCTTTTGCTTAAAAAAAATACTTAGATCACCGGGGTTATAAAGAGAAAGGAGGAAGAGAAACCTTTGCTGATTAATGTGGTTTCATTTGGGGTTAACTGATTTTGAAGTTGGGAGGGAGTTGGGTGGGTGTATTTTGGCTGAGGGTTGTACAGCAAGGGCTGGGTTTCCAGATGAGTAAAACTAGGGCATTGTAAAAGAGGAGGGAGAGAGAAAGCTTTCACTTTGACCAGCCAGCAAGTGTCCTGGGCTTAAAGGGACATGGTGCTGCATTGCACCGAAATTACTCCCTAACAGTTCTCCACATTGGACATGATTTCAAAAAGTACTGCTGCCTAGGGGAAGGAAAGGAGGGGTGGCCCTCCAAACCTCTGGGAAAGCTTGCAGGGCATCTCTCTTGGACTGCAGCAGCTGAGGAGCAAAAGGTGCAACTGAACCTGAAAGGGCCTCCCGGACTTTCGGAGCGTTGTTGAACGTTGCAAGCAAAAGCTTGCTCGGCTACTATAACTGGCAAACTGAGATTCCAGGATCTGGGGCTTGCTTTTCGCTAAAACGAAAATACCACTTGTCAGATGCAGCCTTTGGGAATGGAGTGCGGGAGAAGCAGCAGACTTTCCTAAGCAATAGGAAATGGATGTGGGGAACTGGGCGCCTGCTTCAGCTGCTTCTTGCTCACCCCCAGACACTGCGGTGCAGCTGAGTTATCCATCACAGCCTTGTTTCTGCACGCTGCATGGCAGGGATTTGATTTCTTCCAGGTGGCTATCGTGGCTGGAAAGAGCTTTACTGGTTCTGCAGTTCCTGATGGCTGTTGACCAATTGATCCTGCAGCAGGTGCTCAGCTCTCCCTGGGAGTTGTGCATACCCAGAGAAAAGGTGCCACAATGAATCATAACTCACATTGCCAGACTTTATCCTTTTCTTTTTGCCCCCAGTGTTAACCCAGCAAAACTCAATTCAAGTACATTATAAGCGGCAAGCCCCTCCCCTTGGAGAGCCTGGATAGTCTAGTAATTGCCTGTTGCCATTTTCCTCCATGGGGCTGTTTGGTTTCTTTGATTTCTATAGGCTTGGGGCCAAGCTGACAAAAACAAGGAAGCAAGAATGGCATGGTTTTCAGTAAGGGATCTTTTACGGGGAAAATCCAGAACTTCGGAAACTGTAAGAGGAATTTCCCAGCCTCTTTTACAGTGACTTAATTAAGGTGCAGTCTCTTTGAAATGCTTTTTATCAGATGTCTCCCCATCTGGGTTGAACTGCTAATTACAAGATAATCTGTCAATGGACTTGGGCCTCAGTTTTCCCAGCCTCCCCACAGTCTCTTACAGTCACTTTGATCCAGGAACAAAGGTGTGGCCAGAACTAACACTAATTTTAAGAATGTAATACTTCATTATTTAGAACAGTGCTCCTCAACTTAGGCCACTTGAAGATGTGTGGACTTCAACCCCCAGAATTCCCCAGTCCACACATCTTCAAGTGGCCAAGGTTGAGAAAGAGTGATTTAGAACTAAAAGGAACAATCTCAAAAATTTATAGGTTATTACTGCAATCAGAAATAGAAAATCCACCATATGGATTAAAGGAAGCTTGGGATACTGATCTTGGTAATCCCATACAGGAAACAAATTGGCAGCAGTCATGGAAGCTGGGTGGATTCACTTCAGCTTCAGTGCAAGAATTGCAGTGGGAGATTATACATCGTTGGCATTGGACTCCTCTTAGATTGGCACATATAGATATCAAGCTTATTTTTCTAAATGTTGGACAGGGTGCCAAAAAAAGGTCATTTTTTCATTTGTAGTGGTCATGTGATAAAATTATATCCTTTTGGTGAAAGAATTTTGGAGAGATAAGTATTATCACTAAATTGAAGGCTCTCCAGAGTTAAGCTTATTGCATTTATTTACAGGACCAAACCAAAAGCTTAAAATAAAGAATTGATTATCTATTTAATTTTAGCAGTCAAAACAATAGTTGTGCAACATTGGAAAACTCTGGATAATGTAACAATTGAGGTGTGGATTAGCAAGGGCTCTTCAGTTGCCACATTAGAAAAAAATCACAGATAAAGTAATGAGACTTCAGAAGAAGGAACCACAATTTTATCAAATTTGGTTGGATTTTATGTTTTACCTTAATAGCAATAGATTATAATTTGGTGTACACTTTATATATGGTAAATTTTCAATGTATAGTACCCATCTCTTTATCTCCATTGAAGTAGATCTTTTTTGTATTTTTGATTTTTTTTTCTTTATATGTATTTGGATTTATGTTAATGTATTGCTGATATTGCTTCAAATAAAATAAAATTAAAAATCTAAAAAAAAGAATGCATGGCCAGAAGTCCCTCTGTAGCTTTATCCAACTGATGCACCCAGCAAAACTCTGCACAATCATTGTAGTCGATACATGTGAAGAAGCACTATGAACTAACCTTTAGCTAGGAGAAGGCAAATTGTTGAAGCAACTAGCAGCCACTACTCTAATTTGAGGATTCAGATCTCATCCATCTTGTAAGCTGTTTTGGACATCTGAGGAAAAACAAATTGTTCCTGTCCTGACCTATACGTGCTTTACCCAACACTGTGTGCACACATTGGAAATATTTATCCTACTATGAGAAACCACAGTCGCTATGAAATGGCAAAGATAGACAATGACCTTTTGGAACTCCACCCTATAGCCATTTATGTGAATGGCTTCCCATGATTTGAGCATTTTAATAGAATATCTGCTATTTGATTATCAGGTTGTGTGAACTGGGAAAAGGAGAACATAAACATATTCCAGCATAGTATAGTATTCAGAATGTTCATTCTGTATCAGCTTGAAGTGCACTCAGTAAGCCTGGATAGTTGTCACCTCTGTCACTGAATACCAAGTATGTTTCTTACCAACTTCTGTTGGTATACTAACCGTACTTTTCCAGGCAGGGATAGTCTGGCTACAGAAGATTATGTATTGGTAACCTTACATTTAGATTATTAAAATATGTTCTATGTGAGTTTGCCCTTGTACTGCAGTTGATCTGGAAGCTCCAGTTAGTGTGGGATAGAATGAGTGGGCATTTGCACAGAACTCCTTTACTGAAGTAATGACATTGCCAAATGTCTATTGAACGAGGTTCAGTATGTTGCTCTTGACATGTAAGGATAGCTGACAGGTCCCCTTTGCTGTGACAGGGTTGATGGCTACAAATGACTGGAGAGGGGCTGAAAACCACAGAAAGCAACCTTATCTCTACTCACAGTGCCATGGTTCCGGAATGCTCTCGCTCTCCTGAAATGCATGAGATGGTTCCTAGGGGGATGTGTGAAAGGTTGAAACAGTTGCTGTGTATTGAAGACACGCTGTTTCAAAGTTGTTGGAAATGTTCTGCGTTTGAAACACAAGCCAGCTCCAAATGAACAAAGCAGTTCATTTTCTATGCCAAAAAAAAAAAAAAGTTTCAAACTGGAAATTCAGAATTCTTGGAATTAGAAATGTTTTGCCTAGAGTAATATATAATAACATTTTAATAATAAGAGTAATATATAATAACATTTTCAATAAAATTATAAAATTCCTCTCTCACCCTTATGGGTGGTATGTGTCTTCCTCAATCTTGGGTCCTGTACCAGAGGCCTGGGAGTTTGAGGGTTCTGCACAGTATCTTCGCTGTTCCTAGCGCTGCACTCTTCTGGACAGAGAGCTCTGATGTTGTTCCTGGGATCTGTTGGAGACACTCTCCCAGCTTAGGTGTCACGGCCCCAAATGCTCCTATCACCACTGGGACCACTTTGGCCTTTACTTTCCACATCCTCTCTAGTTCCTCCTTCAGACCCTGGTACTTCTCCAGCTTCTCATACTCCTTCTTCCTGATGTCGCTGTCACTTGGCAACACTATATCTATCACCACCTCTGTCTTCTGGTCCTTGTCTACTACCATGATGTCTGGTTGATTGGCCAGTATCTGCCTTTCCGTCTGGATCTGGAAGTCCCACAGGATCTTAGCCCTGTTATTCTTCACAACCTTCTGTGGAATCTCCCCTCTGGACTTGGGGGGGGGGGGTGTAGCCCATACACTGTGCAGATGTTCCTGTACACAATACCAGCTACTTACTTGGTTGTGACATTCAGTATATGCTGTTCCTGCCTGCATCTTACACCTTCCACTATGTGTTGGACTGTCTCTGAGGCCTCTTTGCACAATCTGCACCTTGGGTCCTGTCTAGTGTGGTAGACCCCTGCTTCTGTGGATCTGGTGCTTAGTGCCTGTTCTTGTGCTGCTGTGATGAGTGCCTCAGTGCTATCTCTTAATCCAGCCCTTTCCAGCCACTGGTAGGATTTCCCAATGTCCCAATATATATATTGAAAATTTTAAACACAAGAGTAAGACTAATACAAACTAAAATAGAGCTAAAAAGAAAAGAGAAAAAGGAAAAAAGAAAAAAGAAAAGAAAAAAAGAAAGGTACAAAAAGAAAAAGAGTAGCAGAAAAATAGAAAAGAAGAAAAAAGAAGAAGGAAAGGCTGCCTAGAGTCACTTATACATTGAGATAGGTGGTGTATAAGTTTGATTAATAAAATAAAAATAAATACATACATACATAAGAAAAGATATAAAGAAGTGGCTCCCAATCTTCTTTACAGCAGTTATCAGTACAATTAGAAATTGACCTCTCTCTCTAAAGTTACATCGTGACTCTCTTCTTTCTATGATCTATCCTATCTAATCATCAAAACCATAAATCAGAAGTTCATTTTTTTTTCTTTTTTACACAAAAAGTCCATAAGGGGCTTTCAGTCACCAATAAACACAGGTATTGTCTTTTCTCTGATCCAACCAGTCAGTCTGGCCATTTTAGCAACTCCCGTCATCCTCACCAACCATCCCTCTGTCGTAGGTATTGCCAAATCTTTTCCATCTTTGCACGTACAATAATATTGCTGCAGTTATCATATATATATATATATATATATATATATATATATATATATATATATATAATCTCCTACCATAGCACATTTGAGACGGTAATGGATGGCATGGGCAGGGAAGATTCTGGAATGGAACTTCAAGGTTGTCAGGAGGGGGGAGAGACATTCCAGGGCAACCGCCTCCTCAGCCCACAGCAAGAGTGTGGGAAGACGAAGCGGATGAGGCTAGCCCCTCCCTAGAGGCTCACGGGTTATAGCCACTAGTTGCATTAGCATAGGTTTAGTCTGGCGAGATTGATGTCAAGTTCAGCCCAAGAACCGCAATGAGGCAATCCAGTACAGTTCAGTTCCTTTATTAGCTCGCACCTAATAGACAAAATCTGGATGTTTCTACCCAACTAAACTATTTGCTCATATTCCCTATGGCCAGGAGACTATGCGGTTCTCATGGACAAAGTGTACATGCCAAAGGACAAAATACATATCTATTTAAGGTAATAACTTTGGACATACAGTGAGGCCTGATAAGCATTATGATGGATATGTGTAAGTGCTTCCAGATGAATGTTCGCACATGCATCAACTGTATGTATGGAAACACTCGCACACAATTTCCTTTTCTAGATTTCGACCCACCAAACTTCGGTGAAAATGGGATTTAATTCTTCCATCTTTCCTGCTGCAGTAAAATAAAAAGTTTGCAATTTTCTTGTGATTAGATTAGATCAGTGTTTCTCAACCTCAGCAACTTTAAGATGTGTGGACTTCAACTCCCAGAATTCCCCAGCATCTGGCTGGGGAATTCTGGGAGTTGAAGTCCACACATCTTAAAGTTGCTGAGGCTGAGAAACACTGGATTAGATTATAGTAGGGGCTAGAATGGAAGACACAAATTCCTGTGAAAGATTTAGAGTCAAACAACATAGTTTAATCAAAAACAATTTTGATTATAGAGTCAAACAGCTCTCACTTCAAACAAATCTTGAAATATTGCTATTCAGGATACTAAGCATTGTTTTGTTTTTTTCACTCATTAATTACAGAGCTGTAAGAAAAATGTCTCCCTATAACTGATAATTATGACTAAACCTTGTTCTGTCACTATTTTAATTTTGAAATTAGCTACACTGATCTGGGTAAAGCAGAAGAAAAATCATCTGATTTATATGCATATAAGGAGGATACTAATAGATGATGTGCAGTGAATAACTACAAACACATATTGAGCCATAAGACAGTCTGCCTCTACTTTGTCCTCGGCTTGCCATGAGAACACATTAGACAGTGTGAAGATGAAGTAAGACACATTTGTGCTCACAGTATGTTATAGAAAACACTAGGCTTCGATCTGGAATTGCAGGCAAGTCACTGCTCTTTCTTTACTTAATCATGCCATTAAAATTAGTGAAGTAGCTCAGTGCCACTTTGTCCACTGTGCAAACTTCTCTGCTTTCAAGTGGTATAGGTCATAGTTATCTGGGAATGTCAGCCCCACTAGGTAGACCAGACCAGAAAAAAGACTAGAACTATACTATAGGCTATAGGCTATAATAATAGCAACAGAATTTTGCAAGTCGGATTGTGCTTTACTTCCCGTCCTCCTTACATCTCAGCGGATCAGGGGATGTTTGCCCAAGCAGCTTCTGAATACAATCTTGCTTAAAGAATGTTTTAGCCCTCTTTGCCTAAGTAATGGTTCTTGCATATTTCTGTCAAGATCATCTTCCTGACTCTCTACAGGAAGCACATCATATCCCACTGAGGAAATACTGGATTTAAATTCATTGGGAAATTCTCCTATGCTTTGTCAGTGGGAAAGCTTGCTTTTGTGGCCTGCAATCTATGTGCCATTCCTCTACTTGTGCCCATGTGTCAGCTGTTCTTATTTGTCTAGCTGGATGAGCAAGTTTAGAAGATGACCAGAGGGATCACACAATGCATTACCCTGCTAACATGGAAGTGGAATTATTTTTAAAGCATGAAGGAAAAACATGGTGACCTATATTTGTACATACTAACAAAAAAGGATGTGTGTGTGTGCCTAAATATCCACTTTATTATTTGGGCAGGACTTCTACCATAGCCTTTGTTCCAAGTTGTTTTTTAAGACTGTAGGACTTGAAACAGAAACCTACACTTCTATGCATGGCTGCCCTATGTGGTGAGGTACCAGAACTATTGTTTGGAGCAATTCCCTTGATAACGAAAGGTTTACAGTTATTCGAGGGGCTCTGCTTACCCAAGCAGACTGATGATTCCCCTCAACTGAAAGGGGCATTGTCTAGACTAGGACGTTGTGTTGAATTTTATGCTTGATGTTGTCCCCATGCTCATATCTATGCTACCTAAAACAAAGTTCTTGTGGTATACACATCTTCTGCATGTGCTGCTTGCCAGGGCCAAGGAAGGTCCAAGATCATGTCAACTTCTATGCCCAGGGAAGACACTTTCTTCGGCATAATTTCAACTGACAGGGAAAAAGAACAGAAAGTGATCTCTTCCTCTTGATTAAATACCTAGGAGTATGTCATTCAACCCCCGCCCCCGAAAGTCCTGCTGTGCTGCCTCATCATGGCAGGGGGATGGGAGATGAATGAAGAATGCCAGGAGTGTATAATCCCTGCAGGGTCACCCAAGGGATGAAGGTCATTCCCACTGTTCAGCTAAAGCAATATAGGAATACGTTTGAGGCAGATGATCACTTTAGCAACAATGGCAAGGGCATTATTTCATACTGTACAGGAGAAGGCGATGCTTAACCATTCTTGTATTTTACCAAGAAAAGGACATTCCAACCATGGACTGGTATGCTAAGGGACACCAATGGACAGATAGTAACTGATTCCAAGAAGATCAAGCACAGATGGAAGGAGTGTACTGAAATTCTGTATAGTAGAGATGTCAACCTCCAAGATACCTTAGAAGATATTCCCTACTTACAAGAACCTCTAGTATTAGAAGACAAAGTTAGATTAGCATTCTGGTCATTACCATGTCAGAAGTCTTCAGGAATTGATGGAATATCTACAGAAATATGAAGAAGAAGAATCTGTAAAGAATCAGAAGAAGAATCTGTAAAGACTATAACCAAGCTATGCCAGCAAATCTGTAGAAAGACACAGTGGCCAACAGATGTCAGAGGTCAGTCTGTATACCAGTACCAAAGAAAAGAGACTCAACAGAGTGTGCAAATTATCACACAATATCCTTAATTTCACATGTTAGCAAAATAATGCTTAGACTCACCCAACACAGATTAGAGTCCTACACAGAAAAAGAAATGCAAGATGTTCATTTGGCTTTAGAAAAAGCCAAAGGACAAATGATGTTATTGCTGATGCACTTTGGATAATCGAGAAAGCCAAAGAATACCAAAAAAGAGGTCAACGTGTCCTTTGTGTTGATCATGTCAAGATGTGGAATGTGCTTAGAAAAATGGGAATCTCAGAACATCTCACTGTCCTCATGCAAAACCTATACACAGATCAGGAAGCCACAGTCTGGATGGAACATGGCAAAACAAACTGGTTCCAGTTCAGCAAAGGAGTGACACAAAGCTGTATACTTTCTCCTCATGTATTCAGCCTATATGCTGAATATATACTGAGGGAAGGTGGACTGGAAGAAAATGAGCATGATTTTATAATTGGAAGAAAAAACATCAATAACCGAGGCTATGATGATGACACTACTCTGATAGTTGAAAATGCAAATTATCTTCAAACTCTAGTAATGGAAGTCAAGGAGTACAATGAAAAAATGGGATTAAGATTAAATATAATGAAAATCAAACTACTTAAACAGGTCCTGCAACCAGCCTTAGAATTGACAATGAATATATTGAAGTGGTGAATAGCTTATCCTTTTTAGGATTGATTAACAACAGTAAAGGAACCAGTATTCAAGAAATACACCACAGACTAGCACTTAGCAGAGTAGCACTGAAGGCCTTGGAACAGTTATTCAGATACCAAAATGTCTATACTTATGAAGATCAGAATCATGCAGACAATGGTTTTCCTGTGATGCTGTATGGAAGAGAAAGTTGTACTCTAAAGAAGCAGGCTAGAAAGAGTGTTGATGCTTTTGAACATTGCTGTTGGAGAAGACTCCTGAGATTACCAAGAAAACAAACAATGGATCATCCAACAAATCAAGCCTGAGTTGTCACTTGAGGCACAAATGATCAGGCTCAAGTTATCATACTTCGGTCACATTATGCGAAGACCTAGCTCTCTGGAGAAGGTTCTAATGCTCTAAAAGGTGGAAGGAAAGAGAAGAATAGGATGACCAGCAGCAAGATGGATGGACTCAATTATAGCAGCAAGGGGTACACCACTGGAAGACCTGGAAAAAATTACTTAGGCTGCTAAACTTGCCATGCTCTCTTGCAAAGGTTAATCAGATATTCTGGCAAGTAACTAGGGTATAGCTTATCTTTATAATCAGTGGCTACACCAAATAAAATGGCTTAAGTTTTTTATACCTCCTAGTATTTCTAAATATTTTACAGATAGAAAGTCACTTATAAAAACTGATAACCTTAATTAATTTGAAAATAATTTAAAGCCCTACCAAAATAATACAAGAACGGGGCATGGTAAAGTCAAAGGATTATCCAAGAGATAGCCCTGATGTTTCCATAGTCATCACCAAGAGAAATGTATATGGGGACAATTTGTTCAGACATGCATTATTTCTGTGGAATATTTGAACTGCATTGGGGTACACTATCTAAAAGATTGTTGGACTCTACAGGTTCTTCTTCTAAAGTCTTCTCCAATCTGATAACCTCCTGATATATAGAGACTATAAATCCTAGAATGGCTGTGTCACCTGAGAATCTTGGGAGTTGCAGTCTCAGAATATCCAGAAGCTGGAAAAGGTTGCCTGGGGCTACAAAGTCAACTGATGGCTCCAAGTAAAACAGCAGCTGTTCTTTCCCTCACTAGACCTGGTTTTACCCTGGCAGAAAGGATGCTTTCACACATGTGACAGCTGTGTGTGGAGTCAAATAAGGTTCAGAGGTAAAGACCTGGAGAGTCTGTGGCTGCCAAGGTCAGTTGCTGCCAATGACCAGAGAAGGGAGGTGCTCTAGCTTGAAGTTGTACATTGCATATGCTTGTGACATCTTGTTTGGGGTGTCATGTACTGTTGATTGATGCATTTTGTGGATGGGCAGTGTGGAAGCATTGCTAGCAACTATTATACTTGGCAGCAATTTTTCCAGAGTATCTGTTGGCAGGCTGTGACATTCCTTCTTGCTTATACTACAGGATGCATTGGTGACATTGCTGCCTTGAGAGTATATATAGCATCAGAACAACTTTGGTTTACATGAAACTGATTCCTGATCCTGGAAGGAACACTTCTGTGGTGGTGGTAATTTTAAATCGCCAAATTATAATTTATGCAGTGTTATATCTGTCTTCTTTTGCTTTTAATTCTGGACATAGTTGTGCCCCGGTGATTTGCATTCTTCACAATTCAAAACAAAGTTATTGCTTTGCTGGGGTTCTGGCCCCAAAATGTGCCAAATATTTAGCAAGCACTCCAATTCAACAAGGACACTCTGTCATTTATTATGTAATTGACAACAACTCCTACTAAAATGGCTTAAACAAGACAGTTTAATAAGCAACTGTTTTCTTTGCAACTAAAACCAGGTTATCCTGAGTTTCAGGGTGGGAACACAAAAAAGGAGATTGAGAACTTCTTTTTAAACATCCTCATCTTAATGTTTCTCATCTCTGATTCCTCCATATGCCAACTTTGGTGCCATCGGGTTCTGTAAGAATGAAAATAGGAGGAGGAAGGGGTATTAGGTATGTTTGCCGTCTTGAGTTATTTGTAAAAATAATAAAGGTGGGATAAAAGATCTAAAAAAAGAAAAGTACAGTGTCCTGTGGAAGTACTCTGTAATTTCCCATAAAAGTCCAGATTGAAATGGCTGTTGTACATTGAAATAACCACAATTAATTTTGCTAAGGAGATCCAAATTATGTTGACGTGAATTAAAGTTATGGATTCATACATTTGAGCCCTGGGTGCATATATTGTCCCTGAAAGCTTTGGGTTCAGCCTTGAAGACTCTCTAAAAATATCCACTAAGATCCTTTTTTAAAAAAAATGTGACATAAGGGAAATGTATTAAATAAATTGGAAGCATTGATATAAACTGGGTTTAATTTAATTTTAATTCAAATCTAACGTAAATTCAACTAAATCAAATGTTGTTTTTGTTCACCCACCTTTTTGTCCTGGACCTGCATACCTTTCAATGTACCCATCCACGTCATTCAAAGGCCCACATGTCATTCTAGACCACAAAAATCTGGCCAACTGCTACATGGCAGGAATTACATGCAGAATATTCTATCTCTTTAGGGCTATCTAATGTCCATCTAGATTTTTATAGTTCAGATGCAGTAGCCTCACAATGTTTACAACTGTAAATATTTAAATAGTTGTAAACCTCTCACTTAGAGAGAGTGAGAAGCCATTTATCTAATACTGGAATAAAACCAGGCTGGCAGGCTGCCAGCTGGCAACCAGTGAGTAAATAGCGCTGCCAACTGGGGGTTGAACTGCTATTTGCAAGAATGCTTGTGATCCTTGGAGGCTGGTTTCTTCTTTCCTGTGCTACAATGACTTGCATAGTGGGGAGCATCTTTATATATGGGAGATGATGGGTCATCGGGATAGGAGAACATTATGGGGGCATCTGCCTGACAAGAAATTGGCTTCTCCCGGGTCTGTGTGACATGAGGTTGGGAAACTTCTGAGCAACGTTCTAATTTCAGTTCTGCAATGCATACACTCCTCCTCCTCCTCCTCCTCCTCCTCCTCCTCCTCCTCCTCCTCCTCCATCTCTGCAACTTTGCCATGATATCTTCTTGCCATCGCCACACTGTCCATTGCTTTGCAGACTCCAGTGATGCCACTATGGATGCTGGAACGTTAAGAATATTTTTAATTCATTTCGTGCTTTTAGGAGTACTGTATTTTTCACATCCTGCTCTATGCTGCCAAAGCTGCAATAATTCACATAGCAGTGCCAGTGGCAAATCTCTTTCCCTGGTGTTCTGCAATATAGGCTTGCTCTTTTAGCCTCTTTAAAAAGGTCTGAGTATATTCAATCAGTGACAATGCAACAATAACATTTCAGTGTGATTAAAGTTTTAAAAATAATGTGGAACATAATAAATATGAATACAAGGTCTTTACAGGTAGTCCTCATTTAGCGACCACAATTGAGAGCTGCAAAACAGTCATTAAGCAAAGCAATTGCTAAATGGAACCACAATTGTGCTTATGATCTTGCTTTAGCTTTTCTTTGCTTTCCTTTGCAAGCCTCCCCAAAGTTCTGACTCTTTGACTATACATTTCTAAAATGGCTGTTTAACCCATTGAGTCCTGTTAGGTGGCTGTTTAGCCTCTGCTTGAGCACATCCATTGAAGAATAGTCTACCACTTATCTGAGTAACTGGTTCCACTGTTGAACTGTTTTTACTGTTATAAATTGTTTCCCAACATTCAACAGAATCTACCTTTTTATAACTTTAAATGAGGAGTCAGTGTTCTACACCCTGGGATGATATGGCACAGTTCCTAATCTTCGGTGTGTAATATCTTTTCAACTACCTAAATAATTCTATTGTACACATACACACCCCTCCCAAGGCTGAACATTGCCCATTGCTTCCATCTGTCTTTGTAGGATTTAGTCCCATAATCAACTCAATTGCATTTCTCTGAAGCCATTCCAGTTTGTACGAATCCTTTTTAAAGTGTAGTATCCTAAACTAGACACAGTTCTCAAAATGGGATCATCTGACCAATGAAGAATATTGTGGAACTATTACTGGCTGTGATTTTTGCGTTTTTTGTCACAATACACTAACTCATACACTATTTATAATCAGTTACCATTTCGAGTTCTTTTTCATAAACACAAATAAGGTATTC
Source organism: Python bivittatus (assembly GCF_059951505.1). Taxonomy (NCBI): domain Eukaryota; kingdom Metazoa; phylum Chordata; class Lepidosauria; order Squamata; family Pythonidae; genus Python; species Python bivittatus. The sequence goes on from NW_028277075.1 coordinate 59,894,221, forward strand.
TTTACCAGTGTGTTTGATTCCTAAATGAACAACTTAGCATCACTTTTAAATTTTCATTATATCATTTTTTTTTTTGCTTATTTCTCTATCAAGTTTGTTTTAAAATTTATTTTGGACTTGTAGGATACTAATTATTCCATTCAATTTTGAGTTATCTGCAGATCTGATAAGCATTCCCTCCACCTCCTCATCCAAGTAATTAAAAAAAGTGTTGAGGAATACAAGGCCCCAGAGTAAATGTTATAGTGCCCCAGCTTGATGAGGAACCAACTATATATTCACTTAACTGTCATGACATGCAGCTCACATTTAACTATTTTGCTAATCAGAATGTGTCAGACTACTTTGTTAAATGCTTTTCTGATATCAAGATATAGAGTCCCCTATTGTGGGGGAGATGGGCGGGGGAGAAATCCAATAAATAATAAGAATAAGAATAAGAATAAGAATAAGAATAAGAATAAGAATAAGAATAATAATAAGAATAATAATAATAATAATAATAATAATAAGAAGAAGAAGAAGAAGAAGAAGAAGAAGAAGAAGAAGAAGAAGAAGAAGAAGAAGAAGAAGAAGAAGAAGAAGAAGAAGAAGAAGAAGAAGAAGAAGAAGTCAACAGTATCCCTGCAGTCTATTAAGGATACGTTTTACAGGAATTGTTCTTTACAGATCCCTGCTTATTTGCCACCACATTGTTTTCAAGATGCTTACAGATCAATCTCTTTATGATCTCCTCTAGAATCATCCCAGGCATTGATGTGAGACTAACCCAGCTGTAGTTTTCCAGATCTTATTTTTCCTTCTTTTTCAAGATAAGGATGAATATTTGTTCTCTCCCTGTTGTCTAGCACTTCACCCATTCTGTAGGATACTTCAAAGAGGTTTAATCAGATTGTCAGGGAGTTTGTCCAGTACTCTACTTACCATTCATCTGGTCCTGGAGATTTAAAATTGCTCAAAATAAATATCTATTTTCTGACCGTGTTTCTATCAACTGCAATCCTGACCCCTCATTCTGTTCTTCATAATTGTCTAGTGGAACACAGTAATAACAGCCAAAATAATCCTTAGTTACGTCAATATATCAAAGACATCTTATGCATTATTTCTGATGGAACAGAATGACCTCTGAGCAATGAATAGGCTGTATAAAACATATTCTATGGACTGGATTATTTGCAGTTCTCATTAGAAATTTATTTTGCTTTCCACATAGGACCGTACTTAGCAATACACAATCTAATTTTACAATTGCCAGTCAGAGATAAATAAATAAAAGCCCACTGTACCTTAGGAGAGGCACACATTTAGAGACAATTCAGACTTACATGTAGATTACAGAGTGGTGCATCATTTGATGACTTACCATACTGACATCCTCCAAAAGCCTATGAATTACCTTAAATGAAAATTGTTCCCATTAGTAAGGGGGCATGAAAGTTTTATTCATGAAGATTAACTGGTGATACACACACAAGTCACTGCTTGACATTACAGTCGTTGAGTACCGATGATGGATCTGTGAACATACCCTCAAAAGTTTAAAGCAAGAACAATTGTTACCTCTTATTCTAAATCCAGGGCAGGACAAAAGATGCATTCAATTTCACCTCATCTGCAATCCCAATAATCCAAATATATCTATTGCCCTATTCAGCTGTTATCAAACTGGTTGCATTCATTACATGAGTCAGGCACTGATGATGCCTCCATTTATATATCCTCCTGGGGAAGCCAGTGTACATACTAAGATCCTTTCTGTACAGATATCCTGTCCCCACAGATGCTTGTCCCGTACTATATCACAGCATGCAAAGCCATCACTACTGACTGTACGACTGTATCCAGATTCATAAGACCTGAATAGAGCTATCTACATCTGTATATCAAGGCTGTGCAATGCTTCGGATTTTATTATTATTATTATCATTTATTTATTTATTTATTTATTTATTTATGCATTTATTTATTTACTTATTTGACTTGTCCCTGCCCATCTCCCCACAACGGGGGACTCTGGGCGGCTTACAACAAACTAAAATCGGCAATACATAATTAAAAGATTATAAAACCAAAGTACAAAGAGAAAGATAAAAAGGCTAAAAAATCCAAGAGGCTGATAGAGGCCACACCAGGTTGCTAAGGGGCCACCCAACCCCATTTTTGATATCCTTCCTCCCTGCCCCTGGCCAGATGGCAATTTATTGATTCAACAAGGTTATATAGCTGCCCATCTACCAAAGGGAGTTCTGGGCAGTGAACAAAAGGCCAACAAGTGTTTCAGAATGCATACAAGAATATGGTAAGACCTGGTGGCCATTTCTTAAATGTGCTTTGTCTTTGGATTCTACTGCAGCTCTGGAAGGCAGCTGTGGGATCCCTGAAAAAGACACCCTGCTTTAAGAAGCCGTTGACAGGTGCTATGGGAACTCCCCTGTGCCCTCTGAAGCATCTTTTGGCCTTTGACTCCAACGTGCTGTAACACAGGGTTATCCAAACTGTGTTCTGCAGTACCCTAGGATTTCATAAGATTTTTTTTTAAAGTTCACTTGAACACAGCTGATGTTTCTATAGCTTTGCTTCTTGATCAGGGATTCCAAGACATTAAAAAAAAAAAAAACCAACAGGTTCCACATCCTGAAAAAGTTTGAAAATGCCTGCTGTAGAACTCTACTAGTTAAGCACTTGAACATAGGGTGACACGGAGAGAAACAGCCAAGAACTAGGATCCTTTATAATAGGCTTCTTTTATGAGAAGTTGCTGAAAAGTAATATTTGGAGAAGCTGTACCATGTCCCTTCATTGTTAGAGATATACTGTAGTAGGTAGATTATCAATGCAACCTCACTGTCATGGTGTCAAGACTGGCATATCTTCCCAAGTGAATTCTACAAGGTTCCATCTTAAATGGCCTTCAATTCAGCTCCCGACATGGTTTTATTCAAAAAGCATTTTGAGGTCATAAGGATGGAAAGGCAGACTTAAAATTCTGCTTGGTTACATCTCCTATTAGCACACAGTTACCGTTAATATATCACTACTTTAAAAAAAAAATGATCTGGAGGGTTTTGGTTACTTTTTAATGTTGATGTTGATCTATGAAGTCTGGGGAAAGTTGTTTATCTGTACCCTTTATTTTATTTTTTCAAATATATTTTTATTATGAATTTTAATTACAATAGTAAAAACTAATGCAAACTAAATTTAGAGAAAGAGAAGAGAATGGAAAAAAGAATAAAAAATACAAGAAAAGAGAAAAAGAAAGAAGAAAAAGAAAAGAGATAATATAATAAAGAAAAAGAAATATATAAAGAAGTGACTTCTAATCTTCATCACAAGTATAAACAAATTTAATAACTCTTTACCCCCTATAAGTTTAAACAGATATCTCTTCATCCCATATCCCATCCCTTATCTATAAGCAAATCCATAAAACATCAACTTTTCAATCCTGGTGTCAGCAAAAAGTCCATGAAGGGTTGCCAGAACTTTACAAATAAAGGTCTTATTTTAACCTTGATCAAATAAACCAACTTTATATTCTTTCCTTTTACTTCTAACAGTCTTAATCTTTAATTCAATCAAACATTGTCATACGATTTGATTTCAATTTTTCTTTATCCCATTGCATAGATTTCTTCAAGGCTTTAACAAGCCTCTTTTGTAGATCCAATAAAAAAATTTTTTCCAGGTCATTCTCTTGGTTTATCATTTGTATTTCCCTTTTAATTTTTAAAACTTCAGCCAGTTTCTTTTGTATATCCAGTAAAGTGTCCCTTTTCAAATAATTCTCTTGGCATGTCATTTGTAGTTCCACATTCTGTACTTTCTCTATCTTATCAGATAAAATTTGTTCCACATCTGTCATTCTTTCATTAACATCTTTTAGTCTTTCCATAGAAGCAGACATCATTACTGACAGTGTTGATATTGTAGTTACTAACCTCTGGCTCCATTCTTCAAAGATCTCTAATGTTTCTGATGTTGTAATGTTTTGTATCATTTTGTAAGTCCCAGTATTAACTGACATCAGGCTGTGTATTTTTTTTCCTTCTGCTTAAAATCTTTAGTCCCCTCTAGTGTCCAGTTTCTAAAATCATTACTTATCTTTTGTTATGACTTGCAATTGCCAGGATAACCAAAACAAGTGTTTCCCACAAGAAGTTTCTTATTTTTTATAGTTAATTCCAAAATCTTATAGTAAAAGTCAATATTCCAAATTTCTCTGGACCCGTAATCTGTTTATAACTTTCATGAATCAAAATCTTATTTAGCTTTCTCCTGTTTATTTCAAATTCTTTAAGTTCTTAAGCTTGTAATTAATTTTTCTTTTGTTCAGAGTTGAACAAAACGCACCTGATGAAGAGTTTTCAAACCTGTCACTCTGAAAGTCTCTAATAGTGCATTGCAGATTGAGGGCATGAATTACTTTAGCTAAGTTCTTCTGCAAAGGCACCTTTGGCCATGACTTCCACCTGCTATTCCAGCAGTAGCCCTGAATCCAGAAAAAACCCCAAAGACTAGATTTAAATTACTTGATTCAGATAGCAGGGTTCTAAGCAAATTAAATGAGTAGTCCTGTTGACTTCAAAGGAGCATACTTCTGAGAAGAGCATCTTAAGTCTCTTAGCTCTTAGAAGGTCTGACAAGAAGTGTTGGGACCTACCAAAGATACTCTGTGTCATGAATATTTCCCAAGTGACAGACTACCAACGTAATATTTACCAACAGCCGCATTCTAAGACAGAGAAGGAAGGCCCAACCCAAACCCGTTTGAGCTACAGTAGTACCCTTGAGCAATGGATTCATAATATAGCAACCAAATTCTTACCTGAGGCAAACTGTACTATATAATATGTATCTTAGACATTACACCTACCCCTCTGGGCACGAATTTGTTTCTGTTACTAATTCTGTTACTAAGTGCACTAACATTTAAATGGTATGCAGTGTTCAATCTGAAGTCACCCTCCACATATTCTTATATTCAGAAATGAGATTAATAGGCATCATTCTGTTGCATTTGTGAGAGAGCCCGATGTAGCGCAGTTACTACTCACTAATTTAATTTGTCTAGGAATGAGAGATAATCAGGCCATTTTAAACTGGACAGGGGCACAAGGCATGGATGCCCATTATCCCCAGCTCTATTGTTTAGTGATGGAAGTGCTATTAGCCATACTTAGAATTAATCCCCAAGACCCTAGCCATTCATTTACATGAAAAAAAATGCATACAGTACTATAAACGTATTTGTTACTGGTCATTCACCATAATAAAGGATGGACTGATTGACCATATTTGCTGATGACACATAATTGAACTGACCCAACCCAGGACCTGCAAATCCTGAAATCAAGAAAGAACTCTTAACATTATAAAAACCTGTAGACAATGAAATAAGTCATTCAAAAACGAATACTTTGTGTATTAATACAGAATTCTTCAAAATGTGGGTTGTGAACCCCAGGAGAACCATGAGACAATGGGTAGAAGTTTGCTATAACTTTGCCTTCCTTGCAAGTCCTTTCCAATCAGCATTCTGTGTTTCTGTGTTTTTATACATTGTGTTGGCCTTTCAAAGGAGGAGTAATCATGCATGGAGGGCATGAGGCTTCTATGCAAATTCCTTACATTCACTTTACAGAGGGATTTATGATGAAGGGAAAAGGAAGATTGAGATGCTGCAGCAAGGAAGAAATGCAGGAGTGGAGGGATAGATTTATAAACACTAGGCTGGAAGGGACAAAGTAAATAGGCTGTGACTGTTATCTCACAGCAGCTGAACTGGGAGACAGAATGCCAAAAACAAAGCCTGGCAGTGTTTTGCAAGTTTCAGAAGTTTAAGAGAAGCTGATTTAACACAAGGAAACACCCTTTCCCCCTCCCCGCCCCCAGACTTTAGTGAATGAAAGTGGCTGTGTTCGAAATGAAACCCAAATTTCAGGAAATATGCACAAATAAAGTAAGCTCATTCCTCCCATTAAAAATATGGTTTTAAATTGGGGGTTGTTTGTTTATTTGCTTATTTCCAATAAAATTTATTTATTTTGTAAAGTTGTAAGGTTCTGTCATTGTCTTATTTGATAAATAAAATGTAATTATTAAAAGTGATATATTTATTTCTTGTTCAACCCTAGTCCCAATTAAATCATTAGTTTTATTCATGGGTAGGGTCACACAAATACATTTTTATCATTTTATGAGGGTCAAGGTATTGCAAAGTTTGAAACACCTCCCAGCTTAATACAAAAAGAACAAGAATTAATGCAAACACGTTAGGAAGCTCAGCTACAATCCTATTGCATAAAATTTATTTAATAGCATTTATAAATTGCCCCAATCTGACCAGTCTGGCAGTGGTATTTGGAAATAAGACTTATTACAGAAGTAAACCAAATCAAGAAATTACTTTTATAATAACTGGACTAAAATATCTGAGTATACCTAAATAACAGGTCCAAACAAAGCAGTCCAAGCTAAGCAAAATAGTCAGAGTTATAATGTCAATTTTTCCAAATTTTCATTTCTTTTCCTAATGTTACCAGTCTGGATCCTTAATCAAAAGTTTTTATAATGGAAATGCTGCTAATAGGTTTTATATGTAACAAGAAAAGATCACAATTATACAGTACCTCATGTGGCAATACAATTCTAAAGAAGACCTAGTCTACCCAAAGTTAAAACTATGTTATCATGTTACACAGTTATGCCAAATGAGGATATGTCTTTAATTGGATTCAAATGCGGTTTGGATAAAAATAGAGACAACTATTTTAGAATTTCACATTCAGGGTCAAATGGTTTCAACCATCAAAAATTAATTTCACCACTCTAAAGCTCAAAAAGTTGGCAGAATGAAATAAAAAAAAGGGCCCTTCTGATATTGCTATTAATATTCATTCCATCTTATCCCAGACACACAAATATTTACAATATAACCAGGGGGGAAAGATTATACCAGATTTTAGATTTATTTGCAAAGGAGAGAGACATAGAAATAAAGAACCTAGAACAAATTAGAATCTCTTAGCTCCAAGAAAAGTCCAAAATCAGACATGATGCAAACTTTTGGAAAAAAATGAGTCAATTAACTGGCTCTGCACAGAATATGAATCTTGAGGAATACAGTTCAGAAAGGGCTCAAAATCAGTAATATCCTACTAGCACATATAGAAGGAGATACACGTATTTGGTTGAGAAATACCATAAGATAGTTGGAAGACAGTGTAGATAAAGGAAACTTAACATCAGTATGCTTAAAAGAAACAACTCTTAAAACATTTTTTTAAAAGTAACTAACTAATCTATATATGCAGTGGTCTTGTGGCCACTGTTTTCATGATTATTTCAAGCATTGTAAGATTTTCTCCCGCACTAGTTCTTGCAATTCTAAACATTCTGAAGATGTACATTCCAACATAACATCATAATGTCTATTTGAGCTCCAGAGCTACTGATATAACACAGCACTGTTCTATGGGCAAATTACAACACATATTAGCAGAAAGATTTAATCATCAAAGAGTATTCCTAAGATAACCACAAGTTGTCATGTTCACTGAGATGCAGTTCCCTTTCTTTTCACAGCTGTAGAAAAATAGACTGCCATGATCCAACACATTAACATGTGCATGCACACACACAAACACACACACAGGGACGTATCTATATGTATATTTGAAAAGATGCTATCTGTAGATAACATGTGTAAAAAAGAGAATAGAAAACCGTGAGAGTCCAGCAAAAGGAGGATGTTGGGTATACAGAAGATACTGATTTTGGTTTGCTTATTTTAAATGTTCATACTGGTATTTTATACAGATTTGCTACAGTTTAATCAGTTAATAAAAACTTAATCTGAGAAAGAGAAAACAGTTGGATTTCTAAGTGTAGCAATACAGCGCTGAGCTGATGAAAAAAATGCAGGGTGGGAACATGTATTGCATGGAATTTGGATTCAAGCCATACTCCTTTCGGATTCATATTTAGACACTCTGTGGGTATATAAACAAATCTGCTGCTGAAAGACCTCTAGTACATAAGAAGGAATTTTCTAAGGCCTGGCTACTGGAAAGCTACTATTTAGTCTTTCCCCATCAGATTACACCATCTAGACCCCATCTTCCCATATTGTTATTCACAGAAATAAAAACAAAGGAGCCTGTCTACTCATTTTGATCTCTCCTTATTTTGACTTCAGTCACTGATATGCTGCAAACTTCAGCTTTTGACTCTGAGTTAGCAAGTTTGCATTGTTGCTGGTTAACATGTTTTGGTTTCCCTTCCCAAGAATGCAAGCATTAATCATTACAAATGGAGTGTGAAATGGAAACACGTGGGGGAGAGAGAAGGGTTTGAATGCATATTTTATTCGGAGCATGGCCAGATAAACATGTTTCAGAGCTTTCGCTAAGCAGAAGCTGGCAGTTCTTGAAATTGCTGATTCCCTGGCTTAAAGATGGCAAGAGATCCAATCAGAAAGAGATCCCTTTCTTGTCTGCTGAAAATATGTGGTTGATTTTAGAGCAAATAGATCTACTCAATTATGGCTCTATGGCACCTCAGCATATCGTGTGCTCTTCTAAGCTGCTTTCTTTTTGTAACTAAAAGAAAAATGAAACTGCCGTGATGTACGATTCCCAAGAACCCATGGGCTGCAGGCAGGGGAAAGGTTATACTTCTAACCTTCTAACTCTTCTTGACCCCTGTTTGCTTCTTCCCTTTTTGGTTCCACAGTCAAAGTCAAAACAAGAAAACAAAGACTGTTACCATCTGAACAAGTGTTGGAATAACAGTGATAAGATGATGCATCATAGGATGCAAACTAAGTGCTATATTCTAATTTCTGTTGTATTCATCCAGGATGCACTCCTAATCTAGCAGCTCTGTATTCATATTGCCTAGCAACCAGGTGGAGTCAAGAAAATTTGTGTAAGACTTTTTTTTTCTTTTTCCTTTTTGGTGCCCTATTTCCCTTCTGCAACAAGCTTGTCCTGATTTGGAACTGCTGGAATTCTACATTACTCTATTTACATACTGTTGTGTTGGTTTAAATTGCTTCATCCTATACTGTGGAATCTAGGAAATGTTGCCAAGTTTTGCATTCATTGGATTGAAATTAATTATTCAGAGATGTTAACAGAGAGGCTAATAAACAGCCATTCTGCTAGTCAAAGACATTTTATTAAAACAAAGATGACTTTGGAACCTTGGACTGAACCTCAGAAGGATCAGAAAAATGAATCAAGCTTTATATGCTTTAAGAACAGTGAGTGGCTTGAGAATTATTGTATCTTTCTGACACTTGACATTGGAACACTGAGTTAGGGATGTAATGTAAGTCTATAAAAGGGAAGAATAAGTGTGGCACAAATATACGGTAAAGAATCCTGGCAATATCTAGTTATAACGAAGCCAAGCATAGGAATAAGATTCCAAAAAGAGAAGAGAAGAGAAGAGAAGAGAAGAGAAGAGAAGAGAAGAGAAGAGAAGAGAAGAGAAGAGAAGAGAAGAGAAGAGGAGAGGAGAGGATTTGGAAACAAAACTTTCCTATGGATCAATATCCATTCATTTTAGATGAAATTGCGCTCCCCCTGAAAAAGACTGGTTCATGACTTGAGGGCCCTCCTGAACTTCTGGTTCCCACCCAAACAGCAGGTATTAGCTGTGGCCAAGGGGGCTTTTATCCAGCTCCAGCTGATGAGCCAGCTAAGACCATATTTGTATCAGAATGCCTTGATGCCCCAGTCACCACCTGATTGGATTATTGCAACACACTCTACACACTCTGTGAGGGGCTGCTTTAGAGACAACTCCGAAGCTGAAGTCAATGCACAATGTGGCAGCTGGGACTGGCAGAACAACGTCACCCATGTAGAACATCACTGATTTTAAAGTCACTGCACTGGTTGCCAGTAGCCTTCCAGGTCCAGTTCCAAGTGTTGCTTGTTAACTTTAAAGTTCTGTATGGTAGAGCTCTGGGATATATCAGGTGTGATGGAATGTATCTATGAGCAGGAGAGTGATGTGGGAGAACAAGGCTATCAGGAAGGAGGGGTGGCATTCCAGCAGGAGAAAGGAGGCAACAGACAACACAGTCTGCAGGCGGAGCATGAGACGAGTAAGAGGTTCAGGATAGCCACTCCCTAGAATCTCCCAGGGTATATCCACTAGTTGCTATAGTATAGATTTAGTCTGGCAAGATTCTGTCTATAAGGTGTAGGCAAATAAAGGAACTGTACTAGACTGGACTGTTTCATTATTGGGCTGGGCCTGACATCAGGCAACACCTTACCAAAATGGAATCTCCCCATTCAAGTTGGATCATTGACAGAAGTCTTGTTGAGAGTTCCCCCTCCTGCAAGAACTACACAAAAGGTGGACCAGACAACAGGCCTTTTCTGTGGTAGTCCCCACACTTTGGAATACTTCCAGAGGTAAGTGCAGCCCCTACCCTGTGCCGACCGGTTCAGTAGTGGTGTGCAGTGTGGCAGGCAGGGCCGGGCGGTGGGGGCAGCTGGCAGCAGCAGATAGGTGGTTGGCCAAAAGGTGGTGGTAAATGTGGATGGACTCGAGTGGGCCCTAAATTTGTTTATGTGAACGTGGAAGCACTGCAACAGCCAGAACTTTGAAGACGAGTTGTAAGTCCCTTTGTTCAGCACCGTCATAACTTTGAACAGTCATGGAACAAATGGATATTAAGCGAGAACTGTCTGTTCACTTAACCCTTATCCATCTACCTCTATTCTATTATTCTTATGTAGAGGTCCCAGACCCATTCTACTGTTCTCTCTTGAAGTGGTTCTCTACCATCTCTTTCTTGTCCCCTTTTATCTCCCTGATGGCAGTCTTAGCAGCCATTAGGGTAGCTGCTCTGCATGCCAGTTATGAACACAACTGGAAAGCTGCTGGTTGCTTGGCAATCCAAATGGGGGTGGGAAAGGAAAAAAAAGACCAATCATTCCTTTTTTCCCACTTCCCATTCTTCTTGCTTTATCTGCAGGGAGTTGGCTGGCATATAAATTTAATAATAATATATTTAAATAATAATAATAACAACAACAACAACAACAATCTGCTCTTGGGACACACCCTGTCACTCCTGAGCATTTTTTTGCTCTTCAATGGTCACCTTCAAGACTGTTTTCTCCTCCCCAATCTAACGTCTGGGATACTTATGAGGGCAATCTGCTCTGTGAACATCTCTTGTCCCCCTGCCTCCAAACAACTTTGGACTTTTTATTTTTGGATTCTTGTTTCTTCTTTTGCCTTTTTCCTGCTGCCTTTTCTTTCATTTTCTCCTTTTCCTTACTAGCCTTCACCATAGCACCGTACTTTGAATCTCAAGTGCTACAGCTTTCCCTTCTGAGGTGGTGAGGTGCCTGCTTTAAAGGTGTCACCCCTTCCCTTCCCTTCCCTTCCCTTCCCTTCCCTTCCCTTCCCTTCCCTTCCCTTCCCTTCCCTTCCCTTCCCTATACCTCCATGCAGAATATGTGAGAGATGGGATAGGTAGCTTTGCTGCCTCAGCCATCATCCCACACAGTTCTTCACATCTAATCACCCAATTGATTTGATGGGTTGAATCAAATCAGATGCCTTTGAACTGATTTGAAGGCTAATAGAGTTTTGCCTATGCAGACACACACTTTATCCAACTCCATCTTTTAACCGATTTGACAGTTCAAATTGATTATTTAAATTGGCTCATATTGCAACTTAGAATGAAGCCTTAGCTGATTCACACACACCATCAGGAAACTCCTTTCTAAAGTAACTATTTCACCAGGATTACAAGTACAGCTATATGTGTAAAGGATCTCAGCCTTAAAAGAGACTTGTTTTTAAGCATATATGACTAATACTGTAATTGTCTTAGATCATGAATAAGCACTGGATGCTTGTGGGCATCAATAGGTCTTGCTAGCTACCAGGCTCACTGTCCCACCTGACTTTTTCTCTTTTAACTTAAAAAATTGAATGGGAAACTGGTATGCTTCAAAGCAAAATGAGCTTCCAACAGTAATTTCCAAAACTGCTCTGGGATGCCCAGCGGCCTCATAAAGGCTCCATTGCTGTGCTATTAAAATAAAAATGGTGGACAGCTGAAGCCCAGTGTTTTACTTGTAAAGTAAGCAAGCAGAGATGGTATGAATCAGGCCACTAATTTGCCTTCTAGTAAAGGGGTCTTTGTGACTTGGCTTGCCCGCCATGCCAGCCATCTTTTAATGTACAAAGCTACTGTAGCGGCTAATACCACTTGCTCTCAAAATTCCAGATACGTTTATTATCCTAAAAACATTTCCCTACCTTTGCATTAGTCACCATTCATTTTAAAGTCGAAATAGCTAGGATGAATTGTATGTGCTTGAATCCACAATAAGAAGTGCCGTTCGAAGGTTGGCAAGATGATTGAGCATAAGCAGAGGTCAGTAAGGGCTAAGCAGTCGTGACTTTATTAACTCTGTTTACCATGGGATGGCAAAAGTGTTGACAGAATTCTACGCTGGCTGTTTTGGTTCCCAAGAGAGCAGCAACCTTATCCTTTTTTCTCCTATTAGTCATACATTCCAAAAATAACCTAGCTGCTATCTTCCGAGAAGCATTATGTATTCTGCTCTCTTTCTAATGTTACGGGCTTGGATCCGTACTGGTACAGAACCAATTACAACAAAAGAAATTACGCACACTGAATACTCTGCAGAAAGGGAAGATAATAAGAAGGTAACATCAGGATCCAGGATCTGAGTGAGTGGAAGAGTTTGGGTGCTAGAGCTGGCATCCGCCACCTGGGATAGGAATGATTCTTCTTAGCAGGCCCAGACAGTATTGCATCTGTAGAAATAATTGAAACTCTGTGAACCATTGACTGTCTATGTTCATTTCCTTTTTCCATGCCCTACAATTCCATGCCCCACCTCTGCCGGCAGCAACCTAGGTTCCTAAGAAGAGACAGCTAGTAATTACAGCCACAAAATTGTGCCTGCAACTCCTGATGAAGTGAATAAGAGTTACTTTCAGATTAAAAGTGGAGAGACTTGTGAAGAACCCCAAGATGGGGACCCTGTGGCTCTCCTACATTTCCCAGTGGCCCTTCCCATTGTTCCTGCTGGCTCAATCTGCTGGGATTGGTAATTCAACAACTGAGACCCACAGTTTCTCCATCCCTGCTTAATTCTTTGGACTGTTTGAAGACCTCTGCATATACTGTGCCAGTGATTTTTGTGAAAATATTGTAACAGGAATTTTTCAGAAGGGCCAGATGTTATAAATTTCCAGTTGTAATATATTCATGTTTTCTTTCAATGCTTTCTGTATTTTCCTGCAACAAATGAGAGAAAGATGGCATAGCAGATCTTTGGACTAGGAGAGTTGTCCTTCTGGTATTAATCTAAGCCAGTATTCATTATTCCCACATAACATATGGGTGTCCAAAACTGAATGAAACCAAGTCCATGGACAATATAAGATTCAGATTAAAGATTTTTCTGGACATAGTTTACTGTCTTTACCATTAGATCATAAAAATGTGACAATGAAATACTTTATGAAACATAAAGATTGATGGGATGTACTGATTCCAAGATAACAGGACTACTTTCTTGGAAGTAATGCAGCAAAAGAAGTTGAGATATTAGTAGCAGTAAAAAAAGTATTTATTTGATTTTAGCCTACTGCAATCAGTCAATTCTCAGCAGGTTACAATAAATACAGTATTTCATAATAAATCATCCACAGTATCAATCAACTAAAATAGTCCAAAGTTAAAATAACAAAATAACACCAAAAATGTAAGACAAGAAGAAATATTAATAACGATAATGATAATAAAATAACTAGATGGTCACATTCAGATTAATTGTCACGTTCAATTATTAAACAATTCTGTTTTTAATAATTTCCTAAAACCTAGTAAGTTAGGGGCTTCTTGAATTTCATGGGGGAGTGTATCAAAGTGTCAGTGCCACAGCAAAGGAACAACACCTGGGAGCCTTCATTCACCTTACTTCACCAAAGTGGGGAACTGCTAACAGGTGCTTCCAAGAACTTCACAATGGGCAGGTCAAAACTGAGTAGAGGAGACCATCCTGGAGATACCATGATGCCAAGATCAAAACCAATATTTTGAATTGCACACAGAAGTGAAAAGACAGCACTGGGCCATGTGCTCTTGTCACTGTGTATACACAAATAATTAGGCTGCTGCATTCTGGACTAATTGAAACTTCAGGGTAGTTTTCAAAAGCAGCCCCACATAGAGCACATTGAAGTAGTGATAAGGGCATAAGTCACTGTGGCCAGATACTCTTGTCCCAGGTAAGACTGTAACTATTGCATCAGCCAATAGTTGGACATACTCACCTGGCTGTGGCTTCTACCTGCCCACCTAGCAGGATCCATAAATCCAGGAAGATCCCATGTTCTGGACTGTCAGTCCTTTGGGATCAGATCTCCACTGGAAGACTGGAACTATATTGAGACAGGCTATAATAATAGAATCTTGAAAACCTGATGTTGTGCTTTACTCCCCCTTCTTCTTATACTCAAGTGAATCAGGGAGGAGCCTGCCTGAGTCTTTTCCAAATATTTTCCCAGGAGTTAAGGAATGTTTCAACCCTCTTTGCTTATATAAGGGTTCTTACCTTTTACCCTCAGGGTCATCTCCCTGATTCTCCACCAGAACCTGCTCTTTCAGGAGCAGTGCCACCCCATCAAGAGACACAACTGGAGGCACCAGGAACCTGCAATGGACATTATTAGTATTAGTAGTACTAGTATTATTTGTAGCTAAGAGTTTATTCCGCCACATGCAAAAACAGTTTATTACGCAAATCAAAGCAAAAATAATATTAAAATCCCTCTCCTTCCTCCATGAATGAGTCGTAGTTGCCCTACAGCCTAGGTTGCTATAATTAATAGTGTAAAGTTTCTTGTCCTTGGGATTTTCCAAATTGTAATTAACAATAGTTGTGATGCTTCTATTTCTATATAGAAAACTCTGATAGTATGATGGCATGAATATTAATTATGTCAGTCAAGAAAATACTTAAACTGATCCCAGGAGAAAAGGAAAAGTTGTATTATGTAAGAATAAAAGGTATGAAACATGTCATAATGTAGGACAGATCACTTGATTACCTATTTAAAGAAGGACAAAGGAAGTTATAATGTATATAAATAATTAACAAATAATGATTAGAAGTATTGCCAGCTACTCTTATATGTTTATAATGCTCTATCTACATCTATATTTGGGCACAAGGCTGTACCAGATTACAGAGTAAGGGACAGAGAGTTTTCTTAAGGTCAGCATGTTTACTACTCTACTACTACTGTTTTACATCTCTCATCGGAGTTTTATTTGCAGTAATTCTAAGTCCAGAAATCAAACAGTTTCAAATGGTGTGATAAATCAGAATTACCGTGGGCATCTGGAGGAAGTGCTTTTAAACTATCAGGTTTAGAAAGACAATGGAAATTAGGCAGAATATTATCAATTTACACTGCCAAATGTAAATAGATCTTAGTGCAGTGTAGTATAATACAAAATACTAAGTTTAGTGCCATATGTGAGCCTAGTCTATAAATGATACCCAGTTTATATGAAAAAAGAAAGAAATGTTAGTAAGATGCTATAGTCATTCAATATTCTAGCTGAGATAATTCATTCTCTTAACCAGTTGACAGAATTTGCAGGCAAGTTATTTTCACATACTATAATACCAAATACAGTTTCCAGAGCATAGATGTATTGATTTTTCAAGTTTTATAAGATCAGCTGCAATGTTTTGCATGTTTGTAAAATTTTGTATGGCTTAGCACACCAGAACCATACAGAGTACTTATTCTGACTGCTACTCTTTTATTTTAACATTAAAATTGTTCTAACATCTTAGAAAGGACAGGCTTGTGTAATTCTCAAGAGAGAGCTGTTCTCTTTTGGGATACTGACTGTTGTTTGTGACTTTTTTCTTCATTCTTTTAATTACATGAGAGACCTGTAGCAACTTTGCAATTAGGAGACCAATGTAATAGTGCCACTGCCTGTTTTCTGAACTGTAAAATAAACTGTAAAATCCAGCTACCTAGGATAGGATTTCATTTCACTTGTGAGATCAGAAGAGGCACAACTTCTGACACCTTTCACCAAGAGCCCCGTTCGCTGAATGATGCCTTTAAGCATTTTAGCCAATCGGTTCATCCGAAAGCATTTAAAGGTAGAAACACAAGATTCGTATTTCATTCAGGACTGCACGTGGATGCGCTAGGAATGGGAAGCTCTTGTATTCATCACTTGCTTGACTGAGGAAATGATTGTTCTTTTCAGTTGTGCAAACAAGTCTAAAGTATTTTAGTTACTGGACAGTATCCTTTTATTGTTTAATCGATATAGGTTTGATTGCAGAGGTCTCATTATGTCCGTTACCTTGATACAAGTGAAGTATTAAGTTTGATTTAGCTTTACAGGGTCTCATCTATTTCTGCAGTCCTAGCTGGCTTTCTTTTTCACTTTTTCATATATTGTGTATGTGTTATCCCAGTACAGAGGGAAAAAATTACAGTAATTAATTTTATCATATCTCTAAAATTTCCCATTGATTAGATTTTCATAGCTAAACTTAAAAAATTCAGGAGTCAAATTAATAAAGTCAAACTAGATTGTGCAGGTGACTATCTATATAAGATTAGTGTGTAGATACAGAATATAACATTCTTGTCTCAAAATTAGTTTTGTATAGAAAGCACTTTCAAATCAAACAGAATAATTTTAAACCATATTTTTATATTTGAACACTTGTAAATCAGACGGCCAACTTCTTTTTACTGATCGCTTCCAGTACTTTTAATACAGTTGGATCCTCAGATGCGATCAGATTTATTTTTTATTAAAAAAAAAACATAATCGGTTTCCATAGAATGTATTACTATCTCATGTGTATTTACCATGATTTGCAGAGCTTAGCAAAATGTCTGAACAGACTAGTTTAAGAAAGACTGGCAACTCTGTTCAGAAACCATCAGAAGTCAAATGTGGTGGTTTATTTTCAGAATGTCTCAGAAAATATAATTCTTAACCTTAGCCACGTGATACTCTTTGGTCTTGTGATGGGGGGGTCCATAGGAGGGGGTCAAAAAAGTCAAGATAGTGACTGCAATGCACATAAAAATGGACGAGGCTTTGATTGTGCCATGGTGGCTGGCTTCTTGACTTGTTTATTACTCTAGCAGACACCCCCTGCTTGTTTGGATCTGTCTTTGCAAAACTACTTCTGTTCTTTTATTGGATTAATAAGACATTTTACTTTCGATTGTTTGTTTCGATTACTAGTTACTCTGCAAGCACTTTCTGCGCAGATCAGCCCTTTGGCTGCCAACGCGTAAGCAAAACTTATCTTTTTGTCCCAGGAACTCAGATGAGCATTTTAAGGACATCAGGCCCTCCTGTAGAATTCATATATGCATCTGGTCTACTCCCAAATGGCCAGAAAGATAAGGAGACTGAAATGCAAAGGCCAAAAGGAAAAAAGAGTTGTATTTTGCAGAGGAGACAAAACCTTTCATGCAGGAAGGGAGTTTTGCTGCAAATGTTTATACTGAGCCCAGAGAAATAGTACTGTATGTGGCTACTCTCTGCAGATCATGCAAATAGATGTAGGGTTTCCCCCCCTCCATTGGCAGCTTCATTTGTTAATCATGGATAAATGTGCAGCTGGCAGTCAACATTTCCAGTTTCTTTCTCAACCTCATGTTACAATGTTTAGTAGTAAGAGCACCATACAGCATGACCTTCTCTGTTTTAGCATTACAGGGTTCCAGGTATGATCTTAAGCTTGTTCTACTGTTATCTGTGCATCTAGTGGAGGATGTGAGAATGTCGGAGCTAATCTAGGCAATACGTGTAAATGTATTTCTACTCGATGCAGAATGCTTTCCAGGCAGCCTCCAAGCAAATTATTGACCATGACTGGATCTCCCATTGCTTGAGGCAGTGCTCCCAGATTGGATTATTCTTCAAAATTATATTTAAATTATGTGCAGGAGCCAAGCTATACTAATGATTGGTATTGTGATGGCTTACTCAGGTAGTATACAACACATTCCCTGAGTTGTTTTCTTGCATTATTTCTCTATACTGATATAGCTATATCAACATCTTGCCATCTTTTATGTTTATTCTTCATTGATTTTATTGTAATTTCTTTGATTGTTGTGAGCCACCCAGAGCCGGGTGGCATTCAAGTTTTAAAAATTATTATTATTACTATTATATTTTATTTGTTTTGCAGGCTCTTCTATAACAGCTTTTGAGGTTTCCCTGCACTGATAATTTTTGTATATTGCAGCACGAACCCACACTGCAATGAGTCAAGAAGCTGTTGTGATCCACAGGAATGCCATCTGTGGCACTGTGGAATTCAGGCTTCTCCCTGGTTTTCTAGGAGCAGTGAAACAGGCTGGAAAAGGCCAGAGTGCAGGTGAAGATACTCATTAATAGAGCCAATTTGCACGTTAGTGCATTCAGTCTTCTTAACTGCATGAGAGTGAGTTTTCAAAGAAGGTTTATTTTGGGATCACTAGGGCATTCTCAAGTAACCATTCAGCAGGCTCTAAACTGCTGAACTAAAATAAACTAAAGACTTATCTGACCCTGCAAACCATATGATAGAGCCCTCAAAGAAATGCTGTGAGGCATTTGTGAGGCATATCAAAAGTAAAATAGCTCAACTTCATGCTGATTTGAATGCTGCTTTTGATACAATATATGTACTATGGTAGCCATTGGTCTAATTGAACAAGACAATTTTCAGTTTATGAAGCCTCAGGGCCTTGACAAAATGGTTGTGGCTATTCAACCTATTACATGATCCGTTGACCTCTGTCCATCTTGGCTTATTAAATCAGCCAAGGGGCACTGACTGGATGGAGATGGGAGTGGTGACATCCATTTCTGAAGAATCCCTTCCTGGATTGAAAGGATTTAATCAATTATTTCCTAGTCACAAATACCCCTGGGTCTTGAGAGGGTAGTGCCTACGTAGCTGTGTATGGTCTTGGAAAACACTATCTGTCTTGGTCTTTTTCAGTTTGGATTTGGGGTGGTTTGGGGACAGAATCATGTGTGGGTTGCCTCGACAAAGGGAAAGAGATCGAGAGGGAGTGGGGTTCTATTGGCCCTGTTTGATCTCTCAATACCTTCTAATACTGTCAGCCATGGTTTTTCCCTGGACCATCTCCATAAGTTGGAAGCAATGGGCATTCTGTTGCAGTGACTCTACTCATAATTATGGAGGTGATCTCAAAAAGTAATGTTAGGTTACTGTGCCCCTTACTCTGATGCTACAAAGCACTGTTTTGCTATTTAATATCTACATGAAGGTACTATTTTGTCCCCAGTGCCGTTTAATAGTTATATGGAATGTATAGGAACCTTGTTTGGTGGGGCTAGGTGTTATCAGTATATTGATGATACTCAGCTGTTCTTTTATAACATTTGAATCTTCTAAACTAGTGCCTGGGTACAATAACTGGAAAGTTTACTTATTCTAAATGGGGCTGTATTCCCTCCGAAAAAACAGATTATGTTGTTTGGGGGTAATCCTAAATTCATCATTGTCATTAAAAGCAGAAATTATTTCTGGGTAAATAACTTTGCATTTTTTATTTCTAAATATTCAGTATACTTAGTAATCTGAAAATGGCACCACTAAACAGGGATGAATCCACTAGAGGCTAAGACGCCTGCATAAATAGACTGCATTTTGGAGCAAAGCAACCTGGGCAGGATCTACGTAGTGTGTAGCTCCACAGTGGCAGTAGAATGCGTATGAAAATCAGTACAAGAAAATATCCTCAGTGTTGGGACTAGGCAAAGGCATCTGGTACCTTTTAAGTGTTTTGTTGTTTAATCCCCATCAATTTCAGCTAGCATGTTCCGTTCTAAGGGATTATGGGTTCTGTAGTCCAAAGCATCTGGAAGACACCAGATTACTTATTACTAACCTAAAGAGGGATACGAATCATGTCTTGTAACTGTTGGAAAGGTGAGATCTTCAAAAGGCCAAATGGTTTTGAGTGCCGGTGTGGGTCTTCCGGGCTGTGTGGCCGTGTTCTGGAAGTTTTGTTTCCTAACGTTTTGCCAGCATCTGTGACTGGCATCTTCAGAGGGCAGGAGCACAGACAGGAGTAGTTCTCTCTGTGCCCAGGATGATGAAATACCCACAAAAAGGGTCACATCACCCTGGGCACAGAGAGAACTGCTCCTGTCTGTGCTCCTGCCCTCTGAAGATGCCGGTCACAGATGCTGGCAAAACATTAGGAAACAAAACTTCCAGAACATGGCCACACAGCCCGGAAGACCCACAGCAGCCATCGTATTCTGGCCGTGAAAGCCTTCGACAATACATAGGTTTTGAGTGCAATAGGGATCGTAGATGCCGTTGTGTTTTTTTCTGTTCAATTTTCTCTCTGCAAATAGGCTGAGGTTCCAAACATGATTCCTTTGCTCCTGCACAGTTCATGTGATTAAAACAAAAGAAACCAGTCCTTTTCTGTCTATAATTTCCAAGAGAGGGGAGCAGAGATTGCAGGTGCCACTGTGGGTGGTGATGATGCAAGTTAGAAAGAACTGGGATTTTCTGCTTTTTTGTGGTCGTTTGAGTTTGGACTTTGGTTTTATAACTTATATTAAGCCTATTTTAGAGCAGAGATGGCATTTGCTGTATGTTTCCCACTTCAAAATGACAAGAAACCATGTCACCAGCTTTTTATAACTGTGACCAGTGTTGGGAGCCACATAAAGGGATTTGGGGCAGCATGCAATCCTGGAAGACTGAGGTTATTCATAGTTATATAAGATGAATTTATTTGAGCATCCAATCTAGTTGATTTTGTATTCCCTTTTCCTCAGATTTCAAAACGCTAATACAACACTAACCACCTTGGTTTTCTTGCTACTTATGTAAGTAGCATGCAACTTCTCCTAGCAGACTCCCCAAAGGAAAATGATGATGTTGCAACCTGGAAGCATCATGCAATACATAAACAGACCCGCCTCTGCAATCCAAGACACTTGTGAAGCTGTACGTGCAATTATGGGACTTAAAAAAGCAAAACCAATCTTGAAATTGCAGACTTACCTATTGCTTGTCCTGCATTTGCAATGCTATAAGTAGCGGGAATTTCTAAATTAGCTTTTCTCATGCACAGGGGAGATAGATTTGGTTGAAGACAGCATGAGGTTAGATTGTCCTGTCTCTCTTTTGCTCTGGATGATAGACAATCCAGATCTGGTAGTCCTAGGCAAATGGCCTGGAATTTGAGAAGGGAGGGTTTTCACTTTTTTCCTCCCATGTGTTTCCGCACTATTTCTTTCACCTTGTATTTTTTCCTTTCCGGAAAAAATCCACGAGGAGAGAAAGAAACCTGAAGGGCTGCACAATGCCTTTTCCTCTGATAATGTTCGAAATTCTATCCAGAAGCCTTCCAGGCGGAATTCCAAACAGTATCAGGGAAACACCCTCGATAAAGCATTCTCGAGCTTTGCAGCGCCACCTCCTTCTCCCACAATTGTCCAACAGGCGTGAGGCGTTTAATCTGCATTGCCTCTCCGCGCCTCCCGAAGCGGTGCTTCAGAGAGGGACTTCCGCGTGGTTCCTGCCCAGAGTCTTCTGTTTGCATATACTACATCTTCATTCATCTGTTATTCTTAGCCGGGAGCAGCTTTTCGACCTTGTTTGTCCGGCAGAGGGTAGCAAGTCCCTTGCTTGCTCGATTCTGCTCCCATTTTCCATTCTGCGGGCTTTCAAGCCCTGGAAGCAGACCGAGTTTTTTAGAAAGGGCAACTCAGCCGAAAGCGCCTTTTCCGCTGGTTGTAGGAAGCCGCTTTCCCAACAGAAGAGGGAGCAGGAAGGGCGGCAAACTAAAATCCCTTTATTCAATGTTGTGTTCCTTGGACGTTGAATGACTAACATTTTCAGTATATGCTTTTCGGTTAAGTCCTGCCTTCTTTCGCAGTTACGCGGTAAAACCACGTAGGCATTTTAAAAAAATCCATTCCAGAACATAACGATCCTGCCCGGATTTTATATACCACTCTCTCTCTCTCTCTCTCTCTCTCTCTCTCTCTTTCACACACACACACAAACACGCACACGGGGCGCGCGCGATCTTCCTGACGTGGTTGGAATTAAGTCTTGTGGCATTTCCTGCTCCCGAGATTCCCAGAAACAGCTGCTCTGCTTTTCGAGTGACACCGCTTGTCTCCCCACCCCCAATCTGTTGCTCTGCTCCTCGGACGCCCCCAGAAGCCGGGCTCCCAGGCCAGGCGAAGAGCGCAGGACCTCGCGGTTGGCGAGCTGGGGACGGAGAAAAGGAGCCCAAGCGGCCGCCGCCGCGCGTGGGGAAGTGCAGCCGCCTCCCCCGCCCCGCGCAGCCAGCGCGTGGTCGCGGGGTGAGAAAGTGACACTTGGCAGGGTGGGAGTGGGAAGTACGAAGCTCCTTCCCTCCAGAGCGGCGGAGCGGCAGCTCGGAAGTCGCCAGCCCGCCAGGCAGGGCGCCGACGACCATGAGTGGCGCGACAAGGAGATGCTGCTGGCCGAGCAAATTGGGACTATGGTGAGGCGCCGCGGAGCAAAACGGAGCGGGTGTTTTGATCGCCGGCAGGAATTGGGACGTGGGGGACCCTGGGCTGCCTCTGCCTGCGCGCCGAGGAGGTAAGGGACGGAGGCAGCGCGACGCATTTTCCCTTTTTGTTCGCAAAGCACAGCTGTTGAGTGCGTGCGCGTGTCTTGCGAGGTGCCAGTAAATGGTTCCGTTTCTCAGGGCTTCCTTCGGGGGTAAAGCAGCCTTGCTCCCAGTCTCGATTTTGGGAAAGAGGAAGCCGGAACCCGATGGGAAAGAAACGCCGGGCTTCGTGAGAAAAGAAGTGCGTAGATCAGTAACAATAGCAACCTTAATAAGCTCCAGGGCCTCAACCAATATTTAATATTGCATAAGGATTCCGCTTTCTGAAAAAGCCGTTTCTCCTACCCACGAAAATACTACACGGTTCTTGTATTTACCAGAAATGAAGGAGGGGGAATCGTGAAGGTTTAGCTTATTTCTGAGATGTGAATGTTACCTTCCCTGGAATTGGAGCACGGAGGGGGAGTGCGATTCACAAAATCTCACTGAGTGCAACCCTCCTCATATTAAAAATGACCAGACCTGCACCGTGCTGCAGCCAACACGTGTTCGGTCTTCAGTGAATTAAAACGAGCCCCACAGCACTTTCTGGAAGAAACCAAGGCCACAATTTTAAAGTACTCATTTAAAAATCTGTGCGCACACCCATGCTAAAAATAATTGCTACCTCTGTCCAAAAGTAATGGCTTTAACTTAAAAAAAGGTTGTTAAAAAGCATATTTGTAATGGAAGCAACAATATATATAATCTAAGTGTTCTTGCAAAATAAGAGCTTGTAATATATTTAAAGTGCTTGAATTCATTTGGCCTACAATAGCTAATTCAAAGGGTTAACAATAAGAATTTCCATTTTTGTTTTTTTGTTTTTGTGAAAACATAACCGTGGCATGATGTATTTTTTTTTACATAATTACATGGTTGCTTGTCCTTTCTTTTGTTTTCTGTAGTATGTCATAACAATTTAAATTTTGTATCCATCGATGGTACAATATCCATCGATAGTTTATATTAAGAAAGAAACCATTAAGATCTGTTTATTGTTACAACATGACTTTTGCACTAACAGCAAACATGTAATGTATATTCTAGATCTTTTTGATGGAATTAGGTGACCTTATAGGTTATTTTAAAATGCAAGTTTTTTTCTTTGATTTGGATGTCACAGCGCACTAAAAATAAATCTTCCTTGTGCATTACAATATACTGTGAAAATAAATCTGAGGATCTTGGAATGCAACCCTTGGAAAACAGGGAATATGTATTTTAGATCTGAGGGCAAATGTAACTAATACTTCGTACACAGGCTGTGCTAGACCAGGATAGCCTGAGAATGTTGCTATTTTTAAGCACATTTTGTTACAGTTTAGGATTTACTAGTAGGAGTGATGGGATGTCAGAAGAAGTTAGTTTTGCACCTAGCAACTGAGCAATTAAGATTCCTAATGAAGTGAAAGGTAGATTTAGTCAGACCTAATTGTTCTTGGCAAGCACAGCTCTTCTGTAGCACATGATTTAAACAATCTGGTGGGTGAACTTCATTTCAGTCTGTTCCCATATCTTGTAGTGATGCTGGCTGAGAGGAACCCAATGGTATGATGGATGGTCTGTTTAAATTTAAGTTATACTTTATATACCTTAACTCTGATGTCTTGAGATGCTTCCATAAGAGAGGCTAGGAAAGAAAATGACGTACAGATTTTTTTTTCTCTGTTTTTTTATGATTACTCCTTGGAAATACCTAATAATCTGTAGGATGTGGCTGTTTTTGTGAACTGCAGTTTTGAGTCCTCCAAAACATTCACTCTTTGCTTATATTATTGTGTCCCAGCATAAACCCTACATACCACACATGATGTGGTGGGGCCCAATAATCCTGTGAGGCTGATCCATTGAAGGGGGCAAAATCTGAAATGAATTGCACAGTTTTTTCTTAGCGGTGTGTTTGGAGCCTCACCTCCACTTATAATAACTGGAAGCATACAGCCACAGGGGGACAGAATGACAAAAGCAGCCTTGTGGCATTGCGACACAAGACCTGCCTCTTTTTATGTGCATTGTGACATGACATTGTACACACATACAAAACATGTGGCCCTTGTGCAGCAAAGCTACTGCTGCTTTTGTCATTTTGATGAAAGCAGCAACCTCCTGCGGAAGCCCATCAGTGGATCTTATAGAGGGAGCAGTGCCTAAATCTGAAATGCTCGACTGGCCACCTTTTACAGCTCCCGAAACTATGGTCAGTAGTTTAATGGTGATTTATGAACTCATGAACTCCGTTAGGTGATTTCATAGAAAGCTGAAGGAACTTTGGAGGATATCCACACGGCTTTGTATTTAATCTATTTTTTCCTTAATGGAAAGATCAGTGCTATTTTGAGGAAGATCAGTTTGTTAAATAGGCTAAAAGAGTCCTGGCCTATGGCCCTTATCTTGTCAAAATAACACCATGTTATGAAATGATCCACTGAATAGATTAAAAAAATAGGAATTAGGTTCATTGTTTGATTTTTAGAACAAAACCAAATATTTATTAAATGGATCACTGACACGAAGGAATTTTCAAATGGAAAAAAGAACACCATTATTGTTAGGCATTGTACCCTAATGAGTAAAGTTAGATAATATCTAGAAAAGGGTGCATGTGAATGAAAATAGGACTCATATTATAGTCTCTTACTTTCCATACTGTCATCTTCAGAATACAGTAGATACTTGGACTAGAATAAATTAGAAGGGTAGGATGTAAGGAGAGCCATTTTGGGGTAGTGGTTAAGACATCAGGCTAGAAACCGGGAGACTGTGAGTTCTACTCCTGCCTTAGGCACAAAGCCAGCTGTGTGATCTTGGGCCAGTCACCCCCTCTCAGCCCTAGGAAGGAGGCAGTGGCAAATCACTTCCAAAAAAATTTGCCAAGAAAACTGCAGGGACTTGTCCAGGCAGTTGCCAGGAGTCAACACTGATTTGAAGGCAACAATGACAACAAAAAGGATATAAGAGCAAAATGTGTGAAAATAGAATTTAAGCAGGAAGTGTTATAATCTACTTTTTATATTGTCTTCTGCAGAGTACAATAGATGCTTAGACTTGGATTCCTATAGAATAAATCCGAAGGGCAAGAGCAACACTGGTCTGGGAACTGTGTATAATCCATGTTGGAGGTCTGATATCAACAGGGCCAGATGGTTGTAGCACTGTATACAGTATCTGGGAACGTAAATCAACTCTGTGGTCTACCTTTAATCACTCCGTTAATTCAGTGCAATTAAAAGGCATGGCACCTTCAACAAGAGAGACAGAGAATATAGCAGTAACTGACAGCTCCAAGAACTAGAAAGATAAATTTCTACTACTGTGGAATAGACTTCCATAGCCTGCCTTTGAGAACCTGTGTCTCTTGGAGTCAGTGATTTGTTATTAGTTTTTAAACATGAACCAATTCCTATACATAGAGAATAAAAAATAATCATTTCTCATATTTGGAAGTTGCATACTATGTTGTGATCTCTGTGTTGGCCAGATAAAGGTATTGTCCTAACATAAAATTTGGAATATTTCTTATGACTATCATGGTACCCTTTGCTTTTGTCTCACAGAAAACTGAATTTAACAGTTCAACATCAGGCTTTTCCATGGAAATAAATAATTTTATATCATTTGAAGCTTCTATTCTTGGTGGGTATGTCCCTCTACTTGTTACCTAAGGCTACTCTATTTACCTCTGCTTTTCTTCATTTTGGCCAAAGACACTGTCTAAAGTAATATAAAATAAAAAAAGTCTAGTTCATTTCAGCTTCTGTTGTCTAACTACTGAGGACTTTTATGAGTTTCTTTAAAACCTGAAGGTAGTTCAGAACAACTGCTTTGAAAAATGGTGTATGTGTGTGTTTCTTTTTTCATCCCAGAAGAGAGTTGCAGTGCAGCCTGAAACCATCTCACTTGGCATAATTTAACGAATGTTTGTGGTTTCCCCCACGCACATTTCTTTTTCAGACTATGAACAAGTACAGCCTTCACCGGTCATTTTTGTCTCCATCTTTTAAAAAAACAGTGTTTTATTTCATTGTGCCAGATTAAAGATTTTTGAGAATTTAAAAGCCCATATGTTTAATGGCCTAGTAAAGGCTCTGCCTATTACATTTGGAAAGTTTATCAATGAGCCTTATTGCAATAGCAAATTATAGCAGTAATATTAAACACTTGGATGTCACCACAATCAAAAAGGACTCTTGATGACTCATATAAAAAATACAATATAAAACAAACCCCATATAAAAATTAAAAATACAACAACACTACAAAAATAGAGAATAAAAGAGGGCAACAACAGCTCAAATCAGGCAGGCTCTCCTAAAAAGCCCAGTCTTTAGGGGCTTGCGGAAAACCAACAAAGAGAGGGCCAGCCTGATTTCCAAAGGGAGGCTATTCCACAACATTGGTGCTGCAACAAAAAAATGGTGCTTCCTTGCGTCAGTTCCTCACTGGTATCAAAAGTCACCAAGATATCGAGCAAGACCGGGAGAGGCACATATCCCCCATCCAGGTCCTGACATAGGTCATCTAGGAGAGTGACCAAGGCCATCTCTGTCCCAAAACTGTCCCTGAACCCTGACTCAAAAGGGTCCAGATAATCCATTTCCTCTAAAGTGCTGCAAAGTTGATACACCACCATCATTTCAATAACCTTCCCCAAAAAGGGAAGGTTGGAGACTGGTTGGTAGTTGTCTAACGCTACTGGGTCCAGGGATGGTATCTTCAAGAGGGGGCACATTCAGGGCTGTCATCAGTTTCCCCTCCTTTAATGAGGTGTTGAGAATTACCTGGGTTCAAGGGGAATCTACCCCCCCCCCCCACTTCCCATACAGACTGGAAGGGGCAGGGATCCAACTGGCAAGTGACAAAGCACAATTGAGACAACACTCTATCCATTTGCACAAAGGTCACAGACCCAAAGGAGTCCCAGATAATTGAGCAAGATGATGCCCCAGTTACCACTAAAGACTCCATCCATCAAAGCTACAACAAATTCTAGTGACTTTATTGGCAAAATGCTGTGCAAACTGGTCACAGCAGCCAGGTGGCAAATCACAAGATTGTTTCTTCTCCCACAGGGAGTTCACTACCTTAGACAAGGCTACTGATGTAATAAGGGAGGAGAAGTAAGCATGCTTTACCTCCATTATCACCACGATGTCAGCCCGAACATGGGCATGTACTGTGCCTGGTTGGATTTATCTGTAGACTGCCTCTTCCTCCATATTAGTGAAGAACAGTATTATGTAATGACAAAGCACTTTAAATCATTAATGCAGAGATGCTTGTAGTCAACATGATTATCTTTGCTATCGGTATTAAATTAGTCAAGGGTTCTAGGTAATTATGCTTTTATTTTCATTTCTCTTTTTCTTGTGATGGTTATTTCTTCTAATAGTTCAGCACTGAATAGGACTCCTCAGCCCATTTTTTATTTTCTTAGAATCATAGAATTGGAAGGGACCCAAGAGGTGATCAAGTCCAACTCCCCCAGAGATGACTACCCAGCCTCTGTTTGAAAACTGCCAGTGAAGGGGAAGAAACCACTCCATGTGGTAACCTGTTCCACTGATTGATAGCTCTTAAAAAGTTTTTCATCAATAAACTTGATTTATTTAGAGCTATCATCCAGATATAGGCTATTTCCAAGTAGTTAAGTGATGGCTTTTTAGAAGCCTGTAGGTATGAGTGGGTGCAGTCAGTGTTAACTATAAGCCTAGGTAACTCTGATGTGAAAATCTGTTGTTGTTCTAGTCATCACTACAAGGGGATGGATGGCATTTGAAATTAACCATCCATTTTGATCTGACCTAAATTTAACTGTGACTCTAGGCAAAGGGATAGTAGTACATCAAAATTAACACCATTGATTTGGAAGGATACAGCAAATGAATATCCCCTCCATATGGGGATATTCTTATGGTTAATTATTTGATTGATTGATTGATTGATTATGTGCCGTCTAATCAGTGTCAACTAATCACAGAGATGTATTTTCTTCAGGATGATCTATTCTCAACCTTGTCCTTCAAGACTTCCAGTCATGCACCCATCACTACTGTAATTGAGTCCTTCCACCTTGCTGTTTGTCCTCTTCTCCTTACTACTATATCCCCCAGCATTATAGACTTCTCCAGAAAGGCCTTTGTATAATGTGTCCAAAGTATGATCATTTGAGCCTAGTCATTTGTGCCTTGATTGACAACTCTGGATTGGTTTGTTCTATGATTCATTTGTTTGTTTTATTGTCTATCCATGGTATTATTAGGGGTTTTCTCCAACACCAAATTTCAGAAATATACTCTTTCCATCCTGCTTCTTCAAAGTCCAACTTTCACTTCCATAGAGTGTACCAGGAAGTACCTTTGTCTGCATGATTCTGATCTTTGCAGGTATAGCCATATCATAGCATTTGAATATCTTCTACAAGGCTTTTGTTGCTACTATACCAAGTGCTATTCTGCAGTATATTTCTGCTGATAGTCAATCTTAAAAAGCAGAAGCTATCCACCAGATCAATACCTTCACTGTGAATTCTAGGGCTGTCATTAGTTTGGTCTTCTTTATAGTTAATTCTAGTCCCATCTTTTTTTCACTGTGCTCTTTACAACTGGAATTTGCAGATCATTTGCATTTTCAGCTATCAGAGTAGTGTCATCAGTTATTAAATAGGGCTTAACGAAATTGTTTCACTGGTTAAAAAAAAGATTAAAGGGAAGGTAAAAAAGACCTTCTAGTTTTATTGTACTGCCAAATGGTAAGCATTGAAATTATGGGTGAGGCCTGCAAAGAAATTATATTGGTTTGAATGTTATGAAAAATTAGAGACAAGGCAAAGAAAGTTGTTGGGGCTTTTTGGCTAGTCCAAAGTCTCTGGTTACAGGAATGCATACATTTTTTAGAAGCTTAACCACAATATATGAGTTGTTAACTACAGGTCTCTGAGGTTTTCATGCCAAAATGGCAACAGCTTTACAAATGCCTATAATCATGGGTCTTAAAATAGGACTGCAGATGTTTGGTAACGTGGACACCCACACTTTTCCCTGGCAAAAGAATTACAGTCACAAGAATTGGTATAGTAATATTTACAAATCCAGACTTGTGTTGATAGTAATTGCAAATCTGTACCATAGAATCACAAAGGTGGAAGGGGCTAATTAGGTCAAGTCCAACTCCTGCTCAGTACAAGAATCTAAATTAAAGCACCCACAAATAGATGGTTGTCCAGCTCTGCTTGAACATATCCAGTGAAGAGGAACCTGCCACCTCTCCAGCTAATTGGTTCCTTTGTTGAGGAAAGTAATTGCTATTAGTGTTAGTTTTTTTTTTCTAACATTCAGTTGAAAGCTGCTTTACTGTAACTTAAATCCATTATTACATGCCCTGAATTTTGGAACAAGAAAGAGCAGGTCTTGATCTCCTTCCGTGTGACATTCTTTTAAGTATTTAAAGAGTGAAATTCTATCTGCTTCATTTTTTTTCTCAAGACTAAACATGCACAATTCCTTTACCCTCTTTTCATGGGACTTGGTTCTATTTTCTGATCACTCCTGCTGACCTTCTTGGATCTTTTTCCAGTTTCTCCAAATCCTTAAGTGTGGTGCCCAGAACCTTAATGTTGTGTTTAATTTTTTGCTGCCTCATCACACTGCTGCCTCATATTCAATTTTTAATCAGCTGCTATTCCAAGATCTCAGCAGATGGCAGCACTTTGTTGATTGTGGCTTGGAAGATAAGCAGGGCCAGGCCAGATCAGTACTTTGATGGGAGACCACCAGGGCTGTAGACTAGGCTGGGAAATCAAAAAACATCATGAAGAAGGCAGTAGCAAGTCAGTTCTACGTTACAGTATTCCCAAGAAGGTTGTGTGGTTGTGTCCATGTAGTCACCAATTGTTGAGCTCAGTTTTCTGTTTTACCATGGGAAGGTCTTTTTCACCAATAATTTTACCAAACCCTATCTTTTACCTACATGTTTGATTTCTGTTTCCTAAGTGAAGAGCTTAAATTTGTCTCTGCTTAAATTTCATTCTGTTACTTTCAGTCCATTTCTCCAACCTGTTAAGTTGGTTTTGGATTTTATTTTTTGTCTTCTCAAGTATTAGTTTCTCCTCTGATATTATATCATCTACAGATTGGATAAGTATCCACTCCACTTCCTTATCCAAGTCAGTGATAAATATGTTGAAAACCAGTATTGAACATTATGGTACTCTCCTCATTATTACTTTCCACTTTGATAAGGACTCCTTGATGAATATTCTTTGAGTGTGATTTTTTTCCAGTTTTTTTTTGATGCCTCATTGATACAGGGCATCAAATAAAATTCTAAAAAAAGAACTTATCACCGCAAATGAGTAGGTTTAGTTCATTAGCAGCTTGATAAAAAGTGAGTGGTAAAGCTGTATAAACTGATGTAAAGAGGATACACTTTATTCTGAAGCTTGCTTTTGTTGCATATGAACAGCTAGACTCAAATTCATCTCAGATTTCCACTTTTTTTGGGGGGGGGGTAAACAAAACTTCACCCTCAGGTGAATTGACTAGGGACAGATGAATTCTTGGCTGAATTGATGGATTGTTCTCTGTGTTCTTTTGTTATTGTTTATTGTTTCTCACTTTTAAAATTATAAACCACCCAGAGTCTTATAGAGTCAGGAGACTTCCAAATTAAATTAAATTAAATTGAGTTAAATTAAAGGATGTGTTTGATTTTCTACATAACAAACTCTTGCTTTAAGAAAAGCAAAATATCTGTGTCCCTCCTTTGTCCTCTGCTAGTTGTGTTGCATGAATACTATGAGATCATCTGGGCTTCTTTGAAATATTCTTGGAAACATGAATATTTGCACAGGCCCTGATCACTTGTGATCATTTAATATTGTTCTGGTTTTCTGTGAAGGAAGAAAAAAATTACCAGAGTAAAGACAAAAAAATACATACAAGTAGTGTTGGAGTTACTGGTATAGAGATAGAGTATCTAATTCCCAAGGGGCCGTGGATCATCTTACTTTGTCTCCTCCACTGAATACAAAATGACTTTGTAGTTATGTGAAAGATGCCTCTTAGTTATCTACATCTCTTGAGACTAATAAAAAAACCCTCTAATGTTTTATTCATTTACAGCCAGGTTATTGCTTCATTGATTACTATAACAAAAGGGGCTTTGACATCCTATGGAAGGAATAGTGATTTATTGGTCTTATTGCAATTCCTGCCTCTGGAATCATCTCTCCCCAGAGATTCTTGTGGCTGCCATCCTTATGCTGTTTAGGAAACTATTGAAGACCTGGTTGTTCTCCTGGGCCTGGGGGCAGGGTGATTGTGGAGCCTCTTTTTCTCCTTTTGTTTGTTTTGTTTTGAATATTTTTGCTCTTCTGGTCAGTTGTATTTTTATGGTGGGTGGATGGATGGATGGTTGCTGCCCAGAGTCATTTGGGAGTTGGGCAGCCTATAAGTTAAATAAACAAACAAACAATATTAGATTCGTGCCAGTGATCTGCTTTTTCCTCTCAATGTGATGCCAGGACTTCTTTGTGAGGAATTAAGTAAACAATTTGCAAAGTTCATTCAATAGAGTTTAGAAGCTACTCAGAGCAGAAGCTTGTTACTCAGAGTAGGCAGTGTGGGAGAAGTAATTCAACAACATCTCTACAGCTTTCAGAATGTTTCCCAGATGTCCTGACCTTGAGATCCTGTATAGTTACTTTGTTTTCTTCATTTTTAATCACTAGGGAGGAAGTAGGATGCGACCCTTCAGAGAAGCATTTTAACATGTTATCAGATTTTCGGTAAATCACTGAGATGGAAAAAGCTGCTGTGTGAGATGCTAAAGCCCTAAAAGGATGATGTGATAGCACTCCTAGATTTAATAGTGGTCCAGCAGGTTCATTTTGATAAGCTGTTGGCACAAACGTGGCAGAGAATACATCGTTGCTTATAAGACTAATTCCTTTTGATCTCTAGCAAGTTGCTCTTAAATAAATAAAACCCACGCATAGCCACTCCTGTTCCACACAATGCATGATGACAAGGAAGAATGTAATTTAAAGGAAATGTCGCTTATCTTTTGTGCTAATGCAGAAATCTGTAAATATAATATACAGGGTATCAAAGTACAGTATATACTGCCATATAGAAAGGGTGAGCATGGAGGACAAAACTATAATTTTGGCAGAAATGCCCTTTCTGTATATTTGTATGTACTGTTGACCTGGGAAGGTCCTTGAAGCGGCTGTGCCAGACCTTTGGGAATGTATGACTGTGTCAGTGCTTCAAGGAATGGTGCTTTGCTCTCACAGGAATGCACATATATTTCTCTTGGTTTTTCAGTCCAGCCCAAGACTAATAAGGGATGCATCCAGACAGACAGACATTCAGCAACCTCTCTCAATTATTTGGTAGAGCTGCCCTTGATGAATGAATGGTTGATGTATCTCTAGAAGCCCTAATGCTACTTACAATAAAAATTGTGCAGGTAGAAATTCAACAAGACCACATTCCTTCTGCAATCACTTTCTACAGATACCTCATGGATCTGTCTGGTGCTTCGTGGTAATATGTACGGAGCTGTTTATAAATCAGTAACATAAGCATAAAATCAGTAACACTAACAATTTAGAACCTTGATTTTTCAGAGTCCTGGGTTATATAGAAAGCCTGTCCATGTCAGTAGTGCCCCAGTGCAAAAATTCCCCTTCTGCTCTTTGAAAGGACAGGAGAGAAGAAGTGGGGCCAGTGAGAATGGTCCATCATTTTCTGTTTGAGCCATTTACTTCATGTCTGCTTGCACATCCAAATAGAAAAACCCTCTCTTTCAGATAAAGAAATCTTGGCAGGTGGCAGTGCTGAAGTCTACCACTAAATAGCGTTTTTTCTTGTTAGGCCATGTGACCTTTAATGATGAAAAAAATAGGACTTTGTCATAGGAGACAATATAATGATACACTTAACAGCCCCAGCCTGTTCACGTATACATGACATTGCAGAACTAACCCATTTTTCCTTTTTGAGATTGGAAAGGATTGAGAAAACCACTGAACACTCAAGTCATGCTCTTGTGATCTGAATATGAATGAATGCCATCACATTTTTGTCAGCTGAGGACTACAGAAATGAGTCACTGAGTGACTCCTACTACAATGGAATTGTTAACCAGAAGTATGTTTTACATAGCCCTATTCATTTTGATTTACTTGGCTTTTTCTCATTGCAACATCAAGTGTGCTGGGATTCTATTTGAGCAATAATTTATGAGTTATTAAATAACGACATACACTGTACTTGAGGCAGTCTGCCGTCTATAGCCAGTTTGAAAATGCAGTCCAAAACTCATTTCTTCTCAAAAGGATTGAGAGCGAAAGTCTAGAATGCTTTCTCAACCTTCTCAAATGACATATGATATGATATGTCTAATTTATCTTGTACCTGCTACATAAAACTTCTATATATACTTGTGACTCAGACAATTCCAAAACAAAAATGGTTGAATGATGTTGTTCACTTAAGTCTATGGGAAATGTTTCTGTGCTCAAAACCTTATAATAAAAGATTGGCTTTAAAGTATAAGATTATTGATTTGGAAATAAAAAAATGCTTACTTTTGAAGAGTGTTCCTGATGTTTTAAATAATTGGAGACTTCTGACACTGTTCTGATGGGCCAGGAAGCATAAATGCTAGTAAGGGATTGATTCCAATAAAACTTATTTTTCCAACACAAACTTATTTACCTAGATCTTTTCAATCTTGACTGTGAAATAGATGTCAAAGAAGGAGTAAAAAGGTTGATGAAGAAAGAACTCTCAATGAGAGTGCACGTGAAAGACACCCACACAATATTCACTCTATTTCTGATGTGCAGGAAAGTGCTATTGTACACATACCCATAATATCTCTCCACATATGAAAAGGAGGCATCGAGTAGCTCAAACAGCTCCATTGAATGGGAAGAGATAGAAGAGCTTTAGTAGGAGGTAAGAGAGAATGGAGTAACAAGACTGACTGAAAGGAATGCTGAATTCAACCATTCTAATTGTAATATTTTGTTCTACTTATGCTACAGACTATCAAGTATTATACTGATATAATATTATACTAATAGAAATACTGTGCTATTTTTATTTTATATGAATATTGGTTTGGGTCATTCAAATAATTATTCAAGGATTTTTATCGCACTTTTCCTCTCCAGAAATGGAGAGGTTCAAAGTAGTTTATAGCCGTTTGTTAAAAAAACAAAAGACATACTAATAATAATGATGATACCATATCTTCAGGAAACTAAAAACAGAAGTAGCAAAAACAAACACAGTCAAAATGAGCACTGAATGAAGCAGTGTGCTGAAAACTGAATGTTTAATTTCCATTACTTCTATTGGAAACTTTCCTGATTACTTTAATGGTTCTTTGCAACAGGACACTAGTTCATCTAACTATTTAGCAAACTATGGACTTAAATGAAATAACACAGCTGTTTGTTAATTATACATACATTTTCAAAGCCTCATTCAGGCTACTTATTGAAACAGTTCATCTTTAAGAATTGCTATCTCTTGTTTGGAGCTCTTATTCTTGAAAAGTGTGGCCTGGAGCTAAGTGACTTGGTAAAAAGTTGGTTCTACACTGTTTTTGGAAAGAAAGCCTTTACATTTTATCTGTGATACTACATTTATATTCTACAGTGGACCTTTAGTGCTGCTGCTAATAAAGAATGATCAAGGTTTATTTAAATCAGTGGAATAAGAGAACACCTGCTAAAGGTTCTCCTACAGCCTAAATAGAATATCATATAAAGTTAGCACTAGTCAGATGACTTACTCCTGTCCTTTTATGGGCAGACCTCCATTATGATTTATCTTAGAGAGCACATCTTAGAGAGTGGTCTATGCAGCTTTTCCCCCTTGTCAGGTTTTTCCATTGACAGTTTTTGGATTACAGTTTTTTTCTTCCAAACTATGCAATTTATTTGTGCAGTCTGTGTTATAGATTGCACATTTATTTTGGAGTAATCCTAAACAACTCTGGAGAGTTATTTAAGGAGAGTGGAATGCAGCAGCGTTAACCCTCTGCTAATAGAGAGGAGCTCATTTCGTAGGGAGCTGCTCTCATCCCTGAAGCCTGTGTTACGACTATGGGAAGCTCTGGAGGAATGCACTGAATATTAGTAAATTCCAGTCGTAGCTGGATGAGACAGAGGTAGCTTTGGATCAGCTGGATCCAAAGCTGTTTCTGTCTGATGGCTTGTTGTTGTGCTCTCTTCAAGCCCTGTTAAGATGGCAATCTAAATCCCACTGAATCAAAGCAGATTGGGTGATCTTCAGAAAACTTGTGTTTAATGTATTGTGTGTTTGGGGGGAAATGAATTCCATATAGGCTACTGGAAAGGCTGTTGGACTATTCATAATTAACATGGCACTGGCAGGAGCTTAAAGAACATAAAATGTAGCCGTAGACACAACAGTGACACAGAATCATTTAGTTGTTTATTGGGGGCCTCTGGAGTTTTTTAGAGAGCCATACGTGGTTAGTTAATTTGCACACACAAAACAACCTCTCATTCGGTACTCAGCCAAGTTCTAATAACAGGGGATGGTTATCATGGGTTGTATAATGTAAAACAGGATTTGGTGCTGTGCTGCCACCAGTAATTATAAATAGAATTTGTAGCACAGTTACATTTTAACGAGTTTTGATTCATTGTTTCTCTCAAGTTGGAGCTGCAGTCTTTATCCATGGTTTAACACAGTGTTGTCCAAACTTGGCCACTTTAAGATGAGTGGACTTCAACTCCCAGAATTCCCCAGCCAGCCATGCTGGGCTATGGAATTCTGGGAGATGAAGTCCACTCATCTTAAAGTGGCCAAGTTTGGACAACACTGGTTTAACACAAAATGAGTATCATAATTTATACAACCCTCTCTTTTAGATATCCAAATAATATAAACATCTGTATTTGTTATATACAAAGTGAAGTTGGGAAACCCTGTTTTGACCACTAAAGACTCAGCCAGTTTGGTGTAGTGGTGAAGGTGCTGGCCTAGAAAGCAGGAGACTCTGAGTTCTAGCCTTCCCTTAGATACGAAAACCAGCTGGGTGACTTTGGGCCAGGCACTCTCTCTCAGCCCAACCCACTTCACAGGGCGATTGTTCTGGGGAAAATAGGCAAGAGGATTAGATATGTGTGCCACCTTGAGCTATATATATATATATATATATATATATATATATATATATATATATATAAAAGCAGGATAAACATAACAATAATAATAATTCACAAAATAATAATAATAAATCACAAAATATAAAGACCTACAAATAGGAGGACTGTGGCAAAAGAAAGCAAAGATAGTACCAATAGTTATAGGTGCCTTAAGTGCAATCCCAAAACATCTGGAGCACCACTTGAATGCCATCAGCATTGACAAAATCACCTCAGTCAGCTGCAAAAGGCAGCTTTACTTGGAACAGCTTACTTCCTGCGATGATACCTTTAACACCATCAAACAACATCTTCCTACCCCACGTCCTTGGGAAGGACTCAATAGGGGGATAAAAATGCCAAATCCAATCTAAGAAACTTGGCTAACTGATGATGATGATGATGATGATAATAATAGCCTTAATTTGAGCTGGGACGTAGCCCCACAACCAGTTTTTACTGCTCCAAGGTGAGATACAAAGCAAAACATTTCCAAATGTTACCACTGTAGAACTCCCAACTAAAACTTTGCAGAGTTTTTTTGATCACAGAATGTGGCTTATCTATCGAGTGCAGCCCAGACACTTCTCTCTCTATGTGTTTTAATAAATGATACTGAAGTTTTCAATTACAGTTTTCATTACAATACCAGCATGTCCCATAAATCCTTGTCCGCATGACTTCTACTGAATCAGATCAGCTCCGCTTACTGGAGCTTGTCAGGATGTGAGCCCATGGTGGCAGTCTTAGGAATGTGAGAATAAGTCCGGTTTATGTGCCGCACACGACTCTGATCAAAATAGGGAACTACAGGGAGACCAGCCTCGGTACCAAGGGAACTGCATCTCAAGTAACATTCCTTGACTTCGTTTTGGGTCACAGTTGCTCATCCATCTAAATAATTAGAAATTTCTTATCTTGCTGTCCTTTGGGCCTGTCCCTCCCTCCTCTCCATTTACTTTTACCTGCTTTACCTTGCTCCGCTCTTCAGAGAAGCCAAGTGTGTTGGAGGAGAATTGGGTATTGGTCCATTGCCAGGGTGTGGCCTGTAAGCGTTGTGTGAAGGAAACCTGACTATAGCACAAGGGAGGAAGATTTTATATGATAACCTATGATCAGCCATGCAGGAAACAGCACATAGGTAGTTGTAGACCTCCGGACGTAGAATAATCTGTCAGTACAAATTAAGCTTGTTTGATGCTTCATAATACATGAATTTAGGATCTTGTCTGGTTATTTTCTAAATTGGAGGAAATCTAACTTGATGGCACTGGGTCATGGTAACAATCTAGGAAAGTATAAGGATTGGAGTTTTAGGTTATGTTTTGACTCTTTTGTTTATCTTGGTATAAGAATTCCCAGGGACCCTTCTCAGTTGGTAAATTTGAACTTATCCCCTATTTTGATGCAATTGAAAGATGCTCTGGACAGATAGCCTAGAATTCCTATGAGTATTTGAGGCAAAATAAATGTGTTTTCAAGGTCGATTTTCATGTTGAGAAGCTGCCCCATATTTATTCCATCATATTATTTTAAATGATTATACATGATATGGAATACATTTTTGTAACAGGCACGTTCTGTGGGTTTTTCACTGTGCAAATCAGTGTTTCTCAACCTTGGAAGTCCACATATCTTAAAGTTGCCACGGTTGAGAAAGAGTGGTGTAAATTACAATTAACTGTTGAGAGAGGGGGATTTAATTTTCTAGTTCCAGGTTTATCACCAAGCATTTATCCTGGTTTTGATTACTGCCTGGAATAAGAAGTTTCAGAATTCAGATGCTTTGAAGGCTCAGTGAAGGTTATTATCTGACACCTTGGCAAATATTGGGATCCCCATTTGTGTGTTTCTATTATTGTTGCTTTTAGATTCCAAACAAGAGTATAACAATATATGTGTATGTGTATATATGCGTGTGTGTCTATTTCAACTACACAAAAGCCAGTGGGGGAGATATAAACAGAGAAACACCCCCACCCCCACACACACATGCACACACTTATATAAAGGAAAGTAAATTCTGGGTATGGAGGGAATACCTCATGTATATACAGCTACTAGAGCTGACAGGTACGTGTGCTCTCTGAAATAAGGCTGGGCCAGAACTTGGGCTAGAGCTGTTTCTCCCACTGAGAGTCTCATCAGGATATTCTGGCCTGTGTCTAGAATGAGAGAGGGAGATACGGATTGTCGGGTATATGCATATGCATACATATGTAGGGAGAGAGAGAGAGAGAGAACAGAGGAAGAAGGGTAATTATGGGGTGGCATGGATGTTGACAAATTTGAGAATCCCTGTGTATAATATAAATATATTGTCTGTCAGTCATACCTAAGTAATTATAACGTCAGTTTTCAGAAACCTGGAGCCTTGCCTGGAATAATACCTGCACACACAATTACTTGTGAGCAAGTTTGGTTTACAGGTAGTCCCCAGTTTAAAAATGAGTTCCATTCCCAAGGTCTTTCCTTAAGTCAAATTTGTATGTAAGCCAGAACAGTATTATTGTATAATGCTGTACAAGTAGTATTGTGTAATGAACTCAAGCCATTGCATATTTAACTCAAATCATTGTGTATTTAACTCAAATTTTACTACATAGGCTCTGTTCTTAACTCCATTCTTAACTTAATAGTTAAATGGGCCATCTTAACCCGGGGACTACCTGTATTTCAGAGGTGCATAGGATCTGAGCCCAACATTAACTGTGTGGGGTTTGTGCTTCAGCCGTTGGAGTCCATCTGAACTAAAGAGATGAAGCTATCAGCAAGGAGGAATGTTTGGGAAGGTAAGCTCCAAATAGGTGGGGGATGATGTAACATGAGTAGAGTCACGTCATGCATTAAAATCACGACAGCATTTATTATTGTCTTTCTGGGTTTGATAGAGGGAGTTTTACTTCCTTTGAACTGTGTTCAGCCTGCTGTGCAGGTGTACATTCCAGCTTTTGTGCTTCCTGCCTCAGAATGATGGGAAATTGAAATTCTGCATTGCAGCACAGAAAAGGGGATTGCGGTTTGTGGTTAACAGATAGCCCATCTGTAACATAGGAAT
The DNA here is from genome assembly GCF_059951505.1 of Python bivittatus. Taxonomy (NCBI): domain Eukaryota; kingdom Metazoa; phylum Chordata; class Lepidosauria; order Squamata; family Pythonidae; genus Python; species Python bivittatus. The sequence goes on from NW_028277075.1 coordinate 59,934,198, forward strand.
AGATGCAGGATTTCTGTCTCAGAAACCATATGTTAGCAAAATCCCATGTAAAATGGGCCGGGTGGCACTACCACATCTATATCCTCAATGTTTGGTATGCTTATCCATTAAAAATGATTTATTTTATGCAGTTTTGCATCTGTTGCTTAAACATTTCCTCTGAAAATGAGAGACAACACTGCTCTCTTTCCATTGAGTTTTATGCAATCAAATCTACATATATTTTCCTTTGTAGGTGTAAAGTTCAGTACTCAGAGAGAATGGAGGATTATTTCCATATGTAAGAGGTTTTTTTTTTTTTTAAATCAAGATACTTAAATTACATCTAGTTGAAAATAGATTTCTTTGGAACAAAAATCCCCAGTTGCTTCTTAGTTTCTATGAGCAACACTGTATCTAAAGGATTGTGATCTTCTAGAATAGATGTTTTATACTCCATAGTCTAATCTCTGGTAATTAAAAATTAGATTTTAAAAAAAGGAAACTTAAATATATATTTAAATATTTCTCCCCAGATTTGGAAACTTTGACAACTCTATAAATTAAGAGAGGACAAATCTTTACTGTGATGACTTACTGGAATTCGAAGATCTGCTTTAAACAGGATAGGTCCCTTCTGCACTATTTCTAATTTTACTTTATTGTGAATGTGATTTCAAAACTGACCTAGATGGTGTGCAGTACTGTATAATTGTGAAAGTTAAATTAGTACAGTGGGGCAAAAAAGTATTTAGTCAGCCACCAATTGTGCAAGTTCTCCCACTTAAAAAGATGAGAGAGGCCTGTAATTTTCATCATAGGTGTACCTCAACTATGAGAGACAAAATGGGGGGAAAAATCCAGAAAATCACATTGTCTGATTTTTAAAGAATTTATTTGCAAATCATGGTGGAAAATAAGTATTTGGTCAATATCAAAAGTTCATCTCAATACTTTGTTATATATCCTTTGTTGGCAATGACAGAGGTCAAACGTTTTCTGTGAGTCTTCACAAGGTTTTGACACACTGTTGCTGGTATTTTGGCCCATTCCTCCATGCAAATCTCCTCTAGAGCAGTGATGTTTTGGGGCTGTCGCTGGGCAACACGGACTTTCAACTCCCTCCAAAGGTTTTCCATGGGGTTGAGATCTGGAGACTGGCTAGGCCACTCCAGGGCCTTGAAATGCTTCTTACGAAGCCACTCCTTCGTTGCCCAGGCGGTGTGTTTGGGATCATTGTCATGCTGAAAGACCCAGCCATGTTTCATCTTCAATGCCCTTGCTGATGGAAGGAGGTGTTCACTCAAAATCTCTTGATACAAGGCCCCATTCATTCTTTCCTTTACACGGATCAGCCGTCCTGGTCCCTTTGCAGAAAAACAGCCCCAAAGCATGAAGTTTCCACCCCCATGCTTCACAGTAGGTATGGTGTTCTTTGGATGCAACGCAGCATTCTCTCTCCTCCAAACACGACGAGTTGAGTTTAGACCAAAACATTCTACTTTGGTTTCATCTGACCATATGACATTCTCCCAATCCTCTTCTGGATCATCCAAATGCTCTCTAGCAAACTTCAGACGGGCCCGGACATGTACTGGCTTAAGCAGGGGGACACGTCTGGCACTGCAGGATTTGAGTCCCTGGCGGCATAGTGTGTTACTGATGGTAACCTTTGTTACTTTGGTCCCAGCTCTCTGCAGGTCACTCACTAGTCCCCCCGTGTGGTTCTGGGATTTTTGCTCACCGTTCTTGTGATCATTTTGACCCCACGGGGTGAGATCTTGCGTGGAGCCCCAGATCGAGGGAGATTATCAGTGGTCTTGTATGTCTTCCATTTTCTAATTATTGCTCCCACAATTGATTTCTTCACACCAAGCTGCTTGCCTATTGCAGATTCAGTCTTCCCAGCCTGGTGCAGGTCTACAATTTTGTTTCTGGTGTCCTTCGACAGCTCTTTGGTCTTGGCCATAGTGGAGTTTGGAGTGTGACTGTTTGAGGTTGTAGACAGGGGTCTTTTATACTGATAACAAGGTCAAACAGGTGCCATTACTACAGGTAACAAGTGGAGGACAGAGGAGCCTCTTAAAGAAGTAGTTACAGGTCTGTGAGAGCCAGACATCTTGCTTGTTTGTAGGTGACCAAATACTTATTTTCCACCATGATTTGCAAATAAATTCTTTAAAAATCAGACAATGTGATTTTCTGGATTTTTTTTCTCATTTTGTCTCTCATAGTTGAGGTATACCTATGATGAAAATTACAGGCCTCTCTCATCTTTTTAAGTGGGAGAACTTGCACAATTGGTGGGTGACTAAATAATTTTTTGCCCCACTGTATGTATCAAGTCTTATAACTTCATGTAGCAGTTTGCCTTCTTGACGGTGTTCTGCCCAATCCTATATATATATATATATATATATACCTCTTCAGAAGTTCCATAAATTTCAACAGATTTTCTTCTGTGTAAATATGCATAAGATTTGGGTACTTTAAAAGGTGCTGGACTGCCTTCATAGTATTTTAAGGGCATTTTATGTATAGATCCAACTTTCTTTTAAGTGAAATGATCCTTTATTTATCCTTTATTATGACTGCTTTTATGCCTCTTCAAGCAGTTGACCCTAAGTGGCTTACAAAGAAAATACCCAACATCATCAAAATATATATCAGAGTTGTATATTATTGTCATAACAAAAAAATCATAGTAGGTAACACTTTGAAATAATTTCACCCTCATTCATCCCCAGGATCTCCACTACTCACTCCTCAGAAAAAGTCAGGTCTTCAAAAGCCTTCCTAATATTAAGAGGGTACAAATTGTAATTCTGGTGGAAGGGAACTCCCCAGAGAGGAGAACTTACAGAAATTCCTTCCCCTCTGCAAAGGAGTGTAGGCCTGACTTTGGGAATAGGGAATAAATGAGCAAACCATCAAGGGGGAATTTCAGAAAAGATTACTCAGTTCTGAGAAAAAAACTCGACATAACCCCACCTTGATTTTGTCTGGTATAAGATGGGGCGGGGAAGAACTCTGACAGGTTGTCAAGATTTTATTATTCTATCTTACAACAATTAACTGCATTCCTGGGTCTTTTGCCATGCCTGTTCCTTGATCTTGCCTGTTTCTTGAAGACCTGATACCCTCCACACTTCTTGGGGATTGAAGACTTTCAGCGTGCATTCTCTACAGGCACACTTTCATATTTCAATGTACGTAGTAACCTTCGTATTTTCCTCTTCAAGTAGCTCTTGAGCAGTGTCCTAGCTTTTATTTACCTCTATATGTCGTAGCATGGAAGGAAAGAGCAAAGTCTGTCATTGTGTTCCCACTGGTTCTGCCATTATCATCCATCTTTTGTAGGGGATCACTGTAGAAGAAAGCTGATTGTCTAGAACTCATTGTGATCAAGAACTTTGCAGCCTTCCCTTTAGCACATTCCTAGATGCAGATGGGGTCTGTGCAGACTTATTGGGACTGGTAAATACAGATGAGATCCTTCCTTTCACATGATGCCAATATTGTATTCCTAGCACTTTTACTACAAAGACTTTTAACAACAGATGGTCATGTCCGGAATTCTCATCCTGACTGGGAATAATCCATTGCTTTGCTATTTTCTTCCATCTTTAAGCCACAAATAGTGGATGAATATTGTTAGTATATAGACATTAAAGTCACCTGGAGCACTCTTGTCTAGCTTGAAGACTTCGTCTTCTTGATTCAGCATCTGTGGCAGTAAATCAACAAACTGGGCAACTTGTGGTCATTTCAGAGGAAAATAAGCTCAAGATGTGATTTTGCAACAGTACACATAATCATGAATATATATGGTAAGTGTTTGAGAATGTCAATTCACCCAATTTTTTAGAAAGGGCAGAACAAATTGAGAGAGCCTGTCTCTTCAGACAAGATGGCCTTTGTGTTTTAATGAGCAAAAGCATTATGAAAATGTCAAATACTTTATAAATACCAGACCGTGGTTTTTTCCTTTGTTTTGTGGGTAGGGCTAAGTGAAGAGAAACTGCTTTCAAAAACTTTGAACAAACATTAATAACATTATTCTCTAACATTCTGTTCTCAGAACTGGTTGAATATCTCAGAGGCCTGAATGAGTGTTTCCTGTCCACTCTGGACTGTATTACAAATGATCACCTTCTAAATGTTTCACTCAAATTGAGAATGTGCTGGTCAGATCACTTATGGAGCTCTGGAACATTCCATAACTATCAGCCCCACGGATACAATGCTATGTTTAGAGATTTTGGATGAAAAACCACATATTTTTGTATTATGTGGGTAAGAACTGTCTACACAAAAGACAATTGTCTGTCACTTTGAAATGTCAGGCATCCTATGCTTAAAATAGGCTTTTTGTCATCTTTTTGATAAATACTGCAAATGCTTTTGTTTTTATTTTACTCTTTTGGAGTCATTCATTGTGCATGGTGCCACAGGAACTGGCTAACCAGAGAACAAAGTGGTTCATGTTAAGGGATTGATGAAAGCTAATCCTCCTTCTGCTATGAACAGAAAGCTTTAAGAATACTGGAGAAGCTGTGGTGCAATCTGGTTTTCACACAGTTTAAAATATATACTTTAAAGGATCTTGTGGATGATAGCATTAACCAACTTTGGCTGATCTTAAAACTGATCAGGATTGGTCTTGATTAGTACTTGTATGGGAGGCCATCACAAAATTCAAGGGCTGTAGAACAGACTGGGAAAAAAATATTTCTCAGAAGAAGGCAACGAGAAACCGCTTCCATATTGTGCTAAGAAAGCAACATGGATGAGCCATGTGGTCGCTGAGGGAGGCACTATCTTTTATATTACCACCAATATGTCTTGGTAGCCCTCAGTTTGAATTAGACAGATCTATCCATTTACCAGAAGAACTGTCATACAACATATTAAATGTATTGGGCATTGCAGTAGTATTTAGTCACTCTCAGTAGAGAGGTAGCAGAATTCCTTTCTTTCAAAGGAACTGTGCATTGCATCTCTGTGTGAATTGTTATTCTAGACTTGCTCTCTAACACTTGCTCTAAGAAGAACCATGGTGGATGAAAAGCAATGGATCCATCCTCCCACACTTCTGTGGATGTCCAAAAATACACAAGCCTAACATACCTCTTTGTCCAATGATATCATTACCAGGGACCCCACCATATGACATAGTGAAAGAACTTACAAAAAAGCTTGGACACCTCACAGAGGGGAGTGAATATTCTATCAATTCCCCACTACAGTGCCTCCAGAAAATCAAAGACCTAAAAATAGAAGAAGATGAAATTATGGTTTCATTTGATGTCACAACCCTCTTTACATCCATAGACCCAGAACTAGCAAAAGAATCCATGGAAGCAGTACTATACAACACATCCGACCTAACCAAATACACTAAGATCAAAATACCCAGAATCATGGACCTCATCGACCTCTGCCTCACTACCTATTTTCAGTTTGATGGACAAATATACCAGCAAATCAGAGGAACAACCATGGGATTACCACTCTCAGGACTCATAGCAGAGATTTTAATGCAACATCTAGAAACTATAGCACTTCCATGCATATAACCAAAAGTATGGATCTGGTATGTAGACAACACCTTTGTCATAATAAAAAAGGGACAACCAGAGAAGACACATGAAACTATCAACATCTTCAAAAGAATAAAATTCACAAGGGAAGAAGAAAACAACACGCTACCCTTCCTGGATATCCACATCAGGAGAGGAAATTATGGCAAATTGGAAACACAAGTCTATCAAAAAATAACCCATGCTAACCAAGTGCTCCATTATTAAAGTAACAATCCAACCTCCCACAAGAGGAGGTGTGTAAGAACATTATTCAGATGAGCACAAACGCACTACAGCAACCCAGAACAGCAGAAAAAGGAAACAGACCACCTATACAACATCTTCCAACAAAATGGATACCCACACAACTTTATCAAAAAGTGCCTGACCACTCAACCCGCTACAGCACAACCAACACAGGCTGCAAAAACTACCATACATCAGAAACATCTCAAAAACAACCAATAGACTATTACAATCACATGGCATCACTGTAGCACACAAACCAACTAAAGCCCTCCAGAACATCTTAAATAAGCCAAAATATCCAGTAGCCCAAGAAGAAAAAACAGGAGTCATCTACAACATACAGAGCATTGTAGATGTAGAGCATTGGTTCTCAACGGGGGCGGTACTGCCCCCCGGGGGGGAGGATGCTGAGGGGCGGTGAACTTGTTTTGGGCGGTAGGGGGGCGGTGGGCATGTTTTGGGCGGTAGATGGGCGATGAGCATGTTTGGGCATTCGAACTTAATTTTAAAACTCCCCCCAAAAATTATTAAATCGATTATCCGGTTTACACCATTTGTACCAGCAATAAAACGAACTTACGCGACGGCTGCCCTCACGCGCTTCTAAGAATGGTGAGACGAATTTGTATTCTAGGTAGGATGACCTTGAAGAACTCGACACTACGATTCTTCTCCGATCCCAACCAGCACAGCGCATGTGTCAGCTGTTTTCCCGTGTGATTAATCGCAGCGCGTGCGTCAGCTGTCTTCCCGCGCGATTAATTGCAGTGCGTGCGTTGAGCGCCCTTTCAATATGAATGTTTGATTTGACCCGTGTTTCTTGAGTTGCTTTTCGTTCACTTCATTTCTGTTTTTTCCCCTCAGTTTCGATTTACTTTCATTGTTTATTTGGCCAGTCAGCTAGGTAAGTGCGCTTATTAGTTCTTTATTGTGGTCGTGAATTATTAATTTTGAGAAACTAATGAAACTTTGAAAGCCAGCTTCCAGAATGGTGATCGTCTCACAGAATTTTGGCTTCAAAGTAACATCAATCGCCTCTACCCAGGACTGTGGACTATCATCAAAAAAATTTTAATTGCCTTCCCTTCCTCCTACCTTGTCGAACGAGGATTCAGTGCTGTGACTGATCTAATTACAAAAAAGAGAAGTCGACTCCAAATTGTGGAAAGAGGGGACTTGTTCCTTCATCTCTGTAACAATATTGAACCGAACCTTCAGAAACTGGCTCTGAACCATCAAGCACAACCATCCCACTGACATAATCAAGCATGTTTCATTGATATTACTCTTTTAGCGTATTTTTTTGCTGTTTTTTTAATTATCTAATTAAGAATAAAGAATTTTTAAACATTAAAAAAAGCATTTGCAAAAAAAATAAAAAAAATAAAAAAATTAAAAAACGAGCATCAAAAAAATAAACGTATTTACAGCATTTTGAAATAAACGTATTTACATAAAAGAGCATTTAAGCATTTTTTTTTTGCATTAGTCATTTTAATTTTAATAAAAGGAATGCAATTACCTTCCAGGGCAAAAGTATCAAGTTAAATCGAACAAATTTGGTGTGTAAGTCTACTGAAAAAAATTACTTAAAATTTTTGCCTTTTATAATTCAGTAACTCCCCCGCCTCCCCATACCCTAAATTACAGGATTTTCACAAAGGGTGGCATTGAAAAATTTTCCACTCCTTAGGGGGGCGGCAGCTTCAAAAAGGTTGAGTATTACTGGTGTAGAGAGTGTAACAGCCGCTATGTAGGGCAGACAGGCAGAAGACTAGCAGAGTGCATCCATGAACACCAACTAGCAGTCAGAAGACACGATGAAAACTCCTTCTCTCACAACACATGGACAGACTCAACCATAGGTTCAACTGGGAAGCTGTCAGCATCTTAGACTAAGCTAAATCCAAAAACACTTGGGAATTCCTGGAAGTTTGATATTCAGCAATCAACAGGCACATAGAGATAAACAACAATTATACACCATTCAAAAGAGACAGTAAAACCTAAAAAAGGAAACAAGACCAGAACACCACCTCTCCAGCAATCAACACCCAGATAAGCAGGGATTAACACCAGGATTAACATCAGACAAACAAGCAGTAAACAACAGCCTAATCTAGGAACTACCAAGGATAAACAACACCCACACCAACACTGACAGGGCAAGCTACTGTATATAAACAGAGAGAAAACCCCACTCCCTTCTAGCATTGATGATGTTACCTAGTTGGGTAACAAAACATCTGCAAGAAAACAGCCAAGCTCAGAGAACACCAAGGACTCCACAGTTCAACCCTGAGCTACATATATTCTCTTCCATTGGTACTTGCTTTCTTCCTGTTAAGATATTTGCCCAGGGCACTAGCTGCAAAATTAGAAGTTAGATAGTCTGGGAGCCAGTGATTTGTTCTTAGTCTTGTACAAAAAGGCAGCCTCTGGGGGTATAAAAGTAAATTAAGAATTATCCTTAATTCTACTCTTAGATATCTGAAAACCCAGTAAAAATGTCTGATACACTTGCTGGATACCAAGAGTTCGATTCATTTATGTCCTCAATATCCCATTTTTAATTTATGTACCATGGACTCTTGATTGCTAATCATATATTAAGGTTACCAAATGTAAAAATGGTTACTTTAGAATAGTACATTACATTCTTGATGCCTTAGATTATCATGCTGAATGGTGTGTGTGGGTGTGTGCAGTGTAGCAACTGTCTGCAAAGAACACAATTCACTATTTTTAGTATCACACGTTTTTCTTAATGGAGGTACATAAATTAGGATCTGAGACAGGGTGTAGCATTTGAACAATGAAAAGGCAAAATATGAGTTTGGTGTTTCTTAAGCAGGTGGTTAGTGTGAGGATGAAGGGAAAATGTTTTATGTCAGCTCAAGCCCTTGTAAGAACTGTATATCTTATTGGATGGGATGAAAACTAAATATGAGTTAATTTACACTTTAATGTAATTTAACACAGTTAGTTTGATTATTCCCTGTTCTTTGTTCTGTCCCATTAAACGTTTCAGTTGGGGGGCAACTTTTCAAAGGCCTTGTATAGCTGGGGCATAGTGCCTCTCCATTTAAAAGCAAGTTCCTGAAAATGAGGTAAAAAGGTTCCACGTTTCTAACAGCAGCAAGTTTGCTTCTCCAACATAATCTATTTTGTAATTGATATCTTGATCCTCGAGGATCAAGGAGCTGTCAGCATAAAATAAAATCAAGAACATTTCATGTTGTGTGATTGTAAGAAGCACTTTATTATTGGGTACAGCTGCAGTCTTTGTCTTATTTTTTTGAGCCAGTTCGTATTAAGAATGACTTGGCCCAAACTGTATTCAATTTAATTAGGAATTGGCGCAAACAGATCTCGGCAAGTGTGACTGCCATATAAAGATACATTTTGCATGCCTCTCCAATTCTCCCTAATCATAAAATATGAAACTGTCTAGAGAATGGAACACCTGGGAAATCTTAATATGAATCTGAAGTCTGAAATGCACATTATCTGTAAAGCCAAATTATGTTGTGCAATGAAATGCTTGTTACTTCTGTGGTAAGAAACTGTAAAGGACATAGTCCCTTTATCTATATCTGCTTGCTTGTCTTATAAAGGAATTGTGCCTCTCATCAGGGCACAGGCATGAGAAAGATTCTGGCAGCTGAGAAGGCACTTAGCAATCAGACATTTGTTTCACGTTATACCCTGTACTTTTATTAAGGGAAGCAATTGGGGTGGGGTTTGTAGATTTGATTGCTAATAATAATGACAACAAAAATGCTGTGCCTTTATTTGTATAGAAATATAAAAAGGTTATTAGCAATGGGAGATTTTTAAAAACAAAAATAAAACCAACGATTGATACCTAGACTAGATTAATGGGGTAGTGGGAAGATACAAGCATGACTTTCCTCTTTTCATAAGGTAATTGTTTCTTGTCTACCTATACCTTCCCATTAGTAGAGGTAAAATATCTGATAGTTGGAGCCTGCACCCATAGAAACCTTGCTATCAGGAGTGGATAGAAGCTAATTTAAGATCTACTGATACATTTTCAGGAGATTGGTAGGAAACTGAAACTGATTCAATGACCATAACAGCAAAAAAATCTCTTCCCCCTTCTTTGTTGTTGTTGTTTAGTCGTTAAGTCGTGTCCAACTCTTCGTGACCCCATGAACCATATTGCGCCAGGCCTTCCTGTCCTTCACTGCCTCCCTGAGTTTGCTCAGTTTCATGCTCATTGCTTCAGTGATGCTATCTAACCATCTCATCCTCTGCCGTCCTCTTCTCCTTTTGCCTTCAATCTTTCCCAGCATCAGGGTCTTCTCCAAAGAGATCTCTCTTCGCATTAGGTGACCAAAATGTCTGAGCTTGAGCTTCATTATCGATCCTTCCAATGAGCAATCAGGGTTGATTTCCTTTAAGATTGACTGGTTTGACCTCCTAGCAGTCCAGGGGACTCTCAAGAGTCTTCTCCAGCACCACAGTTCAAAGGCATCAATTCTTCGGCGCTCAGCCTTTTTTATGGTCCAGCTCTCACAGCCATACATTACTACTGGAAAAACCATAGCTTTGACTATGCGGATCTTTGTCGGCAAGGTGACGTCTCTGCTTTTTAATATGCTATCTAGGCTTGCCATAGCTTTCCTCCCAAGGAGCAAGCGTCTTTTAATTTCATGGCTGCAGTCTCCGTCTGCGGTGATCTTGGAGCCCAAATAAATGAAGTCTGTTACTGCTTCCATTTCTACCCCTTCTATTTGCCAGGAATTGATGGGTCCAGATGCCATGATCTTAGTTTTTTTAATGTTGAGTTTCAAGCCAGCTTTTGCACTCTCCTCTTTCACCCTCATCAAGAGGCTCTTTAGTTCTTCTTCACTTTCTGCCATTAGGGTGGTATCGTCCGCATATCTGAGGTTGTTGATGATTCTCCCTGCAATCTTAATTCCGGCTTGTGATTCTTCCAGCCTGGCATTTCTCATGATGTACTCTGCATATAGGTTAAATAAGCAGGGTGACAGTATACAGCCTTGTCGTACACCTTTCCCTATTTTGAACCAATCGGTTGTTCCATGACCGGTTCTAACTGTTGCTTCTTGGCCCGCATACAGATTTCTCAGGAGACAGGTAAGGTGGTCTGGTACTCCCATCTCTTTAAGAATTTGCCACAGTTTGTTGTGATCTACACAATCAAAGGCTTTTGCATAGTCAATGAAGCAGAAGTAGATATTTTTCTGGAACTCTCATGCTTTCTCCATGATCCAGCGAATGTTGGCGATTTGATCTCTAGTTCCTCTGCCTCTTCGAAACCCAGCTTGTACATTCGGTAGTTCTCGGTTCATGTATTGCTGAAGCCTAGCTTGTAGGATTTTGAGCATAACCTTGCTAGCATGTGAAATGAGTGCAATTGTGCGATAGTTTGAGCATTCTTTGGCGTTGCCCTTCTTTGGAATTGGAACATAAACTGACCTTTTCCAATCCCGTGGCCACTGTTGCGTTTTCCAAACTTGCTGGCATATTGAGTGCAGCACTTTAACACCATCATCTTTTAGTATTTTAAATAACTCAGCTGGAATCCTGTCATCTCCACTAGCTTTGCTGTTAGCAATGCTTCCTAAGGCCCACTTGACTTCACTCTCTAGGATGTCTGGCTCAAGGTCAGTGATCACACCAGCGTGGACATCAGGGACATTAAGATCTTTCTTGTATAGTTCTTCTGTGTATTCTTGCCACCTCTTCTTAATCTCTTCTGCTTCTGTTAGGTCCCTGCCTTTTTGTCCTTTATCATGCCCATCTTTGCACTAAACGTTCCTTTCATATCTCCAATTTTCTTGTAGAGATCTCTAGTCTTCCCCATTCTATTGTTTTCCTCGATTTCTTTGCATTGTTCATTTAAGAAGGCCTTCTTGTCTCTCCTTGCTATTCTCTGGAAATCTGCATTCAGTTGCTTATATCTTTCCCTTTCACCCTTGCTTTTCGCATTCCTTCTTTCCACAGCTATTTGTAAAGCCTCATCAGACAGCCATTTTGCTTTCTTGCATTTCTTTTTCTTTGGGATGGTTTTAGTTGCTGCCTCCTGTACAATGTTACGGACCTCCGTCCATAGTTCTTCAGGCACTCTGTCTACCAAATCTAATCCTCTAAATCTATTCATCACCTTCACTGTGTACTCACAAGGAATATGATCTAAGTCATTCCTGAGTGGTCTAGTGGTTTTCCCTACATTCTTCAATTTAAGCCTAAATTTTGCAGTAAGAAGCTCATGATCTGAGCCACAGTCAGCTCCTGGTCTTGTTTTTGCTGTCTGTATAGAGCTTCTCCATCTTTGGCTGCAAAGTATATAATCAATCTGGTTTCGGTGTTGACCATCTGGTGATGTCCATGTGTAGAGTCGTCTCTTATGTTGTTGGAAAAGAGTGTTTGCTATGACTAGCTTGTTCTCTTGACAGAAGTGTATTGGCCTTTGCCCTGCTTCATTTTGTACTCCAAGGCCAAACTTGCCTGTTATTCCGATTACTCCTTGACTTCCTACTTTAGCATTCCAATCCCCTATGATGAAGAGGACATCTTTTTTTGGTGCTAGTTCTAGAAGGTGTTGTAGGTCTTCATAGAAGCAGTCAACTTCAGCTTCTTCAGCATCAGTGGTTGGGGCATAGACTTGGATGACTGTGATATTGAATGGTTTGCCTTGGATACGCACTGAGATCATTCTGTCGTTTTTGAGGTTGTACCCCATTACTGCCTTTCCCACTCTCTTATTGACTATGAGTGCAACTCCATTTCTTCTAAGGGTTTCTTGCCCACAGTAGTAGATATAATGGTCACCCGAATTAAATTCACCCATTCCCGTCCATTTCAGTTCGCTGATTCCCAAGATGTCGATGTTCAATCTTGTAATCTCATGTTTGACCACATCCAGCTTGCCTTGGTTCATAGATCTTACATTCCAGGTACCTATACAATATTGTTCTTTACAGCATCGGACCTTCTTTTTGCTTCCAGATACATCCACAGCTGAACGTCCTTTCGGCTTTGGCCCAGCCGCTTCACTCTTTCTGGAGCTACTTGGAATTGCCCTCCGCTCTTCCCCAGTAGCATATTGGACACCTTCCGACCTGAGGGGCTCATCTTCTGGCGTCATATCTTTTAGCTTTTTAACATTGTCCATGGGGTTTTCTTGGCAAGGATACTGGAGCGGGTTGCCATTTCCTTCTCCAGTGGACCACATTTTGTCAGAACTCTCTGTCATGACCTGTCCGTCTTGGGTGGCCCTGCACGGTATAGCTCATGGCTTCACTGAGTTACGCAAGCCCCTTCGCCACGACAAGGCAGCGATCCATGAAGGGGTCCCCCCTCTTAGGTTGCTGAGAAGGAATAGTTGTAGGGGAAATTAGAAGAGGGTTTAATGAAATAACACGAAACCCTTGGATAGATGCCTTGCAAATTGGGAACTGTGGGAAATGCGGTTCTAATCCATCATGAAGATGCCAGATTGAAGATGGCTGCTTCCTTGCATAATCATTGTTTCAAAAGAGGTCCTCTATCAAACACATCAAAAGGTTCTGCTTAAATCTACTAATTGGCATCTTTTACTTCGTAAATAATTGTCTGGGCCACTTCAAATCAAGACAGTGGGGAGGGTTATTCTGTGGGACAGGACTTTCTCTTCCTCCATCATGCTGTTTTACTGGGTAAGAATCATTCACCTGCAAAACAGCTGTGGATAAAAATATTTTCCTTTCCAGAGTAGCCATTCTGAATACTATTTTTGTTGTATGCATTTAGCACAGGGAAGGATGCTATTTTTTTGATGAGGAGGGCTGCTTCAGGTGCCAGGAGTAGGGGTTAGGAGCTACAGACAGTCCACATCCACATTGTCCCACATCTTCCAGGAAATTCGATTAGGGTTCTTGGAGATAAGATGTTTTAGGATGTAGCCAGGATAGGGTTGTTTATTATGAGAGAGTGAGAGAATTAGGAGAGGATACAAGAGTGTGGAGAGGTTCTGAAAGTGGGACAGATCATTTCTTGGTTGGGTCAAGTACTTGAGTGAAAAGAATGAAAAAATGGTCATGAAAGAAAAGGAAAGAACTGAAAGGAACAAGAGGAAAAGTAGTACAGCTGTAGCAAGTACAACCCTATATGAAAAAGTATCAGAAGACAAATTATTCTTCCAGCAAAATGAATGAAAAGGATATATAGGAAAAAATGTGGAAGCTAATTAGAACAGAGTCACATAGGTGTGTGGGGGGTTATACTAAAGTAAAATATGAAAAAGGATGCTTGGTGGAATGATGACGTGAAAAAGACTGGATGAGAAAAAATGTAAATAAGAAAGATTGCTGCAAAAAATAAATACATTTTATAATGTGAATAGAGAGGAAAAGATAGTTGCAAATAGTGTAGTTAAAGAGAGGCAAGAATAGTTACAATTAAAAGAAGTTGAGAACATGCAGAGTGATTTTGACAGAAGTTAAAAATTGTTTCAGAAGTAGATGAAGAGGACTAAACAGGGAACCTCCAGCAGAGTGAATGGAATTAAAAATCAAAGCAATGAAATAATTTGGGATAAAAGTGAGGGAATGCTGGAGGAAATATTTTAGAGATTTGTGTGGGAATGATAGGACTATATCAAGAATGGAATTGAAGTGAATCCTAGAAATGTTAGTATCCAAGAAAAATCTGATGAAAAAGTCATAAAATACTTTGAGAATGATGATTAAACACTGGAGAAATATGGCTGTGGTTTGTTTAAAGAGTAGCTGTACATCTAGGAATATGATCTGAAAAAGTATGTATCTAAAAACCAGGGTAGCTGTGTTTCATGGGGAAAGTAGGGTGAATGACTACAAGATAAACACAAATGGTAAAAAACTAGAACAAGTAAACAAGTGTGTATACTTTATTTGAATGTTTACTAAAAGCAGGAAAATAAGTGGATAAATTTTAAAATGTGCAAATCATGGTAGAAAGTTCGTGGGTAGCATGTGATGTGTTGCAAGGAATGCATGTTTGTCAAAAGAAGTGAAAATAACTGTAACCGCTTCTGTCTACTTGGTTATATGGAAGTGAGAATGAGATAAGCGTAAAAGTTGAATATAGTCAGAACGGGATATCTAAAAAGAGTGTGGGGCGAGACAAAAAAAGATAGGGTCAGGAGTGAATGATTGCTGAATGAATGTAGATTGAATACAAAATTGACTTACTAGTACAAAAGAAGCATGTTGAGAAAATTTGGTCATATGGAGAATATGAATGAGGATTAAATTGCAGAACAAATATACTGTATGAAAGGAATAAATGGGTCAAGGGAAGACTGAAAAGATTGTAGATGGGTGTATTTTATGAGATGAGAGCAATGAGAAGTTATGCAATGTATAAAACAAGGCATGGATGTGGTAGAAGCAAGGTTTATTTGCAAGGATAAAAAGGCATGGAGAATTGATGGATATGTATATATGTATGACAGTGCAGGAAGATTTCAAGTTTTTCATGTTAACAAAATAAAATCCCAGGATTCTGCAAGCAAAATTAAGTGTGTTCTTCAAGGATTTCTTCAGGTACTTTCTGAGTCTTGGAAGTCTTTCAGCATCATAACTGAACTGATCTCACAGTCCTTTCATATAAAAGTCTAGGTGTGGTTCTCTAAGCTCTGTTTATTTGTTTATGTATATTGTATAAATGGGTGGCTAACAACAGATAAACATATAACAATACAAAAAAAATTAAAAACTCTTTCATACCACCAGTTACTTTGCTAGTGTTGATTTTTAGAAGGTTAGGTCATTCTGAATGTCAGATGGACTTATTGGAAAGCGCAGTCCATCTTCACTTCTCATCTTTGGTGGGGGCCTCTAGAGATGCCAGACTGCATTTGCACTATCCCCGGCTAACATGGTCAGTGCAGATGGGCCAGGCTCATGATTTAGGTCCTCTAGTATGAAAGTGTGTGTTGTAGAGCAGGGTTCTTCAACCTTGGCAACTTTAAGATGGGTGAACTTCAACTCCCAGAATTCCCCAGCCAGCAACCCGTCTTAAAGTTGCCAAGGTTGAGGAACCCTGTTGAAGAGCAACCATGGATGCCTGTCTAATATTACAACATAATTTTACAAATGATGAAAATCAATACATTAGCTCCTGATGTTGAAAGAGCATCTATTTTTTTAAAATTTCCTTTTGTTTTCTATTTTTCTGTTCTTTGTTCTTCCTGAAAGCAGTTGCTGCCTTTGTTGAAAGCAACTGATTCTGAGCACCTGCGTTAGTTACCTAACTTCAGTTGCCAGGTGCTCAGGAGTATATCCAGTAACTGATATATAAATGAGGGCAGACAAGTAGAAATGGCAGATCACTGCCAACATTCTTCCAAGGTTGCTTTGAAATGTGATATCTTTATGTCAGTATGTATATACAGTATTCAAGCTAACAAATACCTAGCCTGGTGCCTTCCAAAATTCTGGACTACGGTTCCAGATATCCCTAGCTAGAAGGATTTGGGTAGACAAATTAGTCATTTTTGCCATCACATATTCAAATTCAGTTTCATTGGATAGATGGGTGGCCATATAAATTTGATTAGTGTGTGTGTGTGTGTACATATACATATACATATACATATACATATACATATACTGTCCTTTGGAGAGTAGTAAAAGGAGACCCTGAAATACACTCCCAAGGCTGCAGGATGCCATCTTGATATTAGACAGAATACTTGAGTTGACCAATCCCTTTATTTCGGTAGGAATCATTTTGATTTACTGTTTGGATAAGGTGCTATTTGCCAGACATAATACTTCCTATGTGTCTGTTTCAAAAGTGATAGAATTTAAGTTCCAATACTTTGAGATCATATAATACCGTGATAGCAGATAAGTTAATGAGATTTGTCCCTCTGACCTCAGTTTTGTCTGGAGTTATCTCATTATCCTTTTCCCATGTTGCTTGTCAAATTCTCCCTGCTTGCCATCTTATTCTGACATAATGAAATGAAAAGGGAGAAATTAAATACAGAAGCCTTAGTTTGGGCTGGCTTTGCTTATTAAGCTACCCCAAATATAAGCTCCCTTATACATAGACTGCCCTGGACATTGTTATCTGTCGGATGATCCTTGTGGTGGTTTTTAGAGTATCCTTAGCTCTGGGGGGATTTAAAGTACATGCTTTATTATGTTGTTTTTAGGCAGTTAGGAGCGCCTCTGTTTATTGTCATGGGCTGCAGTTGCGCAGGGTTGGTTTGGAGCCCCAAGGTTGGTAAACGAGGAATGGGGAAAGTAGGGCAGTTGGAGGAGTTTTGTGCAGCTGCAGCTGAGAGTGGCTTGGCGGGGCAGGTGGGCAGGACATGCTCCATTTCTGGAACCTCTGGCTCCCATCCTGGAAGGCAGCTGGCCACCTGTTTAATTTTCGGAGAAAGGAATTGCTGCTGTCCCTACATTTTGCTAGAGAGGTTAAAACAAAATGATATTCCTGGAGTGTATTACTGCACATGATTGCCTCTTTTCTGTGTCCCTTTTCGAGTTGCCTTGTGCCGCCGTTTCTCAGGAGACAGGCCATCGTATCATAGGAAGAACGCATTTAAAGGAAAGTAAGGAAGGATGTCTATGAGTTGTGAGGCATTTCTTAGAGGAAATGAAGCGTGAAACCAGTTTGAGACTTTGGACTTAAAAAACAAACAAACAGGAAACTGTGTGTGTATGTGCACGCGTGTGGCAGTATTCTCTCCTTCTTCAGAAGATTTATTGACAGTGTGCACCCCTCTGCTTTGGTTTCCAGTGACGTTCTATTGTTTCCTACACAGCATCAAGCATAATTGAATATAATTTAAAGTTGGGCACATTTTATATCATTTTTAATCAAATTTGTATATTTTTTTTCCTGGATAAAGCCTGGAAGCTGTCAAGTATCTTTAAATTCCAGAACCGAGATTGAAAATCCTTGCTCAATTCAGAGTGGAACACAGAGTACTCTCTTTTTTGTAAACAGCCTAGCACTTTCCTGACTCATTTCTATTCCACATTCCAAATTATCCTTTCAATCTTGTTTGTGAGTAACTTAGACACTGTGTAACTTTTGAGCTGGGCCTATTATCTTTTCTAGTATCCAACACTTCAGTTCTGTGTCAAAAGAAAAAGATCCAAGATCTATCCGGCGAATGATGCTTGAACTCACCGTGGGGCCTCTTAATGTGAGGACTTCTTAAACAACTGCAATGTAGGGAAGAAAGAGGGGCCAGTCCCCAGAGAAATGACAGTTGGCAGTAATTTGAGCCTAGGTTTGCTGTGATGTTTTCTGCATTGTGCTAGCAGTGAGCTGTGATTCTTAGCCATGATTCTTGCTGGAACAGACCGTTCAGAAATAAGGCAATTAAACCTTACAATCACTCTGAGTGATGCAGACCTGTCTGTCTGTCTGTCTGTCTATCGAACTTGGTGGGACACAAGCAAGTAATACATAGATACGTAACTCAGAGATCTAGCGATAAACTATATTAGGTGTGGTCAGCCTGTAGACTCACATATGCTCCCTGCTGTATTGTTACAGCTGCCGTTAGCAGTAAAATGGGGTTTTCAGCAGCATGGTTTTGTGTAAATACCTCGCAATAAAAAATGGTTCCCAAATCCCTCTTCTGCTCCCATGATGCCACCGTATCCCCAGCAATGCACCCTCAGATCAGTAGTAATAATAATTTTAAGAGGTGGATTTCCAGAGTAGAAGTATTACACACGCGCACACACACACACACCTGCTTAGATAAATTTTACAGTCTTATCTTTTCCCCCTTGCCTCACCTCCTGCGCAAAGCAACAAAATAGCAGTACATGCACAGATGCATACACACATGCTCATGCTTAACACCTAACGCAATGGTGCAAACAAAACAATCATATTTTAGTGTTACACATATATTAATGAAGCTACATAATGCAAATCAACCATCAACTATATAAACAGTCCATATATAATATGAAATTAAAAAAAAATACACATGAGAAAGAAGGGAAGCTTATATCACAAATAGAACAATTCCAGAAATTTGATCAGTTTTCACAAAAGTCCTCTTCCTGTCCTTTCAAGGGATTCCTTCACTAGTGATTTATACTGTCTTTTAGCTTCATCCAATCATTGTTGTACCAGGGAGGATAGTCTTTATATTGCTCAGCCATAGCTGGGCAATGCAATGAAGACACTGTAAGTCCTTACTGAGGAAGAGCTATCTGTGCAAAAAAAGTAAAAACCCATGGACAAATAACACATTTCAACAGCCATATAATGTTCTTATCCATAGTTGGATTAGATTCTGTTTCGGCTGTGTGTGTGTGTGTGTGTGTGTGTGCGCGCACGCGCGCCTTAGAGTCAGTGTTGACTCCTGGTGACTGCCTGGACAAATCCCTGCAGTTTTCTTGGCAAGATTTCAGAAGTGGTTTGCCATTGCCTCCCTCCTAGGGCTGAGAGAGAGCGACTGGCCCAGAGTCACACAGTTGGCCTTATGCCTAAGGTGGGACTAGAACTCAGAGTCTCCTGGTTTCTAGGCTGGTGCCTTAACCACTACCCCAAACTGATTACCTTTGGCCTCTTTATAGATAGATAAATAATGATACATTATTTGGTATCTCCTTTACATTTGGTATCTATGTCCTCTTTTAGCCTATTTGTAGATGCATTATCTGCAGGAGTCTTTATATCTAATGAGATAGACTTTTCTAGTCATATGCCTGAGATCAAGTCTTACTGAATTCAATAGGATTTATTTTTAGATAACAGACATGGGATTACCACTGTTTTGCTGACCCTTCTGTGCTTGATGTTTATACCAAATTGTCATCCATTTTGAATTAATTGAATAGAAAAAGGAAGACTGTACATGGAGTAAAGCATGTAATTTAAAGTGCAGGTTACCTGCAGAACCACATCTCCACACTAGAGTTGGCCCAACCATTTCAGTCATGCCGGGAGAAGCAGCAGGTTATCCCCCATTTTCAGGAGGTTGGGTGGAGGGGTGTGGAAGCCCTGAGGTATTGTTTCTCCCTAGTGGGGCTGACCCTTTGAAATGGCCTCTGTTGAAAGTCCACTTGTCTCCAACATAATCTGTCTTCCAGAAAAAGTTGAATGCGCAGCTTTTCCAGAGGGCTTTTGGGATCTGAAGCCATGGATTGCTTTGGGATGTTTTAATGGATTTATAAGATAGCTTTGTTTGATTATTGTGTTCTGTTTATTACACATATATGTTCATTCTCATGTTTTTACCTGTCCAGTCCAAACTGGACACTTCTACTCGTCCAATCCAAACATTCTCACGTCTCTGCCCATCCAATCCAGCAAGATAGGCCTGCTCTGTGTCCCATCAGCTAAGGAATGTTGACTGGTGGGGACCAGGAGATGTGCCTTTTCTGCTATAGTGCCTGCTCTCTGGAACATCCTCCCTCATGAGATTAGAATGGCTCCAACCCTGATAGCCTTTTGGAAAGCCTTGAAGACCTGGCCGTATGCCCAAGCCTGGAGTCCTGAGTGTGCGAAGGGCCCCATTTCCTGGTTACAGGTAGTCCTCAGCTTACGACCATTTGTTCAGCAACCATTTGAAATTACAACAGTGCTGAACAAAGGGACTTACAACCTGTGCCCAAAGTTACAGCCATTGCAGCACCCCGCGGTCATGAGATCAAAATTTGGGTACTTGGCAGCCTGTCCACACTTATGACTTCAGGGAGTCTTCAGCTCCCCCCACCCGCCTATCTCTCCCCTCCATCTGTGCCCTTTTGGCCACCCTGTACCCCGCCTTGTGGGGCAGCAAGCAGCCCCAGGACCACACGGCTCTGGGACTGCAAGAAGCCCCTGAGCTGCAGCTCAGCACAAAGCTGCAGCTGTCCCAACCCAGCCGCCCCAGGAAGCATTTGTTCACCTAGCTGCCTTCTCTCCCAGTTCCCTGCACCAATCTTTTACCTTTTGCACCCAGTTGCCGTGGCCAAAGCAGAAGCACCTCATTGTCTTTGCGTTCTCCTTTTTGGACCCAGCTTCTCTGGTGAACATATCCTCCACGTGGCTCCCTAAGCCCTCAGACTGCTGTCTTCGGAAACCTGCACTGTCTTTCCGAAGGCTCTGTGAATACAACGCAGGTTTCCAAAGACAGCAGTCTGAAGGCTTAGGGAGCCATGTGGAGGATACATTTCGCCAGAGAAGCTGGGTCTGAAAGGGAGACAGCAAAGGCAGCGAGGTGCTTCTGCTTTGGCCACAGTGGCTGGGTGAAAAAGGTGAAAGGTTGGTGCAGGGAACTGGGAGAGAAGGCAGTTAGGTGAATGAATGCTTCCTGGGGCAGCTTTGTGCAGCTGGGCTGGGGTGGCTGGAGCTTCCTGGGGTGGCTTCGCACATCTGGGCTGGGTGGTTGCAGCTTCGTGCCGTGCTGTGGCTCAGGAGCTTCTTACAGCCCCAGAACCATGTGGTTCTGGGGCAGCTTGCTGCCCTGCAAGGCAGGATATAGGGCAGCCAAAAGGGCAGAGATGGGGTGAGATAGGTGAGTGGGGGGAGTTGGAAGGTAGTCCCTTACCTTACTGAGGGTCAGGGGTGGGAGGGACCAAGCCCAGAATGGCTTGGGTGTGGGGTAAGTCCTCGCTAACAACTGGTAGAATTCACTTAACGACTGCAACAGGGAGTGCTGGGATTGTGGTTGCTGAGTGATGCAGTCACATGATGTCTCATTTTACAACCGCATCGCTTAGCAATGGAAACTCTGGTCCCAATTGTGGTTGTAAGTTGAGGACTACCTGTATGCTGACACTGATGGATTATAATATCTCTTGGCTGCTATTTGTATTTAATTTCTTTTTTGTATTTTGTATTAATTGTTTAATTGTTTTAATGATTGCCGCCCAGAGTCACTGGTTTGAGATGGGTGGCTATACAAATTGGATGGATGGATGGATGGATGGATGGATGGATGGATGGATGGATGGATGGATGGATAAATTCACATGTTGGTCAAGGGGATTTCTTGGATGTGCTCTACATGGAGCTGCTCTATCTGGAAGCTGCAACTGATCCAGAATGCAGCAACATGGGTAGTAATGGGCACACTTCAATATGCCCATGTAACACCATTACTCCATGAGCTGCTTTGGCTCCTGGTGTGTTTCAAAGTGCTGCTGATTACCTACAAAACTCTATATAGCACAGAGGCAAATTATTTACAGGATTGTCCATCTCTGGTTATTTCCGCCCATCCCCACTTGGTCGCACAGGGTGGGCAAGCTCCAGGCCTCCTCTCTGAGGCGGTGTCAGTCTGATAGGACTGAAGAAATGTGCTTTCTCTGCTGTGCCTGCCATTGAAAATAAGGCCCCCACTCCTGAGGTTCAGGTGGCCTTTTGTAAAGCCGTGACGACCTGGCTTTTCTCTTGCGTGTTGGGCCAGGTTGGTAAACGAGTCCCTTCTGCTGGGGGAGTGAGTGCTTGTTGTGCCCAGCCTTGGCTGTGCAGGTGAGCGTGCTTTGTTATATTGGTTTCATTTTATTTTATTTTTCGTTCCATGTGTTTGTTTTTTATTTTTATTGATGTACACCAGCTAGAGTCATACATTATGAGTTGGGCAGACTGTAATTCCTTAAATAAAAATTAAATAAATTATTACTGTCATCATCAACAAGAAAAACAGATTGCTTTTCAGAGCATATTTTGATTAGGTATTTTAAGCAAATGTATTGTTTTTGTTTGTCCTCAGTTATGCAAATGATGTTAGATACACTTTTTTGATTTATGTACTATGTTCAGGGAGATTGGAATATGTGTTCAATCCTCCTGAACATAGTACGTAAATCAGAAATCACAAAAGTATGGCAAGCAAAGTTGCTGCTTAAAAAAACACAGACTTTCCTGCTTTGGTTGTACATGTTGAGCTATAGAAGTACCGTATGCCTCACTGAGATGCATTTGTGGTAACTTCATTGTTTTCTTATTAGCCAGGGATTTTAGTTGCATGCTTGTGCCCTGTGCCCATTTTGTAGGGCATTTCCAGTAGCAGATAAAAAAGGCCTTCAGATTTACTGAATGGTTGAAATTGCAGTTGTTATTTTGCTGCACTGAAACCATCTAGTCTCAAAGGCACTTAAAAATAGAGAGGAGGAGAGGAGGGTGCTGTCTAGCACCCAGAGTTAGAGTTTGGAACACGTACCTTAAGTGGGAATGGACA
Organism: Python bivittatus; assembly: GCF_059951505.1. NCBI lineage: Eukaryota > Metazoa > Chordata > Lepidosauria > Squamata > Pythonidae > Python > Python bivittatus. The sequence continues at coordinate 59,957,181 of NW_028277075.1, forward strand.
GGTTTTAGGACTGTTTAGTTTTTAACTGGAACCCTGAAATACATTCTCCAGGGACTGATTGAGTTAAAATCCTTTTCATTCTACCATGTGTCACTGAGTAATTTGCCAGCAGACTGAGATCTACTTTCTGCTCAGTCCTATTTTCTTTTCTGCAGATGATTTAATTTCACAAGCCTCTTCAAAGCTGTGATGAGTTAGAAGTTATTTGTTATAACGTGCTTGAAGGAGGTACAATTTTTTTTTCATAATTTTTATTAAAGATTTTAATTACAATAGTAAAAGCGAAAACAAACTAAACTCAGAAAAAGAAATAGAAGGAATAAAAAGTGCAAAGAAAGAAAAAGAAGAAAATAAGAAAAGAAAAGAAATATGTAAAGGAGTGACTTCCAATCTTCATCACAAGTAAAAACAAATTTGATAACACTTCACCCCTGTAAGGTTATAAACAAATATCTCTTTTTCCTATAATCCATCCCCTAGCTATATGCAAATTCATAAATCATCAACTTGTCAATCCTAGTGTCAGCAAAAAGTCCATAAAGGGTTACCAGAGCTTTATAAAAATATGTCTTATGTTAACCTTGATCAAACAAACCAACTTTATATTCCTTCCTTTTACTTCTAATAATCTTGATCTTTAATTCATTCAGATATTGTTATAGGATTTGGTCTCTCTTCAATTTTTCTTTTTCCCATCACAGAGGCTTCTTCGAGGCTTTAGCAAATTTCTTTTGTAAATCCAGTAAAAAGTCATTACCCAGGTGATTGTCTTGGTTTGTGTATTTCCACTTTGGTTTTCAAACCTTTCACCAGCTTCTTTTGTATACCCAGTAAAAAGTCCTTATCCGGGTCAATCTCTTGGCTTGCCATTTGTAATTCCACTTTAACTGCCTTCTCTATCTTGTAATCCACACTTTTTCTATTATTCAGTATTTCTGGTTCTAGTATTTCTGCATCAGTTTTAACACCTTTTGGACATAGTCTGTCCAAAGAAACCAATATCATTACTGACATTTCTGATATTGTAGCTACTAATGTCTGGCCCCATTCTTTGAAAATCTCCTGAAGTATTTCTGATGTTACAGCCTTTTGTGTCATTTTGTAAATCCCCACACTAAGTGAAAACCAAAAATGTTTACACTTTTCCCCCCTTTTCCTTTTCTGCCTGGAATCTTTAGTCCCCTCTGGTATCCAGTTTCTGAAATCATAAAGTATCAGGTTTCTGTTTTGACTTAATATAGACAAAACAGTCTGGTTCTCACAAAATGCTGTTTATTTTATTTAATTATTTCCAAAATCTTATAGTAAAAATCTTAATGTTCCAAAGTTTTCTGGACCCTTAATTTGTTTATAACTTTCTTAGATCAAAATCTTATTTAGCTTTTTGCTATTTATTTCCAGTTCTTTAAATTCTTAAACTTAAAGTTAATTTTTATTTTGTTCAGGAAGGAAGGTAAACACACCAGGTGGCTTTTCAAACTTGTCATTTTGAAGATCTCTAATAGCTGTAGAATAGTAAATAAGCGATTTCCAAAAGTGATTAGAAAGTGAGGTTAGTGAACTCAGTGTCCTTTAAAAGGCTCTGCCACGACTGTGAGCATGATGGCCGATCCCTTCATCTCCTGGTCCTCAGACCTGCTGCAGGCTGCTATCCTGTGGTCTCCTTGCAAGGAGTAGCCATCCTGAGCTCCCATCCTCTCCTTATCCAGAGAGGTTCTGAAGAACCGGTCTACTTGCTGGTTCTTTGGTCTTTGCCGCCGTTATTGTCTCCACTCTGTCGGAGGGGTGTTTAGTTCTCCATTCCTCCACTGGAAGTCAAAAGAGTTATGAATTATATTAGTGTCCATTGTGGTTTGTCCTTAATGAATATTCCTAAAATCTTTGGTTGGCCACTGCTAATAGCTAGAATGATTAATTTGATAGATTACTCATTTATTTCAGCCTGTCAATCAATTCTTCTCTAATTTATTTAAAGCATAAATACAAAAAAAGGGCAAAAAACACAAGGAATGAGATGGGTCAGTTGATCACATGATGTCTTTGATTTTTCTGATTTGTGCTTGAAGGGGAAGAATTAATTTTTTCAGGGATTGTATGCATTAGCAACCTTGAACAGAGTAATGTGAGATAATATCTGAAAGTAAAAGGTTCATGGAAGTGGAGAATTTATCGTATTAACGGAGACTCAGGCATCAAACTGCATAGGCTGGGGAAAAAAAGAGAAAACTGCAGTTATGCCCTATATGTTACTGTAGTACTGACTAGTGGTAAGGATGTTGGGAGATGTAATTCAGTAACAACTGGAAGGCCGAAAGAACTCCAGCCCTGCTGTATCCAATTAACTAAGAAGGTGCCCCTTTACAACTCAGTGGGACTCACTTCTGTATCAATATTTATACTGCATGGGAATGTGAAAATGAATACAGCAATTTTCTGTGAATTATTATTGAGGAGAGGCTTGTGAGGAAGATATCACTAGCTAGAAGTAAGTTATAAAAGAAATCAGATTAATAGTTAGGGTGTGTCCAATTATGAAATAGTTTCTTTAGAATACATATTGATGCAAGAAACTATGCTGAGTAAAAGGAGGTTAGATGCATTTATCAACATAATTATGTCACTTTCTGATGTTTCATTCATGGCCAGTTAGCTCAGTAGAGGAGAAGTAATTCTGTTCCTGTGAACTTGTGATTTATTTTCTATTTCTTCTGAAGAACCGGAATCTGCCTCAACTGAATATTAAATGTTCTAATATCCACATATGCACTTTATATGTGTCTGTCTATTTTTCCTTTGTAATAATGAATTGAGACGGGTGTGACTAGTTGATTGTCCTATTTGGGGTTGAAAAGGCATTTCCTCCAAGGCCATTTCCACCAGTACTCTCCTTTTCTCAGGAGTTTTAGGTAATTGAATGAGTAATCTTATGCTGATTGAGTCATACATCATACTAATCCATGGTTTGTTTAAACATGGATGTTCAATAAATCACAATTAGCTAATTCACAGAACACATTAATGCATAAATCATGATTACCAAATAATTGGATTGCATTTGTAATTTCATTTTCCCATATCATCTCTGCTGCCATCTAGATTTATACATTGTACCAACCCATGTCATAACTTAGGACAGTGTTGAGCTCGGCTACTCTGCCTGAAAGCCTCTACTTCAGGTTTGGATTAAATGATCAGTGTTCCTGGAAAAGAGATAGTCATTGCTACACGGATGTTTGTTGAGCCCTTTGTTTATTTAATTGATTGGCATTTTTATCCTGCCTTTTCTCTGACAACTGAAGGCAGCTTACATGAAGCCCTCCTCTCATTTTATTTTGCAACAACCTATGAGGTAGTTTGGGCTAAGACATTTTAACTAGTCCAAAGCTACCCAGTGATAGACTTCATCTATCATGTGTACTTAGGGACTGGGATGGGAGTGTGGCTTAAAAAGTAATGGAAAGCTTATGTATCTTCAGAAAAATTTAAGTGCTAAACAAAGTTTGGCAATGCTCTTTTTCACTAATCAGGACAATCATTAGAATTCTTAAGAAATGGTTAAGCAGTCTTCAGTGGACTTTGGATCAGTACTGTATTAATATGTAAGTTTACAGTATAACTATAAGTAACTTAACTGAAACTAATTCAAAAAGGAACCAAAATTGCAGTGAGAGAAAACTAATAAAGTTAATGAAAGAAGCCAAAATCAGGGTACATAAACTGTACTTCAGTGGAATACTAAGGGAATGAAATAGTAAAACAACACAGGCAATTTTCATTCAACTATTTGGTTCTCATATAAAAACCACAGAGTATCACCCTTCTAAACTCCTAAAGTAGTGATAACCAAAGTATTCTTCCACCCTGAAATCAATTACCATTTCTGGGCTTTTTCAAAATCTGGATGACCACCAGATGGCAGCAGAGATGATATAGGAAAATACAACTCTTTGCTGTCATCTAGTGATCTTTTGGAGTTTTGTAGTGTGGATGTGGTAGCCCTCTCCTCAGAGCACAACACATGGAGAAACAATCCCCAAATATCTGGAGAGTAAGTTATAATGTTAAGTGGAGTCTGCATTGCTTGGTTCCTCATGTTTTATAAACTTAATAATGCATTTGTTATCAGGTATAGCTTCATTCTTTAAAAAAAAAAAAGACCTAGTTTGTGGATAGTGTTTGAGACATAAGGAGTTACTATATTTGAAGTTTCTCCATCCCCAGCTACATTCAAAGACACTTGCATTATTTTTAATGTTATATATAGAATTTTCTTGTATACATATTTTAAGCTCTAAAAAGGAAGGAAACTTTATCAAAACTGAAAAGTTGAACTGAAATGTATACTTTATAATATCTATTTGATGGAGTTGCTTTCTCCAAGCAAGGGCCTCTAGATAGATTGGACCTCAGTTCCTATAATTGCTTGAAGAAGTGTCGAGTTCAGTACATTTTGGAGGCTGTGATAAAGATGGAAGTAACTGGGAAACCAAATAATGTGATGGTATAATATTCATTATGCGTGCAGTTGCTCATGTTTCTTCCCTTCTGTCACTGTACAAGGACTGCTTAAATTACAATATTTATATAACGCCTTGGTACATAAAGCTCACAAAATGATTTATGGAGAAAAACGGGAAGAAACAAAGGATCTTTTTTTCCCACTAGTTTTTATCTTTTTCTGTCTTCCTTAAATTCCAGAGTTCTCATAAAGAGTCAGGTCAGATAATCTCAGTGGAATTCTTGATGAAGTTGACTTCTGAAGTGCTAGAAAGAGTCATGAGTAAAATCCTGTTCCCAGCCCTCTCATTGCCTTGCATCAAGTATAATGAGCCCATATACCTGGATTGCCAGGCCTGGTTGTTACAGGAGGAATGATGCCAAAAGAAGCGGGTGCGTTGGGCAGATGACACCTAAGGCTTTCAGCTGTTGATGGCGATTCCTTGCTTAGAAATAAAACATGCCATGTCCCTCACCTTTTGTAAATGATAGCTGTTTTGCTCTGCAGCTTGTTTTCCTGAGTTTGAGCATTTTCCTGGTAAAATAAAGTTAATTCTTTAACTGTATTAATAATTAAAGCTTCTGCTTTGGCAGCTGCTGTGTCATGTATTTCCAAGACGTCTTTATGGTCTGTTAGTTCACATTGTGGTTTTAAGATAAATGTTTCAAAAAACCCAATCTGTTCTACGAAGAGCTGTTGTCCAAGTAGGTTGAAATATATCTCCCCTAGCATGGGTATACCATGGGTTGAAGTAGTGTTATATAAAAAGTAGCACTGGGACCTACCCATGTTCTGTTGGCTGCAGATTCTTTCAGTTCTGCTAGGGCAATGCTCCCTTTTTTCCCTGCACCCCTGAAATGCACACTGCAGAAGCCGCTGAATGATTCTTAACGCAGGAAAGGGAAAATCTGCCTTCTGCAGTATCTTGTGTAGGCTGTAGACACGAGCACAAATGACGCAGGAGGATTGCCAGATTGCACCTTTGGCTTATGCAGAAACCATAGCTGCTCTGTTGTCCAGTTTAACTGTGAAAAGTGTCAGAGAAATTTCCAGGGGACAACAGAGCAATCTTCCGTACAAGGGAAGAGGAAATAGTGGTCCTCTGGGTGCAAAAGTTCTGACTGAAATACTAAGAACTGCTTTGTTGTAAAACCTCATTTAAATTTATTCTGCAAATGTACTTGCTTAATCTCTGTTCTGAGAAAGTTCAGTTGCTTTCTCTCTTAAACAGAAGTAACAGAAATTAACCAGGTATATTTTCTTTGTTCTGTTATATACTTCAGATAAGTTGTTTTAGATTTTTTTTTTAGTCTTCTCCACCTTTTAGACCAGCACATTTGTTTAACAGTTCAGAGTCGCCCAGAAGAAAACAGAAATATATTCTGTTTATAACAGTTAATTTCTGAATAAGTTCATCAGGTCTAAATAACTTACATCATAGCTTTCAGTAACTTAAAATCAAAGTTAACTTCAGAAATATCTGTAAGTTAATGATTCATTGGAGAAAGCCATTGAAAATCTTATTTTAGGTTGAAGTTAAACAAAAAGCAAAGGGATCCTGTTACTACTATACATGGGACAGATTGCTGCTGTATTAGTTTCAGAACATAAATAAAAAGGAAGAGGTAAGGAGGTATTTTCTGTGAGCAAATTTATGTTAGATTGCTTTCTGTAGCAGAAACTTTGTTAAAAAGAGCAGAAAAAATTGTGATAATAGGTTAAGTATGTTCATCCAAAGTTTAAGTATCATTCATCCAAAATTATGAAAAGACCCCTGTCATGGATATCTTAATATAATAAATGCAAATCTTATGATAATTGACTGGAAGTTCAGATTGCTGTAAAAAAAGGTCCATTGTAAGCTTTTGTTAAGCAAGGGATCATGTAATTCTCAAGCATTTCTTTTAGTTAGGCTTCAGTTCTTCTTTCCCTATTGTCCTATTACTGATATATTCTATTATTCTATTTAATTTGTCCAAATCTGAATTATGTTTACTGTATGTAGGAGCTGAATTGTAGCTTGAAATGGGTGTTCTGTTTTGAATAGTATAGACTTCTGTTTGGACAAAGCAGCAAACTATGATTATGAGTAATTTTTTTTTAATCTGCTTTACAGGCTTTCACAGGAAATATAACAAAAGGATAGATGATGCATAAAAGAAAATGTCCAGATAAGTCCAAGATATACTAGATATCCATGATCTCAGAATAGTTATACTATAAGACTAATTCAGCCTAATTTACAAAGTCAACAAAATTATCTGACAATCACTGCAATGAGAGATTTAATATTATCCAAAAGAAAAGTAGGAGTTGTAAAAAGATGTTTCTCTGGGTAACAATATTGGTGGAATAAATTCTATAAGTAAATTGTGACAGCAGACACAAAAGAGCAACACGTGTGTTATTGTTTCCACTTCTGCAGAATTATAAAAGCATAACTAATTTAGCATAGGTTACCTTTTAGAATATCATACTCAGCGCAGTTCATGATAGAGCATGCCAACAGAAAAGAAGAAATTTCTTTCTGTATTTACGGGAGGGAGGGAGGGAGGGAGGGAGGGAGGGATAGATAGATAGATGTAAAATGTAGGGAAGAGAAGCAGGAGGTAGGGAGCTGAAAGCTCACGTTATGGTGCAGAGAGGAAAATAAAAGCATCCGAATTAAGCCCTGAACCTCTGGGGGAAAGGGGGAGGATGTCAGAAAGTTTAAAATATGTTCAGTTAATTTTGACCTGACTCAGTCCATTTACATAATATTGAACAATAGGAAAATTACCACTGGGCTTTCAAGTTGTTGGCTAAGTTTGTATAAATATGAACTAGTTTTCATTGGGGCAAAAATATTTCACTGCATCCAGTGAAACAATGGACTGGTTTTAACCTAAAGACAGAAAAGATGAAGAGGTGGGGTAATAGCATGCTGTTAAAGTTGGAGGGGAAGAGAGCTCTAAGGAAATCACTACATGTTCAGTTGCTAAGAAGTTAAATCAACAGAGCAAAGAGAAAAAGAGTGTTTCATAATTACACGTTTCAAGAAAAATGGAATACAAAATGCTTCACTTCCCAGTAACTTGAATAAAATTAAAATGCTATGCTAAGTAGGGCCGTCCTCCAGTTTCTCATTTTTGATGCAAATTAAAATAGTGGTCAGAGAACAGAGTGGAACTGGTGCTATGAATCATACAAAGCATGATAATCAAGTGAATTCTGAGTGATTTGTGTGTGTGTGTGTGTGTCATACTGGAGATTCCAGGTATATACCAGGTAGGCAAGATGAAGAAAGAGTTTTAGGCAAAGCCTATGAACATCTTCTCAGGTTATATTCAAAACAAAGAAAATAGTAGGTGTATCCTGAGCAGAAAAAAGAACCTCAGGAAGTTTGGAATTACTTGATTCTTCTAACAAAAGAAAAGGTGCTAGAGATGAAAGGGGATTGTTGCTTTGCTCTGCTGGGATCCCATTGTAGCTCTCCTTCTTTGCAAGAATTGCAATAGGAGGCAGCTGACCAAAAGAAAGCCAGGACAAAGCAGGTTCAGAACCATGGCTAGTATTACAGGAAGTGGCCAAGGCTAGGTTTCAGTACTGTGGAGAGCAGACCAACAGCTGCAATACAAAAGAGTTACCCCAGCACTGACCTGAAGGAATTGACAATATATTGTTGGCACGCCAGCAAAGATTTTCTGAAAGTTAGTGCCCTTTTATGTAGTTATTGGCTTCTCCTGGATGAGAGTGATGGTTAGTGGAATGAGGAGCAGGTTAGAGAATGCCTCTGGAGATCTTTCTACTTAGTATAGTAGAATGAAGGCAGCAACATCCCTTAGGAGATTGTGTAAACATGATACAGGATCTGAGGTAGAAGAATCCAGTCCAGAAAGACTTTTTCCCCCCCTGTCACTCATATAAAGCACACTTTTGGAAGGCTTTCACTCCTGAGCCGCAGCACTCATTAAGTATCCCTCAGATAACTTTGGGTTCACTATGAACGTCTTGATTTGTAATGAGCATTCTAAAAGCGTCAGGATTGGACTCTTTTTCCTTTCAGTTTTCTGGATTAGCCAGTTCAAAGGTTCTGTCCTTTGAATGATAATAGCATGGTGGGTGTAGCCAGATACACATTATCAGATAATTGAATTTCTCCCTAGGAATTTCCCTATAATTATCAGGGGAAAGTGTGACTTTTCCTTAATTCAGTCAGTGATGGGGACATGTAAAACAGTAACTCTAATATTGCTTTTGTTCCTGGCAGTTCTGCAAACTTCCTGATTTGGCTGCCTTCCCTGGAACAAAATGAAGACTTTTGAGCCAAAGTGTTTGGGTAAATGTCCAAGTCAAAGTACCCAGTTCAATAGAACACATAAATAGAACACTCTTCCTCTTGTGTACCAAGGAGATATTTCTAAACATGAATATCACATTATTTGTTTCACAATGTAATCCTAGTGATTTATTGCAAATATATGAAAACATTTTTGTTACTTTTTAATAATATAAAGTATGTCTTGATATGTCTTCATAAGTACTTAGTTCAACTAACTGACGTTGTTTAGAATTAGCATGCTCTTTTTCTGTACTTCTGGAGTGACACACTTGGCTTGATGTTTACATTCACTGTTTGTTCTGTAGAGCTATTTCTATTCTCCATACTTTTAACATATAGTTGAGAAAGGCCAAAACACCATATGCTACAGAAAAATCAGACCCATATCTTTATTGCAGATTGGCTAATTCTGCAAAGAATAGCATAAACAGACCCAGAGTAAATGCAGTGAATAGCCAGTGGAGTTTGGCCATAGCTTCTTCTAGTAATAGATACACAGTGAACAGTGAAGGGCTAAAGATTAACAATGCCTATCCTATTATTCTTTTTAAGGGAAATTTTTTTGAGATTAAATTCATACCATCCAATATATTCTCTTGAGTAATATGGTGTGTGTGTGCGTGCATGCTTGTGTGTTTGCATGTGTGTGTTTAGGAATATATGTATACTAGAGTAGAACAGTAAAAAAAAATCCATTAATATGAATCCTTGTCTAAAAGCAGTTAGATGACATGCTGGAAGGTCTGGGCAAATAAGAACTCTCTTGCTTTGCATCAATAGAGTACCAAATCACTTTTTGCTCATCTTTACTTGGCTTCAGAAGCTAACTTGGAGGACTGATAAGTTTGCAACCTTCAGGAAGGTTCATGAAGGAAAAGAATACCCTTGAGATATTTGGGTTTGAAGTCCTGGTGGTTTTAAAGATAAAGAGTTTTATTGGATGGGAGCAGCATATAAGCCCCAGTAAATAATGATACATAAATAATAGATGCAAAAGCTTTAGGCTGTGCCCAAAAGTAGACCAGCAGCACCATATCTGATTACAAAAATGCCAGGATATGCTTCTCTTGGTCTGTCCCAATTAGCAGTCATACAAAAGCATTGCGTCTTCCTTTGGTAGGAAGTGCCTGTCACCTGCCTGGGCCTGCATGCCAGGTACATTCTTAGCCCATGGAGGTGGCACGGGTTGGCAGTCTGCATCCTGGGCTTCTGCTTTGTCATGGTTACATTGGAATATAGCACAGAAATCTCAGCTAGTACAAATTAGGGCTATAAAAATATGGACTGTAATAAGGCATTTTCACTAGCTAGTTGCACTAGCTCTTCATTTGTTTTGGGGCTCCAATCAGCAAGTTACTCTCTGGACATATTTATTTTTCAAGGGAATCCACTGAATAATTATTCCCACCAAAGAACAATATGTTAGTGAGCAGAGAAATATAAATAACTTTATCAATGAACTCACAAAAATTTAAATGCCTGTCTGTCTAATAGGCCATTGGCAAGCACCTTGCTATTAATTAGTTAATCAGAAAACTGAGTGAATTACCTACCTCATTGGTAGAGATGAGATAGTTGAGGGGATTAGAGAAGTGGACTTCAAATTATTTTCTTTCAGAATCCATAGTCTTAATGGAAGGAAAATGGACACAGGGAGAGGAATGAAAACCCAAATCAGTCATCTGGGGATAGCTGAAGACTTCACGGTGGCTGACATGCAGTTTAATGATTCCCAGCTTATTTTCTCACAAGCAAGTTACATACTGTCATACTTGAGAGATCGCAAGTCTGAAGTCCATATCGTCTAACTGATACTGGGAAAGTGTCCCCCAGTTGGGACACTGATGCTATAAGTCACCCGCCTTCCATACAACAGTGTAACCAGTTGAACATCCTTGCACTAAATGTACACAATACATGTATAGAAGTTGGGCTTTTTTAACATCAAATTTTATGTTTAAACCTCTGTTCATTCTAGTGCAGAAGACAGCTTTATAACTGAGGAATGAAGCAGCTTCTGCTTTGGTGATTTGGTGATGTGACTCTGATACTTGTTCTGGCCCCAGTATAAGTTTTTCATTCACAAGGCTTCCTCTTCTGCATTAGCAGTAATTAATCTTAACTGTAACATACTTCAGAAATGCTTAGGCTGAGATTGCTGGAATTAGCTACGTTCCTATTGGTTTTGCTGTCTGTCCCATTAAAAAAAGTAGATGTGTGTATCTTATTCCAAATGGAACAGAAGTATCATTTACAGCTAACAATTCTTTTGTGTTAATACTCATTCATTCTTTTCTTATTTTTTTACAAAGTTGTTTTTCAAGCTGGGTCCAGCCTGATCAGTATCTAGGTAGGTTTTGTTTTCAGCTTACGTAACAAGCAGAGCATCCTCTTTGCTTTTTTTTTTTTTTCCTGGTAACTCTTGCCTGACATACACTAATCCCTCCTGCATTTGCATTCTGAAGACGTTTTCTTTGCTAGAAATAAAACACATTTTCAAGACTTGGTGTGTGTGTGTCTCTTGCAGTTGAGAATAAGTCCAAGTTAAAACAAATATTATTTTCATGTGATATGGAACTGTCTCCCAAACCAAGAGAATGGATAGATAAACAGTGTATGTAACACGGAGAAGAAGGAATACATGCTTGGATATATTTTAATAAACATCAGAAATAGGTGGAAAGAACAGCTTAGAAATGGAACTTATGTCATAACCTAATGCAGTTGCATTAGTCATAAATTAAGATGAGCACATAGCAACAGGAGTCAATATAATTAGTTAGGTGTGGATCTTTCCATTTTACAGGATGCTCCTGCATGATCTCTAGTACTTTTGGCCTTGCTGCTGCTGCTTCTTGTCAGAAATAATACATTAGTTAATACAATCAGACGGAACAGGATTCTTCCCTTCCTATATTCTCTACTGTTCTTGGCAGCTAAGTATATAGGGTGGGTTCAGAAGAGGAGGGCAGGAAAATGGTATGGAAAGCTGTGATAGTGGGACTTCTGGGGAAGCAGTGGTGGATTGAAGATGGCTTTGCACAAGTGGAGCTGATGGCCACAGTGGAAAGAGGAGCTGGTGAGTGGATCGGCTCCTTGGAACCCTTCTCCATAGGGGTAGCGATCTCTGCTGGGTTGGAAAGCTCTGGGAGCCAGGGAAAAATCACCTTGCCTAAGCTGCAGTTCAAGCAGACACTGTGTTCGCCCACTCCCTCTCTTAACTACTTTAGGAAACTACTTATTATCAACCTTTTGGATATTAAGAACCTTCTGAAGGGCAAGTTCCATTATACCGGGAGAGCTTTCTTCTATCCTGGATGAAAGAAGTTTTATGTAAGTTTAAAGATTAAATAGAAAAAAATTAATTTTGGGGAAACAGCAAAAGTGCTTCTAAAATACTGATTTTGGAAAGTTAAGGGACCAGATGGACTTGAAAGAATATTTCCTGTGAGTTGATTAAAATTTTATAGAAGTATATATGAAGATTTTGAAATTAACTGAAAGAAATCCTCCCATGGGAATGTTTTGCTGACAGGAGAATAAATTTATGATAAGAGGGGACTTTGAAGATTGACTAGAGGGAACCAGAGAGAACTAAAGATTACAATTAAAGAAGAGACCTATTAATACAATGGAGCAATATTATTTGACTATAGAAGAAATTAAAGCTATCTGGGAGCAATATACTCAGAAATTACTTTCAAGATTGTCTGCCACTATAGAAATGGATATAACAGAGGTTACAGAAAAGGAACAGACTTTACAGGACAAAATAGAGACTGAGGCTGATTTGAATGTGGATTTGAAAACTGGTTTTAAAAAAAAATGCCAGACTATAAGAGTGATATGAAAGAAGATGATGTGGATTTGAAAATGGATTTAAAAATGGCAGACTGTAAGAGTGACATGGGAAAAGATGCCATAGTGAATTTACAAATGAAACTGGCTGATGTTTTAATAACTAAAGGGGGCGTACAAATAATAAATCAGAAGAGTGAGTTGCATAGCTTTTTCATTTTGGACTTAGAAAAGAGACTTGTTAAACTACTGAAGCTGTTCCTGAGAGGAGACAAAGAGAAAAAGATAAGAAATTAACTTGTGGGACATTATTTGTTGGGATTAAAGATCAAGCTTTTTAAAAATAAAAGGACTACAAAGTGTATTTATTTGAACAGGGTTCCATATATAGAGAGAGAGAAGGGGGGGGGGGTTCTGGCAGCTATTAATGGAATTTCTTTATGACCAAGACTGGATGATAATGCTTTAAAGATTTGTTTATAACTGGGGATTTCTTTTGCTTTATTTCTTAGAGAAAATGATAAATTGGAGCACAAATTGGATTTATTTCTGGTAGCTCTTAATGGACTTTTGCTGAATAGAACTGAATGATGAGTTTTTACAATTTGTTTATTGATAAGAGATGAGTTATGGGCCTTAGAGATCCTTTTTTATTATTATTGAAATACTAGAGAAGGTGCCAAGTTATGGAAGTTGTTTATACATGTCTGGAGGGAGGGGAGAGTCACTTTTATATTTCTTCTTTTCTTCTTTCTTTTTTTCTCTCTTTGCACTTTTTTTTTCCTTTTCCTCATTTTTTATATTTCTCTTAGTTTGTATTACTCTTTTATCTTTGTATTTGTAAAGTCTAATAAAATGATTACTAAAAAAAAAAAGATGGGATAGTGGTAGTGAAGAGGAAAATATTCAGCAAGTGGCACAAACTGAAGCCCTCCCCTTCAAAAATACTAGAGTTATTCCTGCAAAAATAATTTTTAAAATTGAAAAGAGGAAAAACTGAAAAAAAATTGCTTTGTAAATGGTGATCATAATTAAGATAGGACATTGAGGTGCAAATAGTATGATCTTTTAAATGCCAGTGCCAAGAAGGACACTGTCAACAACTTGATGGCACATAATAAAAAAAAATCTTAGCAGACTTAACCTATGTTTGTGATATGGGGTTGTCAGAACAATAGAGTTGATTATTCCTCGCATAATCAATTACAATAGTTCCTCCTTCATAGAGGTCAGTTTTTATCTGAAAGAAAGCATCAAGGAATCCAGCATATCTTTATGGATCCTCTTTTGTGTATAAAAAGCAAAGAAAATTATTTTAAACAGCAGAGATTAAGAACTTCTACTGAAGGTTGTTGAGATCTTTTGTAAAAAGAAGTAGATTGTAAAATTAAGATTTAACTGAAATTATGCCAGTGTGGATAAGGGTAATAAAGATAAATGTTACCTAAACTAAGATCGCTCATCACTCTTATATGACTAACTGCATGTTACTGTATCTGTAACAGGAATCCTAAGGATCAATATGGAAAAAGATTGGATGGGAAATAAAAATGGTCTTTGAAAGTAGGTGTGATCTTAGCATGTTCATTTTGTAACTTAAAAAAACACACAGGACTGTAATTTGAATTACTTATTTTGGATATATAGGAAATTCAGTGTATGTTTGATAAAATAACATACTCATTGAATAAAAGATAGGAGCTTGCTGTTACAGAAAAGATCACAGATGTAATTCTAATCAAAGAAACAAAAATAAAGAAAATGCATTTATGACAAGGTGAATTTTTATTGATGCAAAAAAGGCTTTCATTGGTAAATAACTTTGATTGTCTTTGATAGCTGTTTTTGAGGAAACATAAAAAGGAAAATGTAAATAAATTATAAAGCAGCATAATGGAGCGCTCCTCATTTTCTTTCATTGAGTTAAAATCCTAACTCAAAGTTTTCTTCCCAATTTCTCTCACTTTCATGTTTGTACTAACATTCATGCATGTATACATACATACATACATACATACATATTTATTTATATATATATATATATATATATATATATATACACACACACACACACACACACACACACATACAGTATATTCTTCAGCTGCCTTCAGGGATACCACACAGAAGAAAGTCAGGATCTGTTTTCATCATCCTAAAGCACAGGATATAGGATAATGGTTTTAATTTACATAAAGGCAGAGTCTGATTAAATGTTAAGAAAAAGGTTGTTACAGTAAGAGTTGTTTGACAGTGAAACCAGTTTCCAAGCGAGAGGTGTTATGCTTCACTGTGTTCAACAGGAGCCATCTCCAAGGAGGGCATTAATTTGGGTCCTAGCACTGAGCAGAGGTCCTAAATGGTCTCTTCCAATTCTGTGATTCTGAGGTAGACGCCATTGAGTCCATGTGCTAACAGGAATTTTATTTTAGTCTTCCAGTCTCAGGCCCCTTCTTGAAACTTAATTCCATTTTTCAAAAGCTGTGCAAGCTTTGTTTTGGTTTTGAAATCTAGAGCGAGGTACAACAAAACCATTTCCTTGTCACCAAGTAACAATGAGCTGTTATGTCAGCACTGATTGGGTCAGTTATCTCTCACTTCAGGGCATGGACTGGCACTCAGGATTAATATAATAAAGAGCAGGAACATCTAGCTGTTCCCTAACCTCCCACTGTCTTTTTCATCTGAGAGAGGCAAGTTGACCCTTCTGGTGTCTTTAAAAACAACAGCTTAGCCTCTTTCCATAGAAAGCCAATTACAGTTTCAGGATATCCTTTCTATGCAAAGTAGCTGTGAACATTCTCAGTGAATTTCCACTTTGGCCACTGTTTAAAAATGTTCAGTTAAGTTGGATATTCTGTACAATCTTCACCAGTGAGAACATCTTCTGGCTTTCTGAACCTAAGTATATTCGCCTGGAACCTATCATCTCCTTTTTAAATTTCAAAATATAATAACACATATGCTATTTAGTAAATAAAAGGCTTCTGTGCAAGTATACAGAAAGTGATTCAGCAACTTGACTATCCCACCTTCCCCCCAAAACAAAAGCTGGTATAAATCCTTGGTAGTATATGTGTAGCCTATAAGGCAGGGGGAGGAAAGGCCGATCATGTACTCTATTCCCAGAGTTGGCAGGTTATTTATTTATTATTTATTTTTTATTGTTCACATGAATAACAAAATAAAGCTGATTATTTATTACATTTTAGGTATTCTGTCTCAGTATTTTGTTAGAGTTTCTGAAAAAAGTTCTCAGTCTGGAGGAAAACAAATGAAATGATTTGAAAGGCAGACTAATAGTGACCATGTTAAATAGCCATCAGGCTTCAAATATTGCTTCACAATTCTTCACACAATTCTTCACACAACTTCAAGTATTCACTTGAAGTGAATTCAGTATTCAAGTGTACTTCCTGGTGGTTAAGACAACTGAAAATACCACAGAATATGCACTGTAAAAGTAGAAGAATCCCTCCCTCTCCAAGAAGTGGATGTGGAATTCATCTAAAACCCCTACATGGGGGTATGACATAACGTAACACCTGTACCTCTCTTCTCTAATAGTTTAAGGGAAGGTGGACTGCATACAAGTAGTCCTTGTTTAGCAACCACAATTGGGACCGGCAACTTTGTTGTTAAGTGAAGTAGTCACTAGTGAGACCACAACTTACGATCTTACGTCAGCTTTCCTTTGCTTTATAGACCTGTGAAGGTCATAAATGTGAGGATCGATCACAAAGTTACTTTTTCATCACTGTCGTAACTCTGAATGGTTGCTAAATAAGGCAGTTGCTAAAGGAGGATTACCTGTATATCATTCTAATAGTGCTTCACAACTGTTTGTAGTAATCAAGTTGCCAGGGACCAAAATCTCCAGTGACAAATATTACTAGAGATTGGAAGAGATGGATGACAGTCATGGCTCTTTTCCCAAAGTATATTGCTAGACTTCTTCCTCAATTAAGTCAGAATTGAAGTGACATTTGATATGTTAAAAAGGAGGGTGGAATGTTTTTCTATACAGTGTTCCTAAGAGCAGTGCTTTGTCATCATGTATTGTTCCCAAGGCTTTGCAGCACAAAGTGTGCAGCAGCCAATGTGAGTAGGCTTTTGAAAGTGTGAAAGTGATAGTTTAAAAGCCTGAGAACCTGAAGATCATGACTGAAGAAGCTGTAGTTAGAGATGCCCAAAGCTTTGGGGTTGAGAGCTCCATGTGGATCTTGTGGACCTGCATATGGACATTACATCAAGAAAAAGTGGAAAGCATCAGGAAAAAGAAAGTAGGCAGATCCAGTAAAACACCCCCTTCCATCTTTTTATACTCTGTACCCTTTTTCAAGTTGAGCCCCCCCCCCCCCCAAATTCAGGTTTATCTAGTCTGAAAATCACAAGGTTTAATTTTAATAGGATCTTGATAGCACCCAAGGAAGGGATTGGGCAGAACCAAACTAAATCCTTGTGGATGTGTCCTGCAGATAGCAGAATCCTTACAGCTGAATACTATTTCCATAACTCCCCAAGTTTCCCTGTACCAAATGCAATGAAAAAATGTTTAAACCAAACTATAGGCTTTGCTGAAGAGCCAAATTTCTCTTTTCTGGGCTTGTGCATAGTGCTACTTGTAAGGATAAAAGGGGTTTATTTTTCAGGATGGAAGTCTACAATAGTATTATGCCAGGAAAGGGACAGAGAAGATAATCTGTGATCCATTATCAGCAACATTCTATGGCTGCTTAAATACTAATTCATCTTGCATAACAGAGCAAAAGAACATTTTTCTTGTTACTGCAGGCTAGTAGAGCCACTTAACTATTGTAGCAAGAGGAGACCAACATCAATTATTGCCATGAGGAGTAGGATGATACAGTTCTGAAGGAAACAAAACAGATGTGTGCCTAGTAAACCATTTTCTGTCTAGGTTACTACTTGGCATCTGTTGGTCAGATGATGGAAGCTGTAGAACAGGGTCCTGATACAAAGGACTGCTTCAGCAAAAAACCAAAAACAGAATTAGATGATGGTGGTTACTACACTTGCCATGTTCCTCTCAGTGGGACTCAAGTGTGAGCATGAAGTCTGCAGAATAATTGGCTTCAGGTTGAACTTCACTTTGGGGAACATTAAAACCATCAGTTGCAAGAAACCAAAGATTATATACATAATGCTTGGATTCTCTCCTTTCATCTTTCCTACTTCTTCCAAGCTTCCTAGGATAGTGGAACAATTTTGTCATTGCAGGTTTGCTTCAGCATTTTCATTGAGGTCGAATGAAAATTTGAGCCCCTGCCAGCCAATCAAGCTACAAACTCCTTCTTGGGTAAATATTTCCTAAATCCCAGCTCAGTTTTTTCCTGCATCTCCTGGGCCTCAAATTTTAAACTGCAAATTCTTGGTGTCTATTATGATTCCACAGTATTCAAATAAGAATATGAGCATTATTATTTATTTCTGGCTCAAGTAATAATTTGGGCTTGAAAATGTTTAGCCAGAAAGGCTTCTGGAAATCATGTTAGGCTGTTCTGTCTGCTTTACAGGGCATATACCCTAAATAAATAAGTTAAATCTAAACATGAAAGTAGATACATGGACTTACACCATAGGGTGGAACTTAAAATTTCATGTATGTGTAAAACAGGCAAAATCCATCCTTTATCTGGTCAGAATTATTTGGTTCCTGGAAGCTTAAAAGAAAAGGTACTAGTCTTGACACCAGATCCATGGAAATAGCTCACTAAATATTCCATTTCCTACCATTCCCATTTCCTCCCTGACACTAAATGGATGAACTAATTTGCCAGGCCATCAGCCATATAATGTTTTTTCATAAGACTCTGGTGAATTAACACTTTAAATCAGTCATTGTCTAAGAACTGAGACACAGGATTTATAAACATGTGAATTTATCTATGTGGTTTACTTGGCAAACTGGGACTAATAAAATTATGGCTTACCTGGGAACTAGGCAAAACACAATCTCTCTCTGCCACTTCTGTCTGCAATGCTTCTGAACTCCTGCATGAAATAATTGTGCTGGAACTAGCACAAACAAATGTTTAAACTAATTCCTTTAGAGTCAGGTTTGGAATTTCCTTTAGCATTTTCATATTTTGAGTCATGCCTGTCAAATTCTGTAATGGGAATGATGCTTTAAACAACTGAAATAAATCCTACCCTTTTACTAATGCTGGGTGGTGATAGTGCAGTGAAATCTCTATATTTACTACAGCTGTTGTGTGCTCTATAGCTTTTCTGTTCTAAGCCAAGATGAAATCTTGAATTAATAAATTTTTAATGCCCTGAGCTGATGTCTGTTGCCCCTTTGCTTGTCCCTCCTCCCCTAGTCAACATGTCATCACTGA
Organism: Python bivittatus; assembly: GCF_059951505.1. Classification (NCBI taxonomy): domain Eukaryota; kingdom Metazoa; phylum Chordata; class Lepidosauria; order Squamata; family Pythonidae; genus Python; species Python bivittatus. The sequence continues at coordinate 59,976,160 of NW_028277075.1, forward strand.
TATAAATTAGCCATTACCTACTCAATGCCCTGCAACCAGGATTCAGCTAGACATTTTGGATATTATACATCAGATAAAACATATGAGCAGGAATATGTTCCTTGGTTATATATGACATGACATCATCAATCACAATACATTGTAAGATCATATAATATCATTATTGCATTTATATTCAACTATTTTTCTTAAAAGCTCAAGGTAGCTTATACAGGTCTCCCCACCACCACCACCACCATTTTTCCCCCCAGCAATAACTCTGTGAGGTTGATTGCAGTGAAAGAGAGTGACTGGTCCAAAATCATCCTGTGAAATTCATGGATTAGTGGGGACTTGAATATTATCCTTATAGCAACCCCTGTGTCTGATTAAATCAGTCACCTAAGCAGAAATACCTGCTCTGAATTCACATAGACACTAAGCTGCAAATAATCATGAAGCCTTAGTTAAAGGACTGTTGGGATAGGAATAGGATGACAGTATATACAGCCCGTGTGACATTAGGCTTCTATTGGCTTAAAATTTGTAGTGAATGATACTAATTGAATGATAGATTGAAACATATTATTAGAATCCTGCAAGTATAACTCTTTGACGATGACTCACTCATTCAATAGTCCTGTCCCAAACTGGTCAATCACAGAGGCACCCTAGATAGTTACTAATGGGAGCAAATTTTAATTTACAGTCAGAATCTGTAGTAATACTTCATCAAAATATAGTTGCAATTAAAAGTTGGATCAATATTGTCCTTTTAAAAGGTTTCAAGTTAATAAAGAGCATTGTTTGTTTTCTGATCTTGGGAGATAGGGAAAGTAATACGGAAGGCATCTTTAGTTCAACCTACCAGATATTATTGTTATCCAGCCCTACTGTTTTCTTTTAATGCTGCATTATATTCATTGTTATATTGGATGGCATAGTGTCTGCCCCACTAGATGGACCAGACCATCTCCACAGGAAGGCTAAAACTACTTTTATTGACTACTTTACTTTACTTTACTTTACTTTACTTTACTTTACTTTACTTTACTTTACTTTACTTTACTTTACTTTACTTTATTTTACTTTACATTACATTACATTACATTACATTACATTACATTGAAAGTCTGACTGAGCTGTATCTCCTTCCCCTTCTTAGATTCCAGTGAATTAGGGCAGTATCTGCCTGAACTACTTCCAAATGCTGTCTCTTTTCTCTGGACTTAAAAAAATATTTCAGCCCCTTTTGCTGAGGTGACAGTTCCTATTTCCAGGTTATCTTCGTTACTCTCTCCAAATAGCTTCCAAGATTAAATTGCTCCCTAGAAGTACCATTGAAATCAGTAAGTAAACTAATGGATAACTGAAGTCCCCCTTATTTCAACAGGATTTAGTTATAACTAACTTAATTTGAACTCTACCCATGAATTCGTAAACTTTCCTAGAAAGGCAATACATAAATATATTAATTAAATGCAATAAAGAATATGTAATTTCATGTTCAGTCACATATAACATGCCATCTCATAAAGTTACAGTGTGTTTCTTATTTTGAAGATCTTCGTGTGTCAAATCTAGTTGCACCAGTGAGAAGAACCAGGGCAGGAAGAGGCAGAGAACCTGTTCTGACAGGATATTTCTAGAAAACTGTCTCTCTCTATATGTATTGTCATCCTGATGAAAAGCACGAATGCATAGTCTTGCCCTTTTTTCCAATAATAAATCTTTGGGGCCAGGTTCTGTTTTTTCCCCTACTTGCTCTTGTTTTGTTTTACTATGGAAGTATGTGGGTGTGTATGGTTGATACATATAGTAAACAGAGGAGTTGGCTTTCTTAGTTTACTCACTGTGGTTTGAAACTGGAATATTGCATAGCAAAGAGCTGTCATTTAGTCTTCATAAGGTTGATGTCTCTATGGGACACTCACAGCTTTCATTTCTCAATAAGTAAACTTCTTTTAAGGACTCAAGTCACTTAAAAAACTCCATTTTTTCTTTCCCCACAGTTTTTGGAGCAGCACAAAGCTGGAAAGCTAGTACAGACTCACTCCTAGAAGGCAAAGAACATCAAATGAGAGGTTCTTTGAACTCAGCAAGAGCAGCAACTGTACTTCAGCTGCTCACTTTTTGTGCCATTACAGGTAGTCCTTACGAATGGGACTGGCAACTCCATCGCTAAGCGACATGGTTATAAAGTGAAACTTCATGTGACAGCATCCGACTTACAGTGTCAGTTCCAGCTGTGGTCGTTGAGCAAATCATCTGTGGTCATTAAGTGTAATGTCATGTGACTGTGACTTGCGACTTTCCTGCTGACTTCCTCATTGACTTTGCTTGTCGGAAGCCAGCTGTGAAGGTCGCAAATGGTGATTACATGACCATGTGTGGTGAGACTGTTGTAAATGTGTACTGGTTGCCCAGTGCTCAAATTGTAATCACGTGATCGCAGGGACACTTCAACAGCTGCAACTTAGAGGACCAGTCATAAGTCTCCTTTTTCAGTGCTGTCGTAACTTTGAACTTGGGAGGAGCACAGAGTATGGAACAGGTGAAAGGTAACTTCACCCCACTTCTTCCCAGACATCCACCCACATCTCCTATTCTGCTTGGGTTTAGAAAACATGTAAAATCAATACTGTTCTGGTTGATTATGGATTACCATCAGAGGGGTTCTCATTTACATAACTATTTGTTTTTCTTGGTTTATGTTCATCTGGGTGACTTTGGGTCAATCACTCTCTCTTAGCCCAACCCACCTCACAGGGCTTTTATTGTGGGGAAAATAGGAGGAAGAAACATTATTACTACAACTTTGAGTTGTTAAAAAAAAAATAAGGATGGGATTTAAATCAAATGAATGAATAAATGAAATGTTTATAATTTGGTTTTAACTTGATTGTTTGCCACCCAGAGTCCTTGCAAATGGAGGTGGCTATAAATACTGTAAGCTGATGAATAAATAATAATAATAATAATAAATATCAAATAATCCCCCCATCACATTTAACATTGTAATTGGGGAACAACAATTGGAAGTCTCTAGAGGGGCCTAATTGTAGTGGGGGCTTCTTCTTTAGTACATGGAGATGAGAGGAGGAAGAAGGTCAAGCTTGTTACAAGGGAAACTGATTAGTTTCATCACATGGTCCTTGTTATGCCAATGGCTCTGATCCTTCTTCAACTAGAAAACCAGTTGATTAGAAATCTGCATTGCTTGATGGCTCTGAATCTCTTTGTTCCTCAGTTCAGAGAAACTGAGTTCCCTCCTGTACTTAAATTAGGTCTTCCTGATCTATCCTCATAACCATGACTTGCCATGCTGATTTTTGGAACCTTGGCATCATTCTTACTTGATGCAATATAGTAGTGTTTTGTCACTGTTAAAGAGAGTTGAGGTGAGAAATCAAGGGCAACATTAAGGGGAAGATCTGTCTTTGTACTATCATGACATGGAAAAGAGCTCTGTGCATTATAGGTTGAATCACATTATTAGTTGACTCAAAAGTGCTCATTGCTGTCATACCTAGACAAGGAGGCTGTTGGATATTCTCTCTAAGCAAGGCATTCCAGTCTTTCAAATCACACCAGTCTCATCCCCTATTGCCCTATTGTTTAATTTTTACTTTCCAAGAATCACTCTATCTCATGGCTATTGGGAATGATGGGTGGAATTGATTTATTTTAATAGATTTTGTGGGAGAGCTATTTTTGCAGATGTCAGAGTCCTTTTAAGTATACTGACAGATTCCTCTTGTTTCTTAGCTGCAGTCTTAGTGGCACTTCCCACCCAAGATTATTGTTGATTGCTGTAATGGTCTGTCCACAAAGAGCACCATATGGTGGTGGTGAAGATAGTGATAATGATGATGATATTTTATGAAGCAAGATGATGAAAAAGATCGTGATAATTACTGTATTTATTGGTGTATAACATGCACAGGCATATAACACGCACCTTAATTTTAAGAAGGACGTTTAAGTAAAAAAACTTAAATTTAAAATAAATGACTTGGAAGCAAACTAAAGGAAGCTCTGAACTTTTTGTTTATTAATATTTATACCCACTTATAAGGTAAATACGTAATATGAAATAAAGAGCACCTCTTTGAAGGAAGAAAAACGGTGCTCCTCATCACTTGTGCTAGCGCCTGAGCTCCGCAGAGCAGAAGGTGAGCAGCGAGCGAGTGAGTGAAAACTGGTGTTCACCATTGATTGTGTGAGTGAAAACCTGCGCTCCCCATCGCTCAGGCACTAGCCAGTTTTCACTCGCTCTCCCACCGCTCACCTCCTGCTCTGTGGCGCTCAGGTGCTAGCGCAAGCGATGGGGAGCATGGGTTTTCGCTCGCGTGAGCGATGGGAAACACCAGTTTTTGCTTGCTCATGGCTCACCTTTTGCTCAGGCGCTCACGTGAGTGATGGTTTCCTCACTCACCCGCAGGTCACCTCCTGTTCTGTGCAGCTCAGGCACTAGGGCGAGCGATGGGGAGTACCGGTTTTCACTTGCTCACCTGCACTCACCTCCTGCTCTGTGGAGCTCAGGCGCTAGTGCGAGCGATGGGGAGCACCAGTTTTCGCTCACGCGAGTGATGGGGAGCACCAGTTTTCGCTCGCTCACCACTCACCTTCTGCTCTGCGGAGCTCAGGCGCTTGCCTGAGTGATGGGGAGCACCGGTTTTTGCTCGCTCACCTGCCTCTCACCTCCAGAGCTGCCCAGGTTACAGCCCTGGCTCAAATGAAGGCTCCACTCTCCTAGCCCTGCCGTTTGAATATCGGTGTATAACACGCAGCTAGGATTTCAGCCCCAAATTTTAAGGAAAAAAGTGCGTGTTATACGCCAATAAATACAGTATATCCCTTTTATGTGATAATATACTCCACAAACTTTGTTTATTTTTAAAGTATAATATTTGATGGAATCATTAGGCTTTCCCATAGTGTATAAATAGACTGGCTTTCACAAATATCAAGACCAAAATGCTCCAATTTGTTAAGCAAAGACTGTAAGTGTTGCACAATTTTAGAAATCAGTTCTTATACTCTAAAAGTAATAAATCTTTAGAGGAATGACAACTTTTGGGAAGAAATATTAAAGTAATTAGGCTATTTTTCCCCACCTACTTTAACCAGAAAATCTTGCCTTCACTGCCAACAGTGTTTGCTTTCTGTCATGTTCTGGCAACATAAGCCTCTCTTTTGAACGTTGTTGTTGTTGCTTTTGTTGTTGTTGCGAGGAAGAGAATTACTAGGGATTACTTCTGAGTTGCTAGAAAGAAAACATTCTGGCCACTTCGGTTTTCAAACATGGAACTGCCACTTCTGAGCAGCCCATTTACATATACTTCTTGTTTGACTTTTAAGGGTAAAGTAAAAAGAAACTCAGAACAATAAATATGCTTTCCTTTTCTTAAACAGGCTGCATTAAGTCAGTGCCATGTTTTGTAATAGCAGTAGTTGCTTCAAATCTCTTCAGACATCTACAGCGATAGCCTTCTTTTTCTCTTACAGTAAACCAGCTTCATCAAAAGTTGATTTTTGCATTTTTGCTTCTGCTGCTGCTTGTTTAGAATCTGAAGCTAATGCCACTTTCTGAAGACTGAGATCCAAATTAAAGTCTATACGCTGCTGGGCTGGGAAATAGTTTTCTGAAACAGGAACAATGCAACCTTTTCTTTTGCATTAGGAATTAAAGCTAGGGCATTAATATATTTAGTACCTCTGTGCAAATCATATACTTTTCTTCGTTCTAGCTCTGCTAATTGCTTTTACATTAATTGGAAACACAAACACTTACATGAATTGAAGGAGAAACATTGACTTTCCTGTACAAAGTCAGGAGTCATCCACTGGTGAATCCACTTCCGTTCTAAGATGACCAGACCAATCTCTGCAGTCCACATAGAGGTCATGCTGGGCAGAGGACTTGGACTGCCTTGTTTGTTTGTATTACTTCTTCTTCAATTGAAAAGAAAGATGATTTTGAAGAAAAGAGTTTCAGAGAAGTTCTTATGGTGTTCTTGCACTTATTTAGTTATAAGGAGGCCAAAAGAAGTCTGTAAATGTTTTGTCTTCCATTGGACAGTCTTGTCCCCAGTGATCTGCAGAGTCCATCCCGTGCTTCAGTTGAATCCCAAGTGAACATACAATAAACAAAGGCCTCCTATGTGGAATTTTGTCACTTCTGAGGGGGAATCCTGTTCTTGTTCAAGAATTTTTCCTTTTTTTAAAAAAAAAATCACTGAGTTTCACTGGCTAAAAATTTGATGGAGAATTTCAAAATGTCATTTGTGCATTACTCTGCAAAAAGGAGCAGTTGTTGGAGAACTTGCTTAGCACAATTTATGAACTAAACTAAGCCTGTTTTATTCCAGTATTGTGAGCTCTGGGTCACTGTTATGGTCCATATTGTTCAATTTGTTCTCCAGGCAATATTTTACTCTGTCTCTCTCTATACATAAATATTTATATTTTCCCTCAGGCTTTTATGACTTTTTATAACTGTCACAGAAAGAATAAAGGTAGAGCTACTGCCACAAAAGAATATCAGAGCTTCTGAGAGAGCAATAACAGAACAGAAAAACTCAAGGAATACAGTCCCCTTATAGCATTAGGACTGATGAAAGGTTAATTTTTAAGAAAAGAAATTGAGGATTGCTAGGAAGACATGCTCTCCTTTCTGAGTTAATTCTTTGAGAAAGAATTTGCAGGTATGGAAACAATGATTTTTGGATGAAAGAACAGCATATTTATGAAGCTGTACCTCTGTGAAAAAAAAATATCCCTACATTTTTTATGCCTACTCAGTTGCATGTAGTTCCTGAATTTAAAAAAAAATAAGGTAGTTAAACAGCAGTGGCATCTCTTAACCTGTCAGTGCTGTGTCCTGGCTTGCTTATAAACACAAAAAATAGCACACTTCATTAATTTTTGCTACAACACTACCATTTCATTTGGACAAAATATTCTTTCTGCCTTAGAAACAAGTGCATATAACAAAATAGAAAAGTAAATGCGTTGCTATACAGAAACTTGGAACTGATAGGAGAACAAGTTAATACCGGTTTCCTAATTGGGTGTCATTTTGACAGATAATACTAATTGTCTCTTTTTTATCATAATGACTTAGTTGCCAATAGATGCAGCTCAGTCTTACTGTGTAAAAAATAGTATCCAAAGTGGTAGCAAATGTATAGTCATGTGGTGCAAAAATAATCAATTAAAAATTTCTATTATGTACTGGGGAGACAAAGAAGTCACCTGTATTCATTCAGGCTGTAGTTTGTGTTCATTTACTGGGATTAATCTGGTACAGTGGTACCTCGGTTCACGAACTTAATTCATTCCACGATTCTGGCTGCGAACCGAATCAAATTTTCCCATAAGGTTCAATGTAATTACGGTTAATCCGTTCTGAACCATATGTATTTTTTTAAAAACCACAAAAATATGAAACAAAGTACAGTACAGTATGAAGAGAGAGAACACTAACCTTGCTTGAGGCGACTTCTGGCGTGGAGGACAGGAAGGCAGGTGGGGAGGCGGTTATTGTTTGGAGGGAGAGTCCCCCTCCCTACAGGAAGCCACGACCACGTGTCAGAGCAGGGAAGATGACCGCGGGTCATGTTCATCACCCGATGCAGAGTTCACGAACGGAAGCAAAATTTTGCGAATGGTGCTGTTCATGGACCGAATTATTCGTGAACAGAAGCGTTCGTGAACCGAGGTATTACTGTATTACCTCGCATGTAGCATTGTACCCATAATTTGGTTCATACCGTGCATTAAACCATGTTTGCCTAAACATGTTTTACTGAATAAATTGCAATTTGGACATACACCATGGGTTAAATACCACAGTGGGTTGGGTTCATACCATATACCGAAACAAAATCAAATTATGTTAGGGTTATCATTATGTTTGAACCCAACCTCTGAGTCAACACTTTGAGCTGTGGGAAGAGTTCAGGGTGAGTAGCTTAACACAGTCAGTGCCTTCAAATTAATATAGCAATCATGTAAATTCAACCAAATATGTTAATTTGGGTTTCTTCCACCAGATTATTATGTTCTGTGTGGCTGAAGAGAGCAATGTGCTATGTGACTAAATCCTGTCTGTCTCTCATCCAAGTGAATTTCAGTAGCCTCCTTCAGGCAAGCATCTCTTAATTATGTGAGTTGAAATCTCTGTTGCAATGAAGGCACTTCAAGCCCTAACAGGTATTTAGCATTTTGTCAGATTGATACTGTCAAGTGAAGGCAATGATGCTTCTGCTGTTATTTGCAATTGTATTCATGTTTCTTTAGATAGTTAGTGAATCCATTTGCCTTTTCCTGGAGCCAAAGACAGAGATGTGAATAAAACAGAGGACTCATATGCTCAGCTGGAGAACATATGCTTTGTTTGCAGGCATAATTTAACATAATCTCTGCTACAGCATTGGACAAGGCCTCTGTTTAATGCCATGCCACTGTGAAGGTTTCTATGATTTCTTCTAATGAAGAGCAACCAAAACAGATAAAAACTTTACAGATATTAACTCGTTCCTTATGGCTGAGTACCTTGACCATGCAGATATTTTACTTCAACTCCCAGTAGCCCCCAGCCATCATTACCAGTATTCCATGAGGAATGCTGGTAATACAGTGGTAGTTTGACAACATCTGGAGGATCACAAATTGCCCACCACTACCATATATACTGATATTGGTAAATAATTCTCTCTAAAGTCCTGGTAATTTGTGTTTCTATTCAGAAACCAACAAACATCCTTATTTTAAACCACGGATTGTTGCACATAACACTGAACCATTAATCATGGCCTACTAACCACAGTGGGTGTGTTCACACATTGGTCAAATCAAAAACAAACCACATTATGGCTTAGTGGCAGGTGTGAACCCAACCAGTAGGCTATATTAGGAGGTTAATTTGACTGGTGGCAACCTCTTGTAATTGTTTTGGGTGCGGGATCCTTGTCAAGAACAGAGTCCATCAGTAGCAAAAGAAACATTGATTCCCATTCCATCCATAACAACAGGGAAAGCCACCTGTGGTTCACCTGTGAAACTAGAACCTTAAGTATTGCAAGGTATTAATAAATTGATTCCAGTGAGTGCTATTATACACAGGGAGGAGTAGCCACATTTATGTCTGATTGCCTAATGACTAATTATTCTGTGCAAGTCTAGTTAACTAGAATAAATGACTCTGGAACACAACTGGAAGAACAAGCTGGAGAACATGGCTGCAAGAAACAGATCCTAGACCCATTTAAGTTATTCTATTACAAAAAGGATAAAAGAAAGCCAAGCAACAAGTGTTTACATGTTTTTTTTAACACAGTGCTTCTTTGCTTGGTTGATTCATTAATGCTCATATTTTTGAAAGAGGGCCTAGAGCCTCTCTGCTTTCAAATGTGTGACTGCAAACCTGGAAGCCAGGAATGCTATTTGAGAAAGAGAAAGAGAGAAAGAAAAAGAAAGTTTAAATCCGTAGACCCTAAAAATGTGAGGCTGGTGTTAAGTGCTGTATTGGAGAGTCTGCTGTACTCTTTATGATTTCTGTATTATTCATGCAGTGCCTGAAGGTGAAAACCTTGCACGTGATGCTCTATATTGCTTAGATTAGATAGCCTCTTGGTACCGACAGGCGGGCTGTTAAGAGATAGGTGTCCAAAGGCTTGCAAAAATAACGTTTACGTAGTCAAGTGGGTTCTAGCTGGAAATTGACACCTCAATTTAATTTAATTAGGATTTATATATAACATTGGTATCAGTGCTTTTCAAGTTGCCTAACAGCATTTTTCTATACAGCCAAGTTCAGGGACACTGTGTACATGATAAGATCGTGGCTAAACGGTGCATTTTCGCTTGAAAATGTTTGGAAGGCATTTTCTCTGGTTAGTCAGACTGCCTTCTGTGACTTTAGTCAGTCCTTTCTATTTTCAATAGCCCAGAGTTAAAAAAAAAACATGCACCCCTCGTTCTGCTTTCATCGCTTCCTGTGTCATGCTTTCCATAGCATTTTCAAATCCCAGCTGCACGCAAGCAGCGCTGCTCTCTTTATGATCCTAATTTCAGAAATCCCAAATAGTGATTACAGTCTTGCTAGCAGGGTGGTCAGATATAAATGAATGATGGAAGTGAGCATTTTTGCTTGCTATTTGGGGAAGGAAATTAACTTCAACGTCATTCTTCTTTCAGTCAGAATAGCAACTTGTCTTCAGCTACATTGACCTCTTTCCCCCATCCCCAAAGGGAGAAATATAATTATGGGTATTCTCAAGAATGAAGCTCAGTGTGCCTATTAATCTGGGTTTGAGAACATTGCCAGTGTGCTGACTAGAGATTACTGGAGTTGAAAGTCCACATGGTTGGGAAGGCTTTGTGCAGTAGGCGGGGATTTCCTCTGCCGTTGAATATGATGGGAGAGATATTAGCACGGGGATATAGAAGGTATATTTAACTGGAAAACTTCATTTAAAAGCCATGAGAGTTAATTACCGCTGTTGAGCCGATGGGCCAGGATGGAAGTTGAGCCCAGTGCGTGTATACTTGGGATGGGAGTGTTATGGCACCTTTGGTTGTGTGAAGTGGTTTTAATTTTTTGTGGGTTTTTAAAAAATTTTTTGTATGTTGTCATGAGCTACCCAGGGTTGTTTTGTAAAAGGTGGGCAGCTATATAAATCTTTCATGTAAATAAATAAATATGTTTGTATAGCTTTTACCAGCAATCAAAAATTGCATATTTGGGTGGACTCTGTTCTACTTAAAAAAGAAAAAAAAACCCACAGCATTAAGAGTTACCTTTAAAAAATAAATTATCTTTGGGAAAACACAGCTTAAAATCAAAATTATTCTGAGAATTATTTGATTGCTTTCATTGAGATTTATGTCTGGTTTTACATTATTAAATTGGAGTGAGATGATCCAGGATGTTCCAAGTACATTACATAATTCCTAGGGTTTTATGATTTAGCCACATGCATATGTTATCTCCTTTCATTGAACCTCTCACCTATATTCCAAATAATAATTTCCAGAAGGATTCAGAAGACTCTTGCATCTGATTACTGAAAGGTAGTCTTGTCGTTTTTAAGCAGATGATAGGACTTAGGAAGTTTGGCTTGTATGTGGCAATGTACACAGAAATTCTAGTAAATCATGATTAATAGGAGAAGAGTAAACAGAGACGTCTGCATTTGCCCATTCCTCCCTTCTTTTGGCACAAACACACAAAGAAGAGAGTGAAAGCTTCTGCTTCCATATTATAAAACAAATACAGTGTTTTCTTAAGCCTAAACTGGGATTAATTTTAAGCATTTTTTTGGCAAGGGAAGGCAAATATTTTTCTTTTATTAATTGGGGCACCAAGGGCTGCAATAGGCAGGGCCTCATGCATGTGGATAAGAGCTTGTCCAGAGTTGGCTGGGCAAGCAGTTTTCTTTGTTTTTGCATTTTACTTTCAGCTTTTAGAGTGATACGTCACTATGGCAATTTTCATGATGCAAGCTTCAGAACAGGTGGAATGCTGGAAAATCATATTGATGATTCTTAGCATTGCAGTCTAGAGATTTTACGCAGGCTATGAGTTGTCCACCTCTCGCTAACTGCCATTACAGTTCATCCATTCATTCATTTATTGTGGTTGGTCGCATAGTCAGCCAGATGTTTAGAGAGGATTTGGCATTTTTATCCACCTATCGAGTCCTTCCCAAGGAGCTGGGATAGGCAGATGTTGTTGTTTGATGGGGTTAAAGGTATTGTCGCAGGATAGAAACTGTTTCAAATAAAACTGCCTTTTGCAATTGACTGATGGTGATTTTGTCAATGCCGATGGTCTTCAAGTGGCGCTCCAGATGTTTTGGGATTGCACCCAAGGCGCCTATTACAACTGGTACTATCTTTGCTGCTTTCTTCTCCTTCTCCTTCTCCTTCCTCCTCTTCTTTTGCTTCTGCTGCTGCTGCTTGGATTTTTATCCCACCTTTTTATATATATATATAACTCAAGGCAGTGAATATACCTAATGCTCTTGCCTCCTATTTTCCCTCTAACAACAACCCTGTGAAGTGGGTTGGGCTGAGAGAGAGTGATCCCCCAGCCAGCTTTCATGCCAAGGCAGGCCTAGAACTCACAGTCTGCTGGATTCTAGGCCAGCACCTTCAGCACTACACCAAACTTGCTAAATAAGTCCATCCCAAGAGAAGGTCAAGATCTCCTTGATAAATATTGAGTGTTATAACAACTGCAGAGAGCTCATGAAACCAGCGGTAGTTGACATATATAATTATCAGCCTCATATGGTTCCATCTGATTTTTAAATTAGCAAACGATAAAATAGAGAAGTGAAATTGTTTATGAAATCTTGTCCATCCATTAGCCTGTTTCCTGCATGCTCTGAAATAGTAAAAGCATACAGTTGACCCATTTATTTTTTTATCTAATTAGTTTTTTGAGGGGGGAGGGGCTGCAAATATATCTCCTGAGTTTGTTAGGCTAAAATGTGATTTATCTAGCTTGAGCTCTTTAATGCATTTTAAGAACCCAGCCATTGTGTTTAGCTTGTGGCTTGGTGTATTGTGTTAAACCACCTAACTGGGTTAATTCAAGTAAACCATGGTAAAACCCACCCTGTGTACCATGCTATGCAAACGCAACTAAAATTCCCACAGTTGATCTGAATGGAAGCATAGGCCCCAATCTTAGTTTGACATTGGCTTCCCCAGCAAAACATTTATGAGAGAAGTGAATGCTGAAATGGTGGTTACCTAGATCGGTTTTCAATACATCTTAACTATTACAGAATACAGTGTGTTTTTGTCAGGCAACTGCTGAGGACACTTGCACCCACGGGCTTGCAGCCCATTCAGGTTCAGCATTGACCTGTTCAGTCACTGACATCTCATGTTTGAGAACTGTAGTGCTGCTTTTCTGACTCTGCTGATGATTTATTTGAAACCACAGCAAAGCTAGTGTTTTCTTTTCAGTGATGCATTTGTATCTAGGACTACCAGATCTAGGCTGCAGAAATCTGGTCAACCACTAGGCAGCAGAAAAGCGTTAGTTTTCTGTTTTTCTCTGTGAATGGTTCCCAGCTTGTGGTTAAGTGGTTTCCCCATTTTCAGGAACTCTTGCCTCATCCCTGCCTCCCAACTCTCAGGCTTCAGCTACCTGGCATATCATCTTCAAACTGCTTTTTGGGATTGGAAACAGTGGCTTTGTGGAAGCACTCTAAGCCTGACAAGTTGTGTCAACTTTAAAACAAGGTCTAAAGCCTCCCAGTTCAAATGACTCAATTTCTTTTTACCCGAGACTGTGGGAACTGAACTACAATCACCTGTTCAAACACTTCACACATGCATCCACATTTCTGGGTGACTGGGCATTTTTTGGGTCTGGCAATGGTTTCTTAAGGCAGTTAGAACCACTCTCTTTTGCAAGTAGACATTAATTTACCTCCAGTGAATTCCTCCCAGTGAGTTCAGTGTTGTCAGCCAGACTTAGAGCTGTATGTATATTCTACCATCATAACATGTCTGGATGGCTTGAAACTGTAATCGCTGTGGAGTCCTTGGGGTTCTCTGAGCTTGGTTCTTTTCTTGCAAACGTTTCATTACCTGGCTAGGTAACATCTTCAGTGCTAAAATGGGCTGGGGTTTGCTCTCTATTTATGTGCTGTGGCCTGCCTTGCCAGTGCTGGTAACGGTGGGGTTTTTTTTGTTTTGCTCCTCTGGTAGTTCTTTGGTTGGCATATGTTTGCTGCTTGATTGTGTGCCTGGTGGTTGCAATTATTTAACACAATCAAGTAGCAAACATATGCCAATCAAAGAACTACCAGAGGAGCAAAACAAAACAAAACTCACCGTTACCAGCACTGGCAAGGCAGGCCACAGCACATAAATAGAGAGCAAACCCCAGCCCATTTTAGCAGATGTTACCTAGCCAGGTAATGAAACATTTGCAAGAAAAGAACCAAGCTCAGAGAACCCCAAGGACTCCACAGTTCAACCCTGAGCTACACATATTCACCTCTATTGGTACTGTAATCTCTGCAGTACATTAAATGTATGCTATGAAATTAAATATCATTACTGGAGCATTTAATAGAAAAAAATCAGAATATTAATATTGCCGAAAGCAGCTGTTACTTTGAGAAGTGCTTGAAGACTGCATGCAAACCATGTTGATAGCCCTGCTTTATGAAATACTCAAATGGAGTACTCAGAAATGGTCTTACTGAATAGTACATATGCACATGTTTTATTAAATAAATTTTAAGATGCTAAAATGAAATACAACTTTAGAGGTGTTGAGAGGAAGCATCAAGTATAATGAGTAAAATAATTTGTATTTCTGGAATAGTTTGTTAGTATGGATGTTTTTATTTAAAGGTTCAACAAGGTACAGGGAAATTGTATTCATGTTACAAAAGCGAGCCCCGTTTAATTTTAGGAGATTTATCTCCAAATGGAATGAAATTGCAGCGTCATAGCCTTGTTAACTCAGTAGGACTTCTTTCTTTATGAATTTCTCTTTTAACATGGATAATTAAGAGGCTATACTACTCTACCATTTGCTTAACTATTCTTCGTCAAATAAGCTGCAATTGGCTGGGTCCTTTCAACTCCCAGGACCATAAAACATGGTCTTCAAGCTATAGCAGTGAGTTCACACATCACACAAGTCAAAATCAAATGCATGGCATTACATCATAATGTGATCTGTGAATCTAGCCGTTAACTAATCAAGAGAAAAATTATTTCTGAAGAACCATAGCTGAGTTCAACACTAAGCAATAATGAAATTAGCTTAGATTTGAGGTTGTGCATCAGTAGGGTTGCTTGTTCCCTCTTACTCTCTGTACTGAACATATTTTTGATGTATGCTTTGTATTTTATTCTTTTTTTTCTATCTTGTTTGATTGTGTCTAAACTATTCTGGTAAAGGATTGGAACTGAATAATAACAAAAGAGATGCTAAGGCACATTGCCTAAACTTTAAATCTGGAGCATAAAGTGGGGATTGAAGGGTGAGACTAATGGCTAAATCCTCTTTGTTTTGCTAGTATGACATTTTGATTGCAAGATGAACTGAGTTCTTTCCTGGCTAGACAGTCAGGGGCTGAACAATGAGCTCATTTTAATGAAGGGAGCCTTCATCTTTATATAATTAATGGGATATATTGAGTATTTTGTGAGAAGAGCACTGTGAAGAATGGGTGCTTTCAGATCCTAGCTTCTCCAGACTCCAAAAAAGGGCAGCAAAATGGGGCTGCTGTTGCCCCCTGGAGTCTGGGCTTTACACATGAGGGGACTTTTGACTTGTTGAGAAGACTCCTTAGTCCCTATGTTGCACAGGAGTAAGCTTTGTGTAAAATGTTTTAAAGTTTCTTTCTCTGGAGCTCTGCAATATGGTTGCACTGAAGAATGATCAGAGTCACCTGGCTCCCTCTTGTGTGCTAGAGCTTCCTGTCTTTGGGTTTTTGACTGCTGACTGCCACCCCACTGAATTATTCAGGGCAAACGTGAAGGCAGGAGTGGGCTGCTAGGGTCATGTCAGTGCAGAGGAGAGGAACCCACACTTTGCAGTTTACTGAATCCTTCCTTGTTTCCAGAGTAGGAAATGCAAAGGGGGCTTTCTGGAGAATGGGGTTTTCACCCATAACACTAATCCTTAAGCCATAGTTTTCCATTCATAATGGCATGGGACTGGGATATTTGAGGGACCGCCTCTTTCAGGTTACATCTGCCTGTCCCATCAGATCTGGCAGGAGAGGTATTTTACAGGTCCCATCCACTAAGGATGTCATCTGATGGGACCCAGGAAGAGAGCCTTTTCTGCCTTGGCACCCGTCCTTTGGAATATCATTCCCTATCAATTAATTAGAAAAAACTCATGGTAGATTGATATTGTATATGGTAACTGCAGCAAGATTATTGTATGTACAACAATGGAAGAATAATGATATTCCCACAGTGGAGGAATGGATTGTGAAAATGTCAGAATTTGCAGAAGTGGCAAAACTGACTTGTTTGGTCAGAGAACAAACAACAATTTTTTTTTTTTTGAAAGACTGGAAACCTTATATGGACTTTTTGCTGAAAGAAGGGGACAAATGATGATTTATGGATTTGAAGATTAAGAAATATGCAGATTATAGGAAGAGATGAGGGGATTTGCAAAATATTTAAGTGGGAGGAGGAACAATGAGATGGTAATTATCTGTTGAAAAGAAGGTCGGAAGTAATTTACATATTTTTTAACTTTAGTTTTCTTGTACTTTTTCATTTTTCTTTCTTTTTTTAATTTACTTTTTATTATATGAAAATTCTTAATAAATAAATAAGAAAAAAAGATGAATATCATTCCACCTGCCAGGTTCAGCCTAAAGAACTCCATGAGACAGTACAGATATAATTCTATAGCATTTATTAGCTTTCACCTACAAGACAGAAGGGGACGCGGTGGCGCAGCAGCTTAATGACGCTGAAAGTTGCCGGCCAGAAATGGTCGACACTTCAGCGGTTCGAGCCCAGCCTTCACGTAGCAGAGTGAGCTCCTGCTTCCTCCCCCAGTTCCTGTCAAGCCAACAGTTCGAAAACTTACGTGAGTAGATAAATGGGTACTCTCACTCCGGTGGGAGGAAAAACGCTGGCGGCGCCTTGCAAAAGGAGTTGGGAGCAGTTACCGGTAGAGCGGAAGCCGCGCTTGCCCGAAAAAGGCGCGAAGCAACGGAAACCCTGCCTCCTGCGCTCGGCAGCTGGGCTCTGCTCTAGGAAGGAGGCACTGGCAAACCACTTCCGAAACACCTTGCCTTGAAAACTGCAAAAGGACTTGTCCAAAAGCAGTCACTGCAGAGTCGGTAATGACTGAGTGCAGATTAAAAAAAAAAGAAGACAGAAATCTCGCCAGACTGAATCTAAACTCCCCAAGCCAGCAAGCAAACACTGCAAATTCCTTAGGGTGGTGCCAATCTCATCCTCTTCACCTTCCCATGCTCTTTCTGGGGGCTAAGGAAATGCTTATCTCCCCGAGCGTGGCCTTCACCAAACCATTCCATCACACCACCAGAACGTAGACTGGCCTCTACCCCTGGCCTTTTGGAAGGGCCTGAAGACGTGGCTGTCCCACCATGCTTGGGGGTCTGGTAGTAGTGATGAGCCTTTTCAGTGGGTCTACTGAATGGGATGTATGGCCTGTATTCCTCTGCTGTGTTTATATTTTGTATTTAATTGAGTTTTAATGGTGGTTTTAGTACAGTTCTATGTTTGCTATGTTTAGTGTTCTTGCTGTTGTTTTTAATTGTTGTGAGCTGCTTAGAGTCACATATGTGAGATGGTAGGATATACAAATCAAATACATACATACATACACGTGTACATAAAATAATGGTAAGCAAACCACATTATGACTCTTTGCAGGGCTTGAGCCCAGTTATGATTTCTCTCAGTCTATAGAGATTAAAAAAGTTCCCTACCATCATGCGCAGCAATTTCTCTTGCTATCCATGTGATGAGCAACCATGTGGTTACACGATACAACCTTTCTTCCTATTGTGCCCCTTCAGATTAAACTCTCCCATTTGCTTATTAAAAGCCACTAAAAGATTTATGAAAGGTCTGTGAATTTAAAATTTACAAAATTTAATAAAATGAATGAATGAAAGAGCAGTAGTTTAATATAGGAAGTTTGGGATTCAGTTCCGCTTGGCCCACCTCCCATTCTAGAACCTAAGAGACACAGTTGGAGCATCAAGGAAGAGAAGAAAATTATTATTCCGTTGACTCTCCCCCCAGTCGATCCTTCAATAATTGATCCTGCACGATCCCATCCTTTCTGCATGGTTTCTGCATTTTTACCACATGAGAGCAACATAGGATGGTTGATGCACATAAGGAGCAGCCAAACAGCAATGATAAAGCAAGGAACATATGGAAGGATAATCTGTTACTTCTAAAATGGAAAGTTGGCTTAGCTCAGCAATGTCATTTATATAAATCCCATGATAAAAAATCAGATCTAAAATATCTGGAACACATTAGATTTATTGTCAGTTTTTTGGACAGCTTAGCAAAATGCGGTTTGAATTATCTGCTGTTTCCTGCCTTGCACTGTTTAAGAGTCTATCTTTTGTGTATACAATAATAAAAGACTCTGTGATGCTTGATTGCTCTTTTGTATTTCTCTTGGTAAAACTATGAGTACTAATATTGTCAGATCTCCACCTTTGAAGATTTATTAATTTTCTTAAACACCCTTTTTATTATTTAATTGAAAGCACACATTAGTTCTTCTGATTTGTATTTTGAAGATAGACCCTATATTTTAAGAAATTCATCTTTACCTCTAGTGTAATTTAACAATACATGTTCCACTGCAAAAAAATTGTACTCATTAGAAGAGCATTATTTCATAGCTCATGATTTTTAACCATTCGAGACATCCTGTTCATTCAAGATTATAGTTGTGTATTGCTGACTACCTGTGATGGAATGGAATTATGAAGGCCAGACTCAGGGAGAAAAACATTTTCTTTCATCTCCTGAGGCGAGAGGGAGAGATAAGAGGATGAGGCTGGCACCTCCCTGAGGAATTCACAATATTGTGGCTGGCATTACTTGGGATCTGGGGTCTGAGTCTGGGAAGATTGATGTCAGGCCTAGCCCAAGGAACTCCAAGAGACCATGTAAATTCAGTCCAGCAATGTTTATTAGCTACAACCTCTAGCAAGAATCTTCCCAGACTAAAACCCTGGTTCCCAAGTAATGCCAGCCACAATATTGTGAATTCCTCAGGGAGGGGCCAGTCTCATCCTCTTATCTCTCCCTCTCGCCTCAGGAGATGAAAGAAAATGTTTTTCTCCCTGAGTCTGGCCTTCATAATTCCATTCCATCACACTACCTGCTATATTGTTAACGGTATACAGTACCAAAAATTGTGAGAAAGAAACTACATTTCCCAGATTTTCTTGTTTTGTTCTTTTGTATTAAGACAGGAACATGAACAGAAATAATCCTTAATTCATAGTCTTGTAAATTAGATATTAACCAATAATTAATTGTTCCAATTAATAAACTTTTTTTTAATTTAACTTGTATACTGATTAAATCTAACTGGATCGGCTTTCCAGAGTCTCTAAGAGGGTTTTTCCTCAGCTCTCCCTCAGTAGCAGCAATGAAAACCACACACACACACACACACACACACGTGCACACACAAATTGAAATAATAAAAGAAAAAAAAACAGTAAACAGAATATGCTTATGGTATTATACAGCTTCCCCCAGTTTGGAGGCCACCAGATATGGGGTTACAGTGCCCGGTCATTGCTGAGGAATTCTGGAACCATGGGTTCACACATTGCACAAAGCCAACATTGAACCAGTTACATCATATTTTAACATGATATGCAAATCCAGCCATTATGGTTTGAGTGTGCTATTCATACTCAGTGTGCAGTATGAATTCAGCCAGTTATAATTTACTAAATAAATATGATTAACAAACTGGCTGTTTGTGATAAGCAAAGGAAGACATTGTAGCTGTGTTTTTAACTAAATGTCAGTCATAGATTTTAGTAGTTGATGTATTTACAGGTCTCCAAATAATCAGCAGCCGATTATTTCAGAACAGAATGGCTGGCCTATAACCTGATCGAGCTGGTCTCTTTTTCCTGAAATCTATCATATGGGTTGATAAAAATTTTCTGAGCTGAAATCTTTAGGAAAGATCTATGACCCATATCATTTAAAAAAAAATGTAAGCTTAAAGAACCATTTTCAAAGCTGTGAAATCTGGGAATTGGTTTCTAGTTTGGACAGTACAGTCAAGAACTTCTACACGATTTTTTTTTTTTTCGAGAAGTGGAAATGGAAGGCAGAAAAAAACATCTTGGCTGCTCCTGATATGGACAGCAGGCATGAATCAAATTGTGTACTTTAAATTAAACCAGCCTGACCAAAACTAATTTTAGGCTGCATTTGGGGGGAATAGATGAGGTATAATACTAACTGGGTTTATTACAGAAAAATTAAATAAAACTATTAAGCTCCAGCATTGACATATTTATCATATTATGTTAATTTGTTTGCCCAGGACTATATTAAAATAGCCAGTGTTTAATTTAAGAATAGATTGATTTAAGCAAGCAAAAACAAACAATAAAAACTTGAGTATGTTAGGTTACATGTGATTATTTTTGTCTCTTATTTCCAGAAAACCCCTACAGCACATGCCATGAAGGAAGAAAATTTTTTTCGGCGAAGGTTCTCACTCTGTCCTGCTGCATCTACTCCTCAGAAAATTGATCCTCGCAAGATGACCCGGAACTTGTTTTTTGGGGCTGATAATGAGATCTATCCCATTAGCCCAGGTCAGTGTGTTCCAGTAGATTCTAGAATGTGCTATGCAATGGAGATGGAGAAAAGGGAAATCAGAATCTTTGAGCAGCTCTTGTAATTTGCAGTAGTACATGTGGAAGAATTTCCAACTCCTGATGATTTTATAGTACCAGTAAAACACTTGATCTTTTCCTCTCCTAACTTGCACAAAAAATATTGGAGATAAATAAAACTAACTTTGTGTCTGAAAAGATTTAAGCATAAGCTTCATCTTCCGATATGGACAGGATAGTCCTGACCATGTGTTCAGGAACTTAGTGCTGTGGTTCTTGATCTGTCATCTTGACCCACAGTTTTTATACCTAACTTCTGAATGGTGGATCTTGGAATGTAAGTGAGAAACTCAGATTTGGGAAGCCTAACCTCTGCATATCCTATTGTTTATTGTTAAGAATGGTGTCAGTATGCACTGTTGCAAATTCTTCTAAGAGCTTAATTCAGGCATGGACATCCTGTGACCATCCAGATGTATTTATATTGTGGCTCTTGTCACAATTGTCTTCTGACTTTTATTTCTCTGTATAAAGGAAGGAACTATACATTCATGAAGTCATAATTTTTCTGTAGAATGTTGTAATCTGAAGTTACTAGTTGGACTGTACTCCAGTCTCTTTAAAGAATTATTTTCCATTTGTAGCAGATCCCCCACCATCTTCTGGTCTACCTGTAGTATTTCTTTTGCATTGTCTTGTGGATTTTCTGTTTAATTGCTGTCTTTGATCAAGACAACTCAATATTTATGTACTTTAACAGAAAAGGTTTGCATTTTAATATCTAAAGTTAAAATTTATTACAGATTAGCTTTTATTTATCTTTTTAAATTAAAGTTGGGTTTTGTTTATCTCTTGTGAGTTAATTTATCTCCCAGGAGAAGAAAAAGGACTGAAACTTCTTGACAGATGCCTCTAAGAAACATGGCCAGGAGACTGCATTGTAAAGATTATTTCCTTTTTCTACTTTTTACCTTTTACTCACCAGAGAGACAATATGCATTGTAAAAGCATTATCTTTCTCAAACACTAGGGTTAGGATGTCAAGCAATATACCCTCTGGAAGATAAGTAGTAGCAGTGGGAATTACCAAGCTGCTAACCTAAGGCAGAAGGGGGGCCAGGTTGAAAAGACGCAGAGGCCTGCTGGGAGAGGATGTTTGAGATTTCCGGGCCCAATCATTCCAATAACAACCACCACCAATCCGGTATAGGTTTCTGTAAATTATGTCTCACCATATTGTTTATGGGAGAGACACTCTTCATCTGGCTCCTCTGATGAGACCTGTACAGGAGGAGGAGGAGGAGGAGGAGGAGGAGGAGGAGGAGGAAGGCAGCTATGGCAAAAGAAAGCAAAGTATTACCAATAGTAATAGGCGCCTTGGGTGCAATCCCAAAACATCTGGAGCACCACTTGAAGACCATCGGCATTGACAAAATCACCATCAGTCAATTGCAAAAGTCAGCTTTACCTGGAACAGTTTCTATCCTGCGACAATACCTTTAACACCATCAAACAACAACATCTGCCTATCCCAGGTCCTTGGGAAGGATTTGATAGGTGGATAAAAATACCAAATCCAGTCCAAACATCTGGCTGACTGTTGCAACCAACCATAATAATACTAGGTAGTAGTAGTAGTAGTAGTAGTAAAATTTATATCCCAGCTACTCTGGGCAGTTAACAATTGTTAAAAACATTTAAAGACAAAGAACAATACAAGCACACAAAAACAGCATTCTACAGCATTCCCTAAATTGGTGCCCTCTGTATGTGTTGGACATCACCTTTTATAATAATTCTAGCTAATATGAACAAAACCCATGGTGGTGTGAGAATTTCAAAAGTTGATATCCAATACATCTGGAAGGCACATGGTTGGAAAAAGTTACTCTGCTTCCTCTTCTATAGTATGAAGCCCTATCCTATAGTTACCCTACAGCTCCTGATCGTATATCTGCTTTTGTTTTCTTTAGAAACACAGTATGTATTTCAGCAGTTCTCAAAGCTTTATTTAATGTTCTGTTTCAGGGACAGATATGGAAGGAAATAGCTTGTCCATGCTGAAGGATGAGATTCCTCAGACACCAAACTCTACTAATAAGGTAATGATAATTACAGAAAATGCTTTTTCTTTTAAAACCTGGATTGAGCTGAACTGTCAGTGGATGAAATGTCTGGTACCATTCAGTGAATTTCCTGTGTTTGTAGCTAAATTCTTGTTGCATTATGCTAGAGACAAGGAAAAGGTTCATAGATTCATGCCACTCTTGGGTCTGATTATCACACTGATCTTCAAGGATATTTGATCATCTGTCCAGAGCACATTACAATTGTGGATGCGATCCCTTTCCCAGCTCCAAATAAACCAAGGCTTGTCATGCCCTCCAGAGCAGGGAAAAATGCTTACCATAGTGAGTGGATATTAAAAACTCTGCTTTAGAAGCATTTTATTTTGAAGAGTTTGATTTAGTTTGACCCTGGTTGTTAGAATTGCCCAGACAGTTGTGGGACAGCTTCTAGGTTTAGTGTGGTGAACTGATTTGGATGAGCTTCATGCATCAAATCAAACACAGAATCAAAACAGACCAGTTCATAGACATTCTGCACTTGCAGTTTAATGGCCCAAATCACCCCAATTAAAATTGGATCCTATTCAGAGATTCATTCTGAATCAAATTTGACTTGCACACCTGAAGTAGCTACAGAGAACATCTCTCTCCATATTCAGGTACTTCCTCCACTTCAAATTATTATTTCATATTCTGATTTGGTTTCTGAAACCATACTATGAATGTGTGTATGTTGAAGTGCTACACTATAAATGGCTGTTGTTGCTGGTTACAGTTCAGTGTCGGGTGTTCAGCACCAATTTCCTGATTATTATTGTTGCTGTTGGGGGAAGATCTTACAGCTCCCCATGCCTGGCTGCAATGTTTTGTCACTATTACGTGGATCTTTGTTTAAAGAGCTAATTGATTATGGCTATTCTTGATGTGTTAGCTAGAACCAGCTTGCTCTGGTAATGGTGGTGTTTGCACTAGCTCCAGGCACAAAGAGAACAATATGTGTTGTTTGCATGTGTAATATTTCCACTAAAACATGCTCTGATCTTTGGGGAAGTTGCTGGGTTTTTTTTTTTTTAATACCACAATAAAATGTTTCCTACATGCCTAGAGAAGCCTAAACAAGCTTCAACTTGTTTATTTTATTTTCAGTGGAAATTACCTGCATGAGGGACACATAGTCTCCATCCCTCAAATGCCATGAGTTCAGCTCCCACCTCCAAACCTCTACAAGTTGGCACCAAATTGTAGTTTTTCAGGGAAAAGAAGGAAAATAAATTTGGGGAGAGGAGGGAAAGTAATAAAATGGAAAATATAAGTGATGTGATTTATGTTAAAATTAAATGTAAAGTAAATTTAATCAAATACAGTTTTTGTCATGCTCTTTGGCCTGGCCCTGTTTATTTGGGGGGAAGGCAATTCCAGGATATTATTCAGAGGCCAGGCTTAGTATTGCCCTCAGTCTGAGAATGGTTTTGCCTCTTTTCTAGTAGGCATTTTTATTTCTACTTTTTAAAATACACAGACTCAAGTGTACCTCGGCATGCTCATGCAACAGGTGGATCCCTGATAGTGACCTCCTTAGCCTCTTTAGTCTATCTGAGGGACCTTCTCCAATAGCTTTCATAGAAGCATCATCTGCAGAAATCAGCAGGCAGCGTTCTCTATCACCCTGTTATTAACACGTTTGCCTGCTGTTTTCTGTGGATCAAACAACTACTAAAGCCATAGGAAGAACCCACTTTAGACACACGGAGGCCAGATGTTTGATCCAGACTGCAGTTAACACAGCCCCTGGTTATATATTTTGATCTTCCCTGAGCAAATTGTGGGAGCAGAATGCAGATGACAATAAGAACTGCAGCACAGCATAAATGTTGGTATTTGTTTATATTTATGAGTTAACTATGTCTGTGCCTTGTATTGGCCCCAATATCTGCTATCAAGCCAGCAGTTAAACCAAGTCAGATGCTGTTGGCAGCTTACTCTGTGAGTAGAGAATTTAGGCAAGTATGATTTTAGGAACAAAATGTTTATCATCTCTCCTTGAGTCTTGTTTTCAGAGTCCAAACATTATAGGAACATTGGTTATTATCAAAGCATGATTACCTTTGGTATGTTTTTGCTGCCCAAATATGTGTGTGTAGACCTTGGACTGGGTTTTTTTTCTATAGAGCTGCTTCCATCTAAAAGTAAATGGTTTTATTATCTTGTTTTTAATCTCCTTTTATCTCCAAAGACCAGTTTCAGACATAATGGCAACCCATGATATATCCACAATAGCTTTAAGCAGGGCAGGTCACTTGCAGATTTCAGAGGCATTCTTAGAAAATAAAAATGATGGTAGCTACAGTCCAGTGCTTTGTTTGGAAATGTGCTCCCCCCCCCACACACACACATGCACCATGTGAAAGGTAAGATGAGATAATATTATTGGAGAAGAGGATGTTAAATATATTTGTTATAACCTTAAGATGACATTCATCAAAATAATATTTTAGATGTTTATTGGAGCCCTCAACAGATGTCTGAAAAAACGTTAGATATCTGCCCAACTATGTTGGAGATATTTAAAGCACGCTAACACATATATCCTGTATAATTTTTTATTAAGAGTTTTGAATAA
This sequence comes from Python bivittatus, assembly GCF_059951505.1. Taxonomy (NCBI): domain Eukaryota; kingdom Metazoa; phylum Chordata; class Lepidosauria; order Squamata; family Pythonidae; genus Python; species Python bivittatus. The sequence goes on from NW_028277075.1 coordinate 60,001,224, forward strand.
AAGATAAAACTAACAAGAACTAATATAAAGAAAAGAAAAGGAAGGAAGGAAAAAAGACAAAAAGAAAAAGACAAAAATTGCAAATAGAAAGAATGAAAAGAAATAGAAAGAAATAGCTTCTGTTTTTCTTGCAGCAAATAAAAGTACAATTACAAAATTACCTTTTACTCTATGGTTACAAAAAGAAAAGCTCTCTTTTTTCTGTTATTTATTTTTTCTAATCATAAAAGCCATAATCAAAAGATCATTTTTTTCTGTTTCATGCAAAAATTCTATAAGAGGTTTCCAGTCAGCAATAAACGTAGAGCTAACACACATATTTTTGTTATGCTTCCTGGGTTTTTTGTATTGGTTGAATATTCTTTATACTATGAATCAGGTTTTAGTAATGGAGTTAAGACTTAAAGATGTTAACATGTTGTTAACAAATTGGAATCTATGAAAAATGTGGATATGTCATTCCTCGATCATTGCAAAAGAGATTGTTATATGTTCTTGGAAAAAGATTTGTACTCCTGATACCAAAGATAGACTTGATGAAATATGTACAGTCTCAGCCTTTCCATTAGCTCTTCATCAGTGCAATAGAGTGGACAATGTAATTTCATGAGGTCAGGATTTAATTTGTTGCTTAAAAACTGAGTTGTACGAATTTGTGTTTGGGGGAGGGTATACATGTACACACATAATGTATGTCATTGAGTTCTTTATATTACTGTACATTTTTAATATCTGTTTTCTTTCTTGTTGTAGTTGTATTAAACCAATAGTAATCATCATCATCCTGCATTGAGGGAGAGGGTGGAGGTTGAGGCGGGGAGTAAACTTACCAGTTTAGCTTCTGGTAAATGAATTTTTTGTGACTATCCATACCCACCTATGGTGAATATTTCTGTATAGGAAGCCCTCCCCCATGGCAGTCATTTAAGAATGCCCATATTCTCTCAGTGTTTCAATATTCCAAATGTGCCTACCAACCCATTTAGTTCATCATCATAAAAAACTCTTTTCTAAAATGATCTCACATTTAATTAATTCCTGTCTTGTCTTTTTTTGTTAGACTGAGCACAAATTTTGCAATGGGTCTGATAAGGAGTGTGTATCTCCTACTGGCAGAAATAACAAGAAAGAAACATTAAAGGTAGGTGGAAGAAGATTAAGCCTCCTGTTGGCTGGCAGGTTAGTGCCCGGGGAGATTTGAACTGATATCTTCTGGTCCTTCTTCTCCATCTCTGCAGTCCAACTTTTATACTGTTCTTGATTCTCTGTAGATTGCTTTAAATAAATCAAAATATCAGCTTGTCCATGCAAACAGTATTTTTTTACTATAATTTCCCAGAAGAACCTTTTATTAAGAAGGCTTTAAACTACTTTTTGTCATTTTAGTTTTTTGATCTCACTTAAAAAACCTGAGAGATCTCTCCCTCAGGCTAAAACTGTATCACTAGCAGCAGTTGTGGGCGTATGCACCCCTATTTAAAACACATCAGGAAAGCAATCTCTAACTGCCCTATAAGGCCAGAAATATGGATAAAATGCAGCAATAAGGATGTGGGCAAAATCTGAGCATTAAAAGAAATGAAGCTGTGCATGGAGGATTCCACTAGAAGGTCACAAAAACACCATGTACCTTTTCAGTGCACATGGCAGGTCTCAACATAGTTTGACTATCTGGGCATCACTGTGCCGTGAGCACTTCCTTTGCCACTGGTTCTTATTAGAAATGAATTGCTTAAGATGGCAGAGAGCATTCTGGCAAGGTTTGCAGGATTGGTGGCGAGCAGTCTCACCAGTTCATCTTCTGTGTCTCCACTGCAGCCATTTTGTGGAGGACTTAGCTTGCCATGGTAACCACATTTACAGAGTGGCAAATGTGTGTCCCTTGGCCCATTGGTACATTAATTAGTCTGGGATTAGAGCTTTCCCCAGTCAAGTAAGCTAAGCAGAGAAACTATACAAAAGGTTTGTATATTTATGAGGTATGATTTTTAAAAATTAAGGTGTGGCATACCAATTCATCTAAAGCAAGACTGTAGTCTTATATGTACTCACCTAATGTGTCTCACTGAGACTTACTTCTAAGTAGAGATGAATAGTGTTGCCTATCAGTAATGCATGTAGTTGGTACTAAAGTTTCTGCTTTCATGAAATTGCAAATATTAACAGCTTATAGAAACACAGAGAAGAGCCCCCCCCCCCATTTTTTAAGGAATGAATGCTTCTGCCTTTCCCATGTGCAAAGGAACAGCATAAAAAAATAAAATCCATATTCTTAACATACACAATTGGCAAAGCAATCTTTAAACTTAAACTTAAATCTTTAAACTTAAACTTTAAACTTAAACTTTAAAGAAAAAAATTAATAGAAACCAAAATAAAAGAAAAAAACACATTAGAAAAAAACACCCCAAAGAAAAAGGACAAAAAGGAAATAAATTTACCTTATATATTATACTTACCAATAGTCACTGGTTTACTAATAAATAAATAAATACTAATAAATTGATATCTTGTAATATTTTACAAGTTGCAATATTTTATGAATTTAAAATACTTTATAACTTAGTAATATTTTATAATACATTATTGAAAAATATCACAAAATATTTGCCATAGGAACACATAATGCTGCATCCTTTGATTAATAGAAAATAGTGTATTTTCCAAAACTGATAGGCCATATTACTCATAATTTCCTCTCTATAGATGAACAATTACATTGCAAAGGTGTACCAGAAATATTTAGCAGGACATTAAAAAGTCTTTAAAGGCAGATTGTTCCACATTGGTTAGCAAGTTGAGCCAAATATATGGCTCATACACACACACACACACACACACACATTTCTTCTTTGCCCTGCAGATTGCTCATACAGTTGAGCCCTAGTCTCAAGTTGCCACAGGCACTCAGTCCTACCATGTACATCATACTGAAAACAGAATGCAAAACGGCCTTGCCAACTAACATCTCCAAATCTCTAAAATAGCCTTGCATTTATTATTCTCAAAGTCCTTCAAATTATCAGAATTGTGGTTTACACTGAATTCCAAATATTTTAGACCTTGCTATATATCCTCAAAATGAATTAAAATAGTTTTGTACAGCAGATTGCCTTGTTCGTAGATAAATGAATTCAACTTTTCTAGTCTTTACAGGTTCTTGAGAAGATGCTTTTTCTACCCATATTACCAGGGGTGGAAATCTCAGGAACTGAACTTAAGCTCTCCCGTACAACCCTTCAGAAAGTGATGAACTACAACTTATAGCATCCTTAATCATTGGTCCTGCTGCTAGGGTTATCGGGACTTATAGTTCAACAATATCTGGAAGGGCATACATTTCCTGTCACCACTAAGCTATAGTCCCTTAATTTTTCAGTGTCCTTGCAGCCATGTGCACGCACTATATGGCTCTTGGTTTATCTAGCATCATAAGCTATTTTTGAACTGTTTCAAAGAATCAGTATGAGAGCAGGTGCTTTTTTTTTTTTTTTTCCAAAAAACTACTTGCATAATATACCCAGTAAAATATCTGCGGGGTCATGAACCTTGTTTGATAGTGAGTATGTACACATATTTTATATTTAGCATGCCATGATGACCACAATAAACTGGTCACTCTAGAGATTTGAAAACCAGATAATCGTAGCTGTTGACTAAGGATTCATTAATTTTGACTGACAGATAATATTTACATAACTCAACTTCCAGATTTCTGGTATATTCTTCAAATTCTAAACATTCATTCTCAAAATTATTGCTTAATAATGACATTTTATCGCCCTCTTCTCCTGAGGACACAGGGTAGCATATGCACTCCTATTTTCATTTACTTTTCCCCAACCCTATGAGGGCTTGTTAAGTTGTATGAATGAGTGACAGGTTAGTTGTTATTGGCTGGAGTAGCTATAGAACTATAATGAGCCAGAGACCAAAATAAAAATTATAGGCTGCAAAAATTTTCTAGTGAATTGTTTCCAGGGGCAGAAGAATGTAGTTTAAATGGAGGACATCGTCTATCTTCTTTTCTTTCTTTTTCTCTCTCTTTTTGCCAGTAGTAGAAAGAGAAAAAAATGTGTTCCTGACTGATATTTTATCACTATGGTACAATAGGTCCAGAAGAAAAACTATAGGCAGGAGAAGAAAAAAGCCACCAAGCAGCTCTTCAGTGCTTTGAAAGATCCCCGCGTGGTCATTATGGCAGATTGGTTGAAGGTAATTTGATGCAAAATGTCGTTTTAAGAATATGTAAGTAAGGAGTTTGAACAGTTTTTAGGATTGTGCGTTCATAATCCATCCACTGCTTTCTACCCAGAATTTATTTACTGCTTTAAAATAGCCCTCTGGGGGAACAAGCAGTATATTTGAAGTCACAGCCAAGGCAGAAGCCACGTCCAAGGTTTATTCGTGGCAAAACGGGATGTGAAATGCAGTATAAGAGAAGGAAGAATTATCAGTGGGAATGATAGCATCCTTGCATGTTTACCAAAGACATTCTTTTTGTATGCCTTACAGCTGTCATTCCCATATTGTCCTTTTTTTCAAAAAAGACAATTTTATTGTTTATTCATTCGTTTTATTGGGCCTATATTCCACTCCAATCATCAGTCAACTCTGAGCAGTTTACAGTTCTACCGTTCACATGCAAACAGCAAAAATAGCCAACAGTAATATCTACATGAGAGCCACTTTTGTGGAGTGGTTAAGGCATCAAGCTAGGAACTGGGAGACTGTGAAGTCTAGTCCCATCTTAGGCATAAAACCAGCTGGGTGACTGGGTCAGTCACTCTCTCTCAGCCCTAGGAAGAAGGCGAGGGCAAATCACTTCCGAAAAAGCTTGCCAAGCACATTGCATGGACTTGTCCAGGCAGTCCCCAGGAGTCAAGAGTCTTGATTTGAAGCCCCAAATACATACATTCATTTAGGCTAGAGATGAGAGACCATAGGAATCCAAGGGAGCACTTCTTGTTTAAATGTGACAGTGACTTGGGGTTGAGGTGGTACACTTGAATCTAAGGGCAAAGGGAAAATCTCTTCATTAGCTTTTTAAGAGACATGTGTCCTATTTTTCCTTAAAAAGTTTTAACTGGAAACTTGGTTTAAATCTCAAATTATTTAATCTAGATGAGCTAGACAAGACACTTGGAAGAACTGAATTTGCTTTCAGAATAAATGTATTGGTATCTTGTTCTGCACCATTAAAAATTATTTTGCTGGTTGAGAGTGTTTCTCCTTATTCTTGTTCTCCAGATACGTGGCACTCTGAAGAGCTGGACTAAATTGTGGTGTGTACTGAAACCTGGAGTACTCCTAATCTATAAAACTCCAAAGACTGGACAGTGGGTGGGCACCATTTTGCTTCATTCCTGTGAGCTCATTGAAAGACCCTCCAAAAAAGATGGCTTCTGTTTCAAACTTTTCCATCCTTTGGACCAGTCCATTTGGGCTGTGAAGGTAAGTAGAATGCTCATCTGGACAGATTATATCCGGCTGCCTTGCAGGAAACCATAAGGGCTCCAGCAACATGCACAAGGATTACTGACAAGCTATTTAGCATTCAGTCTTCCACTGGGTGTAGGGACCAGGTTGTTTGATGAGTTTATTCTGCAAGGTGTAGTATATGTTGGTGTGCCCCATCTGTGTGACTGTTGTGATTCTTTATTGTGTATACTATAATTCAATATTCTGTATATTGCAATTGCATTATTGTGAGTTTGGCAGTCAACTAAACTCTTTAAATAAATAGTTTTGGGTTTGAAATTTTGGGGAGGGACAGAAAAGCTGAATACATTCACAATTTCAACAAAATTACCTTTCTAAAGATGTTTCTTGCCAGTTCTTATTTAAGTTAATAAAAGACTATTTTCTTTTGAATTTTGTTTCAAAGGTGAGACTTTCACTGACATTCCCTCGGTAGAATGTGATGTTCTTACACTTATTTTGTTATGACATGGCCAACGGGTGTGCAAGCATCCCATCTTTCATTGCATGATCCTCTCAGTAGTTTGCAGCTTCCCAGATTTGACTTAAATCCAAGGAAATATATCATGTGGTAACTTCTCCCAATAGGTGTTTACACTTGTACAAGTGTAAACAACCAGGGAAGCTTCAGGGTGATAGAACAATGTGTTCCAGAAAACAATAATGCCAGCAGTAGCTATCTCCAACAACAAAGACAAAAAATATCACTAGAATATCATAGAATTTCTCAGAACAAAACAAAACTGAAACCTCTTTCACAGCAGAAAACTTTAGAAATCTTCCAAAACAGATTTCAGCTCAGCATTACTTCTTTTAGAGGGCTTTCATGCAAGAATTAAAACACGCCAGTTTAAAAACAGTTCTGGACCTCTGGGATACCACAATAGTCAAATTATTTCTGTCTCAGGTGCAGTATATTTGAAAACACAGTAAAGGTAGTATTTTCTTTCCATTGTGACACTGGAGTTTTTGTGTGGCCCATTTCCTTACTTACTGGGCTCTTGCCTCATCCAGTCTCCTGGCTGCTGGGACCTAGCTGTTCTAGAAGGTCCTTCAAGTTGAGTGGGGGCTTGATGTCTTTTGAGCATCCCTTCAGAGGAGCCACTCTAGGTTTTTTGTTTACAAGTGAACAAATACCTAGACGTGAGTAAGAATGTGGATGGGTGCCATAATTTTCTTTTTGCATGGAGCAAGGCTGAAGGAATTCTTCCTGAAGCATCTGCAGCGGCTCAAAATCATCACTTTCTTTCTACCTTGTTCTCATAATATTGTGGTATTAGGTCAGCTAAAGAGAAAATTATTGCAGATGGCTTAGATGGTCTTCAAACTGCTTTCAAGGAATTAAGGAATGGAAACAGTGGCATTATGAATGTGTCCTGTCTTTAAACCTTGATTCAGTATCCCAGCTGTTTGGGCCAAGGATTGGTCCTGGCAACATCTGGTATTGGATTACTTGTAAGGAGTATAAAATAATGGATTTCTCCGACTGAGGCATGTACAAGATGGGGCATAAAAGAAATTCCTAAAGGTGTATAAATCTGTTGGGTGAGGGTGAATGTGATCCCTTTTAGTGTTGGAACCAAAACTGGAGAAAGATAAGGCGAAAAAGCCTAGTGTAGCAAGCAGCTTAACAGCTACTGTATAAACATCTGGTTAATTTAATAAGGAAATTATGTACTGTTAAATATGGAATAGTAGAATGACCCCTGCCCCACAAAAAAACTTGTCCCATGCATCCATATGGGGCTTGGAAAGCTGAGCTGATTAATGTTTGGTTGAGCTCCTGTTCCACAGGAAATGATGAAGTGCTCCTGGATTTCCTTACTCCTGCCTCTAAAATAAAAACACTGTGCATCTTGGTTGCCCACCTGAATCCCTGCTCACTCACAGTCTTCAGGAATACTTAGAGGGGACATTTAGTCACTTTTTCCCCCTCGCTGCAAAAGAAAATGCAGTGAGGAAATAAAGAAAATGGGGGTCAGGGTGTTGGTTGGGGAACTGAATTTCCTGTTTTCCTGTTGACCAGCTAGATGGCCCTTCCTCCCTCTCCATTCCTTGTCCATTGAAGTCCCAGGGGACAGCCATGAGGGCACTTGTGGTGGGACAAAAACTCAATACAAGATACAAGGGATGTGACTAGTGTAAGAGTGCCTTATGTCTGGAGGGGGAGTTTCACAATTCCCTTGTATAAAGGTGGGGAAGTACAAAGGGTGTGTGGCATTGGGTGGCTTCACACTAAGTCATAATAGGGTTTGGTTGATGTTCAGACCTAGATATTGTGGTTGATAAAATATGGCTAATGACAAAGTGTGATGTGTATCCCCAGCCAGCTGTGGCTTATGGAACAAACCATGGTTAAGCAAAATATGATTAGTACAGTATATGAACACAGCCTGTATTTGAAATGTAGAGACAACCATGGATATTTGTCAACAGAAAAACAACAATGGAAGTTATGTATGGAACTAAACATTTCATCTCAACAGTACAATTTTTATGAATTCAGTCAGGTTTTGTAGGGTAAAAGTCCATGCCAAGCAATCCAGTGGCAGATTCCTGCAGGCTGTGGAAACACTCTCATCCCCCTTGTGATTCCCTGAAACAATCTCTTCAGCAGAAATGCCACATTGGATTTCACCCCTAATCCATAATTTGAACATCCTAGGTAGACTTTCATTTTTATCAGAATGTAACTTGACATTTTCTTTCAGATTCAGTCAGTCTTGTCTAATAGAAAGCAGTCTCGATTACAGTAATACCTTTGACATTATGCAGACCTTTGTGCACAATAAAGAGATTATTGCCCCATTGGCCTGTGCTACTTCTATTTATATATAATCCCACAAACATTGGCAAGAAATGAAATACCCTAGGATGCAAGTAAATATCATTTGCTTCCAGGCTGTAATTAATGAGAGAGGCCTTGCCAGCTCTGGGTAGGTGTGGAGATTAATATGTGCCTTAGTCTTCCAGAGGAGTGTCCCTGAAGCACAGACTTGCATACGGCACATTGATAAAAATTACAAGTCAGCAGGCTGGCAGCAGAGACCCTGTGAGGAGGACTTTCAGTTTAAATTAATGTGGCACTGCTCGCTCAGGTTCTAGAGGCTTTGTATGAACAGGAGGTATTTGGGTTCATGGAGCTGGTATAGTTTTTCTCACTGGAGGTCTGTCAGAATGGAATAGCAGCCCTCGGGATAAAATTCTTCTGACTGACCCCTTCCCCCTCCAGAATAGGACCTTTCATGTCAAAGTTGAACTCACCTTCAACTCTCCCCGTCCACCTGTCTCACCCCCATCTCTGCCCTTTTGGCCACCTGCCTACAGCTTCCCCCACCGCCCAGCCCTGCCCACTGCAGCCCCACGTGCCACTACTGTACTGGCTGAGGCCTTCTTTCACGAAAGAAGGTTCTGGCTGGCATGCAAAAGAAGGCCCAGGCTGCACTGGCGTGAAAGAAGGCGGCGCGAAAGAAGGCCCTGGCTGGTACAGTAGTGGCGCGAGGTGCAGCCGGCGCAGCAGCTGCAGGCAAGGCCAGGCGGTGGCAGCACCAGGTAGGCAGGTTGCCAAAAGGCGGTCGTAAATGTGGGTGGGCCTGAGTGGGCCCTAATTTTGTTCACGTAACCGTGGGGGCGCTGCAATGGGTGGAACTTTGAAGGCTGGTCGTAAGTCTGTTCTTTCAGCACCGTTGTAACTTTGAATGGTTGCTGAACGAATGGATGAGGACTACCTGTACTGTACTTCATTGGCCCTGAAGGAAGAAGCTCTTAATATTACTCCAGGCTCCTCCTTCATTTTTGTTATTCTCAAAGCTGTTACTAATTATGTCACTTCACTGATTGTATGCATCATTTTTAAAACCATTTGGTTAATTTTGGTAGCATATCTTGCTTGAATTGCTTTTTGTTTTCAAATGAATTACAGCACTTCACTTCCATGGTGGAAGGACCAATCTATCATAAGTTGAACAGTCATATGTGTTATTCCTGTGTTTATCCCATTCATGTAGAAAGCAAGAGACTCTGGGATGGACAGTCTGTTTTTTATATCAAGAGGGATGTGCAAGGGAGGGGAAGTGAACATGGAATCACCTGCTTGTCATAGGAATCCAGAACCAAAGCAACACTACTAAGGAGCTACTCCTTTGCTTAAAGGCTTCCGATGGAATAGGGCCCACCCAAGGTTGAGATCAGTGTTTCTCAACCTCAGCAACTTTAAGATGTATGGACTTCAACTCCCCAGATTCCCCAGCTAGCATGGATAGCATGCATGCGTTCTGGGAGTTGAAGTCTGCATGTCTTAAAGTTGCTGAAGTCCGCACATCTTATCTAGATGATTTTTTGCAGCAGTTGGTTAGAGATGGGCTTGGAGAAAAGTACATGGAGAGCTGAGGCAGGGTCAGAAGATTCAGCTCCTGCCATGGGTTCCTTTAGATTAAGCGTCCTCCTGTTCTTCTATACATGAATGATACACAGACAAGTGTAGTCTTTCCCATCCAACTTTAATCCTTCTGAGTCAGAGCACAGATTTTCCCCCATCCTATAGTTTATAAATGATCTATATGAACAGAAAATTCTATGGCTGGGATTTTATAGATCTCTCCTGCAGATCCAATCATCATTTCCTTTTTTTACTCCTGTTTTCCTCTGAGGAAAGTTTCATATTTATTTTTATATTGATTTATTTGCTTTATATAGCCACCCTTGCAAAACAACTCAGGGTAGCATACAATTAAAAACAAAAACTAAACTAAACTATCATGAAATATAGTGAAATGTTTTAACCTGTCATGCGACTTTGTAAGAGAGGCTAAGATGGGGAGATAATGACTGCATATTGCACGGTCAAGATTGAATAAGCCATAGCTTTTAGGTTTCCACATGCTAAACCATGAATTGTAGTTTGCAAACCACAATGGCTAGGTTCACACAATGTCCCAAATAAACTAAGCACATTATGTATATCCAATCAGTGAGTTATATAAAGCAGTGTAATAAATTTTGGAGGAGTAATGATTTAATCCAGGCTTTATTAGTCCAAATCCAACAGGGCTTGTTGTTTGCCATATTCAGTATAGCCCAATCGAATGAAGATCTTGATTTTGCAGTTTGTGGATGGAAAGGTGAGGCACAAATTATGGTAAACTGTTGATGTGGAAATGATCTGACAATATGAATTGCAAAAGCTGTGTATTTTCTGACCTACTTCTTAATGACGTTTCTGGCAGAGAATGAGTATATTATGTATTTGCCCTCCCCAGCAAAGGCCAGGCCGGGGTGTGTCTGTCTGTGTGTGTGTGTGTGTGCGTGCGCTCTCTTTCACTGGATGGTTTTGTGAAAGAAACTAAAGCTATCTCTATGGTAACATAAGAGATAATTTGAACAAGAGTTGGGAAGTTCATCCCTCAGCAGTGTAGTAGCTTGTCATGCTACTGCTGACATTAATAAGATCTGACATCTTGCCTTGTGACTTTCTTCTTTCCCTAGTTTTAATGTAGGAGCTGAGTGTAGGGAAACATTCAGTGCTTTCTTGAATCATGCTGACATTTTAAAAAGTAGATAAATAAGGGCTTGAGGTCACTTCTGTATAGACAACAGAATAGTTAGAATGAATTTATCTATTAAATGCATGAACAATCAAGTACAATAAACTACTGTAGATTTCTAACTTATTCAGCTGCCTGAACAACATAGGTATAAAGTCCAATGAACTCAGTGGAATTCACTTGGGATTAAAAATGGGTAATCTGAGGTCTTCCTGATGTTTTACAGTACAAATCCTCTAATTCCTTGCCTTTGATGGTGGCTGGCACTGACTCATTTGGAGTCTAAAATATCTGGAGAACACTAGATTACCTGCCCCTATCAAATCCCAGTTCCACCATGAAATTGCTAGCAGCGTTCCAGCTGTGGTAGTTGGAGAAGGATTTGGCTAATGTACTGTATGTGAGTTCTTTTTAATATTGTAAAGTACAGGAATGTCAAGCCCAATGCAACTGGCCAAGATCAAGAAGCCAAGAGCAGATTTCAGTAAGGAACCTTTAATGCTAGTTTGGGCTAAATACAGTATTTTGGAAACTGTAAGAGGAATTTCCCACCTTGCTTTATACTGAGTTAATTAAGGCAGAAGCTCTGTGAGTGACTTGAACACTTTTCCTCAGATTTCTTCTCACCTGGACCGAGTTGCCAGCCAACAACTGACTCACCCTCTGTCTCTTGATTGTTTATGTCTGTTCTCTCTTCCATTCCTTTCCCAGCTTTCCATAATTTCTCACAAGGAGAATGCCAAGCATCATGATTTATGAAATTAAGAAAATTTGCCTTGGAGGGTGGTTACAAGCCAAGTAGTAAAATGGAATATTGGCTTACCCAAGTCAAAATTGCTCACTTGCTGCAAGGGACCTTGTGCACAGAGAAACAGCACAATTGCATTTCTATCATGTGCCATAAATTTATGATGTTACTTTCCATGAAAGTGAATGAAAGAGTGCAGCATTGTTTCCTGAATTCAGAAGCTAGAGAGAGAAGTCCCAAATAAATCTGGTGTTATATTAAAAAGACAATGAGTCGACAGTTTTAAAGTCAGATACGAGATTATGCATAACAGCAAGAAGGAATTTTTTGGATAAAATCTGTAGATTACCACCATGGATTAAAGCAGGAATGGCCCACATGATGGATGACAGTTCTCATTATCTTTCACCATTGGTCATATTGGCTGTTGCTCATGAGGAGTTCAGCAACCTTTGGAAGGGCACGTATATTAATCCTTGCTTTAAAGGAAATACTGAGAGCCATTGCTGCAAATAATCTTTGGGATTAAAACATAGATTTGCTGCATTCATATATCACAGTAATGAAAGAACCAGTTCGGTGTGATGCTGGCTTAGAAGTGGGAGACCATGAGTTCTAATGCAACTGGGTTACTTTGAGTGACACTCTCTCAGCCCAACCCACTTCACATTGTTGTGGGAAAATAGGAGAAGGGATCATTATGTATTCTGCCTTGAGTTGTACAAAATAGAGGTGAGATATAAATCTGTCTGGTTTAAATTTATTGCAGTTGTATCTAAAATACTGTTTTGCTAGATGCAGGAATTTGAGACACTGTTGAGATGAAGGCTGATGCTTATCTGGTTTTTCTTCCTAGTTACCTGTGAACAAAAAAATTTCAAACCATGTTAATGGGATTGTGTGGGAGTGCAAAAGTTGTCATAATGAAACGTTGAATGTATACCGCTTGGTGTGCTTTCCCCTTTGGAGTGAATAATAGGCATGTCTATCTATTGGGACTCTCATCAGTAAGAGAAAAAGAAGGAAGAAAACTTCTAGGGAAAGGAAAAGAAAAGATTCCTATTTATCTAGGCTAAGATAGCTGATTTGCAGGAGGTGCACCTTTTTCCTGTGCTCCAGTGAACAATGGTTGAATAGGCTCACCTGCCCCACTTAGATTCCTTAGGGCTTAGAATAACTCTGCCATACAATCTTGTATGTATCTTGTATTTATAATACAGTCCTGTATTCTTGAATTTATCACAAGACGCATAAAGAACATTTGGATGTACTTGGAACAACCTGAAGCATATTTTTATGGACAGTTAGTTAGACTTATCACTGAAACCACTCATTAAAATCTCCATTATTGTATTGAAACAGAACAAAAGAAGGTGGAGTTCAAAATTGGCATATAGTTTCAAAATTGAAACTGCATTCCAGCATTATCATAGATTTTATTGCATCACCTCCAACTTGACCATATTCTCTCACAGTGTGCATCCTGTAAGGCTGCCTTCAATTAATCTATCCATGAGGTGGCAGAAGAATGAGGAAGTTCTGGATCCTAAAGGGATGCCATGACAACTATCCAATGCCCTTTTACATCATGCATTAACTAGAAATAACCAGTGCAGCAGTTTTTATGGGATCAAGTTATGAAATGAAAACTTCAAGGATCCTTCAAAATACTACAAAGTTAATGGTTATACAATCCTTTCTAGTCTTCAGAATCACACCTCTTATATTGAGTGTTCTTCAGATATGGTATAGAATTGATCTCAAGTTACCAAGAGGAAATGTTACAAAAATAATTGGACACCTTTCATTGTTGCAGTTTTTCTGACCTTGTCACATGGTTCTCATTATCTTCAGCTGAATACTTGCATTGTTCAATTAGGTGTTTGTTTATGTTATGTAACTGGAAGTGTATTTTTAAATATTCCTGATTTCTTTTATGTGAGAGATGGGCCCAGTCATATGAGAGGTGTAGAATTGTCCCTTAGTTTTGGACAACTGATTGCCTGCATGTTGATCCATCTTGAGAAATCATCAGTATATATAAGATAGAAAACACTTAAAATGGATGGGGTATGCACAAAGATGCTGAGAACCTAGCCTCCTGCCTGCTCCTTCCTTGCATGTTTATTCATGCACACTTGCTTTTCTTGCATCCCATCCTTGAACCTGAATTACTGGGCAACATACAGCATTCATTCAGTCATTCTGAAAGTCTTTTTAGCAGAGTGGACTAAAATGTTCATACAAGTATATAAACATCCTTGAAAGGCTGAAAGGCACATTTCATAAATTTAGATACAGCTAGTCTTCATTTTGGGGACGCGGTGGCGCAGCGGCTTAATGACGCTGAAAGTTGCTGGCCAGAAATGGTCGACGCTTCAGCGGTTCGAGTCCAGCCTTCACGTTAGCAGGGTGAGCTCCTGTTTCCTCCCCAGTTCCTGTAAACCCAACAGTTGGAAAACTCACGTGAGTAGATAAATGGGTACTCTCACTCTGGTGGGAGGAAAAATGCTGGCGGCGCCTTGCAAAAAGGAGTCGGGAGCAGTTGCCGGTAAGTGCAAAAAACCATGTACGCCCGAAAAGGGCGCGAAGCAACGGAAACCCCGCCTCCTGCGCTCGCCAGCTGGGCTCTGCCCTAGGAAGGAGGCTCTGGCAAACCACTTCTGAAACAATTGCCTTGAAAACTGCAAGGATTCGTCCAAGCAGTCACTGCAGAGTCGGTAACGACTGAGCGCAGATTAAAAAAAAAAAAAAAGTCTTTATTTAACAGCAGTAATTGGGACTGGAATTTCCATCACTAAACAACATGGTCATAAAGCGTGATGTCACGTGACCATGCCGCTTAGCGATGGAAATTCCAGTACTTCCGGTTGCTATTGTTAAGCAAATCACCACAGGTCATTAAGCAAGGATGTTGCATGGTTGCCATTTGCGACCTCCTGCCAGCTTCCCCATTGACTTTGGTTGTCAGAAGCCGGGAAGGTCACAAATGGTGATTACGTGACCGCGGGATGCTGTGATGTAATTGCGAGCCAGGTGCCAAGTGCCCGGATCATGATCACGTGACTGTGGGGATGCTGCAACCAACATAAGTACGAGGACTGGTCATAACTACCACTCATTCAGCATCGTTGTAAGTTTAAACGGTCACTGAACGAGTAGTCATTAAGCAAGGACCACCTGTATCTTCATTTGGCTGAATGGGGATTTAAATCTAGGGCCTGACTCTGAAGATACACTTCTTTAGCTTTTCATATGCAGTGGAATTTCCTAACCCTTGCTTCCCCCACCCCCATCCCTTCATGCCTACGAAGCCACTGAGTGTTAAGGGTAGAAATGGATCAAACTCTGGAATGGAGTGTGCAGAAGCTGACAAGCTTTTCTCTCACATGTGTGACCTCCATTCATGTAAGACCTTAGGTCTAACATTGGCTCTAATGGATTAAAAGCAGTAACAAACTGGTTATACTTCCAAAACATTAAAGTTAACATGAGGCATGAAAACTGTTATCTTGGTGATTGGGGTATGGTTCACATATCCTGCTCAATTTTAATATGGTTTATTTGGTTTTGTCTTAGGGTGTTGTGGGAGCACTGTTTTTCTGGTTTGTAGATTATATTTTGTGACTGAGAAGGATATGCAGAGTTAACTGTTGTGGTTTATTCAACATGCTTTGGTTAAAATATAATGGCTTGGAACGATGAGTGACCCTTATGTTTGTATGTCTAGATAAATATGGAAGTCATGTATAACCAAGGTATGTGACTTGCACTGAAGAGACTTTATGGATATCTGCTGCTGTAGGTTTGTGTATGTTGTAAAAGGGAATGTGCATTTACATTTAAAACCTATTTTTATCTCTGTATAGAGACATGAGCAGTTGATACCATATTCTATTATGTAGAAATAAGTAAATTTTGGTATATTATATTGCCTTGCTATGAATATGTACAAAGTAAGGATTTACTCCACTTACCAAACATATTTTGCTAATAATTTTAACCTTACTTAAATCAGTTTATTTTCATGATTGTCTGATCATTTCCCAATAAGGTCTTAGCCACTGCTTCCATTTTAAATCATAATTGACATGTCTGACGATATACTAATTATCAATTTAAAAAAATAGCAACCATGTTTCCCAGATGTTAGAATTGGTCTGTTTTAAGAGGCAGTAATTCACTTATTTTAAAGCTTGTTGTTCTGGCTGACAGCCAAAGGATGATTGTAAAATTTTCATTTGTTTGATACTGAAAAGAGTAACATTGAAAATGCCAAGTAAAGAAGATAAAATTGAAATACACATTTCATGATAAAGAAAGTTTCTTTTCATTTCACAAATTGTTCTAGGGTCCAAAGGGAGAGAATGTAGGGTCAATCACCCAGCCTCTTCCAAGCAGCTACTTGATCTTCAGGGCAGCTTCTGAATCAGACGGTGAGTTTCATTCTTTCTTTGTAGCTAGATGTAATTTATCACCTTCCCACAACCCAGGAATGTTTTTGCAATTGCATTAAAATCTCCATGATTCTTTAAGCAGTTCTAACTTTGAAAGATTAATAAATTACAATCTTGTTATAGGTAGGCTACACTAGCATGTGAAGGACTCATTTTTATCTTCTAGCTGTTGCAATTTAGACATAAGCTCTGTGTTGTCTAAGTTGGAAGATGGGTGAATGCAGCCAAACTGCATTTTCACTGTAATGTACAACTAAAAAGGGGGGAAAGACCAGCCACATTATGTTACCATTTCCCACCCCTCACTCCACTTCACTGGCTGCCAGTGATAGAGAACAGAAAATACTACAATGTTCACTGTTGCAATAAATGTCAAATTTTATGCTTCCTTATTTTTCCACTGAAAAACTACAAAGGGGGATTTTGCTAACCCACATCTTCTTGTAACATACAAATTTAATCTTTCTTTTTGCATCATAGGCAAACCATGATTGCTTTCTTCACTTATATAACTTGTTTCAAAGCAACTTTTCGATCAGAGCTCATGTGGATCTATTCAAGTGTTTATCCCAGTGCTGTGACATTTATTTTAATTTATGTGATATGCCTTCAGCTAGTCATTGTTAGATAGCACTAATTCCCTGCAATATACTGTATATATTTTCCTCTCTGCCTCTTTTTACAACTGTTATTCAGAAAGATCATGGTTTCATTGTACTGCTAAACAAAAGATGTTTCAAAATGCAAAGGAATGGAAGTTCAAGTATGCGAAAGCATGCACTAATTATTTCGTTTTTAGACTTGGTTACTGTGCACAACCACAAACTTTTAAAAAGGCTGAATTTGGAGCTGACAGCCACAGGACTAAAAGATGGCCCCAAACAATACCTTTCTAACACCTCCTACTTCTCGTACAATTTACAGTTTTATTTTAGTGTGTGCTTTGGGTTCGTGCATTAAATAAGTTGATTTCTGCAGTTCATTCTAATTCTAACATTCTAACTTACTGCTGGGCACCAAGAATGTTTTGGAAAAATACTGTCCTTGCTGTGGCTCATATGCAAAAGAGCTTCCATTGTAGATCCTGCTTTAGTCTACAACCTTCTTTTTCCTCTATTATTTTTTTTTAAATAGTTTACATTATGAGATCAATCAAAATATAATAATATATTCTGTTTCAATTATTTAAGATTTGAAATATTAGCTATAAATAAAAATTAGAAGATTATTCTTGCTAAAATATAATTTAATATAAAACTATGGATCTATTAAACATAAGTTTAGAAGTGTGTTTTTCTGTAAACTGTAAACCATAAATGTGGAATGGAAACACATTTGCAAAGAGTCTGCTATTATAATTAAAGGACATTTGCTAAGTTTTTCATCAACACTTTGAATCAAGCAATATTGTTCCTTCTGTGGTCCTCCATTTAATATCTACTGTTTATACCTTTCTCAGCTAGTGTGTTTTTATATATCCAAAGAGATCTTCAGCTCCTGTAACATTTCACATTTCAGAAAAGACCAAGATGCCTTTCCTTCCACTCTCTGACAAAATAATTGTCTTTTAGATCCCTCACATTAAATGAAATAATATGACTTTCACTTTTATTGGCTTTTAATTTTATAATCAGAATGCCAACTGAACCATATACATATTGACCTGAAAACAGACTCTTTTATTTTGTTACATGTGATTGGTTGGGCCAAATTTCCATTGTCAATTCACAGCATAGCTCCCTCCATGCTGATACCAAAATACCTTATTGACTAAATAGGATGTACTCCCAAATCACAGGATATGTAAGAAATGTAGCCAATCTTTTAGCTTTTAAGAATAGTACACTAGGAGCTGGAGGCCGGTGTAGATGTGGACAAAGACAGAAGTAGGCAAGATCATCTGTTCCTTCTCTTTCTGATAGTTTGTTTTTCTTCCTTGATATCATCTCTCTCTCTCCAACCAGACAGCCCTCTTTTATAGGGCTTGGGTCAAGAGCAAACCGGGCCCAAATTCTGCAGATGGTTTACCTCTGAGTTAAAGGATTTCACCCTCAGTTATGATATAAGTCAGTTTCCAAATGCTTCTGAACTGGGACACTGAGCTCCCATCCTTTGGAAATCCTGAACTCCTAGATGATTTTCTGAGACCATGGGCAGCCAATGATTGATTAATTAGGTGATGAAAATTGCCCTTTTAGTATAGCAGAAATGAATACAAAATGTTCAGGCTTCAGACTTCTTTTTTAATTACTAAGCTAAATCTTGTGAGGAAAACTTTACTGAACACTTTTCTACTGGTGTTTTAAATTCTGTTTTGTTCCCAAGATAGCTACAAGACTTAATTAATTTTGGAAGGACAGTAGTGAACAAAATGACAAGGTATTTCAAATATTGCTCCCAAGTCTGCCCATGGAAAAGAGAGGAAAACCAACCAGTCCCTCAGGCTTTTGAGGCAATTGAATAGCTCCAATGGCTGCCTATCAATCTAAATCTTAAAAGCTATTATCTCCTTCAAGATCACTTTAAAAGCCCTTCTGCTTTATCCAATTACAAACCAAGATACTTGGTAATTCTGCCAGAGGAGACTAGATGCAATTCTTTTCTTAGGACTTTCATCCTAATCCCACCCTGAAAAAAAAGTGAAATGATTAGTCAAATAATTCTTTTTTGACTAAGATAGATTGAGTTGACCCATCTTATTACCAGTAGCTTTAAGGCTCTTCTTCTATTAACTACTTGTTAATAGTTGGATATAATAAATCCTATGAACTCAAGCAGCAGCATGTTATTATTTATGTCCCCACTTGGACCTCTGTGTCCTTGAAAACTGCCCCTTCATAATAGGAATTGAATTTTTCTATGTAGTGGCAGATTGAGTGATACACAATTGTTTTCACATTCCTATGTTGTCTTTCCTTCAGCCTAATAAACATTTTTTAAAAATCCACATAGTAGCCAAAGGTTTGCTCCCTTTCTCTGAAGCCATTATTTCTATTGGGATCAACTCTCCTTACCCCATGAGCATTTCATGTCATATCTCATTTGGCTTGGTGTTATTCCATATATAATCATGCTCTTTGATAGGCACAGATAGTATTACTCAACTCCATTTCTCATGAGATAAGGCATCATGGAACTGCAATCTGACAATATATAAAAGAGATTGCCCATTCAGTTGTGAAATATGTTAAATGAGTAAAAGAGAGTAGGTTAAGACCAGCTTATAGCATAATCCTATCCATTTTATTCCAAATTGAGTCTCAGTGAGTCTGCTGTCTCACTGTAGTCATGGACGTATGCTTGCAGCCTCAGTTTGCTTTTATGACTGAGCCAAGTTTTGAATCCAATTGCCCCGGGCTAGAGCCAGCTCTCCATCACCACAGTGCTTTGGGTCCTTAAATCTGTGTTCTGCCACACAGAAAAGTATATTGGGGAAATAACTGAGAGGCCAAACTTGTGGATCTAAAACTGTATTGGTCTTCAGCCTTTACACTCTATACAAGGTTTCCAAAATTTGTTGGTTTTTGAACCATTACTATTCGTTACTTATGTTGCTAATGCTATTACCATGTATTATTCTGATAAATATAGGGTACCTGACACATGTGTGTGTGTGTGTGTGAGAGAGAGAGAGAGAGAGAGAGAGAGATACAGTGTATATATGTATATGTGTGTGTTTATTCAGGTACTGGTTTTGTTCTATGCCACGGCCAAAAAGGGTAAATTAGGCATTATGCAGTCCATGCTATAGGGATGGGTAACCAATGGCCCTTGAGGGGTTGCTGAATTCTAGTTCTCAGCAACTGCAACTAGTATGGCCCATTGTGAGTGATGCTGAAAGTTGTAGCTCAGCATGATCTGGAGGATCATTGCCATATAGCAGCCTATCAGCATACTGTATGCCAAGTCTTCATTGGAGTAAGGCTACTGTATCCCAGAAGAAGACAGAAACAATCCGCTTCCATGCTGTTCCCAAGAAAACTACATGAAGTCCATGAAGTCACCAAAAGGTCAACTGGATATGAAGTAGGCTTTAGCTATACTACTACTTTTATGTTGGGTGTGCTAGGAGGACCTAATAAATCATCATCATCATCATCATCATCATCATCTCCTGTTTCTGGAGGATTCTGCTTAAGTAGCAAATTTAAGAAAATGGCATTTTGTTAAATGGACAAAATGTTTACCATTCATTACAACCAGATATATGTGATAAGGCAGAAATACATCTCAATGGAGCAAGTTATATTTCTAAAGGATCCAGAAATTCCATTTGATGTTCTGAGAAAAATTAGAGCTGTTAGTATACAGTTTTTGCTTTTCTACAAACAGAAATTGCCTGACTTAGACACCTTTACAGGAATCATAACAAATGTTCCCTTTCATCAACTCCAGTCTACGATTAGTACATGTTCCGTAGGCTTGTGCCTTCTTTAGTTTTAAGAAACTAGATTTTAGGTACAGTTGTCTATTCTCAGCTGTATCATTAGTTGATATTAAATTTTACATTTCACCAAATTAATAGTTTAGCAGCAGCCAACTTGTTTTCATCTATTTTTGGTGTTTTACAAGGTACATGAGGCAAAAAAAGGCAGGTTAGCCATGACAGAGTTGTATTGTGTTTTTAAGTCTAAGTACATATACTTAGAAAAGAGATGGACACCACATACATTACTCTTGCCATTATAAATAAAATAATTTTGCCAAACATTCTGAAAAGCAAATAATCCAATCAACCTACTTAAATATTACTATCTTAATGTACAGTATTTTAAAATATATACAAATATGTATATATAAAATAAGCAGGATACAAATTCTCAGTAAGGATAGTGAAATCAGTGTCCTGTTGAAACCTGAACCCTCCTTTTTTAATTGCAGGAAATCTCATACATTTCTAAAATTAAAATATGATACCTTTAATTCCAGCTCCAAAGATGCCAGAGAGCAATGATTTTCCTACTCAAGGAGTCTCATGGTACTTAAAAACTAGCAAAGTTTATTATGACAAAAACCTTTAGTGAACACTGGACTATTGTCAGTGTAAGCTTATGCCAGAATAGGGATCATGAACAGCTGAAAGGTGCTACTGTTTTTGGCCAAAAGCAGATCTGATCTGATCTGATCTGATCAATTTTACAATACTGCAGGTAATTATTGTTAATGCTAGAGACATACCTCCATCTATAGGAGACAAGATGGTACTGCCCCATATAAGCTACCTTTTCTCAACTCAACTCAACCTACTTTGAAATACAGCCGGCATATCAACATATGGAGACAGAAAGAACACTCCTACTGGGAGAGCTTGAGCAATCCTTCTCCCAAATTGCCCCAGAGGCCTGGGAGGACTTCAAATAAAGAATGATCTGTGGCAGGACTGGACAGGTAGCAGCAGAAGGACAGGATATGCAGCCTTGTCTTGTCTTGAGATACTAGAATATGGGTGTTCTTTCCTGTTCTGTCCTCCATGCTGCTTAACCCTTGTGAGGCTGAGACTGGTCACTAATTGCCTCAGCTTCTGCTTTTTCTGGTTTTGCCTTCCCCATCTACTTTTTCCATTCATTTATGTCACTGAGCCAGGCAGCTGGCAGTCTGTGTAGCTTCGTTTAACTTTTCCCTTAGCCTTTCTTACCAAGGAATTCTGACCAAGAGTTAGGTCATCTTCATCTTTATTGGCTTTTGATCCTACCCACACCTGCCAATTTGAATGTGATTCTGAAGTATTATAATAACATGAAGCCAGAGCTGTGGTAACAATCCATTCTCAGGAGAGAGTGACAATTTTTCTTTATAATGCAGCAGCAACGTTGGGTCTGATGGATATCTCCTGTATAATTTAAGTACTAATTCTGGATATTTCCAGGTACTATACATATGCAACATGTGCCAGGTTGAAAATAGGAAATAGACAAGTTTAAATGCCAACTTTGTACTTAATCCATTTTCTCCCACATCATATGCACATATCCAGTAATCCTTCATTTTTGTTACTTTTCTTTAAAAACAACAACAACCTGTCTGCTCAGCTCTCCTACAGTAAATCTCTAGGATTTCTTCATTTTTCTGCAAGTCTTGGCTCTTAGCTAGCACACAGTGTGCTCCATGTCATTATCCTTACTCTATTTTTGTCCTTAATTGCTAGATTTTTTTTTTTAGACTTCTTTTATAACTAAAAAAAAGTTGTAGGAGTTTTGAGGGAGGCTAAACAAAGCCTGGTGGTAGTGCTTTTACTTACAGAACTGACTTCACAGCTTTTTCCCTCTGCCCCCACCCTCCTTTTTAGCTCTTGGTTTTGATAAGATTGTATTGGTGGGAGTTGAATATTCGCTATCAGCCTTCACTGGTGGAGATTTGTGGTTGGCCTCCATTTTTTATTCTTTTTTGATAGTGTTGTTCATCACATTTTCTTTAAAGGAAAAAAATAGGCTAAATTTTCATTTGCCCCCTTTGTACAGCTGTAAATAACAGAGAGAAAGAGAGAAATCTGCACTTTTCAAAGGGAGATCATTTAGCCTATAGAAATAGTCTGAACTTGTGTTAGAAAATGCGTATATGATCCTTGAATAGACTTTTCACTATTTCCAAAATTCCTATAAAATGCCTGATGCAGACTATTCTGGGTAGAATGGGAAGTGGTTCAACCTGTAAAGCTGTTTACCCTTTTTTGCAAAAAGAACCAAGAGTCTTATGGCACCTTATAGACTAACCAATTTATTATCACACAATCTTTTGCTTATTCTTTGCAACAATAAATTGGTTAGTCTTAAGATGCCCCAGCTTGCTTTATTGCTTTTGCAGTAGCTAAATACTAAATACTACTTTTGCAATGGCTAAAAACTAAAATACTAAAAGTTTCCTCAAGAAACTTTTTTCCAAATTGACACTTTTTACTTTTTTTAAGGTCTTCCTGAAAGATGAAGAATTTTTTATTTTTTATATATATATATATATATATATATATATATATATATATATCACTATATATAGTCATGTGGTTCTTAGTAACAGAGCTGTACTGTAAGAGCTGCACGTGCATCTCTGTGTGCGTGTGTGTGTTTGTATTTTAAAATATGCCCTTCTCTTTACCCTATTGTTGAAATAATAGCATTTATTTTTGCTTTCTGATGATAATCTAAAGATCTTTGGGAATTCACCTTTCTCCTGCAGTTGCTGCATTTTGACTTGTGGCATGGAGCAATTAGAGCATTCTTAAGCTGAAGATCATTTTCCCTTCCACGTTTTGGGATGAGAAAGCCATGAGCTCCAATCAGAGATGCTGGTGATGTAATTGACCAGCGGTTTGTGAAGATGGGGAAAGTACAACAATCTCAAACTTCCAGAAACATCTGTTTCTTGCCCACAGTTTTTTTCCCCACAACTCCAGGATCTGTTTTCTGTTCAGTTCATTTCTTACCACCTGATCTTAATTGTCAGATCCCATACAGTTGCCTAGCATTTATCTCATTAACAGATCACAAAAAGTGTGTGTGTGTGTGTAAGAGAGAGAGAATATGCATATGCTGGCTGGTTTACATTTAGACAATTTTTGGCATACTTCTTGCTTTTACTGGCTAGTGTCCCAGATGTTAACCTCCAGATATAGCTGCTCATGTATAGAAATTGGTTGCTGCAATTCTGGGAACACTGCTTTTGAAGAGAATAATGGTATTTGCTTTGGTGTTTGCATTCTGGAGTTGTGTTTCTAAGGAAATTAGATAGAGGAATTTTCAGAAAGTCTGTGTGAATCTATGGGCAATTCCACACAATCTTGTTTGTCCATGACAGCAGTTTTGCACCATTAAGCTACAGCCCCCACTGCTCTGCCCCATCTTTCTATGGAGCCGGCCAGTAATTCCTCCAGATGACAATGGGAGGGAACAAAAAGCAGCAACCAGCCAGTGCCCTAATCCTATCCTTGTTCTTCTTTTGCTTTTTATGGCAAGGGGAAAAAGGCATTGTACAGAGGAAGGCAGAGCTACTCCTTGGAGGAGCTGGGGAGGAAGGGAGATGGTAACAAGGCATCCTGGCAGCTTTCCTACATCAGGGAGGCAAGAAATGGTCCACCCCACAACTTCAGAGGAAATTCTGTAAATTGTGTTCACAGCATTTCCTCTAAAGCAGGG
Source organism: Python bivittatus (assembly GCF_059951505.1). Classification (NCBI taxonomy): domain Eukaryota; kingdom Metazoa; phylum Chordata; class Lepidosauria; order Squamata; family Pythonidae; genus Python; species Python bivittatus. Next base: position 60,025,579 of record NW_028277075.1, read on the forward strand.
GCTGAGCTAATCTACCAAGCCCATGCCCTTGTGGGAACATGTGCATGCATGGCCCTTGTAGTTGAAGGACCATATTCCAAGCTATTTCTCTTCCAGTAACAAGCTTTCTTATTTATCAGCTTTTTTTAACTGTAGCATTTGTGTGATTGAATATGCAACTTTGGTTTAAAGATAAAAAAATAGCAAAAATAATGCCAGTGAGACTACTTCAATAATGAAGCCATTTCTGTAGCCAGTTCTAGTCAACCAAAGTTAAGGTATGTTTGAGGATGAGCAGCATGTGATCATGGGTGCAGTCAGAAATAAATTGCTCATAGCTGCTCTGAACTGCTTGCACCCAGGAGGAAGTACAGTGTAGCAATTTGCAGCGGGTGTCCTGCCACTGCATCAATGGCTGTTGCCATTGTTTTCTTGATAAGAGTCTTTGATGGTAGTTTAAAGACAATATGCCTACACAGTGCCCCTGAGTGGTGTCCTAGTGAGCAGATAGGAGATAGAAGGCAAGGGCATTGTGGGCGGCCAGTGAATGTGGGTTTTGTAGAAAATATTCTGGAAAGTGCTTCAGTGTAAATTAGGATAATTTTAAAGACTAATTTGCATCAGAAAATGTTCAGATATTACTTGTATTTGATAAAGCTTTAAATAAGGTACTAATAGTATTTGTGAATGTTATTTTCAATGAACAGGTATTTGACTTAAAAGTATTTGAGAGAACAAAATTCAAACTCATTGTGGTTTAAATAAAGTTATATTATGTAGAGAAGGAATTACAGATAATTGAGACCCCACTCCAAATTAGCTTTGATTGGATCATCTTTCATTCATATGTAGAAGATCAATGAAGCAAGCTTCCATTTAGTCTAAAAACAGTTTGCTGTACCAAAGCATCCTTTTGGTCTTTTATAAGAGGGTCCTCTCTCTCTCTCTCTCCCTCTCCCCGTAGTTAATGTAGAGACAAAAGCAAACATTGCAAGCCAAACCCACTAACCATTGTGTCTTGGGACTGCCTGCCAATTCCATTGTGGGGGAGATAGGAGATACCCTTAGATGGGACAAATATATGTACAGCCACGCCTCTCTTTCCTTGAAGATTTCCATGCTTCATCATAGAAGGCTCCCCCAAGCCAAGAAAGGATGGGGAGGAAAAAAAACCAAGAAGACCAGGAATGGAAGATGAAACATCCATAACTTGTTAACTTGTAAATAGTTAATAAGCTTTTCTTGCTTTAAGCATGTTTTAAGAAAATATGCAATGTACACTGATTTGGGTGCAACAAATTCATGCAACAAAAACATCAGAAAATGTTCAGATATTACTTGTATTTGATAAAGTTTTAAATAAGGTACTAATAGTATTTGTGAATGTTATTTTCAATGAACATGTATTTGACTTAAAAGTATTTGAGAGAACAAAATTCAAACTCATTGTGGTTTAAATGAGTTTGGGTATCATGTACCCAAAAACAATGTTATCCTGCACAAAATTTAGAATTTTTTATGGTAGTTTTGGGGTACTTCTTTAAGTATTGTGATCATTTGAGATATTTTAAAATGTCAAATATATGAAATGGGGAAATAAAATTGAATTAATCATCTGTCACAAATGCTTTAGGATGGATTTATTTATTTATTTATCCATCCATCCATCCATCCATCCATCCATCCATCCATCCAACGTGCAGAGTTGCTGTAGCAACTCTAGGATGAGGTTATCCTTCAGAGGTGGAAAATTTTATGAGATTGGACCATCACGTGACAAACAGAAAAAATTATTTGTAGAGAGTAACTACTGTACCTAAGCAAGGAGGGAAATATACAATTTTAAGAATTGTTTTATATTCATCAGATTTTCTTTTTTATTCCTTTGCTATTATTTCCCATGTTTAAAGTGGATTAAACGTTTGGTTATGTGAAATTTTTTACAAATAACAATGTCTCCATGGTAAGATCAATTCCTGTGAATTCATCCATGCTGTTTTCTTGATGGGTATGGAAATGACTTGCCATTTGCTTCTTCCAAGGTTTTCTTTTTTAGCTTCCCAGCCTGGCCAACTGTCTTGGGGTTCCATTGTAATCTTTCATCCAGCCACTCGCTGTCCTCAACCCTGCTTAGTGTCTGAGCCAGGATGAGGTTGGTTGGGTGTTGCCAGTGTGAAATGGGAAACATTCATTGTTTTGTGTTGCCTTGTTTGACTGCTTTGCTTCTGTTTTATAGGTCGATGCTGGTTAGATGCTCTGGAATTGGCCTTACGCTGCTCCAGTCTCTTTAGGCTCAGTGCTTCTAAGCAAGGGAAGGATGGAGATCTGAATTGCTCAAATGATTCTTCACATGCTGGGCTATATAACTTGCTGCACACAGCTACAGTCTCAGATCAGGAACTTTTCCAGTAAGAATGAGTTTCTTTCAACTGTATATATTCTGAAGCTGGAAATGCTTCCTACATGAAAGTGTTTTATTCATTAATCCACTGTATCTCTTGTCTAGATGGTCAAACTACAGCAGAGTGAGTGCTCTTTTTGTAATAAGAGTATCATTTCACTTGAAGTAGGACAAAGTTAGGATGGGGAAGTCAGCTGCATAGCTGCTTCTCCATATATAGATTTCTAGAATTTTCTTCTGGGAAATTTCCAGCAAGTTGCACCAAAATGTTATGTATATATACCCAAAAACTAAATCTCCCAGCAGAGAATGCATATGATTTGTAACCTTAGGTGAAATCCATTTAGTTTCTTCCACTAATAAAACTGCTTCTGGCACTAGAACTTGGATGAAACATATGCTCATTTAAAACTATATACTTGTTATGTTTTTTGTATTATAGTTTCTGTAGTCATGTTAGAACATGTAATTCCATTTGCTGCTTTGGAATCAGTTCAAGATCGTGTATTCATCTACTATTTCTCCATGTCTACATTGCCCATGCTAACAAGATTTGGTAACGGTCATTAGTTTAGATGGCTATAAAAACAGTTCGGGAATAAATCAGCGAGGCTAAGGCTATCATTCTAAAATAGCACCACATTCAAAAGCAGCATTCTTCTGAATCCTAGTTGCTGGGGAATGCCAGTAGGGAATTGCTTCTGCTTTTGTCTCCTGTTTCTGGGCTCATTGAAGCAACTTGCCCAGCCACTATGGATGCTGGCCTCAATAAGTCTTTGGTCTGATCCAGCTATGCCTCTGCAGCATTCAAATGAGCCTTCACAACATAATCTAGAAGGTGAATATTCAGAAGGCTGATCTCCCAGAATATCTAGCCATCCTAGATGTATCACTTAAGCTTTCATGATGGGATAAAACCTCCAGTTAAATAATGTCCCTTTAGGAAAGTAAGCTAATTAAGCTGACATGATCTCATTATTAGGTCACTTAATTACACTTAATGCTTTCTTCAGATTATTTAAACTAGTCTTGAAAGGAAGAGTAGCAGACATTATGATTTTAAAAAATCAGTCATTCACTGTGGAATCATTTTGCTCCTCAGCTTTTATTGTGCTTCTGTGCTGGCTGATTACTTCCTTTCAGTTATGACTGTTTTGAGTGAGGAATGGAGATTAATACCCCCCTTCTCTGCTTGTTATGATTGTACCTATATAGCACCCAGTCCAAATTTGCATTGCTGCTTTGTATATCTCCCTAGTAATGAGAGTTTCCTATTAATGAAGAGTACATTCTGCCAGCTGATAAAGGGACTCTTTCCACAGTGTTTTGATGTCATAGTTTGGATTATGCTTTATTACATCTATTTTAACATTCTAAATTATCTTATTTCAAAAGGTGCTAGATCATTCCCCTCCCTTGTTATATTGTTGCCCACATTGACACATATACTTGCTTCAGAGAATTCATCTGTTTTCCTTTAGTGAAGTTGTTGGTTTTTTATGTCTGCCTGACCATTAAGCAGTCACCAGCTCCATATTTCAAAGCGGGTAGAAGTTCTAAAATTGGGATGTTTGGTCAATAGATTGCTATGGAGACAGCCTTCTGAAATAAGGGTGTGCCTTTATATTCTGTGTTGTGCTCATGTTCTGAGAGATGCTTCCTTTAAATTCTAGCAACTTGTCATGCAGCAATAATAATTAAGGAGGATATGGATAAAGATTTTATTTTTTCTGTGCCATTCTGTTCCAAATATAGCAGTTTTTCTTTATTGTGAGATGCAGAGAAGGTTCCTCTAAATCTAAAGAATCAGTAACTGCAATCATCTTTTGCAGATGAAAGAAATGTAAATGTATGGTTTTTAAGGAAATGGCAGGCACTTTTCCTTCTAGTGATTAATAGCTTTTGAGTTAAGAGCCTAGAAGTACTCAGTTCTGCTTTTAATATTGGTTATGAAACCTGTGAATAGTCCTAGATACAACTAAAGTAGGATTGGATTTCAGAAGTTGTTCTGCCAACTCATGAAAACAGACTTGAAATACGTCCTCTATATCCAGACTCTATTGCATACGGCCATCCATTTGTATGTTGTATGTTTCTATGCAGTTTTATGATGCACCATATAGATTTGCTATCCAGCACACTATGCAGATTTACTACGGATATGTGCATGGCTCCTATGGGGATCAGCACTTGGATGAGGATCCAAGTGGAGTGGAGATGACTTGGCATATAGTTTTAAATGAGATGTATGTGCATTTTGGAAAATCAAGCTTACCGTATCCTATATGCTAGAATGAGCATTTCTTCTTTATTATTTTCTCCATGTTCCATAGAGGATATTTTGCACAGTGTCATTATGAAAAAAAAAATCCTCTGAAAATGTTAAAGGGTAGGGATTTTAAAAAAAAAACTTGATTGCATGTCTATAAAGCAATAAATAGTCATATGACCTTGACCAACATGCCCATAAATGTTGCACCATATCTGAAGATGTAGTGTGAGATCTTGACACAGAGATAATCTTATTTCATTTTTAATATTGAAATACATTGCTGCATTAAAAAAAAAACAGAATCTTGTGATTCTGAAAGTGCTGCTAGGCAAAGTTTTTGTTGCATATATTTTGTCTTATTCATGGGATTTTATGTTGGGTAAGTTTCCCACCATTACCTCTTTCTCTGACCAGAGAAAACCTATTAAGAAGGGAAAGATGCAATAACGTTTGACTGGGAATGTTGGGAGTGCCCTTCTGTAAATACCCAAAGCCATTATGCATTGTAATTCTTTTCTGAAATGAATCAAAAGTAAAGGCCAACTTGGCTAATATAAATAGACATAGGCCCATTGAACTACTATAAATATACAGCTTGGCTTAAAGCCAGAAATCACTATATTTGATCAGTGTGCAACTGTAAACCCTCATAACAAAGCTTTTCAGGCTCTGGAGAGGCTTTTATGAAAGCAATCTTACCAACTGCATGTTTTCAGGAGTGATTAATCTTTTTTCATTTTCATTTATGGCTTTGGCTTAGCAAACAGTGGAGTTAAACAATGGGGTAACCAGCAATCATGATTTTCTGCTCTCTCTGTTCTTGGATATTAGCATCTGAATGGTCAAATCAAGCTTGGATATTGAGCAGGGCTAATCCAGCAAGATGAGGGTGGCAATGAGGAGGAGAAGGAGGCTGAGGTATATGACAGTTGCTAAAATTTAGGAGTCAAATGATCTTGCCTGTTTTGTTTTTTGGTGCCTTATTTATTTCCTTGTGCCATCATTTTCTAATTTGACTTATGGCTCAGGCTCTCGTAAGTGGCCCCAGCCTCTGGTCTTTGAGTAGATCTCATAATGAATTGATCAGGTATTCTTTGAACAAATGACAGTCCTACTGCTATACTTACCTGAAAGAAAACAGACCTGAATTTAAGATAGTCCCACTCCAGATATAAACAGAAAGAGAGAGAGAGAGAGAGAGAGTCAGATAGTCGTTCGTTCATTCATTCATTCACTGAATTAATCACAGCTAATTAAAATTGTGGTAAAATAAGATACCATATTTACAAACTATATCTCTGTATGCATGTATTATTAGTTTTCCCTCACACAAACACATACCATTCTCATACACAGAAACATACAAGCACATGTACAGAGGCTAAAGCACACATAAACATTCCACTCATTCAAGCAGAATCTGGAGAAAAGGGGAAAAAACCATAGGATGGACTTGGGATAAAGGGAAGAGATAGCTACACTGGAAAGGGCAAGACAGGAAAAAGAGAAAGGAGGAATCCAAACCACATGGAGAGGATATGGAATGGGAAAAGTTAATGGGCAGGGAAAGGAAGAGAGAGAACCCTTGATTAAGCATTACAACAATAGTCTTAAGCAGCATCTAATCTTCAGATTGATCTTCAAAGGTGTCCAAGCTTTGTGAGTAAGTCTGTTACTGTTTACACCTCTTGCTTGTTCCTTTGCTTTCAATACCTTCATCCTTTGTTATCTGACAGTGTAAGAGGATTGCTTCCCCCATTATTTACACTTAAATATCCGAGGGGGTGGGAGACTTTGTGATATTAACCAAAACATAAGGTATCCTTAGCCAGATTTTTCTCACAGATTTTTCTCTAAGGAATACTTGCTGTACTGCTCATCCCCACTTCTTTACCTGAATCCCACAGTTTGAATGAACCTTCTATCATCAGAGGCTCTAAATGTTTTAAAACTAAAGCAGTATAACCATCTATATATTTCAGTCTTAATGAATCAGCTCTGGAGAACCATCACTTGGAGAATGATGCTTTTTCAGACAAATCTGAACGAGACAACCTAGAAGAGTCTGAGAATGAAGCTCATGAGAATAGTCGGAAGACAAATGAGAGCGAGAGCGATCAATCTGAAATCCACGGGGAGTTGTCCCAGGAAAAGAAAGGGACAACCTACTTAGAACAGAACTATGAAGAATTTGGGGAGGTAACTACTGGTTTAATTTATCTAGTCAAACTGTTTGTCTTGGGTTGGCCATTAAAGCACCCATGCATTGTCTTACAACTGTTCTACATTACAGGTAGTCCTCAGTTAATGACCACTTGTTCAGTGACCAAAGTTATGACAGCGCTGAACAAGTGGTGGTTATGACTGGTTTTCAAAGTTCTGGCTGTCCCAGCACCCCCACGGTCACGTGATTGTGATCTGGGCACTTCACAACCAGCTCATACTTACGATAATGGCAGCATCCTGTGGTCTTGTGATTGCAATTTCCGACCTTCCCTGCCAGCTTCAAACAAGCAAAGTCAATGGGGAAACCAGCAGGGAAGGTCGCAAGTTGCTCTGGTAAGTCTCCTCCACCCGCACACCCTCCCTGATCCTTGCTGCACTTGCGCGGTGCCTCCTCAGCCATTCGTCCACCCTCTCCCACCTGGCAGCAGCCACCCTAAGCCCTGCTCTGCTTGCACTGCACCTCCCCAGCCACCCACACATCCCTCACTTCCTCTCCCACCTGGCAGCAGCCACTTATCTGCCTGCCTTGTGAACTGCCTGGAATTTGCAACTTCCCCACTGACTTTGGTTGTTGGAAGTCAGCAGGAAGTTGCAAGAAGGTGCTCGCTTAATGACCCAGGATCCTCGCTTAATGACAGCAACAGGGACTGCAGGGACTGTCGTCACTAAGCAGTGCAGTCATGTGACACGCTTTACAACCTAATCACTTAGCAACAGAAGTTCTGGTCCCAATTCCCTTTATAACTCAAGGACTACCTGTATTTATTTCCCAACTATTTTGACCTCAACTCATCAGGTTCATTTCATACAACAAGTTGGGATACTCCTACTGCTTCTTTTGAGTGTTCCAAGTATTGTTATTGTTTTCAGCAACCTAATGGTTGTAGTAGGATTAGGGAGAAGGCAATACAGTAGTAGGACTATCCCTTGTTCTTGTATGAAATTGAGTTGCTGTAAAGAGCTCTACAGTAGCGGCCAGGCTTTGGGGAGACAGAGCAAAAGAGGAATCAGAGATGAATGTATTCTCTGGGCCAGTTTAATAAGCTTCATTCCAGTGAGTGCACAATACAGCAGTTCTTCCTTGTGAACAAAATGAGTTCTTAGCAAACTATTATAGATCAATGAATTGCATTTAAAGTACAACTTTTGTTTTATCCAGTTTAATAATTCCATTGCAAATATAAATATTCAGGTAGAGTTTTTACTTTTTTAAAAAAAAACTTGTATTATTAATTTCTTTGCTATGGGAGAACTAGAACCAGTCATTGAACTTAAATAGTCTATTGAGAGAGGGAGAGAGAGAGAGGTTGGTTTAATTCTGAAATTGTGATCTGAAAGCCCAATCTTTTATTTGTTTAAGATTACCTGGAGGTAAGTCTGCTGTGCTCAGCTTGCTTTAATCGCTTAAAAATATGTTTAAGCTGATCCTGCTTTTGCTATCTGAAAATAACATTTATTGAATGACAACTATAAGGTTATAAATAAAAATGGCTAGTTATTTAGAAATGAACAGCTTCTAAAGTAGATGAGATGTCTTGCTTCCACACAAAGCAATTAGGAGAAACAAAAGGACATTTCAAAATAATGGTAATGCCTAATTGGGACATTTCTTACCCTGGGGCCCCCCAGATGTGTTTGACTGTAGTTCTCACTATCTCCCAGTCATTATGGCAGCTCTCAAGGTGGCTGCTGGTAGCAGTAATGTTACACATCTGGATGGCACAAGGTTGAAAAAAGCACTAAACTTTAAGCAATATTTGGATGTCAGCTAGTATGGTCTGACACATAACCTCAACATTTCAGGTTTCTTCTTTTTTCACTATCTGTCTTTTTCATTTATATAGGAGTTGGAAGCACGCTACAAATAAGGATTTTTTTCCTGATGTCTGTAATTAATACTGCGTGGCAATGTAAAGAAAGCACATACTGATTTTAAAGTTTAATATTAATTTCTTTCCCTAGACACTGATGAAAAAGAACAGGGAAGCTGCTCTTTCATCTCCTTTGGGAAAAGATAATCCCATTTTTCTTAAAAATCTAAAATTTTTAGACATATATCCATGGCAGTTGCATATACCCTGAATAAAGCTTAAGAATAATTCACCGAAGAACATTAAAATATCTAAATACTGTATGCCTTCCACTATAAGTTAAAACTTCTGGTATTTTAATTCGGTTGTTATTTATCCTCCTCATTTACAAATTACCCAAGGTTGAGCATGGTAATAATTCTGTTCTATTGCTGGAGTAATCACATATTAAGGTGGGAAAAAAACAGGCACATATTCAGCTTAAAGTCTACTTTTGTACTTAAAGGACTTGATTTTACAATCCATTGAGGTGTGCATGTATGTTTGTATGGAATACCATGATGTATGCCTCAGTAAAAATGCAAATGCGGCTGGTGTACATGCTGGCAGATCAGTATGTATTGTAGCTTATAGCAATGTTACACACATCAATGTCTTCCATTATCTTAGGCAGATCAAGATGGATGGTAACTAATCAGAATCAGTAGGAGGAAGAAAGGTTTCATTCCTCATTGCAGACAGGTTTCCTTTTATCAAACAGCTCTGCTGTCGTGGCACAGTGCTAAATTACTGCAATGAACTTGCTCAGGGAACAACAATTTGCAGATCAATATTGGGTGCAAGAGTTGTACAGGATTGTTCCAGTCAGGCTGGCTGCTTCCTTGCATGAAGTTATATGATTCCAGAAGCAGGCTTGGGTCCAAAACTTCACCTTCTTTTGCAAAGAAAATTAGAACAAGAGGAGCCTTCTTCTACAACCTGATACTTTTAGATAAATTGGATTTCAGATCCCATAATTTCTAGCCATCATGGTAACGGTCTAGCAGTTCTTAAGAACACTTGGCTGAAGTCCAGTTGCTCTGGAAGGGACCAGATTGGAGAAGACGGGGGCAAGTGTCTTGGAAGCTTTCCATAGCAAGTGCTTTGTCCGTAACTGCCCTATTATCACAGCTAATGTTATAGCACTTCGTATGAATAAAACAAATTGCTGAGTTACAGTATTCAGTAGTTTCTTGTAGTTCTTCTTGCCCTTAAATCCTCACTTTTATTATGAATATTGGACTCTGTCCTCAATAACGTGTGTTTTATGGCTGGTATTAAAGAAAGAATTGTAAATGAGGGATGTTTGGATTTGCATAACTTATTCTAGGGTATCTGCTCAGCCACTCAGAATCAGTTTCTGGATTCTTGTAGCAAACCTGCCCAGGCAATGAGGAAGATTGCCGATCTATGAATGGAAATGTTAGTGCAGCGTTCAAGAATTCACACTAACAAATGATAAAAGCTGAGCTGATATCATAATATTATAGGCATCTTTTAAGGATGCTATCTCTTCTTATTCAGTAGTGATATAAGAGCGGAGGGGTACATACCTGATGATGATGCCAAATGGTCCCTTTCAGTTTCTTGCATTCCCTTTAACAAAGCTCCACTCTTACCTAAGGATTTTTCCTCCTCAGACAGGTGAATGCTCTCAAACCGAAACAGTGTCTGACGAAAACAAGAGTTTGATGTGGATTCTTCTGAAGCAGCTGCGGCCCGGCATGGATTTGTCCCGTGTGGTTTTGCCCACTTTTATCCTAGAGCCACGCTCTTTCCTCAACAAACTTTCTGATTATTACTACCATGCTGATCTGCTTTCCCAGTAAGTAGCGCTTGGAGTAGAGTCCTTCGGGTTCTCTGAGCTTGGTTCTTTTCTTACAGACGTTTCATTACCCGGCTAGGTAACCTGTTCAGCGCTTGCAGCTTTATAGTTGGAAAGTGCAGATCTATAAAATGATGTGCAAGAGTACCCATCTGGCTGGAACTGGGCTATTTATATGTGTGAAAGGTCTCTCTGATAATACAGGGAGTACGTCATGCCACCTGGGCATCCCAGTGATCTTTAGACAAAAGCAGTTTATGGGAGCAATGGGAAATACAATGAGAAAATGAGAAAAATATCCTCAGTGTTGCTGATTGATAAATCAGCACAAATTGCATATCCACTGCTGGAGTAAAGATGTTCAGATTTATGACACATCAAGATCAGCGTGGAGGAATATAAATTCTGAAATATTTTGGAGATCATGACTCTTTTCTGCAATAAAACAGAATCAAGATCATCAACTATTTGTATTCTATTTCCTCTTTTAAAAGGAAAAGAGGAAAAGGTGGCTAACATTATCAAGTAAATAACAATTCAGTATTATAAATACAGTAACAAAAGATAACAGTATAAAATATAATAAACCTACCAAAGACTTCTATTCAAAACTGAAACACCAAATCAGTTAATAAATGCAAAATGCATGTATAATAGATCAAACAATAATGAAAATAATAGATGTAACCCTTATTTTAGCTCCAAATATGCATTTATAGCAAACTATAAACCAGAGCCAACATCCTTCTCAACCAGGGATAGCAACCTTTTTTACATAGTGGTATCATGAAATCTCTCACAAGTGCCAAAGAATAACTTCTTAGAAACTAAACTGGTAATAGCTCAGGAGATCATTAAATCTCCTCAGATTTCCATGATCTTAAATTTGAAACCTTTCAAAATCTCATATGAAAATGCTGAAATCTTATAAGATTTGGCATTCTGGCAAGATCTTCACCAAATAACAAAAAGATTCAATTTTGTTCTTTATTTTTTTATTTTATTAACATGATTATTATATAGGATGCGAAGAATCAGTATATGCACAAACAGTAACTGTTTGCTCCTATAAATGAAGCATCATCTAAAATAATAATAGTTTAATGTGCAAGATAAGTGGACCGGCTTATAAGGAACAGAGTGGGCAGTCACATTCTCTATTTCTAGATTTTTTTTGGTATTGGTTATTTTAAGAAGCAAATGAATAGAGTCTCTCCACATTCCTGTTATCAGATCTCTTATACATATCAGTAGAGGTTGTATATAAGCACCCCATTTGAGTTCCATAGACATTGGAAATGGATGTTAAGGATAGGTAGCTGCAGTATTAGGATCGTGATTTATAGTTTGCCTCTTCTAAGACTTGGTTTAGGTGCAGAATTTTCCATTGGCGTAACATTCTAAATGAAATAGCCCATGTAAAATAATCTAAAAAGTCCTCCGTCTAAAATTATAACAGGCCAGAAGAGATCAAAGTACAGTTGGCTAGAAGCGCTCATAATTAGATGAAAAACCTATATAAATAACAGATCCAGATTGCTCAAATAAAAAATTAATCATAGGTACTATTTGCATGCTTTGATGAGTTGGTAGCCTAGTGATTGTGTTTCCATAATATGCAGCCAAATTTAATGTGTTGGATCAGTAGAGGGGGGAAGGACTGTCAGTACTGTAATGTGTTTATACAGTTCTAAGATGTGTCCACACTTGGAATAGTACATACAATCCTGCTAACCATGTAAAAGAACTTGGGCAAGTGCAGAAGAAAGCAACCAAATGATCAAGGTGCTAGAATAACTCCACTGTGAGAAAAATATTATATCAGCTGAGGATTTATTTATTTATTTATGTATGTATGTATGTATGTATGTATGTATGTTAAGAAGTGAGGAAGAACTTTACAAATTAAGCGTGGCACAGAGAAGGTAAACATGTTTTTCCCCCTTTCAGAGTTTAAGAACCTGGAGTCATCTAAAGTAGCTGATGAAGACAGCTTAATGATACACATCCTGGTAGAATTTGCTACCAGAAGGTGGAGTAATGACCAGCAGCCTGGATGCTTTTAAAATGGAATTACACAAACTCAAGGAAGTAATGATTATCAGTAGTTGAAAGCTGTTAAAGCAGTATAGAACTAGAGATAGTAAGGTCTTGATACCAATTGGTAGGGACATAAGCAAGAAGGGGAACTCATATCTTGCTTTTGGGCATTCTACTGATAGCTGGTTCACTATTATAGGAAACAGAATACTGGAATAGGTGGGCCTTTGGTTTGATCCACATGTTTCTTATCTAATTATGGAGCTAATCAAATCTCAGATATTTAGAAGCATCCAGACATTTAAACATTTACTGCATAAGAACTCCACTGTGAATTCTCTAGTTGTGTATTGAAAATATGACTGCTCTCATCTCTTAGCCTGTCACTGTAATATTTGAAAAGGGCAGTTGAAATTTGCCACATTCTGCTCTTTTCATTTGTTTTTGTTTTATTCTGTTCTGTTTGCTTGCATCTAATCTTATTTCATGGTACAGTAATACTTTTTGTGCCATAGTAAAGACTGAAACTTATATCATACACATGAAGAAATAACTGAAATGGCCATTTTAATTCTTCCTGCAGAGCTGCTCTTGAAGAAGATCCATACTGTCGAATCAAGCAAGTCTTGAGATGGTACCTATCAGGCTTTTATAAGAAGCCAAAGGTATGACAGTATATTACAAAATGTTATAGTGTTCCCTTCTTTACCTTGGGATCAAAAGAATTGTGAACTGTGTTAAAGGTTTGCAAATGTTCAAGAATATTATTAGGGAGAGCGGCAATGGAATTTTCCAGGTACCATCACCAACATTTTAAAGGAACTCCTAAAGACCATTCCTTTACCTAAGCTTTCCCCAGGATAAGTTTTATTTCCCTAAGTAAGTTACATCTGGAATTGGGGTGGATTTAAAACATTTAGAGTTTTGTTCTTGTATAGTTATCAATTTTTTTTATTCTACTTATACATTAGCTGTTTTGGGATGGGTTTCTGCCTATAAAAATAGCATTGAAATATTTAAATCAAACTGAGTAAAAATAGAAGGGTATACTAAAAGTGTGAAGTGGCCTTTTAACAAATTTTCTAGAGAAATAGCAGATGACACATTCAAATGAGAAGGCAGTTCAGTCACAAGTATATATTTTTCAAATAATTTTTCATATAATATACTCATGAACAGCCCCAATATGAGTCAAGATCCAGTGACGCTTTTATATCGTGTATGAAGAAAAGACCAAAAAAAGAGAAATTGAGATTCCTATTCCAGAGCAATACCATGCCTGCAAATAACCTTCTGGAATCTATTGGAAACCATTACATGCAGAAAGGAATAGTCTCTGCAAGTCTAAAACTCAGGCAGAAGTGGTCATACCATGAGAAAGGAATAGAAATAAAACAGCAGGTCCCCTTTTATACATTGAGATCAGTGACAGAAATAAGAATGTGCAAGTGGTCTCAGGTTGCATCTGATCTCAATAAACCCAAATCAGTCTTCGACCATAAGCAACAAGCAGTCTTAGATGGTAGGAGGAGAGAGTAACTCATGGCTAGAGCACATGCTTTTTATATAGAAGATAAAGAATTAAATGTGTGATTTATCTTTAGATGAATTTGGAAAATATATGTCTGAAACCCTGGAGAGAGCCACTACCAGTTTTGTCTTGGAGAGACTCAGCAGAAGACAACTTTTTATCTCCCTAGAAGGAAGATTTGCATTACTAGCTGTATTAAAAGATGTTTCCAAGTGGATTGGAATCCAGAATCTGTGTGGATCTGCAGTTAAATTGTCTGCTTGGGACCAGTGACACCCAAGTTCATATCTCTACTCAACATTTGATCCTGTTGCTCTCTCTCAGACAAACCTACCTCATGTGATTTTTGTTGTGAAGATGGATGGATGATTTTAATTCCCATCAATTGCATGTTCAGAAACTCACTTGGGAAAGTAAACTGTGGGTCTGTAATGTTATTAATTTCCTGTCTTCCAGGGAATAAAAAAGCCATACAATCCCATTTTGGGAGAGACTTTTCGTTGCTGTTGGTTTCATCCACAGACAAATAGTCACACATTTTACATAGCAGAACAGGTAAATCTGAGGCTTCCTTCTATACCAGCGCTAAGCATCTTTAGCTACATAGCACCATCTTTGTATGTGATTTTTATCTTATTGCCTTCTATTGCAGGTTTCTCATCATCCTCCAGTATCAGCCTTTCATGTCAGTAATAGGAAGGATGGGTTTTGTATTACTGGCAGCATTCTAGCCAAATCAAAGTTTTATGGTAAGGCATCAGATCAGACAGGGGTCTGGTTCATGCATGATGGTGACCTACCATGTGGTTTCCTTGATTTGACTTAGTGTGACATATAACCTGCCCATTATGGCTTAGAACTATAGGCAATCTAGGCCACTTTGACTTGTTCAACAAATGATAGTTGAAAAAATTCCTGGGTAGCATTATATGTGAATGCAGCTAGAGAATTATAGTAGGAACAAACTTGCATAGCTCTGATTCGCCTTGCCTCCAGAAGCTGAAAAAATATCACCATGTTTAATTATAATTCATAAGCTATTTCAGTCTTATGTCCTAGGATGTCAATTTAGTGTAGTGAAGATGGAAACATGTCCTTATAAGAATGGTGGTGACAGTTTGAAAATACCCTTGCTATGTTCAGTGGAAACATTTTTTAAATTCCATGTCTGCTTCTTGCAAGTTCAGCATCTTTCCAGAATAGTTCAGTTTGACAGTTTGCTGCACTCATGTTATCAATGCATGTCCTCTTTTCCATTCTACAGAGCAATTGGACAACTCCTTGTAAAATAATTTCGCTGTTTAAAAAAAAATAAGGTAGTCTTTCTGAATCATTTGGAAGGAAGGAGAAGTAGAAAGAGGAAGTCTAATAGCCAAAATCAACTTTGATGTCAGTGTATGTAGGAATAAGGCAAATTGCTAAATTATAGCACGTAAAGGTTTTTTTGTATGCATAGACACATTGTAATTTGTTCATAGAGGGAAAAAGAAGAGTCACTTCTCACACATCCCTTAAAAGAAAAAAGAAAAAAAATGGGTAGATTGTATCTGTCCATCAAAAATGTTTTTCAGAAAGTTGTTTTTTCACTGAATCTAGATGGGTTCTATTTCTTGTTTCCCTTGTCCAGTTTTAAGAAGGACAATCATGCCACATGTATTCATCTGTTTCTACAGGTAATTCGCTTTCAGCGTTACTGGACGGCCAAGCTAAGCTCACATTTCTAAGTTCTGGGGAAGAGTATGTCATTACAATGCCATATGCACACTGTAAAGGTGGGACATTGCTGGGATTCTGGAGTGGGGAGGGGAGTTGTATGTGTTATATCCTTTCCTGTCTTGGATTCCGTTTTATTCCTTAAAAAGACCATAATTAGGATTTCCTAGTTATAGCATATGGGAAACGAGGATGAGCTAGAAATCTGTTTTTTAAAATACAGAGTCTAGGAGCCCACCAGCTATACTTAGTTGCAAAATGGTAAAAAGAAAACTGAATTCATTAGAATAATATGCTGCACTCATCAAGACTGCGCAAAAGAAGACAGGATAGAAATTACATTGACTGAAATGTCTTCTACAAAATTATTAAAAATACAGTAGCTCAGGATATACATGTACAAATGCACTCCAGTTCAGTTAGTACAAATTGGGAATTTTAACATCAAATCATGAATATACTACATCCAAAGAATTAGTTACAGTACACAAATCAAGATACCCAAAGTTTGTCTACAACAATGCCGTGCTCCCAGCAGAAAATACATATTAAGCCATAGAGGCAACAAGGGTTGAATTGGCATTGAACAATTGTTGCTTCGTGATACCAAGAAAATCCCTCCCAGTCAGAAATGAGTGTAGCAATGATGGTTTCAGAGGACCTGAAATTACCTTGAGTTCTACAGATTGATGGAGCTTAACTTTCTGCCTGTTCCTTCTTGTTTCTGGTTCGCTTGAATGGGCTGAACAAGACAAATTGTTGTCTTGTTGACTTATTGTACCCAAATAATTATTTTAAAAATCAGGATTTTTACATTTTCCTTTTGTGTAAACCATAATGAATGAGCAGGGGTGGCTTTATATGTGATGTACATAGTCTCTGCAATCTTGATATTCTGTTAATAGTTGTGTTTTTTGCTCTTTCTAGGAATTCTGTATGGTACTATGACAATGGAGCTTGGAGGAAAAGTTACTATTGATTGTGAAAAAAGCAATCATCGGGCAGAATTGGAATTCAAATTAAAGGTACTAGACTCTCTGTTTCATTTTCAACTTGTCTCCAACATTCCAGTTCCAATAGTTTCCCCTTCTCTGAATTTCACAGGGCTAGTTTTGAAAATCATCCCAGTGTTTTCAGTAATAATGATGATTAATTTTATATTTAGAGTTCTATGGTTTTATTGTAATTTTAGCCTTACTATGGATGTTTTAATTTTTATGCCTTTGTTTAGTCTACTATTAATTATTGTGACCACTGAGATTCTCTTTGACTAGTGTCATCACCTAATAATCTTTTCAGTAATGGGCCTTAAATTCATTCTAGAATATGAATGTGCACCCACACAAACACATATACACTCCTGTTTACCTTACTATCTATGGCTGCAATCTACATGCTGAGAATCCAAGCAGGGAGGCAGGGTCTCCAGTTGCAAAGCAAAGATCTGAAGATGTACACTTGTCAAATGCTTTTCTCCCACAGAGAGGCATACAGGAGGAAAATAATCCTATTTCAGAGCATTGCAGAATTTGGGCTGTCTGCACAAGTCATGACCACAAGTCAGACAGCAGTATGAGAACCACAGAAGTGGCTCCTGGAGCAAGGATCCATTTTTCCCTGCATGAGATAGCATTCAATGTATGCTATTCAAAACTAGGGGCTACAAACGTTCAACTGAAGTAACCTATAAGGGAATGGAATGTTACAATTTGGCATTATTAAGAACTCATCTAAGACTACAGAGTTTTCCATGGTTGGTGCACATCTGGTATTCTGTGAACAAAATGTAGATAAAATTGGACTGTTCATTGAAGTGTATACTAAAATAATCAAATTAGCACTTCATGTATCTAGCTAAAATGTTTGTCTGCTTGATCTATGTTTTGGTATGCATTAGGAACAGCATAGGCTGACTTTTTCACTGGAATTCTACAGAAATTCAGAGAAGTTATATTTTAGTTCTCTATCTAGACACATTTGTGTTCTTGGGTGGTTTCCCATTCTTTCTGGGCTGAAATGATTTTTTTCTTCCCCTTGCCTTCCTTAGCCATTTTTTGGTGGTAGCACAAGCATTAATCAAATTTCAGGGAAGATTAAATCAGGAGAAGAAGTGCTGGCAAGTCTTGATGGACACTGGGTAAGAAATCATAATATTCTTTATTGACAGTTTTAAAATGTATGCATGAATTGGAGACACTGAAGAGCTCCCTTTGGAATAATGCTGTGTTCCATGCTGCTTCCATACGGAGCTCAATTTAAAAGAAAAACAAGTGGTTCTGGAATAAAAGTAGATGCATCCAACAGCTGTATTTGCTGAGGTGTAGATCTAGCTGTCCTGGTTGTCTCTGTTGGCCCTAATTCTGAAATCTTAGTTTGATTTCAATCTAACAAATGAACATCAATCAAAATCCAGTGTGGGAATCAGTAGTAGTAATTCGCACTCTTCCCAGTATCTCAGCACAGATATTGAACACTTCAGCTTCCCAAGCATAGTATAGCTTCAGAGTATTCATGTGATGGATCCCAGGTTGGAGTGCTTTGCCTGGGAATTCCTTAAGTAGTTAACAGACTTCAGATTCTTTTTGACATGATAATGCCCTTACCATTTGACTTGCATGTTCTTTACTTGGACAGGCCTAAGAACAATTACTGCTAATAATAATATTTATATGGCTGCCCACTCACATTAAATGACTCTGGGTGGTTAACACAATAAAATATCAATGCAATCACAAACTCAATAAATAAAACACACCAAAAAGGAAAAAAAAATGGCCACCAGTCAAACAACAAATTCATACAATTCACGAGTTCAACCACCTCCTGACCCCCACACTGAGAGAAAAGGCAGATCTTAAGGTCTTTGTGGAAGGCCAGCAGTGTTCAGGCTAATCTACTCTTGAGAGGAAGGGTGTTCCAAAGGGCAGGCCCTGCTACAGAGAAGACATGCTTCCTAGGTCCCTCCAGGTTATACTTTTTAATTGATAGGATCTAGAGCATGCTCCTTTTGCCTGATATGATGGAGTGGGTAGACAAAATCAGAGAAAGGCATTTCCTCAAATATCCGAGCCCCATGCTATGAAAGCCTTATTGGCAACAATCACACCTTGAATTGCACCCAAAGGACTATTGGGAGCCAGTGCAGCTTGTGAAAGAAAGGTGTAATATGGGCATACCAAGACAGGTCCATAATTGCTCATGTTGCTGAACTCTGGACCAATTGCAGCTTTTGGATGTTCTTTAAAGGCAACCCGATGTAGAGTGCATTGCAGTAATCCATTTGGGAGGTGACCAAAGCATGAGCACCTGTGTGCAGTGTGTCCTGATCCAGGAAATGGTACAATTGATACACAACACAAAGTTGTGCAAAAGCTTTCCTGCTCACAGCTGCCACCAACTCCTTGAACAAGAGCCATGAATCCAAGAGAACCCCAGATGGCATACGGTTCTGTCTGGGGCAGTGCAGCCCCATCCAAATGGAAAATCATCAGATCTGGATCCTAAAATCCAGAGCCACTTGGTCATGTCTGGGTTGAGTTGAAGCCTATTCTTTCCCATCCAGACCCCCATAGCCTCCAGACACTGAAAGGGAGCTTCCACAGCATGACTTGGTCAGGGGCAGAAATACACAACTGGGTATCACAGATTACTAATGGTTTCATGTAGATGTTAAATAGGAGCGAGGAGAGCGTCAAACCCTGAGGATCCCCACAAAAAAGGGGATTGTAGACTAAATCTCCATTAACACCAATTGGAGCTGACCCCTGATAAGCAGGAGAACCAGCACAAGACTCTGTCCCCGACTCCTAAATCCCAGAGCCATTCCAAAAGGATACCATGATTGATTGGGTCTCTGAATCCAGTACCCATTCTTTGGCATTCTTGTTTTATCAGGCCTTCTACTCACTTTTGGTCTCAAATAATGTTTTATGGGCCAGCTTCAGGTCTCTCCAAGAATGTTCTGGAGTTGTCCACAGCATCCAGGGCAGTCACTTTCCCACTGGTATCAAACTAATTCCAGTACACTCTCCCATATGCAAACTGAAAGGGGAAGAATCCAAGATTGGGTATGCAATCACCCAGTAAGGAAACAGCAAATGGGGCAATACCAAGTCCCAGTTTTTAGAGTCTTCATTAACTTTTCCATGGGCCATTTGATGATCATAATAGACAGGTACCAGATGTACAATTCATAGCTTTGTCATCCGAGTTGAAGTTTGTGCCAGCATTTGTAAAAACCTCACTTGTCTATTCTATTAAATAGGTCTATTGAGACCTGACTCACAGACTATCATGTCCTATCTTTATAAAATGACTTGATATAAATATGTACATAAATAAAATGCAGGTGTGGTTGCTCATAGGAACTAGTAAGTTCAAGTCCCAATGTTGCAGACATCTTGGTAACACAGAGGTTTGGAGCTTCTTTCAAATTGGTGTAGAATCTTCATTGGAAGTGCCCTTGGTCTAATAATACAGGTAGTCCTCAAGTTATGACCATTCTTTACATTGCTAAGTGATGTGGTCATAAAGTCCTCATTTTATGACCACATTGCTTAGCAATGGCAATCCCAGACCCAATTGCAGTCATAATTCAAGGACTACCTGTACTACGTTGGTTCTTTTGCAAATACCATTAATAAATAAACCTGATATATGACTCCAAGTATCTGAGATTTGCCAAAATAATGTAAGGTAAGTTCTTGTCCCAAAGATATTATCATTTATAATTCAGCAGTGGAGGAAATAATGAAGTAGGAGAAGATAAGGAAAAGAATGGTGTATTAATAAAGACGAATGGAATTCTTTAACTTAGTTGTTACTAAGTTAATCCTGTCTCAAGATGTCTCCTGCTTGTTTGGAACTAGCACTAAATTCTGTAATTGTTTTTGGGTTTTTCAGGATGGTGAAGTATATATAAATGATCTGAAAAATGGCAGTACAGATATATTTTGGAACCCGACCAGTGAAGTCCGAAAGCAAAGACTGAAGCGTCACATTGTATTGTTTGAAGAGCAGACAGAATTTGAATCTGAGAGGTAAGGTAGGCAGGCTGATTTCAGAAAGTAATGGGAAAAAATGTGACTACCTTTGATTGCATTCTGTGCAGTCTAGTTTTACAAAATTTGACTCATGCTCTTTTATATTAGATTATGAATTGGTATTTTGAACATGGATTCAGAGGAAATTAAATTTGCGGTGGTTTCTCTTAGATGATGCAGTGGAAATTTTTGAACCAAATCTTAGCCAAATATGAATTTATTCCTTTTTTATTAATTGGATTAATATGTGGTTCTCTTATCCTTCTGCTAGGGTCAATACCAATGGAATTATCCTTTCATCTATCAATATGTTTTGTTTATTATTTATTTTATTAACTTAATAAGGCTGCCCAAGTCTGTGATGACTCTCGGCAGCGTACAGTAAAGTCAATCCTAAAATACTATTTAAAAACCCAAACATCTGGAGGAAAAAAAACCATTCAAAACAATAAAGCACATAGCACCCACCACTCACTCTAACCCAAGGCCAGGGGGAAGAGACAAGATTTCAGAGCTTTTTTAAACATGCTAAGGAGGAGGCCAGTGTCTCTAGGGCAAGTTTGTGTTCCAGGGGGCAGATACTGTGACAGAGAAAGTACGCTTCCTAAGTCCCATCAGGTGACACTGCTCAGTGGAAGGGATCTGGAACGTGCCAACTCTGCCTGATTGTACAGAGTGGGCAGAAGCTATAGAAGACAGATGATCCTTTAGATAACCATTTTCTATACCATAAAGGGCTTTATGGGTGAAAACCAACACCTTGAATTGGACTCAGAAGTCTACAGGTACTGCAACACATAATTGCCCATGCCACCACATTCTGGATCACCTCTTTCAAGTGGTTTTCTGGGGCAGCCACACAGACAGTGCATTGCACAAGATGACCAAAGCATGAGTGAGTGTCTGAAGGGCTTCTCAATCCAGGTAAGGGCACAATCAGTGCCCAAGATGGATTTGTGTGAAGCCCCTCTTAGCCACAGCTGTACCTGATTCTTGAGCAGGAGCTGGGAGTGCAAGAAGATCCCATATTGCACACACCCAAAGGCGGACGGGCAACCCCATTTGAGACAAAAGATTAAACTTCCCCAGCTGTGGGGAGCCCATTCAGAGCAACTCAAGCCTTATCAGGATTGAACTTGAGCTTCTTCCTTGCCATCCAGACTCCCATGGCTTCCAGATGCTCAGACAAGATCTTGACCTTATCATCTGGTCAGCTTGGGCCCTGAGCTACCCCACACATCAGAGGCCTCAGACTTATTGCCACAATGTAATCTCTAATATGGGCTCTTACTCATGCTCAGTTGGATTCACTACCATCTTCTCCAGATATGCTCTGCAGTACATTACTCTGTTAATGATAGTAATTGGGACCAGAATTTCCTTTGCTCAGCAATGCAGTTGTAAAATACAACATCACGTGACTACATCACTTAGCAACAGCAATCCCGGCAGTCTCCACTGGCATCATTAAGGGAGGACTGTGGGCCATTAAGCAAGGATTTCCTCACAACTTCCTGGCAGCTTCCAACAAGCAAGTCAATGGGGAAGCTGGCAGGAAGTCGTGAGTCCAGGGCAACTTGCAAGCAGGCTGGCGGGCAAGTAAGTGGCTGCTGTGGTGTGAGCACGGCTCGGTATGGGATAGGCACTCTGGAGGGTGAGAGTGTGTGTAAATGGCTGCTGCAGTGCTGTGCAAGCCTGGCCAGACCAGTGATGGCTGCTGCTGGGGGCAGGAGGGTGCATAAGTGGCTGCTGCAGCCTGGCACAAGTGCAGCTGGGCCAGGGATGGCTGCTGCTGGGGGAATCTCATACTCTGTAGCTGGGCTTTTCAGCAGAAAAAACAGGGAATGGGAGTGACTTACAGGGGCGACTTGTGACCTTCCCTGCAAACTTCCCCATTGACTTTGCATGTAGGAAGCCAGCAAGGAAGGTTGCAAATGAAGATCACATGACTGTGGGACACTGCAATCTTTGTAAGTGCGAGCTGGTTGCCAAGTACCTAGATTGCGATCATGTGACTGTGAAGGCACTTGACGGCCGGAACTTCAAGGACTGATCATAAGTAGTCACTGAATGAGTAGTCATTAACCAAGGACTACCTGTATGCATCCCTCTGGCATTTCAGAAGGTTCAGTAACATTACTTAACCAAGTTTCCGGAGCTCTTTTTCATTTCCACTGAACTGTATGGCTATCCTGGCTTTCTGACTATCCTTATGGTTGACTGTTTTTAGACTCTGGCAGCATGTAACCAGTGCAATCAGCAAAGGAGACCAGCACAAGGCAACTCAAGAAAAGTTTGTGTTGGAAGAGGAACAGAGACATGCAGCACGAGAACGGAAGGAGAGTGGAGCAGAGTGGAAGCCCTTGCTCTTCTGGCGTAATGCTGCCACAAACGAATGGCACTACAAATATGAAGAGTGAGTGACTTGTAATAGAACTTTTCAGATTGTGTTCCATGTCCATAAGGGCCCGCAAGAACTTGATGGGCTTTTGTGGGAGACTCGGGGCAACAAGAAAGAAGTTCACTTGAACACAGCCAGTTTTCTATCACTAGAGCTTGCCTCTTGATCAGAGTGCCAGAACGTTTTTTGTTAACTAACAAGTTCCACGCCCTGAAAAAGTTTGAAAACCCCTGAGTTAGAGGATGTGGTGATTAAAAGCTGTCTGTCCAGATATACTGTGTACAAATCTAAACCAGCATCCCCCTCATTCAAGGGGATGCTAAGAATCGTGAGGAATGGCAAAACATGTGGAGCCCTCATCACACTACAATCCACAACTGTAACATTTAAATTACTATAAAATGATTTATTACAACTAAGAGGTAGAGAACCTCCAGCTGGGTTTAGGGGTATTATACTAATTATTCTAAAAATGCACATGCCATCCTTCAAAACAAAGTTCTCTTGGGCACTTTACAAATGTTTTATGATCATAATTTATTATGTAACTGAAACAGTGACTAAAATGTATATCAAATCAACAGTTATAAACAGAGGTGAAATTAATTAAGGAACTCCATTGTAACATAAAAGTTAGTGTGAAAACATTAATATATTAAAAGGCCTGGAAGATTTAAAGACATCTTTGACTGGAAAGTAAATAAAGGAGGTGCTAGGCAGGCCTTAACTGAGGAAGGGCTTCCAGGGCTGGTGCCCTGGATTTCTCCTCCAGAAAAGTAGTACCAATCTGTAATTAGGCCTCACCTGTATAATCATAGTCAGGAACCAGAAGCAACCGTTTTTTGTCCTTGTTCTTTTTTGCTCATTAGAAGCCTGTGTAATCAAAGGTCCTTTTCATTGCTCAAGGGTTTCCTCCTCTGTGTTTTCCTCGCTATTGTGATTGCGTAGAACTTCTTGGAAACTTTGGGAAACTTTTTTTCTTCTTACATTTTCATAAAGTCTGTTACATTATCCCATAGATTTTCCAATTGTTTTTTGCTTTAATCTGTTCCTTGCACTTACTTTACATTCAGATCAAATCTTGGTAGCAAACACATTCTCTTTAATTTTATAACACCAATAATTTATGGTTTATTCCGTAGTCTGTTCCTGGAGGTATCCTGGCTGACTAGATGGCATTTCTCCATCTTCAGTTCCTTATGATGTAGTCAGTTTGATTCTAGTATTGTTTATCCAGTGATACTGAGTTGTAGAGTCTGCATTTATATTGTTTGAAGCTGGAGTTGGCAAAGAAATGAGGGATTCTCTTTTTAAAACTATATTAACCTGTCTCCTGCCTTATTGTGTTTACCCAATTCAGATTTTTGTATAATTCCAGATTCTACCATTTCTTCAACTTTTGCATTCCGATGAGCTGTTAGTAGTATTTTGTTCTTTCTAGATACTGCATTTATCATCTCTTGCGATATGCCATATAATTCATCAGTGTCTTCCATCATCTCATCTGTAGTAGGTGCCTACATTTCTATAACATTGATGTGACTGGATCTCCGCAAATTCTAATTAATATTATGCTGTTGCTTATTGGGTTATAGCTAAGCATGTACTTAGTGATATTCTTTTTGAATAACATTGCTATTCCATTTCTCTGTATGGTCTCATGCCCTGAATAGGTTGTCATGTAATCATCTGATTTAAAGTGACATTTTCTGATCCACCTGAGTTCAGTAATGAGCATGTGTATTACTACTTGTAAATCTGGTGGATATTTTATAAGCTTCTTTTTTGTTAAAGCTTAAGGCCTTGGGATCCTTTGAATGATATTGCCCAGTATGAGAAGGATGGCATACTTCAAACCATGCAGAGGCACTTATCCAACAGAATGTCAACTCACAAGAACATGTGCATCAGTAACCAGGTTGCACGACACAAGGTAATTAGCACTCCCCCAGGAAGCTCACAGCTCTGCTGGCAGTGAGTATTTTCCACAATGTTTGGAAAATTAGAGTGCTTTTCTCCAATCTCGTTCCTGAATGGTGAAAACCCCAATCACAGACTGTGGTTCCACAGTCAGTTCGCCATAAGTACATTCCAAAGCAAGTGTGGAATAATGTAATCTCAACATAGATACAAGGAGATATGGAGTTAGGCAATATAATAATAATCAGTGGTTGATTTGCAGGATTTTAAAACTGGTGCGTTTACATGGCTTATTGGAAATTTTTTCTCCTCACCACAACTTTGAAGCTCCTCCAGAATAATGTGGGAGAGGATTTGTTCAGATTAAGATGGTGGGTAGATACAAAACTTGAAGAAGTACAAAGAAAACTTAAAGGAAAAAAACATTCATGACAGCTGAGCACGCTCTGTAAAAGTGAAACCTTATAAAACAAAAATGGAAAACTAGAAGAAAGGGAGATGGAATCGGGTATCCTGGAGGAAGCATGGAAGGTTACCTGTAACCTCTTTCAAAACACTCCTGTTAGAAGATCAGACTATGCTGTAACATGTTGTTGCAGGCTCCCACTTGTAGTGCTTCCATTGTCCAGGTGTAGATTTAAATCCTTTTGTAGTGCCATAATGTGGAGAATCTCAAAGTCCATCAAGAAAACTTTTTTTTATTTCAGTTGATAATTTGGCAAAAAAGCAATCTCCAGTAGAGGAGTTCAGTCCAGATGTGTACTAATTCTTAAATTCTATAGCATACCTAAATTCTGTAGCTTATATTTTATGAGCTGGTTGGTATTTCTTTACATTCAGAGGTCTACTAATGTTTGTCGACGCCGCAAAGCCAGTGATCAACCATCCAACAATAGCCAGAACACTGAAAGTAGCTGTTCAACGCCAGAGTCTGTACAGGAACTCTCAGATGATGATGGTAAGTACTGTATTTTGCAAGCTCTAATATTGCCTACTTACTCTCACTACCTCTAACTATGACTTGTTGCTAAGTCACAATGGCTCATCAGCCTTTCTTAGCCTGATGCCTTCAAGATGCTATTTTGGGACAGTTAGAATTATAATTCAGCATATCTGAAACGCACTAGTTTAGGGAAGGCTTAACCATTTTATCTTGGGCATAGTGCTCCTTGAATAACATTAAATAACCCAGGTTTTTCTACAGTTGGAGATAAATTGGCTAGATTAAAGAAAAATATTCTCCTTGGTTTAAAGTTTCAGAGGCCAGAATCGATTTTTGAAAAGTCTTTTTAATATTTTACATCAGCCTCCCCAACCTAGTCCCTTCCAGATACATTTGACTTTAATTCCCATAATTTCCTGTCAGCCTGTTCTTTTATTTGTTGACGTTTCAGTATATCTGGAAGGCACCAGGTCGAGGAAAGCTCTTTTAGTATAGTACATTGACTTATGGTCTCTAGAATAAATATAAATTAGACAAAGTAATATTTTTAATGAGATAGCATTGTTTGTAGCATGACCTCTTAGTACAGTTTTAGATTTTAAACCCCAGTACTTTCCTCCTAGTAGGGTTCAAAACATGCAGTTACTGTATTTGTTTTTGTGTGGTAGTTCATATGCTACAGTTGGGCCAGGTTTTTAAGATACAGCAGCTACCTTCATAAGGTATATGTGAGTCTTTTCCTTGCACAGATCTGCAATCAGTATATCAATGGGGGGCAGGGTAAAAATGATGACATGGCTTATATGCATCAGCTGTCATGACCCAAATACATAATTGCATCATTTGAGCAATGGCATCATAATACATGTATCATTTTGACCACATCGTGGCTTGTTAGAGACGCTGCTGTCTGCAAGATCTAGAATAATTTCAGTGTCCAGTGAATTTAAAATTAGGTGTGTGGTCCATTCCAGTTTTTATATTGCCTTTCATTATGTATAAGGAAATCCTCTACAGAGAAGGGAAAATATTTTTTAAAAAATAGGAAAAAAAATGTAATACTAGATTCCTTTCTTTTCCCCAAAGCGCATTGTGAAATCCTATCACTTAATTCGTCATTTCACACAGGCCTTGGAAGTCCATGTACTCAATGTGGGAAGGAAACCAGCCACTTGAAGGAAATTCACACTGCTGTCTTATCGCTTCAAAGAGCCCAGCAGGACATACATAGGTATGATATTTCGTTATGAATGCAATGATTTGTCAGACCTTCAGTTACCTTTTCCACAGTATTTATACAAAAGGAGCTTATGAGAATACATTGGACGGGCTCCTTTGGTATAGGCTCCAGGGAGAGGAGCTGCTACGAATCCATGTGCCATTTCGATGGGGCCTGAGAGAGGAAGACAGGCTGCCCAGGACAGGAGCTGAATTTTTTAGACTTCATCAAGCATGAATGAAAGAAATGTTATTGTCGTTGATCCAACAGGAAAGTAAAGCCAGCAAGTGTTTTTAATCACATCATATTGTATTTGAAGCTCCTCAAGATGTGGATTTTGGGGCAAAAAAAATAGCAGCTTTGGCAGGAGTGGGGGTTCTTGTTCACTTGCAAAATGGCTGCCATGGTGGATGTAGCCAAGGGCAAACCATTTTACCTTGAATATTGTGGACATTTAAAAACAAAGCCCTGGCAACAGCTACCCACCTTGCCTATTTAAAAAAAAACACAACATATCTGGTTTTTTTGAAAAAATAATTCAAATGAAAAAGTAGTGTGAGGCAGAGGGCCTGGCAGACACCAAAAGAAATGTTCACAGCAGGTGCTCCATTGTGGGCGCTAGGAATGAAGCTAGTTGACACAAAATCATAAACTCTGGTTTATAATTCACCCTGGCAGGGGTTCACACAAGCTGTGAACCACAAACAAGGCACAGGTGGACTTACCGTATTATATGTACCCAATCAAACAGAAGCAGCATGCTTTTAGAAGTACTCTGGGGGGGGGGCAGTCTACTCAGCTTTGCCGCAAAGGTTAGAGTTCTGCAAAGAGAGCTACTGTTGAAGGTCTGACATTACTTTGGGTCCTTTTTAAGAAAAAAGAAGTATGTGCCTAGGCTTTAAATTCTGCACGGATGCTTCACTTTTTCTGTAGGATCTGTATCTGTCAGTAACAGCTGGTGATTGTTTGAATAATAATGGCTTGACTTTTTCTTCCAGAAACCTCACTGCTCTGAGCAAGGAATCTTTCTACAGGAGGGGCTCACCCCAAAATCTTGTGGACTCTCGCTGTTGGTTTCTTCTCTGCATCTTTCTAACTTGTCAGCTCTTCATTAATTATGTGTTCAAATAAAACACTGCATCGGGCAGCAATAAAAGTGACGAGCTGCAGAAATGGGGAGACTTAATTGCAAGGGGCCCTTTGAGGCACCAAGCACTTTAATACACAGCCAGGAGTGGAAGGGAAGAGAGAGCCAGGTTAAGCAGGGAACCTGCATAGGTTTGTTCTTAAGATCAGTGTCATTGCCTTTTTCCATGTACATCCACAAGGACCTCTTTACCTGTATGGGCCTTAATGCTAAAGCCAAATGTAGCTTGAATTGTGCAATTTTGTTTTCTATGTCTTGCCATTTTTCTGACGCAATTAAAATTGATCAGCCAGTATTGGTGCCCCCTTTGAAGCACTGTATGCATCTACTTCTTTTGTAAAATGGTTCCCACTGGCTTGTTTTATATCTCTTCTGTGGTTGGGGGAGGACATTTTTGCATCCATTGAAATGTCTTCCAGAATCAGTTAATTTGCATACATTAAGTAACCATGTGAAAATTAAGCCAATGGGTATAGACAGCAGTTTCATGGGTCTTCTGGTGTGTGCTCTCACTTCTCAAATCTCTAAAAATAGTGCATCACATTCCATAAATATGTGCAATTTCTTATAGCCTGCCACTTTTAGGAAATTGGAGGCCTTCAAGGTGCGACCAGTGATGCCCTAAATTATTGTCAGTGAGCCAGATAGGCCTGCTTATGTATCAGTTTTGTTTTTTTAATCTGGGTTGCAAAAATCCAGATGTTTGCTGGAAAGCAGCCAGGACTTTTGCAGCCTAGGTATGGTAGCCCTAATACACACACACACACATTTGATTAAGAAATAATAAGCGTTGTAGAAAAGAATGCCTCTAAACTGTATTATTATTCTGAGATGAGCATATAAGCACTGTGTCTATAGGTAATTTTGTATGTCACAAAACCCCTAAAGTACTGGGATTCACTGGGATTCTGTTTTGCCACCCAGAGACCTTTTATCTATTGAAGCACACAGACAGATATGCGAGCAGTTGCAAATCACTGCTTCTACATACTTCTAAAGTGATTACTTGCAACCAATTTGTTCTGTTTCCCCGCATTTTCTATCAAGGACAATTGCTAGTATTACATAATACCCCACTCTCCTTTATAGGGCTGACCGACTGATTGAAGGCATCCTTCAAATCTTGTGTGCTCTTAGGTACATTTACAGGAACAGTAAGAGTTTGCCACTGCATCCTCCAAATCTGTTGATAGTCTTCCTATTTTTACACCATTTTTAAAAGATTTGCAATATTTTATGTAGAAATGCAGCCAGTACTAAGCTTTTCTTTTTCTGGCCTGAAGTAGTTCCAAGTGGTAAGTATATTACACACACACACACACGCACATACACACACACTGTATATAAATATGTATGTATGTATGTATACAGCCTTAAAATATTTAGTGGTGTTGCCAGTCTGGGCTAACTTTCAATGTAAATGTTTCCAGATTTTTAACTATGTTCTTTGTGATGTTCCCATGTTAGGGGACAATTTGTGCTTGATACATTGAAATAAATTACATAATTTTCATTACAACTTCTTATGGCTGAATCACTGTACATGGAGCATGTCTTTATGTTCTACTCAACACATTTCTTGAGACACTTTAAAATCAAATGGTAAATACCAGGCACATCACATGGATGCTGTCTGCTAGAATCTAGCAACAAATTCAACTTTTCACCGAGTGGTTTTATTTTCTAGCAGCCATGTTATGCAAACCCAGCACAAAGACTGCTTCCAGATAAAAAAGAAACCTTCCAAACCTTCTGTCTGTTTTATTCCAACTAGTAATAATTGAAGTAATGGAATTAGGGATCACATGCCACTGTGGCCAAAATATCAACCCCAGGCAGATAGTTTACATTCTGTTCTATTGGAGTGATTTCACCAAGTTTGGCAGCACTGTATTGTGCAACCGTACCCCGTAGTCTGCATTGTATGAAAGTAGGTTCACCCACTGCACTAACTCATAGTCTGCTAAATTATGGTTTAGCGAATGAGCCACAAAGGCTAGACTCATTTAACACTGTAAAACCAAATAAGTACTTTCACAGATTGGGACATGAAAGGTTCATTTTCTCTATTGAAAAGAGCTTCAAGTAGAATGTGGTGATCTAAGTTAATGCTTAACTTCCTTGAAGGAAGTTTATATCAGATAACAACCAATGATATTGGTAGGGGCTGTTGTTCAGGTCTAAGTTAATTTTAAAAAATAAATGCTGGCCATGAGGGTCAGATCCAAGTTTGCATCCATTTTGTTCTTCCAATAACGCATCACGTTACACAAAGAATCCTTTTCCTCCTCTTCCTTTCCTTCCCAAAATCTACCTGGAATTCTTTTCCGATATTCCAGAACAGATTTGAAGAACACCAAGCAGATAAACTGCCAAGATAGTGCGACATAAACACCTTTTGCATTTGTGTCTTGTATGTTCATAGTAGGCCTTCTGTTGCATCAACTACTGGGTAAGGTCATCCACTGGCATAGGCTTAAGGATCATCAGTATGATGATAATACTCAGTTGAACTTTTTGGCCCCACAATGATGCCAACGTGCTTTCCCAGCACCTGGAAGTTGTACTGGTCTGGATGGGGAAGAACTGGCTTCAGCTCAACCCTATCAAGACTGGCTGTGGGTTTTAGGGCCCCCTGGGTCTAGTGACTTTCCATCATTAATCCTGAATGAGGTTACACTCCCCCACTCAGAGTCGGTGCGCAATCTGTGGGTTCTCTTGGACTCCCAGCTCCTGCTTGAGGAGCTGGTGGCAGCCATAGCCAGGAGAGCTTTTGCACAAATGTATCCTGTAAGCCAGTTCAGCCCATTGCTGGATCCTACTCAAGGTCACTCATGCCTTAGTCACTTCCTGATGGGACTATTGCAACACGCTCTACATGGGACTGCCCTTGAAGAGCATCTGGAAGCTCCAGCAGGCCCAGAGTGCAGCAGCGTGTGGTGCACCCATGTGATGCTGCTAGTAGTGAGCCACACTGGCTCCCAGTAGGCTTCTGGGTGCAATTCAAGGTGCTGGCTGTCACTTGGGACAAGATTAGTGGTGAAGCCACCTCTCTCCAGTGTTTTCTGCCCACCTCACCAGATCGGGCAGAGTGGGAACACAGAGCAACAGATGTGAAATAAAAAGTAAGAAAATATTATGCTGATACAACCCAACCCACTGAATTGCACCTTGCATCTTTCATTCCTTGTTATAAAAAGAACTTATGTCCTTTTTAAATTTTATTATTTTTATTTATTTTATGTATTTCCTTCTTTTCTAGTCGGATCTAAGGGTACGCTTTTATCTGCCCCTGTACGTTACCGAGACGACCTTTCCCACCATCCTGGAGTTTATTCCAAAGCCCTCCCAGATAGAATAGGCTTTTCTCCCCCGCTGAAAGCAGGCGAGAGACCATTCCCTTCCCCTACCTTCACACACACCCCTCAACCACCCCGAAGCGCACGGCATTTAAAGACCAAGCAATTAACGTGGTATAAATATTGACAAACCGGCTCTGGGCCACGTGGGGGCGGGCGCTGCAAGAGCCGAGGCTGCCACAGACTGAAAGCGAGACAGTAATCGGAACTGGAAGCGAGCGCAACTTCTTCGGAGCATGCTCGCTGGGTTACCGACGGACCCCGCAGATCGAGCCGCTTGGTTTAACCCGGAAGGACACGCACTTTTCGGAAGCTCTCCCGCGGCTCGCTTGGACCGCAGATGGCAACGTTTTTTGGGGAGGTGGTCACAGCCCCGTCCCGCACCGGCGTGGATGAGGAAGAGGAGCTTGCAGCGGAGCGCGAGGAGGCTCCGGAGGATCGCG
The DNA here is from genome assembly GCF_059951505.1 of Python bivittatus. Classification (NCBI taxonomy): domain Eukaryota; kingdom Metazoa; phylum Chordata; class Lepidosauria; order Squamata; family Pythonidae; genus Python; species Python bivittatus. The sequence goes on from NW_028277075.1 coordinate 60,057,890, forward strand.
AGATTCGACTGGCGCTCGAGAAGAAAAGGTCGCGAGCAGGAGAGATGCGCGGGCGAGGAAAGATGGGGGGGGGGGGGGATCTGCACCTCTGAGCATGTTCAGAGTGCAGGATGATTGCATTTCTCTTTAAAAGTTGGCGCGGAGGGAAGGGGTACTGTTTCCGCAGGACGTACACCGTAGCTGAAGGGGGGGCGCGGAGCAAGTTGATCTGGAATCATTGTTAGTTACTTCAGACCAGTGTTTCTTAAAATGAGGTCCTAGGACCCCTGGGAGTCCCCCAAGACCCTCTCAGGGGTCTTCAAGATCAAAATTATTTGCCAGCCTATGTTGAAAAATGCAATATTAAAATAATACAGTAATAAATACAATATTAAAATCCCATCGAACGAGCATGAGAAGCGGTAGCATCAGCGAATGCGTCAATTTTAATTTTTTAATATGATAAATACTGATAAATATAACCCATACAAATAAAAGCTCTTTTGGGGTCCTCCATAATTTTTAAAAGTGGGAAGGGGATCTGGGAGCAAAAAGTTTAAGAAACATTGCTTCAGACTATTAACTTGCTGGACAGAGATTGCACAGTGTGATAAATCAGGAACTGGACAAGCTGAGTTTGTGTAATATACTAAGCTTCAAAAAAGCAACCAGCGTTATTATTCACCGAACTTAGCATGGGATGTGAATGTAGTAATAACAATTTATAGTGCAAACTTAGCCAAAGTGTCTCTCATGGTACTTGATTGGTATAATAACTACATGAGTTATAAATGGTTCATAATATAACATACCATCATAATATATGACGTAGCTGGCAGTGAAATAGCCTTTCAGCTCTATACTTACATTATTCCTCTTTGGGGCAAAGAAAAATCCACCTTGCCTGGATATCATCAGTGCCTGCGCTGATTCAATCAAGATGGAACTGAACCTGTACTTGATTCTTCTGTGCATCCCCATTAACTCTGGAAAGGCCGTTGTGGCCATGAGAAGTGAGGGAGAAATGTCAGTATTGCTTTTTTTTTTTTTTTAAAGAGTCTTGAGCCTCTTATTTCAACACTGAAAATTAAGTACAAAAAATCTCCCCTAGAGATGTGCCCTCTCTATACAAGTAGAAGCTGCTTTTTTAGGTAGAGTGATTTTTAGTAGAAAAACAGTTTGTAAGATAGAGATTTCTCCTCTTGTTTCTCTTTCCCCTCCCTGCCTGGTCTTCGGTAGCTGTTTTTCGAACTCAATTGCTGCCACAGTAACCACACTGTGTAGCAAAAAAACCCCAACAAACAAAAAACAGGGGCTTCATAGAGCTGCATATAGGCTGTGTTTTCATTATATACTTACCATTAACTTATCATAGTTTATTTTTAACCCAGTTTTCTCAGTTTGCACAAGATACTGAACCATTAACTATATATTCTGGGTTCATGCAACATGTTAAGCTTAACTGTGGTTACCTAGTCTGCAGTTCAGTGTCTCGTGTGAACACAGCCCTGTTGTTTCCACCCATTAGTACTTTTGATTTTCTTGGGGAAATGGTGCAAGAATCATTTCCTGGGGAATCAGCCTAAAAGCTGCTCTCGGTATCAGTGAGTGGAAGGTGAAAGTATTTTTAGTCAGTGGTACCACTATGGACACTTAGAGGTTTTCTTTATATTGAAGTCTGTTGTGACAGTCGTGTGATGCACAAATTGCTCCTCTCTGATGTGACTCGGATTTCTTCTGTAGCCTTTTGTTCAGGTGTCTTTTAATCTTGTTCTCTTTCTGATACTTAGAGAAGTTTGCATCACCTGGAACACCTCTAATACATCTTCAGAAGAGCAGTTTCCTTGCTCAAAGTTCATCTTGGGTGTTGGAAGCAATGCAGTAGGTGAGCAGTAGAAGATGGCTGTTCTTTCTTTCAGCCCTGAAGTAGCTTGTGGAAGTCTTGCTGGTTCACTTTTATCAAGTGAAATAATTTGTGGATCATGCTGTCTCTGTAAATTGAGATGCAATGCTTACCATTGCTAATAACGATTGCTCATATGGATTCAGAACAGGCTAGTGATACATCTAAAAAATCTCATTTGGTTCACAGCATTCTTATCTTCATTTATTTTGAATTCTGGAAGCTGGGAACTGGTTGGATCTGCCCAGCTGTGGAATGAGTGGGGCAGAACATCAAAAGTAACCAATCTTCTTCCAAAAGATTCATACTGTTGGTTTTATCGGTCAGTTTCAGATCCCACAGTAAGTAGCATCTCTTACCATTTGGGGGTGGGGGCAGAGAAGTTCAGTCAAAACTTTCAGAATTATTAAAAAAGGTAAAATGAAAGCGAGTCAAGCTTAACTCCTGGTGATTTCTCAACATGTCTGTGCAGACTTTTTTGGCAGCAATTTGGAAGGAGTTTACTACTTTTTTCTGAGATATTTTTCTGACTCCCCAGTCTGGCCTACAGCCCTGGGATTCCCTTGTAGTGTCCCCTTCAAATACTAACCAGACTTGACCCTTCTGAGCTTCCAAACTGAGACAAGTTCTTCCTGTGCTGGGGCTTCAAGTTAATACTTGATCTTTGCTTTTAGCTTACATGCCATACTGATGCCTATATACAATTTGCGTAGTTGTTCCTGGATAGTTCTGTCTTTTCATTTTTAAAAACAAAGCAGGATAGATTAAAATTAGAATACCTTTAATTAAGCATTAGTGCACTCCTGTGCATCTGTATTGGTGACAGTTTGAGAACTGAGGCTTTTTAGATCTTGCCCACTTAAAGAGTTCTCAGCTTAGAAATTCCCCTTTATGTGAACATAGGTAGTTGCCCTCCGTGCTAACTTCAGGTGGAACCTTCTGGGTACAGTGCTGTTCAGTACTCTAGAGTTATGGCCTCTTCCATTTATCTCATGTGTCAGTGAAGAAGACTCGTGCAGTAATGATTGAGGATGTGCCAGTTGGAGGATTTGTCCAAATTCGGTATAATGTGCAGTGCAAGCACATATATATTCACTCAGAAGTAGGTTCTGTATTGAATGAGGTTTACTTCCAGGGAAATGTCCAGATGGTTGCAGCTTGTGGTGATCCGGGGGGTGGTAGAGTTGAGCGGTTGCACTAGATATTCATGCCACTTTCACTGAAATTAATGTATTTCTCACCCTGTCTTTTCAGGTTTTATTGTGCCAGTGCAATTGTTATGTAGCTGAAGACCAACAGTTTCAGTGGCTTGAAAAGGTAAAAGGGGAGAAAATAGGACAGTCAAGGCCAAGCCCCTCCCCTTTGTACATGTATGTTTGATGCTGTTTTGGATAAAACAGATCATGAATTTGAGGCCGCATTTACCTGGGAGTGACTTAATTTATTATATATTCTATCAACCTAAAAGAAAAGAAAGAGGGGAAAAGAAAGAGCAGACTGTGCAGATATTTGGATTTGAAAGCAAAAAGATGCTTTGGAGTGCACAGGCATTTTCACAGAGCACACCCTGTGGAGCAGAGCCTATTCCCACATTAGGTAATTTGTCCCTCTGTTAAATTGCTCATGTGTTAGCTGCAACCATATTGAACCTAATCTATTAGAGCTTGGTGACTGGATTCATGCATAATGGGAAGCCCTAAGCTAGTTTGACTGGGGTTGGATTAGCAGGTTATGTGAACCCAGTCATGGTTTATGGATTGCAGCAATTGCCAGTTGCTATCTTTGTGTGGCTCATTACATCATCATCAAAAGCTTTTGCAGATCACGATATAAGCCAGAGGCTGTTAATGCAGCACCTCTAGATAGTTTCTGTCTAGGAGAGAATGCCAAAATCTCATGAGTTTGGCCATTTTTAATGGTTTCTTAGACTTCATTCAGTCCTTCCCAAAAGGTTGAGCCAATTGCACTGTCTAAGGTAGACAGTTGTACTTCTAGATGTTTTGAACTTCCAACTCCAATCAACTCAAGCTAACTTGGCCAGGGGCAAAAAAGTGTGTAGTCTAAAACCTCTGGAGGCCTCTCAGTTGCCTACTGTGATGGAATGTATCTATGAGGAGGAGAGTAATATGGGAGATCAAGACTATCAGGAGGGAGGGGGTGCATTCCAGGAGGGGAAAGGAAATAAGAGACAATGCAGTCTTCAAGGGGAGTGTGGGAAGAGTAAGAGGATCAGGATAGCCACTCCCTAGAATCTCCCAGGGAGATTCTACACTAGTTCCTGTAGTATACAACTATACTAATTGCTGTAGTATAAATTTAGTTTGGCAAGATTCTGTCTATAAGGTGTAAGCAAATAAAGGAACTTTACTCGACTGGACTGTTTCACCGTTGTTCTTGTGCTGGGCCTGACACCAACTCCAGCAGCAAACAGAGCAATCCTCTGTATATACTCATGTTCCTCCAGTTGATTTCATTAAGTCCGTCTCCCAGATAAATAGCTATTGGATTTAGCTGAATGGCTGATCTGCCAACAACCAGCTGCCTGTGCAGCAAACTGATGATGCCAAAATGGCATGCTTACAGTGATGTCATCACATAAAGGTTACCATTACCTACTTGCATCCTGACAACTGATGTAAGTACATAAGTTGTGGCGTTGGCCTTATGACATCACACGCATTTCACAATTTGTTTTCCCCTCCCTGCCATGGTTGTCCACGCCAGCACCAATGTGAGTGTCCCTTTTCCATAGCTTCTTCCATAGTGGGACAACTTGAAATAAAATCTTAACTAATGGGACTTTTCCCTCTCTTGTGCTACAACCCCCTTTTCACTCTTGAAGTCTTCTCTACAGGGTTCCCCAAGCAGACTTTGAAGATTTACTTGTTTATTTAAACTATTTCTGTGGTCACCCATCTCACTTCTGTGTCTCTGGGCAGCCTACAAGAAATTAAAAGTGTGACCATAACCCCCCAACATTTTAGAAATGGACTCCATGGTAACTTTAATACCATGCAGCTGAGGTCCTCCTAAAAACATTCATCTTACAACTATACAGCTGGACTCCCCTAACATCCCAGCCTAATGCCAGTGGATATAGACAGGTTTTTAAAGCTTATTGGAATGCCAGCAGGGTCAGCCCATCCAAAGGTGCCTGGGAGGGGAATAGCCCTTGTGCTTCTACCAGCAGAAGCTGCTTTCCTTCCAGCAGAAGCAGAGAGAGGTTTTGCCCTGTAGGGGGTTAGGAAGTGTCATTAGGACAGGGGCAGAATCCTTAGCGGCTCCCAGTATCTTGGGCTGGCCAGGCGGGATGAGCCCTAGCTCATCTCTTATGGGATTGTTCAGCTGTGTTGATCTTTTTATCTTCCTCTTAGGTTTTTGGATGCCTGCAGAAGACTGATTTGCAAATACTTGTCCTTTCAACGTGTCCTGTAACAGATTATAAAACCACTGAATCCACTCTAACGCTCCCTTCTCCCTTCCTGAAAGCATTGAAGACAAGGGAGTTCAAAGATAAAGTTTATTGCTCTCTTCTAGAACAGCCAAATATTGTACGGGATCTCCCAGCAGCAGGTATTTCATAACAAATGTATGCAAATTTAGTTTTCATAACAAATGTATGCAAATTTTAATGGGTAACAGTAATATCAAATCCTTTCATATTGTGGCTTGTTCATAGAGGTGACTCCTGTGTATTTCCTGCGCTAACAGTATTTCTAGCACTTTTTTTCAAGAAATGCAAATTGTAAATAAATGTATTATACCTTACCTAGCAAGTCTTACTGGATCACCTGGGCTTTTAATTCTGATAAATATGTATGGCATGTATTGAGAAGCAAAACAATACAGTGTTGAATGCATTTATATTTAGTGTTTTAGCTCACTAAATTTGGTGAACTAAATCACTACACCAGCTTCATCCTTGGCTTAGAAGTTATAATGGATGAGATCCAGTAGATTTTAACAACAGAACATGATCCTTTCTTTGTTCCTCAAGCAGATGTTACAAATAAGACATTAGTGTTACAAGGTAAAAGTGATAATCTGTGTATCAAAATAAAATAATCATTGAGTTGAATTCCTTTGCCAGGGTAAAAGGGAAGATACGTGTTACAGTCTAATAAGTTGGTAGTTTGCTATTATCCAAACCAATGTGCTAATTTTTTTTCCTCTCTTTTCCATTTAGTTCTCAGTTACTGTCAAGTGTGGCAAATCCCTGCAATATTTTATCAGTGTTACACTGATATTCTCAAACTGGACTTAGTAACAATTGAAACTTTCAAACCTGTCTTGTCATCCAAAATTCTAAGAAGTTTGGTGGAGGTAAGATTTAATTATCAGATTGAATAGTAAGGAGATGGGTGGGCGGATTCATGCATGGAGAGACAGAGACAGAGAATGAATGGTTTTAATTCATAGTCCCCAAGGCTGTTGGTTTATTGATCATTTCAGCAGGTGCGGGGGGGGAAAAAAGGCATAACAGATTTCCAAACTTTGGACCTTCTAGCTATATTAGGATTATAATTCTTATGATCCCTACTCAGGCAGCAAGCTGGGGAAAGCGGAAGAAAACTTCCAAATGACGTTTCACTACAATTATTACGACGATTCCGTCCCCAGAAGGGCCAAGTCCACATTTTTGTGGATTGTTGTGCTTCCTTGATTTTTAAACCCTCCTTCTGAGCACTGGAAAAGCAACAAGGGATGAGTCATTCTTCAAACTTCCTGTTAAACACTGGAATTTAAATTGATTTATAAATTAGATATTTATCTCCCATTTGGCTGCTGCTTTTCTTTTACCACCAGAATAAGAACTTCTGTTGGAAATCTGTATTGATATTTGAGCCTTTTTTTTTTTTTTTGAACTGTATTTGTGTGTGGCTTATCTCAGTTCAGAGTTGTGTGGGATCATACACAGATGATCTGAAAATAACTTCAGGTGAGTTCATGCATAGCTCATCCAAGCTTTTTTAAAATCATGGTTTGTTAAATGTCCACAGTGGCATGGTTCACACATCTCTGAGCTGTATTTACATATCATACTATATCAAAGACCCCCCAAAAATCACATGATGAATTAACATGATAGCTAAACTAGACCTTCAGTTCTCTTTTTCCCCACCAACAATGCCAGGTTTTTACACCTAGTTTTAACTGTTATTGTTTCTGAAGAATCCTGAGTATTGTGTGCTGAAATATTCTGCTCAAGTTTCCTAGTTCCATTAGGAATGCTGCGGTTTCCACCTTTCCTCTGATAGAATCACCTGTTTTTGAGGTAGAAAAGTCCTTTGGATTTGAAATTTTAATGCTGATATAAGAATGAACTACATTTAGCCTACCTTACAGAACATTTTTGGTGCTGTGAATCGATCAGCGTAGTCACCTTGTGACTACAGGTAGTCTTCAACTTACAACCACAATAGGGACAGGAAAATTCATTGTTAAGCGGTGCAGTTGTTAAGCAAGGTATCATGTGACTGCACCCGATTTTACAACATTTTTTGTGGTAGTCATTAAGCAAATCACCATGGTTGTTAAATCAATCATGTGGTCATTAAGTGAATCTTGCGGTCATTAAGTGAAACTTGCAGTTCCCCATTGATTTTGCTTGTCGGAAGCCAGTTGAGAAGGTTGCAAATGGTGATCACATGACCCCCAGGATGTCATAAATACATGCTGGTTTCCAAGCATCTGAATTTTGATCACATGACAACGGGGATGCTGCAATGGTCGTAAATGCGAGGACCAGTTGTAAGTCACTTTTTTCAGTGCCATTGTAACTTTGAACAGTCGCTAAATGAATGGTTGTAAATCAAGGATTACCTATAAACCTAAAATTCATGTGAGCTGCTGTTTGTTTCTTGATAGGTGGTAGCTTTCCTATTCCAGCTAATCTTCTCTAAGGTTTGCAACTTATCTGGCAACAGGCAAGACATGTATGCAATATTTTGTTGTGCTCCTTTCAGCCACATGATACCTGTTGTAATCATCTTGGAGCTAAAGACAAAAAAAGTTTTTGACAGTTGAGCTTTGAAGGCCCCATATAATCTGAACTTTGTGACACTGAATCCTGATGCTCTTACAGTCACTGCAGCTATAATCAGGAAGGGAAACAAACATACATACACCCCTCCATTCCTAGGCTGTTTCAGAGCTGTGCTACATACCCTGACTTGCCAGTGAAGTGTTGCAAGTCTCTCTTAAATTGAGCTCAACTCCTGATCACTGCACAGACATGACATTGTTTTCTTTGCTATCATATGGATGGGTTTCCCATTTTCTTCCTGGTGGTCTCCCATCCTAGCACTTATTAAGGCCACATCCACACATCTCTGCTCTACTCCCCTCCCCTCCCCTCCCACAGCTAGCAGAGAATCATGCTACCCTAAATCTTTATCTTCTTATATCATGCCTTTACCATGACAATTGTCTGTTCTGCTCTCCATACAACTTTAATATGCAACATTCTAAGGGCTTGGGGGCTTGCTCAGCTGAAATCCTAGCCCTGCCCTACCCTACCTCCTCCAGCATGTGAAGAGCCTCCTTCAGCTGGTGTGTACAATGCTCTAGTTATCCTGTGCACTGCATTTTTTCTCTTTTTCTTTCTTGATTGGCCTTTTTTTTCCTCCTTAAAATTACAGGTAGTCCTCGAGTTACAACCATTCATTCAGTGACCGTTCGAAATTACAACGGTGCTAAATGAAGGGACTTGTGACCGGTCCTCAAAGTTCTGGCTGTTGCAGCACCCACACAGTCACATGAATAAAATTTGGGTGCCTGGCAACCAGCTGGTACTTATGACCAGTTGCAGTGTCCCATGGTCACATGATCACTATTTGTGCCCTTCCCTGCCATCTTCCCCCAAGCAAAGTCAATGGGAAGCCGACAAGGAAGATCACAAGTCACTGGGGAAAGTCTCCCCTGCTCCCCAGCCTTTCTTTGTTCACACGCATCATCCCCTCCTTCCTCCCTTAGCTCACACACACCCCATGCCCTCTTTCCCCGGCCTCCCTGTGCTTGCACACAGGTACACATGCACCCTGTGCCCTCTTTCCATGGCTTCCCTGTGTTCGCATGCAACCTGCACCCTCTTTCCTCAGCCTCCCTGTGATCACACACACTCATGCATGTACCCCATGCCCTCTTTCCTTGGCCTCCCTGCGCTCACACACACAGGCACCCCATGCCCTTTTCCCCAGCTTCCCTGCGATCTCATGCACCACACACCTTCATTCCTTGGCCTTTCTGAGCTCACGCCTCACTGAGCACCCCCTCCCCTGACTCATGCATGGCCTGCACCTGACCTCCCAGAGCCTCCCCCACCCCCCTGGGACTCCCTCCATTTCCCGCTTAACACACGTATCTTGGGTTATGACAACTGGAACTGCCAGGACTGCCTGGATTGCCATTGCTAAGCAATGTTGTCACATGATGTCATGCTTTACAGTCACGCTTTACAACCGCATCGCTTAGTTACAATCCCAGTCCCAATTGCAATTGTAACTCGAGGACTACTTAATATGGGTCAACCAGTTTACTATTTGGCCTAACCACCACTAGGTGGCAGCAAAGGGTTAGAAGTTTTTTATGTTGGCTTTGTGTAGTGAGATGCAGCTACTGGGTAAGTGTTCTGGGGAGCTGTAAACTACCTAAGAACACATTGTGAGGGGAGGAAGTGAGGAGCCAGGGCTGGCCTCTTGGAAGGGAGAACAGATGCCAAGTCCTTTCAATTACACTTTCATTTACATGAATTAAAACAGGTGCAAGCTGTAAATGTCAGGCTTTTGCATCCTTTAATCCAGTGATGGAACTACCTATTTTAAAAAGAGAAAAGATGTGGCTGCAGAAGCCAGAGTTCTACAAGAGGATTGAGGGTGGCCAAAAAGATCAGAGGCCGGACTGAAGAGAGTGGTCCCAATGGGAAAGTGGCAGGATCAGTTGGAGCGGCAAGATTTCCAGCCTGGAGAACATCATTCCAGTCCAGCTCCCTCCGTTGCTGAGACAGGCCGTGGGGGAAAACACCCGTTCCCTGGCATAGCACTAAGTCATGCTCAGGCTGTTTCAGCTGTGGGAGAACAATGAATTACAGGCAGAAATGGTTAGTGGGCCATCCTCTCAAGGGGAGGGGGGTGTTGCCCCAGGTCAAACCGGATTAGTTTTTCTGAGGTTAACCAAGATCAGTTAGAGGCTGCCATCTGCTGTGACAATAATTAAGTGTATTATGGTGATTTGAATGCTGTTAAATTAAATTTCACTTTAATGATACAAGATATAATCTTAGATTCTCTGGAGATGCTCATAGCAAGTGAATAAGATTGCCAGCACTCAAATAACTGGCAGTGGAAAAAAAGAGAATTCTATTTCCTATTTGTGCTGAACAATCTATTCCCTATATTCAGGGGAGCTCTAACATACTCAAACAAGTGCCTAGGGGTGTTATTTTTGCCTTTCCATTTGCCAACTCTAGAATTAATTTTAAAAGCCATTTTGTGGAAGAGCTCTGCAATTTTTGGAGAGCTTGGGCTGCAATGCAACGCACTAATAAATATACCAAGGCTGCAATGATGCCTACTCTTACTTGACAGAAATGCAGCACAGTTTGTTGCATCTGACTAGATTAGTGTTCTTCACACTGGGCAACTTTAAGATGCGTGGACTTCAACTCCCAGAATCCCCCAGCCAGCAGGCTGGCTGGAGAATTCTGGAAGTTGAAGTCCACACATCTTAAAGTTGCCAAGTTTGAAAAACACTGGACTAGATATAAGATACAAGAATGCCCAATTAAAATTCTGGTGTTTACAGTAAATCTAAGAGTGCTCAACTATGTGCTCAGCTGAATTATTTTGCTTTTTCTTTTCTATTGCTGCCTTTATTCAGTAAATTATAAAAGGCTGAAACAAGAACAGCTGATTAACAAGCTATAGAGTTTTATGTGCTACATTTCACAAATGCTTGACTTACACGGGTTTGGTTTTGTAGGTAAATGTATCATTTCCCCCAAACAGTTGTATTGTGAAGATGAGTGAAGAATCAGCCCTTCAGATATTGTTCTAACCTTGTTTTTATTCTGTTTTTCCCAGGATATTTCAAGAAGCACAGAAATACTGTCAAAATTGGTGACACCTAATGACATTCATAACATCTACACTTAAAAATGATTTGTGATCCTTCAAATTTTGATTAAGCTTCTGTACTTGTAAGCTGCAGCTGCTTTGGAACATGGGGCTAGTTCTTCAGAAGTGGGACATACACTATTTTTTGTACCATATACTGGCCATTTGGGGGAGGGTTTGGCTGATTAAACGAAATTAAAATATGACCTTTTTATTTTGCACAAGTGGAAGAACATATTTTTCTTAAGAATGTTTCATGCATTTTTTTCCCTACCAGCAAAGTCACACCACTCTGTTACCACTAGACAAATCAGTGCAACAAAAGACATTGTGACAGATGTGAGGAAAAAGCAAAGAAGGCAGAACAGTTCCTTAAAGTCACTGGTAACTACTCAGTTATGGTGAGAGGAAAAATGCATACAGTAGAAACAGCGCAGACATGAGAAAGCAGAGAGCTGGTGTTAGATGATTGTGACAGAGAAACAATGACGAAGCTTTAGAAAAAGGGACAGGATTTTGAAAAAGAATTCTTGGGGTTGGTGGAAAGAGAAGTGATGTAGCTGAAAATACTGATTTTGTCAGAGCTCGTAATTACAGTGTGTATGTTCACACAAAGAGCAGCAGTTATATTACATAGGTTTTGCTGAACTTGATGGTGCTTGCTTTTGATTGCAAGGGTTTGACTTTTTCGATGCATGTTTAAAAAAATTCCAGTCAGTTAAACTGCAACATTTAGCTGATAATAAAAAATACACTACTGCAGACAGGTGTTTAATCCACTAAAATGGGAATGCAGCCTGCAGGGTGATTCTACCAGAACTCTCTCATCATTGGGCATCCTGATCTGGAATTCTCTGGGGTGTGTGAGAAAAAAGAATGAACCAAAGGACAAGCAAATGGTACATAATCACTGCACTTTTTTTTTTTTTATCATTCTACAATTTTCTGCTTGTTAATCTGTTGCATACAATAGTAGGATTTGGAAGCTTTGTTATCTCATTTGTCCAGCAGAGCAGCCTTTCCAACCTGGGTGCTCTCCAGATTAACCAGGATGACCATTGCTGAGAATTGTGGGAGTTGAAATGCAGACATGGAAAAGTACTGAGACTGGAGAAAGATGTGTGAAAGCATGGAGGGTCCATTATTACTCCTATCCTAGAAAGAATCCAGCATCTGTAATCCCCTGCATTCTCCCTCCACTAAATGTAGTAGAGTCAAATGTAGAGAACTTGTTATTGAGTTTTGTCAGCTACCTCCTAGTTAACTCTTGATTTTATTTTTCTGGTATCCTGTCCAATAACATTGCTTTGCAATTGCTTTTTAAGAAGGAATATCCATTAATTTTCCTCATAAGCCACCACTTGTCAACTAGATCCATGACCCTTCTGGCTGGTTAAGGCTACTCGGGAGGTGACGTGGGTGGGTCCAGGCACTGGTGAATTCATTCTTGGAGTGTTCCCAGCTGCCTTTAAAGAGGCACTGGTGCATCCCCTCCTCAAGAAACCATCACTAACCATCACTGGATCCCACCATACTGAACAATTTTTGTCCAGTCTCCCACCTCCCCTTTTTGGGGAAGGTGTTTGAGAAGGTGGCGGAGCTGTAGCTCCAGAGGATCCTGGAGGAAATGGATTATCTTGACCCTTTTCAGTCAGGTTTCAGGCCTGGATATGGGATGAAAATGGCATTGGTCACACTCATGATCTCTGGATTGGAATGGGGGTAGTACATCCATCCTTGCTCTTCTTGACCTCAGCGGCTTTCAGTACCATTGACCTTGGTATCCTTTTGCGTTGACGTAGGGAGTTGGGAGCAGGTGGCACAGTTTTGCGCTGGTTCTCTTCCTTCCTCCAAGGTCGATCCCAATCAGTGTTGATTGGGAGCGAGAGGTCCAGCTCACAGTCCCTCCATTGTGGGGTGCCACAGGGTTTGGTACTCTCTCTGCTCCTTTTTAATGTCTACATGAAACCACTGGGTGAGATCATCTGCCACCATGGGATGAGGTATCATCAATATGCAGATGATACCTAGTTATACATCTCTATCCATGTTGGTTATTACCTTTAAAGCCCTACATGGCATGGGTCCAGGTTACCTGAGGGACCATCTCACCCACATCACATCAACCTGTCCCACCCGGTCAGGCAGAGAGGGTGTGTTACGGACCCTGTCAGCAAGAGAATGTTGGCTGGTGAGACCCAGGAGGAGAGCCTTCTCTGCTGTTGTCCCCGCCCTTTGGAATATTCTCCCCCCAGAAGTGTGGCAGGCCCCTACCCTCACAACTTTCCAGAAAGGATTAAAGATCTGGCTCTGCCAGCTTGTGTGGGGCAATAAGAATTTCACCCAATCCTGGGGGTGGCTGGCACCTTAATGACACTCCCCGAGCTACCTGCCAATGTAACATCTATTCTTGGATGATATTTATTTTCTATTTATTCAAGACCATTTTATATTGTATTTTTAATTGATTTTAACTTCCTTGTAAGCCACCCAGAGTCATTTTTTTAATGAGATGGGTGGTGACAAATTTGATATATAAATAAATAAAAATTAAGATACATTTAGACTTTGGTTTCTTAGTGCTATTCTGGCTCTTCACCTGGTAATCTCATTCAAGTGGTGTTTTACTGGGTTCGGAGACAGGTCTGCTCAGACCTAAAGTCACTTGATGCCCTTAAGTAGAGTCCAGTTACATTCTATTCACATCTAATCCTGCTTTCCCCAAACTGATATTCTCCAGATGTGTTGCACTACGTTACCCATCACTTCACAATCAGCATAACCATTGGTTGTGGTTGGAGTTGCAGATCCAACAAATCTGAAGAGTTCCCAGTTGGAGAAGGCAGTTCTATATGTTTAAGACTATTCTTCCTCTCAGATCTACAAGCACTGACATCATGGTTCTTTACTTGGATGCATATTAATGGAATATATTTCCTTTCAGTCAAATATCCAAGGTGGGAAACTAGAGCATTTAAAATATACAAGTGCAAGCGACACAACTGGGGTGCATTAGCTGTCTTGGGAACTCTATGAATCCAGAAAAGTAATCAGATAACCGTGCTTAAGCGGGTACAGATGCCGCACTTACATTGCCACAATGCTCAGACAGGGCAATCCATACTAACAGTGGCATTATATAAGGCAGACACTGAATGCAACAGCACACCATCAAAATAATGAGGCATAGGAACAGAATAGCCACAAAACCACCTTTTAGCCATCCCATGTTTGGTAGCCATGAAGTTAGGGTTTCCCATATGTTGTGTAGTGGCGTGTCCACTGTTTGAGAAATATTAGAGAAAAGGTGGGACTGTTGCAGGATGTCGGATAAATAAATTTTGGTGCTGAAGCAGAGTCAAACAGAGTCACTCACAGGTGTGAGCAATAATAAAAAAGCTTAGGTGTAGCTAACTGATTGGCTACAGATAATATAAAAGAGAGAGCCTAGCAAGTGTTTCTCTCTGCCCTATGTTACTGTTGGATTGTAGCTATTATTGTGTTTGTTGCCTACTGTAAGTTCCTTTACTGTTATTTTGTAAATAGACTGCATGGAAGAAAAAACTATGGACTGTCTGTGTGTGTTCACTAGTTTAGCAAACTGCTTTGCCCTGCTCAACACAAGATTAATCTGATGTCAGTGGACACTAGACTCCTGTGATCTACATATGTGCAACAGCTTGTATTAATAATAGTACACACCTACTTGGCTTGCCAACAAAATCATCAGCGGTGGCTTTTGTAAGGATTTCAAGGGAGGCTGAAATATTGAGGAGGGCATTTACAAATCCTCCTCTGTAATGTGCTTCTCAGAAATTACAGAGGGAACCTGGAATTCCCCAGATAAAGACACGGAATACAAAGAGTTATTGCAAACATTTGACTCATGATTTCAAGTGTTAAGGAATCCTGTTCTGATAAGGAGCTGTTCTCTCTTCTCCTTTACTTGGGGATGGCAGCTGTATCAGAGTCTATGAATTGAGTCAAGGGTGGAGGGTTGAATTATATCTCTGGCCTGGAATTTGGATCCTTCATTTCTTCCCATGAAGCGAGGTGCTTGATTCATACTTCATCTGGGGCTTTGCCTTCGGAAGAGTCCTCAGTCCAGCTAGAGGTTCCCACTTAGGCTCCTGGGTCTCCTCAGGATCTGTTTGTTCAGTCACAGGAGGGCACTTCTTTACTCGAGAATGATGGATCCAATTCTTTTAGTCCATCTACCTTCACTGATGTATGGGTAGTGAGTGTTGGGTAATAAGAATAAGAGAAGACAAGAAAATATAAATATCACCTTTATATCTATTTCAAAATATACAAAAGAGAAAAATTAGGCATCAAATATATCTTCAAAAATACATAAAAGTAACAACAAACAAATAAATGATATAATACAAATATACCAAGACAGCAGGGAATTAAGCAATGAGCCTAAAAGGAAAAATCAGAAAAAGCAAAACCAGACGAAGAATACTTCTCTTATACAGAGTTCACCACCTGATTCAATTATGTTCACAGCCAAAAAGCAATCTCTTGTTAACTCTATAGTTAATTCTATTAAAGCTGTAGATCTTGCAAATATCCAACAGTGAGGAGCATTTGGGGCCAATTGTCCAGGTTTCCACCAACACCCAGTCTCCAGGTTGAAATGGATGTACGGGGTGGTTCAACCCTGGGTGACCTCGCTCCTGTAGATATTGAGAAAAAGAAGAACTCACAGCAGACAACTATTTGACATATTGTTGAATTAGTCCCTCTCCTATGTATTTCTCTACTGCCCCGGTTTTTAATTTAAGGGGGTAAGGTCTCCCATAAACAATCTCAAAGGGAGCCAATTTAGTTCTCTTGCTCGGCACAATTCTCATCTTCGCTTCCCCTTGTCACAGTAGATTGGGGAAGAGTTACCTATTGTCACCTCTCCATTAGGTATCAAGGGCATTATCTCAATTCTTTTTCCCATTGCTGCCTGTCTTGCCACCTGATCAGCGCTCCTATTTTCTTTTACAATTTCTTTCTCCTTGGTATGTACTTTCACACAAACGACTGCCACCTACCCTGGTCCATCCACTGCCTCTAACAGTTGCAAAATCTCTCTTGCGCATTTTATCTCCTTCTGACCTGCCTTCAACATTCCTCTCTCCTTCCATAAGACTGCTTCCATCTGTATACAATTCCCATTCTGGGTTCTGCAGAGGTATATCTTTTAAATCCTCTCTACTTGAGAAAGTCTGGTCTAGAACCTCCTCACAATAATGCTCCATCTCATACTCCAACTAAGGCATAAGGGTTGCTGGATTTAATTTATTGCTGATCACAAGCTGGACATTAGGGTTATCTAGCAAGATCACCTGGTATTGTGCCATCCTGCCACTTGTCCACCAACATGAGCCTTTCTGTTCCAAAACGGTAGCCACTGCATGTGGGACATTTACAGTCAGAGGTTGCCCCTAAGTTAGTTTCTCTGCCTCTTTCACCAAAATACAAGTTGCCGCTACTGCCCGCAAGCACACTGGCCATCCTAGCGCTACAGGGTCTATTTGTTTGCTAAAATAAGCCACAGGTCGTTTCCACGAGCCCAACCTTTGGGTTAGCATTCCAGCTGCTATTCCTTGCCTTTCATGTATAAATAACTACATTAGGATTGGATCTGGTAGCCCCAATTTGTAGCTTTACCAGGGGTTCAAGGACCATCGGGCTATCCCCAGCCCGGGACCCCTAACCCCCCTCATTGCGTGCTTGTTTCATCTGTCCACAGGATAGGCTGCCTTACTTTTTGGGGGCATTTGTTTTTCCAGTGTCCCTCCTGATTGCAGTTTAAACATCATGTGCCTAATGGAGGTTTCCAAGCACCTCTTTCTTTCTGATCCTCAGGTCTTCCTTTGGATTCCTCTCTCCCTATCTGTGGGTCCCTGGTCCCTGAGCTAAACCTCCTCACCACTCCTTTTGCACAATCACCACTAAACCCTCTTAGCTGGTTCCTTCTGCATTGCTTCAGCAAAGAAGATCGCCTTCTTCTTGGCTTTTTCTGTTTCCTTCTGTTCTGCCGCTTCTTGTCTCCCAGTGTATACTTTAAAGGCTATCTCTAAAAGCTGTGCCATATTCATTCCTGAAGTCCCCTCTGTCTTTTGTAGTTTCCTGCTAATATCAGGTGGTGACTGTCCTATAAAGATCATATTAACCATTCTTAGATTTTCTG
This sequence comes from Python bivittatus, assembly GCF_059951505.1. Lineage (NCBI taxonomy): Eukaryota > Metazoa > Chordata > Lepidosauria > Squamata > Pythonidae > Python > Python bivittatus. The sequence continues at coordinate 60,075,075 of NW_028277075.1, forward strand.
GTGCCTCAGGATTTGAATCAGTGTGTTGGCAAAAGGCATTATACAATCTTTCCAGAAAATCACTGGGATTCTCTTTAGGGTTTTGTCTAATTGCATAAATCCAGGACAAATTTTTTGCTCTTTGGGACCCCATTTATTAAGGCTTCAACCACCATTTGCTGATAAGTCTGGAGGCGTTGTAAATCTCCCTGCCTTTGGGGATCCCAGTTAAGATCTATCATTGGAAATGCATTCTCCCCCTGTCCAGCAGCCGCTCTCCTCAGTGATTTTCTGCTCCTTTGCAAGTACTGCTTTTACTAAAATACAAGTTTCTATATATGTACTGCTCCTATCTTCACTTGTCAAAAACACATTCAACAAAGCCTGCAAATCTCCCCACCTTGGATTGTGGGTTCTGCGAATTGACAACACTAATTCAGCCATCCTTTCCGGCACCTCTCCACAGGGGGTAAATTATTCCTCCAGTTATACAAATCTGCTGTGGAAAAAGGGGTATAAACTAGCACCATATTATTCCCTCCATTTCCATTAGGCACTGGGGTTTGTCTTAGTGGGAAGAGAGAGTTGATGGTTCTTTTCCCAACTTAACATCATTCCTTTCACTGTTACATCCTCCACCCTCTACCCTTTGATCTTTCGCAGATTATAGCCATGCTGTGCCTGAGGGTTATAAGGGGGAGCGGGAGGCATTAACTCTTCAGGTACCTGCTCATCCTGTATAACCGATGGTGTATATCTATGTTGCTTTGCTGGCTTATTTAAAACAAAAATATTACTTTCTAATTTTTGTTCATCCTGTGCCAATTCTCTAAACATTTCCACATTTCTACTTTCATCAAGTTTTCCCACATAATTTTCTTTCTAATGCATGGATCACATCCAAATCCACATACCCATTCAAGGGTCATCTCATCTCATTATTCAGAGGCAAATTAGGCCACTCTGTAACACAAAATTTACTTAGACAAGTCAGATCTAAAGATCACTATGGCTGAGGTCTACAGTTTTTCAATACACACTGCAATGGAGTACAGAGCACAGATCCTTTTTCTCCACCTTTACTCATTTTCGACTGGCCAGTCTCTCTCCTGTACTCCTGTTCCACACTGTGCGCAATTCCCTCCAGTCCAACTGTAGAACTAGACCTTACACACTGCACAGGCCTTAGCAGTTCAGCTCTCCTGTGGAACTGCCCCAAACTATAATAGAAAATTTGTAGTTCCTCTTTTTGGTGATTGTCTATTTTGTAAGTTTCTCTTATGCGTAGGCAGTCTGTGATTTAGCAGACAGAGTGAATTGAGGGAACCAGGAAAAAGTCCTGAGGGCACCCTTTCCACTCTCCTCCTTCTGTCCTCTGAGCCCTAGACATTCTAAGTTCGTAGGAGGCTTGCTTTAGGGAATCCCACCGGAGTTTGCCCACTAAACAGGACAAAAGACTGAACCAACTGACTGACTCATGGTCAAACACACTCTCTTTCACTCAATCTGTGGAGGCACGAGAGTTCCATCAATCGCCCTTGCGTTCCAGACACCCCTGGTCATCGACCACTGGCCTTGCAGGGGGCTGGGTGCGGCTGCAATTGATTTCTCACTCAGCCCTTGTCCACAGAGGGAGTTTATTAGGACCAACACACACAACTCAAGCAGCCAGGTTGAAAGTGGTTCAGGAAGAGATCTTACCTTGTTTTGTCCTGTCCAGAGGAAGGCCCCCCTACGTTCTTCTGTTAGTGGGAACAAAATTCTGACTCCTTTCCTTTATTTTTGTCTTCCATCGCCCCCCCCCCCGCAAGGGGGGTTAAACTGGTTTATAGAGCGGGGGCACTGAAGGTTCTTGATCACTGCCTCCCTTGGACTTACATGAGCAATGTTCCTGCTTTCCTAGTTCCAATTTCTCCTTTGGGGCTATTGATTTCTTTCCCCGGGCCTTTACCCAATGCCCCATTTCCTTGGTCTGGCCAGACCCCATCACCCTACTTCCCAGGATCCCTTTTTCCTGGCTACTCCTGTCCCTGTGACAGTTCTAACGTAGGATTCAGGTGAAGGAAATTCCTACTCACCAATCGACGTCGTGAAGTTCCTCCTGTAGAAACAATTAGCAAAATAGCAGGCAAGGAACAAACGAACACTTCCCACCCCTCTTCTGCCCTGGTGTCTGATTTTCTTCATACTGTACACCGTCACCTTTGAGTTCCAGGGACCCCTTCTTGACAGCTGCCTGCAGAGCAGGGCGCGCCCAGCTGTAATCAGGGTTCCCCAGAAACCAAGTAGCCACGTGTCCTGGCAGAGTCGCCAATTGTTTGGGTCCAGCCAATTGACCCTAATTACCAGGTTCGGGACTTGGTGCAAGGTGAACAGAACACCAAGATGAAAATCAGACTTTTTATCCACTTTATTTTAGAGGTCTAAATAAATTGGAGACTCCCAGCAAAAGGAGGGAGTCCTGATTACAGATTTTACATAGCTTATATACTTTTTCTTCACAGGATCCACGTGACAGCTTAAACAAAGAAACCGGTTAACTTCTTACAAACATCTATTTCACCAGGTCACGGTGACTTCAACCAAAGATGGACATCCTTCCGGCTATACATTAATTATTACTCATTATCCATCTTAAACTTATCTTAAGAACTTTCTTCCCTTTACCCTATCAGGATAATAACATTACAGCCTTATGGATCTTGTCTGTCCTGTCAATTGCCCCAGCCATGGCCCCTTATCAGACTGACCACAGCTGGTCTCTCCCATGTCTGCTATAGGATCAAGGAAATCACAAATCATACAACCATTCTTATCTTCAAGGATACAATAAAATCACTAAATAATATAGTTATAAAGCTTAAAGATTACAAAAACAAGCAAGGGGTTACAAGGAAGCCATAAAGCACATAACTATCTTTAGAAATTGCATGGGCATGTCATTGGGAAGAAATATATCATTCTCGACAAGAACACTGAACACAGTTTCTATCACAGATGCACACATTCTCATATGCTAGCCCCCCACCCATGTCTTCATATGCAGGTACAACTTCCACATACTCAGGTACACTATCAGATTCAGTCCCAATGTCCATTCCCATCAGAACCAACAGTTGTATTTCATGACAAAAATGGAAAAAATGGGGCCTGTCATATGAAGTTCAATGCTTCTTGAAAGAGTCTGGTCCCAACCTTTTAGATCTCTGAAAGCAAGAATTTGAGCTGAAACTGGACACATGTTGATAACTTGTAACATCAGATCAGCATGAGGTGTCATCAACTTGGACAGACACATTCAAACCTATGGCAGTCACCTTGTACCCTTACCCACTAAAAAGAGAACTGACTATTATCCCATCTACCTTCATCCCAATATAGTTAGAAGAGTAGAACAGATAGAACTTGGAAAAATGTCAGGACGGAGAAGGTAATTTACATACATTTATTGTTCATTTTTCCAGGACTGTGAAAGTGTATGCAGAAATATTAAAACATTATTTAAAACAATAACAAAAGCAACCATCACAAAGCTAAAAAATGCACCCAACAAATCCTTTTATCCTTTCAAAATGACCGTCAAGGGAAGGTACCTCTTCCAAAAGGCCCTTCCCTTGCCCATTTGCATGACACACTGAATAACAAACTAGCAACCACATTCTTAGTAGTGCCAATAGAAGAGAATATGTGTAGCTCAGGGTTGAACTGTGGAGTCCTTGGGGTTCTCTGAGCTTGATTCTTTTCTTGCAAATGTTTCGTTACCCGGCTAGGTAACATCTTCAGTGCTAGAATGGGATGGGGTTTGCTCTCTGTTTATATACTGTGGCATGCCCTGCCAGTGTTGGCAGGGGTGGGGGTTTCGTTTTGTTTTTTCCCTCTGGTAATTCCTTGACTAAGGTACTGTTCACTGCTTGATTGTGTGCCTGGTGGTAACCTCTGCCTATCTAGGTGATGATTGCTGGTGAGGAGATGTTCTGGTCTTTTGTATTCTATTGTCTCTTTTGAATAGTGTGTAGATGCTGTTTATGTGTCTGTTGACTCTCTGAGCTGAGTCATCTGAGTCATCTTTGGATCCAGACTGGGCGGCTTCCGTCCCTCTAGCTAGTGCCTGGCAGCCCAGTTGGGAAGGACGTGGGTAAGTGTGCATTGTATGAATCCAGAAAAGTAAATTAATCGGATAACCGCGCTTAAGTGGCTACAGATGCTGCACTTACATTGCCACAATGTTCAGAGAGGGCAATCCATACTAACAATGGCATCTGAAGCCTTAGGATTCCCCACAAGGCATCACCTCCATCCTGTCTAAATTAAGCTCCAACTGTTCAGGTGGGACCTCCAGTTATAGATTTAAAACAAAGGTAGCTGCTCCTGAATGCTTAAAATTAGTGCATTATGTAGTGCAGGCGACAATAGTGTTGATAATTTTTTCCCCAATACTCAATGTTTTAGCCAGTGTTCCTACCGGCCACACTCAGTAGAAATCCTGGGAACTTTCCTTTCAGCACACTGGTAGCTGAGAAAGGTGGTTGTGGCTGTTCAACACCATCTATAAAGACCAGGACCCCTAGATGGCAGACCATGAAGGACAATGGGTTCCTCAAGTAACTCTCTTCTGTTTACAATCAGGTGGAGAAGAGTGAGGCTATCACTTGGCTATGGTTGCATGACATGATTTTCAAATTCACCATGGTTTATGATATTAACCATGGTTCGTAAGTCAGCCATAAACAGTCAATCCACTCTGTCTGGGTTTATACAACCTGCTACACAAAGTGTGATAGACCACTAATTTATGGTTCAGTGCATTGTGCAAGCTCAGTTTTTGTATAAGTCGCTAAATCATAAACCATAGCTAATGGACCAGTGTTTAAGCCAAATCTGAGGGGGGGGGACTCATGAAGTCCTCTATTAATATGTGAGACTAGGCTGAAGCTGCCATAAGTAAAAGATGAAGCAGGCAGTAAGCAGAGAGGGCAAAAGCCAGGGATCTTATCTAAAAGATCCTTTTGAGGAGGTAGATAAGAAGGAAACAAGTAGTTAAGGAAACAAAGGAAAAAATGTCACCTGAACCAGACAAAGGAAGTTGGGCCTCAGCACACAGAAACTTCTCCCCAGTCCCATCAACAGCTACCAGACTTATAAGTTAACAAGGCAAGAGTAGCTGCCAGTCTTGTTAATCAACAATGCAAGGACTTTGGGGGATAAAAGGGATCCTGAAGCCCGCCCACTCTGTGAGTCTCCTTTGTCTTTGGATCCAGGCATGGCAGCTTCCTACCTCTAGCTAGTGCCTGGCAGCCTAGCTGAGGACATGGGTAAGTGTGGATGAGTGTGTGCGCACATGTGTGAAAGAGCAGATGTACATTGTAACCAGTGAAGTTTTGCTGTTACTTTAAATTTACTGGGTCTCCAAAGAACCTGTTGTGCCTCAGGGTTGAAAGTGATGTGTGCATGTCCCTGATTACTTCCCTTCTGTTGCCCAGGGCTGTGTCTTGTCTGCTCTCTGGAAAACCGAGGTCGAAAACAAGGGGGGCTTACAAGATCTGCATGCCTCAACAGTTGTCAGCCTGTGAGTGACCATAAGCCGAACCTGAGAGCCCCCAGAACAGTATGAACAATTATATTAAGCTATATTATGATCTGTTTGTTTGCCATGTTGCACAAACATAGTAATTAACCTTGGTTTGTGGCTTATCATATACCAACAGAACAGCTGAGTTTGTTCAACATGCCAGACTAAAATGTGAATGGTTAGTTTGTTTCCATGTTACTTTAGTTCAGTAAACCAGGGTTAGGACAATCTATGGTTAGTAAGTTGCCCAAACTTAGCCACTGTGATTAGTTTATGGTTGTGCTGTGGATATTCAGAAAGTGAGGAAGCTGTGGAGAATTTTGTCCTGCAAACATAACCAAACACTTCAACTTCCTGCACCAGCAGTTTTACAGAGGTGATGTGATTCACAATTCCTGAGAGGTGCTGGTGGGTCTGCAGGGAGCTGGTGTTCTTTGAAGCTTACTCTCCACCACCTTAGTCCAAATGGACCTCTGTTTTTGGTTTTTTTTTCTGCCCTTAGACTGTGCCTAAGAGAGCCAGTTTGGTGTACAGTAGTGGTTAAGGAAACAGGCTAGAAATCCAGAGACCCTGAGTTCTAGTTCCACCTTAGGCACAAAGCCAGCTGTGTGACCTTGGGCCAGTCACCTTCTCTCAGCTCTAGGAAGCAGGCAATGGCAAACCACTTCCGAAATCTAGCCAAGAAAACTGCAGGGACATGTCCAGGCAGTCACCAGGAGTCAACATTGACTCGAAGGAACACACACACACAAAGTCTGCACCTAAAGGTAAAGTGAGAAGCCAAATTGGATTAGAAAGCTGTTTGAACAGAAAGTGGGGGGGGGGGCGGCTAAATAGGAAGAGTCTCACCAGGGAGCAGCAGCACCTGGATGACCCTGATGATGATGATGTGCCACTGGATTGACTTTTAGCGACCAATCCTATCTGAAGTCAAAAACTAGCAGATTTAGACCCAGTTGGTACCTGGGTGAGAGACCATCACAAAATACTGAGGCCGTAAACTAAACTGGAACGTCGAAGAAAAAATCCCGGAAGAGGGCAGTCAGAAATCAATTTCATGCCTAAAGAAAGTGGGCGGGGCTTCTCTAGCGGGCCCTGGAGGAAAGCCGGGTCCTTCGCATTCCTTCACTGAGCGGAAGAAAAAGTCCTAGCTCCGCGGGGAACACCGAGAAGGAGCTGGCGCTCTTTGGGCTCGCGGGAGCTGCGAATTTGGGCGGGTGCACGCCTGCTATTGGCGAAAAGGTCCACTTTAGGCCTTTCCGAAACTTCAGGAGCGGGAATCTCCGGCCACGCTGATCGAGGACGGAGGGGTGGAAGTTACGTCTCCCCGTCACAAGACTTCGCCGCGTTAAAGATAGGTGGGATCGCTGCATACCCTGAGATGGCGGTGAAGTGGTTAGCGGTCTTGACGTTGCTGGCCGAGGTAAGCCAAGGAGCAGAATAAGGCGGGAAAGGCCGCTTGTCAGTCTCGGGGCCGCTTGAGTTCGGCCGTCGGAAAGCGAGAAGGGGGGGAAAGCGAGAAGGGGGGGAATTCCAAAGGCGCGCGATGCGAGTTTCATTGATTCCTCCGCCTTTGCGCTCTGCTAAAGCGGCGTCCGACTCGTGCCGCGGGGTGGCCGAAGGGAAGGGAGAAGCCTCTTCGCGGGGAGGTCCCCCAAAAGTTTTGGTCGCCTGGAGGAGTTGGAGTTCTCCCCCCCCCCCCATTTGAAGATCACCACGGTGGAGAAGCGCTGCGGTGGAAAAGGCCGGCGAGAGGCTTCTCTCTCCTAGATTGCGAACCTTGCACTTTGGGCGTTAACTTTGCTCTTTTGGCTTTTTTTTTTTTTTTTTAAGGTCGCGTTAGGAAGGAAGAGTTGGGAAGTAAGCAGGCCGGCAGGACCCCAATTTTTGCATTCTCGTAACTTTTCTTGCTTCTATGTAGGTAACAGTTCAGCTTCCGATGACATTGTATCAATGCGCAGACCACAAGATGGACGAGATTAAATAAAAGTTTTAAGATTGAGCTGTGTCTGTTTCGATATTCGCTTAGCCCCGTTTCTGATTATTTCTGTTCTAACAGGTTTTGCGGGTTTTGGTGCTCATTGGCTGATGGCGGCAGTGGGGTGCACATTGGCACCCAATCCTACTGTTTTCTGATCCGGTTTCCGTTCTAAAACTAACTCTTCCTCCAGCCATTTTTTAAAGATATTTAAAAAGTATATCTGTACTGAAAAACTTACTGTTATCAGTGACTTGTGAAGTAAAAAACATCTAGGTTGAAGACATTTCATCCCATTCCGCAGAATATTCACTCGAAAGAGATGTTCCCCAGAGATACACTCTGGTTTGCTTAACTGGTTTACTGAAGTTTGCACTTTGCATTTTTATAGTGAGGTGATTTGTACTTCTTGTAAATCAGCATGTTTCTCTCTATAACCAGGTAATGCTTTTCACAAAATTCAGAACCCGCAATTTTGCCCAGATTTTGAGCAAAATTGTGAGCTCCCTTCAGGATTTTGGATTTTAACCCTTTATGGACTTTTACTGAAAACGGAAAATCCTGAACTTATGATTTATGGGGTTGATTATTAGAAAGGATAGAATATGGAAAGGAGGGAGCTGTGATCCTGAGAGGATAAAACATAAATGCATTTATAACTGCTGTAAAGAAAATTGGAAGCCGCTCCTGTATATCTTTTTTTTCTTTTTTCTTCTTTCTGTCCATATTATTTCTTATTTACTTATCACTTTTCTTTACTTTCCTTTTTCTTTAAATTTGTATTGTTTTTATTCTTTAAAAAAATTATTCAGCAAAAATGGATTTTGGATTTTAAAAAAGATCAAGGAAAAACGTTTTGATGTTAAAGAACAGTCTATGTTCAGTGTAAGTTTAAAGTAGACTAGATTGGATTAGGTTTGAGAGCAATCCTAATTAGATTTCAAGTTCTATCTAGGATGGCTGAGAATGCATAAAGGCTGTTCTCCTGCAAAAAATGCAATAATTACCTAGAACTGTGTGGTGGAAAAGATGCTGGTTCTTTGACAGGCAAAAACCACAAAGAGAAACAAGGTTTATATCAGCAGTGCTGAAACCTGTTTTTGCACTAGGTAAAAACAGTACCATTTGGACAAGTAATTCTTGGAGGGAGAGGGGTTGTTCCTTTGCCTCTTAAAGAGGCTCTGGTGTGATCCCTCCTCAAGCCATTGCTAGATCCCACCATACTGGACAACTTTTGTCCAGTATGCTGCGTGCACAATTATTAGACAAGTTGTATTTTTGAGGATGAATTTCATTATTGAACAACTACAGTGCTCTTGATCAATCCAAAATGTTAATAAACCTCAAACCTGAATATTTAAGAAAGTAAAAGTGAGGTTTTGGCTTTCTTAGGAGCATATCTATGTGTGCACAATTATTGGGCAACTATTAGTGTGCAGAATTATTATGCAACTAAATGAAAAACGAAAATTCCCCCATCTCTCTAATTTATTTTCATCTGTTAAAGTGAGAATAATAAACAAACAACTCAAAATTTACACATAAACATTTCTGACATTTCAAACAAAAAATCAGTGACCAATATAGCCACTTTTCTTTGCAATAACAGTCATAAGCCTTCCATTCACGGAGTCTGTCAGTTTCTTGATCTGTTGACGATCAACTTTTTGTGCAGCAGCAACCACAGCCTCCCAGACACTGTTCAGAGAGGTGTACTGTTTTCCTTCACCGTAAATCTCCCGTTTGAGAAAGGCCCACAAGTTCTCAATAGGGTTTACAGTGGGGCAAAAAAGTATTTAGTCAGCCACCAATTGTGCAAGTTCTCCCACTTAAAAAGATGAGAGAGGCCTGTAATTTTCATCATAGGTATACCTCAACTATGAGAGACAAAATGGGGGAAAAAATCCAGAAAATCACATTGTCTGATTTTTAAAGAATTTATTTGCAAATCATGGTGGAAAATAAGTATTTGGTCACCTACAAACAAGCAAGATGTCTAGCTCTCACAGACCTGTAACTACTTCTTTACGAGGCTCCTCTGTCCTCCACTTGTTACCTGTAGTAATGGCACCTGTTTGACCTTGTTATCAGTATAAAAGACACCTGTCCACAACCTCAAACAGTCACACTCCAAACTCCACTATGGCCAAGACCAAAGAGCTGTTGAAGGTACCAGAAACAAAATTGTAGACCTGCACCAGGCTGGGAAGACTGAATCTGCAATAGGCAAGCAGCTTGGTGTGAAGAAATCAACTGTGGGAGCAATAATTAGAAAATGGAAGACATACAAGACCACTGATAATCTCCCTTGATCTGGGGCTCCACGCAAGATCTCATCCTGTGGGGTCAAAATGATCACAAGAATGGTGAGCAAAAATCCCAGAACCACACGGGGGGACCTAGTGAATGACCTGCAGAGAGCTGGGACCAAAGTAACAAAGGCTACCATCAGTAATACACTATGCTGCCAGGGACTCAAATCCTGCACTGCCAGATGTGTCCCCCTGCTTAAGCCAGTACATGTCTGGGCCCGTCTGAAGTTTGCTAGAGAGCATTTGGATGATCCAGAAGAGGATTGGGAGAATGTCATATGGTCAGATGAAACCAAAGTAGAACATTTTGGTCTAAACTCAACTCATTGTGTTTGGAGGAGAGAGAATGCTGAGTTGCATCCAAAGAACATCATACCTACTGTGAAGCATGGGGTGGAAACATCATGCTTTGGGGCTGTTTTTCTGCAAAGGGACCAGGACGACTGATCCGTGTAATGGAAAGAATGAATGGGGCCATGTATCGTGAGATTTTGAGTGAACACCTCCTTCCATCAGCAAGGGCATTGAAGATGAAACGTGGCTGGGTCTTTCAGCATGACAATGATCCCAAACACACTGCCCGGGCAACGAAGGAGTGGCTTCGTAAGAAGCATTTCAAGGCCCTGGAGTGGCCTAGCCAGTCTCCAGATCTCAACCCCATGGAAAACCTTTGGAGGGAGTTGAAATTCTGTGTTGCCCAGCGACAGCCCCAAAACATCACTGCTCTAGAGGAGATCTGCATGGAGGAATGGGCCAAAATACCAGCAACAGTGTGTGAAAACCTTGTGAAGACTTACAGAAAACGTTTGACCTCTGTCATTGCCAACAAAGGATATATAACAAAATATTGAGATGAACTTTTGATATTGACCAAATACTTATTTTCATTATGATTTGCAAATAAATTCTTTAAAAATCAGACAATGTGATTTTCTGGATTTCCCCCCATTTTGTCTCTCATAGTTGAGGTATACCTATGATGAAAATTACAGGCCTCTCTCATCTTTTTAAGTGGGAGAACTTGCACAATTGGTGGCTGACTAAATACTTTTTTGCCCCACTGTAGGTCAGGTGAGGAAGGGGGCCATGTTGTTATTCTTTCATCTTTGAGGCCTTTATTGGCTAGCCATGCAGTGGAGTACTGCGATGGAGCATTGTCCTGCATAAACATCATGGTCTTCTTGAAAGATGCAGACTTTTTCCTGTACTGCTGCTTGAAGAAGGTGTCTTCTAAAAACTGGCAGGAGGTTTGGGAGTTGATTTTGAGTCCATCTTCAACCCAAAAAGGTCCAACTAGCTCATCATAATAGTACCAGCCCATACCAGTACCCCACCTCCACCTTGCTGGTGTCTTGAGTCGAAGTGGAGCTCTGTGCCCGTTACTGATCCAGTCCCGGGCCCATCCATCTGGTCCGTCAAGAGTCGCTGTCATCTCATCAGTCCATAAAACCTTTGAAAAATCTGTCTTCAGATATTTCTTGGCCCAGTCTTGCCGTTTCAACTTATGTGTCTTGTTCAGTGGTGGTCGAGGTTCAGCCTTCCTTACCTTGGCCATGTCTCTGAGCACTGAACACCTTGTACTTTGGGCACTCCAGGTAGGTTGCAGTTCTGGAATATGACAGCACTGGAGGATAATGGGTTCCTGGTAGCTTCACATTTGATTCTTCTCAAATCTTTGGCAGTTAATTTGCGTCTTTTTTTCTCAACACATTTCTTACGACCCTGTTGACTATTTGCAACAAAACATTTGATGGTTCTGTGGTCATACTCCACTATCTTAGCAATTTCAAGAGTGCTGCATCCCTGTGAAAGACTTTTTACAATTTTTGACTTTTCAGAGTCAGTTAAATCTCTTTTTTGGCCCATTTTGCCTGAGGAAGAGAAGCTGCCTAATAATTATGCACACCTTGATATAGGGTGTTGATCTCCTTAGGCCACGCCCTCCCTCATTACACAAATACACATCACCTGATATAGTTATATCCAGTAAGCATTCAGGTTTCTACAGCTTGGAGGTGGAAAATATGCATAAAAATGATATGGTCAAAATACTCACTTGCCTAATAATTGTGCACACAGTGTATCTAACTTCCCTTTTTTGGGGAAGGTGGTTGTGCAACAGCTTCAGAGGGCCTTGGATGAAGCAGATTAGCTGGATCCTCTTCAGTCCTGATTCAGACCTGGGTATGGGACAGAACAGCATTGGTCACATTTCTGGATGATCTCTGGCATGGATGGGATGGAGGTTGTGCATCCATCCTTGCCCTACTTGACCTCTCGGCAGCTTTTGATACCATTGACCACAGTATCCTTCTGGATCGGCTCAGGGGACTGGGGGTGGGTGGCACGGTGCCATGCTGATTTGCCTCCTTTTTCTAGGGTCGATTCCAATCAGTGATGATTGGGGAGGAGAGGTCCCACACTCGGCCCCTATGTGTTCTCCCCTCTCCTATTTAATATCTACATGAGACTGCTGGGTGAGCCCATCTGTCACCACGGGGTGAGGTATCATCAGTATGCTGATGATACCCAACTATACATCTCTGCCCCTGGCGAAGTAAGTGATGCTGGATGTCCTGTCCCAGTGGCTGGAGGCTGTGAGGGTCTGGATGGGGAACAACAGGCTTCAGCAAGACTGAGTGGCTCTGGGTTCAGGGTCCTGCCAGTTCTGGAACTATACCATCTTTGGTGCTAGATGGGGTGGCACTGCCCCAGACAGACCTGGTGTGCAATTTGGGGGTGGTCCTAGACTTGAGACTCCTGCTCAAAGAGCAGGTGGCAGTCATGGCTAGGAGGGCCTTTGCACAACTCCATGTTGTGCACCAGTTGCGCCCCTTCCTGGATTGAGAGGCTCTGCTTACAGTCATTTATGCCCTAGTCACCTCCAGACTGGACTACTGTAATGCGCTTTACATGAGGCTGCCCTTGAAGAGTATCTGGAAACTTCAACTGGTGCAGAATGCAGCAGCACAGGCGGTTATGTGTGCTCCTCGAAGAGCACATATTACATCTCTGCTTCGTGTGTTGCATTGGCTGCTGGTTTGCTTCTGGATCCAATTCAAGGTGCTGGTTTTGACCTTTGAAGCGTTTCATGGCTTGGGGCCAGGTTATCTGAGGGACCGCCTCTTCCTGATCACATCAGCCCATCCCATTACATCTGGCAGGGAAAGTATGCTGCACTTCCATTGGCCAGGAAATTGCATTTGGTGGGTCCCAGGAGGGGGGCCTTCTCTACTGTGGCTCCCTCCTTGTGGAACATTTCCCCCCCTGAAGTGAGGCTTGCCCCTTCCCTGGTTTTGTTTAGGAGGTCCCTCAAGACCTAGTTGTGTCATCAGGCCTGGGGGTCTTTGGGAACCGGAGACATTCTTAGATGGCTCCACCGTGGGGTTTGTATATTTTAAAATCTAATTTTAAAAAAGTGATTATGTTTTTATTTTAATAACAACTTTTTATCTTTTTATAATGCCTGTTTTTATTCACTTATTTTATTTTCATTGTTGTATGCTGCCCAGAGTCGCTTTGTTTGAAATGGGCTGCTATATAAATGTGATGTGTGTGTGTGTGTGTGTGTGCGCGTGTATAAATAAATAGGCAGCATTTCCATGGTTGAGAGACTGTAGTTCTCAACAGGTAAAGGCCCATCTTCTCAAGGTAGAAAATTAATCTTCCAATTTGAATGTCATGCTTCTAAAAAGCAAAAAAGAAAACTGTCTAAATTCCCAAAACTGTCATTGTTCAGGTTAAAAATTTGGGAATTTTATTAAGACAAAGATTGTGAGCAATCTTTCATATTCCTAAGAACTCTTCCATCAAGTTTGAATTTTAGCACAGTTAAGCACAGGTGAGTTTAAATAGCATGTGTATGTTTTCCCCCCATTGGGGACCAGTTTCAGAGTTCAAAGGCAGGTAAACATTGAATTTAACTCCAGTAGAGTACCAGAACTTAATAGTGTTCACAGTCCTAGCAAGTACAAGGGCATTCCTAATTATTTTATATTTTCTTAATTTCTGTGAGCTAATTAAAGATGATGGGAGTCACAGGCTACCCCACAAAGGTTTTTTTTAAGAGTACAAGAGTGGCAGAGACCATGATCAGGAGGGGGAACATTTTCCTATATGCATTAAACATAAATGTTCTGTACTGAAAGGCAATGGGAGATATTTATGTGGTGCAGCGCCACTCCATTGCAACTATTATTAACTAATTGGTAGTTTTATTTATTTGTCAAATTTATATGGCTGCCCATCTCACAAATAGTGACTTTGGGCAGCATGCAACAATTAAATAAAATGATAAATATATAAAAACAATAATTAAAAATATAAAACAGCCATTATTAAAATATACAAGAGGCACAGGAGAGAGTGAATATTAACTACAATGAAGGAGCCATCTTACAATGTCACCGATCCCCAGGACTCCCAGGCCTGATGACATAGCCAGTTAGAAATCCTTGCCAGTCTATGTACTACATATTAGTAGTAGTAGAAGTAGTAACAACAACAAAAAAGAAGTAGTAATAGTATTTAGTAGACTCTGGGTGGCATACAGAATCCAAGGGCAATAAAACAGTTAAAAACATACAACACAGATAGCCCAGGCTAAAACAACTGTATGTAACAATAACAAAAATACACAACAGGGGCTCCAGAAACACATTAATCCCAGGCCTGAGACCATCTTTGACTGAATCTTTGATTAGCTTGGGTCGTCTTAAATTCCTGTGAGGTGTGCATAAACTTATCACAGAATTAAGGCGGACTTGTAGGCCATTCATGTTAATGTGGATTTTCCAATACAATGATTTTTGCCTTATCACAAACTGTTGTAATTGAATACTTGTTTATTGTTTGCACAGTTTTGTGTGCTTGCTTCCTTGGTATGGGTTTTTAAAGTGAAGAGGCAGATCCTGCAGTAGATAGGGCAGAGTAGTACCATCCCTCATTTGAAAAGAGCTCAAAGACTTGGAAGAGGAACCAAAGAATTCAGGGAGCTAGAATAGCAGTGGTGGTGTTTTCTAGGAAAGGAAGGCTGTAAACATTTGCTGTTGATTTCATATGTCTTCACTTACTTGTCCTCTCCCACAATCTGAGAAAAGCCCTATGGTTTGAGAGGGCTGAGACAGAAATGTTTTGGGGAGGGCACGTGAGGGAAATGCACATACACACAGTAGAGACTTTCTGTGTTTGAAAAAGCTGAGACTGAAAATCTGAATCACTGGCTATATTTGCTTATCATTGATATACTATAGGTTAATGCAGGGGTGGGAAGCTCTTTATATTTATTAAATATATCCAAGGGATCCATAAACTTTATATGACAAAATAATAAAGTGAAATAAAAATAAATGAAACCAATGTTAATCATAGCACAGTTAAGAGGAAAGGACAATTTTTACAAGAGACGGTAGGGTGCGGCCAGATAGTGGTTGGTACATTCCAAATGCTTGAGTAAACTGCCCCCCCCTCCCACCGTCACAGAAAAGCGGGCCATGTAGGTCCCAGCTTGGAGCAAAAGCATTCCAGGCGGAGGTGCTGCAACAGAGAAGTCCCTCTCTTGCGCTCCCAGAAACTCCTCTCCCAGGAGGGTCCTCCTGCTATTCCTCATTTTTTAAATAATATTTTTATTGAAGTTTATATATATGAATGTATATATGTATGTATGTATAAAAACTAATACAGAACTAAAAAACCTACAAACAAAAAGAAGAAAGAGAAAGAAATATAAAAGATGACTTCCCCCTCCTTCCAAACAAGTATATGCATTAATAGTAACTTAACACGATTTGTAATATTCCTAAAAAAAGCCCTCTTTACCCCCTTTCTCATCCCTAAACAATAACCAAATTATGAAAAATATCCAACAATCAATCTAATCAGCAAATATATTAAGAGTGCCAGTGATAATAAACTATATATTTTAAACTTAAACAAATAGGTCTATTTTGCATTTTAACTTCTAATTTTTTTCTAAAAAAGTAAAGCCTAAAAGATCTCTCCCCTTAAGCATACAAAAGACCAATAGTAATAACATATGTATTTTAACCTAAGCCAAATCATTTTTACAGGTATAAATCATCATCTTATAGTCCTGGTCAGAAAAAGAAAATTCAGTATTAACAATCTAAAATCAAAATGTAAATAATTTAACCCTGATCTGACAAATCCACTTTAAATTCCTTTCTCTTCTTTTTGAAAGGCTCAATCTTCAGTCTCTTCTCCAAATAAAACCCCAGATAGTAATCTCGTATTATTTTCTCCCTGTCAATTTTCAGAAAAGGTTTCAGAGATTTGGCATTTCCCTTCTGTAGGTCCAAAATAGAATAGCTCTCAAATTCCTCAGTTTCAAGTGCTTAGATCCCTAATTCTGTGCTTTCTAGAATGCTTCAAGATCTAAGGATCGCATGCTAGGTATGAGAAAGAGTTCATAAACTCTAAGGGCTCTAAGAGAACTCTTTCTCATACCTAATAAGTATGAGAAAGTAAATACCTAATAAGTACCTAATGCCAACTCTAACTAAGGAAGAAAGAGGAATGAATGTCATGGATATGCAAATCAGTTATATTGTTTATTCCTGTTAATTTGCAACATTACAACTAAACTAAGTGAATGCAACTGTGATACTTTCCTTGTATAGTGACATTAAATAATTCATTATACTTACGATGGACCAATTAAAATTTAGGGTGCAGTTCTATGACTATAGTGGGACTTACTTCTGAATAAAAGTTGTTACCAGTTCAACTATAGTTCAATTTCAGTAGCGTTTCTGTTCTCACTAATGCTGTGTAACAGCAATAGGGTACTTAGAGTTTGAGGAAGTTTTGCCCTTTTATGATTATTGTTAGTTTATCTTATTGGTCTTAATACAACCTTGGAGTTTTAAAACAAATTTGAATTTGTTTTATATTCTTTGATTTACTTATGTAATTGTTTCGTAATATGTTATACTTGGTGAATAGAAATTAATGCTTATTGCCTACCTGTTTCCTACTTAAGATAGATCAAAGATTATTCATATGCCTAACTGAATTTTGACCTTCATGTGTGAGTTCTGTAGAATGAGGTGGTAGGATTAAAATTCAAGTTAGCATGTACAGTAGTTACGTTTTCAGCCCAAGGGGAAAAAAATTCTAAAGAGTAGAAAAGTGATTCAGCAAACTAGAGGAAACCTTTTCTCTCTGACATACCACAGCATTTTATTTTGATTTGAAGAGGCCTTACGTGGATAAATATTTTACAAATAACCTCTTTCTTCAGAGTCTTGAGTGATGCTGTTCATTCTACCATACAATAATGATCTTCAGCTGCTTCTGATTTTTATACATTTCAAGTCCTGATGCACAATAGGAAAAATATGCGCCATCAATCTATTTCAGTAATGTCTGCTTTGGCTGGCGTTATTCTAACACCGTATAATGGTTCCTTGCAAAGATGAATTGGCCTCATCTCTCTATTCACTGGATTTGAACTTGCCGACCCTATTTTGCAACACAGTGCTTAATGCTGTGGTTCACTCCAGTTTCCATCTTTTGCCATATATTTAGACGTAAAGTTAAGTTTTGTACTTGAAAGTTATCCAGATGCTTCACTGAACAATTTGCAAATTCCAACTTTATATTATTGTTAATTCCCCAGAACTTGGCTGTCACCATTATTGGTCTAATATTTGAATTGGGGCAACATCTTTATTAGGGACCAGTCAGAATGCCACAGACAAGCAGGCAAGGTTTCAAGTTCTCCAGTACTGCACATCAGACAAAATGTTATAAAAAGCTGGAGATAGGAAGAGGGAAGAAAGCCCAAAGTCCAAATTAGGTTAGATTAGATTTTTTTTCAACCATGAGGCCTACATTAGAGCCAGTCTCAAGATGGAGATTGTTCCTTTGGTGTGTTATCCAGTTGTAGATGTTGGTGTCAGTTTACTCTAGCATTCAGAGACAAAGATGGCTGGCACATAAGTTCTGAAAAAACATGTTTTTTCTCATGGAGCAATATAGCCATTATTGTTTTTATAGTCATTTTTGAAGCTTAGAAAGAGTTCTAATTTGTCAAATGGCTATTTGGGATTCCTCTTGTTTAATCTAGATGGGAGAAGCCTGGAAAAACTCCTGGTATCTCAAAGTTAAAGTGGGCTTGAATCACAGACTTTCTACTCTTTTTTCACTGGCCTAAGATCCCACAGGCAGTATTCTTTAAATACTAGATGCTAGGGAGCAATGGTGAAAGATAGTAATTGCACTCCTGTTCATGTGTGTGAGATTCCCCCAAAAAATATAGTTGGCCACTGTCAGGCAGAGAATTGTAGAGAGTGAGGAAGATGTTCTTGACGGAGATATGTAAGCTCCGTTACCAAAGCAGAGGAAATTGTGCATTTTATTCTGAACCAGTAATATGAACAAGATACTAGCATATTATACTCATTACGTGAGAAAGATTGTATAACTGTTGTCCTCCCCCTGCATTTGTTCTAGACTGTGAAAATCAGAGTTTATTTCCTTTTAATGGTAAGATTTTAATTTAGCTCATCCTGACAGCTTTGCAGAACAATGGTTTCACTGTGAGCATATACAGTGGGGCAAAAAAGTATTTAGTCAGCCACCAATTGTGCAAGTTCTCCCACTTAAAAAGATGAGAGAGGCCTGTAATTTTCATCATAGGTATACCTCAACTATGAGAGACAAAATGGGGGGGGGAAAATCCAGAAAATCACATTGTCTGATTTTTAAAGAATTTATTTGCAAATCATAATGGAAATAAGTATTTGGTCAATATCAAAAGTTCATCTCAATATTTTGTTATATATCCTTTGTTGGCAATGACAGAGGTCAAACGTTTTCTGTAAGTCTTCACAAGGTTTTCACACACTGTTGCTGGTATTTTGGCCCATTCCTCCATGCAGATCTCCTCTAGAGCAGTGATGTTTTGGGGCTGTCGCTGGGCAACACAGAATTTCAACTCCCTCCAAAGGTTTTCCATGGGGTTGAGATCTGGAGACTGGCTAGGCCACTCTAGGACCTTGAAATGCTTCTTACGAAGCCACTCCTTCGTTGCCCGGGTGGTGTGTTTGGGATCATTGTCATGCTGAAAGACCCAGCCACGTTTCATCTTCAGTGCCCTTGCTGATGGAAGGAGGTATTCACTCAAAATCTCACGATACATGGCCCCATTCATTCTTTCCATTACACGGATCAGTCGTCCTGGTCCCTTTGCAGAAAAACAGCCCCAAAGCATCATGTTTCCACCCCATGCTTCACAGTAGGTATGGTGTTTTTTGGATGCAACTCAGCATTCTCTCTCCTCCAAACTCGACGAGTTGAGTTTAGACCAAAACGTTCTACTTTGGTTTCATCTGACCATATGACATTCTCCCAATCCTCTTCTGGATCATCCAAATGCTCTCTAGCAAACTTCAGACGGGCCTGGACGTGTACTGGCTTAAGCAGGGGGACAGGTCTGGCACTGCAGGATTTGAGTCCCTGGCAGCATAGTGTATTACTGATGGTAGCCTTTGTTACTTTGGTCCCAGCTCTCTGCAGGTCATTCACTAGGTTCCCCCATGTGGTTCTGGGATTTTTGCTCACCATTCTTGTGGTCATTTTGACCCCACGAGGTGAGATCTTGCGTGGAGCCCCAGATTGAGGGAGATTATCAGTGGTCTTGTATGTCTTCCATTTTCTAATTATTGCTCCCACAGTTGATTTCTTCACACCAAGCTGCTTGCCTATTGCAGATTCAGTCTTCCCAGCCTGGTGCAGGTCTACAATTTTGTTTCTGGTGTCCTTCAACAGCTCTTTGGTCTTGGCCATAGTGGAGTTTGGAGTGTGACTGTTTGAGGTTGTGGACAGGTGTCTTTTATACTGATAACAAGGTCAAACAGGTGCCATTACTACAGGTAACGAATGGAGGACAGAGGAGCCTCTTAAAGAAGTAGTTACAGGTCTGTGAGAGCCAGACATCTTGCTCGTTTGTAGGTGACCAAATACTTATTTTCCACCATGATTTGCAAATAAATTCTTTAAAAATCAGACAATGTAATTTTCTGGATTTCCCCCCCCCCCCCCCCATTTTGTCTCTCACTGTTGAGGTATACCTATGATGAAAATTACAGGCCTCTCTCATCTTTTTAAGTGGGAGAACTTGCACAACTGGTGGCTGACTAAATACTTTTTTGCCCCACTGTACCAGATATTGCCCCACTGTACCAGATAGGCCCTGCATCTCTGATTAAGACAAAATAATATTCCTGGAAAAGCCCAGTGATTAGAACCTTCTCCTTCTCCAAACCTCCTAGGTCGAATCTCCACCACTGCAAGCCTATTGTGATCCTGGAGAATATCCCTATTCTGGGATTTGCTGCAAATACTGTCCTGCAGGTAAGTTGGCATAATATGATTTTATATTTTAGCAAAGGGAATTGGATCTGTCTTGTTGAGTGAGCACAGAAGCTACTGTAAAACAGTTAGTGTCATTTGTTAGCATTTAGGTTGTGTCTGTGAAGCATTTTGAAAGCCCTTTATCACTAAGGAAACTTTCCTCATTTTAGGATACTCTTGGATTGCAATGTCCAGAATTGCCAGCCAGCTAGGAATTCTGATGATTATAGTTCCACTTTGCAAGGCATATGCCATACTAAAGAAAGAAGTTCCCCTGAGTTGAGCATTCTGCCTGGTGACTACATGGATGCATTAATGTAGTTTTCTTGGCAATAATGTGGAAGTGGTTTGCCATTACCACTTTCTGGACCGTTTTTTGACTTTCTAGCCTAGCATTTAGTCATTGGAGGCTCTGGCATACTCCGATCCAAGTTCTATTCTGGTCTGATCCTGTTTAGCTGCTGCTTTTTTTTTTTTTTTAAGATCATCCAAGGTCACTAAGTGCTGTCACCTGTTTCTCTAATGGAAATGGGTAATAATTTTAAGGAACAAACAAAGAATAGGGAGAGATGGGCATCCTTGTACTCTGGTCTGGAATTAATTTGGGAATAATTTAAGTTAATTCTGGAATTAAAGATAAACTGAAGGAAAATTGCTTCAGACAAGTTTTATTCACATTCACATTCCTTCTACATTTGATTTTGTTTTCAAACTAGGAAATCTAGTGCTTGTGCACTTAACGAATATATACACGGCTGATCTGGCCATTTTTTATTCCCTTTTTGACCATTTATATCTACAGTTGCTTGAGAGATGGCAACTATGAAATTAGAATGAGATTTTCTCCTGCTCTTAACAAAGACCACATAACATCTTGGAAAATGTTCTCTCAACCATTATCTTGCTATTTACAGCATCCCTTTTCCTGCTGTGCACATTTGAAAATGGTTGTGCTTCCTGGATAAAATAACTATGGCTGGCAATTTGCCAGAAATGCTTTCCTTTCACAAAACTTGATATATTTTAAAAGAGATAGAAATCATATAGATTTCTGGAAGTTTTTTTTCAACTACTTCATTTTTATCCCATCTTTTCTCCAAAGAAGAGGTTCTGTCTTCCCACCCCTTAGCCTTTTAAATTCACAACCATTCTGTAAGGCAGTTTCCTGCATCAGTCAGTGTTTCACAACCTAAAGTCTCAAGGAAACTTCATGGATGGTCCACAAAGTCATTTTTAGGCAGTTTAATCACTATAGAGTATTGGTAAAAAAATCCTGATGCTCATTTAAAACCAATCTTCTTTTTACAGTAATAAGTAGCTTTATTAAATCTTTATTAAATACAAAATACCAAGCAACCTAAAAACAATGTCAGCTTTGCAAAAAAGAAAAATAAAGTTGATTGCAATCAGCAAATACCATTTGTTGCAAAACAAGCAGTTCTATTCCAGCTTGCAAATGCTTCCTTGCCATCTAGCAAGATGATTCATTCTTGCTTTCTTGGTTGCTCCCAGTGAATTTTTTAAGCTTGGGTGTGCAACAGCATCTAGCAAAAATATATGCCTCATGCTTAGTAATCATACCTCATCAGCACACCATTTTTATAATACTCATCATTGTGCTTCCAGTAAGACTTTGTGATGTCATTTAGTGAAGGCATCAAGACATCTTTTGCTGCTGGCCAGTTGTGTGGCTGAATTCCAATGTTAGCATCTCAGGGACTAGAATCAGCAATGGCAGAACAGCTAAAGATTTTTTTAAAAAGCAAATCTAGTGGGATTTTGGTGACCCTGTTTGAAAATAAGATCTCATAGATATCGTGCAAGACTAATAAAATGGATTTTGTCCGTTTATTTTTTTAATGCTTGTTTACAAAAATTAATTTGGGGTATCCATTTATGCTATTTAGGGGTGTTGCCATGCACGCCCTGCCTCCTCTGCCAACAATGCCAATATAACTTCTTGTAAGAACCTTTGTAGATACCCTGATTCCGGCAAAACATTAATTGGGGGATGAAAAATCATTTGCTGTGTCCAGTTGTGATAATATTTTACAGGGGACAGAGAGAAATTTGTATTTTATTTGCTTTTATACATCAGGTGATATTGTTGGGTGATTTTGACCACAAATGTGGATGATTTTGTTGGCTCTGCTCTGCTGTTTAGTTACACAAGACTTAAACAGCAGAACAGTGCAGAGTGTAAATACTAGACAATTTATCAGTTGGCAATTTATCTATATTGATTCAGATATAAGTCCTACAGTGTTTTGTAGATTTATTTTCTAGTAAATATATATATAGGATTCGGCCAATCTGTGCACACTAATTGGAAAGTAAATCCCATTGGATACCTATTTGTATGGTTGCATTGCATTCTTCATTGATTGGCAGTCTTGTAACATGTAGTTTTAAAGCAGTTGGTACAGGTATATGGCACTTACAAGCCAAATGTGTATATCCAGGTAACATCTACATTCAAATACTAACTTTAAATTGTCGGCTATCCCATATCATAGGTACCCATTTTGAGGAATACTGCGATTCTCCACATACGTTGGGGAAGTGTAAATCCTGCACAGATGGAGAAAACTACATGGATCGTGAGAATCGTCTAGACCATTGCTTATCTTGTGATGAATGCAAATCTGGTACGTTTACAGTTTGGATGCCATTCCTGAAACATGCTGCTTTTCAGCATCAGCTTTTAAATTCTGCCATGATCTGACAGTGCATTATGTTTCATAGAGCTTTGCTAGCTTTTTATTATGATGACCCCCACCTCCACTCTGTTTAAGCTGAGGAAGGGTTAGGATGGGTACTTTTTTTTTTGTCCAAAGCCACCTGATCTCAGCAGTAACCTCTTTGTTTTTCATAGACCTCTCTCTCTCTCCCTGCCCCCTTTTCTTCCTGACTGGTGGGCAGTTGTATACGGTCAGCTTGCTTTTAAGGGAGGTCTGAATTCATCTCCTTCCACAGGGCTTCTGAAATTAAGCTGTAATTAGGCCAATCCCCCAAAGAGGTAGCTGGCTCCCCTTTAGTGGATATATTCAAGCAGAAGCTAGGCATTAATTTGGACTCCTGCACTGAGCAGGAGGTAGGACTGGGTGACCTAAATGACTCCAACTCTGTGATTCAAGGCTGAGGGCTGTTTTTAGGAGTCCTAGGGCTTAGTTGTCCACTATCTCAAACCTTTGTTTTTCCTTGCCCCAGTGCTAACGTCTGTAACTCGTTCATAATCTTATCCCTTAGGAATCTTTGTCCTTTTCTATTTTGTTTTGTTTTTTAGTATCTCCTGTAGAGTTTGATAAGTAGCTGTATACAGTTCTGCTTCTTTAAAAAAGTAGCACTGTTCATGTTAAGGTTAGAAAATTCTGTTTCAGGTTTCAAAATGGTGAAACCCTGCACTACAAAGAACAACACCGTATGTCAGTGCAATGATGGCTATTTCCGTCCTCAAGGCTATGAGGAATGTATGAAATGCAAGACGCGGTATGTACATTTAGTAGGCTTACAGTGCAGTTTCCTTTTATGATAGAGTGGGTTGCACAAACATGCATAAATACTTGGAATTGATTGATTGCATATAAGCTAAGGTGATATGTCATACTATATCCATTCAATCATTTTGCTAGGCTAATAAGCTATTCCAGTTGAAGCCAACTCTGAGCAGTGTACAGTTCCCATTTTTGTAACATTGATTAAAAAAACAACATGAACAATATAAACAATAATAATCCAACAGTTGATGAAAAATAATACGTAAAAGAACAATTTTCAAACATAGTTTTTTTAAAAAGCCAAGTTGAAATCTTTAACTGGTGTCTAATGTCCTTTTAGTGATGATATTGCTTAAGCAGTAAAGCAGGGGTGGGCGTACAATCTTTTCTGGACCAAAACCACTTCTGGCCTTTGAGCAGCATGTCAGGAATTCCAGAACTAAATGTTAATTTAATTGATCTATACCATAGGATTACTTCCCATGTTTAATTTCCACTTCTGCTACATTAAAAATCACACGTCAGTTGCTGCATCTATAGGAGCTCTGAAAGTTGCACCTAAGGGTACTGCTGCTTTGAGACATCAGATTGTACATTTAATTCATAAATGTACAACCTGTGCCCTTTCCTAAAGCTTTTGTGTAGCTCAGCCCATTCATCAGTTGTCACTTTTTGGTAAGTGTGGTAAATTAGCCATCATGATTTTAGGACTGGATAACGTGACAGCAATGGGATATTTAAAAAGTTAGGTTTTCATTATCGACACATTGACTATCTGCTTTGCAGTATTCACTTTCACATATGCAGTCCTGACACATTCCACAAATTCTGCTTTTGATCGTGGACTTAACAATGGTTGGGGACTCATGATCTAATTTAGCAGTCTGAAAGTGTGGCTTTCAAATAAGAATCTGCCAACCCACTTTTCAATCCAAGCACCTGCCCCAATGAACCAGAGTTTAGTTCAAAGGAAAGGTCTTTATTGAGAAGTCGTTAACAGTTCTAAGTTGTTGCCAAGACTAAAAGCCCGCGCGCGCCAAGCCTCTTTTCTTTCCCCCACATCTCCCCCCCTTTCCTTCCCCCTTTGCCCTGTTGTTGATGACCTCAGCTTCTGAAGATTCTCAGGCTGGTATGACCTTGGTTGTCTGTGAGACCCTGATAAGTGTCCACTTGGGCTTAATGTTCTTTCCCTCTCCCCCTTTTCCATAATGGCAGAAATGTAGCAAGCAAGCAGGTTAACTAATTAGTTGATTGCGAGGCTTCTGACATGTGTAAGGACTACAGTCCAAAGAATTCCTAGTCAGCAAGGCCAACATTTTGGAAATCATAATTCCAGCCCAGTGGCAGGAGGGGTTGTACCCTTTTGTGATGGAATTTCCTGCATTCTGTTTCACTTCTTCTTGTTTTTTTTAGTAGTGCTTTACTTTCCTGCCTTGCTTAATCACCACGCCAAATTGTTGGCAGTCTAAAGCTGTTGGTCATAAGTCTTTGCCTGTGTATATTTTGACAAGTAGAAGTCCAGAAGACACTAAAAATAAGGACTAGTAGGGAACTGGGCAGATAAATGGATCTTATTCACTTACTGAGGTTAATTGCTTATTTTTTGAAAACTCCAAGAACATAAAAATATTTTATCTAGGAACATCCAGGTGGCCAGCATGGATGTTTGTCCCTGTCATATATGGAATGCCACCTCCTGAAGCAAGGGAGGTTGGAGTCCAAAGACTTGCCAATCCCTCAACATCTCAGAAAAGGGATTGAGGGGGGCATTGTTCATTTTGTTTGCTAATGTAAAAAAGCTGCCTTTAGGTCAATAGCCTAATTCAAGTTTTACAAAAAGTGATAGTTTCCTATTGTGAGAATGAGTGTGTGGAGAATAGATGAGGAGGCACACTTCCAAACAAAACACTTTACTCCTGCAGATACCATTTTTATTTTCTGAGAAAGCTGAGAAAGGTAATAATTTGGAGCCCAGAGACATTATTGGAGATGATGATGATGGAGTGACGTTTTTCTTTATAGCATGTCAGCTTTCCTTTTTTTTAAAGAATTGAAACTAAAATAAATTAAAACATTAAAAAATTTGGTGGGGTAAGGAGGTTGGCAGGGGTCAAGGGAGGCGGCTATAGACATATTAGCTCATTTGAATGCCACGTTGGGCACCACTGATTTATATGAGGCATTGAGGATTAGCTTAAGTGTTTCAGATAGAGTAACATCTATTTCTCAGTATTATAGGAGGAGAGCTTGCTAGCTTATGGTGGCAAAAAAAATCAGGAGTCTGATAGCACCTTTTCCAACTAACTAATAAAAATGTCTTAGTCAGAAGAGGTGCTAACAGACTCCAGATCATTCTCATTATGTTATATGATAACTAATTAGCATTAGTTCAGACTATAGCTTCCCCCCATAAAAAGTGCTTTTTCCCTGTGTTCTGTAACAGCTCCAACATATTGTTAAAGAAGCTAAATGAAACCTCAGAAAAATTCAAAACCTCTTAGGTTTGATTGAATAATTCAGTATTCAGGGTTCAGAACTGAAATTCTGAAATATTTTAACATATGTATTTTGAAAAATTAATAAAGATTAAGGAGATGGTTATGTAAACAGGCAGCTGTGAGCTTTTTCGTTAAAGTCCCCTTCATTTCTAGATCTTGTATATTTTTTATTATATATTTATAAAATATATATTTTATAAATCTAATTCAGGTGAACCCTAGATTGGAAGGAGATTTTCTCTTCTCAGAACATAGTTTTGTTCAATTCTGTTTCTGGGTCTTTTGGAAAACTCCAGTATCAGTCTGTTTTTTTGGAGCTTGAGGGTGTTGCAAGCAGTGATAATAAAGCAAAAGAGCAAGTTTCAACATTTACAGTATATTGGGATGGGCAACCTCTGAGCTGCAAGAGGCCTCTCTGAAAACATGTAGCTGAAGTTCAGTAGCAAAGTGGTCAAATCTGGAGGGTGCTTAACAAGATTACCCCTCCCCAAGTCCTAAGAAATAGACTGAAAACTGATTTGGGGCCTATAATTCAGGAGGGCTTTTGCACAGCTTCGGGTTGTGCACCAGTTACGCCCCTTCCTGGATTGGGATGCCCTTCGAACGGTCACTCATGCCCTTGTTATCTCCCAGATAGATTACTGCAATGCACTTTACATGGGGCTACCCTTGAAGAGTATCTGGAAGCTTCAGCTGGTCCAGAATGCAGCCCCGCGAGCTATTTTTGGGGTTTGAAGAAGGACCCATATAATACCTTTGCTCCGTGAGCTGCATTGGGTACCAGTTTGCTTCCGGGTCCAATTCAAGGTGTTGGTTATCACCTTTAAAGCCCTACATGGCATGGGGCCAGGCTACCTGAGGGACTGCCTTGCCCCCATGATTTCAACCTGTCCCACCTGATCTCACAGAGAGGGCATGCTCCGGACCCCCTCGGCAAAAGAACTCCGACTAGCGGGGTCCAGAAGGCGGGCCTTCTCTGCTGTAGCCCCCGCCCTTTGGAACATCTTGCCCCCGGAGGTGAGACAGGCCCCTTCACTCCAGGCCTTTCGGAGGGATTTGAAGACCTGGCTCTGCCATCTGGCCTGGGGTGGGGAGGGAGGTTGTCAGAAATGGGGTTGGCTAGACCTCTAGAGGCCTAGTGTGGCTTCCATCAGCCTCTTGGATTTTTTTCTCTTCTTTCCATCTGTGTAGATGTGTTTGTCTTTTTATAAGTTTTAATCATGTATGTATTGTTTTAACTTGATGTAAACCGCCCAGAGTCCCCTATTGCAAGGAGATGGCCGGGGATAAGTCTATGTATAAACCAATCAATCAATCAGTCAATCACGGGAGTAGGGGTAGTTTGCCTTTCAGAGACTTTCTTTTCCTATTCCTACCCTTAAAAATAGACCACAACATTTGGACCCACATCTTGCATGAAGTTACTAGATTTCTGGAAGGTGATGACATTGAATTGTAGCCCCTGACTCTCAAACATTGCTATCCCTGATTTATATAAAATGCCATAATGGTAGAGAAGGGAAATAATAGTAACTAGCTGATCTGCCTGTCAGATCAGTGTGACTTTAGTACTGTCACCCTTTTCATCATTCCAACTGCCATGTTTTTGCCATTGGAGGCAGTTTTGGGGGTGGGGGACATTTGTTCAACAAATCTGCCTAATTTTTACCAGTGTCCCATCTTGAGTTGGGTGAGGTTTGCTGAGCGGGCCTATTGACTGAATTATTTTATGGAAGATCCCACTAAATCTGTTATTCTTCCACTTCAACCCCCAACAGTCAATCTTACTGTAATTTAGAATGGGCATCATCATTTCATACCATTTTGTCCTAAAATAATAAAGTTAAGGTTTTGTTTAAAAAGAAGAAGAAGAAGAACCCTTCTGTATCAATTTCTATTAAATTTGGCGTATTTGAACCCCTCCGTTCTCAAGCTTGCCTGCAAATTTCATCCCGTTTTGCTAAACAGAACTACATTGCACAAATATTTGTATTTCTTCCATGCTACGTTGTAGAAGAAAAATGTCTTGATGTACTCTTACTCCAGATCTATGCAGCCCTGTTATTTTTTATTCAAAAATAGACATGCCTACTTAACTAGACAATCTGCCTTTTTTTTTTTTTTTTAACAACTAATATCTAGGTGTCCCGAAGGACAGGTGATTGTGCATAACTGCAATGCCACGACGGATATGAAATGTGGACTACCAAATGCAGGTTAATATAAATATATTTTTTAAATCTCATTTCTATATCTATTGCTCCTCTTGCTTTCGGTAGTAGGCAATGTGAGAAGGGCTTCAAATCCTAAATTAGCATTGGGTTTTATATTTGTAACTTTGAGTCCATTCTTGTAATTTGTTTTTGTCATTGTTTTGAGGGTTTTTAATACTTCTCATAACTCTTTCCATTTCTGATGTTTAGGCAGGAATACTGATGTTTTTGTAGCCAAAACAACATCATCTACATCTAAGAGAGAGGTATCACCAAGTCTGGAGAAACCCCAAGGTGTGCAGAAGTTCAAAATAATCTTTTAGGGAAAAAAGAGTTGTAACAGTTAATGTGGGGAAGGGAGCCTGGTGTTTGCTGAGCAGATTCAGTAGCCAAAGTTTGTTGGCTGACTTTTCTTAGGACAAAAATGGGAAATGAGGGATGATGATAGTATCATGGAAAAAGTGGCTGGATGGCTGGGATAGCAAAAAGGATCACCTTCACAGTACATTGTAGATCCCACTCCTTGCCTGGGTTCATACATTGTGCTAAACCATGATGTGTTTAACTATTGTTTCTTCAAGAAAAAAAACACAGCTGAATTGCAAACCACACTGACTGGGTTACACCAAATCAAGTTACACCCATTGCTGTAAGGCTTAGTGGAGAGGGACGTATTTGGTGGCAGCCCGAGACCTCTAAAAGTTATCAGTTTTTGCCATTCATAAAATGCATGACTTGAAACTAGTAATATTAACTATAGTAAATGGTAATTAAGTTTGCATGTAAATGAAACCAAATCAATGCTTAGTTTTGTCTGACTCTGGCTGCTAAGTTTTGGAGGGTGTTCCCCCTCCAGCATTCCACTCAAAGGCCAGGCACAGCCATTAGCCCTGGCTTAGGATGGTGGGTGAACCCTGTGAGCATTTTGTTTCAATTATAGCCATCATTGTTTGGGTCAGAGATTAGAAGAAACTCAGAGTGTGCCCACATGCTTATAGTCTAGAAGTAAGAGGAAGGGAAGGAAAATCAGTTGGGAAAAGCCAGGAGAAACGGTTCTTCCCCTTGTGGACATTTGCTTCATGGACCAGTTCTACAGGTAGTTCAGGAAACCAGGTCTTTGTCTTCTACAAGTTAGAGGAGGGGAAGGAAAATATAATATCAGCCTCCTTTTGAGCTCTAAAAGAGCAAAGCATTTTTGTGATTGTTGAGAGAAAAGGCCAAAAGGGAGTTTTCCCAAGCTCACCTAGTAGAAAGAGAACTTTGCAGTTTCAAAGCAGGTAGAATGATGGTGGGAAGAGCCAGCTTGGTGTAGCGGTTAAAGGAATGAGGCTAGAAACAAGGAGACTTCAAGTTCTAGTTCTGCCTTAGGCACAAACCCATTCAGGTGACTTTGGGCCAGCCATTCTCTCTGTCAGCCCTAGACAAGGCCCAGGGCAAACCAGTTCCAAAAAAATGTTGCCAAAAAAACGGCAGGGACTTGTCCAGGCGGTTGCAAAGAATCAAGACTGCCTAAAAGACACACACACACACACACACACACACACACACACACAGAGCAAGAGAGAGAGAATAGTGGAAGGAGGGTGCTAATGTAGAAGCCATACTAGGAGACTTTACTTAAAATACGTAGGAGGCAGATAACTATATGTCAACCCAAAGCTTAGCTCCAACTGAAGCCCTGTACAATTTCTGTTTAAATCAGTAATGACTGTTTGAGCTACACTGCAGGATTAAATTTACTAGCTGTAGGACTCATCTGAGGCTAACACTGATGCATGGTTTAGTTAGAGTTATGTGAGCTTCAGATGTTCGTTTCCTCAATTCTTTTTCTCATATTTTTGTTTAACGTTGCATTGGAACCCAAACAACGGCAAGGCTGCAGAAGCCAGCTTCATGTCATTTTGTTCTGCAGTCTGTCCGCACTGCAGTACAGCATACAGTTGTCCTTCCTGGCTGTAATAAACTGGAGTTGAGGGTGGTATAGATGGAGAAGTCTCTGCCCATCTCTCTTTCCTGGTAAAGCTTATCTAAACCCAAATTAAACTGCAATAACAGGATGGTAGAGTAAACTATAGGGGTTGCCTATACTTCATGACAATAAAATGCTCTTAGATCAAACTGAAGCTAGAAGCCTCATAAGATCTTAGCCATAAGTAACAGGGAGCACTTTGGAAAAAGATGGTCTCTTAAATCAATGAAGGTCCCTGAGTTCTTATGAATTCCTTGTGAAGCTTGGGGAAAAGAAATCTGTCAGGAGTTGCAGCTCAGCATATAGGTAGTCTTTAAGTTACAACTATTCATTCATTCAGTGACCGTTCAAAGTTACAATGCAGAGCACCCACTGGAAGCACTCCTGGAAAACCTGCCTGCAGGCTTCAGCATGTTGGAAACTGCTGGCTCTTCATGAGGCTTTGTAGGAGGAAGGCTGGGCCAAGTGAGCAGAGGGCCTGTGGGTAGGCTCTGTCAGCGTGGGGATCACCTCCACCCCTTGCTGAAGCCCGCAGGCCAGTTCTCCAGGAGCGCTTCCAGTGAAGAGTGCACGCTGTGCCTCTGGGAAGCCCCTCGTCCCTCCGCTTCCTCCATTCTGCTGCCATCCCAAAGAGTGCCTTCCGCACAGTCACCTTCACTTGGGGAGCCACTGCCACCTCCTCTGCCTCACTTGGCGATGGAGCACGCTGCGCCTTGCCAGCGCATCCCACTGTGCTCTCCGTGGTCTTCGGGCTATCGCTCCTCCACCCACACTGCTGCCCTGCCTCCTCCTCCGGCTCCATCCCTCTGCCTCCCTGGCCGGGGCCAGCAAGCTCCCTTTGGCAGCACCTGGATCCCAGGCCAGCAGCGGGAAGAAGAAGATGGTGAAGGTCAGCTGGGGGCAGCAAGAGGGCAGGGCAGCCAAAAGGGCAGAGATGGGGGGGGGGATAGGTGAGTGGGAGGAGTTGAAGCAGAGGCAGAAGAAGCATGTGGTCCTCACCTAATGACTACACAGTCCTGGCCTAACCACCGCAATCTGGACAGCTGGGACTGCTGTCACTAAGCGGCGTGGTCATGTGATGTTGAGCGTAACAACCTTTTCATTTAGTGATGGAAATTCCAGTCCCAATTAGGGTCGTAACCTGAGGACTACCTGTAGTCTACTTTGGGAAAATACCAGGCTGAAAGGATCCTTAATCTGGTTGATGAAAAGAGTATGGCTAGGAACTTTTTCCTTCCCAGAATTAGTACATTTAGTACTGTTTGCCTCTGTTGGGAGTAGGGAAGCTGATACGTTTTTGGATTTAGACTCCAGTCAGCCTTAGTATGATCAGTGGCAAGGGGTTATGGAAGACGTAGTCCAATCATTTAGAGGGCACCAGATTATCTTCTTCCAGCCTATCTGGATGTGGGCATGTGCACAGGCATGCATTCTCTTCCTCTGTCCTGAAACAAAAGCTTGAGAGAAGAAGTGACAGAGACGATAGCTTGGGTCTTTGTCAGTTACCTGCACTCCAGAAATGATTTCTGCAATTCTCTTCTCATTTTTAATATCAAAGGATACTTTGTAAGTTTCTGTAAAGCACTGGTTAATTTTGTTCCCAAAAGCAGTTGCCTGGATTCACTCAGTGTGCTAAATCATAATTTGTTTAATTATGTTTTACTGAATAAACAAGTTGGGTGCATGCAACGTGCTTAGCCATGGTCTTCAAACTGCAACAGCAGGGTTCATACCACTGTGCCATTATCTATAAATCTAATCTCCATTCTTGGCATTTTATGAGTGCATATGCAGAAGAGTCTCGTGATCTTGAATTCATTTAAAGGCTTCCTACTTTGTCTTTTAGAATCTTCCACTTCCTTACTTATGTGGCTTTTCATCGGGGTTGGTTTTCCTGCTCTGGTGCTGTTCGGCTGGAATATATATAAATGGAGAAAGTCTTCCTCTGTAAAGGAGAAAGGTAATTTCCTGGTGTATCTGAATCTGAAATAACTTGCTCTCTAATGTTAAATGAACCAAAGTGCAGAAAAATTGGGAGTCCCAAAGCAGGAAACAGTGCAAATTAATTTGTGAGTTGGATTTGCACATTGTGTTTAGCTGTGGTTTGCTTAACTAAGGTTAGTTGGATAAGTTTCAATTGGCTAGATGTTCAGATTGCACTAATCTATAAATCATGGCATACAAGCCATAATGACTGGATTCACACAACAGGCTAAGCCAATGGGTTAGTAATGGGAGAAATGTGTACATTTTCTGGAGACCTGTGGATATATGAGGTAGAGGCATTTTCATGTGAATTACAAACTGGAAGCTAAAATATGGCTATAATCCTAAACATGCTTGTTTAAAGCTTAAACATTAGGATGGGAATGTTAACAACAAAGAAACCTTTCTTTTAAAGAATTCTAACCTGTGGGACAAAGCTCACTTTTTTCCTCTTTCCCACTAGTCTCCTCTGTGCCCATCCATGGCCCATTGCATAAGGTTGCAATCCTGACGAAAGTTCTTGTAGAATGCAGGATCAGAAATTTCAAAGGGAGGAGCCATATGTGTACAATAATAGCTGTACCTTTAAATGGAAGACCAGTGCTAATAACAGAATTGTTGAAATGAAAAGAATCTACAGGTTATCAAGTCTGCTTTAAATAAGTGATCCCTTATTTAGCAATGAAGTTTATCAAAGTTCCCTGTACAAAGATTTAGTACAGCTAGTACTTGCTTACAAATGGTAATTGGAACTGGGAACTCCGTTGCTAAGAGACGCGGTCATAAGGTGTGACAGTTCTGGGAGTCCCAGTTGCCTTCATTAGGCAAATCTTGCATGGTTGCAGTGTCCCGTGATCACGATTGCCATTTGTGACCACCTGCTGGCTTCCCCATTGACTTTGTTTGTCAGAAGCTGGCAGTGAAGGTCGCAAATGGCAATCACATGACTGCAGGGACCATCTAACTTTGAACAGTCGTTGAATGACTGGACGTTAAGTGAGGACTACCTGTATACTAATGTGTATAATTTTTTTCTGCCCCCTTCTCCCCAGAAAAAGAAGAAGCCAAAGCACATTTGGTAAGTACTCATGTACTTACATTTTTTTAAGGGAATATTGCTAGTGTTCATAGCTTGCTTCCATCCAGCTAAAATGTTGGGAATTTCACAAGAGGCAGCATAGCCAGCTTCTCAGTTGTTAGTTTGGTAAAACCAATAGTCTGAATAGTTACTGAAGTGAGCAGCCATCAGGAAATCTATTTCCATTCATAACAATCAATGCCAATTAATGATGTACTTGAGAAAACAGCTCTTCCTTGTTTTTCATCTGTCTAGTTCCTAGTCATTGCAGGCTGCATCTGCAACAGGCGTGCTTCTAACACCACATGGACCCCAAGGTTTGTTTATGCCCCAGCAGTCTATTTCCCCTCCAAACTAATTTTTAATGCAGGGGGATAACCAGGATATTAGCAGTCGAGTGTTGCTACTGTCACAACACCAATTCTACAGTCACTGCATTTGCTACCAATTAGATTGCAAACCCAGTTTAAAGTGCTAGTTGCCATCAATAAAATCCTATATGGCGTAGCTCCATGTTACTTTAGGATCTGTTTCCTCCAGGTGAAAACTGCCTAGCCCATGCATTTGGGAGGGTTGCTTAGGGTCCCACCCCCACAAAAAAGCAAAGGAAAAAGGATCTGAAGGCAAGCCTTCTCTGTAGCTGTCCCTCTGTTTTGGAACATCGTAACCCAGAGGCGCACTAGTACCCTCCTCGCTGGTTTTCTGCAGTCATCAAAATGGTCCTGTTTCAACAGGCATGTGGTGATTATTAGATGTTTAGTTGATGTTCAGGTTAGAGCCGCTGTCTATTTTACTGTAATTGCATTATATCTGTTTTATTTTAATTTTATACATTGCCTAGAGCAAACTATATTTGATTCATTTGATTTTTGTTCTGGCCCACTGTTTGTTGGAGCATTTACCTTGGCCCCACAAATGGGGTATACAGTGGGGCAAAAAAGTATTTAGTCAGCCACCAATTGTGCAAGTTCTCCCACTTAAAAAGATGAGAGAGGCCTGTAATTTTCATCATAGGTATACCTCAACTATGAGAGACAAAATGGGGAAAAAAATCCAGAAAATCACATTGTCTGATTTTTAAAGAATTTATTTGCAAACCATGGTGGAAAATAAGTATTTGGTCACCTACAAACAAGCAAGATGTCTGGCTCTCACAGACCTGTAACTACTTCTTTAAGAGGCTCCTCTGTCCTCCATTCGTTACCTGTAGTAATGGCACCTGTTTGACCTTGTTATCAGTATAAAAGACACCTGTCCACAACCTCAAACAGTCACACTCCAAACTCCACTATGGCCAAGACCAAAGAGCTGTTGAAGGACACCAGAAACAAAATTGTAGACCTGCACCAGGCTGGGAAGACTGAATCTGCAATAGGCAAGCAGCTTGGTGTGAAGAAATCAACTGTGGGAGCAATAATTAGAAAATGGAAGACATACAAGACCACTGATAATCTCCCTTGATCTGGGGCTCCATGCAAGATCTCACCCCGTGGGGTCAAAATGATCACAACAATGGTGAGCAAAAATCCCAGAACCACACGGGGGGACCTAGTGAATGACCTGCAGAGAGCTGGGACCAAAGTAACAAAGGCTACCATCAGTAACACACTACCCCGCCAGGGACTCAAATCCTGCAGTGCCAGACGTGTCCCCCTGCTTAAGCCAGTATATGTCCGGGCCCGTCTGAAGTTTGCTAGAGAGCATTTGGATGATCCAGAAGAGGATTGGGAGAATGTCATATGGTCAGATGAAACCAAAGTAGAACGTTTTGGTCTAAACTCAACTCGTCGTGTTTGGAGGAGAGAGAATGCTGAGTTGCATCCAAAGAACACCATACCTACTGTGAAGCATGGGGTGGAAACATCATGCTCTGGGGCTGTTTTTCTGCAAAGGGACCAGGACGACTGATCAATGTAAAGGAAAGAATGAATGGGGCCATGTATCGTGAGATTTTGAGTGAATACCTCCTTCCATCAGCAAGGGCATTGAAGATGAAATGTGGCTGGGTCTTTCAGCATGACAATGATCCCAAACACACCGCCCGGGCAACGAAGGAGTGGTTTCGTAAGAAGCATTTCAAGGTCCTGGAGTGGCCTAGCCAGTCTCCAGATCTCAACCCCATGGAAAACCTTTGGAGGGAGTTGAAAGTCCGTGTTGCCCAGCGACAGCCCCAAAACATCACTGCTCTAGAGGAGATCTGCATGGAGGAATGGGCCAAAATACCAGCAACAGTGTGTGAAAACCTTGTGAAGAGTTACAGAAAATGTTTGACCTCTGTCATTGCCAACAAAGGATATATAACAAAGTATTGAGATGAACTTTTGATATTGACCAAATACTTATTTTCCACCATGGTTTGCAAATAAATTCTTTAAAAATCAGACAATGTGATTTTCTGGATTTTTTTCCCCATTTTGTCTCTCATAGTTGAGGTATACCTATGATGAAAATTACAGGCCTCTCTCATCTTTTTAAGTGGGAGAGCTTGCACAATTGGTGGCTGACTAAATACTTTTTGCCCCACTGTATCCCTGAGCGACCACGTTCCTCATAGATGGCCAACTGCTCTTTACTTAGCGAAAGAGTGGTGGCAGGGAATGTCTGTGCAGTGCTGATGACCTCTTAGTAATGAGATACTTTCAAGTAAAATAATGAATTACAATCCCACTAATATGTTTTTTAAAATGGCATCAAGCTGCAGACATAAAAACAAGCATGTAGAGAGAATATTACTTACTTACTCAAGACAGCATGAATAAACAGGGACTTGGGGAAATAGTTTGTCCTTTTGAAATTCACATACCTTAATACTGGTCCTTTCTTCAAATTGGCACTAATACATTCTTTGCATTAAACATTTCAGGATCCAAATGGTTTCCAGATATCTGGTGCAGATATCTTCATTTTTGATTTGAGAAATTTGGCACTCCATTTCCACTGGCACTTCTAGTTGCCAAATTACTCCATCTCTTTTTACCTGTTTGTGTTTTGTCTAGTTCTGTTTGCAGCTATTTTTCACTAGGAATTGAGGCCAGGAAATGTGTACCTTTCTCACCCCAAGTCCATCCCTTGGCTGATGTCAGGTTAGGGGCCAAGTCTGACCTCCAGCTGTTGAATCACCATGCCTAAAAACCATCATTGGCTTCATGCATTACACAATTACACTTTGGAGCTGTGGCTTTTAAAAGGTGGCTGCTAGCTTAGACTCCGTAAACTCAAATAAGATGCCTTGAGACACTGCTCTTTTCAGCCTCGGGTTGCAAGATGTATGTCCAGTGACAACCTGACATAACCAGAATGGGCAGGGCCAAAACATTCAGACCATTTTTTGCAGTTCGGGGAAATTTCAAGTGGTAAAATTAGTGTTTTAAGTCTTGACCTTAGGGGCATGATGAGGGCTTTGTTGCTGACCTAGGCAGTAAACACATTATGTGGAATAGATTTTAACCAAATTAAGTAGAGAGGTATTTCTGATGCATAACATTACATTATTAACATGCATCTCCCTTTGAGCATTTCTAGAAATTCAGGTTTTTTTAAAAAAACAACAGCCACTGTTTCTGACAAAAAGATTATTTCTTTATTTTGCAGATACCTGGTAACAATGAGCACGTAAACTCTACTGTTTCTCAAAACAACTTGCCTGAAACTGCTGAGAGAAGCAATTTGGAGTTGAGCAATAGAGAAGAAAACTCTTTCCTTCCAAGTACATCATCCATTTCACCATTGTGTGAGGTTGCTCTTTTGAATGAGCAGTCAAATGTAGGAAATGATGTAGGTATTTTTCAGTTGGAAATTGCTAGATAATTAATAGTTATTACTGCTCTGTGTGAGAATGGGAGTGCTGAAGGAAAAAATGTGATTCTGCCCTTTTTTGCAGAACTGACTGGCAGAAATGTAACTTCTTATACAGCAGAGCAGTTTGAAATAGTATGTGTTCGCTTACAGTGTGACCTTTTACAAATATATTAGGCCTGTGTGAGGCAACTCTTTTGAGAAAACACTGTGTGCCATAGAAGCAATACAGTTCTCATCAAGGTGGTTTGTGCAGCTTCATGCCTCTTCTGGTGGATGGCCTGAAGAGGCTTCTCGGCATAATCAGCACATGGGGACAAGCCTCTTTTGGCTACTGGGACTGCTGGATGGAGAGTAAGGCAAAGTAGCATCTTTACTTCTAATTTTAGAAGCTGGTTTAGGTACATGGCTTTTTAAAGCAGCTTCAAAGTGGTGATTCACACAAATCTTCATCAAAGGAAAGCATTCCCTTGAAGCTTTGTACAGCCATAAAAACTGTACAAGACAGGTTAGAGAAAAATCATTATAACACAACAGGTAGAATTTCATCTAAAAACACCATGTGAAACTCGCAGTGCTTTGAAATAACAGCAGGGGACACCATACAGTAACATATATTAAAAGGACCTGCTTAAACAATACTGTCCTAATAGTCAGTGGTGAAGGGTTTAGATGCTTTTGTCTTGCAAAGCCATTGGCCACACCAGGAATTTGCTGTGTTTTCTGGCTGGATATAACAGGATAGAGGCAGACATTAAGCAGTAAAAACACTTTTTTCCTCTTCTAGCCAACTGCTTGCCTTGTTCTGCTGCACTGGCTGCTAGCTAAAAAGGTCCACAAAGGAGACCCAAG
Source organism: Python bivittatus (assembly GCF_059951505.1). Taxonomy (NCBI): domain Eukaryota; kingdom Metazoa; phylum Chordata; class Lepidosauria; order Squamata; family Pythonidae; genus Python; species Python bivittatus. The sequence goes on from NW_028277075.1 coordinate 60,113,178, forward strand.
CCCACAGTTGCCCAGCATGTGTTAGCATCATGACTAAGATCAGCTCTGACAGGTCCTGGGCAGCCTTATGGGGAGGGATATTTCCTGAGGTATTCTGACCTCAAAATGGCCACCAAATGTTTTGCCTCTAGTGAAACTCAAAGCCAACTTCCATGTTTCTCTTCAGGAAAATTGTGATATTAGTAGCAAAATTTGTATCCTTCATATTTTGGAGTTAACTTTTCTCTGCCCTGCCCCTCTGTGTTTTAATGCAAGCCTCTGCCTTCACAACTGTGCTAAACCGTTGTTATTCTATGTAGTCAAAATGAGAATGGCCTGAGAGATGCCATAAGAAATGTAGCTTTGAGATATATAGTTAGAATGTAAGAAAACACTTTTGACCTTGACACCAGCCTCTGCATTATCTGCTTTTTTTGCCATCCTGTGCCCTTAACTGGGCTTTATAGAGCAACAGCGGCCTTTAAAGATTAATGCCCCCCAATATGATTTGATTGAGGAAAGGATATGGGTTTTGTGGAGTTGGTCTTATGCTTCCCAGAGTTTGTAGCAAGTATTGGTTATGTTCCTTTAGAATCAAAGTAAAACAGCTTAAACAAAGCAGAAACCTTGTGCTTCTGCCCAAAATGTCCTGGTAGAATGTTCTTCTATAGTTAATATTTTAAAACTGTCCTTTTCTGTTGCATTGCCCTGGCCCTAGCATCTTCTGCAACTCCCACTAAGGATTCCTTCAGAATTATCCAGAAGAGCGCAAACTAATTCCACACCATGCGTTACCTCACTTGGACAGGAGCAAGTGAAAAAAATACAAACATTTGAGAAGAACTTTCTTGCATCACACTCTTTCTCTGCATGGTTACCTGGAAAGACGCACCTATTTTCACATGCGCTCCTTTGCAATATGGGACTTGCATACCATCTTAGACCAGCTTCATAAAGCTTTCTTACGGGGTTCCAGAGAAATAGCCATATTAAAATTTTGCAGCAAAGAGGGTGAAGAGCCTTCTTAAAAGTTAACAAGTCTATCAGTAGCACTAATAACACTAATGTGGTTTTGATGTAGGCTTTCATGGCCAGTGTCAATCTAGTGGTGATGAGCTTCTAGCCTAACAGGCTGTGAGTTGATTATCTGATACCCTGACATTTTGCCAGCAACTGCGGCTGGCATTTTCAGAGGCAAAGTAATCTACTCTGTAGCGTACTTCTCATCGGCTCACAGGCCACTGAACAGGAACTGGAGCTCACTTTACGTCTAAAGATGCCAGTCACAGTTGCTAGCAAAATGTCAGGATACCAGATAATTAGACCAGAGCTTATTAGCCTTGAAGCTCCTCATTATAATGTGGTTTGTTTGCTTTTGACATAGTGTGTGATATGTGATTTGTACTACTTCTCTCTCCTTTTTTTTTTTTTTTTTTTTTTAGTATCGTGCAGTTTTTTAAAAAAAACAATGGAATCATCTTATCTTGACCCATGTTCTCTCTGAAAGGTTCAAGTAGAATCTGAGAAATAGAAGGGTTGCTTAGAGTTTGTCAGGGGCACATTCTCCTTGGAATCCATCGAATAAATTTCAGTGTGTTTCTCTGATTATCTGTTTATCAGTAAAAAACAATGTTGCCTTGTGGAGTCAAATGTTATGCTTTTTATAATACTTTGAATTACAGCAGAAAATTATAGCATCCTTTTTGTTAATTCTTGCAGGTACTGAGATCTAACAAACTTGTAGTGATGATTAAAAATTCTTTTGAAGGTGAGTAGTTCAGATAATTGTTTTACAGGTTTATCATCCAACAAATCATATTGAACAACATTTGTATCTCAAGTGCAAAAGAATAATATATCATTAACAACTGATAATTAAATTAAATGTTCAGTTGTTAATTTAAATTAATCTCCTAAATTAAATAAATAGCAAAAGAAAGAACCCTTTGGAGCAAGTGTGTAAACAATGCGTTCATTGGACATCATATTAAGAGTGACATACTGATTCTGTTCTGAGTGTAAGGGGATACTTAGATGTCTCAATCATCTTCCCTCCCCGAATATTAATTCTATAACTTTTTGAAAATGTTTGTGCTATGGCTTGGATTCTCAGTTCTCATGAGTAGAACTCTGCTCACAGGATGTTCTCACTGTTGCATTTTTTACTCCCCTTATACTTCCCTTTGAAAAGCTGTTTTAGAGGGCTGGTGGGTCTTCCAGAACAGTGGGGACTGTTGTATGAGACTAAAGGAGGAAACTGAAATCTCTGTTTAGTTTATCTCTTTTTAGAGAACAGATCCTGATGATGATATAGAAAATAACATGAGGGCTGAATACCAAGAATTCTACATGTTTTGGAAGGAATGAGAGGAAAGGATCCAGAAAAGGCGGCCGAGGTCATTCCTTTTTTGCACTGAATGCCAGCCTCAGTTATTTTCTGCATCCTGTCTTGTATATGTGGAGATAAAGCAGTGGACTCACATGGTGCATTCTCTCATTTTTGCTGTGTAATGGAACCCTGTGTGGACCTGTGTGTGTGTGTGTGCGCGTGTGCGCGCAACATCTGCTCTTCTTGGGCACTAATCTTGGCCAAATTTCTGGTTGCAGATTCCTAACAACAATAGTGTTATTTTATAGCATTTGTTAATTGCAAATAATAATTGCAATTTAGGGTGGAAATTCACTTTAATAATCATATACAGTTTATTTTCATAAAGGTATTGACCTGAACTATATAATACCAAATAATAGTTAAATGTGAAAATATTTAGTTCTGGAAGACTACTTTAAGATCTGGAGGAATAACGGTTCTGTTAATTCTATAAGTTTGGACAAGGGTTTGGTATTTGGATAGCCCCTTCTTTGTCTTCTCTCTGGCTAGAAAAGATACTTTTACTCTAGTAAGCTTTTATCCCATCAGTAAGATTTTAAAAAAAAAATTTTTTACAATTTGTGATGGTAGGCAAATAATTATTTTAATTGTTGTAACCTACCTTAAATGGCTTGTGGGGGGGGGAGGGGAGATTCTCATATATTTTAAAAAAAGAAGAATGTGTGCCTTTGAAAGTTAAATGCTCAGCAAAAGCAGCAAAAATCTAAACATACACATTGAAGAAAAATGTGAAGCTTGTCCCATGTCAGTAAACCTGAATTACAGTATACGTATATAACCATACTAATCATGTAAAATTCACTTTTTACAATCTAATGTATTTTTCTTGCATTGTAGGGTGGGAAGACATTTGTTTGCTGATAATGGACATGGTGGGAGAAACTTACTGGAATACACTTATGAGGAAGTGTGGCTTATCAGACAATGACATTGACAAAATAATCCATGATTATCCTCATATTAATGAACAGTATCATCAGATGTTAAAAACTTTGCGAGACAGGAATGGAACTGTTGATGCTTTAAATAAAATACTTGCTGGCCTGCAGGAAATGAAACTTAAAGGTATTTATGAAAATCTAGTAAATGAATTAAAAAGCAGAGGTATAGTAACAATGGTGGCCGAAGACTAATTTAGTTTTTGTTTATTTATTTTTAACTATGCAAAAACTGAGCTTGGACAATGTTTGGAAATCACAATCCCTTCTGTGATTCTTTAATGTCCTTATAAAAATGCTATTGTGACCAAAGTTCAGTGTAACATTCAAACATTTCATGCATTGCTAAATGTCTGAATGACAGCAGGATGAAGCTGGATTCATAGTTTGCTGCGGGTTCAGCATTCCAAATCTACTTTGCTGCACAAGTAAAATTTCAGTATCTAAAGCTGCTGAAATACAGAATCCAGTGGAGTAAGAAGAGATCTGTGTGTGCTTTTGCTAGTATTGTAGGAAATTACAAATAAATTGTGATATTTCATTTGTGGTATTTTATTTGGAAAAACCCTAAAGATGTACAATGTCGTGTTTTAAAAGATTTGTACCTTTTATACATATTTTCAAATAAAATACTTTTTCTTCTGATTCCTTCATTATGTCTATAAATGGGAAACTGGGCCAGGGAATAAAATGAAAAGGAAGTGGGGTGAGGAATAGTTTTGGATAGGTTGAATAGCACTTGTACATTTCTAAAAGCTTCACATAGTTTGGCTAGGAATATATACTTTGTGAAGCTATGGTTGAATAAACTGTAGTGAGCTGTCATCATTACTGGCTTGCTAATGTGAAAACAAACCAAGTTATTGCTTAGTGTAAAGCTTGTCTAATGTCACCTATTAAGTTTATTGCTAGGACACAATTTCATTCTTATACACTCAGCGCTGTACACTCTTAGTTTTTATCTTATTAATTTTGGAAGAAAATTATACTAGTTAGGAAAAATAGCAGCAACGGAAACTGTATATGGGATAGAATTGGGTGCAATTGTATCATTACACCAACAAATGTTCTGCCAGCAGAATAAATTATTATGCCTACTAATGCTCTGTGCACACTCCAAAACTATTCGGAAGGCTTGGGGGAACCCTCTGAATCAGATTTGAGAGGTGGTAGAAAGAATGAAAAATAGCACTGAATATGTGAAAAATGCTTGTTTAATGCTACTTACTAGATCCCAGAATGTAAAATCTCAATCATTAACTGTTCCTAGCGCTAACTTGTTTCAGTTCATTTTGGAACACAGCCAAACAATGGATATTTCTCATTAAAAAAAAAAGTATAAGGAAGCATCATGGCATAGTTCATAAAAACAAAAGCAGTGTTGTTCTATAAGAAAAAAAATCTACAGTCTGTTTTTAAAAGGTGCCTCCATTAGAAGTTAACTATTGGCAAAAGTCTACAGTAATTTTGTAGTGTTCCATGGTTTGTAATAAGGTTAATAATAGTTGCATGTTACATTCCATTGAAGAACTACGGGTGAGTTTCAGGAAAAATTGTCTGAGGGGAGAAGAAAGAAGTGATTGGGCAGTGAGAAGAATGATGGAAGGAATATTTTAATTTTAAAGATTTGTCTGGAAATGGTAGTGATATGTCAAAGAACATAATTGAAACAATTGCTATGTTAGTGTCTGAGAAAAAACTGATGAAAATCAAATCATAAATGGTATGAGAATGTTGAAAAATGATAGTATGTTTAGTAAAGATGGGAAAATGGAGGGGAAAATTTTAAGGTGCACAAATTCTGGTAGAAAAGTATTGCTAAGTGTTACAAGAAATGTGTGTCCAAAGCAAAAATATTGTGTGTTTCCGTCTGTTTTGCTATATGAAAGTAGAAGTTGGGGAGACTTCTAGTGAGGACATGGCAATTTAGACATTTCCAAAGACATCTCTATATTCTTTTCCTTCTATTTTTCTTTTCATGTTATTCTTTCTTTTTTCTGCACTTTCTACTTTTTTTTTCTTTTTCTTTTGTAGTTTGTATTAGTTTGTATTTGTATAACTGTAATAATACATTTATTGTTAAAAAAGGATTAAAGGGGAAAAAAGTGAGAGTTGGATACATCAGGAGAAACAAAGATGAGTGCTGGGGAATGGCATGCTTCTGTGTGTGTGTAAAACAAAGAGAGTCAAGAATGAATAGGTGCTGAGTGACCATGGGTTGAATACAAAGGTGAGCGACCAATATTAAAAAAAAATACACTGAGGTGGTTTGATCATATAGATCATAAAAAGGATAATGAAGAAAGTTGTGATTGAATAGAGCTGATGAGATCCTGAAAAAGAGGCAAGAAGGATGCAAAGACAGTTTTTAAGGATAGGAGGTAAGGAGAAGTACAACAACCAGTGCTGCAGTAAACTAGTGTTAGGATTCTTTTTCTTTTGCTCATCTCACGCCTTTAACTTCTGTGGTAAATTCTGTTAATGTTTCTCGCTCTTTTTCTATACTCAGCATGACTTGTAAAATGAAAGTGTGATGTGGTAATATGGATTTCAAAAGGCAGAGGGAGAAAAGGAGAAAAGCAACATTGTGTTCCAGGTTTAGCAAAACCAGGAATGTGATAAAATTTATGGGAAAAAGTTAGAGATTTAAATGGATCTGATTCTACTGGGACTACACAACACGTGGAAACAAAATAGCCAGCCACATTTTAGTCTAATGTAAACACAGCTTGTATGGTTAGCTTATGGTTCAGAGTGTCATACAAACCCATAACACTGGATTAATGAATAAATTGGGGTTTTTTTAATCAAACGTTTATGCCACCAATTTTATTCTGGGTCAGAATTATACTAACAAATATGGGTAGAGACCTTACAATATTTTGATTGGAATTCAGAAACATCAAGTGCCCAAATTTTTGAATGGGAAGCATATAAAGCATATATCCAAGGTCAAATTATTGATTATGCATCATACAAAAATAAGATTAAAAATAAAAGAATTTGAAAGATGAACTGAAACATTCATGGGTGCAAGTGGTTAGATGCCCATCTATGATTTTGGGCAGAGAAATACAGAAAAAGAAATATGAATTAACTACTATAATATCACAGCAGACAGAATTTATGCTAACATGTTTATGACAGAGATACTGAGAGTTGGTTTTACTGTGTTGCTGTTAACAGTTTCTGGGAGAAACAGTGAATGACCCGGTAAGATCTTGGCTAATCACTTAAAGTAAAAGAATGATAGGGCAATGATTCCCCTATTAGAGGTGAAAGAGATGAAATATATAAACTTCAATGGATATAAATTAACAATTTTTAAAATTTTATTCAGAATCATAGCAAACCAGAAAATGTATTGATGAAGATAATAGAGGCCTTTTAAAACAAAATTAACCCACCTTATTTAGATGATATACAAAAGCAACTTTTATTTGCTCCACTATCTGAGGTAGAGATTAAACAAATACTTTTAAAATTGGCAAGTGGTAAAACAAGGATTCCCTACTGAGTGGTATAAAACATTTATAGATCCTTTAGTGCAAAAACTTTGTCAAGTTTTTCAAATTTATGAAGAGATATTTGATAAGGGAAGTTTATCAGTGACATTTAATCAGGCTTCTATTGCAGTTATACCAAAAGCGGTAAAGAGCACACTCAGTGTGCTAATGTCATTGATTAACATTGATACAAAGATTGTTAGCAAATAGATTACAGCAAGTGATATCATTTGTTATTAAGAATGATCAAGCAGTGTTTATAAAAACTAGGCAAGCAGCAGACAACATTAGGTTAGTTGTAGATATAACAGACTTGAATTTAAAAAATCAATTTGTAATTTTATAATTAAATGCTGAAAAAGCTTTTGACAAAATATATAAACAATGCATGTTTGCTGTACTAAACAGGTTCAGATTTCCTTTGGAATTAAAAAATGGATCAAGATATTATATGATTCGGCCACATCCAAAGTAAAGGTTAATGGTGTGTTTTTTCCTACTTTCCCACTATTTAGAGGAACCAGACAAGGATGTCCACTTTCACCCTTGCTTTTTAATATCTGCATGGACCCCTTGGCTTGTGCTGTTAGACAACATAGGAGATCTATGGAGTAGTACATAACTCAGCTGAACACAAGTTGGTTTTATTTGCACATGACATTTTTATTTCTAAACCTCACACTACTATTCCAGTGTTGATGCAAATGATATATGCCTTTAGTAAAATTTATTATCAATAGATCAATTTGATATGCAGATACTAAGAAATGAGTGGAATAAAGAATTAGAGGTTCCTATATTGCCTAGACCAGTGATTCTCAACCTTTTTGAAGGTGCCGCCCCCCTAAGGAGCGGAAAATTTTTCAACACCCCCCTTTGTGAAAATCCTGTAATTTAGGGTATGGGGGGGGGAGTTACTGAATTATAAAAGGCAAAAATTTTAAGTAATTTTTTTCAGTAGACTTACACATTCGATTTAACTCGATACTTTTGCCCTGGAAGGTAATTGCATTCCTTTTATTAAAATTAAAATGACTAATGCAAAAAAAATGCTTAAATGTTCTTTTATGTAACGTTTATTTCAAAATGCTGTAAATACGTTTATTTTTTTGATGCTTGTTTTTAATTTTTTTAATTTTTTTATTTTTTTTATTTTTTTTGCAAATGCTTTTTTAATGTTTAAAAATTCTTTATTCTTAATTAGATAATTAAAAAAACAGCAAAAAAATACGCTAAAATTTTTTTTTATGATAGTCCACAGTCCTGGGTAGAGGCGATTGATGTTACTTTGAAGCCAAAATTCTGTGAGACGATCACCATTCTGGAAGCTGGCTTTCAAAGTTTCATTAGTTTCTCAAAATTAATAATTCACGACCACGATAAAGAACTAATAAGCGCACTTACCTAGCCAACTGGCCAAATAAACAATGAAAGTAAATCAAAACTGAGGGGAAAAAACAGAAATGGAGAGAACGAAAAGCAACTCAAGAAACACAGGTCAAATCAAACATTCATATTGAAAGGACGCTCAACGCACGCACTGCGATTAATCGTGCGGGAAGACAGCTGATGCACGCGCTGCGATTAATCGCACGGGAAGACAGCTGACGCACATGCTGCGATTAATCGCGTGGGAAAACAGCTGACGCATGCGCTGTGCTGGTTGGGATCGGAGAAGAATCGTCGTGTCGAGTTCTTCAAGGTCATCCTACCTAGAATACAAATTCATCTCACCATTCTTAGAAGTGTGTGAGGGCAGCCGTCGCGTAAGTTCGTTTTATTGCTGGTACAAATGGTGTAAACTGGATAATCGATTTAATAAAATTTTTTGGGAGTTTTAAAATTAAGTTCGAATGCCAAAACATGCTCATCGCCCCTCTACCGCCCAAAACATGCCCACTGCCCCCCTACTGCCCAAAACAAGTTCACCACCCCTCAGCATCCTCCCACCGCCCCCCGGGGGGCGGTACCGCCCCCGTTGAGAACCAATGGCCTAGGCAATGGGAGAGTGTCTTAGCTTCTATAGCAAGAGTGTCAATGGACCTTAAATTATGACTTATACAACAAAAAATAATATTTGGAATTTAATGGACTCCATTACATTCGCATAGAAAAGGAGTATCAAAATCAGCATTTTCTTGGAGATGTAATAAGGATAATGCTTCTTTAAAATACATGTTTTTTACAATGTCCTATACATACTAAGTTTTGGGAGAAAGTAGTGGACTATATAAATGTGACTTCAACAAAAGCTAGAATTTTCAGAGAATACTGCAACATTCTCTTGAATATTACCTAGGACATGGAATATGACAACTGGACAACGTAAATGGATTCTCCATGCCCTTACTAAAAGACTGATATTGCAACATTGGAAAGATAAATGTATGGCCCCATTCACTCAATGGATTGAAGAATGCCACTTGCCACTTGCAAGCAGATTGCCTATAGACATAGACTTTTTATGGGCAAGTATAATGAAATATGGAACTCATTTATACAAAATACAGTAGGTTAAAAAAACGATAGGGTTATATAAATATTAGAAATATATATGTACTTGAATATTATTTACACTAGATGTGTAATAGAATTGTAACTTAATTCTTTTTTTTTCTGTTGTATTTTTTTCATTTTTTTAAAGCACTTTATGTGTACCTTTTTTCTTCTTTGAAAATGTATGCATTTGCATTATAATTATCTTAGTGGGTTTTTTCCTTTTTCTGTTTTATTTTAAAAGCAATAAAAATAATTTTTAAAAAAGATCATACTAAAAATGGATAAATGTGTTGGGCAAACAGAGCCTTAATATTATGTAGGTTTAAGATTATAACTTAGAACTAATAACTTAAAGCTGTGGTCTGGGTATGCAGAGGTGCTATTTTAACCTTTGTTGTGATTTGGCAAGTTCCTGTAAAATGTAGCTGAATCCCAGCATTTCCCTTCACAACTAGAACAACATACCAGGAGACCTTAAACTTGTAATAAATTACAAGTGTAAAAAGCCTGTGGATACAAGAAATCTATTCATAGGAGAATAGCCTCATCTTTGGGGGGCGGGGGGAAATCTGCTGACCTGATCTGCCCAGATACTAGACATCTGAACTAATTTTAATAATAATAATAATAATAATAATAATAATAATAATAATAATAATAATAATAATAATAATGTTTAAAAACCAAATGGAGAGCAGAAACAAAGAAATATCAATTGAGTTTGAATACACATAAATACAGAGTAAACATGTTTAAAACCTAGGCTACTCTAACTCAAAAAAAATAGCGGAATACTAAACAGTTAACCACTTTACAATAAAAAGAATAGATGAACGAGATCCTCCAAAATCTAACAAATCAAGTAAATTTGAGCCTATAATACTGGATCCATTCTTTCCAGTTTAAATCCTTTAAAAATCCCTGGTTTGCAACAAGAGCCACGTCTGAGTCACCCCAACTGCATACTGCTGCAACTTTTTGGGGGGCCCTTCTGTGCGGTACTACTGCAATTGTCCATACCACACGTTCCTTGCCTTTTCGAGATTGTATTGCCCGTGCGTTGTTAGGTTACCCTGCGCCCACCAGAAGTGACGATCAGAGGCGGAGCTGTGCTGCCGGAAACGGTCTTGGTTGCATCAGCCTGTAAGGCAGAGCAGCGTTTGACAAGAGACGAAGGAAGAAGAATCGTGATGGCAGCAGCCGGTAAGCTTCAGCATTTGGGTTCCGGGCGGTGTTCCCCTTTCTAAATAGAACAGGGCTGAGAATAAAGAAGGATGTTCTGGAATTCCATTGTCAGGTCATATAGAGAGGCATTGTGATGTCATAAAGATTAAAGCCTGGCCGGTACAGTGGGAGCGCTACTTGGTCGCCCAGCGCTGTAGTCGTGGCTCAGGTGGTTAGCGCTACAATTTCGTGATATCGCATTATTAGACGCGTATGGTATGCTTGGTAGTGTATGCTGTGATCGGGCAGCGAGTAGGATTTCAGAGGCGGAAACTTAATCGTTAGGCTCTGTACTATTCTAACTCCGAGGTCTTAAAGGTCGCTTTTTTTGACGTGGCTCGAAAAAAAAAGTGGGTTTATAAGGTTGAAAGATGTGGTGGGTTGCCGTTTCAGAACAGTAATTGTTCTACCACTGGTTTTAAGCAAAAATTTTCCAGGGATCTCTTTTGCTTTTGTATTCATTATCTCCGCCGTGAAGCCATAGTAAACGCATAAAAATTCCCCCGCTGAGTAAATCGAAAGTGAGTCGCCGACGAGATTGCCTCTGGGAACCCTAAAAGCAGGGCATATCGGCATTATTTTATTGTTGGCTCCTCCACAACAGATCGTATATAGTTGTTGTATCTTTAAAGAGTGATGGAAGTCTTCTACAAGGTGAAGCCAAACCAGGTGTAGTTCATAGCTGTAAAATGCATAGGTTTTACAAAATCAGTGAGCATCATCATATTCTGTGGCTGTACAGTCCAAATCTGGAGTGCCTGTAACCTTCCTTAGGATTTGTTCAGACACTTAAAGTCCACGTGCAAAAAGAAAAAAGCACAAGTTGGTAATCTCCCACTCCCCACCAATTCTTGCCACCAAAGATTTTCTCTTCTCGGTGGAGGTTTTCCTGGCAACAGTTTGAAAGTGGGTTGCTCTTGCCTTTTTCTGAGATGTTTTGTAACTTTCTAATGTTGTACAGCCCTGGCATATACTCAAGTAGTAACCAAACTCTCCCCTTCTTAGCTACTGAGCTGGAGAAGGCCAGCCAGGTGCTGCCAAAGGCTGATGGTCAATTTCATGAGATGACTCTGAATTCACTACTATCTTTTTTTTTCTAATTTCATTGTATCAGCTTTATTGTAGACCCTTCCCCATCTTGTTTCTTTCCTCTAAACAGACTTGCAGATCCCTTAATCTTTTCTCACAGGGACAAATTAAGAATTGTGTTAGCTCCATTAATTTTAGGATTTTAAAAAATATTTTAAAAATATTTTAATCTTGTTCCCAGGGTTTTCATAGGACTATTTGGTTTTTTTGAAATGGGGATCAAACTTGTATATAGTATTCTAAATGCAGTTTCGTATGATACTTGACCTTGGTGATGAACGTACTTATAAAACACTGTGATCCTAAATTTTAAAAAAAATGCTCTGAGGAGATGATTTATACTTTATTCCAGGTGGAAAAGGCTTTAATTTTAGGTCACAGGGTCAGCTTGATACATTGCAAACTGGATCTTGCTCAACTGATTATCCAAATACTTAAGATTCTGAAATTGCTTCAGTATATACTTCACTGAGGAGATAATCAGATATTCATTAAACAGCTATAGGCTGCGTTTACATGTTGCACTGACATGTATCTTTGTTGGTTAGGTGTAGGTATTTAACTGTATTGAGATTATGCTCCAAACAACATTTACAGTATTCCTTTCAGAGCCAACTGTAATGTCATTCAGATACTACAGTGATGAAGGACTACCACACACCTTGTTACAAGCTGTGATATTCATGTTGTACATCATAGGTTTTACTGTGCAGTTGATGAGAAATGTCTCCTGACTAAACAGTTGCCAGGACATAAAATGATGAAGAATTATACCAGACACAAACAAAATCCAGCCAGTTGGAAACCTGACATTTTAAGCAAACTTACTTAAAATCAGGGCCATTCACTCAGAGGGACTTCTTTCTGTATAAATGCACACAGTCTTCAGGACTGTTTCCTAAAGATCTGAAATACTTATGAAGCCCTATTTGCAATTGTTTTGTTTAAATAATAATTACTGTTTTCCCCTTGCATTTTCTATTTGATAATCAAGTAAACATACAGTTAATGTCCTTAAATTTAAACCCAACCATTTTGTTTTAAACATATAATTAAGCCTTAGAGGAAATGTGTAGAGCATTAATTAAAAAAGAAGGGAGTTATCAGTTTGCATTCCATAAAATGTATGTAAGTGAATTATTAGGTAACAAACTGAGAATTGCAGGTATTGTTGATGTCCTAGATCACTTATATTTCAAGCAGTTCTATGACTTCCCTCTTTAGTTAGAAATGTGCCCTTTTTGCACATCTTCATCTAGAATTATTTCTTATTCTGGAGAGAGGAATGCCTCTAGGTCCTATTTTGTGCATGATAGTGTTACCAGAGCTGAAATGGTTGTATAGTGGAATAGATAATCCACAAAGAGAACTGGGAAAGACTCTGTTGTGCCAAATACTATCCAGGATGTTTCTGGCTGTGCATAGATCCTATTCCTAATATCATGGGTCAGGGGATCACATTGAATACATTTGCTATATTAATAATACATTCATTCAATCACATAAGGATCCATGTGTGAACCACATCATACATGTATAAGAGAAAGGGTCAGCAAGTTTGGGTAGAAACAAAAAAGAGCATTTCACATTGAAGTGTTTGTGGTTGCTCCCCCTTGTAATATCTAGCAGAGTCATAGGGGCTGGGCCAATCATTTGCAGGGTACTTTTAAGCATATAATTAAGCCGTAGAGGAAATACGTAGAATACTAATTAAAAAAGAAGGTAGCTATCACTTTCCCTCAATTTTCTGAAGGAAGCACCACTCCTCAAAGCATAACAGTTGCATGCACAGAAAATGCTTCTGTGGGACTGCATGTAAATGAAATGGCAGCCACTTCATCTTCTTTGCCAAGTGACCTCAAAGAGCGATGCTGCAACTGAAGCACCTCTTGGAATAATCTGCCCAGCCCTAATAATAATCCTTTCACTATTGGGGTGAAAGAACTTAATGTACTGATTGGGGACACAGTCTATTGTAGCATTGCAGCAAAATTCTATGGCATAACATCACTAGAATGCCTAAAAAACTGCTTCCACATTAGGAACAAGTGGAGAACCTCTCTCATTGTTCCCTGTCAGCATGGAAGATATAACTGATAGGAGCAGAAAAGAGGACCTCTCTAGGGTTGCAGGTAGGCCTGGATCTCTTTGCTGAGGGAAGCCTGTTTCCTTTGCTGGAGGAAGTGGATTTTCTTTCTTTCTTTCTTTCTTTCTTTCTTTCTTTCTTTCTTTCTTTCTTTCTTTCTTTCTTTATTTATTTATTTATTTATTTATTTATTTGTCAGTCATATTTATATAGCCATCCATCTCACACAAGGTGACTCTGGGCGGCGTACAGCAATTAAAGATATGTTTCAGTCGGGTTTCAGCCCAGGATTTAGTACTGAGGTAACTTTGGTTGGACTTGTAAATGACCTGTGGCAGAGCTGTGATGGAGGTGGTGCATCCATCCTTGTGCTCCTTGATCTCTTAGCAGCTTTTGATATCCATGGGCTGAGGATTGGGGGGCACCGTCCTATGGTGGTTCTATTCCTTTCTTTGAGGTCAGTTCCAGGAGGTGTTGGTTGGGGGGGAGATCGCTCCCTTCTCCCATCCTTTGTGGATACCACATGTTCTACTTTCTCTTCCCTCTTTTTCAACATCTACATGAAAACACTGGGTGAGGTCATCCACCAGTTTGGGGTTTGGTGTCATCACTATGCTGATGATATCCAATTATATCTCTTGACCATGGCCTGGCCAAGTGAGGCTGATGAAGTTCTGTCACACACATGGGGAGGAACCATCTCTGACTCAGTCCTACCAAGGCTGAGTGGCTATGGGTGTTTGGACCACCCAGATCTGGGGATATTCCATCTCTGACCTTGGATGGGGTTGCACTTTCCTATTCAAGAGTGGTGCGCAATCTGGGAGTCTTTCTGGACTCACAGGTCGTAGTCACTGAGTAGGTGGCAGCTGAAGCTAGGAAGACCCTTGCATTGCTTTATCTGGTGTACCAGTTGTACCCTTTCCTAGATTGGGAGCCCTTCAAACAGTCACCCACGCCCTGATCACCTCATGGCTTGACTACCACAGTGCACTCTACATGGAGCTGCCTTTGAATACAACATGGGCAGTGATAGGTATGCCTCAATATGCCCATGTAGCACCTCTGCTTCATGAGCCGCACTGTTTGCTTCCAGGTGCAATTCAAGGTGTTGGTTGTTACCTATAACATCTTTCATGGTGTAGAGGGTTACTTGAGAGACCTCCTATCTCCCATAGTACCTGTCTGGCCAATTCAATCTGGTAAGATTGGTGCACTCTGAGTTCCTTCAGTTAAGCAATGCCATCTGTCAGGAACCCAGAAGAACCTTTTCTGTAGCAGCGCCTTCTCTCTGGAATGAGGCTCCCCTTGAGATCCAGATGGTCCCCATCTTGCTATGGTAGTGTTTCAAAGGGCCTTGAAGACCTGGCTTTTTGCTCTGGCCTTTGGTGAGGGTGAATGAAACCCCCTTTGGATTGTGTGGGTTTGTTTCTCTTTGGTTTCTGTCTGGGTTTTGTCCTCCTTTATTCTATTATTTTTGTCTCTTACTGGGGGTTTTTTTTCTTGTTTTTAATGCTTTTACTTCTGAGCCGCCCAGAGTCATTGGGAGTCATGTGGCTAA
The DNA here is from genome assembly GCF_059951505.1 of Python bivittatus. Classification (NCBI taxonomy): domain Eukaryota; kingdom Metazoa; phylum Chordata; class Lepidosauria; order Squamata; family Pythonidae; genus Python; species Python bivittatus. Next base: position 60,128,452 of record NW_028277075.1, read on the forward strand.
ATAAATAAACAAACAAACAAACAAACAAATAAATAAATAAATATCCAGCATGATTTCTCTGATTACTTTTTTGGGCCCCATTTCATTGCCGAATGGTATAATATAAATCCAGTGGAAGGGGATTTTATAACAATCTGTTGTCTTCTTTTTCTATTTTCAAGCACTAAGGTTGCAGTGATAATACCCTCCACCAATTCTTATGCTATTTCTTTTCTTTTTTTAGATTATATGAAGGCCAATGAGTGACCAGATGCTAAGGGGGGGAGTGGTTTAATTCTAATACTTGTGTAGAAATGATTGTTTCTTTACCTTTATCTTTTACATTTTATTGATTTTATTGTAATTTCTTTGTTGGTTGTTGTGAGCCGCCCAGAATCATTGAGAGTGAGGTGGCAAGCAGGTTTAATAAATTGTATTATTTATTTGTTTGTTTGGGGAGTGGGGAGAAAAGTTGAACTGATACTCACTTCTTTTGTAGGTCTATTACTGATATAGCCCTGGTTGGGAATTCTGGGAATTACAGTCAAACAAATATGGAGGGCAGTTAGGGCTTTCTTGGACATAGAAAGAAAAAGATAGGTACGATAACAAATTGTCAGTCCTATCATAGTTTGAAGTAGATGGTGAATTGTAGGTCTGAAAAGACTAATTTCTTTCTTGTCTTTACACACACTTTGTTCTCTTTCTTCTTCTGAAGTACTCAGTGTGCACCTGGTAACCCTTAGATATACTTCAAATATTTATACCTATAATCTTGCCCTGCTTTAATTAAATTAATTTGAAGAAGTGTGATGACAGAATGAGCAAGTATCATCCAGAAGACTTTTGGTTATTAAGAAAATGAACATTAACTAACATCTGCCCTGTGGGTCACCTAAATACTCTGCAGAATCCTTTTCTGGAACCACCCATTCCATTTAATTATAGCTGCGATCTAGTTTTTCTAAATCTTGAGTTGCAGACATTCCATGCTACTGAATGATCTTGAGTGATTCACAGTATTTTAAAGCCCCATATGTCTCCATATACAGTATGAGGGTTAAAACTCTATAGAGGTATGTGCAATCATTTTGGAGTACAGGTAGTCCTTGGGTTACGATAGCAATTGGGACCGGAATTTCCGTCGCTAAGCGATGTCGTAAAGTGCAATGTCATGTGACTGCATGGCTTAGCAATGGCAATGCCATCAGTCCCCATTGCTATCGTTAAGTGAGGACTGCATGGGTTGTTAAGGGAGGACCTCACCTGACCACAACATGGGAAGAGGTGCTGAAACCACCTCCTAGGCAAGCAGTCTGGCAGGTGAGAGCTACAGGCCGGCGGGTGGGTGCTAAGGAGTACAAGATCCCCATGCCGCCTGGGGGCTTCTTGGGAGAAAAAGCAGTGGGAGCAGGAGTGACTTGCCACCTCCTGCCAGCTTCCCCATTGACTTTGCTTGTGGGAATCCAGCAGGGAAGGTTGCAAATGGCAATCATGTGATTGTGGGATGATGCAGCTGTCATAACTGTGAACCAATTGCCAAGCACCTGAATTGTGATCATGTGACCGCAGGGACACTGCAATGGCCACAGGTTTGAGGACTGGTTTTAAGTCCCCCTTGTTCAGTCCTGTTATAATTTTGAATTGAGTCACTGAGCAAGTGGTCATAATCTGAGGACTGCATGTATGTAGGCTCTCTAAAGACATTTGAAGATTTAACTATTTGAGGTAAAAAAAAAAAAACAGTCTGTGAGCACATTTGACTGAATATCAAATGATTGGAAGTAAATGTGAGTGAGAATAAATGAATAACTTAGTGAATAATTAAGCTCCTAGCAAGTAATAAGAAAATGATATGTGATGTCCCCTTGTTTGTTTAATGTGAATATGTGTGATATTTCTGCATGCGGTGATGCTGTATTCTTGGCTGTGAATGTAAATGACTTGAAGCAAGTGTTACATAGATTGTATGATACAATGAGAGGCATGGATCTGAAAATAAATGTATTAAAGAACAGATAGTATTTGACAGAAAAATGGAATGAAACATTGCAAATTACACATAAAATAGTGAAAAACCAAAGCAAGTAGATGAATGAATGTATGTACTTTGGTAGAATCTTTACTCCGGAAGGGAAAATGGATGGAGAAATTTTAAGATATGTGAACACTGGTAGGGAGGTAGTGGATAGTATGTCTATTCAGAGGAACAAATGTTTGTCAAAAGAAGAAAAAATGGCACACTGTTATATGGAAATGAGAATTGGATATGTGAAGAAAAACATAAATGTAAGATGGAAGCAGTGGGTAAAGAGTATGTATGCAATTAGAAAAGATAGGGACATGAATAAATGGCTGCTGAATGACTGTAAATTGAATAAAGAAGTGAGTGACCAGTATGAAAAAGTACACTGAAATGGTTTGGTCACATAAAGAGATTGAATGAGCAAAATATTGCAGAACAAATATATGAAGGAATACAGGTTAAGAGGAAGGGGCAGATCAAAAAATGTAGTTTGATGATGGGATTCTGAAAAAGTGAGAAGTTTGAAGAACAAAAGGCAACGTATGACATAGAGGATGGGCGTAATGGAAGCAAGGATGATTTGCAAAGATAGAAAAGTATGTGAATAGTATTAGATTTAGCTAATTTTCTTTTTTCTTTTAATTTCATGCGTCAGTTTCCTAGGCTTAGTATTTCTTACTCCTTTTCTGTACTTTGCATAATGTTGCTTATTATAAAGGAGTATAGCATGATGGTTAGGTATTCTTGTCCAATTAAAAAAAATAAAATAAAATGGGGAAGAAGAAAGTTCTGTCAGATGTTTCAATTTTCTTCCAAGTCTTCAGATATCTAGCAGTGAGAGTCCAATTTGGAATTAAATCTATGATTTCTCCTAACCCATCAATACAGAAGGTATATCTTCATTGTGTACTAGACAACCCATGACCCATTGGATCATCGTTTCAGAGATATTTCCTTACCTAAACAGAGGAACAGAATGAGCAAGGGCAAAAAAGCAGTGGGAGTGACTTGTCACTTGCTGCCAGCTTCCCATTGAATTTGCTTGTGGGAAGCTGGCAGGGAGTATCAGAAACCTTCCTTCCTTCCTTCCTTCCTTCCTTCCTTCCTTCCTTCCTTCCTTCCTTCCTTCCTTCCTTCCTTCCTTCCTTCCTTCCTTCCTTCCTTCCTTCCCTCCCTCCCTCCCTCCCTCCCTCCCTCCCACATATAATATAGGCTTGCACCATTTGCTGTCTCCTCATGACCCTCAGGAGAGCCCCTTGTGAAGCCTCCTCCTCAACTGACCTGCGGAACTGCCTGCCACTTTGCTGGGGGGAGGTGGAACAAAGGGAGCTGCAGACCATTAGGAAAACTGCACCCCTGCTTCCCATTCTAGCGTGTCCCCAAGGGCCCCCTCTCTTGAGGGAGGAAGAGGGTTCACCCATCAACTGCTGGTGCCTCCCATCCGGGCCTACCTCACCAGCAAGCATCCAAGCCGTTCCCTCGTCCTTCCCTCAACGCCCACCACCATTAAGAGGTTTCAGATTTCAGCCTCGGTTCCAAAGCAGCCAATCACTGCTTACCCGTCGGGCCTTGCCACCACCCAGGGGACAGAGGGAGATGGGAAAGAGGTCGGGGATATGCCATGACGATCACATGATCTGGCTGACCACGGTGGCACAGCAGCATAGCAGTGCTGAAGCAGCCACAAATTTCCCAAATTTCATGGGAGTCATGGGTCCCAGATTTTGGACACATTTGGTAAGTTAGCCCATTTGAGGAACCTTGGTTCATAAATTGTTGCCCTATGACGCATCATTTTGCCTAGTTGAAGATTACAGACGTGAGAGTTTTAGTAGTACATAGATATAGATACCTTTTCTTTGAAACACATTTTCATGCAAAACCATGATTATTCACATATGTAATTCAACCTGACACATACAGTACTAGAAGTCTGAAAAGTTACAGCTTTTTTATCCACATGCACTACTTTCTGAAAGGAGAGATTAACTTAATTTCATCTTGTGAGAAGGAAATCAAATTCTCCCCCCGCCCCCCCATGTCAGCAGGAAGTCAAAGCTTCCCATTTGTCTCATTCTATCATCACTTACCTTAAACAGCAATCAAAGCATATGGCTAAATTGCGGTAAGAATGGGCTCACCTAAAAAGATTAAGAGGTAACAGAAAGAATCAAGAGTCCTCCACCCTAGCCCAAAATTAAATAACTAAAGACCTGGCAGGAAGGGCCAACATTCCTTAAACCCAAAATATGGAATCATAAAAAGATTTCTTCTGGAAGAGATCTACGTTCCAATTAGTACCAATAGAGGTGAATAGTGTAGCTCAGGGTTGAACTGTGGAGTCCTTGGGGTTCTCTGAGCTTGGTTCTTGTGAAGAAGCACTGAAGATGTTACCTAGCCAGGTAATGAAACGTTTGCAAGAAAAGAACCAAGCTCAGAGAACCCCAAGGACTCCACAATTAGACAGCATCAGATAAGGCAAACACAGGAAACCGCAGCTCAGCGGGTTGCCTGACCTTAGAACGCTCCCTAGTCAATTGCTCCCCAGTCATTTCACCTGCGAGCGCTCTCTCCCGGAATCCCGGCTAATTACCTTTTCTAAGAAATCCTAGAGGGCGGGTTTCCCTTCGTACCTTTTAAAGATCTTCCTTATAAAAGGGGATTCCTGGGAAGCCCCGATGGGGCGTCCCCAACAGCTGATCGTCTTGTGTATCTGGCTCTCTGAAATGAAGTTCTCTCTCTCCTTCAAGCAACCGCCTGCGTATTTATTCCCGGCTCGGAGACGAACCTCGTAAGTTTGCATTCTAACAATCTGATTTTCCTCCTTGTTGCCTGGAGGCGGCCCACTTACTCCCTCAGATAACTAGCTTAGCAGCTACTTCCAAAAATGAAGCCCTCCAGACTTTTTCTCCTTTTTCTTTTTCTCCTGTTTCCTGCTCCCCCCCCCCCCCCCCCCGTTCTTGCTTTTCTTTTTGCATCATTTCCCCAGATCAGCTAGCCACTGCGGGTATGCTGCAAAATTCATGTGGAGTGGAGAGACATTTTATTTCTGGATACTTTTAAGCAGTGAGATCTGACCTCTTGCTGTTTGCCTCTATCTTTGCAGCTTCTGCCTACACTGATATTCTGAGCATTAGTGAAGAGGAAGACAGGCTGAAGGCTCTGAATGAGTATCTCAGCACCCGTAGTTATATCCAGGGCTTCACATTTTCACATGCAGATGTGGAAGCCTTCAGGCAGTTTTCGGGCCCGCCTGTGGACCAGCATTTCCATGTTGTTCGTTGGTTCAGGCACATAGAAGCAATCTATGATGGCAGCTGTGAAAAACGTATCTCCTGTAAACTCCAGACAAGTAAGTAACAGTAGGGAGTTAATGACTTACTGTTTGCTTATCACTTTGTTTAAAGCATCTGTCAAGGATTATTTGGTCACTTTGATTGTTTGAGTTCCTGCATTCAGTAGCGAGAGGCAGCTGCAGCATGATAACCCACCCAGATGTGTAGAAATTACCTATCTATCTATGTGTCTGTCTATCTGTGTGTCTGTCTATCTATCTATCTGATCATCATCTATCTTCTCCCAGACCCCATTCTTCCTTAGCCAGAGTTTGCCTGATTAGCTTTTGGCTGGATGTGGCCATGTGCTGCATCCTCCTCACTTCCTTAGTCATCACCTGACACAAAGAAAGGCAGTGATTAAAGTCAGGTGGTTTTCCATGACTTGCTTCCTCTTCTTTTTATAAGAAGAGAAAGCACTTTGGGCCTGCTAATATATGACAAAGTCATAGCTCTTTACTCTTAGAAGGAAGAAGATAGGGAGGAGAAGCAGCAGGAAGACCCATGTTATGTGCTGATGTCCATCCTTGGGATTGCTAAACTAACCATTACTGTTGTGTTCAGTAGAAGGTTCCAGCTATAGCAGATTTAGGGCCTTCAGATAGAGCTGGGATGGAGATACATGCACACATGCTTGCATTTACAAAGAGAGAGAGGGAAAAAGAATTTAAAAGGACAAAAAAACAAACAAGAAAACACAAAAGCGTATTACATTACAGTTTTAAAAAATATTGATTAGATTCATATCCTGCTTTCATTCAGTGCTCCTTCTTCCTATTTTCCCCAAAACATCAATCTTATGAGGTAGATACACACACACACACCACTGAGACCATTTTTAAACACAGCACTAAAGCCTGACCACACAAAATAATGTTGATTAGTGTTTCTATTAGTAGAGAACCAGTTCATAAACAGAAAGTAAACACATAATGATAATCCAAGATTGTTAATCTGGGGTTCCACTGTGTTTCCATGTTGAAGAAAAGTACTGTAATTATTTTGTTGCACCCAGCACCCCCTCCCCCAATTGGAAGGTATAATTCCTGATATATTAATTCTTCCAAACTGTTGATATATTAAATATAAATTAATTATAGTGTATATTCACTTCTTCAAATTGTATTGATGTTTGTAAAACAATAGCCAAAATGGGGCTATAGTGGGACAAACACGTATTATATGAATAAGTGTCTTTAATACAGAAAATGCAACAGAACTATTGCTAAAAATAGAGCCAAGCCCTGCCATGGTGTCAAAGGTTTATATAATACTGTTCTAATTATGCTTGTAATATGTTTTCTTTTAACTTGGTCACTTGCATTCCATAGAGAAAGTAAAGTCAAAATATATCCCTAGTGAGAATCAAGATAGTTAATACTCATTTCATATGACAACTGTAATTTAGAAAATGTAAAATAAATAATGTTGAACTTTAGCAGGAAAATTACAATATGTCACAGCTACTGTGGGTATACTGAGTAGAAAAGGCTGGACCAAAGCTTCCACCAACTTTACTATATGATTTATGAATATTATACATCATATAGTATTGTCATTCCCAGGGGTATTTGTTAAAAGAATAAATCAATTAAAATGTAATCCCAGATAATAGAGGTAGAATTGTAAAAATGTAGCAGTCAGCAGGTCCAAAAGTACATCTCAAAACTCAGGGGACTTAAAAAGGTTCTAGTTTGGCCCTGTAAGAATAACAAAAGTAGATGCCAAGCAGACCTCTCAGAAGAGAGTATCTCTCAACCTGGGTACCATATTGAAAAAGCCCTCTCCAGAAGCTACATCATATGGTGGAGGCTCTTGCAGGAGGACCTCTACTGAAGCAATTAATTGACAGGTAGGTACAGTCTGTCCTTCAGGTGCCCAGGTTCTGAGCTGTGTAGAGGGTCAAATGTCAAAACTAGCAGTTTAGATTCAGTAACTGACATGGCACAGGTGTAAGACAGTCCAGATGCACGTTCCTGTCCTACAAGCTACATTCTGTACTTTCTGTAGTTTGTAGTTATATTGTTTGAGAATACAACTATATTAGTAATCTAGATCAGTGTTTCTCAACCTTGGCAACTTTAAGATGTGTGGACCAACTCCCAGAATTCCCCAGCCAGCATGCCGGCTGGGGAATTTTGGGAGTTGAAGTCCACACACCTTAAAGTTGCATGGTTGAGAAATACTGATCTAGATGTATGTATCTGTCCCTGTGGGTTTTCAAGGTTGTCCTTTGGTCCCCTACTGCAGTTATTTATTTTCCTCCAAGGCCAGATGAGCTCATACCACAACTGCTTTCTAGATATAATACATTGTCCTAAAAACTGGACTTGTGCAAACATGGCAGATTTGATCAGAGCCTGCAACAGAGCCTGCAACAGTTACTGATGCTTTGTTTTTGTTTTTTTTTAAGTGGTGAGATGTGTTAATTTAGAGTGATTTATTATCAAGTAGTATCATTGTAGAACTCAAAATTTTCTCTTTTTTACCAACCTTTGTTACAAATAGCAGGTGAATTCTTGTTTAAAGTGTGATGTGAGCCCCATTATGTCCACTGACTTTAGCTTTTGCATTTAGGGTCTTGCCTGATCAGACTTCCCTTTATAGATACTGCCAAAATTGTTTCATTATAATATAATCCAAAATGGATTCTTCGGGCTCTTCACATTGTTCTCAGAGCTTATGTGAACAAGAAAGGAAAGAGTTTGGGTTATATTATGTCAGAGATTTTCCTCAGGACAGATGTGCAAGAATTTTATTAGATGTCTGTAATCTGTGTTTCTGTTTCTCCCATGAAGCTGCAGGCCAATGCCTAGTTATAACTGCCTTAGAATATACTTACTCAAGTAAATATTCCACATTTGATTAAAAAATGTCCAGTTTTAGAATGCCAGCACTACATTCTGAGGACAGCAGAGGGCAAGCTGGCATGACTATAAAACATTGATATTTCTGCCAATTGTGTTGATCAAGAATTTGTACTTCATCAATGTGTGTATCCTTGATCTAGGCATCCTGAAACATTTTCAACAGTGTGATTTTTTTTTCTTTATCCAGCCTGGATGTATATAGGAGAAGACAGATATTTCAAAACAAAGAAATTGATACAGAAGTTCATTAAATCAGAAATATTTGTTAAATATTTGTTCTCTGTAGTTGGGATCTAAGTAACCATGTGACCACCTTGGCATGGCAAAGGAGACCTTTGGCTTGTTTTTCCAGGTGCAACCATCTATGCCATCTATTGATGCACTTTGGGATAAGGAATTTTTAAAGTAATTTGATATAGGATGGAGAGGTATTGCTTAAAGAAGTACAGAAAACAAAACAAACCCCACCTCAGGACATTCTTAACTCCTTGACTGCACCTAAAGTTACTATTTTAGATTCTGGTTTGCATTGCCTTGTTCCTATCTGCCTCTCTTTATACCCGTGTGCTTTATTGGTGGCATTCACTTTTTGTCTCTAAGACTAGAAATTATATTAGGGAAGGGGTCCCTAATATCCAGAGCATACTTCACATGCTGAAGAGTAACGTTAGGAACAATTTAAGCTTGTAACTATGGAGGGCCATGGTCATTACCAGCAATATTGTGCTAGATGAACCAATGATCTGATTCAACATTTGGGGTGTGTGAATCACCCAAATCCAATTCAAATGTGCTGTATGATTTCAGGAGTCAATTTGATTTGCACTTATGATGTGCTAAAGTCCATAAAACCTTCAAATTGATTCAGAGTTAGTAGTTTCAGTTCAATACATTGACTTCAGTATTGTCACAGAATCTTCAAACTAGAGCTTTGCACAGCCCTATTGAAAACAAAGCACTTTCCTAAGAGTGCAAATTTGTGTTAGGTATTTTTTTTTTTAATTTAAGGGGAAATTAACATTCTTATAAATAGAATGAAATAGGAAACAGTCTTTTCCCACATCAGTTCAGGTATTCACTAGTTAAATTTTTGGAGACAGAAAAACTTTATCATAATCTCATGAACATCACCAGTGAGTGATGTTTTGCCATGCAGCTTCAAATGGAGCTTCCTATGTGATTGCTTATAGTGTGAGGGGGGAGAAAAAGGAAATCTGAAGTATGGGAAAGAAAAGCGGAAACAAATAAGCATTCACCAAGCCCATCTAGGTCACTGTGTGCTTCAGGATATGCAAGAGGTTGACAGATGAGATCGGCAGATACAAATTTTTGTTTTAATGAGATCACAAAGATTGAGGAGAACATATGGAGCAGCATCCTATTCTTGGTCTTCTACAGATATGCCCTCTAGATAAGAGGGAGTTTGTGTTTCCCACTGGCCTGTTTCTACTTCCTAACTGAGGACCACGTGGCACTTTGTGAATCATAGATTTTAGGGTACCAATGCACTTTTTCATATTTTCCTGTTGAAGTAACCTTCTCTGGATCACTCCTTAAGGGCTTTTCAGCACTTGCCTTCCTGTTCTGTTTACTGTTTACTGAAGTTGATGATATATTTTAGCCTCTATTTTTCTCCTAGATATTTTTTTCTTCATTTCTCAGCTGTTAAAATTGCAAGTGGGTTAAAGTAAAAAAAAAAAAAAAAAAGCAGGGGAGGGGAGTAGGAAAGTAAGACCAGTCAACCATTAATTCTGAAAGGGAATGTAGGAATTGCTTATTTAATATAAATAACATGGAATGTATTGTTTATATCTGATATCGATCTTAAGATCTATTTCATGTATTGGTAGACACAGTGCAGGAATTTATACCGGTGTAGTTTTATTTTGTTTTTTAGGCGGTAGTATTTAAAGCATTGTGACCAGGATTTCTAGATTTGCCTCTCATGCCTTCAACTCTTTAAGCGGGTCTCTGGTATTGATTACTGTATTTCAACATGATTTAAATTCGAGTGAGGTTTCATATAATTTATAGGCAAGGGATTATTACGTTAAGCTTTATTGCTTTAGTAATAATTTTGCTTTATTTAGTTTTTGGATCCTAATAAGATATTAATATTTGTTCCTGTCCAAAATCCAATTCTGAATTATTGGAGGTGGGGGGTTCCCCTGAAATTGGCCTTTGAAACTGTTTCATACCAATGTAATGTGATTACTGGGGGAGGCTCAGTTTCATGTCCAGCCTCATCCTTGAAAGCGAGATAATTTTGGGTCTTTGTGGTGAAAACATTGGCAGAGACAGTGGGATATAATTCTTTTTATTTTATTTATTTCATTTTTTCTTTAATCTTAAAGAAAGATTGTGTGTAAATCTTAAAGGAAAATGTTTGTAAATCACACATTTCTGATAACCATTCCTTGACATCTAGAATAATGTCACTTTTCCAATTTCTTAATATAATTCTTTTTGCACCCCCCCATGCTTGATACAACCCTAATTCCTGATAAACAGTTAAATTCCAAAGCTTTGGTATATAATTCAACATTACACTAACATTTTTAACATTTAAAGATTTTCCCATAAATCTGTTTATATCCATTAATACACTTTCCCCCAAAATACTAAATGATCATATGACCATGTCATATGGGTTGGTGAGCCCTCAAATTTTGTATACCTCCAGCATAGAAAATCTGATGTCCATCTTTTCAAATACATTCTTTGGGGAGTCCAATACATCTCATATACAGTATTTAATCTTAATCTCAGTTCTGTAGATACCATTTTAACATTTTTAAGAACAGGAATCCATTGATGTGGTTTTATCAGAAATTCCTATTCTTTAGTCCATGTTTGAAATATCCCAGAAATATCCACTTTAAAAATATTAGCTTTTGTTAGGCTTTAATTCTGCTGTTATAGGTTTTAGTTCTGTCATGGATTCCATCAAATAAGAAAACAACTCAGATGTCTTTGAGGCAGCCAAAGCATCTGGTCCATATTGATCTGTTAGAACATCCTTAAGCTGAAGACACCTCCACTGTTGTGAAATGGGAAGACCAAATCCTTAAAATAGTCATTACATAGTACAATGGTACCTCGGGTTACGAATTTAATCCGTTCCGTGACTCTGGTCGCAACCTGATTTGTTCGCAACCCGAAGCAAATTTTCCCATAAGGTTCAATGTAATTACCGTTAATCCGTTCCGGTGTCCGCGGACCACGCATCAAGGGCGGAAAAACGCCCGCGGACCACGCGGCAGGGTGGGAAAATGGCCGCGGACCACGTGGCACGGGCGGAAAAATGGCCGCAGACCACGTGGCACGGGCGGAAAAATGGCTGCGGACCACGTGGCACGGGCGGAAAATGGCCGCGGACCACGTGGCATGGGCGGAAAAATGGCCACGGACCACGTGGCACGGGCGGAAAATGGCCGTGGACCACGTGTCACGGCGGAAAATGGCCGCAGATCCGGTTCGTACCCCGAGGCGGAGTTCGCAAACCGAGGTAAATTTTTGCGGCCGGAGCTGGTCGCAACCCGAAAAGTTCGAAAGCAGAGGCGTTCGTAACCCGAGGCACCACTGTAGTTGATTTAAAGTCATGATCCCAACTTCCGCCCAACAGAATGATTTACCACCAATTTTCAAAGTAGAAGTTTTCCAAAGGGTTAGAAATTTGTGAGCCTCATTATCAAAATTTAATCTATGTCCCAATGTGGCCCAAAGGTTTCTCATTGCTCATATTCCTGAAAATAAAACACCTTTTCTGCTCTATGTTGTTCCAAGTAGTTGCCATGATTGCAAAGGAAATAGATAACTTTCCAACTTAGCCCATAAGGGATAATATTCAATTATATTTTCATTTCACCAGCAGGTGGCTGGTAAAATATTGGCCTAATGGTGGTCTCTCATAGTTGAGGTATACCTATGATGAAAATTACAGGCCTCTCTCATCTTTTTAAGTGGGAGAACTTGCACAATTGGTGGCTGACTAAATACTTTTTTGCCCCACTGTAATTCTGTCAAATACGGAAGATGCAATTTTCCATCGATAAAATGTTAAAGAAGAATGCAAAACTTAAGAAAGTGTTTGTTCAGTCTGCAATAAGTGAACATTAATCAAATGCAGCAAGGCGTTTCTAAACAAAACATGCACAGGTTTGCATATAGATGGAAGATATAGTGGAAATATCTGTGCTGCTCATGTTAATATTGTTTTTCTTTATAGCTGCAGTTTCTAGCAATTTCATGCAATGCAGTCCTTTTTTTTTTTTTACTACCTGCTTCCCCCTACCTCCTGCCCCACCAGGAAGGCATGTCGGGACAAAGGATTCTGGAGGGAAAACCCTGATTACCTAAGCAAGCTAATTTCTATTTTTCATGGAAGTAGATGTCCAGTTGTACTGGCTCCTATAAATGATCAAAGATCTTGGCTTTGCTTCCAGCCTTTAGGAAAAAATGGTGTCAGCTGTGCTATGATATCAGCTCTCTATTTCAAATATTTATTTTGACATTTTTCAGCATTCCTTTGGGAATGTCTAATGACAGAACAAGAGCTCCTTGAATGTTTTCTTGTAACACTATATTCCGATGACACTGTTGCCTGAACATTCATATGAAATTTTAAATTCCTTTGCAGGTAAAAACAAACGTATTCAACCTCACTGGGCACCACCCCAAGGAACAGCTCAACCCAAACTCTGCTTATACAATAGTCTCACTCGTAATAAGGTGAACTTGTTTTTCTTTCTTACATCTGTGGATAACATGTTCCTCGCATCATTTTTGGTGCATTAGTTTTCTAGGCTTGGAAATAATATTTGAGACAGCAATACCCCAAGGATTGCTGTGGAATCAGTAGTCTTACTTTGATTCAAAGTTGCTATTTTCAGGCTTAATAAATGCAGCAGTTTTCATTCATTGCCATGTGCTTTTACTTTGTAGGATGTGTTTCAACCCCAAAATGGCAACAGGGTCAAATGGTATTGCTGTGGCCCAACAGTGTATGATGCTTCCCATATGGGACATGCAAGGTAAAGTAGGGATTTTGTTAGAGCTGAACAAATCTGTCATGTATGACCTTGTTCATTTTAGAAGCCTTACTTTCAGTCTGCCCTATTTCTGCGTCAATTGATTAAGAAACACATGAAAAAATCATAGTCATTTTTGTTTGCACCTTTCCTAATATATGATTATTGCAAGAAAGCTATTTTATATTCTCACTAAGATATACAGTTCTGGTATATCTTTCCAAGTTTCCTTTGCTTGGAAAGTAGCAGCACATATACAAAATTAATTTGTTTTTTTATTATTATTTTAGATCATATATTTCATTTGATATCCTGAGAAGAGTTTTGAAAGACTACTTCAAATATGACGTCTTCTATTGTATGAATATTACAGATATAGATGATAAGGTAAATGTAAATACCTTAATTCAGTTAATTTCTGGAATGAGACTTCCTGCTGAGGTTATTTAATATAATAGTTAATTGCATTTTAACAATATCTTTCTCACTAGTTGAAAGTTTTAATTCTTAAGATAGACAAGTACTGTGAATACCTATAGTAGCTTTAAAGGGGAAACATAAATAGACAGATGTCTACTTGAAGAAGCTTTCTGTTTGATCATCAAAAGATGAGTGGCATAAGGTTAAAAGATCAGGAAAAATATGCATGTTCAAATGTGGTGGTTCCATCTTCACGTATATGCTTGCTTCCTAGACAGAATTTATTTTTTGTTGTAGATCATAAAAAGAGCAAGACAAAACTACCTCTTTGAACAATACATGGAGAAGAGGCCATCAGCATGTCAGCTGCTTGAAGATGTTAAGCTGGCCTCTATGGTAAGCTCATGGTCTGTTCCCCTCCCTTCCCCTTGTGCAGGAAAGATCGGACAATGGGTGACGTAAGAATCTTCATCCAAGGAATGTATTCCTAGGAACTGTTGCTGGAGTAGGTTGGACCAATGATTAGCTGAGAAAAGCTTAGTGTGAGTTATAAAGCAATGTAGGGTGAAAGCCAAGGCAGTGACCTGGGTTTGAGCTTGTTCCAGCTAGAGTATGAGCTAAACAAAAGAGCAGACTGAGTGACTGGCATTTCTCTCCCAGAATGACAGGCCAATTCATTTTTCTGAAAGCAAGGAAAGTAAGTGATTTAGGACTAGGTAATCAGCTGCATTGGGCCTGTGTTTGCTTATCTCAAAGCTGTAACTTTCTCCTAGCTAATGCTGAATCGTTTTAAAGCATTCATTCAAACTGCTTCCTTTTCTTGGTTGAAATTCAGTCCAATAGACTGTCATTTAGTTCTTATACTGGGGGGAGTTAATAAATTTATTAAAAAAGAAATAATTTACCATAAATGAATCTTACTTTGCATGATTTGCTTTGAATGGACTTCTAGTCATTTATCTATTGAAGAGACTGAACATTTAGCTGGCAGTTGATGAAAGAAACAAGGTGGGGAAAACACCAGGGAATCAGCCCTTTGTGCTCCACCTGGTATTATAACAAGGTGGAGGTGGGTTGGTCTCCATTCTGCCTTGAAAGGACTATTGTCAGTGACTGAAGATAAACCCAGAAGTCAGACTCCCAAGTCATGAGAAGACAATGAGAGAGACTCATAAGGGGGATCTCTTAAAACACCCATTCAGATCGTTGTTTATTCCACTTCACTCCTTCCTTTTTCCTTTTCTCTTCCTGTTCTTCCCTTTCTCACCCTCCAGTTCTTTGGGAGTTTCATCCTTTTTGCCACAAATAGTGGCTGATCCCTTCAGAGTCCTGCAAAATGCTTATGGCTGGCACTGAGAAGTGCCAAAGCCTTGCTGTTCAGTGCTACCACTGTCAGCTTCTCTCATTGCTAACATGCCCTATGAAGAGTTGCAGAGTGCTTTGGATCATAAGAAGAAAGCCTGGAAGGTTGCACAGGTAGCCCCCTTTGGCAAGTCCTTCAATCAGATGTGTTTTTTCCCATGATTGCATGGCAGCAGCTGATGATCCTGGAAAAAGATGCACCTGTTTTGCGGAGCTGCTGACACAGGCTACCAAGCACCCCCGCGGGCTCCAAACCATCTTTTCCACTTGGAATCCAAACCACTGCATAGCCCTATTCCTTATAGCCACATCCTAATACGTTCTTGTCTCTCACACTCGCAAGCCAGTCTGAAAACAGCTCCTTTTGCCCAAGGTTTGGTTTCAGCTCCCCTTTCCTTTTATTTACCCCGAGGTTGATTTGTACTGCCGCCCTCTCCCCTGCTGCCAATCAGACGTCAATCTCTGCATTTGTTTGCCTCCAGCTTGTCCTTGATAATTGCCAGAAACATTCCAAGGTCATTTTTGAAGGGGTTTGGAAATTAAATAAATGATGAAATGGAAATGTGCAAATATTCGTAATTTTCATAATTTGCTTGGAAGGTCCACTTCTGTAGTGTAACTGCCTGATGAAGAACTTTGGAGAACTCAGAAACTGGCAGGCATACTCTTCTGTAACATTTTGGTTGGTCCTAATAGAGGGATGACCCAATTAATAATTTTTTTATATATATTTTTCCCTGCATTGGCCGACTTGGCTATGATTGCTTCTATGACATAATTAATGTTAATGAGAATTTCTGTTTTCTTCTAAAATTCAGATGACATTCTTACTTGAAGCATGACTGCCTACATAATAGTTTGATTTTAGAATTCTATTCCTATGACTAGGGGATAGGTGATAGTCACAGTCTCTTGGAGAAGAAAGGTTGCAGGCTGCACAAGAGCAGAGGGAGAGGCCACAATCAGAAGGGAGCCGGACCTGTTTTCTTCCCTCCCCTCCACACATCCATCCATTTCCTTGTTTGCACATACATGGATGCATGCATGCATGCACGCATGCACATACTCACACAATGTCAGGAGGCTTTTAATAGTTGCTTCTTATCTATCTTTTTACATGCTGATGCTTCTTTGTGCTCTCATAGAAGTATCCACATGGTTTGTTTATCCATGTTTTCATCCATGTTTCTTAATTTAGCTCTTTTCGGCAAAGCTGAAAGAAACTTTTGACCTTGATAAGAAACAGATGCTGGAAAGGATTGAAAATTCAGTGAGAGCTGCTCTGGAACCACTAGAAGATGCCCTGCAAAAGAAGCTCTCTGAGGGAGAAGTCAATAAACATGCCAAGGTTGGTGCTCTTTTCTGAAAAAGATTGCAAACCATTTGGGTCACTGCCTTTTGATACATTGCCACACACACACTCATTCACTCCCCAAAGCAAGGTCCCACTGAAGTCTCTTTCCCATGAAACTTAAAAAGCATGTGGGCACGGGCCTCTGGGGTTTTCTTAAGAATTGTGGAATTGTGCATTATGATAAACAGCCTGTGTTAAATATAATGTATTTTTCAGATTTTGTTGCAAGAAGCAAAAGATACACTCTCTGAGTGGCTGGACACTAAGTTGGGCAGCCAGGTGACTGACAACTCTATATTTTCCAAACTTCCCAAATTTTGGGAAGAAGAGTATCATAAGGATATGGCAGCTCTCAATGTAAGTAGACATGCTTATTCAACAAAACTTAAAAAGACACGCCTGAATAGTATTGTTTATGCTTCATTGTTTCAGATTTCCTCTCCTTTGCAAGACTAGAAAGGAAATATGCGATGTTTGTAGTTACAAGCTTCAAACCACCATTGTAGGAAACTATTTCAAATAGATTTTGAATCAGAATTTTATTATGATGATAAACTGAAATCTTCGGGTAAAATCCTCAGAAAGTCTGCTCTTAGTACTGTGTTTCGAAACTGTTACAAAGTGAAACATTTGTTCCTATCTAGAAAATCAGACTTATAATGAGGCTCCCATCAAGAACTATTTGTGTTCCACAACAGTTGGAGCAATGTTGGTTTCTATTTTCAGCTTGAAGTTTATTTTTCAGTTTCAGTTTTTGGAAATTGATGTTCTTGATTTCATTAAGCAGAATAATTACCCAAGAATGGTAGGAGTTTGAGGATCAGTTTCTGTTTGTCTCTTGTTTTTAGGTTGCGTTTAATTAAGATTTCCCTGCCAAGTTTTATTATTATTATTATACTAATATATAAGTTTCTTTAAAAAAGAACTTTATTAAATTTCAGCAAAGAGTAAAATATTGGAAAAAAGAAAAGAGAAAAAAAGGTCAGAAAAAGAATACAAAAAAGAAAAAGTAACTTCCAACTTTCTTTGGCACAGGCATAAACATAAAATACGTTCAGCTCTTACTCTAATATTTAAAAAACTACAAAATAAATCTATATCAATAAAAAATATAAGGAAAACTAATACAAAGTATTTCTATAGTTATAAAATATATCGTCAAAATTGAAATTTCATTTTTTTGAGTCTCAAGTAAAAAGTCCAAAAGCAGTTTCCAAATAGAAACAACTAATATATAATTTTAACTGTGAAGCAGAATATATTTTGGTGCAGCAGAAAAAAGAAAACACTTGTTTTTTTTCCAGGTATTACCTCCAGATGTCTTAACTCGTGTTAGTGAATATGTACCAGAAATTGTGGACTTTGTTCAGAAGATTGTAGATAATGGGTATGGGTGAGTATAACTTGACTTTTTTCCATTGATCTCTGTAACATACAGAAAGTGATGAGAGTAATAATCTGAATATCTGGCAAGCAACACACTGGCTTCCCTATAAAGGAATATTTCCAATGTCCTTTTTATATAAGATAATCTAACTTTTCTCTACATTATATAACAAAGAGTTACAATAAAGATTTTCAGCTATTTTACATGCGCTCCTGAATTAATCCTAATCCAGTTTTCCTTAGCCTGATGCTTCCAGATCAGCTGGATTACACTTCCAAACATCAACCTCCAGCATAGCCTAGCTTTCCTAAATTCTATATATATATCAGCCATGTAAAACTGTTGAAGAATGTTATTTACATTCAATAACAATAACATTTCTGTTTAGTGAAACTGTAGTTTTGCCTTCTAGTTATGTGTCCAATGGATCTGTTTATTTTGATACACTAAAATTTGATGCATCTGAGAAACACACCTATGCAAAACTGGTCCCTGAAGCTGTAGGAGATCAAAAAGCGTTACAGGAGGGTGAAGGTAATTTAATTTCAGTAAATGAGTTTCCAAGAGAATATTTGGATACTGGATAAAGAAGGTTACTGATTCTTATAATTCTTTCTTCTGTTTCTCCTAGGTGACCTGAGTATCTCAGTGGATCGTTTAAATGAAAAGCGATCTCCAAATGATTTTGCTTTGTGGAAATCCTCCAAACCAGGAGAGCCTTCATGGGATTCTCCTTGGGGCAAAGTAAGGATAGCAGAGATTGAACAATCAGTTGCATGACCAGGAGACACATCTATTTCCTTGGGGGAGTAGAAAGTTTTGATTTTTTTGTTTTTAAATTTTCTACAATGCCATTTCTGTAAGCAGACCAAGCATGGAAATTTGTGCACCCCTTCTTGTATATGATTTTCACCTGTGCAACAGAATCCTTGAATTTAGGGCACTATTATTGTATATTCTGCATATGCATATCCATATACACTAAATAAATTTGGAATAAATGATAGTGTCTAACAACTACACCCATTATTAATTTTTATAAGTCCAGGGAGTACAGCTATGTAAAAATGCTGGCTCATAAAGCATATAAATAGCCTCTTGGTTTTTCAGCTGTGGTCTTCATCTAATCAGCACTGATCAGGTTCTCAGATTAAAACTATCTATTATTGCTTTGAAGAAATGGCCCTAGAAAGATACAATTTGAAGTGTTTTTCTTCTGTGACCCAATAATTTTATAGATGAAATGTATTTATTTACTTTTCTTTTTAACAGCCTTCCCATCTGAGTTGGTTATAACCTGAACCCATTCTTATTATCTTTGGCCTCATGGCTCTGTTAGCAGACTTCTTCACAATTTTTACAGTTTTAGGTTCCAATTATATAGTCCTAATGTTCTTCTAATCCACCAGCTGATTGGAGACTTTAGAAATATTTCTCTGCTAATGACTTTAATTCTTAAGCAAAAGACAAACATACCCTGCAGTTTGAAGGACGCCACCTTATACAAGGTGATGAGCCCATCATTATTCTGTACTTCTCCAGAATTCATTGCCCGAGCAGAATCATTTAATGAATATAATGCAGGTTAACCTTTAATATTAAATAACCAAGCACATTAATCCACATGATTAATCGTTTATCACCATGTGTAAATAGGGACGTCCAGGATGGCATATTGAATGTTCTGCAATGGCTGGATCCATTCTAGGAGAATCTATGGACATTCACGGAGGAGGTTTTGATCTTCGTTTCCCCCACCATGACAACGAGTTGGCACAGTCTGAGGTAAGTGGTGTAATACACTAATCCAGTGGTTCTCAATCTTTTGTTTCTGAAGTCCTGTATATCCCTCTATTTAAAAAACAAAACAAAACTGAGCCCCAGCAAGACGGGGACAAAAGGATACTTTTTCCAAGAAGAACATTTATATGTATACGTGCATTCTGTTACTATATTGATCCGTTACAAAGAAGTGTGTGTTTGAATCAATAGAACATCCTATACAGCTCAAACCCTAGATTGCACTTCAAGTGCTTGCTGGTCAACCCCAGGTCTCACTCCCTCTATATTTCCTGCTCTGTGATCCATGTCAGAAGGTGGAAATGGGCAAGGCGTCCTTCCCAACAGCTATAACAAGAAAGCAGGCCTCCTGTTTCAGCAGCGGCCCCCATAGCTGGGATCAGCCAGCCTTGATGCATTAGATCAGGGTTCCTCAACCTTGGACACTTGAAGACGTGTGGACTTCAACTCCCCGAATTCCCTAGCCAGCCATGCTGGCTGGGGAATTCGGGGAGTTGAAGTCCATACGTCTTCAAGTGGCCAGGGCTGAGGAACACTGCATTAGATAGAGACTGGGAGCTCTGCCTTTCTTCTTTCTTCTTTCTTCTTTCTTCTTCTTGTTTCCTTTCTCTTTTCCCTGTACACAGATTTGGGGCAGCATGTCATATCCCACCTGGAGTTCTTCTGTGCACCACTGATTGAGAAACACTGCTCTAGTCTTGACTGTATTCCAGGGTAGACAACTTACTGCACTCCTGATTTTGCTCACCTACAATTCCCAGTTGCTAAGAATTATTATTTAAATACCTGACTCTTCCCCCAATCATTAGGATGGGGCGAGACTGGAGCCCAGTGATTACTGTTATTGGGGAGTATTGCTTTAGGGTATCAGGCGCTGGCTGGGTTTTTTTATTGTTTCTTTTATGTTTTTATTGGTGTTAATGTGAGCTACC
The DNA here is from genome assembly GCF_059951505.1 of Python bivittatus. Lineage (NCBI taxonomy): Eukaryota > Metazoa > Chordata > Lepidosauria > Squamata > Pythonidae > Python > Python bivittatus. Next base: position 60,148,947 of record NW_028277075.1, read on the forward strand.
TAGAGTCATGATACATAAGATGGGTGGCCATATAGGTTTTCTAAATAAATGTTACTAAACCTACAAATCCTCAGACTGACCATTAAAATGTTCTTCTATTGCTTCTTCTTAACTGTAAGCTATATTACAGATTTTTTCATTTTTTATTCTGCTTATGACTAGATGACTTGTATGTTTCGACTGTTACAGTTTATATATAAAATTTTGACAAAATTCATCCCAAAATATGGTTTGCCATAACCATAGCTTAGAATTCCATATACAGGTAATCCTTGTTTAACAACTGCCCTGTTTAGCGATGATTTGAAGTTACGACAGTGCTGAAAAAGTAATTTTATGACCAGTCTTCGTGCTTATGACTGTTGCAGTGTCCCTGTGATCATATGATCAAGATTCAGGCACTTTGCAACGGGGCTGCTTGCTATGCGGCTGCTCAGGGGCTTCTTGGTGTGCTGCAACTGTGGCGCTGCCTTCTCTTCCAGTTCCTTGCACCAACCTTTTGCCTTTTGCGCCCAGCCACTATGGCCAAAGCAGAAAAACCTTGCTGCCTTTGCTATCCCTTTTTCAGACCTGCAGGCAAATGCTTTACCCCAAGCAAACGCTTCCTACACGTGGCTCCCCAGCCTGACCCAGCAGGGTGGCACAAATAAGAATACCAGCCAGTGGGGAAGACAGGAGGTGGTTTCACCCAATGGGAAAACGCCAGGGGTTGGGTCAGGGAGCTATTTGTAGAAAGGTTCACTGGAGAAGCTGAGCCAACCTCTGGTGCTTTCTTATTTGCCCTGCACTGCTGGGTTGGGCTGGACTGTAGGAAGCATTCATCGGAGAAGCTGGATCCAAAAAAGAGACAGCAAAGGCAGTGAAGCGCTTCCGCTTTGACTGCAGTGGCTGGGCACAAAAAGTGGAAGATTGGTGTGGGGAACTGGGAGAGAAGGCAGCTGGGCAGACAAATGCTTGCTGGTGCTTCCTGGGCACTGCAGCTTGCTGGGGCAGGCTGGGGTGGCTGAGGCTTCCAGGGGTGGCTGCAGCTTTGCGCTGCACTGCAGCTCAGGGGCTTCTTGCAGCCCTAGAGCCTCAACATGCCAAGAAACCCCTGAGCTGCAGTGTAGCAAGCAGCCCCAGAGCCATGTGGTTCTGGGGCTGTTTGCCGCCCTGCAAGACAGGGTACAGGGCGGCCAAAAGGACAGAGATAGGGGGAGATAGGCAGGTGGGGGGTGTTGGAGGCAGTCCCTTACCTTGCTGAGGCTCGGGGCTGGGAGGAACCAAGCCTGGAATGGTTTGGATTGGGTGGGTCCTTGGCTAACAACCAGTGGAATTCACTTAATGATGGCAACGGGGAGTGCCGTGATTGTGGTCGCTAAGCATGCAGTCACATGATGTCTCCCTTTACAACCACATCACTTAGCAACAGAAATTCCAGTCCCAATTGTGGTTGTAAGTCAAGGACTACCTGTATTATGAAGTAACATCTGAATAACTTAGATTGTTCTTTTTTTTTTATGTTGCTGCAATCTAATGGCGGTTCATATTATAATATACATCTTTGGTCTCATTGATTTTGTAGGCATACTTTGAAAATGATCACTGGGTGCGCTATTTTCTACACACTGGGCATTTGACAATTGCAGGTTGTAAAATGTCCAAATCTTTGAAAAACTTTATTACAATAAAAGATGCACTAAAAAAGCATACAGGTAAGATCTGCTAATTTTAAAATATTTCATTTTTGGTGGGTAGAAGGGTGTTAGCTGTTGCTCAGTTTATCTGCATTGTGTTGGGCTGAAAACTGGCTAATTTGCATTTAAGATTATTTCTTTTATATTGTAATTAGCATTTTGGGCTTTTTTAGAATAGCTACATATTGATAGTCTAAATGGCCTCTTCCAGCTATGATTCCCTACTATGCAGCATTTTTCCATTTGTTTCTTTAAAACTCTCAACAGCGCGGCAATTAAGGCTGGCTTTTCTTATGCATTCTTGGAAGGATACTCTAGACTATTCAAAGAACACCATGGAGTCTGCTATCCAGTATGAGAAATTCATAAGCGTAAGTTATTTTCCTTTCTTCTCATTGTTCTATTGTGCAGATGTTGGGACATACTGCTGAAAAATACCAGGTGTTCTTTGCTCCTTTCTTCATATGCAAGATTGTGGCACAAAATAATAAGGTAGGCCTATGCATCTTGATCCCCCAAACCAAACCAGCCCATTAGTCACATGTGGTAGTCATTCATGGGCTCATTAGTTTTGTTGTCTGTCAAAAACAACAAAGAGGGAGTAGGGAGGTTGGAATCAGGATTTCACAGATCATAATGCAGAATAGTAAATCGCAAATGGAGCGGGTCCATTTCACAAGGTAGCATAAGCATCTACAGGTAATCCTCACTTAACAACCACTTGTTCAATAACTGTTTGAACTTACAACGGCGCTGAACAAAGGGGTTTATGACAGATGCTCATAGTTGCAGCCATTGCAGTGTCCCCGCAGTCACGTGATCATGATCTTGGTGCTGGGCAACGGGCTTGCAATTATGATGTTATATCATCCTGTGGTCACGTGATCACCATTTATGACCTTCACTGCTGGCTTCAGATAAGCAAAGTCAGTGGGGAAGCTGGCAGGAGATTCCAAATGGTGACCATGTGACATTTCACTTAACAACGGTGAGGGGTTTGCTTAACGACAGCAACCGGAAGTGCTGGAACTGCTGTTGCTAAGTGGCATGGTCACATGACATCATGCTTTACAATCATGTTGGTTAGCGATGGAAATTCTGGTCCCAATTACCATTGTTGACTGATGACTACCTGTACTACTAACTGTGATTATGAAAAAAATGACATTAGATGTCATCATTTGCTCTAACCTCACCCTTATAGACACCTATGCTAGTGTCATGAGTGACATGTAATAACAGCAATACATTGTAAAACCAACTAGGATCAGGGCTGACTAATTATTGGAAGAAACCAAGGAGAGTCCTATCAACTTTCTTTTGCCTGGTATAGATTGAAAACTTGCCAGTTGAAGTTTAATTCAAGTGACAGTATCTTCCAAGGTTAATCTGTATCATGAGGCGTGGGGCAGACTGTTCCTTGAAAGGCTAATTAGAAATTAGAAATAAAAAACTTGCAAAGGTCTGTTTTCTTAGTTCATTATTAGCGCTCTTTAAATCAATATACAATGGAAAGCAGGGGTAGGGGAGGAAATAAAACTCTTTTAGATCATCATCCTATCTGGCAAGAAAGTTAACTCTTTTGTTTATAAATGAATTTTTTTTAAAAGGCCTTTTTATTAATGTATTCTACCGTATTCTGCAAAATCATGGTTAAGGACACACACACACACACACACACACACACACACAAAGCTTGATAGCAGATAATAACATCTTGCCTTTCTTGCTGGGTTAATCCTATTTTGGGCTGAAAATGAGTATTGAAATAACTATCTGAACAATATACTTTGTAACAGATTGTGGGCTCTTTCCCTTCCTCTCTTAGGAGTTCTTTTTAAATGTGAAAGATATCCTTCGGGCTCCTGCTGATGTGACAAGCCAGTTTGAAAAATGGGAAAACCAGGAAATTGAGCTGAATCAAAGGTGAGATAACCATTTTTCTTTCTCTCTTTATGAATAGACATTTGTATATTTGTGGCAAGGGATCCTGTTTTTCAAACTGGCATTTCCATTTAGAGCAGACAGGGTGCGTTCCTTAAACACGTCCTCCTTGAAACTCAATTATTTGTTAAGTCACATGCCAGCCAGGCCATTCATAGCACCAGTCCCAGGTCCTTGCACATGCCTTCGTAGCTGATTTCTTTTTCTGTTTAGTGCTTGGCATAGATATGTACATGCCAGGCTATGTTTGTGCATTGTGCACTCAGTTTTTCTGTTAAAGTGTGCCACCGTTCCATTATTTATTTACTTATTTCCTAGAATGGAAAACAAATACCATAAAATCCATAAGTAGGAGAAAGAAATAATGCCCCCTTCATAAGCTTTCCAAGAGAGCTATATTTCCCAGTAAAGAAAAATGGTTATTGGCCTTTAGATTTAAATGTTAGTTTTCTTCTTCCAGCCCATTATTTCCTTTATTTGGTAAAAATTAAAAGGAATAAGGGAAGGCCATCCAAAGAAGTGGGGAGAAGACCCTAGACCAGGGATCTCATACTTGCAACCAACTGGCCATAGGCAACCATCTGGGTCATTTTCTGCAGTGTTCAATACTTTGTGGTCATTGAGGACATGGTCCACCAAGGTCAGGTTGTGGAGTACTGCACAGATACCCAAGCTGAGCCATCAGGAGCACTGCAGGAAGAAAAGTATCACGGCAGCAGTGGCAGTGTGGTCGTTCACCTTGGCTGACCCAGTGGGTCTCCGAGCAAGAGCAGAGCCTGGTTGGCTGGGTGTGCGAGTGGTGCCCAGAGGCCTTTCACACCAAGCAGTGCCACTCTCTGGGAACCACTGCCCACCCTCATGCCCTGTGGCAGAGACTGCTTCTGAGGGGGTCCCAGGCTGTCTGGACAAGGGCCTTGGGGAGGCACAGCTTCACCAGGGAGGAAGGGCCAGGAGGCGGAGGCTGCTCAAGGAAAGGCATGGAGAGCCAGATCTGGCTGCCCTGCCATAGGGTTCTCTTTGCCAGGCAAGGAGTGGGAGAAACAGCAAGCTAGCAAGCGAAAACTTTCTGCTGCCAGACGAGGAGGGAGAAGAGAACGTGAATAAGAAAAAAATGAAAGGAAAGAAATATCTCTGCTGAGCAAGGAGGGAGAAAAGAAGGAAAAGCAGGATTTGGGCTGTGCTAAGCAGGATTTGGGCTATGCTAAGCAGGATAGGTTTCCTGAATTATGTCATCTTAGACATGATCTTGAAATAATAGTATATATCGACCCAGTAATAAAACCAAATGTTATTCTGGCCAATCAAAAACTCTGCCAGCTAGGTGGGCAAAGAGAAACAGCTGTTCTGCAGCAACTGGATTTTTAATTTAATAAATTAACGATGTTTGTCATTTTTGACATTTTTGTACCTATGCATGCTGGCTGAGGAATTCTGGAAGTTGAAGTCCACACCTCTTAAAGTTCCCAAGGTTGAGAAACATTGCTAAGCACTCTGCTGCAGGCACAAAATCTATGTTAAAGTAATTCAGAAGCTGAACCCCCAAACTGAATTTGATAGCAGTTTCCACTATGCACGTGAAACAGTTTTATATAACTATTTCATACCTATTTTAGTCCCCCGAAGAGCAAAGTGCACTGAAGCCCTGCCTTAGATTGCTGGAACTCTGCTCCACTCTTGGCTGGCTTCCAGGCTACATTTTTTTTATATATTGGTCCCAAACTTATCAAGCTTGTTTTGTGGCCTCAGAGTTAGAAGCGTACATTTACAAGATGGATTAATTCTTTCTCAGATAAACTATCTGAAGTCGGATTGCACAATACAGATGGAAACATTTTTGTTCAGAAACCTTCACTGATTGTGTTTGGATGTAATAATCATGGTTTACCATGACAGGGACAATCCTTGTCTTGCTCTCCAGATTTGCATACTTCTCCCTTCTTTTCTCGTGCCATGATAAGACAGAAAGCTTCTACTCATGTTTTTGATTAACCACATAACTTCTGTATCATCCAAACCTGGAAAACTGTGGCTAATTTTATCTATATGACTAGTGGACACTAGCCAGTTTCAAAACCTAGTATCTAAAGCTGGTTTTTTACCTACCAGAGCTAACTCAATCTCAATGTACAGTTCAGACAATATTCTAACATGCCAGAACAAAGCATGGGTTAGTGTTAGACCTAAACTAATACTAGTTAGTCAGGCAGCCTTTCAGAGGTTTTTGCAATTTGGCTTATGAGTCAGAATGCTGTACAGGTGTATGATGGCAATTAGGACCGGAATTGCCATCATTAAGCAACGTGGTCGTAAAACATTACGTCACATGACCGTGCTGCTTAGTGATGGCAGTTCTGGCAGTCCCAGTTGCTGTCTTTAAGTGAGGACCATGTGGATCATTAAGTGAGAACCTCATGTGACTGCAACTTCCAAGTTCTCGCCCGCTTCCTCATTGACTTTGCTTGTGGGAAACCAGCAGGGAACATCGGAAATTGCAGTCATGTGAACATAGCTTGCTGTGACATCATAATCAGTGCCTGGATTGTGGCCATGGGGATATTGCAACGGCTGGAACTCCAAGGACCAGCCATAACTACCACTTGTTCAGCACTATTGTAAGTTTGAAGAGTCACTTAATGAGTAGTCGTTAAACGAGGACCACCTGTACCCATTGGTTTGGTAGGGCAGTTACATGCACTGTTGTAGAATGTCATCTCAGTGATTTATTTTTAATAAACTTATTTTCTTGCCTAGTTTTTATGACAAGAAGGTAGCTGTCCATGAAGCACTGTGTGATAACATTGATACGCGTACCGTCTTGGAAGAACTGCGATCACTGGTCAGTCAGTGTAATTCCTACATTGCTACTAAGAAGACTGCCCGACAGATGCCAAATAGAATGTTGCTAGAAAATATATGCGTTTATCTTACCCAGATATTAAAGGTATGGGATTTTGAACAAAGCTTTCAAAATCGGCCACATACTGTAGTACTGTAATAGTATTTTTATTTGATATCAAATATTTATTTTTCCCACAACAGCTCCATAAAGTAGATTGGACTGAAAGAGGGTGACTGGTCCAAAGTTACCCAGTGAGCTTCCATGGCTGAGGCTTCATTAGAACCTTGGTCTCCCTAATGTCAGTCCAGTTACTTAACCACATACCATATTGGCTCTATTGTACAGAATTGCTTTATTAAGTGGTGGCTTCTTGAAGAATGGGCATGCCACTCCTCCTCCTCCTCCTCCTCTACTGACAGTTTTAGCAATTCCAACTCTTCTACAGTCTTCACATGCAGCTCCTCTATCTTCTCCATGTGCAAGTCTGTTCTTCTAATGCCAACTTTCTCAAACTGCTGAGGTTGCACAAACAAATTCCAGCATGCCCTCTGCTCCTCTCCCTTGGTCAGTCTTTAATATGTTGAAGATCTTCCATGAAGAGTGGTTCAACTGGCATCCATCTTTCTACTATTCCCTTTTCACCAGTTGCAGTTGACCAGATGGTGGCTCTGGTGGATATGCTCAGTCATAGCCGCTTGCAGGATTAGACAACAGCCTTGCTTCCACTGTCTTGGTTGACCCACTGGCATAACTCCACTGGGTACAACCCGTGCTGTCTCAGCCAACCTTCTAGCCACTCTCCTCTCTCCCAGCCATCACAGTCTTTCAATCCACCACTGGTTCCAAACAGTCAGACTCCACAACTATGGCAGTCCCAGGTTCTCCTGGCCATTTCTCCATTTGCCACATACTCTCTGATCTTTCCTTTACCTGTACTTTCTTATCTAGAACCTCTTCCAGTTTCCACAAAATTGCTTAATAAACACTTTGGCATCTAAATCTAGCATGTCTAGCAGAGGCATATATAACTGTCAAGATATGGAACTGACCCAGCAAAACTGACATAGGGAGATGGAACACCAAGAGTAGTTGGAAGACTCCATGAAAGACTTTGTGTGTCATGAATTATTTAAGGCTGTTCAGACAAAATACAGCACACAAAGACTATTTTGACAACCAGGTCAATTTTTCTCTTTATTCATAGCATATGAAGTATAGAGAGAGATTACTTTCTCTGAGAGTGACTCTTTCAGCCAGAAAATTATGCAAGCTGCATTCAGCTAAGATTATACAAATAGAGTTTCAATTCTCCCATGAGGACCACCTGTACCACTGGTTTGGTAGGGCAGTTACATGCACTGTTGTAGAACGTCATCTCAATGATTTATTTCTCCCATGTGGTATGAAGTCCACACATCTTAAAAGTTGCCAAGGTTGAGAAACAGTATCACTTCAGATGGTGCAGCTGGGGCTTCCATTATTGAATCATAAAGATTCAGCTTAAAATTGTTTAAATGGAAGAAAGTTCATCAAATTATGTTGGTTTACAGGTTTGGTTATTGCTATTCCTCAGTTATACAGAGGAGAGAGATCTTCCCCTGACTTGTTATTCTGAGGATATCCTTCCACCAACACTTAAAGAGAATGGCAGCTATTCATTACCAATGCACTTGAGGAAAAGTGTGAAATGACCCAGAGCATCAGTGTCTGTGATATATTTATTCTTTCAGCATGTTTTAAGGTTGCACTCAGGCTTTTCCATTTGCAAATGAAAAAGACTGAAATCTTGGAGAGGTTCCTGCTGGAGGAAAGATACCCAGTCCTCTGCAGCAGCTTTTCTGGGGGAAAATATATAGAGGAGAGAAGGAATAGGTAAAGATAATGCCGTCTCACTCCACCAAATAGTCGAGATCTATCTACAGGAACTCTATATTAATGTTCCACTATATTAGTGGAGCTTGAAACCAGGCAGGATAATTCAAATTGCATTCACATTATTTTTGGTTGGAATTTCTAACACTTAAAAACTGTTTGCTAGTAAGTGTGAATCTGTATGTTCAGGTTTGTATACATTTCCTTTCCATAGGTCTTTGGCGCAATAGAAAGTGACGAGGGTATTGGTTTCCCAGTTGGAAGAAATGGTCATGCGTTAAATGTAAGCAGAAAATATGTTTTGCTGATTTCATATCTATTCATGGCTTTCAAAAAGATTGGATTAGACATTGAAGCAAGCTTTTGTATCTTAGAAACTTAATAGTAGTATATTTTATTTATTTTGAGATATATATATATATATATAAATATATATATATACAAAAACTCACTGCCTTGAGTTTTTTTATATATATATATATATAAAAAAAAAAAAAAAAAAAACTCAAGGCAGTGAACATATTTAATACTCCTGCCTCTTATTTTCCCCCACAACCTGTGAGGTGGATTGGGCCAAGAGAGAATGACCGGCCCAAAGTCCCCCAGCTGGCTTTCATGCCTAAGGTGGGACTAGAACTTACCATCTCCTGGTTTGTAGGGCAGCACCTTCACCTCTACACCAAACTGGCTCTTAATGGTGAACTAACTCTAGCTCTTTGCCTTGTTGAACTGCCAAGCAGTATTTGAATACCTGTAGAGTCTTTGCAAAACACCCACAATGCATGAGGTTTTGGTTGTGTTGGGGAAGACCTTAAATTATGTCATCAAATATCAGTTTTGCAGGTAGGGCACAAAACTCCTTTCCAAAACTAGACATGTTTAACAGGTACAGAATGCTTCAATAAAGATTCTGAATAATAGAGGGAATTCTTCTTGCCATTTAACAGGAAATAGCAACCAACGGGCACTGAATATTTAACATTTTTAAAAGGAAGGAATATGAAAGACATAAATGGTAAAAGAGAACATGCACATGTGTGGGTGGGAGGGTGGGTGTGTATAAACATACAAATTTATTCCTTGAAGTAGCATGCTTAAGTTATATAATCTTGAGTAAATTTGTATTTTTTCCCTTTCCATTCTTTAGTCCTACATTTAAAAAGTGAGCACATTCATACTGATAATAGAAAACAAATCAGATATGATGGTAGAGATGTGAAGATCACCATATCTTGCTCTCTGTTAAGACTGGCATAAAATGTTTTCTAACTTATTTAGGAAAGTAGTGTGTTCTATTTAAAAGACTGAGCACTTTGTTAATGGCACAGTGAGTTTACTAGTTACACTCCATTCAACAAGTTAGGTAGCAATAAATAATTTGATCATATGTTAAAATATATGAATTAACCCCCCCCCAAAAAAGACTGAGGACTTTGCATAGTATCTGTGCAGAAAATGGCACTAGATCTAGCAACAGAAAAGAATCAATTGTACAAATTGAGTGTAGAGACCAACTTAAATCTATTATAGCCTGGATATAATAATCATAGAAGAAATTAGCGAGCACCAAAATGGTATTTGTTAGTTCATGACGAAACAAACATCCTTTGTTCATCAATATAACATCCAACTGATACTGGTGTTGTGGAATAGTGTGGGATGGATGGATGGATGGATGGATGGATGGATGGATGGATGGATGAATAGATAGAGTTCTGTATAAAACTATTTTTATATAGAATGTTGCTGTTTGGGACTGGTTTGGGGAGGATAATAAGGAAACTGCCATGTAGCGGGGTCACGATAAAGCCAGTTTTTGTTCATATAAGAACCTTGTTCAAATAAACAATTTTATTACAAGTACTTAGAGACACAAGAGAGTTTAGTCAGAATATGGCAATATTGCAAATGCTTTCTTTGGAGACACTAGGGGAGCATTCTGACATCAGAAATGGACATCCAGCTTTCTCCATTCCTCACAAACACAGGATGTCAGGTCCTATTAACAGATGAGACCTGTTGCTTGAAATGGGGAAGGGACTGCTTCTCTTGGGGTGTGCTGTCATATATATTCTGTCCTTTTCAAAACAAAGAATGTAATATTTAAAAGGTACCCAGTCTTCTCTGCATCAGAACTCTCATGCCCAAGTGCCTTGTATCATGTCATTTATCTGCGCTATAAGGTTCAGGTCTGAAAAGGACTCCTTTGCTATTCTATTCAGATAATGGTTTCAGAAATCCATCTAGTTTGGAAGAAAATGGATAAAAGTAGTTGAGGAAGAAAATGGTGTTTAAGTGCCTTTTTTCCCTCTGCAGCTTGAATCTACATTAATGCCATATCTTCATGTTTTGTCTGAGTTCAGAGAAGGCGTAAGGCAAATTGCCAGAGAAAAAAAAGGTGAGATTTTTCTTGTTATAAATAGGCATCTATACAAAAAGTGTGCCACTCTTACAAAAGGGAATCCCTTCTTTCTTCCCACACACAACTAACAATTCATTCACTCACTCAAAATGTGTACTTAGGCCAGAGCCCCTTCAACCACAAGGTGGGTTTCAGAAGTTACGCCCTGCATTTACATGCAGCCTTACTTATTTCTGTTTGCTATTAGAAATAATTCTCCATTTTCATTGCACCATGGTGACTTCACTGGTGGCGGTATGAAATTTTATTATTTTAGAAGCATGCTTATGAAGAAAGAAAGGAGATGTACTGTGTTTCCTCACTCCTTGGTTGTATTTGTTAGGGTTGCCCAGATTCTATAGCCTGCTGCACGCAGCATATTTTATGGTTGAGACACAATATCAAGGCAAAGAATCTTAACTAACATGTTTCATTACATGCCATAAAACTCTGAGCTGAAAGGATGTGACTCCTTTCTTCCCCTGATTCTAGGCATTGTACAGCTTAATCATTTACATGTGGGAAACCTTGTTTTGAGATCATTAGTGTTGTAACAAAGGACTCATTCATGCACTGCTGATCTCTCTTGTTTTTAGACCAGAAGAGTTTTAACTGGGATATTAATATGATATGCAAATAAAAGTTTTGTTATGCATTGCACAAGAGCAGATATTGGAAACTCTGAGCGCAATAGTAGCTGTTCTTAGCAAAGAATTGATTTGCTTTTTGAATGTTTAGTTGATAACTGAGATGAAAGAAAATACCCCAAATAAAGTTTAATATCAGAACATTGAGAAGCAATTAAAGAACTAAACCTTATTGTGAAATATCAGTGTGGTACAGCTTCTTCTTTGGAGATAACAAACTTCAATTCACCAATTTTCTCCTGTGTTCTTTGCTTAAGTGAGCAAAAGTGGCTTCCAATTATGTATCTCTAAAAGGGCACAGAATGTTTTATCATGGTTAGTGGCTTTTGGTGCAATTTTAAACATATTTACTAGTACAGATTTCCCTGGAAATTGAAAGAGCTTATGCCCTAGGAAATCTATTTAAGATTGCACTCATAGTCAATTTCACTGGAATAATTAAAGTTTATTTATGCTGGAGGTTAGGTTGTATAATTGTATGGATGTTCCCAAATTCAGTCTTCTTTGAGTCTTCAATTCTGGCTCCTGAAATGCAGGATTAAGTATGATTCTTGGACTGAAATCTGAGAAAATTGCTGTCAATGAGAAAATGCTGCATAGAGCTACAAAAATTAATATATAATAAGGCGTCTCCTATAGAATTTCACTCATTCCATTTCTCAGACTGCATAGTGTAAGTTGTTTTCTCAGATGCTTATTCCTTTAAAACAAATACTGAAAAGTTTAGGGAGATCATATCCTGAAAGAAGACAGCAGCCTTGTTGCCCACTGAAATATTAAGAAAAAGTCTTCAACTTGATGTATGTCCAGGTGACCAGATAAATCTTTTTACTTAAGTTTCAACATTTTCATTGTGCTTGTAGTGTTTGAAGTTCTGAAGCTTTGCGATTCTCTACGAGATGATATCCTTCCAGAGCATGGAGTTCGGTTTGAAGATCATGAAGGTAAAGAAGTGCCTGAGCCCTGTCTTGGCTTCTCTTTTCAGTTGCTAATATGAAACACTACAGTGGCAATCTAGCTTGATTTCAGACAGTTTATATAGATGATAGGCTGCATAGACCATAGTAGTGACATATGTAAAGGTACGTAAAATGTCCTTTTTATTTTCCCCTAGGACTTCCAACTGTGGTCAAGCTGGTAGACAGAGACACCTTGCTAAAAGAAAGAGAAGAAAAGGAAAAGGTTCTACATTTCTATTCTTTAAATTATTTTTTCAGTATATCTAATTTCATTTGGGAAAATCCAGCACTTATACATGGAAGAACAAAATAGGAACAAAAATATAGTCATGCCCTTGTTTATCTATGAGCACAAATTTTACTAGGGATTTGGGGGCTCATCCATACATCCTGTTTGCTGCCGCAAGAAAATACCCATTATCCATTTGTAGAGGCTATGCCTTTATGAGGTCATCCCCATTTCATTGCTAGTGTGCTGCTGAGGCACCCTGAAGTTGGCTTTAGGAGTTCCTAAAGGAGTTTCAAGTGTGAAAGTATTTTCCCTCTTATCCTGACACAAAATTTTCCAAGCAGACAATCTAGAGCATGTGGAAGAAGAGCCATGATATAATGCAGTCAGACTGAGCAACCTGTTCAGCTTCAGTTGGCCTATCCAGTCTCTAAGCATTGCGTTTCCATTACCATTTTGTCTGTGGCTGTGAGAGAGACCAGATACCTCAATTGTGCAGCCTATTTTTTCTTCTTTGGGGTGACAGGAGGGTTTTGGACATGGGAATATAGACCTGAATGGGGTTTTCCATGAGATTAATTTAACTACTAGCAAACAAAAATAAACCAAAAGTATTTCCTCCTTAAAAGGCTCTGGAGGACTCACATGGTGGGCCCCATTTCCAGGAGGTAGGAGAATGATACTCTTACTACCTGGATTTTTTCCAGCCCTAGCTCATGTTTAAAGGGCCGTAACTCAACAAAGGCAAACAGAAAAGTATTTTAATTTAGTTCTTCTGATTATTCAGGAAGACTATTTTGAGGCAAGGGAATTGTCTGATGTAAGAACATTATTATCCCTCTGACAGGACTATAGTTCTTCCATCTAGAGGACATCTACATTCCTGCAGTTTGGAATGATGATTTCTGATTCTAATTTGAAGTAATCCAGATGGTCTCTAGATGGGCAGCATCCATGAAAATGTTTCATAGGACTATTGCATACCATTATTTTATGTTGTATCTCTGGCCCTCATTGCTTTATTTTTTGCAATGAGAAGAGTACTGTATCAATCTTAAGTTGGTTAATACATCTATAATCCTATGATGAAAACCTGAAAAAGTGATTGGACAAAGCACCTGGAGTGTACAAACATTGCCCCACCACACATTCTGCATAATGATTAGTGGTAGTTTTTCCACTGTTGATGATGTTAGATGGGCAGGTGGAAAGCACTGCAAAGTGGCTATGTGGATGAGCCCCTGGACTTTCCAGAAATCAATTTTTACTGGAAGGACTTCCCTGATTTTGTTATAAGTACCCAGTCAGATGACTACATTCCTCTCCTTCCTTTTTAAAGGACTATGTGTGTGTTTCACATTCCCATTCAAATATTTCTGAATTTTAAAAAAAAATTACAGAATTCTGTTGGGTTATATAAGGGTCATATTATGGAAAAAATATTTTGACAAGTAAATTATGGTTTCTTCTAGATGTCAGTAAATATAAATGTATTTCCCACTATCACTGTATGTCCATGAGTGGAAAATTGGTGGCCCCTGAGGTACTGGTGAACTCCCAGCATCCATCACAGTATGCCAGGCTAGCTAAGGGCTGCTGGGACTTGTAATCAACAACATCCAACACAGTCACTGAATTTCCTACCCTCCACTGTACATTTTCTTATGCCAGTGCACATATAACAATGTCTTCTGGTACAACCTGTAACTTTCCTAGTATTTCATTAACATGAATACACAACCTCTGTTATGGTTCACATTCCATACAGAAAAAAGTGTTGTACTCATGGATATAATTCTCTTAGAAGTTCCAAAAATAATTTGCTCTGAACAGAATTATAATACTGTTTATCCTTCAGATTAAATCAATATATGCATTAACTAATATATGCATAAACTAATACATGAATTGATTGATTATGTGCCATCAAGTCAGTGATGACTATTAGCAGCCACATAGATAGAGATTCTCTGGGATGATCTAACCCAATTTGGGCCTTCAAGTCTTCCAATAGTGCACCTATCCCTGCTGTAATTGAGTCCATCCACCTTGTTGCTGATTGTCCTCTTCTTCTCTTTTCTTCCACCATTCCCAGCATTATAGACTTCTCCAGAAAGCTACGTGCTTGCATAATGTGTCCAAAATAATATTACTTGAGTCTGGTCATTTGTGCCTCATGAAAACTCTGGCTTGATTTATTCTTTGATCTATTTGTTGGTTTTCTTGATATTCTCAAGAAAGTCTTCTCCAACACCAAAGTTCAACAGCATCAATAATCTTTCTGTCCTGCTTCTTCAAAGTCCAACATTTGCTTCCATAGCATGTCACAAGGAAAACCATTGTCTTCACAATTCTGAACTGTGTAGGTATAGACACATCAAGGCATTTGAATTCCAATTTCCAAGGCCTTCATTGATACCCTACCAAGTGCTGGTCTACAGTATATTTCTCAAGAGCTGGTTCCTTTACTGTTGGTAAACAATCCTAAAAGGTAGGAACTATCTATCACTTCAGTATTTTCATTATCAGTTCTAAGGCTGGTTGCTGTACCTGTTATCATTAGTTCATATTTATATTTAATCTTAGTTCCATTTTTTTCATTGTGTTCTTGATTTTCATTATTCGAGCTTGCAAATCATTTGCATTTTCAACTGTCAGAGTAGTGTCATCAGCATAGCACAGGTTATTGATGTTTCTTCAATGTTAAAACCACACTCCTCTTCTTCCAATCCAGCTTCCCTCAATATATATTCAACCTACAGGGTGAATAAATAAGGAGTATACAGCATTTTCTTTGTTAAGTTCTTTCCTGAGATCTTTGTCTGTCTTTGCTTTGGCTTCTCTTTTCTTCTTGGCAATTACTACTGTTTGTTCTGACATCCAGTTTGCTTTCTTCTGTTTCTTGGTCTCTGAAGTCTCTTTTCACATTCATCATTAGCAACTTCTCTGATTTCATTCCAGAGTTTCTCTAGTTCCCTATCAGCAAGGTTCAGGACCTCAAAGCAATTCCTGATGTTCTCTTTGAAAATGGTGGGTATGTGCTTAAAATGAAATAATGGAAACTGGCTGGCTTTGCTCTTCTACCTTAGCTTGACTTGGATCTTGCATATGAGCAGTTCATGATCTGTTGCACAGTCAGCCCCTGGCCATGTCTCTGCTGTTATAATTGAGCTCTTCCACCTTGTTGTATTAATAATATTGATTTCTGTGTACTCCACCTGGTGATGTCCATGTATATAGGCATCATTGAAGACTGTGTTATAAGTGAAGAAATCATTGGATTGGCAGAAACTATTAAGTCCTCCTCCTGCTTCATTTCTATATCATATATAAGCCCAACTATGTTTTCTTGCTTACTATTTCCAACTTTGGAACTCCATTCTCCAACCACAAGCAGCTCATCTTGCTTACATGTTCTCTCAATTTTAGGTTGAACTTGACAATAAAACTTGTCAAGCTCCTCTTCTACATCAGTGGTTGGAGCATAAACTTGGATAATCATCATATTAAAGGGTTGTCTGCAAACTATAATTGGTATTATTCAGTCATTGACTGCACTGTGCTCAAATACTGTCTTTGCTATACCCTTCTTGACTATGAAAGCAACACCATTCCTTATTTTTCATATCCTGAATAGTAAACAGTGTGATCTTCTGACCAAAAGTGTCCAATTCCAGTCCATTTCAATTCACTGATGATAATGTGTGGTCAATTCATTTAATCTTTCACTGTGTTGAGCTTTCCCATGTTCATGCTTCTTCCATTCTATGTTCCCACTGTAATTCTATCTTTGCACCTTCAAATTTGCTTTTCCTTCATGACAAGTAGACATCCCACATCTAGCTGTGTCATAAACACCATTGATACTCCAAAAGATCCTCAACTTTTCCTCTGTTGCATATTGTCATCTGACCTGAGGGGCCCACCATCTAACAGTATATTGTCAGTCACTTTTTCTTGGAAAAATAAGGAGTTGTTTACCATTGCCTTCTCCCATGTGGTATGAAATGATGCCTTTGCTGTTGTCACTAGAGTGATCATTCACCTCCAGCATCTTCCTATATCACTGCTGCCCCAGTATAGATGCCTGCTTGCTGTAGCTGAGCAGATAGAATGACCTTTATGAATATACACCCTGCTGTGATGACGCAGCATAGCAGGATGTGAAAGGGAGAAGGGAGGGGGAATATATGCATACAGTGATTTTAATACTGAATTTTTAAAATAATAAGCACGTTCTTTAACATGATTTTCCATAGATTGAAGAAGAGAAAAAGAAGAAAAAAGAAGAAGCAGCTAAGAAGAAACAAGAACAAGAGGTAAATAATCTCTTAATAATATTAATATTATTAATATTAAATAATAATATCATGAACTGAATGGCAGGCAGCGATATAGATTCTATAGTCACTACAGATTTTGAAGATAATTTTGTCTTCACTGTCCAAGTCATTCTAAAGTGTAAATACTTTTGTGCTTTTCCATTCCATTTTTGGGATATTAATGTGAACATCTATTTCTGTCTCAAGTTTCTGAAGTGTTGATCAAAGTTTATTTTCAGCCAAAGTTTTGGTATGTTTATTACAATGTGAGCAACAGAAAATGTTATGGAAATAGTAATTCTTGACTATGGTATTAATTTATTCCAGAGTTATAATATATATTTTATTTTACAGGCCGCAAAACTTGTGAAAATGAAAATTCCACCTGGAGATATGTTTAAATCTGAGCACGACAAGTATTCCAAATTTGATGAAAATGTAAGAATACTGTGACTTTAAAAAACACACAAACACCTTATTCAGGATTCAAGGATGAGAGAAAACCTACTAGTGTATAATGCTATAATAAGAATAATGCTGTAATAATCCTTATGATTATTTCAAATGTTTAAAGTGTTTAACAAATGTAATCTAATTATAATCCTTATAATACAGTAACTTTGTAAGATAATAGCAGCATCATTATCCACCATATGCAGATGAGGAGACCAAAAGTGGCTTGCTCAAGATCATCTTGATGATCATTTCATTCATATAAGAATTTGAAATAGAACTTTTTCACTCAATTATCCTTTCTGAACTTGTGGGTGATATTTTTTCTTTTGAGTTCAGAATCTGTTATACTGTACAGATAATTGTTATTAGATAAGCAAAGGCCTCTTTTTCTTTAATTTTCCTATGGATGCCTAAAACTAATGAAAGGGGATAATATAATTATATCACTGCAGGAAAACTCTGGAATGAAATAGTCAAGATATTGAATTAATATTTTCTAGGGGCTTCCAACCCATGATGTAGAAGGCAAAGAACTCAGCAAAGGACAGACGAAGAAATTAAAGAAAATGTATGAAGCACAAGAAAAACTGTACAAGGAGTTTCTTCAAATGAATCAAAATGGAGTTACAAACTGAAAATAAAACTTGGACAGTATTTTTCCTAAAGAAATGCAAGAGTTGGATAACATCAGTGGAAGTAACAAGTTCTTTCTGTACTTCCCATAGTGTGCTGACATATATAATCCAGTTTCAGATGCCAATAAAACTTTTGTTACTTTAATAAAATCCATGTAAGTTTTATGCAACAGAAGCAAGAATAACTAAGGACAAACAAAAACATAGTTCAGTTTTAATCTGAGAATTCACTTATTTCTAAACTTGTTTGTGAATTAGAACACACTAAGATGGAGAAAAAGTACAAGAAAGATTTATATTGAGGAAAAGATATACAAAATATGTGTGCTAGCAAAAGATATAACTGCATTACATTAGGAAACATTATACTGAAAAGCATTACATTATTGAAAGTACTTTCTAAAATTTGTATGACTTTTCATGCAGATTTGTTTTGTAAAGGAAAACTGTTAAATGGCTGGGCTAATATTAATTTAAGTCATAATGAAAAATTGAGTGATATTGTATAAAACAAATTCATCTTTCCCTAGAATGAAATAGTTATTTTGTTTCTCTAAGGTATGACATGATCAGTTGGGCAATATTTTTGTTTAACGTGAAATCTAATTTCACATATATTTATTCAGAAACACTCTAGATCCTACTCTCTCTTCTGCAACTCACTCCAAGACTAAATAACAATTTCCATAGGGTTTCTTTTTTTTTTTTTGCAGATTAATAGATTAATAAAATAGGACATTAAATAGAAACGAGTGCTAACAAAGAGCAAGAGGTTTTTTTCTGTTGCAAGGAACTGAAACATTATTGCAAAAATTGTACTTTAAATGCATACAGAGTCAGAAACATAGATCCAGGTTTTTGCTGTAATTCTTGCATTTGTATTACATAGTTTTTAAATTGTTGTTATGACCTATGGTCAACACAGAATACATTCCCACCATCCTTTACTGAGTGTTCAGCTTGCTTTGGTCCTGTTGAAATTACTGTTATAACTCAATAAAATTTCACAGGTCACTCTGATTCTTATAAACTAAAGTCAGCATTTCAACAATGTATACATTTATTCTTGAAAAGTTCCATCTGATTTGCTGCCCCTCCATTAGAACTCTTCTAATACCATATTAAATTAGGGTACTTTAAATACCTTGCGATAATAACAAATGTGCAGGAAATGGCATCTTTGTTAGCTCCAGATCAGTTTTGAACATCCCTTTGGAACCTATATCGGTTTCAGTCATATTTTCCTCTCTCCCATTAAGCACCTTGTTTTTCCTGTAATTTGCTACTGGCTCTTGAAAACATTAAGTATCAATATGATACTAAGATGAAAACATTTTTATAGCATTTGAATGATCTCTTTCCCCAGCATCTCCTGGAAAATACAATTCATCTAGATTATCTGTGTTACCATATGGTATCCTCTAAAGTAGCAGCTTGTTCATATATTCTAATTTATGTAACAGAAGCAGCTTTTGGATTCATGCTGCGGCCTATGGCCTGGGATTGCTCCATGGATCAGCAATTGAAATCCACAGCATACGAGTTGTTGCTAATTGGATTGCAAATGGCTCACTGAAGCTGACTTTCAAAACCTGGCCAAAAATATTGATGCCATCATTGAAATGTACTTATTTCACTGACTATTGGGACACAGCTTGTTATCTCTTAGAAATAATGTAATAGTCCAAGAGAAGCTGAGTATAGTTGCATATACAATAATTCCTCTATTTTTAACTATGGTTTTTACTGTCACAAATTTTAGGAGAGACAGAGGTGCAGGAGAGAGGGAGGTTCTTTTTAATAATAAAGGAAATTTAATTTTCTACAAGTGTGAACTTCCCCAAATTCAGAAAAGTTAGATTCTACCAATCCCCAAATTCTGAGTTCTCACATTTTTAGTGTGAAATAGGAACTGGATTTTCACTGTGTGCTTTCTTTAATACAATGACTATGGTATACTTCTGGACCAGCTTCAGGGGCTGGGAGTGGGAAGCACTGTTTTGTGGTGGTTCTCCTCCTTTCTCCATGGCTGGTTTCAGTCGGTGTTGGGGGGAGGTCAAATTCTAGCCCCCTGCAGTGTGGGGTGCCTCAGGGCTCGGGTCTTTCCCCTCTCCTCTTTAACATTTACATGAAACCACTGGGTGAGGTCATTTGATGGCACGGGGTGTAATATCAGTACATTTATGATGCCCATATACATCTCCACCCATGGCCAGGCAGGTGATGCTGCTGTGCTGACCAAGTGCCTGGAGGCTGTGAGGGTATGAATGGGGAGGAACTGACTTTGATTCAACCCTAGCAAAATGGAGTGGCTTTGGGTTCTTGGGCCCTCAGGGCCTGGTGATTTGTTATCTATGACTCTAGATTGAGCTGGTGCACAATTTGGAGGTGGTCCTGGACTCACAGCTCCTGCTCGATGAGCAGGTGGCAGCTGTGGCTAGGGAGGCCTTTGCACAGATTCGTCCTGTGCACCAATTACACCCTTTCCTGGACCCGGAGGCCCTGCTCAGTCACTCACACCTTAGTCACTTCCCATTTGGATTACTGCAATGTGCTTTACATGGGGCTGTGCATGAAGACCACTCAGAAGCTACAACTGGTCCAGAACACAGCCAGATCAGACAGGGTAGGCACGCTCCAGGTCCCATCCCTGAAATCTTGCCACCTAATGGGAACTCAGAAGCGTGCCTTTTCCATGGCTACCCCTACCTCATGGAATACCCTCCCCCTGGTGATTCAGCAGGCCCCCACCCTTTTAAACCTTTTAGAAGGCCATTAAGAACTGGCTTTTTACCCCAGCACTGGGTTAGAATGAGGATATCTGGAGTTAGTTGTGAAGCATCCCAAGGGGATGATTGAGGTGCCGGGTTTTGTTTTGGTTTTATGTTTTATTATTTTATAGTTCTGGGTTTTATTGTTGTGAGTTGCCCAGAGTTGTGTTTTAAGATGGCCAGCCATACAAATATTTTAAATAAAAATAAAATGATAGCTGAGTTAACATACTAAAGCAAAACTATGAACTCAGTCTTTGTGGTATGCTATAAAATACCCTGATATTTCTTCGGAGGAGGAAATGCTCTTTCTGAGGAAAACCAAAATATAAAAAAGTGCTAAAGAACAACAAACCAAAAAGAACTAGATACGTCCAAATGCATAAACCATCTCTAATCAAAGACATGGAAATGGAACATATTGCATAGAATCATGTGCTGCAGAAGATTATTTTAGACATCTCTCCTCCTTCAGCAATCTTTAATCACCCTATAAACTTCCAGAACAGATTTTGAGAAATTTTCTGCTTCTGGTTCAGCTGATAGATGAAGCTGCATCAGTGGAAATAGATCATTGGATTCTGTTTCACTTTATGTTGCAAAATTTTAATACAGAACCCAGTTGTGAAATGTAAAATGGCTAAACTTTTGATTTGAATATAATGTGAGAAGTCATCCAAACCAAGCTTACAATAACCTACAATTTCCATACCTACAAAAATAATCCCATGTATTAAACGACAGTAGTTCAGTAGGTACATGTGTTCAGCTTTGCTCAGTAGGATCAGCCCTACTGCTTGTTCCTAAATAACAACCTAGTGCTTCTGCTGACATTTATGTTCTGAACTGCAAGCCTATGAACACATCAACCTCAGTTCACCTTTCCTCTCTAAGGACTCCATAAATACCATCTCCTTTCTTTACTTAAGGGGGTGGTGTGTGTGTGTTTGTTTTTTGAGAGGTTATGAAAACCTACATTTTCTTCTTCAGAGATGATCAGTAAAAACAATGTGTACGTTGGTGAGTATTGGTGTTTTTAAAACCAATGAAGATATTTTAATTTATTTTCCTTAACACAGATATTCCACAAGCCTGAGCCTCTTGGCAGCTTCCAATATAATGCAATGTGAATGAAGTATCAAATTATTTTTGGCAGCAATTTAGCCTTTGCCCTTCAAAACATACTAGAGAGAAAATACCCTAAATATAAATGCAAATGCATTAACATTCTCATCAGCAAAAAAACCTACAGTACTCAATAATTTTTTGTGTTGCAGTAAAGTTGGTGTTGGCAGGAATGGACAAGGATACAGTATACAATTCTGAAATGCTTGTCTTTGGAGGGGAAATGCCTATACTGATTCAGACATTAGTTGAGATTTAAAGCTTAATATGTTGTCTTATTTTTAAAATACAGTTGAGCTTGAGCCCATTGGTGCAGTAAGTTTAAAAAAGGCCACCAGCTAGAGTGTACCAAGCCATTGTCATTCCGTACCATGATCAGATCTATCTTGGAATGACAATATCTTGGCGCTGCAGTGGTAATTTTCTGACACACACTACATTCAAGTGGACCATTTTTGAGATGTGCCTACCTTTCGTGGCTGGGCTTACACAACATTTTGAACCTGAATTAATACTGGATAGATTTCTGGGCTACTTGGCTATTTCAAATGGAGTTGCAAATTAAATACTGGTTTAGGCAGCTCATAAAATCTAATGGCAGAACCCTAGTTGGACTTTTTAATGTCAAGATGCCTGTAGGAGATTGCCTAGTTGAATTCTCCCCGTGCTGTCTCCCTAGTACTAATTCTGCTTGCTGTATGAATTAATCTGGCCAAGCAACATTGTAGACTGCATTAGTGCATCAACCACTTTCAGTTCAATTAAAATAGTATTGCTTATTTTGTCCAATCTGGGTTAAAGGGTTAAATCTTGGCTCACTGCAGAGCCAAGATATTGTCATTCCAAGATAGATCTGATCATGGTACGGAATGACAATGGCTTGGTACACTCTAGCTGGTGGCCTTTTTTAAACTTACTGCACCAATGGGCTCAAGCTCAACTGTATTTTAAAAATAAGACAACATAATTTATCAACATAAAGCTATATGTTGATAGCTTATATGTGTTTACATAAACTTCATCATAAATTGTGCATCAGAGTGCCATGTTCACGAGCATGCCTTTAGTGTCAAGCAATGTAAAGTGCTGCTGTCAATATTTTGAGAGATAAATTGCCTGAACCATGTTGCTGTTGTGAAAAAAAATTGGAACAGTAGAATTTAAGGAACTCCTTAACGGAAAGGCTGGAGCCAAAAAAAAGTTCTCCATTTGATTCAGTATTTGATTTGTCCACTGGCTGAAACTGGATGCAGTAATCTTTGCTGAGGTCCCTGTCCCCTAGATCTGAATATCTACTCTGGAAGATTAAGGGATATACTAGAACAGTACAGGAAGTGGCATCCAACAGAGAAGGGAGAGTTAAAGAAAACTGCCGCCCCTTTTTGTGGGGGGGGAGGCAGTGGAAGCATTCTGACAACTCAGAATTGTCAATATTTTTGCTATAAACCAGAGAGAGCCTTGCGATAGGGTAGCATATAAATCCTTGTCATAAATAAATAAATAAATAAATTCCATTCTTGGATAAATAAGTCTATGGTTCAAATCACTGATGTTTTTACAACTTACTCACTGATATTGGTCTTCCCTTACAAAGGTCAAAAGTATCTTTGTTATAAAAAGTGTTTTCATAGATGAAACAGCTTGTATCTATTAAAGTTGGAAGATCTTCTGGGTGTACCATCTACTTGTGAAATGCAGTTAGATGCCACATCTTAGGCAAGCAGTTATTTTTTTACTTATCTGTATTCGTCCAATTCAAAATAGATTGTTTTTGGGATTGTATTAATTTTTTTCAATTTTTTTCAATATTTTAAAACATTTTTTTGTGAAATTTATATGAGTCATTTGGGACCTCCTTTTAGAGGGAAAGGGGACCACTGTTCAATAAATGCATTAATCTTTCTAAAGGTATAACAACTTCCCTATACCAGCAAATTTATCCAGTTGCCCTTGTTTTGATAGCACAGGCAAGTGGTCTGCCATTAATACTGAAACTGTTTGAGGAATCTAAATCCTTCTCTATGCAGCAGCCCTACAAGCGATGGAGGAACAGAGGGGGATCGTTTATAGAGAATGGAGCTAGTTGAGAACTAGCATGTGAAGAAAGAGAGGAATAGATTGTTAAAATGAAAGGGAAAGAGCCTTGATTAGTGAACTGAATTTATCCACTATTCAATAACACTGATGAAGTGTGTTTTTTCTATACACATTGGGGATCATTCTGGAATTTAGTTTTTAATGCAGAATTGGATCTCCCTCCTGTGTCTTTCTTGTGACTCTTTAGGATAGCCTTCCCCAACCTTGTGCTCTCCAGATAGATGCACAGGATTATAACTATTATATTCTCCAGTCAACACCTGCTTTGTGACATCAGCAGCCATAATATTGTTCATTTCTAACTATGTCACAGAACTGCTTGCATTATGAAGAAGTAAGCCAACACATCTCAAGCAGCTGAAAAAGGATAAATGATTGCCATGTTTCATGAATACAAACAAGAATGCATGTGGACCAGACAGGTGAACAACAATTTGGTGGATATTTTACTTTTAAATATATACATGTGTACTTCCTAAGCTCTGGTCTGTAGGTTGGTAAAACAGGGACTGAACAAATTAAATGCTGGGGGTACTTTTCCATTGTTGAGGGTTTTTTTTGTTTTTGATTTAGGCAAATTACATGTTTCTACAGAGGAACCCTTAGAGGCATAATGGAGACTGGTTTTCTCCTCTTCTACAGCACACACAAAAAATGCTGCACTAGACTGCTGTGCAGACTGGGAGTACTAGCCATCATGTCTACCATCCTTTGTCTAACTTTTTGTTCTATAGCAGAGTGGGGCAAGACATTTTTCTTTCTGAGGAAAAAATATGATATCTCCTTCTCCAGTCTATATACAAAAATAAACTTAATGGGCAACATTCACCATTCCATAGAGCTTCATGCTAACTTAGGAGAGAACTAAGGCAGGCCAAGTCACACACGTAGCCACCTTACTCTGCCTAATGTTAGGGCTCGCTCTACTACACATGTTTTCATGCCTTCTGTGCAATAAAGAGTCAATGGATTTCCTCTGGGTGGAAGAAATCCACTCCTGATGGCCTGGGAACCCAGTGGGACTGTTTCTATTAACTTCTGTTTTAGATGTTTATGACCAGTTCCTTTCCCAAACTGAGGAACTCAGATATCTCAACAACAACAAAAAAAACATATTGCTGTAAAATGTTGTCCTATGTAGCTGGCAGAGTCACCACCCAATCCTATCTGATTTTAAGAATGCTTACCTCAGAGTTAATGCATACAGGACTGTGCCTTAGACATCATTACATGGGAAGAATATAAATATAATTCTATTCTTTCTTTTCTTTCTTTCTATTCTCTTCATTCTTTCTTTATATTTCTAAACAGAAATATAGACCCAAGACAACAATATCGTGTCAGGAATCTACTGCCTAAGGTGATAGCTTCAACTTCATTTATGGTAAAGTCGGTCACAAGAATTACTGCACATTTCCCATCATCCAGAAAAAGAGTACAGTAATCCCCTTTTTGCATCTATTTATGCAAACGCTGACACACTCAAACCTTTTGCAGAAATCCTTTTCCGTGCTGGAATTTACACATTACATTTCATCATCTGTGATGCTTCTACAAAATAGCCTTTCCCAGCTTGGTATCTTCCTAACCTGTTGGGTTATAACCACCACCATCTTCAGCCAACCCGTCCAGATCTGGAGAGCGCCAGACTGGTGATTTTGCTATCATTTTGTTTGATATCATTCTGAAGGGAAAGGCGGGGCAGCTGCTACAACAGCTAACTCCTAGCATGTAAGCAGATTTGTTCTTTCCAGTACGCGTCCCCACTGCGTCCTTTGCAAGAGAGGGAGCTGTCCCTCCCGCAGATACGACGTTTGGCGCCCTTCCTTCTACTTAACACTCGTGTAGTGGTAGGATGCCGTTCGGATGTTTCTGGCTAGGTTTCAGATGCCAGATGCTCATCACAAATAACGCCACAAAGCGAAACCGCCGGCTGAGCTTCAGAGCGACCAGACCTCGTTTTCCCAAGGACTGGCCCACAGCTGATGCTTTTAAAGCCGCTGTACCTTTAACCAAACACCGCGCAGGCTGCGCGCGTTTCCGTCTCCCGTTTGCTCGACCGCTCTCTTGCGCTTGGCGCGAGCCCAGCCACCATTACCTCCTCCGTTCTTCCTCCCTGCCTCCCTCCCTCTTTCCCGACGCGGCAATTGGCTAATCCGCTGTCTGCCGGAAAGTCAACATGTCCCGCGTGTAGAGCAGCGACCGCAGCTAACCTTGCACCAATCGAGGTGGCTTTTACTGCGGGGGGAGGGGTGCGTCGTCGTCAGCCAATGGGAGGCGGCCTTGTTCGGGGCGGCGCAGCCCTGAGAGAGTCTGTGAGAGGATCCGCCTGGCTGCTGCTGTTGCGGGCGTGAGGAGACGAGGAGGCCGGACCAGGTGAGAGAGAGAGAGGGAGAGCGAGACCGCAGGAGGCAGAGCTGGGGCAGGGCCCTGCTCGCGGCGGGCCCTTTTTGCTTTCGCGGCAGGTAGTCAAGCTGCCCGGCTGGAGGAGGAGGAGGAGGAGGAGGGGAAGACGATAACGACAACGACCAGCGGGAGGGAGGGAGGCCGGCCGCTCACACCCCCCCTCCCGTGCGTATGCCAGGCCCGGCTAGCGGGAGAAGTAAGTGGTGGAGCGGGTGGGGCAGTCCGGTCCTAGCCTGGGCACCATTTTAAGGAGCGGCCGCGGGGTCCATTCCGGACCGTGGAAGCGGAGATGACGGGAAGTCTGACTCTCGCCCAGGTTGCCACATGCGGGTAGGAGGAGAGACGTTTGGTTTCCACTTCTTGGGGCGGTCCCTTTCCTTTGGTCTCCGCTTCCTGCTCTGCCGTTTCTCGGCCATGTGTTTGGTGCTTTCTTGCTTAGCTGGGTAGGTAGCTGGTATTGGGGTCGAAGATTTATGCTGAGAAATGTAAGAGCGGGAATTTCAGGGAAGTGCCTGTGAATTAATGATGCCCTCTCTGTGCTATGAATTTTTTTTTATAAAAATGTACGTCAGGTTTTTTTCCGAGACGTAGGTCCTTTAATATTTAATCCGAGAAGTTTTGCCTCCCATCTTTTTCCTTTTCCTTCCTCGCTCTTGAAAACATACACTCGCGTTGTTTCCTGAGGATTTATGGCTCTGAGATCTTTAACGGAAGCCATACTTTTCTACAGTAGTTTAGCATCGCGATGTGAGACTCCGGTAAAAGCTGCACATTTTGTCAGCTCAGAAACTAATTTGCTCCTACTTGCCTCAAGTTTGAAAGGAACGGATGAAAAATGTAAGAATTTCACGTTGTGACTCAAGATAGTGGATTGGTATACAATTAGTTATGCCATTTTAATTAGAATTAATTTGGTCTCCTGTGGGGTAAAATCTTGCTTAAAATTGAATATCTAATGTAAAAATAATTTCAGTTCATTGAATGTCATTATACAAACTGAAACTCTCTAGTGCAGGAATAGCTAATGATAACTTTTTTCAAAATGCGGCTTTCTGGAAATTATTGTAGCATTGATACTACTTTATTTTCCTAGAAATGCTGAGTTACATTCCTAGAAGTACTAACTTCCTGTAAATACTTATTGTGCCTGTGCCCATTTTGTGATATGGTTGTAGTGCTGTACAGGTGGCCCATATTTAGCAATCACAATTGAGACCAGCAACTTAGTTGTTAAATGAAGCGGTCGCTAAGTGAAATTGTGACTGTACTTGTGATATTACTTCAGTTTTCTTTTGCTTTAGACCTGTGAAGGTCATAAATGGGAGAACTGGTCATAAAGTTACTTTTTCATCACCATTGTAACTGCAAACAGCACTAAACAAGAACTACCTGTATGACTTTTCTCTGCCTTATTTTTGGAAGAGGAGCAATGTAAATTTAATGTGCGCCTGATCATGTCTATTTTTATTTAAATAAAAGCCCCACTGAATTCTAAGGAAATATATGCATAATACATAATTGAACCATGGAATTCAGTGCCAGGAGATGTGACAACTTTAAAAGAATCTTAGAAAAATATATGGCGAATAGGACTACCAAGGGCCATTTGTCTTGAAAATGTAATATTACCTTCCAGTTGGGGGGTAATGTGCTTCCAATACTAATTTCAGGAAACCAGTGGTGAGAGAAGGGTACATCTTACCCTCCTGCAGAAGCCAGAACCCTTCTGGAACCCCAGAAGCTTCTAGTTGAACACTGTGAGCAGTAATCCAAAATAATGGCATAAAATAGACTCGGCAGTATGCAAGGCCTAAGGGGTTGTTATTGTAATTATAACAAATAGTTGTCGAAGGCTTTCATGGCCGGAATACGATGGCTGGTGTGGGTCTTCCAGGCTGTGTGGCCATGTTCTGGAAGTTTTGTTTCCTAACGTTTCGCCAGCATCTGTGACCGGCATCTTCAGAGGGCAGGAACACAGACAGGAGCAGTTCTCTCTGTGCCCAGGATGATAAAATACCCATAACAGGGTCACATCATCCTGGGCACAGAGAGAACTGCTCCTGTCTGTGCTCCTGCGCTCTGAAGATGCCGGTCACAGATGCTGGCGAAACGTTAGGAAATAAAACTTCCAGAACACGGCCACACAGCCCGGAAGACCCATACCAGCCATAACAAATAGTTTGTTGTACTGCCACACTTCCAAAGTATAGACACTTGCCAGCTAAAATACCAAGTACCAGCTCAAATGGCTAGTACTAATGAAAGCATATACAATAATAAAATTAGTTTTTAGGATGCCACAAGGGTCTTGTTTGTTTTTATATTTGTTTTCTAGATTTATTTGTGATTCTGGAATCTAAAATTATTTTGAAACTTAATGGGACTTTCTTCAGAGTAAGCATGAAGAGTATTGTGCTTTGTAACAAGAGAGGGAGAAATGTTACTTATCTGGACTCTGTACTGTTGTGCCAATCACCTTTGGAATAGTATCTGCCAGTACAATACTGTAGGTTCCTCCTCTAAAGCTGCTTAGGAGTCTTAAGGAGTCCTTGGTGGAGGTTTTAATGGCAAATGGACAGAGCAAAGGGAAGTCAGTGTAATTTTTCAGTGCAGTCCTCATAGATAAAAGCTGAAAGAATATGTCATGATATGTTTCCTATCATCTGCTTTTTGAGATGAAATGACTAATTTTGAGGGCAGCACTCCAGCAATAGTTCAATGTTTTCCTTTAAAATTGGTCACATGACCAATAAAAACCTTAATTCAAGTAATCCTCTGGTTTAAAACCACAATGAAAGATTTCAAAAAATGTAATCTCAGTCCTGAAGCCTAAAAGTAATTGTGAAGTGAGTCAGGATCCATTGTGAACTGGAAGAATTTTGTAATGGGTGGCTAATGGAGTTCAGTACTATAAAGAGTTATACTTATGCACATGAAGTGAAACTTGGCTCTTTTCAAAGGATGGTGTGGCTATAGTGAAAAAAGATTTGAGATACCTAGCTTATAAATGTTAATACAATGTTGTTAGAAAGATTTCTGAAGTATTAAAAGATTAGTGACTACTATAAATATTCATATTTTATATTAATTTAAACTTTTTAAATGTTAATATTGCATTTCAGTAGCATTCTTTCAGTAAAGTGCTATTTGGAGTAAGGTTTTAGTTTCTTTTTTAGTTTTTTAGTTGCTTTTAATTTACTTAAAATGTAATTTTGAGCTACATTTTATAATTCAATTCTAATTACATTGTTCAGACATGGACTTGCTTTTTAATGTTTATGGTCAGCAGCATATTCTGACATCCAGTCTTGGTTTCTCTCCTCTGTTGTTCTAAACCATTTATATTGATATGTTTAATTGAATGTAGATGCTCAGAATTGCATTGTAATTTGCTTTGATACACCTAATCTCTGTATATCAAAATAGGGAATATAAAAAACTATTATGCTAAGCCATAATGTAGGTTGGTTGTTTCAGCTTAGAATAATGTACAATAATAATTAAGAAATATATCTCCTTTTGTATTTAGGCATGTTCCTTAAAATCAATTTGAATAGATTCACAATACTAAAAAAAAGTTAAGTCTTCAACCTGAGCTCAACTCCCTGGTAACTTCAGAACAGAAATGATTTGGCATTGTCTTTTTCCAGGATTTTATTTTATTTTATTTTATTTTATTTTATTTTATTTTATTTTATTTTATTTTATTTTGCTTCCTAATCTAGTTTACAACCCTGGTATTTCCTAGGGGTCTCTTATCCAAACATTTAGCCAATCTAACATTTAGCCAAACTGCCATCTAGCTGGGCCCTAATACTAATTAATGTTAGCTTGGGAGAGCTAGGTTTTCCAAGTCCTCTGGGTTTTGATACCAGTTCATAGCTGGATTTTGGCATACCCTTCCTATTTAATGGAAGTTCTTTGCATGAAAGTAGGAGGTCAAGGTGATTTTGTCAGTTCCCCATATGCTTTCTGAAATGGTGCTCTAGCAGTTTGAGCAGTCCTCTGAAAGTTTGTACTAGGTTACTAGCTTGGAAGAATTGATGAAAATCATTTCTGATTGACATCCTGTGAGTAGATTTCTGCTAATGAAAATGATGGATTGCATCCATAATGTACAACATTAATCATTTTTATTGTAAATGGAAGTCTTACATATTGTATACTCTATGCATTTGTATCTTTAAGCTATATGCATTGTGTTACAGGTGGATAAAAGATCTTACAGATGGCAGAAAACAGGTAAGCTCTTGAAGATCTGTTTCCAAAAGATGATGTTTAAGGAAATTGTTTTGTTAGGAAAAATATGTTTGAAAATATATAAAATATGGATTGTCAGAAAGGGTTTTTAATGTAGTTCAGTATTGCTTTTACAGCTTGTCTGCTTCTGAATCTTTTCAGTGGTATAGTTTTTCACTTCGATTATTCTGCTCTTATATGAGGGACATGTGCTGAAGCACTTGTTTAATTGTAGTATCCATTCTCATACTTAATACATGACTTCGGCTATACTTGCCAAGAAGATGGGCCACAACTATTTTTAGACCATTTACTGCTGTCTTGTTATCTTTCAATCACTGAGTGGTGTTTAATTTCTTTTAATAGGAGAATTGCAAATAATGTTGATTTTTGATATAATTCACTTGTTAAACATTTCAAGGATAAAATCCATTGTAGCAGATCAGTTTCTGAGGTTATCTAAAGCACCACCTGCTCTCAGTTGATATGATAAAGTCCTGAATTCAACCAACCCCCTGTTTGCTTAACTATTAGCCATTATGACTGGCTATATCTAGTAGAGAGAGATTGATCTATTGGAGAGAAATGTCATCCTATCTACTTGAAACTCTTTCCTAATTGCAAATAAAAGAATCAAAATAAATTGTGGTTGTTCAGTTTCAGAATCAGTTGGAAGCAATAGGTTATCTAACTTTTTATTTTTGCTTTAGGACTAATTTGACATTGAAATAGCCCTGGTCATACTGACTGGCATATTTGGAGTTATTTCTAGAGATGGGTAGTATGTTACAGTATTATTAGATATCTTTCAAGGATTGCAGGGGAGATTTCAATTCAACATTTGCTATAGCTTTCCAAAATGTTTCATAGTTTCCTTATATATGAAGCTGTTGGAACATATTATCTGGGAATTTGAAATGAAGCTAAGCTTCTTATTTGGGTCACTAGAGGCTAAGGAAGTGCTTATCCAAGGCATAAATTCAGTAATAGTCTGAAGAAGAACTAATGAACTGAAGCTTAATCAAGGCAAGATGGGAGTTCTGTTAGTCTCATTGTGGAAAATGCTTTTCAACAAGTTCTGGTTAAACTGTATATCTCGTGAAGGAAAGACTTGAAATTTAGGTTTCTAACTGCATCCGTTTTATGGCACAGAGCATCTTCCTTTCGTTGGTGTGCCAGGTTTCTCTTGGAGAAAGATAGTTAGCCATGTTTATAATAGCATTCCAGCTTCTTTTGTTATATGTGATATTGCTTAAAGTACAATAATGATTATTTTTATAATACTCTTTGTTTTGGTTCTGCCTTGCTAATCTGAAAAGAACTTTAATAGTTCTCTACTTCTTTGGAGCCCAGTTCAGATAGGAAATGCTAACCTTTTAACATTATAATAGCTTGATACTGAAGTATTTAAAGAAATGCTTTCTATCATACCAATTTGGCGTTACTGTATCTGCTGCTGTTTATCTTCAGCTTCTAGCCCAATAGAGGTGAAAATTATTACAGCAAGGGAGAGGAATTTTGGTAGCAATACTCAACAAGGAATGTCCTTTTCAGGGGAACATGTCTGGCACCAATCACTGTTTTTTAGCAGCCATTTTTTAAAAATCATAGCATTTTAAAACATGTTTTAAACATGTTTTTCTAAAGTGTTTTCTAAATGTGCTTTTATTTTATAGCTTAGTGAATATATTTGGGCATTCAAACTCTGAATCATTGATAGAAAGCAAATCCTGTTGTTCTAGGAAATTGCCAGGGCACATCAGGGCAATAAGGTATTTGCTTGTTTACCTTTTTTAGCAGTGGTCTGTTTACTCTCTGATCATTTGATATGTGGCAACTATTAATTTGCACAATTTAAACATTTTCTCCTATGTTTAAAATTAGAAATAATGATGTATTACCACTGAAAGTTCCCTCTGTCAAGAAACTTTGAAAATCAATGTATTACAGGTTTTTTTGGTTTAGTCTCTACATTGTGTTCCCAGTTCTAACGTTCCTTCTGTGCACATTATTGATACATAAAAAATTAAATTTTTGATTATTTTTAAAATGTTATTGGTATAGTTTATTAGTGTCTCAGGAAAAGCAAGCATATAGATGATTTTTTTACAGTTTAAAATTTAACAAACTTTACCTGAATTTTATTTGTTCTTATTTGTCTCAAATATTTTTCACAGTAGGGCAGAAGATGCTGCCTCAGATTCTGTGGAAACTGCTAAAGGTACAGGTGATAAAAAAGGTAATTGGTTCAGACTTATTTCAAACAAAAGAAAGAAAGAGAAATGTTGTTTATTTGGTTGCCAGAGGTTATATTTATCCAAGTTCTGATACAGGGAGGAATTATGTAATTGCTATGTGCCTATGCTAGTTTTCCGTGTTTGGCTCATTCTCATATTCATCTGCAGTGGGATATGTCCTGTTTGCAGAGAGGTGGTATGAAGAGACTTGAGGAAGGAGAGACCTCAAGAGACACAATAAGTGTATATTTTGTTGCTTCTTAGGAAAAAACTTCTGTTATTGAAATTTAAACATTCCTTAATAATGTTTATGCTTTAGATATTTTTATTTCTTTTTTCAATATTGTTATAAAACATACATAATACATTCTGATACAGTGGTATTTGTACAGTATTGACTAGAGATGAATAACACTAATGTTTAGATAACTTAGACTATTAAATATTAAAAAAGGAAATGTATTATATTAGTATTAACTATGATTTAATACTAATATTAAATTAGTATTAATAGGCATAAGATTATTTAGCTTTTTCATCTAACTATAAAATGGGATAAAATTTCACATAAATGCATTTATGCTGCCTAGGAACAACAAGGAAATTTCAATAATGTGATACTTAGTGGCATTGAACGTTATATTTGTGAAGTTTTACTACTGTATTTCACATACTCCTGTTTCTTTCTACACATCATTTGAATATCTCCCTTACGTTATTGCTTATTTCTTCATTTAAAATATTTCTGGGCTACTCACCTAAAATATTTCTAGGCTATTGACACAAATAAATGGTAATAGAAGAAGCCATAGAAATATGTTAATAGAACCCCCTAATAGCAGCAGTTAAGATAACTTGTTACTGTATTAAAATAAGACATAGCTATGGTTTAAAAAAATACAGAACAAAGCAATAAAAATAGTATTCAGGAGAAAGTAGGAGAGAATAAATAGATCTCCAGGTTTTCTTAAAAGCAGGATTTATTTGTGTTTTAGGGAGCATAATACTGCAGCAGTTACTGTGTTTTCTTTGGTTTCAATATTATATAGACCTAGACCTGAAACATTAATTAAAGGTTTATAATTTATGTAATGTACTGTTCCTGTTCCTGTTACAGAAAAGTTAGCAGACCAAGTAATGCAGAACCCACAAGTCTTGGCAGCTTTGCAAGATCGACTTGATAATGCACCTCACACTCCTTCCAGCTACATCGAAACGTAAGTATGAAAAACTTCTCAGAAACTGAAAAAGAGGTTCAAGTGGTTAGTGGTTCTCTTGATATAGTGAGGTGAACTGTAAGGAGTAAGGAGAGCAGTTTTTAAGTAGTGTGATCAGATGTATACACACTAATCTTAATGTATTTTTATGTTACAGTTCCATGTATTCTAACTTTGATCTTCCTTATTGCTGCAGTTTTGCCCTTTTATTGACATTAACTGCATTAAACATTGCTATTCATGAATACTGAAATACTCTTGGGTGCAAATAAGTTAGAATTCTGAAATGCATTCCTACTCTTTTATAAACTAGATCAGCTATCTCAAATGGCTTAACATTGGAAGAGACGGGTCGCATGCTTTCAGCTACATTAACCTTCCAAGAAACTGCTGTATAGTGCTTTGGTAGTCATACAGCTTTATTTTCTTTTGACCCTATTGTTTCCTTCCCAGAGAAGCACAACTGAGAAATTTTAAACAAGGTCTTGAATTTTTAAGAGCCAGAAGAGGTACTTGAGTTTATAAGACAACATAAATGTTTAGAGAAATGTCAGATTTTTATTTTAACTTGTTTCAGTGTACATTTCACATTTAGGCACAAAATTTATGTTTTCGTTAGGGTATCTCTACAACAATTAGCTCTGAATTTGAAACATATAAAATAAAGGGAGTTACTTACATTGGATGGAAATATTTGATGCTATTGTTAAATGAACTGTTTTTGTAACCAGCTTACCAAAAGCAGTGAAAAGAAGAATTGATGCCTTGAAACAGCTTCAGGTGAAATGTGCACATATAGAAGCTAAATTTTATGAAGAAGTTCATGATTTAGAGAGAAAGTATGCAGCTCTTTACCAGCCTCTCTTTGATAAGGTAATGGCTTGGTTAATCTGTTAAATTCACTTGTAATCTAAATTAAAACTATTATTGGTGAGAGAAAAAACTAAGCACTGCTAGACAAATTGTTGTCCTTCCATACTATAATTATGTTTTCAACAGCATGTCACTTTATATAACTCCAGGCTATATCTTCTGAGATATCTATGTCTGATTGTTTTCCCATGTATTTAGAGCATCAGTATTCTCTTACCATATTGTGGTAATTCATGAATTCTCTGGGCCTTGTGAATTACAAGATTATTCAACTGATGCATAACAATAATCCCCACTTCCTTCACTTTAATTTGTTTTTTAAAGAAAAAAATGCAGTACTTTTTTAGGTTTAGGTATGTTAAAGTAACTATAAATGAAAGGATAACCAAGGACAACTGTGTCCAAATGGGGTTCACTTCCTAATACTTTTTTGTGGTCTTCCATAAACCACAATTTGCTCAAAGTATTGCTTGTTTTGTTTAAAATACGTTTGGGAGTATGAGGGTAAATAAAAGTAAAATATATTTTGTCTATTAAGTAGTTGATCTTTTTATTAATTCATCTTTGAGTGGCCTTTTGCAGCCTCACTAAAATAGTTCCAACTTTGGAACAGGCAATCCTGATCTTTCCAGAATTGGTCCAACTACAAAACATGGGTCTTACCACTTCCAGTAATGACAGAATAGGCTGCTTCAAGTTTGGGTCAATTCTGGTGAGGTTATAGCAATGAGGACAGAATGTTTCACCCTTTAAATGTTTACACACCTCTATGAGGTGTGTAACCCATTACAATTTACTTGAGAGATCATTGTTTTCAGATTTCTGCAGTATTCTTAGGCTCTGTTGGATAATGCATCTACAATTTTGTATAACTTACACACAGAGAAGGGATTTCATCATTGGTAGTGCTGAACCTACTGAAGCAGAGGCAGAATGGCACAGTGAAAATGAAGATGAAGAGAAGCTAGCTGTAAGTGGAAATAAATAAACTCTAAAATATTTTGAGGTAGTCAAAATTTCATATAACTTTTCTATTGAACAATCCAAGCAAAACCATTAAATTATCTTGCAGAGCATATTAGGAGCTTGTGTCAGTTCTCATGGTTAGTGTTTTTTGAGGGATTTCCCCTTCTAGATTTTCAGAAATGCAATGTCTTGTTTCAGAAGTTTGTTAACAAATGTCCTAAATTTAATTTTGTTATTCCAGTATAGTACCATTTGCACTGTTCGTAACCTGTTGTGACAGCCTTTTCTGCTAATGGGTTCCATTCCAGTGCTATAATAAAACCCAATATGAGAATAAGCAGGCTATTTTGCCTGTTTGTCATCTCTGTTGGGGGTGACATCAAGTAGGTTCATACTTTTTGTTAACTGTACTTTGTTGTACAAGTCATAGTAATTTGATTTGTATGCAGTATATGGTGTTTGGGTGATGCAACAATTATGACAGATGTGCTGCAAATATTCTTGTGTGTGTTTTTCTACGGCAAATTAATACAGATGCTGAAAGGTTTTATTCCTCAGTTCAAACAAAACTGAGTAGGGAGGAGTTCTCTCCATTAGATGCTAAACTCTGCCTTCTAATTAGAAGAGGAAGACTTAACATTTTTCTGTCAGGTTCGTCTTCTGGTGTTCAGAATGGCACCTCATAGTAAGTCCAAGTACTATCCTTAATAACCCCTTATTTCTGTTTAGGTGTTATATGGAGGGTGGGACAGTTTTTAGAAATAGGGGAATGACTAGAGCTACCTTTCCTGTATACTTTGAAATCTGTTGAATGTACTAAACCTTATTTATCTTACAAACCAATAAACATGGATCTTCCTAAGTGTGGTATTAGAGCAAATTATGTTTTATACTGGTGATTAGTGTTTAGCATTAAATGTAGAGGATTAAATAAGGTATTTTTCTTTTCTAATAATTTTGGAATCTTTGAATCTTCTGCATAAAACTTTAATACTCATGTAAATGCCTTTCTTTGTTTCTAGGGAGACCTGAAAAATAAAGTAGTAATAGAAGAAAAAGAAGCAGGAGCAACTGAAGAGACAAATCCCAAAGGAATCCCAGATTTTTGGTTCACAATATTTAGAAATGTAGATATGCTGAGTGAATTAGTACAGGTAACAAATTCAGTGGCTCCTCTGATTAGGGTGTACATAGTACGCTGATTATTAAATGGATCTTGCCTGGAAATTGCCACATATTTTGATGCTGTTCCTAAGGTTCATTTATTTGGAAATGCCCTCTTCTGCTCAATAAAAACCAAAGATAATTTGGGTTATAGAATGTATTATGGGATCTAAGGATGGAGAGCATTTTGCCTTTTGGCAAATGGGAGTTTTGTGATTGGCCACATCTAATATTTAGTGGGAACACCCATGATATGCTCTCAAATTCCAAATACACCTTTGCCTTGCAATTTACAAGTTTTAGTATTTCATTGACATTCCCTTCCCCTTATTTGTTGCCTCCAGTGGTCCAAATATCAGATATTTCCTTCCTTTGCTCAAAGGCAAGTAGTTAGTTTGAATAAATAGTAAATTTAGCGGGATTAAAAGGTACGTATCTGATATTTCTTTTCTAATAGAAAACATTATAGATTTAGGCTTGAATGAGCAATACAAAAGAAAATTCTTCAGACTTTGAATCTTTTTTTTTTTTTTGGTGCCATTACCTTCTTCTTAGGGCTGAGAGAGAATGACTGGCTCACAGTCACCCAGCTGGTTTCTTGATTGAGGCAGGACTTGAACTCATAGTCTCCCAGTTTCTACCCAAACTGGCTTTTCTCGTCTCTGGCTTTAGAATTCCAACAAGTTATCCAAGCCCTCTTGTTACTGTTCCTGAATTTTGCAAAAGGAAGTATGAAATTGTGGTTGAAGTTTAAGTCTTTGAGTCATGTTTTGTAGCCTACCTTAAAAATTTGCTGTCCTTGTCCAGTGCATCCCCCCTCCCCATTAAAGGGCAAACAAAAATGGGTCCATCTTCATGCAGTCAATTCTGTAAAATAAATCTGTAGAAGTGAGACATATAACAGTCATTGGCTTTAA
This sequence comes from Python bivittatus, assembly GCF_059951505.1. NCBI lineage: Eukaryota > Metazoa > Chordata > Lepidosauria > Squamata > Pythonidae > Python > Python bivittatus. The sequence goes on from NW_028277075.1 coordinate 60,186,939, forward strand.
AAACTATTTGGCATACTCTCCAATAGTTTTTCTGTTAGCCAATGAAATCTACAGCTTCCAAGGCAGTTTACATCTAGAAACTAGATTCAGTAGAGAAACAGTGGAAAGGTATTTGCTTTTATTGATGTTTTCAGAAGCATGACTCAACATTGTTAGGTTTGTTCTCATCCATCAAGTTTGTATATAACATGATTGTAGCTAAGACTCCTGCTGCTTTATCTCTAATATTTTGAGTCTAGCCGAGTAGCAGCAGGAACTATGCATTAAATAATATGTACTGTCCTACTCTGATTTGCAACATTTCTGTAGTTGGTGGTCCTTTAACTTGGATACAAGCTCACTGGCAGATAGAATGAACAAACTGACATTTGCAAGGTTTTTTGATTACTCTTACTGCTCCAAGTATTTGAGTTCCCATTTTGAATCCTAGATTATATCTTTGAGTATAGCCTCGATGGTTTAGGTATGATTCATCCATTCCAATTGATTTTAATGATTCAAATAAGCACTCTTGTTTTCATTGTTGGTTCTTCCTGGAAGGGAATTACTGAAGCTTTCTTAACTAGAATTCTTAGGCATTTTCTATATGATACTTTTTTCTCCTAATTCTTCTACTCATCTGAGTATTCAATACATAATTGTAGGGGGGTCTAAGAAATAGTTGTATAACTTTTTATAAATATTCATACTTAATGTTTTTACTATCAGGCTTTGGCTTAACTCCCTTATTTCCTGATATATTAGTAGAAAAAGTTGTTTCCCCTACATTTTTCATGTAAGGTTGGCATCATCTGACCAACCTTATCTGGGCTTGGAAGCTGAGCAGGGTTTTTTGGCCCTCATTAGTACTTGGATGGGGCAGAAAATACTGCAATTGTATGGAAGATTGGAAATTAAAAGCAACTCTGAAAAAGCAGTGACAAACTACTCCCATATAGTCAACAAGAAAGTTTGTTTTACCAGGAACAGAACTCAACTCGGGCATATTTATGTTTGAGTAGGTGGTGTCTCTAGATTCAGCATACTCAGACTTAATGATAGATACTCCATTTTGGAAGTTGTACAGTTTATTATTTAGAAATTAAGGAAAAATCTGGATTACTTAGAATATTCCTTATAGTTTTAGACACCAGGAGTAGAATCCAGTTGTAGGCCTCTCTTAGCGGGAGTGGTTTCCACTGATGGAACAGCTTGGAAAATATCTTCCATCACTTCTAATGCAAAACTGGGACGGAGTGTGAGGGCATGCGTAAAGGGAACAAGAGGAAATTCATTATTCTAGGTTAAATCTAATAAATTAATGATAGATCCCACCCGTAACTATCTAGAAGGAAGCATATTATGGTGATTAAACTTGTCCTTCACTGTTTTGTTTTGTCTTGTCAAACTAGAAGTTTTGAATCCTTCTTCCCCCTACTTCTCCATTGTTTTCTGAAGTTTCTCCAGAAGAGATTAGGTTTTAACTGCACACAAAAAGAGAACTTCCTTGGTATTTACCTTTGCAGGAGGAAGTTTCTTTAACATTGACAGACTTTTCCCGCTGTTTTACATGCCAAAGTACTAGCTCTGTTCCAACCTCTGAAATGGGTATCTTTAATTTTGTCTCAGAACTGCTTTTTCAGTGGTCATTATTCATCTAGTAAAACCTTAATTGCCTCTTTTGTATGCTGAGCTTCCTATTGCATTTTTCATAAAAATAGCAATGTGCCTTTATTTCAGTCTGCTTTTAATGGAGAATGAGGAAGAATGCCATTCAGTTTTGAATATACTTCAACATTTTCCTCAAAGAACTCTTCAAGTTTATTTGCATATGGCAAAGCTTTTATGGTGATCATTCTTTTAAAAATTAGGAGAAGGGAAATAAGATGTTCAGTACTTCTGTATATTAGCAATTAAAATTGTATGAAATAGGCTTACAAAATTTTGAGTAAATCCCCTGGCAAATATTTTTATGGAAAAGTATTTTCCAAATTTGGATCTCAGCTATGTTAACTAGGGTTACTGGGATTTACTATCTGGGGCCCCAAGATTCTCAGTGATTACATAGAATAGAGTTTCTGAACCTTGGCAACTTCAGGTGGGTGATTTTCATTCCCAGAATTCTCCAGTCAGCATGGCTTTTGGTGTAGAGGATATCATCCTGGATTTTTGGTACATGAGTGAGGAAGTATGTGAAGCAACTCTAAAAATGCCTTTATAGCTAAGTTTTTTATTGTTCAATACAGAATCACTGTGTTGGTTTCAGTGAAGTAATATTTTTGCTTAATGGTGCTTTTGAGTGAACTGAATATTAAGTTCAGGTAATGCACTTTTCCCTAAAGTCGTGGGATAGTATTTTAGTGTTTTTAACATAGTGAGTTGACAAACACAAAAAAACAAAAATGTAATGAACCTGTGATTTTGTATTTGCTTGAGTGGATTTCTGCCACTTACTATATATTTTTCTTGTAGTGTTGCAGTCCTTCCCTCTTAAGAGGCAAGAAATACAATTTTGGGTCTTTGTTCTGAGAATAAATAGAAGGAAATTTTTGAGATAATCCAAATTGTATGTTTGCTTTCTTGTTTTCTTATTATCTCCCCAAATATAAGCACTGCTTATAGAAATTAGCAAACCTTGTTTTTTATTAATATTTTCCAGTCTTCTTCTCTTCTCTTCTCTTCTCTTCTCTTCTCTTCTCTTCTCTTCTCTTCTCTTCTCTTCTCTTCTCTTCTCTTCTCTTCTCTTCTCTTCCCTTTCCCTTTCCCTTTCCCTTTCCCTTTCCCTTTCCCTTTCCCTTTCCCTTTCCCTTTCCCTTTCCCTTTCCCTTTCCTTTCCCTTTCCCTTTCCCTTTCCCTTTCCCTTTCCCTTTCCCTTTCCCTTTCCCTTTCCCTTTCCCTTTCCCTTTCCCTTTCCTTTCCTTTCCTTTCCCTTTCCCTTTCCCTTTCCCTTTCCCTTTCCCTTTCCCTTTCCCTTTCCCTTTCCCTTTCCCTTCCTTCCTTCCTTCCTTCCTTCCTTCCTTCCTTCCTTCCTTCCTTCCTTCCTTTCATGAGAATTAGTGTCTCACTATATTTTGTTCATTTTTACCTCTGGCTAGTATATCATGTTCAGTCTCAGTTTTTGGGTAAGGTCTAGGTTCAACATTTAAGGTACATATGAATGCATGGTAGCACTTGGCTACTGTTTTGCTGACAGTACAGCTAAAATACTTCTGCTTGTGAATTCACCTAGTAATTTTGCATAGAACATTTTATTTCAAATCTTTGAGCACAAAACAGGCAGTTTTGAGCATTTGGAAGTGCTTTGAACCAAAAACAGCTTTCATGTTCAGAACCCTTCCAAAGTGCCTGAAAAAGCCTGTTTCATATTTGTGATGGGCTGTTTAGCGCCTAAAATGTTTAGAATGTAGAACAGTTTAGATCAAAACATTTTGTAAATGTCTACTTAATATGCCAGTGGTGGTAACAGTCAAACTGTTCGGTCTTTTGCATTTTATTTAGAAGGTATTTGGTTTAAGAGTTAAGGAAAGAACTGTTAGAACAAAGGTGAAACTGAAAATTTGCACAGGAATAGTTTGTTACTGTACTCTAATGAAATGTAACCCATTTATTTCATTTTGATAATAGATTTTCCATTCATATTTAGGAATATGATGAGCCTATTCTGAAACACCTGCAAGACATTAAAGTGAAATTTTCTGAGCCAGGACAGCCTATGGTTAGTACTGCTTAATTTTAAATATTAATATAAATTGAGCGTTAATGATTTTAGTATGGAAGCTTTCAGTTTTTATCTTATTATATTAGGTTTTCATGTAGAAAATATGAGTTTCTCAGCCATACTTCCCAAGACACTGCAATATTGGAACAATCCTTAAACAGTAGTATAGTGCCACAATAGCACCACCTACTGCTACTAATAGTTAATGAAGACCATTTTAAAACTCAGAACCTAACATTTGAACTTCTTTTAAAATAGTTTTACCTGTATTCTCATAAACAAACCGGACAGATGTTCCCTGTGTTACTTGCTAGGAGTGGCAATAATTAAAAACCTAAACAATGATGTAGACCTGTTAAATATTCTGTATACCTATGCTGAAATAAATATTCTGTAGTTAAATAATCTTATTTCAGAACAAGAAAGTCTACTTTGTAGTTATATTACGTTTTTAGAACAAATCTCAAGGCATTTTGCATTACAAACTTAAATTAGAATTAGAAAAGATATTGAATGAATAATTAAAAATTAAAACCATCAGTTATTGGATTTTATAGAAAGTGCTTAAGGTCTTTTCATTAACCTAGTCTTTGGAGATAGAAGCAATTAATAGTTGCATGGTCCATTATTGATTGCTCAGAAACATAACCTGCCCAACTTTACATTGTAATTCAGCATTATCTGTTTTATAAATGTTTGGCATTAATCTTTCCAATTGTATTTTTATTATTTATTCAATTTATATAGCCCCCCACATGTGGCTATCCAAGAATCTCTGGGCAGCAAACAAAAACAGAATTTCATTAAAACAAAAAAACAACTAAAACTACTTTAAGGCTCAACAAAAACTCAGCATTGCTAGACACATACACTCATGCCAGAGCCCCCATGCTAATGTCCTGACCCCATTGTCTGGGGGAAGAGCCAGATCTTCACGGCCTTGCGAAAGGCCAGTAGAGTAGGGAACTGTGTGTATTTCAATGGGGAGTTTGTTCCGTAAGGTAGGCACCATAACAGAGAAGGCACACTTCTGGGAATCTACCAGATGATACTGTTTTATCAGTGGTAGCATGCCCACTCTGTCAGATCTGCTGGGGCAGACAGAAGCCACCAGGGAGTGATGGTCCCACATGTAACCTGGTACCATGCCATGTAGCACTTTAAAAGTCATAGCCAGAAGCCTCCTGGGAGGCTGTACACCTTGCATAGCAGTGATGTTACATCGGCATACTGTGGTGTGTCCAAAACTGCATGTGCAGCTACATTCTGGACCAGCTGAAGCTTCCAAATGCTCTTCAAGGGCAGCCTCGAGTAGAGTGCATTGCAATAGTCCAAATGGGAGGTGACTAAGGCATGAGCAACCATGAGCAGTGGCCCCAGTCCAGGAATGAGTGAAACTGGTACACAAAATGTATTTGTGTGAAAGCTCTCCTAGCCAAGGCTGCCACCTGTTCCTCAAGCAGGAGCTATGAGCAGTAGTCTCTTGAGGGGTTGAAGCACCGGTTCCTTCAAGGCAGGCCAATCACTATATATTAGGGTGATATCTTTATTACATCAGTTTGATCTCACAAAATATGTGCAAGCTTCAGGGTTCTCCAGAACTCTTGTAGGTTACTAAGCAAAGGAAAAATAAAATGAAAGCAGGGGAAAAGGTCTACATATAGCCAATCTTAAGAAATAAGGGGGTGGCTATAGATGTAGGATTTCCTCAAGGAATTCTGGGATGAAGAACAAGAAATGGTTAAAATTAGATTCTTTGTAGTTTACAGTTGGAGTTTTCAGTTTTTGTTGAATGAAAAAAAAAACACTTGAGCTGCACGATGTGCTTGACTCAGGGAGCGTTTTTCCTCCTTTCACATTTTTAAGTCTCACAAAGTTAGGTGAACATTATGACAATGTAAGATGGTTTGGGAAATAGCAGTGCAAGTAATCATGACTTGCTTTATAGTATTTGTTTAGTTACAATTAGTAGATAATAAATTAACAGGAGTTTGCAAATCTTTTGGTAGAAGTGTTTCAGAATGCTGGATAGCAGTATGAAGTACTTCTTCTCAAAATAGTAAACCTTTTTCCGGGCTCATACACATACTTTAGGAGGAGCCATGTGATGTATCTGCAGGTATGTGCATGCAGAGCCACTTTATTTTTGTCATAGCTAAACAAAGGACTGCGCATGCACACATTAGGGTAGACAACTAGGAACACCTTCTAAAGGTTCCATGTGAGCTATGGTGCTTTAGCAATTCAAAATGCTTGATAATGGTCTCTTGCCTGTTCCAAAGAACCTGTTTGGAAGGGTTTGGAAATCATAATTTTATCATATGCCTTTGTATCTCTTGACTACGTGAACCATATTATTTTGGGATAACTCGATAATGACATATTCCTGTTCATCTGCCATGCTGCTGATTGTCGATTCAGATATTCTGTTGTACTCACAGTTGGTTGTTTTTCCTATCTGCCAGAAAATTGTGATCTTTGGAACAATAATGAATTTCTTTTAGTCTTTTACATTAGAGTTTCACTTCGAACCCAATGACTACTTTACTAATTCAGTTCTGACAAAAACCTACAAGATGAAATCAGAACCAGATAAGACGGATCCATTTTCATTTGAAGGTCCTGAAATTGTTGACTGTGAGGGGTAAGGAAATGTTTTAAAGAACTTTTTAGATTTTAATCTGGTTCTATCGTAATGTGGTCATAACATAAAATACATAAAATAAGGTAAATTATTCTGCCAGATAGTATGAGTGGTAAAGAAAATGGTAATAGTTATTACTAATAAGGTTGGGTATGTAAGTATTTTAGAATGAATTTACAATATAACCAATTCTAACAGGTTAGCCTTGAAGACATAGAAACAGAGTTGGAAAGGAATATTTAGGATTTTCAATCCGCTTGTTCAAAGAGTCCAGGCTTTAACATCCAGGTAATCAGAGTCATCTATGGGTAATTGATTTCACTGCTCAACTATTCTTGCTGCCTTCCTGCACCATTATTTTATTCCTAGACTCAGGAATGCTAGAGAAAGGGACTTGACTGTCTTCTGTGAGGCATTCTTTAAAGTATTTGAAGAGTTACCCTCCCCATTCCCCTATCATTTCCTCTCACTGTCAAACATGCCCAGCTCCTTCAGTCTCTTTTTATAGGATTTCTAGTCCCCTGATCATCTTTGTTGTCCTTCTCTGAGTTTATTTCTTTAAATGCTTCTCAAAATACAATGCCTTCAAATTCAATTCAATTCAAATATCCAGGACTAACTAAATTAATGATGAAAGAACTAGGTGATGATCTGATATAACTCTTACATATTATCTCTGAGAAATCCTGACAAATTAAGGGTTAAATTTAGTTTCTGTCAATAGCAAGTTTCAGTCCTACCCCTTCATCCTGCTGTTCACAACCTTCTGTAGAATATACACTTTTTGTTGCAGAAGATGAATCAAAATAGGAGTTGTTGCTCTGCCTTTTCTTTGTTACCTGTTAACATTTTGTGGTCTTCACTGAGCAGCTGATATACTGATTCTTTTTCTTTTTCTTTTGAACATATCTGAAGTAGCTGGTTTTGTTGTTCTTAGCATCTTTTATTAACCTTAACTCATACTGTGCTTTTTGTGCAGTCACATTGGCTGCTCTTTTGTCCTCAGTTTTTTTCCCCTCATTCCAGTTGTCTATTCCGTCTGACCCTTTTGAAGAAATTGTATCCTTAACTATTGTGTACTAGTCATGGAAGTCATTCTACCAGGTCTCTCTTATATCTATTAAATATATTTGTCTTCGTATAGTAGGTGCTCAGACTCACCTTGTTTACTTCCTATGCTCTGAGTAGTAGTGTATAGACAGTGGCCATGAACTTTATGAACCAATCCTCCTGATATTTGAGCAGTATAATAGACTTCATTAAAGTAAGCCTCCCACCTCTTGAATGTTAGACAAGCCTTTATTTGAGGTCCGTATTTCAAAGATTTTGTTTTCAGCCCTTACATGTTTGAGTTTAAAGCTCTCCTGATCAAGTTCACTGTCCTTTGGCTGAACATGGTTTTACCAGTCCTTCTGAGGTACAACCCATCTTGTGTTAGCAGCCTGGTATTTCCTTTTTCAGTATTTTTCCATGGACTAGAAGAAGAGATGAGAACATCACTAAGCCCCCAAATATAGAATTTATTTCCTAAATTTTTGAAGTCTGCAGTGATATGGTTGTAGCTGCTCTTTGCAATATAATTTGTCCCATGTTGATTAGCAAGAAGGGATAATTATCAGTGAACTTGATCAGCTTTGGAAGTTTTCACATTTGTGATCCTTGCTCTTGGCAGACAGCACGCACCACAATCAAAAGGATTGAATTGGAACATCAGATTGCTTTGGGTCCTCATAGTAGTAACAGAACTCTTCTTCTTTTTTCTTTCTGTAGAGTTACAGCTGCATCCTCTCTGCCTTTAAGGGATTCACTGTCGTATATCTTGTCCCATAGTGTGCCTTTTTTTTCTTCCCTTGAAGGCTTAGAGCTCTTCCTCTGTGAAGGCCTGAAAGCTGTTTCTTAGTCCCAGTGGTGTAGCATATGTCTGTATCACTCGTTTCTGGTTGTCACTTTGTCCGCAGGGATTGTTCTGCTGATTGCCTACCTTATGAAGGGATTCTTCCTCTGTCAGTTCTTGTGGTAGTGTCTCCTTTGTTTGACTTGACAATTATCCTTTCTCATATACAGAATTGTAGCCACTCCCTGCTCCAGTCCTTCATATCAATAAGACTACTAAAGTATTAATGTAATTCTAGTTTTAATTCTTAGGATTCAAACAAGGCAGTAGGATCTAAAAGTTGATAAAGATTTTAAAGTGATCAGCACTGCATTATAGTATACTTTTAAGCACACAATTGCAGCTGCTAAAAATGTACAGGTAGTCCTTCCTTAATTATGGTAATTGTGACTGAAATTTCTGTCACTGAGCAATGCAGTTGCAGAGCATGGCATCACATGCCTGCATTGCTTAGTGATGGCAGTCCCTGTTGCTGCTGTTAAGTGAGGATTGCAGGTCATTAAGTGAAGATTACAAGTCATTAAGTGAAGACCTCCTGGAAACTTCCTGCCGACTTCCAACAAGGAAAGTCAATGGGGAAGCCAGCAGGAAGTTGCAAGTCCCAAGCAGCTTGCAAGCAGGCTGGTGGGCAGGTAAGTGGCTTCTGTGGTGTGAGCATGGCCAGGTGGGGGGTGGCTACTCCAGAGGGCAGGTGGTGCGGCACAAGCACGGGCAGGCAGGGGTGGCTGCTCCTGAGTGTGGGAGGGTGCTCAGGTGGCTGCCGTAGCATGAGTGTGGCAAATAATTACAGAAATGAAATATGAGTAAAACAAATTCAGTTTCTTTGATAACTCAGACAAGGAGAATAGTTGTCAAGTGTTGGTGAACGCTGGTGTGTCACCCAAAATATCATAGCATGTCACATGTGTCATAGGTTCACCATCACTGGTGTAGAGTCTGGAGAGATCTCTTTGCTACAAGCAAAGCTTCAAGAATTGTTAAAAATTCAAATGTACTTAAGGTTTTTAGCTCGGTAGCAGTGATCATGCTTTTGATGCAAAAAGATCTCAGGTTTGGTCTCTGGCATGTCCACACAGGACTAGAAAAATTACTGTCTGAAACTCAGAAGAGCTGTTTGTTGTCTGTCAACACTACTAAGCTGGATGGTCTGACTCCATATATAGCAGCCTCCTGTGTCTCTAATAGTCTGTTGTGCAATTCAAAATGATTCGCCTTTATAGATGTGGCTTTCCTGAGGTAGATTCTGAACTCTTATTAAATCAAGTTAATTAGCAGTATCTAGGTAGTGGACTTATAGAATAGTTTTCCAGCATTTTAAGCAGTAATTTGATTATTTTAGCTTTGTTGTAGAAAATATCTTTATATTGCAAGCATCCATTGCCTGCTGCCTATGAAACATTCTGAAGTTTCTTTACTGCCTGCTTATTCCATTTTCAGAATCTATCAATTAAATGCCATCTTCATATTGTCATTTTATTTTCAATATTGTGGTTTAATGACATAAAAATCTGAAATTTTCTTAATGCCACTTTCTGTGTAGCATTGTTGGCTCCTTCCCACATTATTTGATATGTGCTAATACTACTATAGTGTGAGAGAAAGTTGCTAGTATTATCATGGGTAATGCTAGCCTGAGCAATACATCTTTTCTCTTTCTTTAATGTCACTGATATATAATTTTAATTCATCTTCAGATGCACTATTGATTGGAAGAAAGGAAAAAATGTTACAGTAAAAACAATAAAGAAGAAACAGAAACACAAGGGTCGAGGCACTGTCAGAACAATTACTAAACAAGTACCGAATGACTCATTTTTTAATTTCTTCAGTCCAATTAAAGGTAACATTGGTTCAATTTATTCTGCCCTTATTTAATAATACTGAACTTTTTCCATGTAACAAACATGAGCAAAGCAGTTGAATGGGATTTTTTTTCCTTTGGAATATTTTCAGGCTTGAATAGCTTTTGTAAAATTTTACTATTGAGAGTCAAAGCAAGTTTTAACAAGCAGAATGTATAAAAGTTGCAAAAATAATTGACTCTTCCCCAGCTCAGAATGGGGACTTAGTTATGATAGTAATGTAGTACTGATAGTGTTTTTGCAGTTTTTTCTGGTCAGGTACTTGCAGTGTTTTCTGAGGCACAAAATATCACTTTTAGTTTTTTTGCAGAGTATCCTTTTAGGGCTTAAAAAGGCTTAGGGCAGGGGTTGGCTGCAAATCATGAACTGAACCTGAACACGGTTGCTGTAATATGCAGAGGAGAGGCACTTAAGCTTTTGACAGGCATCTTTCTCCTCTGATCCTAACACTAATCCTACATAATCTGGTAGAAAGTTAACATATAGTCTGTTCAATTTTCAATATTTCTGTCCCATTACTCTTACTGTACCCACAACATTTTTAGTATTGAAAGGTCACTAAGCTGCTTTATGTGTCTGTTCTTTAGTTTGAAATTTGCTTGGATACTTAGGAGAAGCATCAGCATATTTAGAACCGATTGCCCTATTTCTGAGTAGTTCATTTTGCTTCCAAATTGATGGGCAGTCCATTATTCACGTTCACTATTAACAGTGAATCATGATGCTAAACAGTAAAATACCACAGTAAGTTTTGTTAATTGTAAAAGGATGTTTACAAGAGTTTGAAAGGTGATAATGAGCAAAATTTGGGAAGTCCAAATCTGGAAAGATTCTTAGAAGTGAGAAGTTTAAAGAGCAGAATGGAGCATATGAGGCCATGGTAAAAGCAGAGATGATTTAAAGGAATAGTGAAGTATGGAGAAGCACAATGAACGGTGTTAATTTAAACCATGTTTAGCTGTCTTAATTCATGCCTCTAATTTCTTTGACTTACTAATTTTACTCCTTTTCTGCACTTTGTATAATGTTGCTTATCCAGAATAATGAATAGAGGGAATGTTAAAGAATAAAGTAACACGTATGCATGTGTGCAGAAGGATATTTAGTAGATCTTTATCTTACCATAGTTCTTCAGAAGGAAGAACAAGGGGAGGAAGACATTTTCAATACGCTTTCTGCTTTGTAGCTATTTGCCTCTTTCCAACCAAGCATGTAACCTTGAGTAGATTGCAAGAAAAGAATTAACCAGACACCAGATCGCGTACTGCCTTTCCTTGATAGGCCATAATGTTGAACATAAGCTTTTTATCTATGAGGTGTTTTTGTAGTAACTGGTGACAGAAGCTACATATCATTAAGTTGTTAGGGATCCTTCTGACTGCTATCACACATAATTCATAAGCCAGTATTGTGCAATATCTTAGTTATATTTCATGCACATATCATGAACCACATTTTGAGCTACATCTGAATCCTAGTGTGTGTGGTCTTGTTTCAGTAACCTAAAAGTTGAAGTACAAGGGTTAACAACATAATAGTTCCTACTTGTTAAATTCTAATTTTTCCACATGATGGCTGTAGAGTCCTTTTTCTTAGTTATCACAATGTTTTGAATTTCCTCTATCATCCTCATCATACTGAGTGCAAATAAAAGAAAGAAGATTCAATAGTACCATCCTTCCTATAAGGGATGGATAATGTTGAATAAATCCTTCAAGACATTTAATATTAGGGGTGTAGCTATATCAGAGCACTGGTAGTGCATTTTAACAGTGCTGTTTATTATTAGACGTCCTTTGAATCTCATATATATGAGAATATAAACTTAACAGAAATCTCTCTTTTTAATTATGAAAATATTAGCGCTATGCAAAATTATCCATCACCCCAAACTACTTCAAAGTTGAATCAGATATCAGACATGTTTTGCAGGGTTTTTTTGCACAGTTTTTCTGACTCAGTGTTGTGTCCTTAAACTGCTGGTTTAACAAACAAACAAAATTTCACCTTGGATCCCTATTTGTCCCTTCACAAAGGCACTATACTACAAAATACTTTGGATTATTTTTTAATCTGTCTATTCATATAAATACTATACATGTTAGCATTTGCAACACAAAATTGCTTTTTAAATAATTTAGAATAAATTCTTTTTTCTTTTTTGTAGTTTCAGGAGATGGAGAATCACTGGTAAGTTTCATTTCATTTTTTAAAATAATGAGTTCATAATGTGTTCAGCTTTACAGCTAGACGTTTTGAAATGGATTGTGCCTGGCCACAGATTTTAAAGGATAACAAATGTTCAGTGATTATGGTTTTACAGAATGAGCATATATAAATGTTTGTACAATTTTCTAAAAGTTATTTTTGTATCAGACATCAGTGTGTCTTGGCTACCTCTGCTTATACTAGCTGTACTTGAATTTCTCACATGGGATTGTTCATATCAGATATTTCATTAATAAATAACGATTTTGCATAAAAGTCTAATCAATTTAGTGATAGCTTTTTATTTATTTCTCTGGTTTTTGGTCTCTAAGCATTACCTAATCTGTACTTGATCTCCAGAGCTGGTCGATAATTGTTTACAAGTTGTAATTTATTTATTTTTTTGCTTCAAAAACTGATGTTTACAGCTTTGACTTAAAATGGACTGCTTCTAATAACATTATGTTAATATTACTTGATACATCATTGAAAATTTAAGGTTTGGGGAACAGACAAAAATATTTATAAATCAAGATTTCCTTTTTTTAGCAGTCTTAAGTAGTAAAAATACAAACCCATAGCCTATCAAATACTTCAATTTCAGTTCTATTACTCATATTTAAATGATTTCTTGGTGATGAGATAGATCTACTTATACAAGCACATAATTTCTTCTTTTAATTTTCCAGGATGAAGATTCAGAGTGTACTTTAGCCATAGATTTTGAAGTTGGGCACTTCTTCCGTGAAAGAATAGTGCCCCGTGCTGTACTCTATTTCACTGGAGAAGCTATAGAGGATGATGATAATGTATGTATCTTTTAATTACTTCAGGTTTATTTTTTCCCTTTGCATAGAGGCATTGTGCTTACTTTTAATAATAATAAATTTTGCTGATTAAAGCTTTAAAGCCAAGATTAATAATGCATTAACTATTAGTTCAAAGTTGGTAATTGCCCCACTATATGTGAGTCTTGCATCTTGTAAGTAAAACTAGATGGGCAATCTCCTCCTCAAAAACTTCCCAATAAGGATTGTGTTTACTCAGTAGGCATGAATGGTGGAACATCATTTGGAAATTGAGGTTTGTGCATATTCTGCTTTTTTATTATTTATACTACAAGAAACAGAGCTGGCTATTGGAACTTTGAATAGGAGTATTCATAGAATAAGAGAAAAGTTATGATGTGGTGTTTTATTTCATGCTTTTCCTGTTATATTGGACTTCTGAAAGAACATAGTCCATGCTATAGATAGACGTCTTCATGCATTTGGCTAGATTCATTTTTTATTACTACTACTACTACTACTACTACTACTACTACTACTACTATTAACATGTTATCATTCAACAAGACCTGAGGTGAGGAAAAGGATCTGTACACATAAGAATTGGGGTCAGTGTGCACCTCCCCCATTGGACCCTAATGCATGAAGAAGACTTTCTAGTAGAAAGACTTTCTACTAGAAGAATTTCTAGTAATTGTGATAATATTTAAATGGCACTTAAGTTTCCAATGTCCAGTAATAGTAATCCTAGCAACAGTTCTACCAATAGGTTATTATTACCATAATAGATGTGTGTAGAAATGCTGAGGCCTAAAAGATAGTGGCTTATGTAGTGCTGTTTAGTGAACTTACAGCTGTGGGATCATATGGGACTGAGAACTTTCCAGCTTAGTCTTTAACTATTCTACTTTTAAGAAAATATACCACAGACAGTTTTGCTGTTCATATGACAACGGTACCTTTTTCTAGCTTTAAAGAACAAATAGATGAAAAAAACATAAATTATGTTTGTCAAGATTGGTTAATATATTTAAGTAAGTAAAAGGTAGAGACTCGTTTGAGTTGAGTTCAGCCCAGTTCCACCCGGTTTTCTTGGTAACAGTAGGGAAGTGGTTTGTTACTACTGTACCTTCTTCCACAATTTTTTTCAACTTTCCTCTCTGGTATACAAGCCTGATAATTCTTGATGGTCTGTCAAGTACTAATTAGATCCAGCCTTGCTTAGTCTTTTGAGTTCAGTCAAGGTCAATTATGTATTTCCATCTAGATTGGCATTGTGGTCTTAAGACGGTCAGGCAATTAAGCATTTACCAAAACCTCATAGAAATTTTTCAAGGCGAGATAAACATTGAAATAAGAAAGTATTCACATATATTGAAAGGACTTTGCTATATTTAGGCTAGGAAATCCTTTCATTCATTTTTTTCTTCTTTGAAATAATTATGGGAATGTAGAAAGACTATTTAATCCTTCACTAGTCTGTGTATGCAGGTATTAGTCTGATCACATTTTAAACTGTCAGGTGTTTATTGATGGGTTTAGAGACAAAATGTATGATTCAGATATTCATATAAATGCTGCATGTAATGATGTGTAAAGTAAGATCTAAATGAGTTTCTCTCTCCCCTCCCCCCAACTCCATCTTTTCTTAGTTTGAAGAAGGAGAGGAAGGAGAGGAAGAGGTAAGTACACCCTGGTTTGATATTTTTCCTTCAGTAGAATACATAATAAGCATTGTAGACTGAATAATCAAGGAGACATATTTTAGAACAGGGATTAACAATCTGAGGTCCTATGCTAACCTGAAGTGTGTGAGTGTGTATGTGTATAGACACAGATGGAACACCTTCTCAGTATCAAAAATCAGCAATCCAGTTTCTCACCATTTTGAATTGGAAAATTTCAACGTAAGACCTAAAATGTGCTCAGCTTAGTTCTGACAACAGTCCCACACTATCTTTTGGGTGTACATAACATGCTCAGATGATCAGGAATTTGGAATGGCTGCACCAAATATTCAAGGGAAGTAGCCTTCTCGACATTCTGAGTAATAAACTGCCCTTCAGAATGATTTGTACAGCTCTAGCAAATTAAGCTTCATTTTGTTGTTTAAAAATTTTCCTTCTGGAAATATTGAGATGTCAGGCACCATAAAAAGGTTTTATTGGAAGTACAATATGGTATAAGTATAAATATATGTGCTGCTGGATTTTTTCTTCAGTGTTACTTGATTCTAAATTAGCAGTATTCCTTTCTTAAAATGCAGGCATTGGTGGTCTAGTGCTCTTCAGTTTGTACTGCAACTTCCATAGAACCTTCTCAGCATGGCCAGTAGCAAGGAATTCTGGCAGTTGTAGTTCTAACAATTCAGAAGATACCAGTTTGCTTACTCCTAATATGAGGTCTCTTCCTGATTTTCAACTACATGAACTGAAACTTTAAAAAAATACATGAAGTATGTGTTATGTATGCATGCAGATTTGGAGATCTTGGAATTTATAACACTTTAGGAAGATTATTACCAAGGAGACTAGTAGGAAATAATTAACATAAACATATGCTAGCTAGCATATAAAAAGGCAGTAGGTGTGTGTGTGAAATGGGAAATGTGGTTTATTTTGAACCCAAGGCAAGCATATTCTGCCAAAACCTTATGAATGGGTCATGGTCTGACTGAATTGATATCTGGAATAGGCCCTACTCCGTGTGGGCCAGGCCACGCATCAATCTTTCCAGCACCTTCCTTTCTTTTACGTTCCCCTAGCCACTGCATTTGATTCATACACAGCATACCCATCTGGCCCTCCTTTCCCTCCCCAAAGCTTTGCAGCAGCTTCCTTTCCTTTATCTTCCCTAAGCCACCACAGCTCCTAATTGTCTGCTGTTTTCCCATTCTCCTGCTCCACCCCTCCCACTTCTACCTAGAACATGCATGTTTCAAATCTGTGCCTAGACCAAACACATATTTCCTATCTCTGCCTGAACAAATATTTTGGACCCCATGAAATTGACTATTGCATGTATAGAACAGTCTGTGCACATCTAAAAAGCAGTCTGTTTCAAAGGGAGGCTAGAGGAGTTGCAGAATAGGATTTTTGAAAATCAGCATAACAATTTTCATTTTACAAGTACATTAAAAAGAAATTGAATGAAATTCTGAGAATTTTACTCCCAAATGTATGCGAAGGATACTTAGTTGAGGAAGGCAGAAAGAAGGCTGAAGTTAAAAGAATCCTATGTTTATTAACTTCCAGTAACAAATAGCATTACAGATACAAATATGAGCTTGCTTTTATCATATCTTCTCAAAACTGAGCACTCTAATGACAGACATACAATTCCATGGCATTCACACAGTTTTGTTACCTGAAACACCTCTTACTTTGACCTCAAATCTTTTCAAAGATCATGAGGACCTTTAGCAACCCAAATTGCTTCTGAGTAACAAGCATGCTTGGTAAACTTTGTAAACAGAAGAACCCAGTACCATCATTTCACCCAGATAATGCCATTAACTTGCCTCAGAGTTCTTTCTCTGGAAAGACAGAGAGATCCAATAGATAACCAGATGCATTTAATATTACAAAACATTGGACTCATGTTTCTGGCCTGTATGATTAGTAAGAGTCAGCAATCCAAAGATTTCATGAAACAATCTGCACAGTGTTTTCAGTGTCTTGGTTGTCAAAAAAAAAATGCTTATCCTAGTTCTTTCCTTTTAAATCTAGGAATTGGAAGGGGAAGAAGAAGGAGAAGAGGAGGAAGATGCAGAAAGTGAACCTAAGGTTAGCTTTATTTAAGTACTTATAGTAAGCCATAATTATTAATTATACCACATACCACATAAATGATAATTTATTAACTTTAAAGTATGGCCCATTTTTTCTTTTTGTTCATTATTTATTCATTGGAATGAGTACATTCTCATTTTTTTTCCTTTTTAGTGTGGAGTTAATACTAGTTCATTTCATTTTCTTTAACTCAGCATACATTAATAGTTTTATAACATAGCATACATTATAAATAGTAATAAATTATGGTTGACTTGTATACATACATGTATATAAACTTGGAAATATGTTTTAACAAATCATGCCTGCTTATTTACAAGCTTTGCAGATTTGAAATACATTTGTCCATTTTATGTCCATTTACTTTTTTGTTTCTACTGTTTTTTATTCCAAAATATCAAACATTGCTTTGTTCATTTCATTTTTCCTACTTGCCTAAGAAAAGGAATCCTTAGTTTGCAAATTACACATGATAAATTCCAGATATTTAATTACAGGGAGATTTACAGTGGTGTAATTGTTATGTGATTTTTCTCCTGAATGAAAATTTTAGTCATGTAGGAAAGATGGTTAAATATCCCTAAACTGTCTTAAATAATTCATCAAGTGTTTCTCCCTCTTCTCCCTCCTCACTCCCTGCCATAGACTTATTTTTAAAATTACAGCATGGAAAGGCTCCTTCTTGTCATCAGTTCTCAAACAAGTTTTACTTACACTGATAGCTGGATATCTGCAATACATTGACCAGAGATCTATATAAGGTGCAAGTAATATATACAAATATTTACATGTGAAAATTGTATTTGCATCTTGAACATTTATGCATATAGACTTGCACATCATAACCTGCACACTTGGCACAATTGTACACATGGCTTGGAGATAATGTTTCCTATGACTACTATAAAACTGTTGCAGTAATAAAGTGAATTGAAAGTGAAATGCATTGCAGGCAAGTGTTAACATCTTGGGCTAGAAGAAAAAGAGGAAAATATGTTTTTTATTACATTTATTATTTCCGTGAGTGGTTGTATGTGACAAACTGTTTCTTGTGCCTTCTGGAATACTAGTTACTGCCTTTTACTTTTGTTTGTTTGGGTCCATTTCACCTTTCTTTTATGCTGACAGTTCGTTTCAATTTTTCCCCATTTAGGTGTAATTTAAATCTGTTTATCATTCATTCATTCATTTATAGGTAAGGTTGAATTCCATTAATATATAACTTCCAAGGCTTCCCATTTTTTTATAACCCATGCAAATCTGGTTCATTTAAGTACCTAATTTGTTTCATTCACTTGTTATACAGAAACAAATGGTACCTTATCAAGATAGTGCACAACTAAGTCCACAAGGACTTAGCTGATGTTGAGAAAAATGCATAAAATAGCTGTAACTCTTAAATTGTAGATATTGACAGTTTTTGAGGGGAAATTGCTCTTTATGTAGCTACGTGTTCTCAAATGTCCAGGTACAACCTGAAAAGGGGATGTTCCAGCCTCACTATTCAGTATTCAAATATTGAGCTGTTCCAACCTTACAGATGGAATAGTCTGTTTCAAGATCAGACTACTTATGGTAAGGTTGTGGTGGCCTGTTGCAGTGTTGGAATGCTTCCAGTGACATCCCAACCTTGGAATGGGACATTTGGGGGTCAACATTATTTCATTCAAAAAGTATACTTCTAGTATATCTTTTATTGTATCAGGGTGTGTGTGTGATGGTATGTGGGTGTAGGCTTTAGTGACTTAAAACTGCTAGCTGCATTTTTGTATATTTTCAGTATTTGGAACTGATTAGGAGACATTTTTCCAAACTCAGTGTGATTTAGACTTGACATCTAAAAGGGGTGTCATCTATGCTAAATTAGTAAAATATCTCTATTTAAACATTATTTCATGCATTTAAGCTGTTTGAATTTCCTTCTTTTTCCTTTTTCTTTGTTGCTATTAATATGGTGACACAGATGTCATTTGCATGTAAATATATCTTTCTTTTATCAAGCTGGCATTTTGATTTGAAGTTTATCATTATTTTATCAGTATCTGATTTGAATCCTTTACACATATACTTTTAGCAGAAACTATCTTCTGAACAACTTTCTCTTTGTGGTAAGCAGATTGACAGATATCCCAAGTTTTTACTCTTTGGTAATTCTGCATACATTTTATTGAAAAATATTTCAGTATTTGAAATTGCTTACTCTTCTAACTACTTTTGTACTTGCTTCTATGGGGCCTTTCTCCAGAATAAACCAAGAACTTTATCAGCTGTTCTCTTAAGCTGCTTTTCCTTCTCAGGTGTTTATATCATCTATATCTGATATTTTTCCTTGAAATGTTTTATCTCCTCCCTGTTTTCACAATACTGAACAGTGTAGCATCTTACTACATTTGAGTTTGAAAAGCATTTGAAAAAGTTCTGGAAGATGTTACTTAAACTAAAGGGTTATTATCCATTACAGAAGTTCTTGTGCAGAGTATAGTGAGTATTCCTATGAAAGGAAATTATTGAAAGATGTAGAAATCACTGTTTTAGCTGTTAATTATTTAAATCTAAGGGTTGATTCATTATCCATTTACATATGCAATTTAATTTTGTTTAAATGAAATAAAATGCCTTCCACTGAAGCAATTGCAGCACATGGAATGACTAACTAGTTCTGCCTGGTAATGTCTCCCTGAGGACCCACACCATTCTGCATGCTGGAGACCTCTGGGAGCAACTAGGGGTTCTTCATTGGGCCAGTCTTTTCCCTTCACTTCCATCAGCCACCCCTGTGGTGATGGAGAAAGGTGAGAAACCAATCTTGGGAATCCCAAGCAGAGACTGTCTGAAAATGGGAAAGTAGGAAAGCAGTGCCACTCCCCATCCCTCTTTCTCAAATGCTTCATCCCCATATCCTTGCTGCAGGAGGTGAAGAAAGACTCCACCAGGACAAGAGGTCTGCAACCTAGGGTGCAAGAGCTGCCCAGCCTTCAATTCCCCCATTGGACCTCCAATTGGAGAGAGGGGAAGGGGAGTTGTTCCTAGATAGAGCAGAAGATCAGCGTTTGGGTCCCAAATTCACAAGATTTTTCTGGAAGATGGACTTTGTACAACTACTTGGGAAAGTCTTCAAGTCCTTAAGTTTAACAGAACCAAACCATCCATTCCCACTGATCCCATTTGATCAACTGGTGGCAGAGCTGTTTCTAGTAGCAAGCATTTTATTTCTGTGCCTCCTGTTCCCGATACCTGGAACAAAGTTTTTGATGCAGAATGGGGGGCAGTTCCCTGGCCTCCAAGCCATACATCTTCCAACAAGAAATCCTATTCCTTCTCAAGTGTGCTCAGGTGGCTACCCCCATGACAGCACTGATCTTGAAATATATAGATAATAAAGATGGGGAGTACACCTCCAAACACCCAGAGGATAGGAGGATAGAAATCCTGCAGCACAGAGCACATGGGATTGCAGCCTTGGTCATGAAAGTATTGTTTGTCGCGTTCATTTTCTCTAGCGCCTCAGTCTTATGTTGTAAATAGCTATCTCAACCCATCAAAGCATAGGGACTGCAGGGTATAAATAAGATAGCCAGGTCTGCTGCTTTTGTGGTGAATATTAGAGTGGACAGTGTCCATTTCTCAGCCAAAGGTATTTCAGCTAAGTGGCCACTAGAACACATCTGTGGCATAAGAACTGGAATATAGACTTGATATCCAAATCAGCCCTCAAATCAAGACTGTTCAAAGGTAACTAGCTGTTCATAAAAGTCCTAGATTATGGCCTTATCAATATCCCAGCTGTGCCCAGAATGCATCCTGAGACCACGGATCATCCTGAATGGGACAGAGATCTCAAAGCAAGTCACACCAGCTTCAACCCCAACCCTAAAAGAGTGTCTCTCCCCAGCAGCAAAAGGGAAGCAAACATCAGTGACCATCCCAGTCTCCCTGTGGATGGGAAACTAATGGAATTTGTCCATCTGCGGACCCACATGACATCAAGTATCTGAGACCTAAAGGTGGTCTTGCATTATTACATTTTTGAATTCACCAGCCTGTTGGCCCCCAAGATTATTTCCATCCTCTAGGTCACACATTGCAACCAACAACAGTTTGGTCCTGCAACTCATAAATTATCTGCTGAGTATACAGATAATCAAGCAGTTCCTACAAGGTGAGATATGTTTCATGTTCTTCTTTGATCCCAAGAAGAAAAGAGGAGTGGTACAACATGGTGGATCTGAAGTGAGTAAAACACCAAAGCAATAAAAGCTCTAGATGATTACTCTGAGACCCATCATGGAGTGCCTCAAAAATAAAGATTCCCTGGTTTCATTAGACCTCTAGATATACAGGCTTTGATTAGACTAGCTTAAAAGACTCAGAATAAGCCCGCACCACAGGGAATTGTTTTCTACTCTGCTAGAATCATGGCCACCTTTTAATTAATGTCCCCTGGGAGATATCTGTAAAGCTTATTCTATAAAACATACATGTAACTTCCATACCTCTGCTGAAATGTCCTTCAGCTGGAGGGTTAAAGAGCTAGAGGTCCTCCAAACTGAAAGTCCATTCTCAGGACAGTTCTGGAATGTCCCACTAGAGAATGCCCTGTCTCTCCACGATAGGAAAACAATGCATTGGACTTCATCTAACTTCTGTTTTTCTGCAGTACAGACATGGTATTCATCCCATCCAGACATTGACAAAAGGAAATAAATATGTGAGGGATCCCATTGAATTGAGTAACCAGTTGTATGTGATTTCACACATTTATTCTTTTTTACAAGTATGCTTCCCTTGACTTCTCCTTGGCTTGTCATTTCTAAAAATGGGGATGGAAGTATCTCCTCCTATAGGATACATGTCAGAATCTTATAGCCTTGCCTCTGGAATAAGATGCCCAGTGTAGATTGCCCTGCGCTACTGTAGAAAATGTTATGTACTATTTTCAGATGTTAGTGACTATTGTAATGTCTTGTCTCAGCATTGTTCACAACTCTTCATCTAACTTAGAAGCTACATTAATTATCATATTCCTGTATGCTTCTTCAGCACTCTCCTCTTGTTTCCTGGATTATGAATGTCTCTTCAGTTACTGCTTCCCTTCCTCTCATGCCAGATATTCCCTGTTTATCCTCAGTAAAGCGTACATCCCAATGGCTAAAAGATCAAAGTTTGTCCAGTTCAATACCTTGAGATGATAGCAGGGAAGAACTACAGTTGCATTTATTAGATATTGCCTAGATAATACATCTTCCTTGTCATATTTGTATGCCTTTCAAAGTTCTTGGATTCCTATGGTGTATCTCTCAAATATCCCCTTGAAACATGTTATCACAGAGTAGGAGTGGTTTATGTTTGCTTTTCACCAGCTTCTAGCTTAGCATGTGATGGAATATATTAAAAGCTACTTTGGTGTGAATTCCATGTATGATAATGATTGGCAAAAGGCTGCCTCGTAAAAGTTCTGTATGACCATTAGATAATATGGGTTGATGGATTATATGATACTTTTTCCTCTGAGGAGAATTGAACTGCATCAAGAGTGACTGAATTTTCTCATATCTTTTTGAAAAGGCAATTGCTGCATGAGACTTTATCAAGAAAAATAAAACTTGATAAACAAGTTTGCCTTGAAAATTAATGTCACTTCTAATGTACTTTAACAAAAAAAGCCCCTATATTCTGAATCTGTCTTGCTTATTAGTGAAAATTGAATACATATGTATGCTTGACAATCTGAATTTCATTATCTGATCCACTTAATAGTTTACAATAGTGTTTCCAATTTCATTCTCCTTTGAAATATAAACCTGAAAAGCCCACTTTACATAATATTTGTTAGTTAGCAAAATAATATGTAATTTCCTGTGGTGGTGGTGTTGGATGTATAAAAATTTAGGGCTCATTATAGAATTCATTGGAATAGGGAAAGAGAAGCAGTTCATTTTTCTCTTTCAACCCCATAACCTCAAGGACCACTTCAGGCTTTTCACCCTCCAGAGTAGATATGGAAAGACTTAACGAAATAACACTTTTCCTGTTAAACCAATGGAAGCCTTTCACCAGTGGAGGGACAATGCTTAGAATGAGTCCTGATTGTGAGGGACTTATTTGAGCATTTTATTAGTCACATACCTTAGTTGTAATATATAGAAGCCTTGTTCATGGGCACTAGGAATAAAGATACAGTAATCTTTTAAGAAACACTTTTTAAATGGGAAAACGTAGGGAAGGCTGTTGAGAGGGTGGTGGGTGCTCAGCTACAGAAGGCCCTGGATGAAGTAGATTATTTGGTCCCTTTTCACTCTGGGTTCAGGCCAGGGTATAGTACAGTACTGAAACAGTATTGGTCAGACTTATAAATGACCTTTGGAGAGCTAAGGAGGAGGTCATACAACCATCTTGGTTCTTCTGGATCTCTCAGTGGCTTTCACTGGGTATCCTTTTTGATCAGTTTTGGGGGTGGGGAGTGGGAGGCACTGTTTTACAGTGGTTCTCTTCCTTCCTCCAAGGCTGGTCTCAGTCAGTGTTGGTGGGGGAGGAGAGGTCGAGCCCAAGGACTCTGCACTGTGGGGTACCCCAGGGCTTGGGTCTTTCACCTGTCCTCTTTAAAATCTACCTGAAACTGCTGAGTGAGGTCATCCAATGGCACAGGGTGCAGTATCATCAGTAGTCTGATGATACCCAGCTATACATTTCTACTCCATTAGAGGCTCAGTATCTAGAAGCTTAAAAACTTGAATATCTCTTCAGTTACTATTTCCTGCCTTTCCACTCAGCTGTGTCCCTGCCACAAACTAATACTCTGAAATCAAATGCCACTTGGAAGTTGTCTGGCTATGACAAGCAAAAACCCACCATCAACAAACTACTCCTAAGAGTAGGGGGCAAAGACTAAATCAGCCTCTCATTTTTATTCTGTGCATTGAACCAATGACACATTGAAATATCTTTGGCGGCCAAATACTTCTATATTATGCTACTGATGTGCATGTTTGCTTGCCTTAGAAAAAATAAGAAAGGACAGTAATCAATTCCAGCTGCTCTCCCCATCTCTTTGTTCATTCTGTTACTTTCTCAGTTTTGTGTTTGCTGCTTTTCTTGCTCCCAAAGTAGCCTTAATATGGATTGTTGTGATGTAGAATTAACTTTGATAGCTTTGCTGTCTGCACTTTTTTGGGATGTAGTATATTTTGAATAAAAGCCTTACTTCTAAGAAGCTGCTACACATGATAGATCAATGTCCTATGACCTATATGGGAAACATTTCTAATAGAGAAAATGTTAGGTGTGGTATACAGCAAGAAAATGTAAGAGAAAATAGAAATTACAGTAATTCTTCCCTGAATAAAATGTTCAGTCACTTGGAAAACAGCATTACATATTATTTTCATTATCCTTTTCATTATCCCTTTTTGAAATTGCCCCACTGTTTCCCAATAAGTATGTTGTATTACGTTTGCACAATCTTCATCTTTAATATTAACAGAAAAGTTACACAAACTGTTACTATACTTCTGTGCTGTCAAAATAATTCAGTTTAGGCTTGCTTTTGTTTCAGAATTCAAATGTACTGTTGGCGAACAATCTCTTCCATGGAATATTGAGCAAGAACTTACTTAAAACATTCATCAAAATTAGAACAATTGCTTTGTATTAGAATTGCAGATGATGTGAGTTGAGCTTTTAACAGATACCATTAATAATCAAATGAGTGTAAGGACAGTATCATAGGTTGTAGGGAGTTTTTTTCTTGCTCTTGGAATTTTTCTTCCACTCTTCCTTGCAGAATCCTTCTAGCTCAGAAATGTTATTTACATTTCTTTCCATACATTACATGTTTGAGATCTCCACATAGATTTCCAACAATACTCAGGACTCAAGATGCAGTAGAATAGTGCAATGCACATAGAATAATGAAGGCTATTCTAAAAACTTTATCTTTGTTTTCTGTAAGTGTCTTGATTGATTTGAAGATGTTTTAGATTACTATCTTTTGAACTAGCCAGCGTGTTTCCAGCTTCAGTTTCTTCACTGACTGTGGAATATTAGCTTCTAGGAAAATTGATATTTAACTGAATCCATTCTTCCTTCCACCTGCACAGGATTTCTTACGTTATTTGTTGCCAACAGTCCCAATGCATCATTGAGCTACTCCCATGCTTAGCAATTAGCAAGGAGTTATTTCTTCATATGCTTTACCATTTTTTTCTCCAAATGTATATTGTGTGATTGTGGCTGAACCATTCAATTTTTGTTCCAGAATTTCAGAATATTTTTTTTGCATACTTTAGACAATGATGATGAAATCAGAAGACAGGTTACTTTCTGACAGCTTTCCCTTGCAGATCAGTGTTACAAAAGCAGTGCTGTAGTGCGGACCTGTGAACAACTACTCCAGTATCAGCTGAACTTTTCAAATGGCTGCTTGCAGTGATCTCTGGGTTTTGTTTTGCAGATCTGACCAGCTTTTTGGCAGTTCTAGTATATATTTTTTTCTGGGATTTCCATATTTTACCTTTACTAAAGCAGTTTCATTAACTTCAATTTCTTAACAATATACCTCATAGCTGAAAATGTTAGTATGAAACATATATATATTCCCTGCTTTGTAAGAGTGAATTACCTGCATTTTCAGATGCTCACACAGCTGCTTATAGAGCCCATGGTGGTTGTAATTAGAGCAGTAAACAGTACCTGAGAGGTTAGAATAGTCGAAGTATTTGTTCATCTGTGGAATTGTCTTGACTTGGCTAATTGTAGGCCTAATCATCTTTTTTGGCCTTATTAACAGTTTGAACAATTTTTTAAATAATAATTGTATTAAACATTACAATTAAAAATATAAACTAATACAAACTAAAAATAAAAGAATTTAAAAAACAAAGTGCAGAAAAGAAAAAAAATAGAAAAGAAACAAAAATAAGAATATAGTAAAGAAAAAGAAAAGGAATATAGAAAGAAATTACTTGCCCCTTCATCACAAGTATAAACAATTTTAGTAACTTATCACCTTCTCTTAAAATACAACAAATGATCTCTTCCTCCCATATCCCATTCCTTACCTGTAAACAAATCCTCATCATTTCAGTCCTGATGTCAGCAAACGTCCATTAAGGACGTTTATGTTAAGATATAACATATCTATTTTAACCTTGAACAAATAAACCAACTTTATATTCCTTCCTTTTACTTCGAACAAACTTGATTTTTAGTCCCTTTAAATAATGTTGTTTGTAGAATCTGATTTCTTTTCATTTTTTCTTTATCCCTTCTCACAAAATCCTTCAGAACTTTAACAAATTCCTTTTGTAACTCCAATATAGGGATGTTATCCAGGTCACTCTTTTGGCTTGTTATTTGTACATATCCCTTTTAATTATTAATACATCAGCCACTTTCATTTGTATATCCAGTTTAGCATCTCTTTCCGTATCTTTCCTGTAGCCTGTCACTTTTAAATCCACTTTCAAATCAGTCTCAAGTCTTGTCCAGTAAAACTTGTTCCTCTTCCATAGCATCTTTTAAACACAGTCTGTTTATAATGACACACTCTCTTAAAGTTAACTTCTGGGTCCATTGTTCACAAATATCCTTCAATATGTCCAACATCAAAGTATTTTGCTCCACTTTGTATTAGTAAGTCAAATTTAAGTGTTCTTCTCATTTAATTGTAATCTTTAGTTCCTTCTGGTTCCCACTAGTATCCAACCTTCAAAGTCCCATCCTATCTTCTTTTTTTTTTTTTTTAGGAATTCAAAACAACAGCATTTTCCCATGGGAAGGATTCTTATAATTAATTTCAAAATCTTATTTCAAATCCATCTGGACCCTTAGTCCATTTGTATCTTTCCAAAATCAACGTTCCAATCACCCTTTTGCTGTTTGTTCCAAAAAGAATTTTTTGAAGTCCTTACACTTGTATTTAAAATTCCTTTTGCTAAGGACTGAAGGAAGCTCACCTGGTGCTGTAAAACTTGTCAGTCACGTCAAAGATTCCTAATAGCTGAAAAGCAGTTAAGCAATTTCTGAAAGTGATTAACAAGTGAGGCTCAACTAACTTATGTCCATATAGGCTGCATTACGTCTGAGCTTGATTTAAATCCCTCTACTCCCAGCCACTCAATTCACAAGCTGACCACAAAAACTTCAGTTCCTGTGGTCTGCTCATGAGGAGCAGCTGTCCGGAGTGCAAGTGGGAGATCTTATGATCTTTCCTTTTTCCGGAGAGGCTTCGCTGGCCAGAATTCACCATCTGACTGCCGATTTCCGCCACAGTGTTGTCCCCACTCCTTTGGGGATGTCTAGTTTCCCATGAATCCTCACTCAAAGTCAACAACAGTTTGAACAGTTCTTTAAAAAGAGCACTGAATCAGCTGTTAAAGGATTCCAAATTTCTGTATCTGGCATCTTCAGTGTTTTTATTTTGAATCTTTAAATAAGTGCACATGCATTCAGATTTGCAGAAAGATACTGTGTTTGATACTGTGCAGTATGTCAGCTTCTGTTTACTTAAGTATTCATTGAAGAATTCAGTTTTACCTTTTGTGGGGGGAGGGAGGTATGCCTTCAAGTCAATCTTGATTCCTGCTGACTCCCTGAACTAATCCCTGCAGTTTTCTTGGCAAGATTTTTGGAAGTGGTTTGCCACTGCCTTCTTCCTAGGGCTGAGAGTGAGTGACTGGCCCAAGGTCACCCAGCTTGTTTCATGCTTGGCCTCCCAGTTTCTGGCCTAGTGCCTTATCCACTACACCAAACTAAGTCACCAAATTTGACTTAGGGGTGCCTAAATTTTTGCACACAACTGTATATCTGTGATAACTATTATATCTCTGCTCTATCCATTCAGGGGTAGGAATGTAGGAAAGACTTTAACTGTGTCATTTGCTATTTTAATAAAAATTCTTGGGTTTCCCTTTAGAAGAATGATCAATTTTTTAAAAAAATCAGTTTAAAAAAAACTGCAATGGAATGTTTACCATAAATTCTTTGCAGCTGTCCTTAAATAAACTATGCAGAACAGGAACACCTGTATACACACACAACTTAGATGGCCTACAAAGGAGTCTTTTGTTTTAATTCATCCTTTGTTGCAGACATAAAGGACTGCTTTTCACATTGCTCTCTCCTTTTTTCCAAAAAGAAACATTCTGAACCTGATCATATTTGCCGAAGTATAAGCAGCCATATATAATGAAAGGCAGGATTTCTTCTTGTTCTAGGTGATAGCACAAATCCCAGGAGTTAACCATAGAAGAGAAAATGAGAGTAAAGATGAGACATCAACATTTAGTAGGATAACAAAGAAGCAAGACAAGCACGTCTAATAAGATATTTGTATTAATTTCTTAATACTCTCAGACAATTTGAATTACTTTTTAATTATGATATTTCAATTAACTAGAAATTTCAGCTCTAATTTCTCTAAATAGTTTTATTTCTCTTTTATGAACCTGAAATTAATATTGTTTTGCTTAGAAGAATCAAAACTTATTTGATGATATTTCTGGAAGAATTTACCAGAGGTAATTATTTGAAATGTGGAAAAGAATTAGTCACTAAACTCAGACTTTTCTCCAGTACCAAAGGAGAAGGTTATTAGGTTATCCTCTCAAATGCAGTTGGATGCTTTCCATTAAATGCATTTATATAGACTTCATGATATGTATCTAATTGTAATATACTTTGGAGCAGTTTTTTTTAAATAGCATATCAAATATGGATTTCAGTACTCCAGAAAATGCAAGTCTGCCTTCCTAATCCAATTTTGTTTTATTAGATTAAGATTGTGATGTTTTGAATAATACTACTTGAGTGCCTGCTTTTGAGGGGTTATATTATGTTTTCTATAGTAACTGCCAAATTATATTGCTTAATATTTTTATTTATGTTATCATTTATTTGCATTGAAGGAGAAACCTTATAGAATTTTGTACTCATTCTGGTACAGTGGGTAAATATTAGATAAAAAAATATTGATAAGGGAGATTGGGGCTCTTTTAGTACTTGGCTTAATTTTTCCAGGTTTAGCTGAGCAGCCTGTATGTCATAGCCTGGTACCTAAGTCCTACCATTTTTATGCAGGAAATAGGACATAACTTATTTTCTTTTCCCAGTACTCTTCCCAGGCCTTTCCCCTGGGAAAAGAGATACTAAACTCTTATGTGATCCTTTTTCTTAAAACTGGGATTATGTTTTTATTTCTTTATTTTGAGAGATGTTCCAGCAGTGTCTTGGTGGAATTTGAAACTTTCTTTGAGACTAGTATCTTAAAATGTGCTCCTTTATCAGGATGTGGTTAACCTTTCAGTCCATCTCTATGCATCTTTTAGATATTTTGGAAAGTGCTAGACTGTGTGGGTATAGCAGGAAAGACTCCTCTCTGCAGAATGATCTGAAGGTGTCATATTATTGGTCTGGGCCAGGCTAGTACTGAATGACTTTCATCCGTTTATATACTTCAAATCTCAGGGAGGAATGATAAAAAAAATTGAAAAAAACTCAGATTGGTATACCAGCTGCTGGAAAGAATAGGAGAGTCTCCTAGCCACTGCAAGAAATAGGGTGACCTATAGATAAGCCTTTGTTGTGATCCATTAGTTTTATTATGGCTAAAATATAGGGATAACTGATGGTGCAGTGCTTCAGGTATGAAGGCAAAACAATGCTCTTGATTGCAATCCTGAGAAAAGACATGTTTTAACATTTGCAGAAAGGTGCAACATTTGAACCCCAATTCATTCTTAAGCACTTTTTTACCTTTAGATCCAAAGCACTGCACAGCTTTAATAAGTGGTTATCTTGCCTTATTCCTTCTTTATCCTAAACATCTCCATCCCTCAAAGCACAATATCTGGAATATTACGTTTCAAATTACCAGTTTCAAATCTTAGTTCTGGTATTGGTTATGAATACAGAATTAAATTTAATGTTGAATTAAATTCAGTGTTATATTGAAGTATTTCTTGCATAAATTTTCTCTTTTCTTTTCCTTTTTAAACAGAAAGATGCCAGCCAGCCTGCTGAATGCAAACAACAATAAGGAAATACCACTTCAGAGTGATATTTGAACATCCTGTAACAATATTTGGATACCTGGCCTGCAGTTCAGGAAATTCCATTACTGCAGCACAATCTTATTAACAATGCTTAAAACTAAATTGTTTTCAAATGCATGATTTTCACTAACTCTTTTCTTATTTTTGCTTAACTTGTACAGTGGCAACTTAATGCATTTGAGAAATATGAGGTTTAATTAAAGCACACTCTACAGCCTTTGGTACAATTTAGCTCAACTGTCTCTGTAGGCTTTTCCATTAAATTAAAAAAAACTAATTTGCCTTTTTGAAAAACTTACCCTCAATGCTAGGTAAGTTTTTGTCAAAATACTGTGGAATAGGAATATTTAGACTATATTAAATTAATAAAATACAGTAAAAAAAAAAAAGCAATATGCCTTCTGCTAGATCTTTTCCCTTTAAAATTAATTTCCTGTAACCTTTCAGACAGACTAGTGCTACAGAGTACTTTAAAACACTCTCATTTCCAGTAATTTTAAACTGAAATAACATTTCCTTTATCATCTTTGAAGAAAGCAGTGGTTGAGAGACATTTAGTTGTTCACCTTATTTATTCATTTTTGTAAGTACTTTGGTGAACTAGTACTTTTAATAGTTTTAAAATACTTGAAGAAAATCCTGTTTATAAAATATGGGTACTTGTATGTGGAAAACTCATACCCTACTTAAGAGAATGATTGCTTATCAGACATTTCCAAACAACAAGCCTGATGTGGGCTCCCTAGATTGAAAGGGTTGCAGCACTTAAGTATATATCACTGGTTTGCCTTAGTTATGCTAGGCACTGTTCAGACGTTCTTAAATCCAAAGGTTTGAAGCCTGAACATAAGCTGCAACTTCATGTACTTGTTCTCCACAGTTGCGTGCAACTTCACTTTTAATCTTACTTTAATCTTAAGAACAGACCAGAATTTGGTGTAATAGCTGAACTGGCATGCTGTAATTTATATTTGACCTTCAAACCAAGTGCGGATGGTTTCGGTAATGGTTTAGCAATCAAGTGCAAATTACAGCATTGGAATTCAGAGAACACAGCAAAGTATGGCTTCCACTAAACAGGAAATAAAGTGAACCTACACACAAAAGTGGAAAATAATGTTCTGAATAGGTTGGAGGAGGATCCAGTTTGGGCCTGTGGAAGTTATATAATTGGGAAAATATAAATACATTCTGGGTGCATAGTTCTGATGTTTATCTGCAATACTCAAATCACTCTGTTCTACATTTCCATGGTTTTTAAAGCTCTAGAATCCTTCAGAAGAATATTCAAAATACAGTTCACCTTTCTTAAACATACAGTGCCAGCTTATGGCAACACTTCATTACCAATTGTATGAATGCTGTTACCAGGCATGTAGAGAGTGCTCCAGCCTTATCTTATACATTTGTAACTTAATACAGTGTTTTCAATTTGTACAGAATAGTTAGAATATTCTATTAAAGTTGTGAAACATGAAGCTTATTGTCCTGATAGTTTCTCTAATAACGATACGTGACATTATCCTCTTGAACTGTTCATCAGTATGTGATGGGAAGAGCGAGCAACTAATCACATGGGTCCCTATTGAGATTTCAGTTGTATCCTTCCCTGTATGTATGGCAACTCGTTTTGATTGTGGGACTCAGTTGAGTATCTTATCTTTGGGGTAGTGTTTCTCAATCCTGGCAACTTTAAGATGTGTGAACTTCATTCTGGGAGTTGGTCCACACATCTTAAAGTTGCCAAGGTTGAGAAACACTGCTTTAGGGAACAGATTCGCAAAAAGAATGGTAGAATTCAGTAGAAATCATGGCTAGCTGTGTTGGGCAATTTAAACAAAGAACCAGAAACAGAAGGATAATGCTTTCATTAGAAGCAAACTATTGTTATAAAATAAAGCACAGTTATGAATTCCATACATGTTAAGCAAAAGAGTAGAACTGGCAAAATAGGAGGGAACTTGTAAAATAGGGGGGGGGGAAGGCTGGAGATTTTGGTGCAGCCCTAATTTTGTTATACCACAGAACACATCTTGTGTAATATCTATCTGGCTGTGGGGAACTTCTTATATGAGCATGTGATTGTAGCACGTGCAGGCCAGAGTAGAATATCTCTGTTCACCTCAACTGAAACCTTACATCAATCAGAAGAAAATAAATGCACTTCTATATTACTGGAATCCTTCTTAGGAGGCAGTTGATAATTGATGAGAAGAGAGGAGGTCTTATCCATCTTCATGAGTGAGAATGAAAAAAGTGATTCAAAGTGTAGTTGGTCATTCCAGTCCTCTAGCATCAGTTCAAATGTACAAGCAATTCTTAACCATTTCATTATCAGAATTAATGATTTCATCTGAAAGCCAGATACCCCTAAGGGGGTAAAAAAACAAGCCAAAACCATCTTTACAAATCTAAGTAAACCTCCAGGAAGAAAATACTTCAACTAGCTTTGCATTTTGATGGGAAACTGATAGTAAATCCTTCAGCAACCATGTTCTGTAACTTATCATCAATAGAATGATTTTCTTGTTTCTCATTCTTGTGTAAATAAGAGCAAATAAAAATACTGCTTTTTAGTTTCTTTTTCTCAGTAACATGTATGTGGCAAACTTGGTAATAAATAAGTTCCAAGATACTCAAAGGTAGAGATGAAAACACAAACAAATGATTTTGGCCTGGCTTTAATTATCTCATAATTCAGTGGTTTACATACTGCTTGGCTGCTAATTTACATTGTTCATTGATGACAATTTTCTTACTTTCAAGTTGGAGCATTTGTGGCCGGATTATAAGGTTTTTTCCCCATACAGTTGTATGCAATTTTCTGTGGTTCGTGGAGGTTAGTCGTAGCATTTTTGCCATGAGTGAATTGGGCTTCATCGTAATACAACAATTAAAACTGTCTCTGAGTACTGTGGGAATGTAGTTTGGCTGCTCAGTCTTTTAATATCTCTGTTAAGTTAAATGAGCACTTGGAGATTCATTTTTCAATGTTTACTGGCTACATTCTCCTTTTAGGTATAGTGGCCATATAAATACCCGCAACAACAGGAGAGACTGTTATCCTCATGTCTTCCTGTGACCTTCCCAAAGGAATCTAGTGCAAAATGTTGAGCTAGATAGAAGCCTTTTTTCTCATGCAGCAGAATTTTTTATAAGAGCTGTCAAGATAAGAGGAATAGTACAGAAAAATTACCAAAACCCAAAAAGTAGGGAGAAAACAAGGTAATAACAATTTTAAAAATGATGGGTCTAGATTAATAATCAGCTCTTCATACTTTGCCAGATAAAAGTTATTTTTAGTAGAGTTTATGGGTGTGAACATACCCAATATATCAGTCTGCAAAGACTTGAATAAACACATTCGTTGTAGGAAAATTATTCCAGTTGGACCAAATACAGTACTGAGCTTTAAAAATTAAATCTTAAATGCTCCACATATCTATGCAATTTATTGGGAAATCCCCTATGTAATCTGTTAAAAAGTAATTTGCTTGGCCACAAGCACTGTCATATATTTTGAATTGATCCCCATTATATTAATACTGACTCATCAGGAGGAGGATAGAAAGTTCTGTCCCATCTGCAAACTTACATTCTATGTGCTTCCATGTACATTAAGAGTAGGAAGGTTGATAATACAGGCCTAAGTTGTAGGTTCTTTGAGGCTCCAGCCAGGTGCATATTGAGCACAGAATGGAACTGGCTTCATTTGAATCAGTCTGTGGTGAAATAATCCAGAATCTTTATCTTCCACAATAATTTGGATGTTCCCAGAAATCCCACCAAAAGATATTGAATTTACTTCCTGGTTCCAACAGCTTTTTCAGCGCTCTACTGTTTCTGAACCTGGAAACTCTTTTTAATTGGCATTGTTGATTTCCATTAATTTGTTTAAACCCCATAGGAGAACATAAGACCATGCCATTGCTGTTGCTTGCTATTAGTGTTAATAGGAGTATTAAGAACTCTTCTAGGTCTGTACAAGAAAGGGGTTAGGATCCAATTTTAAAAGACGGTAGAGCACTCTGGCAGGTAACAATAGTAACAAAACTGGACTATTTATGAAGTGGGGAGCGGGATAGAGCTCAACTATCCCTCAATGGTTAAGGAGATCCAGTTATTCTTAAGCCATTCTTAATTGCCAGTTACATGTTTTTTAAATGTTCCAACTGCATACTTCCCTATGCAATAATGGGAATACACAATATGCATTCACTGGTCAACACCAGAGTCTTGATTACATTTTGAAGACTATCTACCATCAGTTCACTTAGGCCAAACTCTCAATAAGCCTAGTTGACGTGTCACACAATCAAAATGTAGCTCATTTTTGGCTTATTTGCTAACTCATCCCAAAGAATGGTTTATCAACCACAATATAGTTTGCACTTCACATAATGCAGGAACCCCACTGATGTAATATCTCTCCATCCCCAACACTCAGAATTGAAAAGCAGCCCATTCTACGTGTTTCTTTTTTAAAAAATAGCTTTCCTGGGAAAGTCAAGTTGAAACCATTCTTCTCAAAAATGAACATGGCGGGGGGGGGGGAGATTTCATGTGCTTTGACTTTAGCAACCTAAGGCCAGTAAAGCAAAAATTGCTGAAGTCTCAGAGCAGCAGTTAAGTACCCAGTGTCTTTTAGGAACGTTGGACTGTAGTTTCCACCATTAGTTTGCCTGTCTCAAACCTGGCTGAAACTAATGGGAGTTGAATTTTATATCATGTCAAGTTGAGGCAAAACCCTTTCGTTAAATAAAATGAAGCTTTGATAGTGGTTAATATATTAAATGTTTTGAAGCCATAAACGCTGCGTGTACAGGTGGCATTGGCAAAATTAGAGAAGTCAATAAATTAGGCAAGCAAGGAGAACAGCACTCTTATGTCTTGTCATCACCGTGCACGGGGCAACAATGGCCTCTCCAGCTGAATGCTGCTGGGTTTGTGTTCAAGTATAACTGGTATACTTCTCTTCCTGTAATTAAGCCCAAGCTTTTCAAAAAATTGCTCCTTTTGATTCTGGCAGTGATACGGAAAGGGTCATGCTATTCTCAGCTGCCCTGGGAAATAGCAATTCATCAGATCATGCCAAACACATTTCATTCATTCATTCATTCATTCATTCATTCATTCATTCATTCATTCATTCATTCGCAGAGAATGTATTGTGCTAAGCCTGGTCTAATGGAAGAGGAAATTTTGTTCTAATTGTTTTGACTGCTTCCCTGCAAAATTATGCAGGATTCTTCCATCAATAGTAAATAGTAAAACACTGGACTTTATAATGCACACAGTTATAAATCAGGTCTGCTTCATACCTTAATGATTATCTTGAATGTTTGAATGTTGAATGTTCTGTTATAGCAAGGACATAGAACTTGTAGTTTTCTAGAGTTAATGAACTACAGCACCTAGCAGTTCCGATCACTGCAGTCAATGTTGAGTAATTCTGGGAACAGCGATTCAGCAATCACCTAAAGCCAGAGTTCTCTTTCCTTGGGTGATCTATGTGGTAATTATCTAGCTCAACCACTGTTTATCAGAGCATCAATATCTAAACTTTGCCAAGAAAAGTGCGAATATTAGTTTTGTGAAGGACTAATAGAGAAACAGATATATTTGAGGGGAAGCAGGGATACATGCAAGATGTCAATAGTCTAAGCAACAGTAATATGAGTTACTCATGCAGCTTTCCCCAACCAGATGTGTTGGTGTGCAACTTCCAGAATTCCCAGCCACTAGGGGAGTAGGTGTCCAGTAGTCCAACAGTTCTGGAACATGCCAAATATGGGGAAGGCTGTACTAAACTATATTAATTAATCTGGAAGTACAATACAGCACACAATGAACCGGATAGCAGTGGAAGAACTGATCCAGACAATGTAAAAATACTTTGCCCAAGATATGTCCTTAAGGATGCCATTACTTATTTGCAGCAAAGGTGGAATCTAGATTCACACTGGAGGTTGAATGCAGCTCCCAACTGTGCAAGTAAACTAGGGATTACAATCTCATGGCAAAGTTCTCAAACACTCATGAATACAGATGAGTGCAGATTACAATGGGGTTTAGAGGGGAAAATATGCATATGCATAATGGAATGTTTTGGCTGTACCCATATCTTTATTTCCAAGGCTGTAAATATTTGAACATCCAGAATGTTGGAAACTAAAGTTGCAGCTGAAAGAATCTGGGAACGCCAATAATAAGAGCTTCATGTAGTTTCCATTTGAAGTAGGAGTGAATCACTAAACAACAATTCATACTTTTCTCCTACTCTGTTTTGATTTTATAAAGGAGAAATGATAATAAAGAAAATGCAGCACAATTTTAACTGGAAAGATGCATTTTGATAAAGGAGACTTGCATAAGTTTGATGGGAGCTGCAGCCACTTACTAAAGCAAATGGAAAATGTGATTTTCCCCAAATTATTTGCTACTCTCTTGCAAACTGAAAGATAATAATTAAGTAGCATATTTTTACATAGTCCAGTGTTGTGACTGGATTTTTTTAAAACCTTTTTTGGGTGTTCCTGCAATACTGTACTCCATAGATCCAGTCCATGTGGGACAGGATGCAAGGATTACTTTGTAGAGATTTGTTAGCTCGCTTACTAGCAAACAAATAAGGGAGTGAAATTTTAAAGATTTGTCCTTTTCCCCCCTAACCAACCCTAATTATGAGAAAGTGTATTCCATTGTTGGAAGAGTAAAGTGGACAGACTTAAGAGAGTGAATTATAGCTGATTGTGTGTCCTCAAGCTGGTGTCGACATAGACCTTCTCCAGGATGATCTCTCCCCAACTTAGTCTTCAGTTCTTCCAGTGGTGTGCCTGTTGTTGCTATAATCAAGTCCATCTAAAGTATCTTGCTGCTGGTCGTTCTTCTATTCTCTTTCCTTCCACCTTTTTCCAGCATTATCAACTTCTCAAGAGAGTTAGGTCTTCACATAATGTGTCCAAGATATGATAATTTGAGATTAGTCATTTCTGCCTCTGCCTATGATCCATTTGTTTTGTTTTTTTGGCTGTCTATGATATTCTCAAGTCTCTTCTCTAATCCCAAAGTTCAAAAGTATCAATACTTTTTGTGTCCTACTTCTTCAAAGTCTTCTCTTGCTTCCATAGCACGTCACAGGGAAAATTATTACCTGCACGAGTCTGATGTAGATATAGACACATCACAGCATCTGAATATATTTTTAAGGCCTTAATTGCTACCCTAATGAGAGCTAGTCTGTGATATATTTCTGGACTGCTGGTTTCTTCACTGTTGATTGTCAGTACTAAAAGGTAGAAACTATCTACCATTTCAGTATCTTCATTGTCAATTCTAAGGCTGGTTGCTGTACATGTTGTCATTAATTTGATTTTTATTATGTTTAATCCCATTTTTCCACTGTACTCCTTGACTTTCATTACCAGAGTTTGCAGATCATTTGCATTTTCAGCTGTTAGAGTAGTCTCCTCAGCATAGCACAGATTACTGATAATTTCTTCCACCAATTTTAAAACTACATTTATCTTCTTCCAATCCAGCTTTCCTCAATATATATTCAGCACATAGATTGAAAGTTTGTGAAATCTTGGTAGGCTACAAATAACCTCATGCCAACTAATATTTCTAAAGCATTAGAGAGTTGAGAAAGGATGAGAGAATTGTTTCCTGGAAAAAGGCAGCTACATTCTTTTGTGTGTATGTTTTAAAAAGGCCTTTTATTCAATTGCTGCAAAGAAGAGGAAAGAGGACGAGGAAATGCTTTAGGGGCAATTTTACATGTTGGAGCGTCTTAACAAATAACATTTTCTTAAAGCTGCTTGGGCTGAAGATCAGGAGAGACTAAGGCTGAGCCAGGCCTGCCAGTGATGGCTCTGCCCGCATGAAGTGATTTCTGTATGTTCTCACAAGGAGACTTCCAAATGATCAAATTACTTCCCCTTGCCTGTTACCATTGTCCTGTTTATACAATAATTTCTTTTTACTGGCTTGTAAAATGATCTGTACTCCCACACCTGTTCCTCAAGAAAGAAAAGGAGCAGAGAAGCACTAGAAGCATGAAACAAAGCTAATCTCTTTTTTTGCCATCTTGCTTCCACCAAATGCCTTTTTGCCTGCCTGGTTTTGAGCTCTACTGCATCCTTTCTGCACCCATATCTGCAAAACATTTCAAAGTTTGCCATTAATCACATTCTGAGCAAATCCTATAACTCTGGAACTAGTCAGAGTTTCAGTTCTTTAAAAATGGATTCCCTTCTGATTCGCTCAGAAGAAAAATTGTAGCTCAGAAAAAAAGATATAGCCATGTTGGTCCCTGGGGGTGGGGAAGGAAAATCCATAGCTGGATAACATTCTTAGGATCAATCAGAGTATACCAAAGAGTGTGTTAGCCCTAACCAATTATCACCCAACTTTTGATTTGGGATCATATTTAGATCTCTCTCTTGTTTGTGGTCCTTTTCTGAGGAAAAAATTAGTTTTGTAGTAATACAATTCCACATTATGTGAAAGTAAAATACCTCTAATTATTTAGAAACAATTTGAGAAAGAAAGCAGAAATCTGAAGTAGGAAAGGGAGTAGGTACTTTAACAATCCTTTTTGTAAACCAAATTTTACACTTCCAGCCTCTTGTGACTGTCCCCTTTGCAGCAGCCAAAAAGTGTATTTATCCATGAACTGAATCTTGTGATGAAAGACACCATGAAGATATATGTGCATGATTTATAGAGGAGAATGGGCATTGGAGAAAACATTAAGGACTCCCCCACCACTTCTAATAGTAAATCTCCTCCAAAGTTGCTTTTCTATAATGGTGTGTGTGTGTGTGCGCATGTGCGCGTGTATGTAAAAGACAGATAATGTATATCTATAAGTGTGTGCACATAAATGAATGAGTGAGTGAGTGAGTGAGTGAGTGAGTGAGTGAGTGAGTGAGTGAATGCTAGTGGTGTACAGTTAGACCCAAAATTAAGAGCAGGCAAATATGTGATCCAACCTCTCTCCAGGAACTCCTCATCCAACATTAGATAATTTCACATCTCTATCATTGTTAGTGAAAAACATAAAGGAAAAGCAGCAATTTAATTTTCAGCTCAAAAGAGACATGTTCCTTCCAGAGCACACTCTTTATAGCTCTTTTGCTCTGTTTTTTCCTTAGGAAATGTACTAATTATCCACTTGCTTCCTGGTGTCTATAAGAAATGGACACAGGGTTGGTGAAACTGACAAGCCTGTTCCCAGTCTTATTAGTTTCATTGCAAGGGGCAGGGCAGAGAGAGAGGCTGAAAAAATGAGGTTGGGATGAGCTAGAAGAATGAATCATGAGTTATATCTGAGCCAAATCGCAGGACAGTCTGGGTCACCATCCAGCTTCTCCCATGGTAGCTGAAGGGAGTGTGCTTAAAATGGAAAAAATGAATTGTAAATGATAGCATGCAGATTCAAAGAGTTTAAAATGCCTGAGTGATGCATAAGAAGAATGCTGTGTTCCAAAGTTTCAACACAACTAGCAGGCAAAGCAGATAACAACAAGACCTGGCAATGGCTAAGAGCAGGAAAGTTGAAGAAAGAGACAGAAGGGCTAATTCTGGCTGCACAAGACCAGGCCTTAAGAACAAATGCATACAAAGCCAGAATTGAGAAGACAGCAACAGACAGCAAATGCCACCTCTGCAAAGAAGCTGAAGAAACAGTGGACCACCTAGTTAGCTGCTGCAAGATCACACAAACTGACTA
Organism: Python bivittatus; assembly: GCF_059951505.1. NCBI lineage: Eukaryota > Metazoa > Chordata > Lepidosauria > Squamata > Pythonidae > Python > Python bivittatus. The sequence goes on from NW_028277075.1 coordinate 60,226,608, forward strand.
CAAACAATGGCATGACAAAGTAGCAACAATGGTGCACTGAAATATCTGCAAGAAATACCATTTGCCTGCATGCAAGAACTGGTGGGACCACAAAACAGACAAAGGAATAGAAAATGAAGAAGCTAAAGTCCTCTGGGACTTTAGAATTCAGACAGACAAGCACTGCCACACAACACCCCAGACTTTGTCAACAATTGTTGACAAAAAGGTCCAGATAGTGGCCATTGCAATACCTGGAGAATAGAAGAGAAAGAACTGGAGAAAATCACAAAATACAAAGACCTGCACATAGAAGTAGAATGACTGTGGCAAAAGAAAGCAAAGATAGCATCAGTAGTAGTAGGTGCCTTGGATGCAATCCCAAAACATCTGGAGCACCACTTGAACACCATCGGCATTGACAAAATCACCATCAGTCAATTGCAAAAGGCAGCTCTACTTGGAACAGCTTACATCTTGTGACAATACCTTTAACACCGTCAAACAACAACATCTGCCTCTCCCAGGTCCTTGGGAAGGACTCAATAGGTGGATAAATATGCCAAATCCAGTCTAAACATCAGGCTGACTGTATGACCAACAATAATTTATTAAATGTATATGCCACCTGACTCCCAGTGAGTAATATCTGGGATCAGCAGAACTAGTGTTACAACAAAGATGCCTAGAAGGAACCAAATGATCCACATTCCTTTTCAGACTAATTACAGAACTAACACGGGGCTCTGTCCTTCTGTGTTTCTCAAGGCCAAGGTCTCTTTCAGTTTCAACAACCTGTGCAGTGGGCTCGGCATGCTTTTAGTGGTTTAGCCTGCAACCCTATAACATTTTCCTGGAAGTGAGAGGCATTTTGAACAGATGTGCATAGGATTACACCATTAGATATTAGATGAACTCTATGTAAATGTACATGATAGATTCCATGTCACAGTTTTAGTTTGAGGGAATGAAAGACTTAACTGTGGGGGAAAAACTGCTAGTGGCATGAAACTATCTGTATGATTCAAAATTTTCACAATCAGCTTGACATCCAATATAGTTGTTGTTGTTGTTTAGTCGTTAAGTCGTGTCCGACTCTTCGTGACCCCATGAACCATATTGCGCCAGGCCTTCCTGTCCTTCACTGCCTCCCTGAGTTTGCTCAGTTTCATGCTCATTGCTTCAGTGATGCTATCTAACCATCTCATCCTCTGCCGTCCTCTTCTCCTTTTGCCTTCAATCTTTCCCAGCATCAGGGTCTTCTCTAAAGAGATCTCTCTTCGCATTAGGTGACCAAAGTATCTGAGCTTGAGCTTCATTATCGATCCTTCCAATGAGCAATCAGGATTGATTTCCTTTAAGATTGACTGGTTTGACCTCCTAGCAGTCCAGGGGACTCTCAAGAGTCTTCTCCAGCACCACAGTTCAAAGGCATCAATTCTTCGGCGCTCAGCCTTCTTTATGGTGCAGCTCTCACAGCCATACATTTTTTTTTTTTTTTGTCTGCGCTCAGTCATTGCTGACCCTGCAGTGACTGCTTGGACGAGTCCTTGCAGTTTTCAAGGCAAGTGTTTCGGAAGTGGTTTGCCAGAGCCTCCTTCCTAGGGCAGAGCCCAGCTGGCGAGCGCATATCTAAGGTTGTTGATGATTCTCCCTGCAATCTTAATTCCGGCTTGTGATTCTTCCAGCCTGGCATTTCTCATGATGTACTCTGCATATAGGTTAAATAAGCAGGGTGACAGTATACAGCCTTGTCGTACACCTTTCCCTATTTTGAACCAATTGGTTGTTCCATGACCGGTTCTAACTGTTGCTTCTTGTCCTGCATACAGATTTCTCAGGAGACAGGTAAGGTGGTCTGGTACTCCCATCTCTTTAAGAATTTGCCACAGTTTGTTGTGATCGACACAATCAAAGGCTTTTGCATAGTCAATGAAGCAGAAGTAGATATTTTTCTGGAACTCTCGTGCTTTCTCCATGATCCAGCGAATGTTGGCGATTTGATCTCTAGTTCCTCTGCCTCTTCGAAACCCAGCTTGTACATCCGGTAGTTCTCGGTTCATGTATTGCTGAAGCCTAGCTTGTAGGATTTTGAGCATAACCTTGCTAGCATGTGAAATGAGTGCAATTGTGCGATAGTTTGAGCATTCTTTGGCATTGCCCTTCTTTGGAATTGGAACATAAACTGACCTTTTCCAATCCCGTGGCCACTGTTGCGTTTTCCAAACTTGCTGGCATATTGAGTGCAGCACTTTAACAGCATCGTCTTTTAGTATTTTAAATAACTCAGCTGGAATATTGTCATCTCCACTAGCTTTGTTGTTAGCAATGCTTCCTAAGGCCCACTTGACTTCACTCTCTAGGATGTCTGGCTCAAGGTCAGTGACCACACCAGTGTGGACATCGGGGACATTAAGATCTTTCTTGTATAGTTCTTCTGTGTATTCTTGCCACCTCTTCTTAATCTCTTCGGCTTCTGTTAGGTCCCTGCCTTTTTTGTCCTTTATCATGCCCATCTTTGCACTAAACTTTCCTTTGATATCTCCAATTTTCTTGTAGAGATCTCTAGTCTTCCCCATTCTATTGTTTTCCTCGATTTCTTTGCATTGTTCATTTAAGAAGGCCTTCTTATCTCTCCTTGCTATTCTCTGGAAATCTACATTCAGTTGCTTATATCTTTCCCTTTCACCCTTGCTTTTCACATTCCTTCTTTCCACAGCTATTTGTAAAGCCTCATCAGACAGCCATTTTGCTTTCTTGCATTTCTTTTTCTTTGGGATGGTTTTAGTTGCTGCCTCCTGTACAATGTTACGGACCTCCGTCCATAGTTCTTCAGGCACTCTGTCTACCAAATCTAATCCTCTAAATCTATTCATCACCTTCACTGTGTACTCACAAGGAATATGATCTAAGTCATACCTGAGTGGTCTAGTGGTTTTCCCTACATTCTTCAATTTAAGCCTAAATTTTGCAGTAAGAAGCTCATGATCTGAGCCACAGTCAGCTCCTGGTCTTGTTTTTGCTGTCTGTATAGAGCTTCTCCATCTTTGGCTGCAAAGTATATAATCAATCTGGTTTCGGTATTGACCATCTGGTGATGTCCATGTGTAGAGTCGTCTCTTGTGTTGTTGGAAAAGAGTGTTTGCTATGACTAGCTTGTTCTCTTGACAGAACTCTATTAGCCTTTGCCCTGCTTCATTTTGTACTCCAAGGCCAAACTTGCCTGTTATTCCGATTACTCCTTGACTTCCTACTTTAGCATTCCAATCCCCTATGATGAAAAGGACATCTTTTTGGTGCTAGTTCTAGAAGATGTTGTAGGTCTTCATAGAAGCGGTCAACCTCAGCTTCTTCAGCATCAGTGGTTGGGGCATAGACTTGGATGACTGTGATATTGAATGGTTTGCCTTGGATACGCACTGAGATCATTCTGTCGTTTTTGAGGTTGTACCCCATTACTGCCTTTCCCACTCTCTTATTGACTATGAGTGCAACTCCATTTCTTCTAAGGGTTTCTTGCCCACAATAGTAGATATAATGGTCACTCGAATTAAATTCACCCATTCCCGTCCATTTCAGTTCGCTGATTCCCAAGATGTCGATGTTCAGTCTTGTCATCTCATGTTTGACCACATCCAGCTTGCCTTGGTTCATAGATCTTACATTCCAGGTACCTATACAATATTGTTCTTTACAGCATCGGACCTTCTTTTCGCTTCCAGATACATCCACAGCTGAACGTCCTTTCGGCTTTGGCCCAGCCGCTTCACTCTTTCTGGAGCTACTTGGGATTGCCCTCCGCTCTTCCCCAGTAGCATATTGGACACCTTCCGACCTGAGGGGCTCATCTTCCGGCATCATATCTTTTAGCCTTTTAACATTGTCCATGGGGTTTTCTTGGCAAGGATACTGGAGTGGGTTGCCATTTCCTTCTCCAGTGGACCACATTTTGTCAGAACTCTCTGTCATGACCTGTCCGTCTTGGGTGGCCCTGCACGGTATAGCTCATGGCTTCACTGAGTTACGCAAGCCCCTTCGCCACGACAAGGCAGTGATCCATGAAGGGGTCCAATATAGTAGTATCAGCCTAATCTCCATTGTGACGTTTAGGACTTTTGTAGCCCTTGGTGCAAAGAAAAAACAAAATCCACAATTAATACTGACTTCATGTATTGAACTTACCTGCACTTGGTGTCTTACCTAAGCAGAATTTAGGGGCAGACTGTGTGAAGACATGTGAATAAAGCTGAATAGGTTCCAAACATATTGAAAAATATAAAATAAAATTGAAGAGAGAGAGACCCAGAATGTTAGTGCATGATAAGATAAATCTTCATGTAACTGGCCCAGTGATATTTCAGTGCCCTGCAAGGGCATCACTGAACATCACTGAGTGATGGCTATCTAAGGAGACCCAATAATACATCCACCATAGTAATGTGCAAGGGTGTATGCATTCCCTTTTAATTATGGAGAAGACTATTCATGTCTCTTCCAAGCTGTGCTGTTTCCTGAAAGACCTCATTATGGCTGGCCCAAGGTCTTTCTTCTTGGCCAATCTGGAATCCTGCATCCATGCTATGGTCACGTAGCTCAAGATACTGTATTACACTGATTCTAAGCAAGCTGCACAATCTGACTATTTGCATCCAAGCTCATGCAAAGTCCTAGTGCTTATGTTTTTTTTATATAAAATCCCCTCTTTCCCCTGTGGGTGGTCTGTGTCTTCCTCAATCTTGGGTCCTCTACCAGAGGCCTGGGAGTTTGAGGGTTCTGCGCAGTATCTTAGCTGTTCCTAGCACTGCACTCTTCTGGACACAGAGCTCTGATGTTGTTCCTGGGATCTGTTGGAGACACTCTCCCAGCTTAGGAGTCACAGCCCCAAGTGCTCCTACCACCGCTGGGACCACTTTGGCCTTTTTTTTCCACAGTGGCTGGATAGCATAGTGGATAGCATTGCCCTTTGACGTAGAAGACCAGGGTTTGAATCCTGGCTGGTACCTACCTTACCAGTAGGGGTCCTTAGACAAAGACCCCCTAATACTTCACCTGCCTACCTCGGATATGACAGTGACACGAACTAAGAGTCACGCTGGCTCGGATGTTGCCCGGATTAACAAGTTCTGCGTCAGATGTTGGGGAACCAGAACAATCTGACGATAAGTGGGGTACTGGAACAAACCATACATGGATGAGACAAGAGAACCTGGACTGGATGGATGGGGAGATTTATATATATACACACACACACACACGCACGCGCGCGCACACACACACACACACACACACATATATATATATATATATATATATGAAATTTTTAGCAAGATAAAAACAATACGAATTTTAGAGAAGAAATAAAGAAAATAAAAATAGTGAACAGATAAGGAAGAAAATAAGAAAAAGATATTATAAAGAAGTGGCTCCCAATTTTCTTAACAGCAGTTATAAATGCATTTATATTTTACCCTCTTTCTCTCAGGTTACATCATAATTCCCTTCTTTCCATAGTTTATCCTTTCTAATCATCAGACCCATGAATCACAAGTTCATTTTTTTCTTTCTTCAGCAAAAAGTCCATAAGGGGTTTCCAGTCACTAATAAATGAGGTTATTGTCCTTTCCCTGATCAGGCAAGTCAATTTTGCCATCTCTGCTAATTCTATCATCTTCACCAACCATTCCTCCATTGTGGGGGTTTCAGAGTCTTTCCATTTCTGTGCGTAGAATAGTCTTGCAGCAGTGATCATACGCAACTGGTGCTTCTGTTTTAAAGCCCTTATGTCACAAAGGCCCCTCCCCTTTAGCCAAGAGTAGTACCACTCTTGATAATCTTAAGTGTCATAAAGAGAAAGAAGCCATCACACCTGCAGGCCTCCAGCGATGGAAAATCTTCCCTCTGCAATTCCCATAGCAATTTTTATGATGTTTGTTCAAACCTACCCAGGTATTTTTGTCTGCTTACTCTGTGGTTTTCCTCTTTTTAACATGGTAGTGTGGTTTTCCTGTTTTAATTACTCCATGCGTTATTCTCATCTCATTTGTACAGTACTTTGGTAACTGCAAGGTTGAAGTGTATTTTAAAGCTGTGTTAGTAAATAGTAAACAAGCACTGAAAAATAGTCCTTGCTTGAGCCTGTAATTCTGCAATGCTAAAAAAGAAGCTACTTTGCAGGAAGTCCTGTGCTAGTGTGTTTTGGTTCCCAGGTGTTCACAGCTTCACCCAAATGATGCCTATTAGGCCTAACCTTGGCAGACTGAGGTTGGATTCAATTAAGCTGATGCAGTTTCTTTGGAAGAAGCCATAATTGAGGCAGACAAGCCACACCAATGTCCAAGCAGATTAGTAAGAGTTATATTCAACACAGCTAGAGTATCCCAGCTTAGGTTTGGCTGAGCTACACTGATGCTCAAGAATTGACTTTAACTTGATGGGAATAGAAAAAAATATCATAGCTGAGCCAGAGGATCAGTGTGATGTATGGTTAAGATGTTGGACCATGAGCAGGGACCATAGGTTCTAGTCTACTGTCATTCATGGAAGGTCACTGGGTGACTTTGAGCCAGTCATTCTCTCTCGGCCTAACCTATCTCAGCATTGTTATGGGAAAAAAGTGGAAGGGGGAGTGCTATGTGCACTGCCTTAAGCTCCTGGAACAAAGGTGGCAATAAAAAAATAACAAAGCGCATTGACAAAGATTTCAGTACTCAAAAAATATCTGCAATTCAAGGAGGTAGCAGTACTTGACTAAACTCTCTGGTCTTGAAACCTAAGCAGGGCCAGATCTGTTTAACATTTGGATGGGAGACTGCCAGGGAACATCAAGGCTTATGCTAGACTGGGAAGTCAAAAGACTTCCTGGAAGAAAGCAATGGCAAACACATCCATAATGTTGCCAAGACAGACAGATATGTCGATGTAGTCATCATGATTTTACCTTTACCTTGAACAGACAGGTAAGTTGATCTGATATTAACCAATTACCTAAACCCCGGGTTTCTGCTCATCAGAATCATCTGTAATCTGTTCCTTAACATTTTCATCAAGTAAATCTCTTCTGATTCATTAAAACGTTCTGTTGTGATTGGGCTTTTCACAAGAACACTCATGGAAAAGTACAAAGTTACCATCTTTTTTGCCTCCTGCCTCCCTCCCCAGAAACATTCTAATCAAGGCATTATTTCTGGGAAATAGTCAAAATGTTAAGCTAGCGAGGCTGCCAAGTTGTGAACTGGGCACTCTGGCTAGGATGGATTGCATGGCTGCAGCTCTGAAACAAAGAGGGGAGAGAGAGGGAATTGTGATGGCATCTGGAACTTATCAAAGCTTCCTCTCAAATGGGCTTTGAAAAAGGAAACCAGAGCTTCCCCCTCTGTCGCCAGGGGCCGGCTGCAGTGACAAAGGCTGGCCTGAAGGCCTTTGGCAGGGTCTTGTTGGAGTCTCATTTAATTGGGCACCACGTAATTCGTCAGGCTTGCTGATGCTAGCCAGACACCATTCTGACTGCACCTCAAAAGCCAGAGTGAGGCACTGAGGAAATTACACTGCACAGCAATACGCTGACTGGGTGTTGCTTATTAGAGATAATTTTAATTCACTGTCGTCTCCGAGTGGAGTGGGTTAGTGCATGAGGAGGGAAGAGCTTTCACTGCTGTTCCATTTAAAAAAAACAACACCATAATGTGTGTCACATAATATTATGTCAACATTGTGGGGGTGTGAGGATGCTTCCACAGGAAGCTAACACCAACAGAACTATTTCAAGCTTCACAAAGAGGATCTTAAATGATAGAAAGGCTCCTAAAAGACATTACCCGGTTGCTTCATAGATTATCACTGGAAGCATGGTTACATTTCTCCTCCTCCATTCAAATTCACCTATCAGGTGGAAGGTAAGTGCTTGTGGTCATCCATTGATCAATGCTCAATTAGGGTTAGGATTAAGGTTAGGCTTGGTCAGTGGATGAAATATCTGAGGCAGTTTTTCTAAATAAATGCCTTTTACATACATTGGACTACAGTTTCTATTCCCTTCAGGCAGTATTAGGGTTGTTGGTTACTTTTGGTTTTGTTCAATGTTCAGTCAGCTTTGATTCTTTGTGATCTGATGGACAATGGTTTGCTAGAATGTAATTCCTTCTTTGGGTTCTTCTATGCTACTTGTGTCATCAGTGATAATATCTAGCCACCTTGTCTTATGTTGTCTGGTTTTTCAACTGCCTTCATTTCTGCAATCAACAGGACACTTATGTGTCCAAAACATTAAAGCTTTAGCTTCTATTAGTACTTCCTCAGCAGAGTGAACAATCTGGAATTTTAGTTCATAATTTCAACTGGGCTGAAGCTGATGGCAATTGATGCTATCAGGTTCAGAAAGGCTGTTTGGGGTTTGGGTCTTTGGTTCCTTCCAACTGACAATCCATCACTGTATTTGCTTCTATCTGCTAGTTTCTCCTAATTCCAGAGGCTGGTATATTAGAAGTGCATATTGTCCTGCTAAAATAAGCTTCCTCTTCCCATTTCCTGGATGATAGTGTTAGTTATTAGGGAACTGCTGTATTTAAGCTGCCTTTGCAAGGATAACTAATACAGAAAACTAGAACTGGGGGAACCACCTCCATTCCAGTCTTTTAATCTATTTTCTTGTTTCATCTTATACCCTCAGACCTTGTGTCATAAAATAATGTTTAACCAATCATTCCTGAACTTTGTGAAATCCAGATGTTAGAGTACATCCCCTATCATTGTTAGCCTGTGTGATGAATATCCATGCAAAAGGGGAGTCCTATCCAATAAGTGTACAATAGTTCTTCATCGAGCTGCATGTGTCAAATGGGATTCTACAGGGGCCTATCCTAGGTTCTGTGTTCATCAATATATTTATAAGTGACTTGAATGAGGGATTAGAAAATAAGATCAAATTTGGGACACAAAGTTGGGGGGAGATAGCAAACACCTTAACTGATAGTATAGGATAAGAGGACCAAATTGTGTATCTGTACAAATAAAAGGGATCTGAGTGCCTTGATGGATCACAAGCTGAACATGAGTAACAATGAAATGCAACTGCAAGAAAAGCAAATTGAGTCCCAGGCTGCACTAACTGAAATATGATGTCAAGATCAAGAGAAGATGGGACAAGAAACAATGGGTTTAAATGTCAATATTATAAAATTCAGTTGGTTATCAGAAAAAAAAAGCCTTGCCAGCTATTTAACAATGGACGTATGGAATATTCAACAATGTTCAACAGGAGAAACCAACTGCCTTAGTAAGTGTTGGACTCTCCTTTGCTGGAGATGTTCCAATAGCCTTCTTTTGGGAAAGCTGTAGTAGTGGATTCCTGCACTGGACAGGGGACTGAACTATATAGTCTCCCATATCCATTCCAATCTTTATGTTCTACAATTCTAAGAAACAAGAACAGAATCCAAAAACTTCTACTTGGAAATAGGTTCCACTGAAATTAATGTGACTTAATTTCTCTCCATATACAGCAGGTGAATTTTAATCTAGAGAACCTTATGCAAGCAAAGAGATGGATGTTTCTGTATGTAGAATCATTTTCTGCACTCCGTAACAGTTGGGCTAAAAAACAGAGGCCAGTATGGGAGACTTTAGATTAGTCAGAATTCCTCCCTGGTCCTAACCTGTGAGTGAATTATTGAATATAATCTTGTCTTCCTACCAGCCTCTTTTTAACATTGGAGAAAATGGATGGTGTGGAAGGTTCAGAAGGGGTTGGGAATGGCTGTACTCAGAGGATCTATAGATTAAAGGCTTCTCAGGCCTATATCTTGAACCTAGGGTGAAATTTTGTTTAACCATTAATGAGCCAAGATTAGTTGTTCATAATTGCACTTTTTTTTTTGCTGTTATTTAAAAAGAACCTCAACCAGACATGACAATATTTCTCAGAGGTCTGATACCTGTAAAATACTGCATTTATCAGACTACTCCAAAATCAGAAGTCAGAATATTCTGAGCATTACAAGGTATACAAAGAATCCATGAGATTCATTTTGAGTATAAAGATAAAATGAACATTGTTTACTTGGAATGGACATGTGAACACAAAAAAGCAATATTAAAAACATTCATCAAAAATATAAAATATAGCTACTACAAATAATTTAAAGTATTTTTCCCCACCAAATGGTGCAGAATTGTCTTTCCGTCTTATAAATAGAAAAGGAAATAGCAGTTTGCAAGCTGGGTCTCTTGCTTGGTCAACCAGACTTTGGTTTTTCAAGGGGTCTTTGGTTTGCAAATGCCTTTCAGTGAAAGCTCAGCTATTCAATTCAGCAGCTTCATTTGATCTGAAGAAATCTAGCAACTTCCATTATCCTTCTTTGCTTTTCTTCACTGATTTCCTGCACCGGTGCAATCAAATCACAATTCAAGTTATTTAATCTTGTTTGTGTTCCAGGGTCATGCTCTAGAGACGGGGAAAAAAGGGAGAAAATCAATGAAGTAGAAGATAGCAAATATTTCTCAACAAAATGAACAAATCAAATCTTTTTTTTTTCCTCCAAAATGCAATACATGTCACACACGATTGTATTTCCTTAGTTTCAGAACAGGTTGCATATGAGGCTTCCTTCTCAATTTGTTTAGGGTTAAGATGAGATGATACAATTATCCCTTTTAAAAATAGTATCAGTAAAGGAGCAGTTACTTTTCTGATCAGAAATCAAAAGTGACTTACCATCAATGGGAAAAGCACAGACAAACACAAGTGTGGCCATTCCATTGTTCCTACCCAAATGCTTGCCTTGCTATATTCTAAGCATCATGAAGTGGTGGAAACATCTTTAGGGACTTAGTCTCTAAAGTTCTAACTGATGGCTTTTACTAGTCAAATTTGGCTTGCAGCTTAGAGATTCTCCACTCCTGACTGAGAGACTTCCTATCTGCAAACACTAGAGTACTTGTTTCTAATCTAGTGTGCTCCAGTGGTATTGGCCAAGGCATAAAAACCAAAGCTGGGAATTGGGGGAGGGGGTTACGGTCTTAGGACATCTGGAAAGCATCTGACTGGAGAAGGCAGTACCTGAAATTGATGAAACTCTGTGACACACCTACTGAAAAGCACCTGAACTTCCACAGGCTCCTCAAATGACAGGGCAGGCAGCATTCAAAGATACCCAAAGACGCAAGCTTTTAGCAATAAATTATTAAAGTATATACTAGAGGGACCTCCAAAAGAACTTGCAACTCTAAGGATGTTTGCTAAGATGCCTGTCTCACAATGTTCAACTAGCCTTTCATAAGCATCTTAAAACTGAATAAACTTACCATTTCAGAAATAAGTGTTATGTTCTCTGTGAAGCCTTATCGCTTTACACTTGTATTCCTAAGGATTTCTGTGCGAAGAGCCTATAAAATTGGTTGAATGTTTGCATTCTTTCCTCGTGCCCCTCCATTTTAATTTAATTATGTTTTAACAAAACCAGAAAGATATGCTAAGCTAGAAGTATATAACTGGCATTAATAGGATTTTTGAATTTTCCTACATCCCCCATTACAAGAATAATGATACTAGCTCATTGTTCCTTAGTGGTTATGGACCACAGTTTGTATCGCTGAGTCCGGCACTAGCATGGTTGACTGGTTATGAGGTTGGGAAAAAAAATTATCTGTTCTCGATTTAAAGCTGGTACATCTATTGCATTTCTGGCTACTTCTACAGATCACTGCCTCTAAGCAAAGATTCAGATCCAAGCAAAGTTGCAGCATTGGTGATCTCATTTTGCAGATCAATAATGCATCCCTAGAACCAGATGTTGCATGTGTTCTAGTTAATCTAAAAGAGAGAGAGACAGCATTGCCTGAAGAAGTTAGTACTAGTTCAAGGGCTGCTTGTAGTCCGAGCAGCGCCGTTTTCATCCTGCTTCCCTTGTATTAGCAAAGAATTTCCTATCCAGGTGACCTTTAAGGCTGTGCACCTATTAACAATTGCTCAAAGCAGCAGCATCTTTTCTGGGAACCATGCAGCCTTGATAGCAACAGTGCAATCCCGGGAAAAGATACATTTGGTTTAGAAAGCTGCCAATGTACACTCCAAAGCATCTTTTTGTCTTCAGATCTGAAGCAATGCAGAGCCCTCACTATGCTGACTGGGAAATTTTAGGCACAGTAATCTTGGAAAATTGGAAGCACATCCGGTTCAAGAAGACTGCATTTGCCTATTTCCATGTTTGTCAGAACATGGCAAGCACTCACATGGGCATGGGAAAAATACTAGTTTCAAAAGGGAAGGGGAGAGCAGTAACAGCTATTACAATAGCAGGCTATAAGGCTGCACTCAGCAAGATTATTATTAAAAAACAGTAGGCTAAGGTTATGAGTAATTCCTCCCATGACCACTACTTTGAAAAAAAACCCCACATCTATGTGGTTCTGCAGCTTGGATTTATTTATTTATTTATTTATTAAATTTCTCACCCGCCCATCTCCCCCCAATGGGGGAACTCTGGGCGATTCACAAACATTAAAAACATAAATATATATAAATACATAAAACATCAATTTAAAAACATTTCTAAAAAAGGGAAAGAATTCTCAATATTAAGCTATGTTTGCCCATCATACTAAGCCATGGTTTACAAATGTCAATGGCAAAGTCAAAACCAAAATCAACCTGAAATTCTCTCTCCCACCTCCAGTAATTACCTTTTAAAATGGATTGATCATCTTCTATTTGCTCTTCTTTCCTAGCTTCCTCTTTGAAGGAGAACAGTCTAAAATTAACCAGGCCAGTACTCACATAATGATTTTGCCTGGCTTAGCACCTTATGGGAATACAGCCACCGCGATTTATTAACCATGGTTTACCTAGCATGTTATGCTACCCCCTATACAGAGAGTACCCAATTCCCTTGGCAAACATATTGGGCCTGCGGCTCACTCTGATGATAATGTCCGTGCCGTCTAGGGCAAGAAGCCAGCCCCAGAAAGCCCTTTTGCAAACGCGCCCTTTCATTTAGGTTCCTTCACTGCCTAGTTAAGTAACCGGAACATCCAATCTCCTCGAGGCAAAGAAAAGCCGACGGCTGGCAAGGGAATAAGAGAGCGGGGCGCGCGGGCGGACTGGTCGGCGGGGGGGGCGTAATTTAAGAGGCTTCGTTCAAAACGCCGCCAACCTCTTGAAGAGCGATCCTTTCCGGGCGCTCACCCGCAGCCCTTGGGAACCATCCACATCCTCTCACCTTAGCTCGCCCGGCCGCCCGGGCGGGGGCTCAGGGCGCCCGAGCCAGGCGCCTGTCGCGACTGCCCGCCGCCGCCTGCTCGACGGCCTCCTGCCGGCTCTTGAAGTCCTGGATGGCGCGCTTGTTCTGGAAGTCGATGAGCGCCATGGTGATGGAGGCGTTCCAGCAGCTCTCGCCCGGGCACCGAAAGTCGATCTCCTTGCGGTCCGTGGTGACGATGGTGAAGTAGACGTACTTGCCGGTGCGCTCCACGCAGTCCACCTTCTGGATGGAGCCGAAGCGCAGCTCCTTGGCGCGGGCCTTGCCGCCGCCGCCCTCGGGCGACAGGAGGCTCAGGCTCTCCTTGCTCAGCACCACCTGCTTCTTCTTCCACAGCTGGAAGAGGCTGTCGCTGCGCTTCTCCAGCTCGCCCTCGCGGATCACCTCCGACGCCGAGCCGCCCGACGGCCCTTTCATTCTGCCGCCGCCTGCCTGCCTGCCTGCCAGACGCCCCCGGCCCGCTCTCGCCGCCGCCGCCGCCGCCGCCCCACCACCCCCGGCCGTGCCACGCGAGAACGACGCCGGCTCGCCCGCTCTGCTCGGTCGGATGCCGATGCTACGCGTCGTGCTACTGCGCGGGGCGTGGGCAAAGAGCTCCGTTTATGGCCTCGGAGTCTCGGTCGGCGGCTCCACCTTGCCGTCAGCCTCTCCTCCCACGCTGTCGCCCGATCCCTGGTGCCAGACGGGGCTCCTCCCTCCCTCCCTTCTCCGGCCGCGCTCTGCAACCCGCCCTACGGATTGCGCCCCCTTGGGGAGGTCTGGTCCGGTGCGGCGGCTGGTGAAGTATTTACGATGAAATGAAACGCAGTTCTGCGGGTGCTGTGGGGTTTGCGACGGTCGGCGCTAAAAGGAGGCGCAATAATTTGACGGAAAGACGGAATGTGAATTCAGTTAAGGCATCCCTTTCGGATTTTCGCTCACTTACGTGTATGGCAACTGCACTACTGGCCGGTAACCAAATACGTGAGCTGCTTTTACTCAAAAGCTTTACTTTTGAGGCGAAGTGAATCAAGTTACTTTTCTAGGCGCTGAAGTTGTGGTGGCCCATTCAGGCTTGCAAGAAACCATCACGCGCAATTATCAGAGGCATTCGGAGTTGCGAAGGCAAGACGGAAAGGGTTTTCTCTTAACTCTTATTTTTATTAGTGAAGTATAACAAACACATAACAGATCAGTGATTGGGATGCAGGAAAGAAAGTGGATTATCATGGCATACCCAGCCTCTGATTTAGGCATACTTCTTGGATGGTTGGTAAAGAGTGAGCTTAGCTGGCCTTGGACGTCTGAAAAAGCTGAGCATTGTGGGACAGGACTTGATCTGCCAAAGCCTCAGATACTGCAGTTGCCATCTTCAGGTTCTGTGCACATGTGATGCCCACCAGAGTGAAGAGTTTCTTCTTGCATTTTTTAAAATCCTGCCTTTATTATTTTTTTAAATAACTCAAGGCAGCAAACATACCTAATACTCCTTCCTCCTTCTGTTTTCCCCACAGCAACCCTGTGACGTGGGCTGGGCTGAGAGAGCGACAGCCGGCTTTCATGCCTAAGGTGGGACTAAAACTCACTGTCTCCTGGTTTCTACTTGGTGCCTTCACCACTAGACCAAACTGGCATTACACCATAATCCCGGGGTCCAACTCAAGTCATTCCCCAGCAAGCATGGTCATTAGTCAAAGAAAATGGACATTAATGTCCAACACCATATATGGAAGCATATATTGTCCATTTGCAGAAATGTGGACATACATTTAGGCATATATGTATAAACAGAAATGTAACAAAGTTTGCAAAGACATATAGGTAGTTCTCACTTAGCAACTGCCTGGTTTAGTGACTGAAGTTATGACAGTGCTAAAAAACAACTTAGAGACCATTCCTCACATTTACGACCTTTGCATTGTCTCTCTGCTCTTATTTTCACTTGCCTATTTACCTCATACCAAGATGCCCTCAGAGAGAAAGAACCCCAGTTCAGCTGAAGGAAGTAGCAAGAAGCAGAGGAAAACTGAAGTAAAATTGTAAGCACAGTCATGGTCCTGTGATTTTCACTTAGTGACCACTTCAATTAACGACCGAGTTACCAGTCCCAGTTGTGGTCACTAAATGAGGACTACCTGTACCCATAATAAATATGCCATCTACTGATTAAGGTACTATAGTGACTCTGGTTCTCTGCTGAGTGTGAAACAATATTGTGAGTGGCCAGCAATGGAGGAAATCAGCACTGCCCCTGTTTTTGGAGCCAGTTTGCTGTGGTGCGATCCTAAGGGATCCATCCACCCATTCCTGCTTGGAAAATTTGAAAACCACTGTGCTTGGAATTCCATCAGTTATAGACAAAAGTAAGAAAATAAAAAACAGATGTCCTAGAATAGTGGAAGTAAATCATAAAGTACTGTAATGACAAAAATTAATAGCACAAGTTTGTGAATTGCTAGAAACTGATGTAACAGTCATTAAGACAAGAACCGCACTATAAAAATGATGAATTCACTAGTTGATATAATTTCCAGAGGGCTAGTTCAGCTGTCTTGGTCCATTCACAAATGCTAGATATTCTTGAGAGTTAGCAAAGATCATTTCCATTCTGTTTGAATCCTATATGAAAATAAACATCCCCCATGTCACTAACATCAGAACATCATTTGTGAAACATCTGTGAATATCATTCAATTTTTTAAATAGATTCTCAGATTAAGGAATGACTGTTCTAAGAGACTAAGCAGCGAATCAGGAATGCAAACCCTAGTAGTTTGATGGGGCCTAGACGATCCCAACAAAGCTATAAGATACAAAGATTCAATTCCATGTCCCTCCACTGACTTTCGATGAAGTATTTCCCCTGGTTTAAACTTTCTGAGCCTGCATTGCCAGTCATTGGCCATGTTGGCTGTAGATGATGGGACTCTTGTCCAACACATCTGGAGCATCAGGCCTGAGAAGTCCCCTCCCCTCCCCTCCCCTCCCCTCCCTGTTTGGCTCACTTTGGTCTCGCAGAACGACCTATCTCAAGATTGTTCCCAAGCTCCACTTGCTGAATTTACTGCAGCTACTCCACAAAGAAGGAGGCCTCTTTTTGTGTCAGTGTTCCTGGGACAGCAGCCATTTCTTTTCTCCAGGAAACTTGAAGTGCCTTTAATTTGTTGCTTAGTGAGGTTAACCAAATCACATCTCTTTTTCCTCTGAGGACGCTTTGGGGCAATTCTGTGAGAAAGATTGTATCACCGTCAAAGAGCAGATTTGAATTTGCCCAAAGCATGATCTAGATGTTATCTTGCTGAAATAAAAATGTGAGAACTATTAGGTAAAATCTAATGTAGTGCTTCCTACTTGGGCTGAGTCACAACGCTTATGTTCACATAATATGCTAAGCATTGCTTAGAAGGCAAAGAACTATGTTCAGGGAGATTTTTTTGGCAGGCTTACAGAAGTAGTTTGCCCTTGCCACCTTGGATGTTTTTCCAACTTTCCAGTCTAGCCAGTAGTCTTGGAATTCCCAGTTGATCTCCCTTCCAAGGGCTGATCAGATTTCATCCTGCTTAGCTTCTGAAACCAGCCAAAGTTGGTCAAGTGCAACACTTACTGATTCAGGTGCTACTTACCTATGGTTCACTGAAAAAAACAATATTGAGTGGGTTCATATTATATACTAAACTATAAATTATAGTTACAAAGTATAATGGCTGAGTATGGTAGGTGAACCCACCCAGTGTTGTTTGTCGGATTGGACTTAATGTGTTGCAGGAATGTACCCATAGTGGTTTGTAAATTGTGGTTTGTGAGTTAGGACAATGTCTGTATTCCATTCATTTGTTTAAATATTTCAACTATGTCTTGAATGGGGCCCAATGCCATTTCATATTTGAACTGTGTTTGTCTAAAGGCAGGGTCTCAAACCATTGTGACTTGAAGAGTGACTAAGGTTATTAATGATCACTTGCAAAAAAAGAAAAAAGTCAACATTTGGCAATGTTCAGTAACTGGGCTACCAGAGAACACACATACCAGAAGCTTTTGAGACAATCACTTTAGTTACTTTAGTTTAGTTTTCTCTTAGAAGGCTGAGCATTGGATGAATGGCCATGGGAAAGCAACAGAAGGGAAGAGTTTATTTCCTGTTTGGCAAATCCAACAGCTCTAGGCAAAGGAAAGAAACAAGAGGCTGATGAGCAATGCCAAAGGGGAGCGTAAGCAAATGTCAGGTTTTCAGGAACATCTGTTTGCACGTACTATGCCTTATGTGTGTATGTTTATGTGTGTGTGTAGACACAACATAGCTACTTCCCAAATTCATACATACATTCAGGAATGCCCTTTCCCAAGATTTTCCTGTAATAACTCCTGTTATTTTTATGCTGGTATTTTCTGAATAATAAGCAATCGTAAATGCCAAAAAAATGTACCAAATTAATCAGCAGTGCAACTGTTTCTGAACTTTTCTTTTTTAAATCTAAGGCTTCTGCACCAGCTGCAGTTGAAGGCGTCACCTTTTTGCAGGACTAGTAACAGCAGTACATTCTCTGAATTCCTAATTGGGTTTGAAAAGCTTTATCTAGTTTCATGAGATAAAAAACAAATGCAAAAGCTCAGGATGGAAGTGGAGAACAGCTTTGTTTGAAGCATTATGTCACATCATCTACGGCGTAATCAGCAAAATAATATTGGAAACTGACTGCAAAGTAGAGATTGGGAAGAATTTCCTTGATATCCTTTTGATTCTTGTTCTTATTTTGGATGGTTCACATCCTAACATAGTAACTAGCTATGTCTGGCCAGGCAAAAGTATGTCCCTCTGTGAGCAGTAGAGTTTACTTCTTCGTAAGTATATAAAATTGCAGGAAAGAGGAAGATACATTTTCTCTCTGTGAACTTTTTAAAGTGAATTCCTTAAGGTCCAAGCTGAAATCTTTCCTGATAACTTCCTATTCCAACTATCTTGTAGGCAACTGAATTTCAAGCTGAATTTCTTTTTTTAATACCAATGTTCATTTCATGATAAGAGTGAAGCAAGTTGCTATAGAACCAAACTAAAAATGTCAATTATTGGTGGATTCCCAGAGATCATAGAACAAAATCTGTCTGGGATCAGAAGGCCTTTACTGCCTATTAAAAGACAGGTAAAGAGAGAGCCCAGTGAATTTCCAATATGGCCTATGACTATTTAATTGTTATTAATAACAAAAATTCAAAAACTAATATACCAGCTTCATTCCAAAGGAATGTCAGTATGATTTTATTTGATTATGTGCCATCAAGCTGTTGTCAACTCTTAGCGCTCACACAGATAGATTTTCTCTATGAACAATGTTATTACAGTACCAAATCTTTTTCATTTTACAAGCAAAGTAATTGATGTCATATGTTATAAGGAAATCATTCTGTTGTACGATGGCAAAATTCAGACATAATTTCCCAAGTGCTTCCTGAAATTAAATAAAGTGGGTATTTGTTTGATAAATCCAGTAAATTGATTTCCTTCGGCCTCAATCCTCATGAGAAGAATTGGATTTTTGGTAAGATTTGCACATAGGAAGTGGTAAGAGTTTAATTGCCTAGACTGTGGGAATTTTCCTCCTTACTTCAGTCAAGCAGGCATTAACCAATAGTGTTAAATAATGTCATCATCCAGTGTACTAATATTTATCTGATTGGCATTCCTTTCCTCTAAGCAATTTTTAAATGTTTCTAAATTATTGTAACAAAAAATATACTTTACAAATCTTTGGGTGGTGAGAAATAAGCCATTTCCAGTAAGTAGGTAGCAGATGGTATTTATTTACAAGTTGATTAACAATTATGAACACAGTTGCTGACAATTTTACCTGCTTATATAATTTTATAGCTTTCAATTTAAGATACTTTTGCACATATTAAAGTTTGCGTATTCAATCTCCTTGAGAATACCATTAGTGATAAAATAGTTATAATCATTAATATATACATACTTTCTAATAAATTAATGTTTTAATATATTTGACCATTCAGTTTACTAAGTCTCTTTTGACCTATCAAGTCTTCAGATATTCATAGACCTGAAGTTGCATTTATTCATTTGCAGTTGTCACTATCAAAGATCATCCTCACTAGCATAATTATGTTTCAGAATAATTTAAATTACTATACAGTAATAAGTTAATTTTTGCTTCTATTACTTTAACTTGTTGTATAATGTTTTTCATGATAAGTGGAGACTAGTCAATATATTATTCTAAAAATCAAAATAAAAAGATTCACCTTTGCTATAGTAGGCTTCAAACTGCTTTCTTTAAATGCATTGGAAACTACATTATCCACTTGCAAAAATTTAGGATGCTGTTCCTGTTCATTTAATTCAACACCTGGAACTGCAAAGTTAATTCAACCACATTTCAAAAGGCTGTAGCAAATGTAATCAAGCAGAGGCAGGGTGTGGATAATTGCACCAGACAGACTGTGCTACAATTAATACATAATACTTAGTGCTCATGCAGTCCCTTTCATTTGTAGAGTGTGAACAACCTATGTTGAGCATACCTTTTAGAGCAACTGAGAAAGGAATATATGATTTGGTAACGATACTCAATGCTTCACTATTACTGTTTCCTTCTTCCCATCGAGATGTGCCACAATATGTTTCAGTGCATCTTGTCCCTTTGTAGGTGAACATGACCCAAGTAAAACCGCAAGTCAGCAAAATATTCAGATTCCACTGCTGTTAATGGGATGCTCAGTGAAACATAGCATCTAGCTGAGCTTGGCTGGTCTCAGAAAGCTAAGCAGGGTCAGGCCTGGTTAGTATTTGGATGAGAGATCACCAGAAAATTCTAGGATTTTAGGTTAGACTAGGAAATCCGAAAAACAGACTGCCTCCTCTAACAAGATTTGTTACAAGGTGGTTCTGGGGAGAAAATGCTCAGCACTATCAGTTAACAGCCTTCTAGAAGCTAGTTAAAATCAAATTGTTCCAGAGGACCTCTGAGTGTTAATGTGAGCCCACTAGGGTTATATTGTTATATGATTTTAATTAGGCGATTGATTATTATATATATTTTGTGAGGCCATTAGGGTTATGTTACATGATTTTAATTAGTTGGTTATTACTGTATATATATTTTACTGTGAACAATTTAATTGTTCTATCTTTTAATTGTTGTTAACTGCCAAGAACTGCAGGATGTGGTGGTATAGACAAATAATAAGTAAGCAAATGAATAAATAATGCTGCCAAGAAAACTACATGGCTGTTTCCAATCAGAGGAGGCAAGTCTTCGAATGTAGGCTTTACTATACTGAAATCTTTGGCATAATCATTCGGAAACAAGTCTCACTGAAATATTACATATGTAAGATAGTAGGTTTGATTACTACTGGCTGAGGACAGGATTGTTGAGGGCGTGGGTGGACAATGTAATGTTGAGATTAGAGACTGGGCTAATCTTGGTTCAGGGATTGAAAAGTTTATCAAGATAAGGGAAGTAAACCTATTTCAAGGAAAAAGAATATGTTGCAGCTCAAAAATATTCCTTATTTATATATCGTGTATACTTGTAAAAGTAGCAAGGGATGAGTAATTTTGCCAGCAGCAATGGTCTGAAGCTGTTTTTTTCTGAGTGAAAGTAAGTGAATATAAGTGCCAAGTTGGCAATTTATAAAATTTATAAATTCATAAAATGTATAAACTTATACTAGACTTCTCAGTGACCTGCACATTCAGCAAAATGGATTAGTAGGAGTAAGGCTCTCTTCTCTGTCTGGTCAAACTGTTCAGATGACCAGCTTGTTGCCCTCAGTAGAAATAGACAGCCTGCTCCACAGATGAGAGTATGTTCATTCAGATGTAACCAAGACATAAGTCATAATTAAAGCACAATGTCTTCCACATTTTAACACTTGCTTTTCAACCAGGCTGTGTCTGCCACATTGTAATCACCCAAACTTTGATGATGCCACTGCTATCACAGAAGAATAGTAGAGTCCTAAACAGAATTATTTTGTAATCGTCCAAATCCTAAGAAACATGTTTATACCATGATCCCATCTCTCCTTTCTCAGCCTACTAGTTGATAATTTGAAGTGATAGAATGGGTAA
Organism: Python bivittatus; assembly: GCF_059951505.1. Classification (NCBI taxonomy): domain Eukaryota; kingdom Metazoa; phylum Chordata; class Lepidosauria; order Squamata; family Pythonidae; genus Python; species Python bivittatus. The sequence goes on from NW_028277075.1 coordinate 60,247,905, forward strand.
AATATTTGGCACTGAGGGCTGAAATCAAATCTTTTCTAGTTGTGGAGGACATTTGTCTTGGGCAAATAATTCTTCTTCTATTTATTTTACCTTGCAAAGTGAAAAAAAAATTGGGATGTTGTTCTGAACGCTTTGGAAAAAAGATGAGATACATAAAAAACACTTTTTGACCCTACCCATTAGCTTAGTAGGGTTTATAGTCAGTCCCTAGTTTTATTACCCAGACATATGTCCTCTGGATCTTAAAGGAGACTTTCACTTTAGGAGTGAACACAGCAATATCAATGCACCATCTAGTTTCTCATGAGATATGAGACAAAAAATAGTTTGCAGCTATTGTGGCAATGTGAAAGTGCTAATCAGGGTAATAGAACATTGCAAACTCAGAAACCCTCTGTGCTCTTAATGAGGGTGGGAAGGATGTTTGTTGCCTTTAGAAAAGCAAAGTAATGGATGTCTTTACTAGATATGAAGGCAGCCAGCTTGAAATTGTTTCAGATGTTCTGCAAAATCAGCCGTTGTGTTCGAGGTAGAACTAAAACTGAGTGCTCAGAAATCCACCTGACCACATGAATAATTCCACAAGGAAAGGCATCCATGAGAACAAGGTCACAGAATCTGGAACAGAACACTCGGGTCTGACCTGAAAAATGTAATGCCCTCAGCCACAGGACAGGAGTCAATTATCTTTTGGAAGGCAAAGAGAGGTACTGTTTTTGGTGACAGTAGCTGCAACAAGGATGTGAAGCAGAAATGCCACTAGCATCAGGGGAGCAGATGAGTGAATGGAGTGACAGCTGAGTCCAGAGCTGAACATGCCTGGGCAGGCAGGCAGTCCCGCCCGTCTTTTCCCACAGTGAGTGAAACAGCTTCCCTTTCATTAGTCTGGAGAGAGAAAGGGTGTCGATCTGACAGAGGCCCTGTCACCGTTTCCTCCTCAGCCTGACTCAGCCAGTCGTGGTGGCTTTGGAAAGTGGGAAACCACCAGAGTCTCCTTGCGTTTAAACGGGGTGTCCAGTGCCAAAAAGAAAACCAAAGTACCATGTTCATGAAGAAACTGGATTAAGGGCAAAGTGTTTTTAATTGCGAGGATCTTGGCTCCCTCCCTTGCCTGGCCAGTTCCAATTTGCCTTAATGAAGAGGCAGTGCTGAGTTTAGATGGCTTTTAAAAAATTAATGGGAAAGAGCAGCAACCTGCACCCACGGAGTAGGAGCAGGTGTTGCTTTTGCTTGGGGCTTAAGGCTAAGACTGAGGTGGGCTGGCCGACAGCACCTGTGCGCATTCCTTCTCTACCTGCCTTGAGGGGCCTCTTCCCAGAATGCTCTGCAGCTGCAGTTGCATTGCTGCCAAAATGACAAAAAGCTGGGGCCCTATCCAAATTGGGTTGACTCTGCCTTGCCAAGCCTCTTGTTGTCCCATAGCCAGTTCATCCTCTGTCCCCATTTCTTGAAAGCCTTGCCAGCATCGCCTCTCCCTGCCTTGAGCTCTGAATCAGTCACCTCCTGAATAAATCTGAAGGGCCTGCCACACCTCCTTCCCTGCTGTTCTGAACTGTGCAAATTCAGTCTGCTGTTTCTCTACAGTAGCACCACATGCTTATTTAAAGAAGAAATATCAGCACAGTATATAGATATGCATGATCAAAGGATGACTGCCAAATGAAGCTGATCCTGCTAGCAGTCTTAATTTCAAAATGACAGAGGGCATCTATTATTTCACATGAGTTATGGGCCCTAGCCCCTTTCAAGAACTTCCCTTTTAGCATAAACCAACATTCTCCAACTTTGAAGGAGAGGCATGTTGAGAAACCAGCCATCTGTATCCCTTGGGAATGGTTAAAGCTAGTCATGAATCCTCTGTAGCCATCTGTCCAGGCCGTTCTCCCATCTCTAGGAGCAAATGCTGGTTCTGCTTCATACTTAGTTCTGAGAGGCCCACAGAAGAACTTCAGTCAAGCCCTGCATATTCATTTGTTTAACTGAAAGTTCTTGCATGTTCCAGAGCTACACTGTCCATGTTTAGCATATTATATATGTTTATATTTGGGTAAATATGACAACCAGAAGAAGACAGTGGCAAAAAAGGCTTAGGTACTGCCAGAGAAATTACATGAAAATGCCTATGAAGTCACCACGAGCTGAGCTGGACTCAAGGGAACCTTCATCTTTTGAATATTACAAGCAACTTGCACTTTCAGGGTATCCATGTGGAGGTTTTTGCAATATACAAAATATCAGTCAATAATAAATTGACTGATTAAAAATCAGAAAAAAATAAACTCCAGAAAAGGCATTTTTTAAATTTAGCACAATTTATATAAAGTTTTTTTCAGAGTTTATTTTGAAAATATATATCTATAATCAAGAAATGATATTTCTTAAGAATATTATAAAATAAATGCAATCTGCACCTTGATACTTTATTATCAGACATTGACAGTTGTGTAGAATCATGATATACAAACTGTAGTATATAACATATATAAAAATTAGTTCCAATCCTTCATTTTTGAGGTGGCCATCAATATTGAACCAGGTTACCTCACTCCTGATTTAAACCCTTTCTAAAGCACATGATATGTACATCTAATATTACATTGCATTGTAGTGAATGATTGCTTTGGGCTACTTTACAACATCAGATGAAGTTAGCCAATTTCTCCCAAATCTGAGAAAGGTTATCTTACCCTGTACTTTAAAGCATGAATGGGAGAGATGCTTCAGGTCTCCTGAAATCAGAAAGTTTTCAGTCATTTTTGTACCCTAGATCACTATGTGTTATTAACATGATCTTGAAATCATCACATTTACTGTTTGGGGGCAATATCAGATAGGGCTCCACTTACAGATCAGGCCCCTAGCAATTGCTCAGGAGCATTGCTGGATTGCTTAAAGTTCTAGCTTTCTCTTGCTCTGGCGGCAAGGTTTATATCAGTGAGAAACTTTTATTTGCACAAAACTTCCCGAACGCAGCTGGAGGAAGCTAAGTGTGATGGAAAATGACAGCAGGGCTGCTAAGTGATCAGGGAGGAGCTCAATTCACTTTCTGCATGTGCATGGGTTACAAAGTATGCAAAGCCATCACATAAGCTGAAGGCATGTTGTGTGAAACCAGTTGTGATTATTCAGTAAACATGGTTAAGCAAGCTGTTATGTCAACCTGGTCACTGTATTCAAAAACAGTCTCACTGATTTCCATTAAGCTTACTTAGGGTGACATTAAATAGGGTGAAGAACCTCTTAGTGTACTCAGTGAAGCAGCAATCTTTGCTGAAGATTGAAAAAATTGCTCCGAGAGGCAGTGATTTTAAACAGAGGAGAATAGAATGGGGTAGTGGTTGAAAGAGGCCTTCGCTCATCAACCCATCCCTTCATGATAGCAAAATACAATCATAAACATTACAACTGCCAATGAATATAGCAAGAATATATAATGTATATGAAATATATATATATATATATATATATATATATATATTCATTCATTCATTCATTCATTCATTCATTCATTCATTCATTCATTCATTCTTTGGTATTCTCTATTATTTTTACATGCATGTTTACAACTGGCTCAACATCAATAGATGAGTGAGAATTAAAAGAAGAAATGCATCTATGAAATTTCACTGAATTTCTCAAGTTATACAAACATGATTATCCTGCAGCTCCCTAATAAAGACAATAAATATGGTGTTCCATCCTTATGATTTTTCTAGCAGCATTTTCTCAGTCCTGTGGCACAGACAGAGTGGGCAGGTCAGGGAAGAAAGCTATTCGTTTGGCTAGAAGCACTGTGGCGCTCCCTGTGAACTGAGGAGAACATATGCCAGCAGAAGAAGGCTTCTAGTAGACTGAGGTAGCAGACTAGATTTCTGACTCCCTAAGGGTGTAACAGTCACAGCAACAAACTTTTGTCTGAGAAGACTAAGCTCAGTCCTGGAACCAGCAATAAATCTTAGATCAGGGCACACAACTTGGTGTCCCTGATCCCGTGTGCCCACAGATACTACCCATGGTGTCCACCAGGCTGTCTGATCCACTTTACTGTTTGGTTATTTTTAAAGTGCTTTAAAAAAAAAAAAAAAGAACAAAATGAGAACTGCCAGGCTGCCAAGCAAAGTACTACAATCCAGCATCCTTCGTTGACAAGAAGGCTTCTGGGGATGTGAGGTTTGAGGGTTTATCAAATCTTTTCTGATAGTGTGGAATTGGGAAGGAAAGCAAGTTTAGTAGCTGCGTGGCCTCAGCCAATAAATAATGTTTTGGACCCACAAAGGATTTGTGCCCTTGTGAAGAGCACAGCCACTTTGATTGTGAAAGTACATTCCTGAGGGAACTGATGGGATGACTATATGACTAACAGCTCAGTTTCAAGAATTATTGCAGTAAGTCTGCTGTAAAAATGATGTGAATCATTGAACATACTCTGACATGGCAGAGTATGTTGCTTCTCCATGGCAGCAAAACAGAATTCCTTTTCTGGGCTATCCTGAAGGCAACCAAACTTTTCCTTAAATGGTGCTGTGTGACTGATCCTATGGGGACATGTGCAGAGGTTGGCATCATCTTTTGTTTGGGAGTTTTGCCGGTATAATTTTGATACTGCATGAGCATGTTACTCTCCTTACTTGCAGGTGGGCAACCTTCAGGAGCCCCATCCAAAACTTCTCCAGCGTGGTACGGTTGTTACCAGAATGTAAAATGAAATGACCAAATAATGCAGAGGGTAATCATGTGCAGTATTGGGAGTATTGTATTCAAATTTAATGAAGTGTCGTTTTTGAAGTGGCCACACTAACTTCTTTTTGGCCCGGTGTTTCATTCAAAGACCAAATACATCCTTCATTTGAAAAAGGTTGCCCACCTTTGATAAAAGAGGTTCTTGCTAGCATTGCAAAAGCAGATGATAATACTACAGCTGAGGGGGAACTGTCTCCGCCCATCACCACACATGGTCCAGTTTTGAAATGATCAGATGGCTGGAAATACTTTTCATTCAAGGCAAGGAAACTAATAAATTACATCTAGTCCCACTTCACTGGGTTTTCCTGTGCTGTCCCACTGACGAGGTTACTGACTTTAATATCCCCCTTTGGGCACCCACAGGACAAGGTGGGGCAAATATTAACATGTGCATATCATCACATGCAATTGATGCAGCTTCCATACTTGGGTCACAAAAGACAGAATCACAGCACAGGCATGATTATATCATCTCACATCTGGGTGTCCTTGCAGTTTTTTGTGGATGCTGTTGGCCTCCTCTAGTCCAGCAGAGGGATAACATGGATGAGATTGATATAGAATGGAATGAGAAGAAAACTGGGGCAAGTGAATTAAAGAACATTCTACCTCCAGGCCTCTATACTATAATTAAATTCATTACTCTACTGTGAAACTTGTGGCTAAACTACCTTAAGTGTAAAAAAAAATCAATTTTCCTTCCATGCATTTCTGTATGACTAGAACAGCTCACTCGGTCAGCATGCTTGTGGCTACCAAAGTAGGATAGCATTAGATGTGTCTGGATGTCATGATGACTCTTAACCATGACATCTCACTGAGGTTAATAGCATTGCCTACCAACCAATTCAAAGCAGCTATCAGACTGCAAATTCTTTAGAGAAAACTTTAGAGATTTCTCAAGTAAGCAGCCACCTAGGTAGACAATGTTCAGAATAAAAATCTACCAAAGATGATTGACTGAGTAGTATTCCTTCATTTTGGCTCTCTAAGGTAGGGCAGAGATTAAACTGCAACTGAAGCAGAGGAAATAATGACTCATTAGAGATAAGAAGCCAGTATCCGCCCCTCTCATCAAGTTGACTGTAGAGATAAGGAAAGGTGAGGTTGGAAGTCCCCTTAACATTCCAGGCAAATGTGATCAGAGTGACATCTACCATTTTCAAAAGTGGTAATTGCAATTTCTCCATTTTGGTAACTGATTGGAAGCAAAATTAGATATCCTCCAAGTTGAATCATTAATGAACTTTGGAGTTAAATGAACTGCCAGTGGATAGAACAGTTCTGCGGCTACATTAAGGAAGTTTGGGTGTTGACAGATGATAATGTTCCTGATAGTATGGTATAAAAATCCTGTTTCAGGAAGGGCAAGGCTGGTGTTCAAAAGCACTTATCTAAACCTTCTAAAGGTCTCTCAGTGTGCTGAAGTGGCCTGAAAAACATACTGTGTGAAAAGGGGGCTCCACCCTTGATCAATGTCCATTCCAGTGATTCTCTGGATGTGTTCATGCTGTCAGTGTATTAGCCATTTAAACATACAATAGCTCTAAGTAATTATATATTTAAGTAATTGTGATTTCTGGCCACCACCTGAAGAAACTAGAATTCCCATTCTGCTGGGGGCTAGAACCCTCTCCTGAGCCTGAGAAGTATTTATTCATATACTTACTTGCCTTTGATCTACCTATGATTTATTTTTTCATCTTTAATTTTAATAAGATGAGGCTGGAAGCACTTCAAATCAAAATACTAATTTTCAGTCACTTGCCCCTGATGGGCCCAGAGATGTTCCAAGTAAATAAAGATGATAGGTAGCTGCTAGCCAGGGACTGTCTTTTAAATTTATGGGAACTGTAATCCCAAAGGTCTGGAAGATTTACTCTCACACGGTGTGGTAAGTTTTAAAGCAGTGAGGTCTATCTGTTATTAATTGCCCAAAGATAAAATTTATTCAGAATATCAGATTTATTGTGCAATATGCCAATGGTGTCCTGGAGCCTCCTCACACCAGCTCATGAGAGTCAGTTATTAAATTTTCTTGAATTTTGCAAGCCGGCTGACAGCAGAGCTGAGCCACTACACTTAACATGCCAATCGGCTTTTCCATGGTTAGTGGTGTGGTGTGTGTGGTAGCAATGGAGCTGGCAGAGCTGGTTTTTAAGCATTTAGTTGCACACCACTGTAATACACCCTTCTGCAGCCAAATGGGTAAGGCTATAGCTTCATCATCACAAACTGCATTGGCTAGGATGGCTACGCTGATGGGGATTATAATCTAATATATATGGAGAGCACTAAATATAAGGATGGCTAAGTTTTGTTGTTGTTCAGTCATTAAGTCGTGTCCGACTCTTTGTGACCCCATGAATCATATTGCGCCAGGCCTTCCTGTCCTTCACTGCCTCCCTGAGTTTGCTCAGTTTCATGCTCATTGCTTCAGTGATGCTATCTAACCATCTCATCCCCTGCTGTCCCTTCTCCTTTTGCCTTCAATCTTTCCCAGCATCAGGGTCTTTTCCAAAGAGTCCTCTTTTCGCATTTGGTGACCAAAATCTGAGCTTGAGCTTCATTATCAATGGCTACGTTTGGGAGATCATTAAGTTTAGGAAGCAGCCTTTGCAGGAAGATCGGGAGGAAAGCTTCTAATCCTGTTTAAAAAAAAAAAAAAAGAAACAAACAAAAAAACCCATTCACTATCACATTCAAGACCAATATAGGGAGTTACCATCTGTCTTCATGTGGGGATTCTGTATGAATATTCAGCAATAAAAGAAAGGTGTTCTGAAGCTGTACCATGACAATCGTTGTCTTTCTCTATGGAATCAAGGACGGAGGCATGGAGCTGAGGACTCCACTGAGGTTAAGAACTGAGCAACCATTGGTTGGTAAATTCTGCCAACACTGTTCCTTCCCTAGTTGCAGTTCTGTGGGGCACATTCTAAGGACAGGTAACTGCTTACTGCAGGTTTAATTAAAACACGATACTCACAAGGAATCACAGTATATTACTAGAGGAACCCCTCTGTATTTTTACCCATTTTACTAACACTTGCAAAGTGGGATATAGTTGATTATCCCATACCAGATTAGAGTACTTATCCATCTAGCCAGCATTTGCCTACTTTGCCTAAAGACTCAGGCAATAAGTTTTTTGTATGTATCTCCTATTAGGTCCTTTGACTGGAGATGTCCTAGTTTGTAAGAATATAAGCAGTACCCAAAGATCTCTTCAGCATTCCATGAGGCTCACACAGAAGAAGAATGTGAGAACTCACATTCTTTCCCTTTGTCATTGGGATGATCAGGTAGCCACCACCTCCTTCTCTATAGTATTCATATAATATATTTAATCTGCAATCTTTCACAGGTAAAGCATGAATTCTACCAATGAACTGTGATCCCAACACCAAGGAATAGAAAGAACCAATTCTCTAGTCAATATGGAGCTATAGACTTATGTATTGCTATAGGAAAGTGGGAATATTCTTATGCAAGGATAATGACAATGGCTTATGTACTACTGTGCTGGGCACAAATTTATTTTACAATGGATTCCTTTTAAAAAGCAATTCACAAAATAGACAAAGATATGTAAAAATTACATCTTTTTGATATTGAAAACTCAAAATCTGCAGCTTATGAAATTCCAGAGCAATCTCTGCAACACCCAACAAGTATACAATAGATATTTAAGATGATAAATTGTTCAGTTCCACCAAACCTACCTGTTTCTTTTCTGATGAACAGCTTGTTAATGAACTTTCTTTACCAACTGTATAATTCTTGGATATTTGCAGTCTTGATCAGCTATAATGTAAGTCAACTGAGTTTTGATGAGCCTCAGACAATAATTAATAAACTTTTTTTGCTGTGAGAAAAAAAAGTTGATGACAGCTTCCAAAGAGATGGCAATCCTATGTCACCTTTCTATAATTAAGTCCTTCTGCATAAAGCTGTATAAGACTGGATGGTATTTTTGCATGAACATAAGTAAGCAGCCATATTAACTACCTTAACATGTTATGTTTTAGTTTTTATTGTTAACATATACATTTTGAAAAGCATATTTGGCTTCTTCTCTTTTTCTGTGGTTTTAATTAGCTGGTTAGAAGGAAAGGACCTTTAATTAATTAGTTGTATTTTGTACATTGAACCCTAACCCTTTCAAATTTTGGTGAAAATTACTGATGGACCTTTTCAGATTTTTCAAGAAAGCTAATCCTCCACTGATTTGGTAAGATTCTGACCAATAGTTCTAATAAGTTTTTCTAACTAATAAGAAGTCTTGGCAGCAAGTGCCAGCAAAGCTCAATGCTATATGTTCAGTTTCATTCTGAAACTACAAGGCTGCAGCAGTCTGAACACAAACTAGACAATCACACTGTATACTTGCATATTGTGCAGATCCAATTTTCCCCCAAAATAGTTCATCTTTAACATGAGGGGTTGACTTAGATATACTGAGAATATAGTTATAGATATAGGTACGTATTTTCTCTTTTTCTTGTGTGTGTGTGTGTGTGTTTGTGCACATGGGGGGGGGAGGTGTAATAATCTGTATATTCAGGGTTGGACCTGTGGAGATTTCGCTGTCTTTTTGCACAGAGTGAGCAAATATTGGAAGCAGAAAGTTGGGAGGAAATCTAGAACTAGGCTGTAAAAATCCAAATAAGTGCTAGAGGGCAGCAAAGAAACATAGGATACTCTCTTTGCTGCTACCTAGTGACATTCCAGATCCTTGCAGTCCCTTTTTGGGGGTGGGGGTGCTTCCAGGTCAGTCTTGACTCTACGCAACATTTTCAGAAGTGATTTGCCATTGCCTTTTTCTAAGATAGAATTACTAGCCCAAAGTCACCCAGCTGGTTTTGTGCCCAAGTCAGGGCTAGAACTCCCAGACTCCTGGTTTCTAGCCCAGTGCCTGAAGCTTAACTTTATAACTATTAGTCATAAGGGCAAAATATCTCCAGTGTCAGACAGTACGCTTATGAATAACACTTGTTAAGCAAGATGGACAGAAAAATGTGACTATACTTACTTGTGAACTTTAAAGAGGCATCTGGCTGGCCATGGTACTAAACAGGACTCTGAACTATATGGGCTTTTGATCAGGTCCAGCACACCTCTTATTAGGTTCTAACCCTAATAAGGTGTAAGCTGCCAGACTGTACTGGATTATGCACTGGTATGAGCCCCATCATTTTGTACAGCACAATTTATATTATAGGAACATCATCTAGTGTGGGGGGAAAAGACCAGATAATTTTTAAATAGCAAGAGAAGTGGTGAATGCCCATATGGACTTTGTCTTTCTTAGAAGAAACATGGAAGGAGACTGAAGGAAAGAAGAGGGGAACAAAATTTATACACTTCTGGAAAAGAGATCAGAGGCTGGACTATAGCAGCCACATACTATAATGCTGTCTGGGTTGGAAAAATTCCTGAAGACATCTTTCGCTCCATATTTTCTAAATTGTGTTTTGTAAACTTTGTTGGAACCCACACCCTTCATTATGGTTTGTTGGAGGGTGATTCCAAAAATCACTCTAGTGTTCTCTTCCTAGTTTGTGACTTTTGGTTATTCCTAATATATGTTCTAATTAGCAAACATAATAACCTGCATTTATTGTTTGAGGTAAACCTACAGAAAAAAAGTTGTATACACCTTGAAGTGAAATCATGAATACCATTAGCTATCTATTTATAATGCCACATAACATGTAAACTTAGGTGCAAGAAATCTCTTTCAAGATTGCCAACATTACAAAAAATCAGGACAAAGATAATCTCAACAACTGCTCTAGTTCCACAAAGCCAGCAGTCTGAAAACTAAGCTGCGCTCTTTGTGGAGATGTCCCAAGATCTGTAATAATATTCCTCATGTGTTACAATTTACTCTCCAAATTGCTGCAAAACTTTGGTAATTAAAATACTTATGAGAGTAAAAATGATTGGTTAAGGAGAAAACACAGCAACAACAATATAGTAAGTCAGAGGAGAATCAGGGCAAGGTGGAATATCTTTCCTGAATCCAGGCATGGCATGCTCCTTGTCTGATTTTTTTTACTATTAATTTATATTGTTATCCCACTGTCTGTCCGTCCGTCCGTCCGTCCGTCCGTCTGTCTGTCTGTCTGTCTATCTATCTATCTATCTATGGGGAACATACCTAATCCTCTTGCCTCCTATTTTTCCCACAACAAATACCCTGTGAGGTGACTTGGGCTGAGAGAAAGTGACTGGCTCAAAGCACCCCAGCTGGCTTTCATGCCTAAGGCAGGCGTAGAACTCACCATCTCCTGGTTTCTAGCCCAACACCTTCACCACTACACCACACTGTCTCTCTATTGTGGGGGTTCCTATCTCAAATATAGTATAGCTAACATGCTGACCTAGTAGGATGGGATAACTAATGAGAAGGTCACCCAGATGGGTTTATCAAAAACATTCCAACGTCATGCTGTGATTTATACAGTGTCTGCCTTTTTCTTTGGCTTGTCTTTGAAATGTAGTAGGCCAAAGGTATTGTGGCCCAGGGCTGCCCAGCAAGCTGCCAATGCTTTGCTGGGAGCCCAGTGTCCACTGTATTGTTTGCATGCCTAATAAAATTATGTTGTATCTTCAAAGTGTTTTGGTTCCTTTAGGTGAGCCAGGTTTTGGCCACAACAGAATTTGGGCTGAAACAAGCAATGGAAAAAATGGGTACAAGCTGCTAAGTTTTAAGCAACTACTATTTGTAACATTGCAGAATGCTAACCCTGAGCACAAAGCATAAAGGGACTGATAAGGCATCAGCCTTGGCTTCCATTTTTTGTCTTTCTGAAGCTTTTATCCACATGAAATAGCCATAATGCTGGCTTTAAACTAATAGGGTACATTTTTTAAAAAAATCACTAATTATGCTAAAGCTGACACATCTCAAACTATTGGTAAAATACTGTACATTGCACCACTGTTGGGAAAATGCATAATTTCTGCTGGGATGATTGCTAATGTCTCCATTTCTTAAATGACTAAGTTATTACCTCAGGGTTTTTTAAAACCCTCAAATGAAGGAAGCAGCAATGTGAACTTAGGAAACATGATCACATCTAGAAGACATGTTCGGAGACCCAGGTAGAAGAAATAGAGAGTGCAACTGCTCAAGATGGCCCTATCTGTCAATATTAGCTTAGCTCAGCAAATACAAGCTTTAAATGCCATTCTTATCTCAGACAGAAAGAACAAAGGAATGCAGAGTTAGGGTGTTCGTAGCTTTTGAATGCCTTCTGAAACCAAGGTCTGCTATTCCTTGTTGATTTTCACACTCCTTTGGTATGAAAAACATAATCAACTATATGCTTGTGAAAGACACTTTCACACAGGAATCAAGTTGTTAAAATAATACTTGTATTAGAACAAGGTATCATTTGCAAAAGGGTGTGTATATGCACTTTCAGTTGCTAACTTACACATTAATGCAATTTATATTTATGCTGCTCAATTATGTGAGACATCTACCTGGGGATCTGCATACTAAAGAAGGAAAGTGAGAGGCAGAAGTATACAATTTCCACTACAGACAATTCTTGCTTTTCTCCCAGTCTCTTTTCTGGTGTACAGTGGTGTACAATGATGCTGCATGAGACTGAGAGAAGGGGAAGACAATAGAGAAGATGGAGGCATTGGATCCTTGAGAGTACTGGAATGTCCTTGGAAGATCTAAGATTTATTTATTTATTTATTTATTTATTTATTTATATTTCAAATTTAGACACTGCCTATCTCACAAGGAAGTGACTCTGGGCAGTTTACAATAAAAACAACAAATAAATATTAGTTAAAATAGAATAAAAATAGTATAAAAATACAATAAAACCAAATACATACATAAATAATATCTTCCAAGATGCTGGTGATCAAAAAGACATTAACATATGGGAGCATCTTCAAGGTGCTAGCCACCCCCAGTTGGCAGAACCAGGTCTTGACTGCTTTCCAGAAGGTCAAGAGAGTAGGGGCCTGCCTCACCTCTGGGGGGAGGGTATTCCATAGGGCAGGGGCCACGGCAGAGAAGGCTCTCCTTCTGGCCCTGCCAGTTGACATTCTTTCGTCAACAGGGTCCACAGCATACCCTCTCTGCTTAATTATTAATTGGGGACAGATTGAGATGGCAAGCATTTTATTATTGGGGACAGATTGAGATGGCAAGGATTTGTTTGGGGAGTCACCTGTAGTTAAACTTGTCTTAATGTGTCAGTCCTTCAAGGTAGACCAGACTAGGAAACCAAGGTTATGAATGCTAATACTACTTTTATTATAAGGTTACTTTAACAGAACCTTACAATATGCTTCCTCCCTCCCTCCCTTTATCTTTGCAGAACTAGGAGGGTCACATCTGAGACACTTTCTTAAATTTCATTTTTGCCCCAGACTCAGATTTCTTGTTGTCTTGATTGCAGCTCTTTCTCTTGTTCCCCAAAGTTATCCCTTCTTCCCATTACACAATGCCATCTAGCTATTTTAGGCCTAGAAGTGCAAAACACAATTATATTAGGGTTTTTTTTCTTGTTTTTTTTTAAAGTAAAGGATGACCTTCTGTAATTGTGTTGATATATAAATAATGACTACATATTGAACATATTTGGACAACATGGCAAGTCAAATTCTGGTTTAAGAAAAAACAAGCAGCATGCTAGTACCCAGTTCTGCCTGCATCCTTTCTGTTTCCTTTTCCTCTGAGCAAGCAAGGCTGACCTTGGACAGCCCATTCATGTTTTGGTTTAGCTTTTGAGAACCAGGGGTTTTTAACTGCTCCTCCCAGAACAAGTCAAAGGAGAAATTTCTAGCTTGCACAGTATGCCAAACAATCCAGGAATGGAGCTATCTGTGGTCTGTAAACAGTGCCTAGTTAGGGAAGGAGCAGGTAGGCACTTTCAGAACAGCCTATGCTAGCTCTTTGTTAGAAAGCCAGAACTGGGCTTGTCATGTCAACCAAGCTCCATTAGACTTTGAAATATTTTGCTTTGAGGACCTAAGCAATTTAAAGCTGAGTATCAAGAGCAACAGGACTTGTTGAAAATGTTTTTGCCATTTGGAAACACAAAATGGGACACTGCCCATAAAAAGGTCCTTTAAGTGTCCTTTGAGGGGTTGGCAGCAGGCAGTTAACAATTTTCAGTATAAAATGGAAGTTAAGTCAGTAAATGCTTGCAGGTGAACCTCAGTGGTTTGCTGGCTGCCACGGGACTTCCTAAATTTATTTGCTTAATGTTCCGTGAATAACAGATATTTCTCTCTCTCTCTCCGCAGCTGCAGAGAGAAAGGGAAGCTTTATTCCGGGGAGAACCTCCCCTAATGAGAGGCTGATAATTTCACTTAGTAATCATAGGTAATGACAGAAAATATTGTTTTTTAATCCTCACCCAGACAATCCACCAACTCATTCCGGTGACATAATGCATTTAAAATGTGAGCACACAGCTTTCAAGAGAAAAAGAATCACTAACAAGCCAATGCATGTTTTCTCTAAAGTACGCTTCACTAAACTCAGCAGGACTTACTCCTTACTAAGTACCTGCATCCTACATCCTTTCAAAGACAAAGTTTATAAGATTTTTCCTTTGCAGTGAGCAGTGGACAAGCAAGTGTAGCATAAAGCTATATAATAAATACCAGTTGACTACCCTGGATTTGGAAATGCTTACTAGGACTGCCAGTGAATGAACCGTGTTAATAGATGTCATTTAAAAACAGCTTAGAAAGTAGTATAGACTCTTGATACAAGGGGGGGGGGTCTATCTGGTCTGAGGGAACTGCTCACATCTACGTACTACCTCATAGATTCAGACTTCAAATAAAAAATCAAAATTAACAGAACATGATTTAATTTACATTCATGTATACATACATATATATCCATCCCACTGTTCCCTTTCAGAGTAAGCAACATTATACCAAGTTCAGAAAAGGAGTAAGAAATAGTAATTCAGAGAAATTAAAGGCCTAAAATAGGAAAAAGAAAAGAAAACATAGCTAGATCTACTCCACTCCAATACCATTCACTCAACCACTCTGTTCCTTTCTGCCTTTGCAAATCATCCTTGCTTCCGCCACATCTATAAATCATGTCACGCCTTGCCCTTTGCTCTTTCAGCTTCTCACCTCTCTTTTTTCTGAGGATCTTCTCAGCTCCATCCAACATGACATTCTCAGTCTTTCCCTTCCTCCCAACCTGTTCACTTTCCTCCTATATTTAATTTCCAGTTTGATCCTCATTTATGTTAGTTGGGGTGTCCAATATCGAGATATGATCTGTTATGTTCTTCCCTCACATGTCTGTTGTAGTTTTATGTAATGGTTTTATATATAATGTTGTTTTTTAATCCTGCATAGAGTTGTTTTGGAGTTGAGTGGCCTAGATATTTGGCAAATAAATAAAATTTCTCAAGATTACAGGTCTCAGACTCGAATAGTCACAAGGACTATATGAAGACTAGCTCATAGATTCCAGGCCATAACACTCAAGCCTTTCCATACACTAATACAAAGTCTCCTGTGAGTCGAAAATGAAGAAAATGAAGAGTATGATGGTATGCCATTAAACACAGAATATTATAATAATAATAATAATAATAATAATAATAATAATAATAATAATAATGTACTGCAAAACAGAGCTCCTTTTTCACCTTTCACTCTGGCCACTTATCAGGCAGCATTCTTCATTAATCAGAACACCAATATTTGGTTTGAGTCTACAGGGTAAGATAAAAAGTTAAGATGGCAGCCACAATGAAGCAATCAAAGCTTTGCCTGTTTTTATATGTCACGTTTGTGATACAAAATAGGTGAAGCTTCAAACACATCATCACGGCCACCATCTTGGCTTTTTTAACCAATTTTATGAATAACAACATTCAACATTCATTGAACCTGGTTATCTGAAACTAGACAGGATTTATCCCTTCAGAGGAGACAATTATGTCAGAAGATTATTTCTAATTCTGCCAAGAACTGAAAATGATATTGTCTATATAAATTTGATAAATAAACAAACAAATAAGCAAGCAAGCCTGAAGATATGGGGTTTTCAATTAGATTTAAGATTGGCACCTACATCTCTCCCACCTCAGAGAGAGAATTCCTGGACAAGCAAGGAAGAACCCTGGTTTTGTATAACTTGAAAGCTTGTAAGACACAGGTTTTGGTGAGGGCAAAGGTGAGAGAGGCTAAGAGCCACAATTCAGCAACATGCAGAGGGCCCACATTTTTCCATCCTGTTGTGACCCTTACAGGAGATGCAGAGTACAATGTACAGGAATCAACACGTTGTGCAGAACATTTAAGGAACCAACAAAACTGTGATTGATATTCAGGGAAGCCACCCTATAAAAGAAATCTAAGTAAGATTAGAAAACATTAGGTCCTCCAAATGTTATTAAAATACAATATCTAGCAGCTCCAACCATCAATGTCAAAGATAAAGGAACTTCAGTAACATCTTAGAAGGTATGGAACTCCAACCCTTTCTATAGGATAATCAAATGCAAAGCGAGGCAGGATTAAAATTCAGGAGTGAATTTTGACTGAATGTAGCTGTTTTCTCCCCTTTATTAAAAGTATCCTTTTTATCTGATCATTCTATTAGCTTGGAAAGAATCCTGCATGACTCCAACGCTTGCATTCTGCATCCTACATGGTCTTAATGAGAGGTGACACTTCATTACCTCTGGGGTGTTGGTTTCTAATGTCTTAACTAAAGCTTAAATTGATTCACTGATGTTGCTGGGGTGAGACACCATGATCTCATGAGCTGGAGGCTTCCATGCAATTCATAAAGAATGGCCACACCCAACAGCTCCTGCTCTGTTGCTGTAGCAGCTGCCCAAAGAGTCCTTAACCAGCAGTCTACATAAATTGTTCTCTGGGATGCAGCTAGTTCATTCATCACTTTCTAGCTGTCCAACCAGCAAGACTTCACAGGAGAATGAATTATAGTGATGATGTCAGTGGTTCAGTAACCCACATTTGCCTTCCTTCCAGGGAGGGGGTGAATACTGAGAATCACTAGCACCACTTTTGCACCAGGCAGGCAACTCAGTGTGTGGTTAATGAACCTTGCATGAGTACAGAGCATACTTGTTTTTTCCCTGTTTAAGTTCTTGCTTTGCACTCATCTGTTTAAATGTCCCAAAATGTCTTTATTTTTAAAATTGTGTTCCCGTGAAGGAGAAAAATGGAATTTGGATGGCCAAGTAACTCATTCCCTCCATGTGTGCACTTTCCCAAATAGCTGAGCCATACAGCTGAGACGCTTAAACACAGGGAATGCTGATTCAGATAGCAAAGGCATTGAGAAGCAAGGGCATTTGATAACTTCTACAGAAAAGTAGTATCTTTACAAAACACATTCTTAGACCCCTTTACTCCTCTCAAAAAAGCCATTGTATTCACCCCATTATTTCATTCTGGCCTGATTAACACAGATCTGCTAATCAAATTGTTTGCTATACTGATTAAACTATAGTTTGCATAAGTCTCCATAGGGGGCTTGCATCCCTGCTCACTTTAGAATTGTCTTTTGCCCCTGGTACTAAAACAAACTAATTTATGCTTATTTATTTATATGTGAGGACCAACGCGGGTTTTTACCTGAAAGATAGTTAAAGGACAATATTAGAAATGTGTTGGACATTTTGGAATACTTGGAGCAACATAACCAAAAAGAAGCCACGCTGATTTTCTTAGATGCAGAGAAGGCCCTTGACAATTTGAACTGGGTCTTCCTATTCAAAGTTTTAGAAGATATGAACGTTGGAGATAATTTTATTAAATGGGTAAAACTGATTTATACGTCACAAAAACCACAAATAATTGTTAATGGAGATCTAACAAAACCTTGTGAGATACAAACAGGAACTCGACAGGGATGCCCACTGTCTCCTCTCTTGTTTATTTTACTTCAGTGGAATTGTGAACCAAATGAACTCCAAAATATTCTCCTATATCTGGTAAAAAAAATAAACAAATCCTGCAACATTGACAAAAAACATAAAAAATAAAAGACGTCTTGGGGAAAATATTTTTTCATGCTACCTATCATAGTGTTTGCCTGGACAGAGCCTCCAAAACAACAGCATGGTGGTATGATTAATTTATTTCAAAGATGTAGCCCTCTAAAACCCTACTCAAAACCTTACTTCTTGATTTTAAACTCTATGGATTCATTCCTGCTGCTGGAAACTTACCCTGTTAGTTAAGACGGCAGCCACAACTGCATGATCAAAGTCCCACCCCTTTTTGTGGATGAGACAAAGCTCCCTTGCAGATGCCCCTGGTCCTTATTTTCCACAATGTTGTCATGGGGCTCTCTCATACTTTCAGAATTGGAGGCCCTTTACAAACTTTTCCTAAGTAATTCTGTAAAATATTAACTCAGCTGCTCATTCCCACACTAACTTTTCTTACTTTTCCGTACCCTCCAATGAAAAATGCTAGCAATCCCTGTATGTAGTGCATGTAGGCTCAGCAGAGGTTTAGGGCTGGCATAATTCCAATGGGCCATTTGGGCAACTATGCATTGGGTGTAGTCTCAGAAAGCCGAACCATTCAGTAATGCTACAATTCCTCAGCAAAAGTGTGGTTCCCAAGAAAGATAGATGTTCTCAACAGGAACTATCTAGAACTGGGTGTGGGCAAGAGGTATGTTCCTGCAAACGTGACCTTTATTCAGCCTTGCACCTGCCTTCATTCATGCCTTCTTTACACAAGGCATTCTGGGTTGCAAAGTTAATTTCCAGCTTATCCAAAGGGCCTTGATTGTAATCAAGACTGTTGGTGCCTCAGGTAGCTTGACAAAAGGGAAGAGGGAAGCATTATAAACATTGATGAAAAGCTCCAAAATAAGAGACCTGCCAACTGCTGTCATCTAGCAAAAGTTAGTTGTAACTAAATTCCATTGATAAATAATGCAATGTGCTGGACTTAACTGTGATTACGTTTTGCTAGATTAGATCACTAATTCTGAATATATAAGTAGTATTATGGCGATAGCTAAAATAATGTGAGGATTATTGGCTGTATTCATATAAAACCCTAAATCAAACTATAGTTTACAAGCTAGAATGCCTAAGCCAGAACCAAACCAACCACACTGTCATAGTGTAATGTATGAACAAAGCCAACATGTTGAGCCATAACATGGGTTGTTTGTTTTGGTTTAGTAAGTCTGCAAACTGAGCCACTGACTTTACTTCTAATTGCTTAAAATGGAGGTTCCTGATTAAAAGAAATGGGATGTGACTCTCATAACTTTCACCATATATTCCAGTTCTAGATTATAAGTAAGTCATAGAACTGCTTCTGATTTTAGTGTTCTGTTCTTGAGAATTAAAATGTAAAAACAGCAAAGGACAAGGCCACCATGACTTGTTAGTCATCTCAGGTATGAAGTTAACTCTTTCCCAAACCTTTACCTTTAACTAAAGATACTGATACAGTTAAATAATTATAGATTCTAGATTTAATGATATATTGGATAGTAAGGCTGTCAACATTCTGAAAATGATTCAGAAGAAGTGATCTGGACCTCACATGAGCACAACACTTCTCTATTATTCATTAAAACAGCCATATATTTTTTTCAATTTTTCATACAAACACTTAAAGGATGTGGTTCTCTAATAAATTGACAATGGTGACTCTTACTGTGGCAGCTACTATGGCTAAAGTAGCCTCATTTTGCACCTGTTCCAGTTTCCTATTTCTGTGCCTAGCGGCTGGAAAAAAATCACAGTGTAACCCTCCCATCTGGCTTCCGATAACACAAAAAGTCCAGGTTTGGTCAGATACCTGTTACAACAAACCAGGCTGGAAGCACATAAACGAAGTGTCTCTGATCCTAGATTAGTAATATTGATTAGAAAAGGAGGTCAAAGTAGCAACACAAGAATTCTGATGAGTGACATTTAGTGTCAAATGAGAATTAACGTCTCTGCTATTCAAACAGCTGTAATCTCACTTTCTCATACACTTTCCATGCCGTGGAAAAGCAGCCTGCCTCTTTGGGGGGTGGCATCTTGTCCCTGTAAAATCTTGGGCAAGTTATTTATCACTGTGGGAAAACAACTCTTACCCTTTATCTTTATCCCAGTTAGACTCATGGTCTGGATCTGAACAACACACTAACCCTACAGGTAATTGCTTTTATAATATCATGTGAATATGCTTACAGAATTTGTCTTCAGGAATAAGTATTCCTAGAAACTAATCCTGCTCCCGACCTGCCATTCTGATGGAGAAAATCTGAAGAGCACTATAACTATCTTTGGGATGTTGTAGCAACTTTCAGCCAAGCAAACACAGGGATAGATGAGAAGTGAAAAGCAGAACTGAAGTGCCTGTCTCAAATTTCCAGCCCTGGGTTCAGTTATTGAAGTAAGGCCTCTTATGTATGGCTACTGTACCCAGTGTTTTAGGATATTCCTGGAAAATGCAGTCTAATTGGAACAAAATCACCATAATTTATACACTTAAGAAGTATAACATTGTAAATGTAGCACACTTTGAACAAATAAAATTCATATAAACAGATAAGTAGGTGCTAAGTAGTATGTGTTATTGGCATAATTCATTTTATAGCTGCAATAGCTATCAAAATATGTCCTTGAAAAATTTTCCTTTGCTTTTAACACTGATTAAGCTCACATATCATACCAAGCCATGTTTTATTTAATCATGGATTGTTGTATAGTCCGCTATTGTCTGAGTTTGCACAACATACATGCAGAGAGAGTACATGTATATGTAATGGCCCAGTAGTCACACTCATTGTGTAACAGAAAGATTTTCAGCAGATATGGTTTCTCTTTCTCTAAGATGAAAAAAAAAAGCTGCTAGTGCTGAAGTATTTTTAGAACTAAGCCAAGAAATTTAGTCAAAGGACAAAATGGTGCTCCTCTCCCATCTGTATGTAAAAATTAACTGGACTGAATCTTATTTCAAGGATGGACATGGGAACACAAACTCAATCACATCCGAGATGCCTATTAGAGCACAGTGGGGACATAAACAGTTCTGTTCTTCATTGCCTCTTCAACATGTCTTTCAGCACTGGTCACCTGGTTGCTCCATTCTGCTCATAAGATGGCCAGCCCTGGTCCTGGTTTTGAGATAATAGGAACCCCTTTGTGAGTTAGGACATGGCAGTCCACACGGTCTGTGAAAAAAGGAAGTTGGTGAGGGAGAGTTAATTGATTCAATTGATTTATTTCAGGGCATTACAGTGAGAATGTGAAAGAATGAAGACTAGCCTGTCTCCACCTTTAGCTTTTCTATAGGAAAAGAAAAGAATGACCTTTGTAAGGAAGTTAAAGCCTTCTCTCTCAGACACACACCTACACCAGAGTCCCTGGACCTAGTTCAGTGGCTGAATCAATGCGAGTTCCAAGGCTGCAGCTGACTCAGACCTCGTGGGCTTGGCAACAGCTGCATTCCTGAGGCCAGTCATCCTATGAGCCACAAGTGAGCCAAAGGGGAACAGAAAGCCAGGGATAAACTTGTGGGAAAGGAGAAATAGGCTTGAGAAGAGCAGAAAGGCAGCAGGGGAACATTTGCCAGGCTGATCAAGAGATATTTTGGATTAGCAGAGAGGAAGTAGCCCAGGTTTGAAGATTATATGTATATGTAAGGGCCCAGTTACTATCACTAGTTAGTGAGCCCCAGTTGGTAACTAACGATTGGACAAATTCTTGTCTTCCCCAGTTGTTTCTAGCAAGTGGATCTTCTGAAACTAAAGCTGGATCCTATGCATGTTTTAGTTGGGTGTGGATCCTACTGAATCCTGTCTTTAGAAATCAGGGTTGTTTAGAAAAGAGTTGGTTTAAAAGGCTGCTGGAAGAAATGGAAACACAAGTCAGTTTCTGACTGAAAATAACTGCTGCATTGTTAATACACATATCACAGGATGGAAGCAACAAACCAGCTTTTTGTTCAGTGGGTCAAGTTTTATTTCATTATATGCCATTTTCTCTTGGGTTATGTACGTGTGAAAAATTATGTGTTATGGGTTGTGTGTCTCCCTAATCCCAGTTTTCATGATAAGTGCAAAAACCTAGTTCAAAGACAGTGACAAAGATTCAATTCATGTAATTTCTGAGTGTGCGACAAGGTATATCTAGAAAGTAGTACAAATCAAGTGGAGGTGACAGTGTCAGGTCAGTTCAAGAATAAACAGCTGAGAACTTTACCTCAAAGGTCAGAACAAATCTTAATACCTGAAGAAGACTGAGGTTGGTTCTTGATTTTCAATCCTTATTTGACACAAAGCTGAGCAAGCTTTCAACTGAGAAATATAGACAACACGCAGGATCCCACTCCTCATCCTTCACACAAAAGTCACAGTCACACAATACCCTTAACCCATTTTCTGAGTTTATTCAATACACTGAAACCAACCAAACCCACTGGGCTTATAATCAAGTTACACCCCAAAACAAACCGACAAGCCAAGATTAAAATTAACCAAAGTTAACCTGTAGTCTGAATGCAGCTGCTGGAACTTTCACTGATCTGGTTATGCATGTTGGGTGAATCGGCCAAGAGGTGCATAAACCACACTAGCCACTCTTTCCTTCTTTTTCTCTACAGAACTTCTAGGGATTGTAGAAATCACCTTAGAGACTGCAGAGCAGGAGACAGGAGTACGAGTTATTACTCTGGGTTAAATAACATGGAATAAAAGGGATGGAAGAGGATGGTACCTCCAGAATAAGCACAACCATAAGTTAAACAGAAAAGCCCCTTCCAAATTTGCTGTTAGACAGTTTCCCCAAGATATGAATGGCTCGAGTTCCTTCTAGGTCCACAGTTCTGTGAAAAAAATCGAGTTCAGAGTTCTGGCATCTCTTTGCCACTTAATTTTATCAGAGCTTCATGTGGGGCCCTAGTGATATTTAAAGGGAATAATGAACACCAAACATTGGGGCCTCAAATGCTAGGGGTGGACAATCAGAAAGCGAGCGGGAGATGCCTCAAAAACTTCGGTGCCGAGAAAGGAAAGGCAGGGAGCCGAAAAGCCACCGGCAGAGACCGAAGGCCGCGGAGCTGAGCGGGGAGGCGGGGCAGGTTCTGTTCTTCGCGGCTTGGCGGGCGAGGGGGCGGCAGGAAGAAGCCCCACCGGCATCCAGCCGGCTCGATCTCGTCTCGCCCTGAGAGGCGGAGGCGGCAATTATAGGGAGGGGCCTGGGGAGGCTCAAGGACCATAAATGGCGCCTACCCGGCTCTTTGCCCGCAAAGCAGCACGAGCACAGTGGCGACGCCCGGGCACTGCACAGCCGGCGTCGTTCTCGCGTGGCACGGCCGGGGGTGGTGGGGCGGCGGCGGCGGCGGCGGCGAGAGCGGGCCGGGGGCGTCTGGCAGGCAGGCAGGCAGGCGGCGGCAGAATGAAAGGGCCGTCGGGCGGCTCGGCGTCGGAGGTGATCCGCGAGGGCGAGCTGGAGAAGCGCAGCGACAGCCTCTTCCAGCTGTGGAAGAAGAAGCAGGTGGTGCTGAGCAAGGAGAGCCTGAGCCTCCTGTCGCCCGAGGGCGGCGGCGGCAAGGCCCGCGCCAAGGAGCTGCGCTTCGGCTCCATCCAGAAGGTGGACTGCGTGGAGCGCACCGGCAAGTACGTCTACTTCACCATCGTCACCACGGACCGCAAGGAGATCGACTTTCGGTGCCCGGGCGAGAGCTGCTGGAACGCCTCCATCACCATGGCGCTCATCGACTTCCAGAACAAGCGCGCCATCCAGGACTTCAAGAGCCGGCAGGAGGCCGTCGAGCAGGCGGCGGCGGGCAGTCGCGACAGGCGCCTGGCTCGGGCGCCCTGAGCCCCCGCCCGGGCGGGCGAGCCAGCCGAGCTAAGGTGAGCGATCGCCGCTGTTTTGACTGCTGTACTGTAGGTTGCGCTTCTGACCTTCGGTCTCAATTTCTTTCTTCCTCTTCATTGCTCATCTGAGGGTGTTGAAGTGAAGCTTCTCCAACAATAACAATTTTATTAACAATTGCTAATAAAATTCGCAATTTCTATTCTCTCTGAACTTTGGGAAAGCCCCGCCCGCTTCCCTCTCCTGGTCCCGCATCTACTGTGGGAGCGGGGCAGTGGAGGCTCCTAAGTATGTAAGGACTGCAGAAGTTTGCTCCAAATTGCCTAGTCCAGATTTTTGAGAGCCGTATTGTTTTATATGGAACAGAAAGGAAAATGTTAGCGAAGAGGAGAAATTTAAATCAATAGTAACCAACTGACTAACTATAGCTATACATACCCAAGATACAGGGGACATGAGACACAAAGGATAATTCTGAGCGCGTTTCCCTAGCTAGAAACCAGCTTGGCTCAAAGAGTTCATTCATTGGAATTGAGACTGGAACATACTTGCAATTCGAGTGACAGGAACCGGAGGCAACCAGAGGAAGGAGAGTTTGAAATCTGCTGTGGCGCAGAGTAGTCTGTAAAAAGGAGCCCCCTGTTTCTGCCTCTCTGGATCTAGTGCCGGGGTCATTGAAGGAGTAAGGAAGAAATCCCCCAGTCTCTGTGCTTCGCAAAGTTTTGCTCTGCTTGTGCAATTCCAGAGTAAATGTGGCAATTCCGGAGTAAGTGGCTGAAGCAAGGGGATACTGGCTTTCCCAGAATTTCCCTGCTGAATGCTGACTTGGATGCGCTCACAGAGCTTTTTCATGCGCCCAATTTGCTATTTTGTTAGAAATGCCCTCCAAATAGCAACTGTCCCAACCTTTAATCTACTGTTCAATCTGTCCCTAGCAACCCTCTGTATTATTTCGATGTGATTGTTCCTACATTTTTATATTCTTAAGGTTTATTTTAAAAAATGCAAGAGGGGACATATATAGTCCTCTTTGCACAACATCTCTGCATAGCGCTCGATTCTTGCACTATTATGCACAGGGATTGGAGTGTTGAAATGATTTCAATAAGCTACTCCCCATTTGCCTACTGGAAAGTTCAGCATGATTGCAGCAAGCAGCCCCCATCTCTGTGGGTTCCATGAAAGCTGTCCTGCCCAAACCCAGCGTTGGCTGCTACTAAGGAAGGGTGTATGGGGTTGCCGTAGTACTTACTTAGAAGTAAGCTTTATTGGGCTTAGTGATGCTGATTATTGAATAAATATGCATAGCATGGGGTTGCACTTCTTGGTTTTGAGATGCAGACCTGTAAGATCGGCTCCTATTCATAATTTGGAATAAGTTGCAGTGGAGCTGGTGGATTTATTGTGTGAAAATGAATTTCTAAACACTCCAAAGTCCAATGCAATCCTATATTGCTTGTGCTTATCATCAGTCACTGTATTAGAAAAGCCCTAAAATTATTGGGTGCTTCATCATAGCATCTTTTGGTATTCAGACATTGGAATTAAAAAAAAAAGGGGGGGGGGAACCAACTTCTTGCCTTCTCCTGTATCACTAACAGTTTTCTTTTCTTTCTCTTTCAGTGGATTGTACATCTGGATAACAAATACATTTGTCTTGGACTGAACCAGGACAGGATATCAATGAAGGAAAGCAAAGAAGGATGCTACAGTGCCTGGCTTTTTCCAGGCGTGATCAGATGGCTAAGCAAAGAGGCCAAGCTTCTCCTGAGAGGCATTTAGAAACCAAAGAACTTTTTTTTAAAAAAGAAAAAGACTTAAGTCAAAGAATAAGGTTGTGCATCCCAGACACCTAACTTTGCAACAACGAAAAAAAAAAGTTTTTTTTTCTATTTATGAAATGCAAAGAACACGTAGTACCTGCAGGTGTGAAACCATTTAAATTATTTGTAATATCTATATTTGTATTTATTTTGATAAAACACATTTGTCTTAAAATTGCTTTTAGCACTTACATGTGTCCATTCCAAATTAAATGCTTTTTTTTTACTATATTTCTGATGTGCAGTCTTTCTTTTATTAGGAGTGAACACCTATGTTCTACCTATAACCTACACCGAGGGCCTGACAAAGAAAGCACAAGTGATTAGCCAATTTGCTAGCATGAATTAGAAGACAAAGTCTGTATGGGTAAATGATAAGGCATAGCTTGGCCAGGAATACAATACATATTTATGTAGTGTGGATTCATTGTGTATCTCAGTACAAACTTACTAATCCAAAACAGTGATAAACAGATGTATTCACTGTTTACTCTCTCAGAAAATGGTCTAGGATTATACTGTAAAGTCAGAAAATTATCTGTGCCATGATCTACTTAAAGGAAATTCCATTCATTATTTCTTCCCAATATTTTTAGTCTACCTAACCCAAAATATAACATAAACATGCATTGTACAGATAGCCTCGCAGGTTAGATTCTCCTGCGTACTTCATCTGAAAGTTCCTTTTTGAGCTGTTAAATCAAATTACATATCAGGAGCATGTAAAACGGATAGGTATTTTGAACTAAGGATTGTGTGCTCGTCACCTACGTAATTTATGAGTTGATAAGAAAAGTACAATATTCTCCACCGTACATGTTAAAGGAAGAAGTGAAAACTCGTAAGTTTATCTTTCCCTGCCTCCACTACAATTCCTGTTAACGATGGTTTTGGTTGGTTGACTCTATACATTTCAGATAGGTTTCCTTCCAAATTTGAATTATTGCTATCCTTCATAAGTTAATTGGTTTTGAAACTAAACCATCTGAATAGCAACCAATCTCCCTATGGCATTGAGTAATGATACACCCTTTTGAGGAGAAAGGCCCTGTAGTTTCCAGGACAAAATGATGCTTATCTTCAAGACCTGTACTGTACTTGACTGCCTGAAGCAGTGGATCATAAAATTAGCCGTGCCAGGGGAAAGGTGTGCATAATACTTCCTTTGAGGGAAGCATGACCGTGCAAATATTTGTGCCATCTTTTGCATCCACTTAAACACACATACATTGTTATGTAAGAATTACTGAATTGTGAAAAACTTTTGAGCGTTAAATTATAAATTCTTGTCATATTCAGTTCGGAAAAATGTAATGCAGTTCATGAGAATTACTCAATGGAAAATAGTATGGGATATAGTGATCTTCTTTTGTGATTATTTGTGGTTTGTGTATTTCTAACATAGTATTTTAAACACAGACCCTTGATAATGTTAGACATTTTAACCATTTTATAGCTGAGTAACTTACAGCTTGATCAGAATGCTTTGAATCTAATTTTATTTATACTGCTTGCTTGGATACTACCCATCCCAAAGCTATATTATATGGCTGCATGTAATGTCAGTGTGTGTGTGTGTGTGTGTGTGTGTGTGTATGTGTGTGTATACATTCTCCCCAAAAACCCGAAATACATATAAATGTGAAAAAACAGAACACTCTTCTCTTATATAAGACAGAACAGGTAGGTCTTCAAAGTGAAGCAGGATGAGGCTGATCAAGGCGGGTCCTTGGAAATAAGCTTTTTCTGTTATGGCACCTGCCCTATGGAACTGTCTTCCTCCTGAAATATGGACAGTTCATATTCTATTGGCCTTTCACAAGGTTGTGAAGATATGGCTCTTTCCCCAGGCTTTGGGGTCAGATGTTAGCATGGGGGCTTTGGCATGGTTGTATGTGATTAGTGGGTTTTGTGGTTTTAGTGATACAGTTTTGGGTTTTTTTCTTTCTTTTTTTTTAAATTTGTTTGCCATCCAGAGTTTCTTGGATAGATGGCAGCCATATAAATTGGATTAATAAATAAATAAATGATTATCATGGCAGCCATGAAGTCCTGGGCCTCTTGCTGAGAGAAGGTAGGTTGAAGTCCCCCAACACTTCAAGCTGGAGGAACTTCACTGCCTCCCTCCCCCCATCAGCAATCAAGTTGAGTAGCCTTGGCAGGGATGGCACAGTGCAGCAAGGGGAATGGTGCATGAACGAATCCAACTGGCTCTTCTAGCTCAGCCACACAGCCAAGAGAGTTGCAAGAAGGCCAGATGACTTTCTAATTCATGCTTTCTTTGAGCAGATCTTGCTTTTCAAGTGGTGCTTTTCAGATTCTAAAGCCTGCACAACCTGTAGCTACCAGCTGGTGTTGTATCTGCCCAGAAGCAGTATCTTCCCTTTCAAATACCCTTCCAAGTTTAGCTCTAGTAAGCAAGAGGAAGCATCAGCTTGTGTTATGAAGAGGTAATTTGAATACATAATTTGTAACTCAGGCAAGGAGGGACAGGCTTGGGGTGAACTCAAGGCCTCTAATAATAACATCAATGTTCATATAGCCTTTTGAGTGTTCAAAGTACTTTAAACAATTTTTTAAAATCCTTACTTCAAACATGTAAGTAGGCCAGTATCTCTGCATTGCAGACGTTGTAGAATGGAAGGCAATTATGCTGGGAAAACAGGCAGATATGTACATACAGGCCAGATTCACACAACTTGCTAAGCCATAATGCCAATTGTGACTTATTCATCTAACCATGGTTTAGGAAATCATAGCTTAGAATTACACATAAACTCAGAATGAGGATTGCTTCAGTCTATTTAGTGAACTTTTAGTTGTGGCTTGGGTAAGATATGTACTGTACCCAGTTAATCATGGAGCACATACATAATGCTGAAATCCACATGTCCTTAAACTTGTGTTACTGACAATAGCTACTGATATAGTTAGTTATAGTATTATCCAATAGAACTTATCATTTGGGCTTCTGTTACAGTGTAACATTATAAGTTGTCTCTCATCAAACTTCACTAGGAGCAAATGACGTTGACCAAAAAAATTGGATTGTGGTGTGGGATACAGGTAGTATGTTCTGGATAGTAGTGAAAAGGAGCTCTATGTGTAGCTATGTGTGTGTGTGTTTTCATGTTTTTGTGTCAGGATAGCCAGTCACATGTTTAGCATTACATCTAGTCCAACATCTTGATGAGATATTACAATCGTGTGAACAAGTAAATCTTTCCTGTTCTTTGTACTTTCTCTAGCTTAAATTAAACTGCCTTGAATCTATAATAATAATAGTAATAGTAGCCTACAGTATTCCAAACGACAGCATTCTAAAATGATTTTTTAAAAAATGTATTTCCCCAGATATTTTAAACATATGTATTTACTGCAGAATGGTATACCACTATTGCATTTTAAGTAGTAATTCTGGTGTTATATAAGTGGTAAATGATAAAAATGCAGTACCTGTAGGTAATCTTGCCCACAGTGCCTCACCCTAAGAAAGGTCATTGTTGAACCTGGACCCTGGGCTCCACAAGCTCTCTGGCTGCTTTTCTGCAGCGGCAAATATTGTAGCAGAAAATATAAGTGTTGGGGAGATAAAAGTAAAGTGCCATGCTGTTGGGGAGGGGAATAATGGTAGCCACAGCCATTTTTAGCCAGAAAAATGCTGTAGCCTTGTGACAAATGCATGTGGGGGTTGCAACCTACCAACTTACTTGATTCACTGCCTGGGTCAAGGGTGTTTCCCACCCTGGGGGAGAATCATCCTTGCTGTGAACACCAACAATTGTAGAACGTGTCTAGGAAAATGCTGTTGTTCTCATGGCGGGCTTCTTAGTTGCCCTTGGAAACATCTCTAAGAACAGCAGAATATGGGTTAAACTCAGACTGGGCTTTTGCCTGGTCCAACAACTCTTCTTATCTTTGGAAATTCCTGCCCAACAATTTGTGCAAACATTCCTGTATGCTTATACAAATTATCTATTTCCTATCAAATATGACCCGCCGAAAATCAAACGGCTGAAAATACACTTAAAACATGACCCTTCTTTATTCTTTGTATCAACAATATTCATGGAATTAATCATTGAGCTTTCTCTTCTTTCTGAGGGATCTTCTTCTTCAACAGATAAAAAAACAGAGATACATTCACCATTAGCTGTAAATAACCAAAGGAGGAAACCCCAAATCTTCTGTATAGAAATCCTCCTATTGTTGGGCCAAATGTCCGTATCAGTGGAGTAACTGAAGCACTGATTCCCAGCATGGCACCTATGAGAAATGATGGAAAAATCAGCCAGCATAGATCAAAATTCATTTTAGGATCTGTACCAGTTCCAGTGGATTAAAAAGATCAGTGTCTTAAGTCTTAAATACATGTACCCCGATTGTAAATGGGCTCTGTTCCTAGAACATACTTGATCCAGTCAGCCTCTCTTCCAGTCAAATCTCTTTACTAGTGGTTCTCTCAGCCCACAACCAGGCTAAGCATTTTGGAAATACATTATCTGCAACCACTTTCTCCAGGAATTGCCTGGAATCCCAGGAGCCCTGGTATTCAGATGACTAGGCATGTATAAGGTCAATAGATTGGGTTCCCACAACACAACTCAGAGGGTGGAGCTAGTTTAACCCTGTGTGCTAGTTAAAATTAACAAATTGGGGATTAACTGACTTGACCAGTTGACTCTTTGGTATTTCCCCAATTGCTTCACTGGCTCCTTAATAGTGTTCTGTGAACAGGACTGTTCTAATGCTGGCCCCAATTCAGGTGACGTAGTTGCAGAGTATGAAATTAATAAACTTCTACCTCAATAATCAGTATATAAATATGCTTTTGTAGTATCTACACATTGCTGGACTTCTTGGGCGATTGAAATAATGCATGAAAGCAGTCAGTTTTTAAATATAGCACTTGCTACTTTACCAGCATTACAGTAGATTTCCTTTTTTCCTCCAGAAAGTTTATATATATATATATGTTTAGTTTTGTTCTACTGATCTTCGTAATAATTTAATATGTGCAAATATGGCTGAATGTCGCTTTAATTTTGTGGGCTTTTGAAACCCTGGGTACCTTACAATAGATAGATAGATGCTAGATAGATATCATGTGACTATGGTTTCAGTTCCTGGTTTTTGTAATAGCTGGTGTAATAGCATTTGGACATAACACAGAATTATGGCTCACTTTATCGAAAGCAGAAGTTTCATATTTCTTGTATCCAGAGTAGGAAAAGGAAAGATATATAGAAGAGAGGCTGCAGCTCATTCCTGATCAGTGAAACCATGATTTATGTATTAGCTCCATGGTGAGTTTCACTTGATTTGAGCATCACCTATAAAGATCTATTTGATGTACTTTTATGTTTCTTAAATTATATGGAAATTTTCCTGGCTGGAAGATTACTACCTGTTTGACAGCAAAGCAAGAATGAAAATAATTGCACACCCAGTGTTCATCAAGAGGACCAGTAATTTAATGGGATGCTCTCCACTGACAGGTTATCACTGCTGGGTGTGAAGAAGGAAATCTACTGGTGAAAGAGGTAACGTGCAGCTCCGCCCCTGGCCAAAAATGGGAGTTGAAGCTTTTTTTAATAACTGTGTTAGCTTGGGAGTCACTTACACTGCAGTAATTGCTAGGAATGGATGTAGCAAAAATAGCCTAAATGTTTAATATTTTTCTCCATTGGCACATGCTGTCCCTAACTGACTTTCTTTGAAGGCCAGCCCTTCTTCGCACTGAGGTGATAGGATAGGAACTGTGCTAGCTATAAGCTTATGTTCAAGGCTCTTCTGTGGTTCAGTTCAAAACCTCAAACTTAAATATAGCACAAATTCCAAACATGTTTCAGCTGGTGACTTCTCATTCCCCATCTAATATCCCCCAGCCCCAGCCCCCGCTTGCTGTCAGGTGTGACACGCATATATATAACTCACTGAATGGGGGTTGGGCTGGAAATCCATAGACTGTTCTTTTTGCAATATGTACGAACATCCAGGCACACGGGCATCCTTCCTTCCATTCCTTTGGACCCTGAAATCCTATTTCTGGTATACTCTGCCCCTAAGCCCTGTTTCTAGTTTTCTGCTGCTGTTAAGCAGACGTAAGCAGTCCTTCTCAATTGTCAACTCATAATCATCTATGCAAATCAGACTCAGGATAAGCCGCTGAACTGGCTTCCTTATGTGATTCAGGTTGCCCTCTGGGCCAAGGAAGCAAGCTGAGCAGGCTCCGTCTCCCTTACAAAAGCTCTTTTGAGAAACACTCTGGGCTGGCTGCAGCTGCTGCTTTCAACCTCCCCCCCCTCCCCCTTCATTTCAAAAGCTTTGGATAGCACCCAATAAGGAGCGAGTGCAGAGGATGTCCAGGCCATAAGCACAGATGTGTCTAGCAATATCAAACTTAATTTCAGCTGTTTTTGTTAAAATCTGATTCAGAGAAGTGAGACCCTTCCCAATGTTTATTTACTTAGATAGTCAAGTTTAAATTATCATCATCATCATCATCATCATCATCAATCATCATCATCATCTTCTCTGGGCATCTTATCAACATTCATACATCTTAACATCCAATCCAGCAGATTATTAGGAACCATCATCATAAAAATAATGTATTGCTTCCTAAGCAACAGCTAAGGAGAGTTCTTGTGTATCGTTAGGGATTCCTCAGAAAGGAAGCATCTGAGACACCTGAAGCTCTGAGAATCAGCCCTTCCCTGTGTGGCCCACTGCCATCATCCTCCATATAATCTCAATGGCTATGAATTGGACTTCTGATGGACTTTTGATTGGAGCTGCCAGTTGAGGAAAGCAGCACTTAGGTATGGGAGTTGCTTGGCTGTAAGATGGGGTGGAGTGGGGTGGGGTGGGACCTGTCTTGAAGTGCAGACAGGATCACATATCATCCAAAGTCCAGGCAGAAAGAACTGTGCGTAAACATTCACTAGAAAATTAATCTCAGGAAATGCTGCAAGATTTTATTTCTTCTTTAACAACTGGGTCATTAAGTAATATGGGTCACTGGCTCCCTTGCAGGCATTTTTGAAACTCCAGCTCTTTTGATTCTAACTAGCATTCACTGGCTTGGCAGATATGCAACTCCAGGAGGGATGACCCTTTTCTTCTGTATCCAATTATGTGAGATCTGCAGAGACTTTGGAACTTGGCATTACTTTTACTGCAGGTCTTTCAAAAGTTCCTAGGCAGAGCATGATGTACCAGACAGTTGCCAACACACATCTTTTGAAAGCAGCGAACCAAAACCAAGCAGCACATCCAAAAGAAAACATTATTCAGAAACGGAAAAGAGTTAACCTTACTGGTGTCAGAAGCAGGGACTGATTTGGTCAGGATGATATCAGTAATGACACTGACAATACTGAAGGAAAACACCATGGGGGGCACAATGAGGCAATAGTGAAATACGCTGGTCATCAGGACCTGTGAAAAAGAGGAAAAGCAGGAGCAGGTCTCAAAAATGAGATATTTGTATTCAGGAAGATCTTCTTACCAATGTTTCAGGTTCCACAAATGTTTTCAAATCTACTTGTCCCAAAACATATCAGTGCAGAGGAACTACTCTGTTCCATTCTATTTTCATAAATGACTTGGGCTAGATTTTCCAAAGAGCAGAATATTGATTGCTTAGGAGAAGGCAGCTTGTTAAATAAAGGGACAGCTATCAGGTCCTGATGAACTGAAACAAATGGCCACTGATGCTTAGCTCATATTTGTTTAGGCAGTTAGTATTAGATTTTTATGGCGGGGCATGTCTGTGTATTTCAGTTAGTGGCAGGGCATGTCTAAACTGTTTGATGTTTGTTTCTTCACCCCAGGAGACTCTGGTGCAACCTGACATATTTTGGACTTGACACAACTCACTTTCTCTGCTTCTTGAACCACTATCACAGGAACAGGATGGCTCACTAGCACAACATCTAGCAGCAGCAACATGCAGATGACAGGGGCTGGAATTACTATCCATATCTTTAAGTCCACAGTGGCAGTTATGAGGGTTGGTGGGTATCATAGCCAACGTTGAGCCACCCCATGGTTACTGACTTGATAATTACCCTCATAGATGAAGGTTGCTGATGTTGGCAGGAGAACTGATACTGTTAGTTCAGTAATGGGGAGCTTGTTTGATGCTATCTATAGCATCTCCTCCTCCACTATTACACAACAACATAGACAGAAAT
The DNA here is from genome assembly GCF_059951505.1 of Python bivittatus. NCBI lineage: Eukaryota > Metazoa > Chordata > Lepidosauria > Squamata > Pythonidae > Python > Python bivittatus. Next base: position 60,281,514 of record NW_028277075.1, read on the forward strand.
TACTCTCTTCTCTTGATCTTCACACAGTCTCAGCAGAAGTATCAGCTGACCTGCCACAAATCTTCAGATAGTTACATATTCTAGATGAAGCTTGTAACCCTTACAACATGCTGGTGTGATTATTACTAATATACATTACTAATATGTATTTCTCCTCCTTCCAGCAGACCACTGCTTACTTTTTTCATTTCTGATTTGATTAGGATTCTTCTAGTTTAAATACACAATGGACAGTTGATGAGAAGACTAAGGCTATTCCTAATGGGAAAGAACTATTAGTACCCGAGGGTCCCTGCCAACAGCTTCTGACCTAGATGATAAGTATCAGCAGAATATTCATTTCTCCAGCCTCACAGGAGTCAAAGACTGCCATATCACATGGGGGCCTTTTAACAATCCAGGAAGTTTCTATGCAGACGGCAGAACTAATCACTGTACTGATTTTGTCACTCTGTTGGCTTTAGTGCTCTTCTAAGACATCTTTCTATAATTATCCTAACGAAACAAAGTTTGGGCCAGTAAGGTTTTCTGGGAACTGTACATTGTCCCCATGGAGTTTATACTTTCTGAATAAGATTTCTGGGTTGAATTGCTGCTTAACCAGATTTTAACAAATTTGATCTGATATTTCCTGCCGGGCTTTGATTTCATCAGCCTGGTTCATTCTCCATCAGATGTTACCATCTTCCCCAGGGACTTTCGAATATCCATAAAGTGACTTATCTTCTAGGATAACTGATCCCCTGAGAATTAGGACTCTATGGAGCCTTGAGAGGATGGCTTGGGCCTGTTGGGGATCACATTTTCTATGACTGATTCAATCATTTACCTTCAAAGTTTGCCGTATCAGCCTGCACTGGTGTACACTGTATATGAGAAAAATACTCTCCCAACACGGCTTTAGCTCAAGAAAGAAAGCAGTATATTTAGGTACTTTCTTGGTTCTTTTTCAAAACCCTTTCCCAGAATTATCTTGGGGCCAAACTTTGCAATATGATATTTTCCTAATACAATATGCACAGCAATATCAGCACAGGTAATTAACATTAAATCATGCTCGTCAAAATATATGAAAGGCGGGACATGGGACTTAGGATTTGGGAAACCAGTTTGGCTTGCTCTCTTGTAAGTAACGTAACTGAACTTTAATGAACTAGTATGTCTCTCAGTTATGCAGATCAGTTGCATATATAGTATGGCAAGGGCAATCATTTTCTACTACTGTAGTATAGATGCTTAAAGTCTTCATTCCACATAGACATAGGCTCTAGATTTGGGAATGACTTTCTATGAATTCCTCAGTTTTGGGGAGACATTCAGTGGTGGACACCCTAGTTTGTGTGCAGAAGGTCTTTAATTCAATCCCTGGCTTTCTGAGTTGAAAGGATCAAGTAGCAGTTGATGGGAAAGATTTGTTTGTAGAAAGTCATTGGTATGCACACCATATGATAGTGGATGAGACAGACCAACACTTTGTTCTGCTATGTGATAGCTCCTTATCTGCCTTGTTCACAGACAATTTGCTGTTTCTTAAAGCACCAGTAATATGCAATCTTTGATACAGCTTGGAGAACAAATCTTTACAATAATCTGTGTTTCATTTCAAGTTGTGCCTGGTCAGAGTTTTGTCTAGAGCAGTGTTTCTCAACCTCAGCAACTTTAAGATGAGTCTACTTCAACTCCCAAAATTCTGGGAGCTAAAGTCCACTCATCTTGAAGTTGCTGAGGTTGAGTCTCCCTTGCTGAGATAAAAACATAACTCATGGCTATCATACCATCTACCTTTTCATTTTGTAGTATGCAGCAGGAGACAAGAGGAATCAAATATGTTGCTGCCATGATAATGCAAAGTCTGATGCTTAATGATAACATAAAATATGAATGGTTGACCACAGAAATAAGGAAACAAGAGTCATGGGGAATAAAGCAAAAGACACCAGGGCCTTTTTTAGACTCCGAGGAGCTGTGCGACTGATGGCAAAATGTTCATATGAGCTTTCCACCCCTGCTATTTTAAAAATTCTTTGAAGTCAGTGGCCCAGTAAATGAGTGTTTCCTGAGCTTGTTGGTTGTACTGCTTGAATGAAAAGTCTTCGATCCTAGAAAAGGCTTGCGGAAATACAGGTAAGGAAGTAAAAAGCAAGTGGCTGTTGTTGGCTGTTATATGAATGGTGTCCACTGGTAAAAAAAAAAAAGTCAAGATGACAGCGACAACAGTGCAACCAAAACACCCAATTTTTTATGCGAGTTGCACGTGAAATTCACATAAAAAATAGATGGAACTTTGATTGCACCTCTGGGGCTGCCACCTCGACTTCCTTGTCCACACCCTGTGAGCACCCCTGCCCTACATGTTAATTCTTAAAGCTCAATTTCTTGCTTTGCCCGTCCAACCCCAAACTGCTGCCTTGCCTTCTCTTCAGCAATGTAAGAATGCTTTGTAAATAAATACACCTTTTAAATTTCCTGAAAATAAAATAATGCTTTGCCTCCAGTCTTCCTTTTCTTTGCATTTACAATACATGGAGTTCAAGATCTTGGGATGGGGAGAAAAATCCAAGAGCAGCCCACTAAGCTCCAAGAGAATGCTTGATGTTTACATTTCATACCCAAACATACCCAGACATACCCAGACTCTAGTGCTTCAGGACTCCCCCCAAATAAATTTGAGTGGTGCCTTTTAATATTCATGAACTTAGAGGACAACTTAAAACATTCTCATTTTAGGAGACTGGGTCAGTGAAGAGTTGTAGTTCAGCAACACTGAGAGGTCATAATTCTTTACCTCTGGTCTCCTCTAACTAGTAACAGCTCTTTAGGCTTTCAAGTAGAAAATCCTTCCTCTCAACTGTCGCCTAAGTACTAGTTTGAAGTGAGCCTGAACCTCCTGTAGCTCTTCTATTGTTGGGCTGTGCTTCCTCTCCAAGACCAACGCTTCTTTTCGAGATGCCTCCTTATCAGGTTGAACTCTGTCTGGCCCCAGTTTGAAATCTGGGGCATCTTGTTTCTTACTGCTCTCTATTTCACCTCATTCTTTTTCCTTCATCTGGTACCTAAACTTTTGCAGGGCTCCTTTTCAACACAGCTGGCCTCAGTTAATTTCAGCCCTGCATATTTTGGAGGCCACTGAGGGGAAGTGATTCCACGGGGGTGGATGAGGGGAGTGTAACTTGAGATCTTTGTTAAACGTCTTCCTTATAAATCTTTTTATATCAGTAACTTTATCGGCTGCACACTTTGTTCAGGCATGGATGTTCCTGGTGTTTAGTTCAGGTTGTATCAAGATCTCTCTTTCCTTCGGAGGCAAAGAGATAGACATTTTCTTATTGGATGCTTAAGCTCAGAGCTTTCAAATAAGTTTTATTTGCAAAGAGGACTTCAGCCTCACTTTTCTATCAATAGTAATTATGGGAAACAATTTCTGGTCCCTTCCCTTTAAAGTTTATGTGGTCTATTTGCTAGAGTAAGCCTTTTCTCCCAGGTGTACCAAAAGTTAGATAAGGGTGTGTATATGTCTGTGTGTCTCAATGTACTTTTACTAAACTTTACTTTGTTCTCCAAATCAAAGCTTATTTTGCGCACATGTTAACATGTTACTGTTAAACTCCAAGAAATCATATAATAGAAATTCTTGGTCCTAGGCCAGACTGATAAAAGGAACCTTTTAACTTTAAATATATGAACCCAAATGACGAGTCAGTTCAGCCAGACTGCATTTTGGATTTTGGGAAAACAGTGTATATTTTCACTATTTCATTGGGATTATTGCTGCCCATATGAATGGACCATCACTACAGTTATAAAAGTTCCCATTACTTTTCTAACATTCAACTGCACAATCTACAGTGGACATTATTCCAGCACTTTGTAATCAGAAGTGATACCAAATTGTGTTGTCTTACCATAGCAGTGCCAACTCCACACAAAACAATGACACTCAGCATAAGCAAAGTCCGATCAGAATAGCGGTTGGTTAATCTTCCAATTACAACACCCTGGACAACCTGGGGCAAAGAGAAAAAAACAGACAAATCAAAGTCTCTGAAATTTCTAGGTTAAATACAGCCTCATACTGAACAGTAGCTTCTGCAGAGTAACAAGATCCAGAAACTACACTAGATCTATGTTCATGTCTTCTATCACTTGGATCCCCAACAGGGCAGGCAGGGATGATTAAGGTGCCTGCCAATACATTCTGTAGCACACACCATGTTTTCTACCCTAATTTTATTTTATTTTTTAATGAATATTTAAAAATGAATATGAAGTTCACAGGTGCTCACAGGTGTTTTGCAATTGATCAAGTCCATCATCACATTAATTTTGTAGGAGTGCCCATAGAATTTCAAATGGATCAAAGAAATATTATGCTGATAATATAAAGAAATCACAACTTAAGAAAATGTTACACATAAATGCATGCAATGGAACTTTGATGGCTTTTAACTAAAGCCATTTGGAGAAGGGACAGGATTCTTCTCTCATTACTATCCTCCCCTAAGCTGTTCCCACCTCTAACCATTTAACCATTCTTTCCAATGTTTTATTTGTCACAGGAGACAAGCATTTGTGACAACGTGGGGAAAAAGCAGCTGGGAAGGCATTTTGAGTTGGAAAAGTGCCTAAAAATTTGGGAAGAATGGGCATGGGGTGCTACCTAAATTAGACAACAGCTGGTTCTGACAATAATTCATCATGTTAGTCATTAAAATGAGAAATGTCAAAGTAGTAATCAGGATTTTATTTTTATTTATTTTTTAGATTTTTTTATCCCACTTTTATTACTTTATAAGTAACTCAAGGTGACAAACTTACCTAATACTCCTTCCTCCTCCTATTTTCCCCACAACAACAATCCTGTGAGGTTGGGCTGAGAGAGAGAGTGACTGGTCCAAAGTGACCAAGCCAGCTTTCGTGCCAAAGGGAGGCCTAGAACTCAGTCTCCTGGTTTGTCTTTAAAAAGTGGTATTATGTCAACAAATATTTTAAAAACCCAGCAAATTACAACAATACCCATTAAGACCAACAATACCAAAATAGGATTGAAATTTTAGTGAACTCAGTGCTTTAATATCAATCCCTTGATATCACAAGTTCAGGAATCTGCTCTAAGGTTAAATTAAAGCTCTTAAGAAATATCGTGTATTTGGAATGTAAGATTGACAGGTACAAATTTTCCAAAATTTTCTTTGAGTTGGATGAAATTTCTTGATAATAAAAAGTTAGAAAATTTGGTCCTGGTTGCTTTACTCTGAAAACTGAAGACATGAGGAGAAATAGTTCAATATCCTCCTCAAGTGTATATAGTCAAAATACGAATGCTTAGTAAGAATATTTTAACTCCCCTCACCCCCTGCTTTTAAATATTGCTGATATGGTACACAGTTAAGAAAATTAGAACAATTAAGAGACTTTACCAGTGAAAAGACATCAGTTAGAATCCAACTGTACAGCAAAACAACTTAGTGCTCAGAGTCTTACTAAATAGGTGTATTTCTACACCAACATTTGGGAAAAAATTCATCCATGTCCCACCATTATACACATAAAGTTCCATTAAAAAGGAACCAACAGAAATTTAATTCTTCATTAGGTGTTTGAGTCGCAGAACTGTCAATTTTCTTACTCTGCTTGGACAAGCTGCCTGTTGGCAAAGATTAGAGTCCTACAGATTTGAAGCTTTTCTTCCCACTGTTGTCCAGTAAAGCAAGAATAAAATGAGGTTTTGGCTTAGCATAGTTGGGTGGAAGTTTAATAATTAGGTCTCATAAACTGGGATCATACTGCCTAGTTAATATCCCTAGGCAGGCAAGATTCAAATGTTTACCAGGCAGGTCATCAAACATATCCACCAGCTGTCCTCTCTATATGTTCCTCTGCGATTTCTTCTTAAAGAAAAGGTTGTAGATGCAGTCTTGACATATCCCTTCAACCACTTTAAAGACACTGTCCTTTGAACACGTGATCCAATTCTGTCTTGCAGATGTATGGAGAGAGATCTCACCACTGTCTAAATGGGAAGCCACCCAAGAGCTTTTTGAAAAAAGAGCAAGCTCAAACGTAGAAAAGTAGGCAATAAATTGATATAGATGACAACACAATCATCCCTTAAAATAGTACTTAAATGCACAGGTTTCTTCCTTGGGTGTGCCACTGTACTAAACAAGTAATTATAGGGTTTGAACTTTAATTGGATTTTTTCCCCACCCTAAGGGCTGGTTCCCAGACTCCACAGACATGCCTTCTAACACACTCATTTCTACACTGACTCTACTACAATACAAAAGATAGTCATTTTGCAGCTGATGGGGCCATGGGAAGTGTTGGGGTTACTATTATCCCTTGATCCTTTTTTGGGGGGGGGGTGCTGTTGCATGGAATGGAATTGCAAAATGTTCCTGTAAAATCCCAAATGACTATTGGAAAATCAGAAGCCTACTCTTGTCTGCCAGCATTGTTTTATGGCTGTTGTTTTAATTAAGTTATATTTCACTGTTGACATTCAGACCATGCCATCAGAGTGTGCTCTTTAACATACTAATAATAACCAGTGCAGGATTGCTTATCCGATCTATCACTCACAGCCGCAGAATTACTTGCGACAGTGCCCTAGTTTTGAATACTTTTGGCTTTATTTACACGCGCTCTCCTTACACACACAAACACCTGCCTTGGATTGCTTCTTTCCCTAAAAAGGATTCAGTAAACAAAGAAAATAGCATCAACAATATAAGAAGTCCAGTGATGATTGCATCACAATTACAAGCAAGTTGCACAGCTATTCTATCTGCTATTCTGCTGGAGCAGATCTTAGAATACAAAACACCCATTTAAATTATTGATCAGGAAAGACTACCGCCGACAGTAATGAAAACTGCAGAAGCTGGCTTTGTAATGTTTCTTTCGGCTGAAACAGGATAGATGGGTAAGGAGGATGGGGAAAGAATGTCAATAGTTCTACCATCCATCAAAAATTGTAATGCATAAAGGTAATCTAATCAATGTCAGTGTGGCAGCAAAACCACCTACGTTTTGCCTTGCAGTCTGGGAAAATGTAATGTGAAAAGCAGCCAGACAGGGCGCTGATATCGCAGCTTGGACTGGAACAAGATGTGCGGCTATCAAAGGAAAGACTTCTACACAGTTGGCTAGCAAATGTAAGAGATAAAAATTCCACAGGTCAAGGTGGCAGACTTAGGGGGTGGGGTTTGTGAGCATAATTTTTCAGTTCACGCCTAGACATGATGGCTATGATGGTCAACTGCAGGCAGCAGAATGGTTTTGGAAGAAGAGGCTGTAAGGCAGACACAAGTCAGGATCTTCTAGAAGTATTATTTTATTGCTGCCTCTTCAGATCAGAATGAATGCTTCTAATAATCCAGGACAGGGGGCTCACAGCAGATATTCAGTGGACAGTGAAAATGGTGTTTTATTTCTTAGAAAATGTATTACAGAGTGGAGCTTTAGGTTGTAATGATACAATAGGTCAGTTTAATACAAGTAGATTAATTCACTTTCCAGACTAACTACCTGAATGGTTATTCATTCATGCTGACACACAGGCCATGAAAAGTTGTTAATTTAATAACATCAACAGAAAAGCTATTTCTGCTGATAATTAATTCACCATTCAGTTGAATATTTTTTTTAGAAAAAAAGAGCGATGGAAAAAAAATCAGAAGAGAAGAAGAAAAGAAGTGCTATGTTCATTTCAAACAGCTTTCCTAAAGAATCAGTGTGATTCTTTAATGCAGCACAATCTATCTTGATGCATTATTCTTAAGACTTGTCTCATAAAAATTTTCTATTCATGCCTGGAAGATGAGGGCCCCGCTGCTATTAGAGCAAAACTTAAGCAAAATGGCAACTCTCCTCTTTTTGTGTTATATCAATGGCGTGTTATGAGGTATGTTATGTTGATCAATGGCAGCTGATGAAGTAATTCACAAAAGGGGGAAAGGCTCCCAGCACTGAGTGGAAATCAAGAAGAAGGGGATCTGGCAACCTTCTAAAATGAATCCTGTACCAAAGACCAATGTGGTGCATATTATTACAACATATACTTCATAGGGAGAATTATTGGTATTTGCAGTTTAAAAGATCTCAGAGTAGGTGATGGGGAAAATCTCTGCTCAGATCTGGAGAGTACTGGCCATAGTAGACAATACTGGGCCAGAATGAGGGAGAAGCTATGCTTTTTGGGTCAAGGAGTACATTGGTCTTTGATCAGTGTACTGGGGCCACACTACCCAAAAGAAATGGGACTATAAGAAAAAGTATAATTGATTGGATTTCCTTTATGTTTCAGATAAACAAAATTGAATTTTAGTCTACCTTTGGTCTCATGTGTTAAACGATTTTCCCTTTCTGACACATTACATGTATTTGAAAAGAACTTTAGGGAGCCTCTGGAAGCTGCATTGGTGATTTTTCAAACCTGAAGCCCTGGAGAGGTTGTGTCTCTCTGAGCCAGATGGATCAAAGGCAGACTTATGTGTTCTCTCAACCCCATGAGGCTTGCTGATACTGTGGTTTGTATTGGAACAGAATATTCTGGCCCTTCAAAAGAAAGTTTCCTACACAGTGCTGAGCATAAGGCTGGCAATACTTTACTGAGAAAGGCACATAACTCTTTCTTCCTCCTGGATAGCACTCAACAAGAGTAACCTTCAAGGGCAGTCTTTCCCCAATATGGTACCCTTCCGGTGATTTTGAACTGCAATTCCTATAAACTGCAGAAACCATGAGAAAGGGCTTACTGGAAGTGGACTTTAAATCATATGGAGGGCACCATGCTGGGAGGCTGCTCACGCAAAATATTTCACACGCCACAGCTGATGTTATAATGTATGATAGCCTAGATTAACACAAGAAACTATCTTTTATAGATCATTGCCCAATCTAGCTGAGTACTGTTAATGCTGACTGCTGGAGATTCTTCTCTAATGTTCCAAGCTGGAATTTTTCTAGTCCTCCATGGGTTTGCTTGCAACTGAACATGGGTGCTTCTAGATATGTAGCATGGGCTCTGCTACGGAATATACTCTGTGCATGCAGACACATACTCTTGTAACCAGAATTTAACTGAAATGGGAAACATTAAAGAAGCAGAAATAAGAATGTAACATTTTTTCTTAGGAAAAGCATAGGTTTCTGAACTCATATTTGCAAATCATTTAATTCATTATTTGATGAATGTACTTGGTCACATTGCAATAGGGGAGGGGAAAAAAACCCATTTGGTTATAAAGTATGCCATCATCATACATACCAAGTTGCCTGGGATCTGCCCCAAGAGCTCTGCAAAAGTAAAGGTGACACTTGGAGACCAAGACATCTTGCATCCTCTTTTCAAAAGGGAAGTGACAAAATGTCTCTTTCACATGAGAAGAAGGATATCATTAACCAAAGCAATTGAGCAAGCTCCTATTTTTACAGGAGCTCAAAGGGAAATGAGATGTTGAACTACTCAGCAGATTAGAACTCTCTCCCGTATCACCTGACAACAGCTGGGAAATTAAAAGGAAATGATCAGGTGAGAGTGCTACCAAGTTTCTTAAACTAATGATTGTGTAATAACACCCAAATGTTAGCCTGTAGCCATGTCAGCATAATTGTATGCCACTATATGGAATGCTGCTGAATCATGGACATGTGGAATGAAGGTGGATATACTCTGCAGCCTCCAATTCTGGAAATTACCGGCACAACAGAACAAAACTATTCATGGGTCTCTCCTATGGACAGTAGATAAGATGCATGAAGTTTTGCTCTACCTGATACTGCTTAGCAGTCACAAGCATGTTGCAACCTCATGCAATATAATGTACCATGGAATAATGGCTATATAGACTAGTTACTGTGGGAAAGAATTGCTAGCTCACAAGAATCACACCTTTGCATCCATCAGGCATTATATTAAAGAGTGGAGGCTTACCAGACTTCAGGCATTTTTTTGAGCTCAGGGTCACTGACTCAGCAGTGGTATGTTATAATAGATAGGGTTATATAGTCTTTAATTCTTACCTGTAACTTTCCTGTAACACCTATGTGTTGAAAGGATCCTTGGAATTTGACTTTTTATAATGATGGTGAGTTTTTCTTTTAGCAATCCTTAGCTATTGCTTATTTCTGATTTACTCTATTTTGATATATAGCAGCCTTCCCCACTATTTGGTAGTTCTACAATTCCTGAAGATGATAGGAATAGGGATTTGAATCTGGCTCTTCCCATTGTTAGCTTGACTGTGTATGACTAAACATTGCCCCACACCAACTTCTCTGTAGACCACTAGCTTTCCAAGCAATTCTTCTAGTCTTCTGTGTCCCTAGGAATGGAAGAGTATGCATTGGAAACAGATAATGGATACATTCAGGCACAGGGATGAATTTTGTTTTCAAAACTGTGGATTGATTTAGAGACTTGGTTGAATACCTTTGGTATTTAACTCCCCTTACAGTTTTCAGAAGTCCATATTGAAAAATGCTTAATTTCCACACTGAACTTCCTTTGGCCACTTCAAGCAAGTTGGTGGGCCTCATCTCCTACCTTCTAAAATGTGTTTGCCTTTGTAACATGACCTCCTTTGAAGTAGTATGAAGAGAAAGCTCTTTACCTTAACAGGAATCTGTTCTAGTATCAATACACAAAAGAGGAAGGAAATAGTTTGCAAGTGACATAACAAGAGCCGCCCTTGGCTATGTACACAAGCTGCAGGTGAAACAACTTTGTCTTTGTCCTTCTTCAAAGCCATATAAGCCTCTGAATCTGCAGTGGAAATATTTAATTGGAAACTCCCAACAAAGAAATTCAAAGGGTGAAAACTGTCTGTCTTTCTTTCATGCACCATTAACAATAGCAACTGCACCATAAATCCAGCTGATATTTTCAGATCTTAAAGTAGAAAAATACACAGTGGAGATAAACTTTAATCTCCTTTTTGGAAGGAAGCCAATCTTGGGAAGTACCTCAATGCACTTATTAACAAATAATGGCATGCCTTTTTCAGTTTTATGAATATGATTTATGAAGGCAGAAAAATTGTGTAGAGATTATAATCTCTACACAATTTTTCTGCCTTCATAAATCATATTCATAAAACTGAAAAAGGCATGCCATAGCAACCATGCATAAAATTCTACTGGAATTTAAGAAATCAATATTCAGCTTAATTTACATTGAGTAGTATTACAGGACGCAACTGAGTTTTTGCAATATTATTCCAAAGACTACAACAGAGAAACCAGAACTGCTGGTTCTGGTGGGTCACTTTTGTCAGATCCACAGAGGAGTGTGCAAGCATATACTGCAGTATATGTCTATTGTATTCAGTAGAAAAGTGGCAGCAAATATTAATGGACACCATTCATTTAGTTTTGAATTTGGCCATAAAGAACTGCAAAGATGAGAGAAAGCTTCAATAGCATACACGAGGAACCCCACAGCTAAAAACAGCATAATCAAAACCAAAATATAGCATTACAAAGTCTTTTTCAGTGCCAGGAGACTGAAAATGTTTCTAAAAATAAATTGGAGGAGGTTGACATGTACACATGCCAGTACATGTTTATAGCAAGATTTCTTTTTCCTAGCCAGATCAAAAGTCTGGCCAAGTGAGATTATGAGGAAAAAGCAACTTTAGTCCAACTTTATTAATGATTCTTAGGATGTTAAAATTCTGCAACTATAAGGTACAGCACAATTTGATTAATGATTATTTCACATCCAAACTGATTCACTAATGGCAGTGTATTTTTATGAGTTGATACTGTTATTCATGCTGGACATTTTATATTGCATCTGAAGCAGTATTATTTTCGGTTGTCAAACTCCTTTTATTGTCAAGATGCTTCTTCTAACGTTATTCCAGTGATCTATAACTTGAGTCTGTTAAATCCTCTTAGGTAATGGAGAACAAAGATATTTCTACAGAACTCGCGTTGGTCAACCCTACCTTAGGTACTGTGTTAAACACCATATTTAAGAAAAGAGTCAGACAAACTACAGCTGGTTCAGAAAAAGGCAATACGGATGTTTGGGGGACTAGACAGAGGTTCTATAATGAGAGTTTCAAGAAGCTGGGCATGTTTAGCCTTGAGAAATGACAACAGAAGAAGGATATGATAGCATTCTTTAGACACTTGAAAAGATGTCACATAGAAGAAGGTTAATGCTTATTCTGTCTTGATACTGAGTGCAGGACACTAAATAATGGATTGAAGATATTGGAAGGCAAATTCTAATTCAATGTTTTTTTCTTCTAAATAGCTTTTCCTAATAGTAAAAGAGATGGTGAGCTTCCTTTCACTGGAGACATTCCAGCAGAGGCAAGATGAACATCTGCTAGGGATGCTTTGATTTGGATTCCTGCACTGAACAGAGATTGGCCTTAATGAACTAAACAGCCCCTTCCAATTCTACATTTTGAAGACATAATCCCACAGTGTAAGCTGAGCTAATTTATTTCCAGCTCAGCTGTCAGGTAACCCAAAAAACAAAACAGTTTTTCTTTTCTTTTTGCAGTGGTGCAGCTCTGCAGAGCTTGTGGGCTGTTGTTTTTCCACTAGAAGGAACTTCAGCATCATCCCTTCTTTTAGCTCCTGAGCTGCACCTAGTAGGTCCTAGATCAACACCAGCTGGATTTAGCATGGATAACATTGACAAGAGTTTTTGTTATTTTCTCTTTCTCTATAGCAGAGGATAAACAGGCATGCAAAGGACCAGATTACTTAAGGGTCTTTTTTTTTTTTTTTTTTACTTTTCCTTTCTTTCCTTTTTATGTGAACTTGAGAGATTTGGCTATAGTGGAAAAGACAGCACAATGGGAGTGCCCATACAGTAAGTCTGATTACTTGATGCCTCTAAAGTATACATTTGTCTGGAACCCATTGCTGTTCACTCTGCCCATCACTAGATATGGCAATCATGGTTAGAGATATTGGGAAAAGTGCCTAGGTAAAAGACTAAAGACATACAACTGTTGTACGTCCTGGCTGCAAAACTGATAATATACAACCGCATATCGCTGGCTAGCAGAGCTTTTTTTTAAAACCAAAAGGAGATTTCAACCCATTTACAGTATCTATTTTGTTTGCACCCACCAGTGCATACATCCCTTATAGACCTGCCTAGAGTCTACAATTGGGGCAACATATGAATTATGTGAAATAAATAGACTCAGCCTTGGAACACGACAAGGGACAATAAAGTGTGTCTGACTATGTGGAAAGCACATATCTTGTATTTTTGAATAGTTATTACTTTAGCACATCTAAAATTCTAATAGAAGGGAATATCTATAGCTCAGGGTTGAACTGTGGAGTTCTTGGTGCTCTCTGAGTTTGGTTATTTGCTTGCAGACACAACTAGGTAACATAATGAACAACATCACTAGGTAGGTGCTGCTACCTAGTTGGGTAATGAAACATCTACAAGCAAGCAACTTAGAGAGCACCAAGAACTCCACATCTAAAATTACTGAATGATTGGTCAATGAATTGCATGCTGACAAATCCAAATATGCTTAGGATGGCATACAGAAATCTAAAATTAAAGCAGCCATAGCAGCAGCATAAATAAATAAAACATCAACAGTAAAGAACTTAAGACTAAAATGTCTGGGGTCAACACGTGTAATTGTGGGTCTTTCCCCACTGCCGAGATAAAGTGCTAACAGCTCACGTTTGAATCAGGAGAAAATTCTACCTGCACGAAATCTGCTGTTCTTTCCTACCTCTATTGTGTTACTTGTCACCTGTTTCCGAATGGTGCTGGCCTGATGTGCATCCGCAGCCCACCATAAGCAATGCAACGGGTTGATCTCTTGAGCTTTGCTGCTCTCTCTCTCCTGTGTGTTGTTGGTCAGCAGAAGAAACTGCCAGTCATGGCACTAAGGCAGGAATGGGGGTGGATCTTTCTGCAGGATCCTGTCCATCTTCTCTAGACTCCTTTCTCTGCCCTCCTCCTACACCCCATTCTCTTGTTACCCAATCAAAATAAAGACAACAAAAACCAAAACAATCATATCGAAGTCATGAAGTGACAAGCAGTTCATAGGATTTTTCTCTCCTTTCCTTTCTTTCCATTGGCCGTAAGTGCCAACTTCCATATTCCTCCATGTTCTGTTCAGGAAGCAATGGTGGCTTCACGTGTGCACCTGCCCCACTGTTTTGCTATTTCAGAGCCAGAGAATGAAAGCACTGGCCATCCTGCTGGCTGAGCAGTCTAGAGCTCTTGCAGATTTCTGATAAGTCACTGACACAGGGCAGCTGTGTCCCACTATTTATTTATTTATTTATTTATTTATTTATTTAACCAATTTATATAGCTTCCCATCTCCCCACAGGCGACTCTGGGCAGCATACGACAAAGCTAAAAACAGTCAATAGTCAATTGGAAGACAACAGCAGAAGGTTGGCAAAGGCAATGTGCCAAGATCATCTTGAAATGGCCACTAAGGGCCACTTTGATTTCACCAACTACTGGTCATCTGACTTCACCTATGACACAATGGATGGCAAAGCATGACCGGGTTTTCATACTTGTAGGCTGCCAGCTGACGGAGAAAAACCCTTCTCTAACCCTGGCACTGCTAAGAATGACTGACGCCTGTCTTGCTCATGGGCTGGGATAAGCAAGAGGCAACATCATGGAGAAAGGATTTGGCAGAAAAAGACGTTTATACCATGGTTTAAGTGGGAAAGGGTCCCTGGTAGAAAGGTCTCAGATACATTGAGCTTTCTTTTGGCACCTTTTCATCCAAAGTAAATACTGATCAACTACATATACTAATGCTCTGGGTTAAAAAGGAAACTTCAGACTTCACTCGGGCAAGCTAAAGTAAGTTCAACTCCATTGGTTTAAGAACAGTGATGGTGAAGACTGCTAGCCTTATTTCTTGTTAGGTGAAAGATCAGAACCCAAAATTCACTGAAATGCCCAGAGGTTACACAGTAGCCATCGTGCTCAGGGGATTTCTGCTTTTAACTCATCTGATGTTCAAATGAAAAAAAAAAAAAAAAAGCAGAGATATTTGGTACATGGAGCATTTTTTTTCTTCTCAAAAGCAGCCAGTAATAGCATGATCATGCCAGATGCTTCATGGGAAGCAAAGTCTATGGCAAGCAACAGAGGAATTGGTTCCTATACAATTAAGCTGCAGGACCAAAATCTTAGCTTCTATTTCATCCAGTGATGGGTTTAAACTAAATTCCCTGCAAGGACTAACTTTCTTGGAATCCACCATTACTAAGACACGATTACCAAACACTAGTAGCTATTTGTACCAGCTAAGCTACAATTTCTTTTTACCTTCTTATTTCTTGCTGCTTTAACTTCTCCTCACTTGAAGTAAAAAGCTGCTGTTGTGGACCAGAAGGATTTGTATTTGTATCTAAACTACATTTCAGTCAAAATCCCTCCTTTTCGTCTTCATTGTAAGGCAGTAAAACCTATCCTGGACATTCAGAAAATATTATCTGATAAGTGAGATTTTTAAATTTATTGGCTGCCCAACTCCAGTGGGCACCTCGTTTGCAAAATCCAAGTACAGTCTATAGTGTAGATATATCTTCAAAAACCTTTCATCATATTTATATTGGAGGGAACTTGTGCATACAACGTGCAGTGCATCAAATTATGTTTATGGCACAAGAAAATTATGCATGCCAAAAAGTCATTAGACTGGATTCTATGGTTAAAGTTTCTATATGGGCAATAGCCTAGGGGCCCTCTGAACTGCATATGGAACAATCTGAGTGATTTAGGGGACATGAAGTGACTAAGGCAGCCTTCACCAGCCTGATACATTCAGGAATATTGCATTTCAACTCCCAATATCGCCCACCACTGCAGGAATTGGACCATCACATCTTGAGGAAATCAGGACAGAGAAACCTGAACTGAGCTAGCCTTGACTAAAGGCCAGAGTAAATAAGGCATTAAATGAAATTAAATGTGAATTTAATCTGCAGATTTTAAAGAAAAGAAGTACACTCAGTTTGAGAGAAGGCTAATGATCAAAATCATAGCAAGCAGAAAAGGAACATTCACTTTCTTTTTTGTTGTGGTCCTAAGGTAAAATGCAGCTCTGAATGTGGTCTTTGCTTTGGAGAGAAGGCAGGAACTCTCCTATTGATATACTGGGGAGCTTTCCATCAATACAAATACTACCTCTGGGAGACGATTTTCCTCTAGATTTCAAATAAAGAAGCAGAAACTCCACCTAATTCCTTGCTCCCGTCCTGATAATTTTCTGCTCCAATCCCCAAATTGATGAATGAATGAATGAATGAATGAATGAATGAATGAATGATATACACACACAGAGTGTGTGTATACACCAACCAACCTGCAAGAGCACTTTTTAAAATCATGTCAAGTTTGTCCCTAAATAGAACCCCCTATTAATTCATTGATCAGATTCATTGATTTGGAATGTGCCTTTTAAATATATTTTAGATTATATGGCTCTTATATTTCCCCAGAAGCTGAATCTCTTCTATGGAAAAAGAAACTCCTCACTTTATAATCAATATCTTTTTCTGGATATATACAAGCACAACCACTAATAATTATACATTATGATGGTTGAATAATTTCCTTATTAGACTCAGCTTCTGGATCCCTTCCATTAGCCTGCCTACGCTGCTATCATTTAATTGTGTGCTACAAGCAATTCCAACTTTGGTCATGTTGCACACTGAGAATGTCAGGATTGCTTTACTCCAAGTTAGAACTCTTTTTATTAATCCTTTTGAAGAAAGACACTTTGTTCCACAACCCCCTTGTTTTATTTTGGAGAAATTCTGTTCACATGACTGTATTTTCTTTCCTCTCACCTATTCATTAGGTTTACTTTAGTCTTAAACCCAACCCCAACTTTTAGACATGATTGAGAAGATTTTTTTAAAGGAATTAAAATTCAGGAAAAAATTCTCAGCAAGTCCTCAGTCTAAGCAGTATCTGGGAAGCTGGGTCATCAAACCATCAAGAGATGCCAGGAGTGTTTTTACCAAGAGACCAATTTGGCTAGCTGAAAAGGGATTATATGGATATTATGGCATGGATGGGATTGTGCATCTTTTGAATTAGCAGAACATAGACTTTGCTACTACCACACAAAACTGCAATTAACTGGAGAAGATCCTTCTGGTCTCAGCCAGAGCAATCTGCTATAAATGCAAATAGACTATGACTGGCTAAAGGAGAGATGGAAGGCTTTTTCAAAGATGAATTTTGCATTCAGTCTTGGGGGACTTGTCATGGGTCATACTTAAAGGAGGTACAAAGTCATCAAAAAGACATGGGACCAAATTGGGAAGGTGCAGAGGAAGAGGAAAAGGCATTGCAGCTGCTTTCTATGGACTGCACTGGGATATTCCCTAGGAACAGATGCCTACAGTTAGTCTTACATCATTTCCTGACAATCCTGTATAATGTCCTTCTGAATGGAAGGTACTATTCAGTTGATTACATGATGCTTTTCAGTTCTCATTAAGAACTATGTGCAAACTCTCATTAGGAGGGTTTTTTTAAGATAGAAATAGGATTGAAAAAAGCTGTCATAAATTGTGAAATTGCTAAACAGGTATGCACTGACATAAGGGGAATGGTTTGCTTATACAACTGTTTGGGGGGGACAAGCTAACTAAGAATTTGGTGTGTCATATCTTTTGTGAGTTTCTAAGTGTGTGGGAAGACAAAACTGAAAACTGTAACAATAAGGAATAATTTTGATAGTTATTTTTGAAAACAATAAACTTGAAAATGTATTGGCTAATTAACTACAGATGGCTTTTTAATCATTTAGAAGACATTTTCATTATTGTATGCTTAGAAACATAATTGGCTAAAAAGCAACCTTAAGTGTTGTTCAGAGAGACTATTTTTTGAGCAATTTCCAAACAAATGAGGAAGGGTTCCTGGTGGCCTCGGAAGGATGTTGCGGTCTGTGGAAGGATTCTCACAACCACTGGATTAAAAGCACTGTGAGGATAAGTGCTTCCATTGAAAGAGAAAAGATCTCAGAACAAATGGTTCAAAGCTGTAGAAAATGAGGGTTTTTTTTTTTTAGGAAGAAGGAAAGGTCTTTGGCATGTTAAAGAGCAGAGGCAAAGCCTCTTGAATGGGGGGACTTTTTTTCCAAAGGAGCATAACATCCCCTCCCAGTTTGTTCTTAATGTGGAATGTGTGCTATGAGTTCAGACAAACAAATGGTGCTCTCTTCCCACTGCAGCAGATGCCTCCTTCCTTCTCAAACACAATGGGTGTGTGTCTGTTTGAGTTTCCATATAACCAAGCTATTTTGTTATGCACATACACAGAGAGAAAGAGATTTAAAGCAAACAGGACACAGACAGTTTTGGTTCCTATGTTTCAGTGTTAAAATCAGCCACCTTTCTGTCCTAATGCTTAAAAAGAAAACCATTCGCAAGACCAGGTTTGTGCGTTCGAAGGGAGAGAAATTCTCCACTGACACCCAGGTCTTTAAATAAAATAGGTAACATTCCTTTTGCTCTACACTAAAAGACAAAAGCAATCAGTGCTCTACATAAAGCTCAGAGAGATAAAGGTCACTGAAAATTATTGCCTGCGTGACAGAAATTTATACAGTAAAATGGAGGAAGCATGTCTGTTAATGTATCATATTAATCAGCACTTATCCAATTACAGGCTGAGGACATTCCCTGCCTCTTTAACCTTCCCAACTTTTGTATCTGATAAATGGCAGCAAAACATTTGGAAAGTAAAATGGACTGTGTGATTCTAAGGCCAAAAGATATTAAAACAGAAATCATTTTAGTAGAACCAAGAGATTACAGTGAATGAAGTATGCATTTTGGACTGTTTCATATACAGATTTAGCCTAAAGGCTGATCTGACAAATTTCATAACTTATTTTTGTTAACACTGCATTTTAGCAAACTAAAATTAAAGCTTGCATGATAAAACAGAGAACCTTTAATTTTTTTCTAGTACTGATGAGTTGGGATCTAGAATACTGTATCTGAAGAATCCCCCCGGGCTTGTCTGCTCCCAACAACATATTAAACAGCAAATACCCATGAGCTATCTGAAGCTGAAAGTAAAATTCTCCTTCCTTTTAGAAGTAGCTTGGAAGGCGGTTGTTGGAGGAAGAAAATTCCAAACCAAATTCCTTGGCTTCCTAATAAGAAGGTGTTATGCTAGTAATATTCAAAGCCTACCCACCGCACTTGCTTAACCATTGCAGAGATACCACAGGGAGAATCACATCAGTTATCCCAATTTTTGTGGAAGAAATAGCTCAATTAGGGCAAGTAATAGGAATATCTTTAGGAATATCTTCTTCCCCACCCCCCTGAATCCTGGCCGTACAGGTCTCTAAATCAGGGAGGGGAGTTGGAGCTTCAGGTAATTCCTCTCCGATGCACAGATAGTGATACTGACAAGTTGATGGGAGATGAAGGCCAGAAAGCACAGTCCAACAACTCCCCCCAAGTTTCACAATAGTACAAATTGCTCAAGTAGGGTTTGACACAAGCACATACGCTCCTGCTCCCAGCAATGTGTGACTCTACCACAGAGGAAAGTAGTGCATCTGACAGGATGAGAACACACTTGAAGGTGCTATCATAGTTCTGATGGTGTATTCACACAGTAAGAAATCCATTACCACGAGTGTTATCCTTATTTGGCTCAAATATTGGGTTGTATAATCACCATTAGGGCAGGACAAGAGTGGTTCAGCTTCATTTTACCTCATTTATGAAGTGAAATTTTGCCTAATGACAGAAAACCAACTGGCCTAGGCCAGACCATACTATGTTTTGTCCTTATGCAATGCCTTATAATCAAGCCATACTGCTGAAGCAGAGAGGGTCTGCTTCTCTAATTCTCCTGAATGCACTGATCCTTGTTTCACTTCCTACCTGGATGGGTGCAGCCAAAACACTTTCAAGATATAAGCAGTGGAAACAAGAAAAAGGGGCACAACTGATGGCATCTTCTCTACTATCTATCTGAGATTTTTCCTTGGTATTGGAGTAAATGCCTACAGGCTGCATTACTATTCAGTTTGATGGCTGCAATTTATGTGTTGAGTTTTTGCCAGCCTCAGAAGTTAGAAACCTGAAATGTAGTTGTCATTTGCAGATCAGGAACACAGAAAATTATCTAATACAAAAAGATTATTATTACATATGCTGTAAAGCCATAATGTGGTTGCTTAGTTTTGATTTAGTGTGATGAGTTTCTTGTGAGAGAAGCCATTCTGATTTTTATATTATAGCTTATGGATTAACAAGATGGGCAAACCCACTCTCTACTCAGCAAGTCATAGTTAAAGAAGCCATGATTTAACATGATGTGTGAATCTAGGTGCAGATCATTGGTACACTGAGCTCTCCAAGTTCAGGGATGTAGCTTTCCTAGGTCTATCTGTGTATGCCTTTATAGTCTCTAGCTTACATTTGTTCTGTCACTGACCTATGGCTGTCTTCCCAGGTGCCTAATTGTTCCTTTCTGCTAGTTCAGAAATAATTCAGCTTAGACTTCCATTTCGGAGTTTATTAGCTGTTCAGTAATTCCTGACATAATGCCATGTATCCTCACCATATAGCTACACATCTATATATCTAAAATTAAATTTATCTGTACACACTGACATACATACACACGGATGCATACAAACATATGCGCTAAAATATAACACAGTATATTGAGGCATTAGAAGCTCCTAAACATTTGGGCTGCATTTTCTTATTTCCATATTATCTAATAAAAGAATATGAGAACTAGCTGCCAATGGCCATCGTATTACCATTTGAAGAATTCCACTATAGGACATCAAATATCCAGCATGAGCAACTTCCAGACCAAAGAAATCGATGGATATGATGGAAAGCATAATTAGGAACACCCCTAAGGTTAAAACAAAAACAAACAAAAAACCTTATTTTAGGAGAACCAGGACATTGTTACTGCAGTTGTGAATGAGACAGAATCAGACATATCTCATTGAAGGTTATCTTAGTGGGAATATCTAATGGAGAATAAATAGCCTGTTTTAAAGAAAAGTTCATTCTCCATTATTGCTTAATAGTATGAGCAGATGAAATGTCCATGTTATTGCTTGAATTCTGTTACACGTTCCTGTTGTCTTTCATGTAGCTTTCTTAGCCGCTATATGGAAGTAGTTTACCGTTGTCTTCTTCTAGAATTTTAAACTTATTTTTTATTTGGAGACTAGTTTATAGCTCTGAGATTTCCTTGTAGTCTACCATCTAAGTGCTAACCAGGTCCAACCCTGCTTAGCTTTTTTGAGATCAGCAAAAGTTGACAAGGATCATTAGGATCAGTCATGGACCAAATTCACACTTTCTGCTTGCCCTACAGCTAGTATAGGCTACCTACCACTTCTTGAGTGCAGGAACAGGCAACATTGTCCTCCATCCACTCCCAGTCCATTGCAAATGCACTTGGGACCCAGGTCTGAAGCTCCACTTCAAAAGTGTTGCTTTCCATCCTGAGAGTCTGAAGCTCTTCCAAGTGGTTAGTCTACCATGCTTCGTTCAATTTAGCATCACCCCCAGCTCTGACTGGCTGCAGCGTCTGGCCCACCCCTCTCTTCCAGTGGCTGGTTGCTACCCTGCACAGCCATTTCACTCTGTGCCCAATGTACTGGAATGCATCCCTCCCCCTGCCTTAAAAAAACATTTAAGTTGCAATGTAGGCACGATGGAATGAAGCTACCCAGTTTCAACGAACGCTACCCCTTTGTTTCTATGAATTTAAGCCATATGTTTTTGATAGCCATGAAGTTTCTATGGACTTATAATGGAATGAAGAAACAACCTTGTGCACTTCCTTTGATTATTATACCATCAGAGCAACAATGCTACAATGGGGGATAGGGGTGGTGGTGATGGTGGGAAGAGAGGATATGCAATTGTGTCAAAGGAGACAACATGCAAAGGGAGTGTGAAGGCACCTATATGTGCATACATGGTGAGTAGTGAGGAGGGAGCAATCTTAAAAGGGACAGACAAGCACAGATAGACCTACCCATGCAGAGGCCATCTAGCAAGGCTGGCCTTCCTGCAGAGATGGAAAGGGCACGAAGTAGGGGAACAATCAGTCAGGTCCTGCAGTAGCCATAGCCTGGACTGATCCCCAACCAAGCCCCATTGCTGAATCACTGCCATTGGGACTGGAATAGCTGGGAACTGAATGGGCAGCTTACTGTCTCTGACAGAGGACTTCTTCACACTGCTGCTGATTTCATTTGTGTGTGTTCTTGGGATGCCAAGAACAAGAAGCAAAAGCCATGGTGCTGCCATGAGCTTCCACCGATCTTATAAGAAGCAAGCAAGCTGTACTCTGACCTTTTGCTCCCCAGCTGGCAGATGCTGAAGGGAGGGAACAGACCAAATGTCTGTCAATTTCATCCCTGCCCGCTTTGTCTGGGATACAGAGGTGCAGATGCAAAGCCATCACGTCAGTGTTTCCCTTACAGAATCTGAATTCAGATGCTGGGAGGAGAAGGGGCAAACAAGCAAACTAGGCTTTCGGTTGCTTCAGCTACATAGCAGCTGAGCCTGAAATAGGTCAGCTGTCCAACATTGCTGAGCTGTGGGAAGACCGAGGTCTAGAGCAGCTTTCAGACTGGCCCCAAATCCTCTTGGGAAGTGCCCTGGGAGGCTCCAGTTCTCACGCAAGTACTTTTCTCAGCCTGAAGAAGACCTGAGTCAAGGATTTAATCTACACAAAGCACGGACTCTGATGTGCCTTTCCTTTTCAGTCCTTCTGAAACCTCTGTGTTCGATCTAAGCTTTTAAGCATCTCTCAGATTCCAAACACCATGTCCTTTTCTGGAACATAAGAACCCAAGGCTTCTAAGTTGTATTCTTGTTAAATATGGTATGGATTGCCCCTCTTCTCATGTGCATTTGCCCTGAGTCTGAAGAAAAACATTCCTTCCAGGGGAAATCTGCACAAGACAGCAAAGTTCACGTACAGCAAAGTCATGCTTTCTAAAATGGTTTCCTTTAGGGTTATCTGATTTGAATTTTCTAACAAGAGGACATTATGGACAGGTGGTATTTTACCTCACGTGTAGCCAAAAATGTCTCTGTTTATATGTTCGTTTGTCTATCCCACCTTTTCTCTGAAAATTTCCCCTCATTTTATTCTCAAAGCAACAATCCTCAGGGGAAGGCTTGGCTGAGAAAGAAAGCTCAGGAGTTCTATGGTCAAATGGAAACTTGAATCTATTTGAAGTACGATCATTTTACACAAACAACATCATAAACCTGTTCAGGACCTTTCACTTTATGAGGTGCCAGGGGAGTGGATCAGGCAACAGACCTTCTCAATGATGGCTCCTACACATTATGCTTTCTGGAAGCAAGTTAAAATGCTACTGTCCCAGTGGGCTTTTGGCCTGTAGCTTTCTCTGAAGGCATTCGTAGTTGAGTTATTATTTTAATTGTCATTTTTACTGAATTACATTGTGAACTGCTGTATACCACTGAGAGTCTATATGGATTGGGGCAGCCTATAAATATTGTTAAATACATAATAAACACACACAACACTACACAGAGACACATACAGCTTACTGTGTTCCTTCTGTGCTGTTGCCTTTACTGCCTGTTCCTGTGTTAAGAAAATAAAACCTCGCTTGATTGACACTTGATTCTGGTGACTGGATGGATGTGTCTATGACGGGTTTGGGAGCAGCAACAGGAAAGTTGCCATTGTCTTCTCTGGGAAGATATCTCCAGAGAAGGGTGTATATACACACATACACACTTCCCACTCTAATCTACAGCCTTGGTATTCCCCGCTGAACTCCCATCCAAGCACTAACTAAGGCCAGCCCTGCTTCAATTTCTCAAAGTCAGCCAAGGTCAGCCAAATGCTGGAGTAATCATAGCAACACTGACAGAAGTAAGCTGGACCCAGGACTGGGGCGGGGGGGGAAGATAGTGGGAGAAGGGCTGGATTCCAGGCTGGTAAAGTGGAAAGTGGTGAGAAAGCAAGAAGAGGGGCAGGATTACGTTGGAACCTGATAGTTGGGCACAGGTGGAGGAGAGAGGTAGACCAGATGAGGTGCGAAGGAAAAACAGGGAAGGATGGGACATGGCAAAAAGAAAGCAGAGAGCTGGGAAAATAAAGGAAAGAACAGTGCAGTGGGATGATGATTGATTAGACATAGAATCAGAAAGAAGGTTAATAGGTGAGCTAATCCAACCTCTTTAACAATGAACAAACAATCAACATGTTTTCTCTTCTTCTAAAAATATCCCAGCCAGGTGGGACAGTCAGAGTCTAAAAAAGAGATTTGTCCAGGAAATTCCAGATACATACTGTAGTAACCCCACCTTAGACCAGAATACTGTAAATAAGAGGGCTGGGTCTTTGTGCACATCACAGCCTTGCTTACAACATAAATAAAGGCAACACTCTAATTTAAGACCCATGCATGTGTCCATTACTGAAATAATTATATGAATGGAGCAAATATATGAAAATACAGGACAATGTTTCTCTGAAGGTACTTCCTACAGCTTGCAGGATGAATCAACAGATAACAACCAAATCAATTCAGACTATAAGGTCAGATTTTGTTCCTAAAATCTCAATGATCAATTTTGCAAAGAAAAACCCACAGAGGAAATATAGATTCAGGAAAAGTGTTTGACAGCATAATCCTTAAACATCTTTGTTTAAGAATTCAGGAGAACTGACTCCATCACAAATGCTAAAGGAATGAAGGCTGAAGCAGGAAGAAAGGATTTTGTGTGTCACAGTAAACGTTACATTAATGGTGTAAGTTTAAACTCCACAGTTATTATTCCCTAGGCTTTTTCTTGACAAAAAGCAGCTATAAGCCCTGAACTAGATTAGGCCTTCAGCTGTGCAATTTTCTTACTGGAAATCTTCCAAACCTGTCATTTATTCCTGGATCTCAAGTTCCATCAGCCCATTTTCCTAATTCCAATACTGATGCACCATTATATTCATGAAATGGGTGGTGGAGTAAATCTAAACACAGCCATTAAATTCAGTGGAGCCAAAGCAGCCTGACTCTTTTTTTGCCTTTCACATTGTCGTGAGAGGAAACCACTGCATATTGAGTTAGATCATTATACCATCTAATCCAATATAATCTACAGTGGTTGGGATTGCAGCAAGCTATACCATGGTTTGTTCAGTTTGGACTTAGCATGTTGCATGAACCCAGCAATTGGGAGTTGTAAATCAGAGTTATGGTACAGAAAGCAAACCATGGTTTAACAGCATATACATCCAGTCCATGCCTGGATTCTTTAGGTGTTTTACTGATCTTATTTTCAGCACTGAAGCTGTAGAGAATCAGGAATATGACCTTGAGGGGAATAAGCAAGGTAAACCACAGTGAGGCTTGTAAGACTGATGTCAGCCCTTCAGGGTAGACTAGATCAGGAAATAGACTCCACTGGAAAAAATAAAAACTTTATTGAGATAGACTATAATAACAACATTTTGCAAATCTGATTGTGCTTTACCTTCCCTGTCTTCCAAATACTGTATCATGTTCCCCAGGACTTAAGAATACTTCTGCCTCCTTTGCTTACTTAATGGTTCTTGCCTATTTTCCTCAAGGTCATCTCCCTGATGCTCTACAGCAGTGTTTCTCAACCTTGGCAGCTTGAAGATGTGTGGACTTCAACTCCCAGAATTCCCCAGCCAGCCATCAATACAGTTTTTACTGTAAACTGCCCAGAGTCACCCTACAGTGAGATGGGCGGTGACAAATTTGAAATATCAATCAATCAACCAATCAATCAATCAATCATGGGTTAAATGGCCTATTCGTAACTATGTCACATTATATGATTGGTGGCTAAATAGTTGTATTTTTTCCCCGAGACAGAATCACAAAAGATTTTAGCAACCTACTCCCTCTGTCCCCCAAATCATATCTGACTGCAGGACGTTATTCAAAAAGTCATAGCACACTCACCTGTAGGAAATACAGAAAGGACTTTGATTAAGAAAACATCCATTACTCCTGGAAGTGTCAACAGGTGAATAATTTCGTGGAGGCTAAAAACACTACTGGACTGGGATGTGCCTAGGAAAAAAAAGATAAAATAGGCTACATCTTGCGGACAAAGGTAGGCATTTGAAAGAAAAAATTATAAAATGTTTCCTAATTATACAGGACAATTATGTGCCAGATAGTGTGATTTTATGGCAGACTGTTCTGAGAATGGGGACATTTTTATTATTGCTTGTAGCTCCACAGGATGCCATGTTTTAGTGGGCTGGGGCTGGGGCTGGAAAGATGAAGCTTCTCCTTTTGGTCTTATAACTCCCTCCAGGCCCCCAATGCCTGTAACTCATTTTAGAAAAAAGAGATGTCAGAATACGCTGTGCTGATTCCCCATTTCTTTCCCTCCAGACAACTTAAGAATTTTGAAAGAAATTGTGGATGTTTGCACAAAACAGGGAGGCTCTTCCATTCATAAAATGGCTACCGCTCACAAATCCTTCCATTTGTTAGAGGGAAAACAAACAGGTTCCAGGTTATCACTGTGTTTTCTTCTGGGTAGGTAGACAGAGTATCAGGCTAAGTACTGTAATGGCCTGTGGCTCCTCCCCTCTTTTTATTTTTAAAGGATGCCAAGGGGATCTGAGACATTCTCAGGAAAATAAATAAAAGGTGATGCTTAAAATTGGCATTCTGTTTTGGGGCAGGCCAATGTCCCATTTAATTTGTCAACTAAAAGCAGTGTTGTCCAAACTTGGCCACTTTAAGATGAGTGGACTTCAACTTCCAGAATTCCCCAGCCAGGCATGCTGGCTGGGGAATTCTGGGAGTTGAAGTCCACTCATCTTAAAGTGGCCAAGTTTGGACAACACTGACTAAAAGAATCTTTACAAAAGATTTTGGTCTGGTGGGCCAGAGAGCCTGCTGGTACCAAGGGAGGTGTTCATAGGTACTCTGGTGCATAATGCTGCCACGCTGGGAAATCAGACTGTGCGGTAAGCATAGAGTACAGTTTGGCTCTTCCGAATTATTCCAAACTTCCAGGTATGTTGGCATAGCATTGTAATTCCCACATTTTAAAGTTTTTTTCTCTCTTAGGCAAAATCTGTGTAAATGTCTAAATTATGAATGATTCTCTTTTTAATAAATATAATAATACATACAATTTGATTGTTTTTTAAAATTTTTATGCAGTAAGTGTGCTCAGCATTCTGTTTTAGAATAAATATATGTTTACAAATGTTTTGAATAAATCAGACTTCCACAAATTTCCAGATGTTTTGTACTGCAACTCTAATCATCTCCATCCAGCATGGCCAATGCTACCTGAAGATTTGGGAGTTGTAGTCTCTCTGATTGGGAAAGACTAGATATAAAGAAATTCCCAAGTCCCTGCTTCATTTCTGTACATGAATACCTGCAACTTTACTTTCCAAACATTTGAAGCTCAAGAGAGCATGGATTCTTGGAGCTGTGTTTGTGTGCGTGTGTGTGTGTGTGTGTGTGTGTGTGTGTGCAGAGAACAAGCACTGTACAACCAGCAGTGAGCCCTAGAATGAATCCATTCTCTATTTCTCTTTAAATAACTTAATGATAGCCTTTATCTTCCATTCCTCCTTACTTCCCTCTACTGTGCTACACACAGTACAAGCCCGATGTCAAGCCAACATTCAATAGCTCCATTTTTATTTCTATATTTTATGTCATATAATGAAAAAGCAGGAGGCTGCTAATTTAAAAATCTATATTAGAACCAATCTTTATTGTGACTTGAGGTCACAAAAGTAGGGAAACATTTGAGTTCTTCACAATCTTTCTTTGAGCAGGATGGTAAAACAAGCCAAAACAAAAAAACGAAGGGGCAGGAAGGAAAAAGAAAAGGCTGTTCCAGGTCAGAATCTGCATTTAGTCATACAGTTGTCTTGAGATAACCTATGGGAATCGGCTGCAGATATTCAAATTCGACTGCACGATATCCTCAGGCAGCCTCAGGTCATACCCAAAACTCACCCAAGGGCTGCTGGGATGAAGAAACAAACACATCCCATTTTTTTAGCTGTAGTCCACAATGTGTGAAGGACACCAACCCAAGGGAGTCCAAGCTACTTACTGCTAAGTGAATGCTTGAGCATAGCATGGCTCACATATACATCTCCCAGCAATGTAAGGACTGCAGTAAATTAAAGCCGGTGTTTTTTCCAGTGAGCAAAACGAAGCAATCATACTCATACTTACCTTGGGGTTAAGTTGCATTTCCCTAAATCTGTGCACCGTAAAGTTGAAAAGGAAAGCAGCACTAGCATAATTTAAATAGAAAGGATATTCACAGATCCCAAATGATCTTAGCTCAGACTTTCAGGTTCGGTTTTCCCCTCCCTCCTTAACACTCAGACATGGCAGGCACTCACCCTGATGTGCTTCATTTCCCTTGGACTGTGGCTTTGTCTGGGCAGGAATACAAAGAAGAGCCATCAAAGCACAGGTAAGATATCCAACGACTGCAACATAGCAAGAAACACCAACACTGCAAATAGAGAAAAAATAAAGGCAACTATAACGAACACTCAAGTAGGAGCCTAGTGGGAGGCCCTTTTTTCCTTATGTCTTTTTGCCCTTAAAAGCTCTTTTCTTTTTTTGAGTGGGGAAAGAAAACAAATACAGGTAAATGACTTCAGTTACGACATGATGAAAAAGTAACTTTGTGACTAATCCTTGCATTTATGACTTTCGCAGATCTGTAAAGCAAAGAAAAGCTGAAGTAAGGTCATAAGCACAGTTGCAGTTTTTCTTAGCAACCGCTTTGCTTAACCACAGAGTTGCCAGTCCCAACTGTGGTCGCTAAACAAGGACTATCTGTAGAAGAACCTGTGTGACTATGCAGGAGAATTTCAGCTGGGGAAAAAGGATTTCATTCTGCAAATGGGTTAGGGTGATTGTTCTCATCTGAATGCACTATGTACATGGCATGCATTTATTTCAGTGCTATACAGTAACTTTTTAATTAAGTTGCACATGGGGGGGGGGAGATTAAAGCTGCAATTCTTAATAGTAATTAGTAAACTTAATGTTGCTAAACTGAATGGCCCTCATTTTTTAGCAAACGTATTTAGAACAGTGAAAACTGGAGCCACGTCAAGATCCCAGACTTATCATTTAAAAATGTAGGAAGCTTCCCAACCCTACTTCTGCCCATTTTGTACCTTTGTACATGGTTAGGGGTACACTCCAAAATGTTATCCTGATAGGTCCTATTGAACATACTGGGGCTGGATTGACATACCACACAAAGCTATAATGTGGTATGTTTAATTTTGGCTTAGCATGTTCTGAGAACATAACCACTGTCAATAGCTTACTGTCTTGAGTGAACCAGTCTTATTTAGTAAGGTTAAATACAGTTTATTTGCGCTATGTGTGGCTTAGACCTGTGTGTATGATTTTACTGTAATTGAAAAATTCCAATTTCAGTTCTGATAAATATTTCTGCTGATGAAAATTTCAGCATCAAACAAGCTTGTGTTTACATTGTATATTACATGGATCAATGCAGAACAAACAATGAAATGTCAAGTGATAATTATAAATAGGAAGAAGGAAGTTCAAATCCTATATCTTTTCTTTTCTGCCTGTCCAAAAAAAAAAGCAACTCTTAAGCAGAAAGCCTTGGGCAACAACTTGGCATACAATATTTCTTTTTATGGTTTTTCAAATTATGGGAATTGAATTCAACACTTCTGAAAGGCACCATGGTTGAAGAAGATTGTACCAGGTTCCATCATCTTGTGTGGGAATTTGCCTTAGCATTCGTAACATCTATTGACATCCTAAGTCTTCGCAGATTTTAATTAAGTGACTTCCTTGATTTCTTGTTCCAGTGGAGAGACCCCTACTGATGGAGAGAAGAGACCTTTGCTGCTTCCCTTCCTCCTTCACAGCTTCCAAAGCCACCTTCCATGTGGCAGTGGAAAGCATCATTCACATGATAGCTGACATAAAACATGTTAATTTCTTAATTATTGCTATGCTTCTGTCAGTCATAGGACAAATTACATCATAGAATTATTAAGCCAGGCCCTTTTTCAGAAAGCTCAACATGTTTTAAGTTGGATGAAGGAGTTGCTTGATTGGTATCAAGATTTGTATTGCTGCTAAAACAAGATAGTCAAGCTCGGTAATGTATTCAAATGAAGAACTTCAAAGGACAACATATACATTACAATGGCTGGAGAGAGCAATTTGAACAATCCAGAGTGACTGAATGTCTGATTATATGGTAATTAGATCAACCTTCAAAAAGACCTCAAGCAAACAGAAACATTTCAACAAACTGGAATCTTCTAAGATTGTAGGAAAGAGAATCTTTTCAGCGTTCTTTTCAAAAGAAAACAGTATTTCCATACAATTTCCATGAATGGGATCTGGGGCTCTTGTATTTATTTTAGGGTAAAATGTTAGGGTGTTTGCTTTCCTTATACTGTCACCTCTCCCATTCCTGCAGCTTCCCTGGCTTCTCCTGCTTCAAGTAAAGCACAAGGGAAGACATCAGAAAACAACTCCTTCAATGACACTTTTTCAGACCAGGAAATGGAGGCTGCAGAGTGATGGAGAGACACGTAACAGAAAAAGCAACAGCTGTAACCCCCTGGATGGTAAGGCAGCAACAAGGTCAACGAGTGAAGATGGCGGCTGCAACCATGTGATCAACCTGTGGCTCCCAGGCTGGAGAGAACCATGACACAAACTTAGGCGATCTGCTGAAAGCTACCTAGCTTACTGCAAAGTATCCATTAACTCAGAAAGATGGAAGAAAAACCCAGGGTTTAAACTCTGAAGCACAGACATATGTAAAAAAGACTGAGTTCTTGGTACTAGGCAGTACAAAGCACACTGAGCACTTTACTCTGCAAAGAGCAATCCTCATCAAGACTTTATTCTTGTCTGCAACACAGAGTCTAACCTAGGAGCGCTGTGTCTGAATCTTCTGCCAAATTAAGCTTCTTCCTGAAAAAGGGCTAGTGACTGGAGAGGTGAGATTATGCTGAGCTCTGGGGTCAAGTCTGACACTTGGGGATTTTGCAGGGACAAGGTACATTCAAAAGACATTACCAAAATACACCCTAAGGCATCTGGAAAATGATGTGGAAAAAGAGAGCCCTCTTTGACAAGCAGAATAAACTGTTCGGAAATTAGAGGAGAGATCTGGGCACAGTTGTTGGCAAAAATACTTGGAATGCAGTGGCATTTTGCTCCTCTTGTTCCCATAAATGTAGCTACGAGGCAGGGCAGAAAATTGGAATGTTGCTAATGCCCTCTTCTTCTGAGTGGCATTGGCTTTTCCAGTACTCACAATAGCCATGCTGACAATCCTAGAATTAGTAAATTCTTACATATCATTTTTTTATGGAAAGGATTCCCCCCCCCCCCAGCTTTCTGAATTTCTTTTGGGTGTTTAGGAGTTTTCTGAAGCATATGACATTCTATCCACCCAGATACAGAGGTAAAAATGGTCTCATGTTGACACATATTTTACTGTGTATATTCAGGGAAAGTTAATATTGACAGCTTCCAAGTCACCTGGCACAGCTCTCATCTTACTGGCAGACCCCCTTCCTCATTAGCTGTGTAGGAAACCCAACTGCAATGACCAATGATTGTGTTTGCCATCTTGCAAAGCTTGTTCTGGAGATTATAAAGGGACTTAATGACAGACCGGTTTCAGAGCAACATACCTGATTATGGACATACCAGAGAGTCTTTGTGTTTGAATACTGGGCAATCTCCCCAGCCATTCAAAATTGACTCAAGTATACTGTTTCCATAGAGGTGTGAGAGGTGTGTGTGTGTGTGTGTGTGTGCAAGCAAGAGAGAAATCTATCCTTTCCCAAACAGAGCGGAGTTGAGGTTAAAAGTTAGCATTCCTTTAAAAGTGACGGAATTGCTTCCATTTGCTTCATAGGAGGAGAAATGGGTAGCATGTGATAATCACACTTAGATTTAATCCACTGGTAAAAGATAGCCATCTGAAATTAATAACTGTGGTTTTACCTTCCCTTTTTAAAGGGAAGTAAAGCAGCTGCAGTTGAGTGTTGTTTGTTTGTTGTTGTATTTTTAGTGGGTGCCTCATGACAGGGGTGGGAAGGCTATAGCAATTGCTTTTCTTTCCCTTTTTGAGGGTGGAAGAAGGGGAGGGGATTTTGTTCCTCCAAGACCGTTTCTGTTCCCACCCCTGCAGGTAAGTCCCAGGTCATGTGCTGCGTTGGGTGTCTGTAGGCATTGTAGCTATTCTTCCTCCCATTCCTAGCCACCACAGCAGGATTTTGGCTCTTGGGAAAGAGCCCTGGTCTGTCTGTCTGTCTGTCTGTCTGTCTATCTCCTTTCACCTTCACAGCTAGCAAAAGGCTTGTAAATGCAACAGAAGAAAGGCAGCTTGGTGGCTTCACATCTTCCCCGTTCTAACAGCCATTTCAGCAAATGCCCATATGCACGTAATTTGCTCCGGAAATGTCGGAGGATGCAAGATAGCAATTTATTTTAAAGCTTGTTACAATGAATGGGGAGTAAAGGATTTTTGTCACTCCAGGAACTATACTATGTTGCAGCAAGGCCCTGGTTGAATGCTGTTTCTTTGCATTATCCTCAGCTGGAAGGAGAGCACTGACTGGATCATTGATGATATCTGTTGATTTTCTGGCTTCTGAGGGCTTAGATGGCTTCAAAGTGGTTTGGAAGGATTAGATAGCATAAAGAGTGCTGTGTGCAAGTCCACAACCTCATCTGATTTAAATACTGCCTAAATGGAATGTTATACAGATTAGCAACCATTTTAGTCCTGTTACAGGATTGGGTTAGACTCCAAGCATATGGGCGCACAAATATTTTCATACTATCTTACCGTTAATGTGAGGTCCTACCCAGCTCCCACCCCCATTGTCAAAAACAGAACAATATGGAACAACTGGAAACATGGAAAGAAATTATTTCCCTGTGTGAATACAGGGGTTTTATTCCTTGTGCCTTCACATCAATAACACAGACTAGTTGTTGCTCCATCCCATGTTCTAGAACCATGTTCAGGCACATGGATTTCCTTTGCCAAAGGCAGTAGCAATTCCATAAGGAGTTCTTTATTACAGTCACTGACCAGAACTCTGAAACTATACAAAATACTTTCTGTTCCAGATAAAATACAAACAGAAAGTTGTAACTAGATCATTGAGGTGTGTCAAGTTTTACAAATGTATAACAAAATTTTACCAGCTTCAAAGAATGGTAACTGTAAATTCTCTCAGTGAACTAGGTACAAATTACACAATGGGTCACATTAGGAGTGACTGGGGACTGCAAGTGGCTTATGGTTTATAGATTGCTTATCCATGCTATGCTATTTGGGCAAGACTACCATGGCCTTGATTACCAGATTTATAGGTTGGCCCTGATTGGGAGAAAAAACTGCATGGGAGATCCAGATTTGTTGCAGTGAGGTAACTTTGGCATAAACGTGGCTCATAAAAAGCCATAGAAACCTGAGTAATAAGACCAAGACGGGTAAAAAAGATATCCTCATGCAATATCTAAATTAACAAATCAACCCAGAGTTCTCACTCAAGACACAAATGACCAGGCTCAAATTACGCTACTTCAGACACATTATGCAAAGATCCAGGTCTCTGGAAAAGGCTCTAATGCTGGGAAAGATGGAAGGAAAGAGAAGAGGATGACCTGCAGCAAAGTGGATGGACTCAGTTACAGTGGTGATGGGTGCACCATTGGGAGACTTGAAAGGTTAGAGATAGATTGTCACGGTGAAAATTTATGTGGTCGCTAAGAGTTGAAAATGACTTGATGGCACATAATCAATCAATCAAGAAATTGTATGAAGATATTTATCCATTCGAACAAGAAAGTTATAAGTCCAAAAGATAGAACATACGTGCTCTAACCCAGCATTTTGTACACCATTAGCATTTCCTGACCAGAGTCAAAAAGAGTTATTATTTGCAGCTATTAGAAGAGAAGCAGGGGAGGGGGAGGCCATTCTAATGATTAAATAATTTAGATCTTGAGTGGGAAGATTTTACATTTACAAAATCTACTTTGTTTTTTCCTAAAATTCCTAGGTCTACCTACCAGAGCTAGGTACAAGGGTTGCTGTTGAAGGCAGGCAAAGAGTTGCAGCACAAACTGCCTCTGAACTCAGGATGACGGTAGATTAATTAATCTGCAATCAGCCTTTACTTCTAATAC
The DNA here is from genome assembly GCF_059951505.1 of Python bivittatus. Classification (NCBI taxonomy): domain Eukaryota; kingdom Metazoa; phylum Chordata; class Lepidosauria; order Squamata; family Pythonidae; genus Python; species Python bivittatus. The sequence goes on from NW_028277075.1 coordinate 60,315,779, forward strand.
GTGCTGTTCTGCAATTGTTGCTTGTTTGTTTTCATATGTGAATATATGTATTCTTCCTCGTTATCTCATCTTTCCTGACAACCTTTCCAAAGTGAGAAAACCATTGATGCAAGCGAACGTTCTTATTTCAAGAGAGGAAGCGTGGATTTTCAGAAAAATTGAGGAAGAGTAAATGAATCAGATCTTAATTTTCTAAAATTGAAGCTGATGTATTTCCCTTTTGCTCTGTATTATTCCTTCATTGCATGAATAGAGACTTAGTTACTCTGTTTCCCATAAAGTTTGCTAATTATCCGCTGGAGTATTATCCTGTGTTTAGGGATGCTATCTGCTAAACGTCATCCTGATTACATCTCACACGGGTGGGATCCTGCCTCATAACACAGACTTATTTCTGTGAAGTCCTCTCCTAAGATAAACCATGGAGTCTGAATCATGAGCATTTGTATGCAAAGCTGGATGTGATACGTAATGGCCTGAATCAAGACAGACTGATGTGAGCGGAAATATTTTTAAACAGGCACGTACCAACCATTTCCTATTTTGCACAGTCCAAAGAATCTACGACAGTTGGCCCAAACTGTTTATATTGCAAAAGTTGTTTTGAATACTACAGCTGTTCATTCTGTAGCACCCAGTGGGATGGCGGGGGGGGAGAGGGGAGTATTCAATGCAGCTTCTCGGAGGTGATCTCAGACAGTTCAGATTCAGAATTGGCTACTGCATCCATACAGTAGTCACTGTATTGAGTTTATTGCTTTGTTTTGAAGAAACATATACAGTGGTACCTCGGGTCACAAACTTTTCATTCCGCGACTCTGGTCGTGACCCAAATTGGTTGCAACCCGAATCAAATTTTCCCATAAGGTTCAATGTAAATACAGTTAATCCATTCTGAACCATACGTATTTTTTTTAACCACAAAAATATGAAACAAAGTACAGTACAGTACAGTATGAAGAGAGAGAACACTAACCTTGCTTGAGGCGACTTCTGGCATGGAGGACAGGAAGGCGGGTGGGGAGGCAGTTATTGCTTGGAGGGAGAGTCCCCCTCCCTACAGGAAGCCACGACCACGTGTCACAGCAGGGAAAATGGCCGCGGATCCTGTTCGTCATCCAATGCGGAGTTCGCGAACGGAAGCAAAATTTTGTGAACGGTGCTGTTCATGAACCGAATTGTTCGTGAACAGAAGCATTTGTGACCTGAGGTACCACTGTAGCTGGTTTCATGGAACATGCTTATTTTCTACAGTACTGAACTTCAAAGACACATCTGTAAATATTTGAGAATGATAATATGCATTTCAAAAGCAGGGGTATTTAACAACACACTGAATGTTATTTACTGCATTTGCTTTTGCTTGCATTTCTCAGTAACCAATTGGCATTCTGTTTACATGTTTAGCGTTCCATATGCCCCGAGAGCCTTATTCCCCTCATTGTTCTAACTTGATCTTTTTTCCTTAATTATTCTGATCATTCCCACAAAATCCCTGTTGCCTTTCTATCAGTCTTTTTCTCATACTTGCACCATACATGTAGGTTAGCTACTGTATAACACATCTTACTGGGCATTCAGTCTTGGATGGTTGGAATATTATTGATGTACAGAAATATGATCTATATTCCTGGACCTCTTTATGCTTTTTCTGGAGAAGCCTGGTGTGGTTTTATTTATTTATCCATTTAATGGATTTACAGGGCCAGCCAACTCAAGCAGTGTGACTCTGGGCAGCGTACAACAAAAAAACAAACAATGAACCAAAAGCATACCCAATATATAAAATACGAAATGACGACCAGACACAATTATGGAACAACCAAAAGGGTCCTTTTCTGGACCCAAATGCCTGGGGGAAAGCCAAGTCTTAACTTTTTTTCTAGAAGCGAGTAGAGTTGGGGCCTGTTGTACATTGGGGTTGGGAGATTGTTCCAGCCACTGAAAAGGCATGCTTCCTAGATCCCATAAGTCGGCGAAGTTTAAAAGAGGTGGGGGCCAGGAGAACATTTTATGATAAAAAAAAGTTATTTTTACTGATCGTCATTTGATAAGATGGCTCTTACAACTCTCATCATTTGTAACTTATGAATTGACAGCTGTAACATCTTCTACCCTGTGTAGAGCTTTCCTTTTTCAGAAAGAGGCTGAATTCAGAAGCTTTATTGGTGGAAATATTGCTATCCCTTTTCAGTATCATGATAAACATAAGGAAATCAATATGAAAATAATTGCAATGCTACCAGTTAGGCTTTGGCCAGATCCAAAGTGTCGTTTTTCATTTTTCAAGCTTTTCATACTTGGCACTTAATCCCTATAAAGTCTGTAATTTCTACATTCCATTATCATGTGGGATCAAGGTATCAAACTGCATCACAAGGAATACTTAATAGTGCTGTTTTAAAACAAACTTCCTCACTACTGAACTATATATTTTTGTTTGATTTCAGTTACCGTTATCAGCTGCCTAAAAAATAGAATGAGATGGCATCAAAATACATTTATTTATTAGTTTGTAAGGCCGCCCAATTCAACTTAAAAACCAGTGCAATACAGATAGTCCTTGTTTAGTAACCACAACTGGGACTGGCAACTCAGTCATTAAGCGAAGTGGTCACTAAGTGAAACTGTGACTGTGCTTATGATCTTACTTCAGTTTTCCTTTGTTTTACAGATCATAAATGCAAGGATTGGTTGGAAAGTTACTTTTTTATCGCTGATGTAACTGAGACTGGTCACTATATGAGGCAGTCACTGAATGAGGACTGACTGTACCTTAAAGGCAGTACCTAAAATCAGACAATAAACATAAAAATAGAACTAGACATAACAGAGGGAATAACATAGCATAGCCCAAGCAAACAACACACCATAAGGGTATACCACTCATCTATCTAAAACCTTGGGGGAAAAAGCTAGGTTTTAAAAAATTGTCTAAATGTTTGCAGAATTGGGGTCATCCAAACCTAGGGAAATCCTATTCTAGAGGCCAGGCACTGTGACAGAGAAGGTCTGCTTCCCATCAGTGACATTGCTTAATGGAAGGGACATGTTTTTAAATAAGAACTAAAACTGAAAAAAAATACTGATAATTTGGAAAGTGCTGCAGACACATAGAACAATGTGATCATGCAGCTTATCAGATTGTAAATATGAATATTTTAATCAACATGGCCAGTATATTTACATGTAACATTACACATTATATGAATTGGTACTCTTATTTGCATACGTAAATGTATTAATGCTCTTTCTAATTTAACTTTTTAGTTCTCCTTTCCTTTAATCCCCCCTTCTTTCTTTAAATTTCCTAGAAACAACTTTATCTTTTTTCCAAATGTTGTTTTAGTTGATATCTGAAATTTGCTTAATAATTTAGGTATGCTTGTTATTCTGGTGCTCTTTCTCAAGCAACTGAAATAATTTCAGTAATATAAAGTAAAGGAAATATAATTGCAGGGCCTTTCGCATACTGCCATTAATTCTCTTTTCTTGAGTGTACTTCAGAACAAAATTAAAATCTCTGTAAATTAGCAATTATTAATCTTAATGTGTCCTTTTATATGCTGTTGCTATTTGTGTTTTCAAAAATTAGAGCAAATTAATGTATTCAAATTTCCTTCACCAGCTGCTGATTCTTGTCCATATGAAGAAGAAACAGCTTAAGAGTTTCCAGAATATAAAGAGGGTTTGTTTGCAGTATCCGTTATGTCACTGCTTAGTGATGTAAATGTCAGCCACATGGATGGCCACAGAAAAAAGCTTTTCAGATCTCTACCTCATTCTGGAATATTTTCTTTGATCTATATGCATATGTCCCTGTTGCCAAATGACAGAGAATTTATTCTGTGGAAAAAAAAAAACATCCTTCCTTGCTGGGGTGGCGGGGGGGGACCTTTCACAAGATGAATGCTTCCTCCAGACAATATGTTCTAGAGGCCACCAAATAGTTACAGCTTTGCTCACAGGCAAGGAAATGGCCCTGTTTCCCCTGAAATTTTACATCAGTGTTCACAGATTCATTCCAGCGCAGGAAATGATGCTATTGATTTCGTAATCGTTTTCTACTACGATGCACTACATTGCACCTAATAAGTCAAAAGGAAAGGACGGTTCAAAGTCATTTTCCTTCTTGTACTGCTTGGATTCTAAACCTATTGCAAAGGATATTGTCGAGAGCCGCTGTCTAAAACATGTTTAGAAGTCAGTTTGAATCTGATCAGACTCTTGTGTCAGAATGAATGGAGAGCTCAGGGGCAGTCCCTTTGCTGACAGACATCGAAAAAGAAACAGGGCACGCCCCCCCCGCCCCACATTTCAAAGTATTTGGGCTAGTTATCTTGGCACTTGGGAGTGACTTGCACAGCGCCACTAGTCTAATACAAACTAACTAGCAATTTGCTGGTTTTTCATGACATGCACAGCCAAGGCCCTGAGTCAGAGGTCTCACTTTACCATCAGGTAAAGTCAGTTTGAAGGGCTTGGGGTGTGTGTATGTGTGTAAATACAAATCATAATTAAGTATGCCTTTTATCTGATAAATCTCAAATAGCTACCTCGTGTCTTGTTAAACTCACACTAGCAATGAACAGCTGGCCTTTCTAACTTCCTCCCTCCCTTATCTTTTGGAAGTATTTCAGATGTAGCTGCTGTGGGCATAAGGCTTCCATTGACTGAATGTTATCTCAGATGGAGAGGAATGAAGATATAATTGCTGTGACGCTGTGCGCAGCTTAGACTGATTGCAGAAAGGAAACTAGCTGGACATGCCCTGGCCTGCATATCACAATCTTTGCCTTATTTGTTGGACAGGATATTCTATCACAGAAGTGCCCTCTGCACCCCACACCCCAAGGTCCAATGATGACAGGAATTGGATTCTATGTCACTAAGCATAACCTGAAAACATTCCCTGTCACAGATACAATTGTTTTTTCTTTTCAGTCCTAAGAGAGAGTGCTTAATTTTGCAGTCCTAAAACGGTAAACCTAATCAGATGTTTGTAGGGCCACAAAATTATCAGCATGCTGACTTGACATGGTGAAGTCAACAGTGAATGGAGAAGACATCAGAATAAGCCAGCATTTTTCATTCTTTTATTGAACTTTTTACTCACCCAACTACAATTATTACTTAAATGCAGCAACAGCAAATCCTTACACTATTTCAGAGTCAGAGTGAGATATTTTTTTGTTCAGTGTCTGTAAGACTAACAAGACTAAATGCAATTTTATTCAAAATCTTTCTGATTTTGAGCAAATACCAACTTTGGCTCTCCGAGTAGAGGTGCTTCCGCATGGAGAGTAGATTCACAATTTGGGGGGGGCCTCCTGGATTCATGTCTCCTATTAGAAAAGCAGGTAGAGTCCATGGCCAAGGGGGCCTTGGCCTGACATTGACTGGTGCACCAATTGGCCCACATTTAAAATAAAGGGCACTGAAGATGGATATTGACCAGCTTTTCTCAATCTAAGACCCTTTCTCTGTGTTGTACCTGATTTTTCAGAATTTGCAGCCATTACACTCAGCGCAGCCTCCGGAAAGCATGGCAGATTTGGAAAGGCTGATAGAGAGCACAAGTGTTTATTTTGTATATATTTATTTAACTTAGGACAACTGTGGAATCTATAGCATTAAAGAAGCAATTAATCTGAGGAGTTGTAAAAATAGTGTCCAAAGTTCTCCCTAATGGCTATAACAAAAATAGGCTGTCTAATTAGGCAGACATACAAAACTTAATTAATGGCTTCAGTTTTACTTGCTTTATGTGATGAGGTGATTCATAATACCAGCTTCAAGGACCACTATTTCAGGAAACGTACAGTAATTGCCAAAGGATGTCATTTATTTTATTAGAAATGTGTTCAAGTAGCCATATGAAAAATCCAGATGTGGATGAGAAATATATTTCTGCGTGCTTGTTCATACATATTTGTAAGTCACTTGGTTCCAGCTTTAACTCTCAATGAAAACTGTTGGGGGTGGGGAGTAGCGTAGGGTAACGTGCAAGTCCAATATGAATGTATCGGGCAGGTTGGCTCAATGACAAGCATAAGTCATTCCTTGGTACAATAAGAAGTGAGTAATTATGGTGTACGGGAATTAGCTTTTCTGGCTGGGGAATTCTGAGAGCTGAAGACCACACATCTTAAAGTTGCTGAGGTTGATTAAACGCTATTCTAATGGGAATCACTCTAACAGCTCTTCATTTTAGGGACCGGCATTTCTATAGTGTTCTTGGAAATCTGTGTTACCCACAAGTTCACTACTGGACTTGTGCTAGTCCTGTAGCTGGCTTCCCACTTCCCTTGTGAAGATGCCTTTGAAGAAAATGTACCTTTCCATCTGGTTTTATTTCATTTTTAGAAAACTTACAATATATGTCTGTAAACTTCCCATAGGATTACCATGGGATAAATAGGATTATAATTCTGGACTACAAATACGCATTTCTTCTATTTCAGTAGGAAACGTAGTCTTTCTCTGCTAGTTTACGGAATAGTTATGAAGCTGGTCACATCCCTAAGGAATCATAAAATATAATCTTTAGCTGTTATATTTCTGTATATCTATAAATTCAGGGATATTGCAAATGTTATGGATATTTCATATCCATAACAAGGATCTTGCAAACAAGGATTTCAAGGATCTTGCAAATATCCTTAATGACAATATCTTGACTATGAGGCAGAACAGATAACAACCATTATCCAGAAATGTTACGTTAAAATTAAGCAGCAGTTCTTTCTGTATTCAGGAGGCCACAAACATAAATTTGTGTTACTGTCCTGAAGCTTATTCTAAAATGGTTCATTTCTGAAAGTTTTTAGTGGGTCTTCTCTCTATAGGCCTTTCCCCACTATTGAGTTAAAGCGATCCATCCATTCTTGAGATCACACAAAGCAACACCAGCATAACATTTGCTGCCCACCTTACCAATCTGGTTCCTGTTGTATCTGTTCCAAATTCCTGTGAAATTGTACTGTCTGATTGTGAGTGTGTCCTTTACTTTGACTTTGCTTTCATCCCCCTTCATCATGTTATCAGCTAGCAGAGAAAACATCTACCAATACAGTAAGAGCACTGCAACAGGTATGAAATGGCTCTCATTTCAGGACTCTGCTTGAGTTTTTGTAGTCTACACCTTGTCCACACCTCCCCTAAATATCGGCACCTGCCAAGTCAAAACAATGTGAAATAAAGAGACATGGGAAGACCCTGGGGCAAAAATTACTTCAAGAGGGAAGCAGGTTGTACCATATTGCAGAAAAATCTTTTGCTGATAGCTGGATGAAAACTTTTTGAAAGTAAAATCCATTTTAAGTTTCCAAGGGGAAAGTCATATCACTTAATATGCAGATGTTTTGGAAAGAAAAAAAATGGCTGCTAGAAAACCCACCCAACCATCTGTTTTGTATTGGCAAAGTTTTTTACTTTCTAAACTATTTCTGTTTGGCCTACCCATTGCATCTGAAAGGAACTGACCCTTAAGATTGAGGAGCTGAGTTGTTGTGGATAAAATTCAGAAATCTCCTATTTTGGTCAAGTGTAACTGATATACTTTCTATTCCTTTAATTAAATCAACATTCTTCAGTAGATAGTCTTTCAGTTTCAGCGGGGGTGGTGGTGGTGGTGGAGGGGGGGGGATGGAAACTCTGTGCTGCTCTCTACTGCTTTGGGGAAGAGTCTCCAACGCATGCCAAAAATACCTTATTCATCTAATGACGGATGTCCTCAGGCTGACTGTACTGAAGAGCTTCTTATTGTCTCAGCTGCCTTTTTGGGAAAGTACTTTTCCTCTCATCATTGCCTCATATTGTAGCTTCACACAGCCTGCCCAGCTACATGGCAACCGATTGCACCTTGGTAGGCCTTGGGTTTTTTTAAATGTGTTCATGGGGATTTTGAAACACTATGACTCTAAATCATGAAGAAAATCTATCTATGTGGTCACTAAGAGTCAACACTGACTTGATGGCACATAGTCAATCATTCTCCTTAATGTGAGAAGGGTTGGGGCTGGCGGAAGAGGGTAAACTTTGACAACACTGACTAATGGATTTAGCTATCTGTCAAAACTCACTCATGCTGATTTGGCGCAAGTGTGCAGGGGAGTGCTCAAAGGGGCCCCAAACTAAACTAAACAGATGTACACAATCCAAATAAGGCTTTAATCACTCTTGGCAAAGGCCTGGATGAAGAGCCAGGGCTTCAATGCCCTTCAAAATACCAGCAGGGTAGGGGCCATCCAGATCTCAGGGAAACTTCATTCCAGAGGGCAGGAGTTAGATGGGATCCAGAGCATGCCCTTTCTGTTGGACCCTACCCTAGGTGTGGGTAGAAATGATCAGAGAGAGGGGGCCCTGCAAATAGGTCATCCTTGAGCTTCTCCCATGTTATTCTGTGATGCCTGTGAGCTGTACAGAAGTATTGACCATGCAAATAAACATTCTGGCTAATATAGGAGAGAGAGAGAGAGAGAGAGAGAAACAAAGCAGTTCAAATATCCTTGAGGACTTAGAAGCTTCTAGAAGAGCTCAGAAGCTGCTGACTGCAACGTTAGCCAAACTAAGAGCCAAAGGAGGGGAAGCAGGAGTGTTTCCATTGCCTCTGTTTCTCCAATGTAATTTCTCAAAAGGCTTTGCCCAAGGCAGAGTTTGACTCAAAAAGTGGGAAGCTTTCCCAACAGGCACAATACATTTCACATTACCTTGTTCTTCCTCCCTATTTGTGATAAGTCACATCCCAGGTAAAAGCAGGCTTAGACATGAATCTTGTGAGTATAGCCACAGTTATTCATCACCATGCTTGGGGCATCAGCAGCAAAGGAAGCATTTGGCATCCAAATATTTCACATTCCTTTATTATGCTCATACTAAAGCCTGATATGATAATTGATGTGAACTTTACATAAGAGAATTGTGGTGAAACTGAAACCTGAACAGAGCTATGGAAACCAGGTATATTCAACATTTGGATCACAGATACCTGGTAGTTCCTTTTTAAAAAAATAAAATGTGGTTAACGAATAACAATAGAAATGACTAATGAGAACGTAACAACAACTGAAGCAGAATGGAATGAGACAAAGGTGAGCTGGGTGAGATTTATAACACATATTTTTATCCATGCTGTATCTTGTAATTGCATCACCCCCCACCCCGAGTCCTGCTGTGCTGCCTCATTGTGATAGGGGGGAAGTTCCTGGGAGGGATGAGCGAAGAACGCAGGGAGTGTATGCCAAGGGTATATATTCCCAGCAGGGTCAGAAAGGTGTGAAGGTCATCCCAGCTGCCCAGCTAAAGCAAGCAGGCACCTATATTGGGCAGCAGTGATATAGGAAGATGCCAGAGGCACATGATCACTTTAGTGACAGTAGCAAAGGCATCAATTCATACTACATGGGAGAAGGCAAAGGTAAACCACTCCTGTACTTTTACCAAGAAAACAACATGGATAGAAAATATAAAATGATTGACAATATAATGCCAGATGAAGGGCCCCTCAGGTCGGATGGCACTCAACATGCTACTAAGGGAGAGTTGAGGATCTCTCAGAGTACTAATGATGTTTATGGCGTGGCTAGATTAAGGCCTTTGGGACATCTAGTTGCTGATGTTGCCATACTGGAAAAGCAAATTGAAGCTGGAAAGATAGAATTACATGGAAGGAACATGGAATGAACACAGGAAAACTCAATACAGTGAAAGATGAAATGAAACATTACAAATTGACATCTTAGGCATCAGCAAATTGAAATGGACTGGGATGGGACACTTTCAATCAGAAGATCACACTGTTTATTACTCAGGAGGAAAAACAATGAAGAAATGGTATTGCTTTTATAGTTAGGAAGGGTATAGCAAGAACAGTACTTGGCTACAGTGCAATCAGTGACAAAATAATATTGATTAGACTTCATGGACAACCCTTTAATATGACAATCATTCAAGTTTATGGTCCAACCACTGATGCAGAAGTAGAGGAGACTGATGAGTTTTATGATCAAGTTCGATTTGAAATTGACGGAATGTGCAGGCAGATGTGCTGCTTGTGATTGGAGACTGGAATGTCAAAGTTGGAAACATGAAAGAGGAAAATGTAGCGGGATTGTATGGCTTAGGAAACTGAAATGAAGCAGGAGACAGACTTATCAATTTCTACCATTCCAATGATTTCTTCATAGCTAATGCTGTCTTCAAACAACCAAAATGACACCTCTATACATGGACATCACCAGATGGAGTGTATAGAAGTCAAATTGACTATATTATTGTTAAAAGGAGGTAGAGGAGCTCAGTCATCAAAGACATGGCCAGGTGTTGCCTGTAGAACTGTCCAGGTGCTACATGTGCAAGCTAGAATTGACAATGAAGATATTGAAGTGGTGGATAGCTTCTGCCTTTTAGGATCAACCACCAACAGTAAAGGAACAAGCAGTCAAGAGAGCAGCCAGGAAGGCCTTGGAAAAGATATTGAAATGCCGTGAACTGTCTATACGTACAAAGATCAGAATCGTGCAAGCCATGCTATTCCCTGTGACACTTTATGGAAGTGAAAGTTAGAAAGAAGCAGGATAGGAAGAGTATTGATGCCTTCGAACTGTGTTGGAGAAGACTCCTGTGGATACCGTGGACAGCCAAGAAAACAAACCAATGGATCATCAAACAAATCAACCCAGAGTTCTCACTTGAGGCACAAATGACCAGGCTCAAATTATCCTACTTCAGACACATTATGCGAAAAGCCAGCTCTCTGGAGAAGGCTCTAATGCTGGGAAAGGTGGAAGGAAAGAGAAGAAAAGGATGACCAGCAGCATGGGGAATAGACTCAGTTACAGTGGTGACGAGTGCACTGTTGGGAGACTTGAAAGAACAGGTTAGGGATAGATCATCACGGATAATATCTATGTGGTCGCTAGGAGTTGAAACCAACTTGAAGGCACATAATGTTGTAATTGAAAAAAGCTGCAGATGAAAAGCTAAAGTTTCAGTTCTCTGTTGGAAGATATGAAGATAAATAAATACAGATGAATAAATGTAGTGTTCTAAACATGTTAAAGAGTCAGGAAACTCTTACAACTGGTATCATGCAAACAAGGAATCGATTTTGATTCAAACTTCTTTAAGATGGCACCTTCCAAATGTGCTAAGTTTGCAACTTGCAGAATTAACAGTCAACATGGCTATTTTATAGACCTTCATCACTAATTCTTTGTATTGTCTTATAATTTTACATTATACTTTTTTTTTTTTACAATGCTCCCAACAGAATAAATCATTTCAGGTTTCACATACTTGAATATGGTTACCAAATTAAATTTTTAGGTACTCTTTATAATTCTAATGAAATATCTTCCAACAGAAATGTCAATTCTCAGACATAATGGAATGACTGCAGTTCTAGCCACCATTAATAAAACAAAGTGATCATTTCTCAGGCTCAAAATATACTTTACTGTTTTTCCTACAATAACTTATGTGGCTCCTTCTAGAGGAATTTTTTCATGAGTTGACATTTCTGTTTATTAATAAATATTTTGGTTCAAATTCTCTAAATCTTCAGTTCTATTTACCGTATTTATCGGTGTATAACACGTACTTTTTTCCCTAAAATTTGGGGCTGAAATCCTAGCTGCATGTTATACGCCGATACTCAAGCGGCAGGACTGGGAGAGTGGAGCCTTCATTTGAGCCAGGGCTGTAACCGGGGCAGCTCCGGAGGCGAGAGGCAGGTGAGCGAGCAAAAACCGGTGCTCCCCACCTCGTGCGAGCGAAAACAGCACTCCCCAGTGCTTGTGCAAGTGAAAACCGGTGCTCCCCAGTGCTCGCCTCCTGCTCTGTGGAGCTCAGGTGCTCATGCAAGCAATGGGGAGCGCTGGTTTTCTTCATTCAAAGAGATGCTTTTTCTTTCAGATCACCTTTTTACCTTATAAGTGGTATAAATATTAATAAACAAAAAGTTCAGAGCTCCCTTAATTTTGCTTCCAAGTCATTTATTTTAAATTTAAGTTTTTTTACTCAAGCTTCCTTCTTAAAATTAAGGTGCGTGTTATACGCCTGTGCGTGTTATAGGCCGATAGATACGGTACATACAGTATAACACAGATTATACTGTAAAGGAGAGTTAAAGTTCCAGTTATTGTATAATGTGCTGGTATGTGCTGATAATAATTTAGTCATTAATTCATACGTGCATAATACTTAAATGCATAAATCATAAATCACAATACTTAGTCTTATTAATCAATCTATACCCCACATTTACAAATGATAGGGACACTCAAGGTAGTTAAGAACAAGACTATTTAAAAAATGAATTAAAATACAAAATAATAAAATCATATTTTTTTTAAAAATCCATGCATCAATAATAATAAAACAATTCAGAAGACTAAACTGAAGAGAAATGTCTTAATACCAGGGATGAATGAATGTCACTTTAGCTCTTTCTCAGTTTCTCATTTTTGCCAATTTGTCAAGTTAATTTTTTTCCCCTCAGTTTTTCACTTCTGTGAATCCATCAAGTCTGGTTTATGAAACTCGGGTATTTTTACAAAGTTTGCACTAAAGTTTGTATTCTAGTACACATTTCTCCAAGCATGGATTGGTTTGTTACATATTTTGGTACATTTTGGTATATTGCCCCACTCTGCATCATCATCAGTCAACCACTACATCTATGTCTTCTTGAAAAATATTAAGCATAATTAATTTTGGTCACTGTAGATCACCTTCTGTTTATCTACATTGTTCTTCACGCTTTCTCATGCAGGAAGGATTTCACTCAAGTTTTCAAAGACAAAACTTGCAGTTCCTTTCTTCCTTTGATGAATCAGTGAGAGGGAACAATTTCACTCCACCTTCATCACCTAGTAGATTTGAGCATGTAGTTTTAACAAAAGGGATGAGTGAGATTGGAAAGCTCATCGAAAAGAAAAGGAAAAAGAAAAAGTCTCCAAGTTGCTTTGTTATGCAGCGGGGTCAACCTCTTCCTCCACCTTGTCCTTTCTTGTCATTAATTGCCCAAGTGGAGTATGTGTTCTTAACTGTTAAGCAAACTGCATACAGCAAGAGGACCAAAATTTACTTTGGCAAAAAAGGATAATCTCGAGGAACTCTACTCTTCTCTCATCTAATGAGGACGCAGATGGTGCAGACATCTGGAAATAAAAGTGGGAAACTTCCAGCCAGCCAGTTTGATCTGGCTTACCAAACTATTACTCTAGACAGCAGGACTTTCTAGGCTGGGACCATTCTGGCCACCACGTCAGCTGTCCCGCTGTCCCAGTATCTGATCAGTTGCTAGGAGCCACTATGGCTCTCTCTATTCCACTCATTCAACATAAACAATTCAGCCTTCATTTTTTAAACCCTAAGATCATCTTTTACTTCCTTCAAGCCCAGCATTTTCTCACTATAGCTCTATTTCTGACATTGCTATGCCAGCGTACATGGGCTAATATTTTAGCTTCAGTGTAATACAACTTCATCTCAAATTAGGCTAGGAATTCTGGGAAGTCTGGTATAGTCTGTATACTGTTAGTGGGTACGAGCCTAAGGGAGACTGGAATAAAGCATGTGCATATGAAATAGCTGTTGGGTGGTGCATTTAATTGGCTCTTACAGCCAAAATAAATACACTATATTATCTGTTTTGAATACACTAGCATGTAGGTCGGTGGGGGAATCAGATTTGGAGCTAAAACTGGGTACAGAGACCTTTTCAATCTTTGCCTACTCTCCCCTAAGAATCTTCAGTGCAGAACATGAGGGAAGCCCCTTGCCCACCCAGCCATAATCCCCATATGGCCTAGCCTTCCCATTCCTCTGGCCTGCCACGTGTGGCATGCAGTAGATGGAGGGGAAGATAAGCTGTTCAGACTGTATACAAATAATGTCAGCCCCCCACCACCATGGCCAGCTCTCCCTGAACCAACCTTCCTCAACTCCAGATGCCCCCCAGATGTTTTGGACCACAACTCCCAAGATACCTGATCAACCCCACACATTGTAGTTCAAGTTGTCTGACGGGCACTGTTCTCATATGAAGAACATTAATTCTACCAATGATTAAACCTTACAAGGAAGTGGTGGGAGTGTCTATCCTAAGTGCTACCAGATTCTGAGAGCCAGAATCTGGTAGCATTTAGGATTTTATTATACAGGAAAGGCTGAAATCTTGAACATGCAGCCATAGCCTGTACAAATTCTGGTACAGTTTATGGATAATCTGGCCAGCAGCCACGAAACCCTCACCCTCCAGGATGTCTTGTCATCAAGGACAAAGGATTTTTTTGTATTCTGGCATCCCCAGTGCAAACTGCATGGCTAATCAGCATAATGATTCCTGACTGGGAAATGCCAGCATTCCTGCTACAGTACAAAAAAAGAAAAAAAAGGAGTTCTCAAGCCAGAATGGGGAAATTGTCTAGAAATAGAGTTCTTGGGACCTTTGCCCTGTTCATCTATGACCCAGTCTTTACCCCTTTAAACGCCCACTGATTTTCCACTGCGCCAATGTGATGGAGATGCAAGCAATTCCATGGAATTTCTTCAGAGCTGCAATAGCTCTGTTACGGGAAAGAGACATGGATATATGATTGCTTTCTCTAAGCAAATAACTATGTCATCCCATCTCTTGACTGAGAGCCTGTATTGTATATTGCTTGTAGTGGTAATGCCCTGATACTGATTGGCTGGTCTGGGGTGATGACACAGAATGTTCAGTTACTCAGAGAACAAAGTTGTCAACAACAAAATGTTCCCAGTCCAATCCCCATTTATGAAAAGAGGTAATTGTTTGTCAGTTTGATTGGATTTTTTAAGAAGACAGATATAGGTCCAATGGACAAAACATCAAACTGGGAACCCTAACTTATTAATCGACCTGCTATTAATTGTCATACTTTTCCCATTGTGCTTGGAATTATAGGTATTGCGGAGTTTTACATTTTTTTATTTGTTTAAAAAAATCAAATACAAGTGAGTTTCTGTCATTACAGCCTCCCAAACATGGCTAAAGCTAGGCTCCTAGTCTACTCTGGTTGCCTGTATGCAACATACACCAAAAGAGGGAAACTTGTTTTTTATTGCTGTTGAAAATGTGATTCCTTTGTGGGTAATCTGTTGGGTGACCACCGTGGATCCCAGTATTGGGCAACCCAGTGCCAAAAAGGGGCTCTCTTTCATTCTCCCAGTTCATTGCCTCTCTTTCAACAGACCCCATTTTCCCCTCTCTTGATCACCCACTGCCCAGTCGATTGCCAGGAAGTCTGATTGATGATCTGCAGGGAGCTTTTGAAATAAAGTCTAAAGTCATATGAGTCACTTGTTTATTAAAAAAAAAAAAATTACCCCATGATATCATGGCTCAAAACAGTCACAGTAAAGCTAAATTCTACCAACTCTATCCCAACCATAAATGCCTATGGACTCTCGACCCCAAACAGGAGAGGTGAACATGTAAGACTATGAAGCATCCTGCCCTGTCATCCATTTTTTCCTTCTTGTATTACATTTCATGCCTTTTAACACATGGTGCTAAGCCCTGGATTGATTTAGCCATATTTTGTGGAATAAGCTATGATGGCTGGTTTATTCAACACTTAATGACTACTGCATAGTTGGCTGGATTTTTGTTTGGCGCAATGTACAAGTTTTAGCGTTGAACTCCCAGCTCCCCTCATCCTCAGGCAGATTGTGATCCAACCTGTATGGAGAGATGCTGGTTTAAGAAGGATGATCCTATGAACAGGAGCCCTGTCAGCTGCCATTTTAAGAGTTACTAGCAATCGCTGAATACATGGTCAAAAATATTGCCTAAAGAGCAAGCAAAAATATTCTTTTTTCCTCCCTAGGCACAAATGTGTCAGCAACACACAACTGTGAATAGTAATACCAAGTGAGAAAATCATGGGGAAAAAAAAGTGCAAAATGGGCAGAAATTCTTTTTCTATGGCATCATAACAAATAAAGAGAAAAAATTCAAAATAAATACAGCATGAATCCATTTCTTTGTATTAAATCACAGGAAGCTAGTGGGTCTTTATGGAAAATCATGCAACTCTAAATATACATGAGACTTCTGGAAAGTGTTAGCAGGGAGGATTGCTCAGTGATGACTTTAGCAGGAACCCCAGTGGGCTTTGTATGCTTTCCTGAATGTATCCCCCCACCCCATTCCTGCATTCCTTGCATCATGGATGTGCTCTCCCACTACTGACACAATAACTCACTTATGCTTCAAGCGCACGCAGAGCTCTGAATAAGGAAGGCTTGCAAGAGGTCATTAAGGCAGGAAGTCCAAGTCTAGCTCATTTCTTTAATAGCAAAAGCAAGGAGCCAGCGGGCCCTTCCCCATTTGCCTTTTGCCATGGCCCAGATCCTCTGGCATTATTTTTGTCCTCTATATCCCCGCAATGTTGTCACCTGAGCCTTAGCCCATCCATAAGACACAGTTAAGTCACAGAAAGCTGTGCTGATGTTGAATGGGTCGTTCCCCCTAAGGCAGTGTTTCTCAACCTTGGCAACTTTCAGATGCGTGGACTTCAGCTCCCAGAATTCCCTGGCCAGCAGGGAATCTTTCCTGGGGAAGATACTTTGCCAAAATTCCTCAACCATGCGAGAAAATAAAAATAAAAATCCCATCATCTATTTGTTATTTTTGGCTTATGCTGCATGCACACTTCTGTGGGGTGTGGGCCACCCTCTCTGGCCCAGTTCTGGAAGAAGAAGAGTAGGTCACAGCTCCTGGTTGCTATAGTACTGGCAGCTCCCTGTGGGTGTTAAACAGCTGACCAACAGGTTTAGGGAGTTCCATGGCAAATGGGAGAGTTGGCTCTTTTGATAGGCTTGGAGAGAGCTGGTTCTCTCACTTTACTGGGCAGCCTCCCATGGGATGTTTGTTACCTTGTTGTGAGTGTGGGTTTAGCTCTTTCAAAAGAACACTAAACTCTCTGTCAAAAGAACTTTGGCTAAGGAAGTTGCCTTGAAAAACCAGAGAACTATTCCCAATTTATCAGGCAGCCCCCACTCCAGAGGTCAGCTATTTAGTAGGCTTGGGGATACAGCAGGTTTTGATAGATGGATAAATCTGCTAGTCCAGACCTCTATATCAAAGCCATTTGCCAGTCATAGCACTGTTGAGATGGATGGTTTCTTGCTAGCTAGTGATGTGAGAAAGGGTGGAGGGCAGCAAAGCCAGAGGGTTTAACCAGTGACTTTGCCCTGTACACCCAAAATCAGGACACAACTATGGCAAGCCCGTATAGAGGCTACAAAGGCAGATAGGAATTGGCAACAGGGACAGCAAATTTCATGTCAGTTTAGTTTTCTGATGGTTTACAGATAAGTACATAGCATTTCAGCTCAACTGAGTGAAAATGGCCAGAGCTGAACTAAATCATCACCACCCCTCATCCATACTAGCTAGAGCTGCTGGAACAGTGCAGCAACATCTGAAAGAACATCTGTTTCCTTACGGGGAGGAACCGTGAAGTTGTATGCATACTTAATTGGAATAAGTCTAATTACATATTGTGAGCTTTACTTCTAAGTCACCATGTATATGATTGTAGTGTAGTTATGCATCAGAAAAAAGGGTAGTTTAGGAACCAAGGATTAACTTACAATAGTTACTGTGTTCATACCTCTTCCATAGGTGCACATAGCACGCATTGTCAAAAGGCAATAGGAAAATCTATTTCTATTATGCAAGGGATTGTCAAGAAAGGGGGATCCTGTTATATAAGCAGAGGCTGATTCCCATGGATGGAGGCGTATCTTGGTGAAATCATTTGAACCAGCAAGTTTACCTCGATTCCTTTCCTAGCAGCAAATCAATCTGAAGAACATCCAGAACATCAGTGTCCCTCACATTTCCTTCCCTATATTTTAAAATGAAGGTTAATTGGAAAGAACTAATAAGCAACCAAGCCATGTAATATATATTTTCCCAAGTCCCATTACAAGTTGCTTCATCATGCCATGATAAAAAGTTTATGGACCATATAATCAGACCAGGCTGACCCTGAATGGTCTTACTGACCCTCATCACAGAAATGCAAATTAGGAAAAAGAGGGCAGAATGATGATTTCTTACAGAAGCGTGTAATGCCATGTGAACAAAGTAACCTTTGCCAGAAGCTTCTAAGAAACAAAACAAAACAAAACCAAAAAACCCTCAGTTCCTTTAACTTTTCCCAGCACATTGGCACCACCTAGCGTACTCGAAAAACGACACATCAAAAGGCAATCTCTGCCTCCAAATCTAATTTTTCCATACCGTAATCCAGCTACAGGTTATGCCACGCCAAAAGGATTTTTTCCCCAAACCAAATGAATGAAATTCTGTGTGGTAACTGGAAAGAAGCTAAGGAGGTGTCCAACTAAATGCTAAAACTAAATATAGGGTTTCATATCAGTTGTGTTTCTAGGTATGCTAAATAAAAGACTTCATAAATCTTTTCACAAAATGAAACAAATGTAGAGGCCAATATTAATCAACGCTTTAGGAAGGGTGATGTATTTTCAGCAGCTGGAGGGAGAGAGAAGGGTGATAACATGCAGGGTTCAGGGAGTTCAGTTAACAAGACTTAGAAGTGATTCATCAGAACAACTTTTTCCAGCCTGGTATCCTTAAAATGTACTGGATTAAAACAGGTTGGCATGATGGGATTTGTAATCTAATTATCTGAAGTTATTAGGATGAAGAAGTGTGATTTATATTTTCAATGGAGCACTGACATCAGGCAAATGGCCACAACCTCTAACTTTTGATAGACAGCTGTCAATTCCCTGTGAAATCATGTCTGTAGGTTCAGGACAGATTGGGAATTGGCTTATGGAATTCAGTGAAAACTATCAAAGGTATGAAAGTAGGTTCTGTGAGGAAAAGATGAAAAAGCCACCGGGAAAGTTAATTTTTAAAAGCACACAGGATTTGGAGCTTAAAATGAATGTATTTCCATTTTTGGACAATGTTACTGACCTTAATTCAATCTGAAGTAGATATCCTGAACCAAGGGAGAAAGACTATCAAAAATCACTGTATGCTTTGATCAACTGCTGTAGAGGTAAAGAGTGATGTAGGCAGTGGTCAGCAACCTCCATAAACACCACTTCAACTACTAGAAGGCGATAGCTCACTTCGTTTAACCTCCTTTGACCCGTTCAGCACATGCAGAAACCCCAAAATACATGAAGCCCCCTCACTATGTGATCCAAAAAAGATGTTTCTCGAGGGGATTTTATTCTAAGCAAGACATTCTTGCAAGCCAGTGCCAACAGAGAAATGCCAACAGAGAAATCTTAACACAATCTCCCCATCGTCATGAGGAAGAAAAGAGCTCATCTCCCGGTAACTTCAGGAAAACGTCCAAGCAGTTTTCTTGGCAAAATGCAGAACTGGGCTTCTGCTGTCTTCTTCCAGGATGCTTTTGGCTTCCTAGTCTACAGCTTCCCTGTAGTACTTCCTGATAGGTTCCACCCACGTTGTGGGGATGGGATATAGTTCTGCTATATTTTCCATTCACCCTACCACACAAATTAGGGAGTGTAACTGCTCAAACCAAGGGCAGAATACTGTATAAGTAAATGGACAAAAACAATGAGAGGAAAAGTGTGCTACCTAGTGGTCAAATGTGTGCATTACTATGGTATCCGGCCTTCAGAGATTTAGAATGAATAGGACCGGTTTCTCCTGCTTTTGTCTCTTATTTAGAACATGCTATTGAGAATGATTCGTTTAGAACAGTGTTGTCCAAACTTGGCCACTTTAAGATGAGTGGACTTCAACTCCCAGAATTCCCCAGCCAGCATGACTGGCTGGGGAATTCTGGGAGTTGAAGTCCACTCATCTTAGTGGCCAAGTTTGGACAGCACTGGTTTAGAAGATGTTATTGACAATGATTTCTCAAAATACAGCAACATTTCTTTCTCCATAAGATGAATCAGATTTTATGCTCCAGGCAATTTGAACAATTTACAGCTGTACCCTGCAGGCCTCCTTCTGTGATTCCTACTTGATGTGGCGATTTTAGGTCATTTCACAAATTGCATTTTTGGGCTTTTAGATTAATCTCAGTAAGAGCAAACATAATTTTTTTCAGCTGTCAAAATGTCCCTTGAGCAAAAAAGACTCAGTCACCTAATCAGAAGATTAATCTGCATGTTAAAAACAACAGTGCACACTTAGTCAATAAATTTTTTACTGGCAAGAAGGGGGAAAAAAAGATTAACAGTGGAAAATAAATATAGCCTTTGTTGGACAGGGTGGGAGGAGAATTAACGTTCAGCATGGACTTTGATTTCTTAAGGTTGTTAACCTTGTTCTAAGCTACTGCTGCTCTGGAGCAATTTCTAAAATAAGCTACCAGAAGTAGGATATTTGTTTAAAATCACAGATCACATGACCTAACATATAAAAGGCAAATACTCGAGCAGTTCAACATTGCTTTGTCATTTTTAAGCCTGCTGGGATTAATCTCCTATCATATTTCTAATCCTCCCAGAAGAATAGATCCTGGGATCTGCACCTCTCAGATTCTACTGATGAAGAATTGTCTCCATACTGGCAGCTAGTAAAAAGGTGAAAGCAAAGAGCTCATTGAGTTGATTTCATAGACACATCCATGTACCTCTTGCAACATACAGAATTGGTTTGCTACAGCCCTCCATCAAGATGTATTCTTGATGAATTTTCAGTTTAGCTTACAGTATTTCTTGGTTATCTCCCATCCAATGATCATTTAATTTTGACTCTACTTAGCTTTTTCAAGATCAGCCAAGGCTGGTTAGGTGCTTCCCCTTAGTTGGGCCCAGAAGGAAGAGGACTTCTCCAAACAGATAGATATAAAAATAATAAACAGAGATAAAATCCTGTACAGTAGGCAGCTTCCCTATTTAGTTAATCTAAGCTTAACAACTCTACTTGAAATCTATCATGGACATTTCCCACTCTGTTCCTCCAATGAATCTGTGCATGTGACACACTTGTGTATATGTGTGCATATTTATTATATGTTTGCATATACACCTCCTAGAAACCATTGGATGGCAAGAGAAAAGAGAAAGCAGCAAGAGAGGTGAGAAGAGGTCAAGTCAAACCAAGTAAGACTGGTTGTTACAAAAAGAGTTAAATTCACCAGGCAAACTGCCACTCCCAAGCAAATCTTCAACATGTACAGTCACTTGCATGTCCCTTATTATCTTGTTTTCCAGGTATCTCCTATGTAAATGTAACACAACTCACCATTCCCATTCCCAATTCACAAGTAATTATTTAGGAGAAAAATCATAACTTCTTATCTAGTAAATGCAGCATTTCTTCATCTAGTCTGCTCCAGTTATGTTGTCCTACACCCTTAGCCAAAATTCTGAAGATAGTTGATAGGAATTGTAATCCAGTACCCTGGAGGCTGAGTAAAGCTGTTCTAAACTCCAACACTCTAAAACAGTATATCTCAACCTTGGCAGCTTGGAGATGTGTGGAATTGGAGTCCACACATCTTTAAGCTGCCAAGGCTGAGAAACTAGAAGGTGTTAAGAAACTTGATCTAGAAGGTGTTACATCAGAATGAAAACTGTAAAAATACCTTTCAGTTTTCCAAATGTTCTGTTTACCTGCAAAACAGGCCTTGATTTTTTAGCTCATTCTTAGTGTGCTGAATTCCTTTATTTTGGAGATCATAAAGAGAGCCATTGTGGTTGTTTTGTTTCTGTTTTATGCTAGATGTTTCTCTGTCATTTTACAGCCTCCTTGCCTGCTAATGCTGTCTGGTTTAAAAAAAAAAAATGGAAGGAATTCCCTCCTTTTTTCTCTTGGAACTACACTGAAACATTAGAAACTAGAAAGGCTACAAACTACTGGAGAAATTATTGTAGGGTGAAAGAGTGAACACACACATAAACTTTCAGCTGCTGGTAACAAGGGCAAATGCAAGAATTCCACATTCCATCCATAAGAATTTTATCTAGTTTTTTTGTTCCTAGAAAAAAAATTCAGAATCATTTCTTTTCCAGCAAATGGAAGGAGTAGTTAAAAATGCAGACCATTTTTTTTTTTTTTTGCGGGGGGTACTAGATAGAACTTTATTCCTTCTCAACACAGAGCAATCCTTTCCTTTATGTTTTTCCACTCAGTTTCATATTATTTACTGGTAGCTAGGCACAGAATAAGGCATTTCTTAACAGATCAAGTATGATCCCAATTGATAGCTGAAATATGACTACCCATACAAACACAACTACTCATATGACTATAAGATTACTCACCCAAAGTTTGTGGTTAAGATACCACCCAGGGAAGATCCAAGAATTACTCCTATTCCAAAACAAAGTCCAAGCTTTCCTAAAGCATCGGGACGTTTGGCAAGAGTTGTCAAATCTGTTATAACCATCTGTGCACCTATGAAGAGAGTGGAAAATAGCAAGCTTTCATTGAACTACCAAGCATCTTTCTGTGTTCACAAGTGAAGAGCTGCATGCTCAACTAATAACCAAGGTAACTGGAGTTAATTGATTCCTGGATTTGTATATCTTGTAACATTACCTGGTAATCCATGAATGAAGATGGCTGGAACTCTGGAAAGAAAAAGTAGGGGGACACTGATGGACATAGAGAGGAGCAAGAAGCACAGAGATCCAGCCAAATATGAGAGAGTCAAGGCAGTTCTGGTTCCAAACTGGTCAGCAAACCTGGAAGAAGAATGATGCAGTATATTTAGAAATTGACTGAGCCTACAATAATAAAAGCAGAATCCATCATACTGGAAACCACCAACCTGATCTCCAAGAAATTTGGATGGCTATCTATCTATCTATCTATCTATCTATCTATCTATCTATCTATCTATCCATCCATCCATCCATCCATCCATCCATCCATCCAATCTTCTGGAATATTGGACACATATCCATTAGGACTGATGAGTACCTATTAAAAACAGATGATCAGAATCATTCTAAATATATGTGATCCTGAAAACTTTAGGAAATAACACAGACTACTAAATTACCTTCACAAGCAAAGTCTCCCCATATAGTCCTTCCGATCAACTCATGTCATCTGCATCAGTAGCCTTACTCCAATGCTCCCCAAACTTAGAGGGAACTAGCTGCATGAACTTCAATTCCCAGAATTCTCAGCAATGACCATGCTTGCTGGGAAAATCTGTGAGCTGAAATCCATGCATCTGAAGACACCCAGGTTGAGGAAGGCAATTTTGCTCTATCAAAGCTCTAAGTAGTTGATACACAATAGAGAATATTCATAGAATCATAGGGTTGGAAGGGACCCTGGAGGTCCAACCCTCAATTCTTCAGATTTTCCCCCATTCTTCAGCTTTTTCCCTATTCAGTTTTATCCTGGATGTTTAATTGAAATGGTTGCTAAAACTAAATTATTTTCCTATGTTAAAAGTAATACTATTTATTTAGGGCAATTCTGCCATTCCACAAGAGCTCATAAGACAACACTTTATATTTACCTTCCAAAGATGGGGCCACCCAGAAGCTGAAGAATCCCAAAGAATGATTGCAAGTAGCCAAATCCAATTGCATCCAAACCTAAGTTAGTTGCCAAATACTTAAACAGAGGAGAGAGTAGAGAGAAAGGTTAGACATTACATTTTTGAAAGGGAAGATGATAAAAAAAAAGTGAAGTTGAGCATGACTTCTGATGATCTATGTAGTTTCTTTGGCATCAGTATGGAAGTGGTTGCTATTTTCTTCTTCTAGAATAATCACTTCACAGTCTAGCCTATTGCACTGATATTCCTTGATGGTCTCCCACCCAAGTATTAATCAGGTTGGATACTGCTTAGCTTCTCAATCAGCCACACTCAGCTAGGTATACCTATAAGCTGTAACTCACCTTCAAGTCCTAGTTCCTCTTTCTTCCTTCACTTTAAAAGAAAATGGAAGGGATCTTTCTGCCTTCACTCTTCTCTGTTTGGGGTACTTTGAATCTCTCATATCTGGTCAACTCCCCATAATCCAGAGGGTTAAGCTGAATTTGATGGAGTTTTCAGCTAGTACTCCCCCCCCATATGAACTGAATACTGCTTTATCTTGATTAAGAACCACTTTAAACTTCAGGTTTAACTGTCTGTTTATACATGAATTCATTGAATTCTGATAAACTCTTTTATACAAATATAAACTCTTCTCTATTTAGTGGAAAATAAACATTTACATTATAAAACTCTTAGCATCATTTTCCAGCATAAATCAAAAATAAACAAGGGGTTACAACTTCAATTCATTTTCCTCTATAATTGTTTTCCCTTTTATCACTGAGGAGTCCTAAAGAGGTATCAAAAATATACAAATTCCTCTTCTTTTTAAATTCAACAGGCCTCAGCTTTAAAAAAATACCCTTTGAAACATATCAGTTCACATGTTCTAACAACCCAAGCCTTGGGGAAGAAATACCAAACAATTAATTGGGCTGGCAAAAAATAAAATAAAAAAATAAAATCTACTCAGCTTCTAATAATTATGAACCCATCTTCAAAAAACCAAACTCCTTCTATTCTCTCAGGTTTGCATGGAAAATCACTAAGAATTATATCAACTTCTTTGTTATAATTAGTGATTTTTCCATGCAAACTCAGTTTTATTTCTGAGAGAAAGAGGCGAAGGGGAACGCAATTGCAACCATTACCAGAAATGAAGAGGCAACATATGCACGTAGGGCTACCAGATCTATGCTGCAAAAATCCTGATGGCCACTAAGTAGCAGCAAAGAGATATAGAACATTCTTTCGCATCCTAAATCTGGTTGTTCTACATGCAGGAGATGTGTCATCTGAGAACACTGAATTAAATTAAAGATCTGCAATGGTAAATGTGTAGAGTGATAATCAAGATGACTGTGACGGATGAATGACTTGGCTCTCAGTCATACCTTCAAATATTAAGAGATGGTGTCTTGGACCATAATTCTTTGAGTCCCCTAAAAATATTCCTTTCCCCACCCCAGTCCCAGAACCCCAGACAGTCCAGGAGCCCTTTTTCCTTCTTAAAACGCATCTAAGTACTCAGCAATGAACCAACTGTAATTCTCATACACTGGGGGTTCTTTGGGGTTAAAAGCCAAACCTGGTCATTGAATGGCCTGTTTCTTAGACAGGAAAGAAGTAAATTGGCTAAAGTTCATTTGAATACAACTAAAATTCATTTAAATTAATTAAATTCATTTAATATAGCTACTTCCCATGGACTTAACAATTTCCATCTTCTGTCACATTACAAATTACAGTTTGGGAGCAACTTCTGGAAATGATCTGGGTATGGGTATTCCTAAGTTTGGGGACTGATTTCCAATATCCCTTTTTAAAATATCAATATCCATAACAAGTAATTGCCTCCCTAGCAATTAAATGTAAAGCAAGCAAAATAGAACTACAATAACAGCCTGAATAGCCTACAATCAATCTCACTAGAAAGTTTGACCCCCCAAAAAATCCTATCCAGCTTCCTAATAATAATAATAGTAATATTACTATTACTTATTAATTAATTAATTATTATTTATTTATTTATACCAATACTTATTTATTACCAGTAGTAATAGACGTCTTAAGTGCAATCTCAAAACATCTGGAGCACCACTTGAACACCATCAGCATTGACAAAATCACCATCAGTCAATTGCAAAAGGCAGCTTTACTTGGAACAGCTTATATCCTGTGACGATCCCTTTAACACCATCAAACAACATCTGCCTCTCCCAGGTCCTTGGGAAGGACTCGATAGGTGGACAAAAATGCCAAATCCAGTCTAAACACCTGGCTGACTGTGTGACCAACCATAATAATATATTGAATTTATGTGCCACCTGACTCCCAGCCATTCTGGGCAATTTGTCAAAAACATTTAAAAGCAAGGAGCAATACAAAAACAACAATTAACTAGTTGTATTTGTATTAAATTCACTCCTTGGGCTGGGAGATGATATGAAAACAAGACTTAAGGACCAAGGCAGAGCAAGTTACACAGCCCTTAAGCCCATCCGTATGGGTTAATAACGCAATGAGAACGACTTTTACAGAACAAATATTAGTTCAGAAAACCTCATTTACTTGAGGTGACACGGTTAAACGGATTTCCACCTAGTACTACGAAGAAGCATGCCATGGTTTCAAACAATAACTGAATCCCCCCTTGAACAGGCAGGAAGCATTCACTTTGTACTCACTGGAACAATCCCAAACTGCACGAGCATGCAGGTCTGATCCACAGCCGTCAGGAGGTAAGTGACTTTGATCACCCACCGCGCTGAGGTCACATTCACGGCTCTCTTATCTTCCATCTCCAAGGATCCCTCTCTCGGTTCTAATGTCTGCTCACTCTCTGAACAGTTTCCTACATGCATGCCTGTGGCTCAGGCTGGAGGGGGGGAAATGAAATGAACTAAAAGTTCAGCTAGAAAGAAGGAACACATGCTCATTAACATAAAGTGCAAAAGTCGAGGGTTTGAGTTTGTTTTTTTTTAATTGGAATTGGAATGAGGCTGCTGAGTCATGGCTTAGCTTGCATGTCTATGACCACTGCATTTTAGCAAGCGAGGTCGCTCAGGTGGCCTCTTTCATACTATTTGCTTAGATTAAAAAAATAAAATGAAAATAATGGTGCTGCTGTAACCTATGTGTCTCTACTTGGAAGTGCCAAGACACTCAATGAGCCAAGTTAGGATACACAGACTGCAGTCAGGTAGTATAAACCTTTATTCAGAAAGAAAGCCTATTATGTGATGTATGGCAGCGTTTATTTACTCGCTCATCCGTGAGCTGAGGGTCACTGTTTTGGAGGTTCCAAAATTTTATTGTACTTATCTATGCTTGACCAAAAATGCATATGGCCTATACTAATCTACATGTTGTGCTACAACAACCTATGCTAAAGTATCCAGTAAATATATATACGGTATACACAAATGGCTATGTTTCAGATGGGGGAGTGGTGTTTAGTTACAATTGCCTGCAGGTCTTGAGTTCAGTTCCTATTAATTCAATTACAAGGATTACAGAGCAAGGGTTTGGGGAAAACCCCTCTGTTTCTAACTCTGCAGAGCTGTTGCCAGTAGGCAGTACTGGACAAGATGGGCAAACAGTCTGCACTACTGTACCACACTGTCCTATACCACCTGTCCTGTATGCAGGTTCCAAAAACAATTGCAGTGATTTGCAATTTATTTCACTGAAAGTCTAACCTACAGAGGAATAGATCCTTCCTTCTCTAAATTGCTGCAGAGATTTAGGGAGTCTCCAGTTTGCATTTAGGACAGATGAATGGGGGAGATGGAAGGAGAAGCACATGAAGGAAAGATTCCCCTTAGCAGGCATGTGCTTGTGTGATTGGAAAATCAATAATAAATTGACTGCTATTGCTATCACAAAAGCATGACAGTCTTTTCTCTGATGAGCTGTCCTAGTACTAAAATATTGCTAATGAATTACTAATTCTTAATATAAAAGTAATTGCAAGATTAATCAATGAAAACAGTTCAGAAGCTGACTATTGTATTATAATGGATGAAGGATTTACTTACAGAAGAGTAATGGCCTAATGGTGAGATTCAATTCCAGTTAGCTTGAACAGCTTTTCTCTGTTTACATTTCTTACCAAGCATTATGAAAATAAAGAAGGAAAATCTTACTTCCTGGTTTGTACTCAACAGGGACTGTGTTAAAATTGTCAGCTATGAATACAGCAGTAGAATAAAAATAACATCTACAATCAAGATGCAGTAGTTGCTTTTTATCTATGGAAAGAGCCATTATCTGTCCCAAGCCATTGCCACATCTGCAAGAAGATTGATAAGATTTATGCGAGTTAGAAAATATAACCTGAAACTGAGAATCATCCTCCCAATGGGATTATTTGTTCTCCAAGAGCTCTTCTCAGTTAAAGTGCTGTGCTGCCCATTAGTCCTTTGGTCAGCAGAAAGCTCCACTAGCA
The DNA here is from genome assembly GCF_059951505.1 of Python bivittatus. Classification (NCBI taxonomy): domain Eukaryota; kingdom Metazoa; phylum Chordata; class Lepidosauria; order Squamata; family Pythonidae; genus Python; species Python bivittatus. Next base: position 60,343,745 of record NW_028277075.1, read on the forward strand.
TCAGATGTATTGCCACCTGACGATCCTGTCCTGCCACAGGGCAAAACTGTTAAAGTGCCATCCTCCTTTCCTTGAGCTGGCAGAAAAGTATTCTTGCTAATCCCTATTCTACCACTTGAATGTCAGCTTTCAAGGTAGGCCAGATCAAGAAACAGACATCGCAGGGATTCGAGGAATGCTACTTTCTGTTGTCTATGAATAGACTCATGAAAGCCTGTCCAAAACCATCAATGCCCCTTTTTAAGGACAACAAGGTCAAGGTGGGGCTGGCCTCAGTCTCTTTCTCATGCTTATAACTTTCCCAAGACTGAGCAATCATTTCCCCACTCCCACCTCTTTCTCAGGGTCGGAGCAAAACAGCTCTCCATGGAATGAGGCTGGCAATTCATGCTGTCCTGACTTATTTCAGTTAAGGAAAGTGATTGGTAGAGTTCCACGGCTTTGTAGCATCTCTCTCCAAGCATTACCTGTCAGCAGAAAAACAACCCCCAACTATTCTAACGTGGGATGGGGCAAGCTTGGGCAGGTGGAGATGGGTACCTAGAATGGTGTGTTTAGGCTCTTCAGTGGTGCAACCAGCAAGTCAGAGGCATGGAGGTGCCCCATACTTATGACCTGTCAGTTGGGCTGTCTTTGAACGTGGGTCTAACACTTGCCTGAAAGACCACCAAACTTGTGCTCAAAATAGTTCAGCTGATAGGTCAAAGGCATGGAGTGCTGGTGAAATGGGATGGAGTTCTCCTGATGCTTCTGCATGGTGCAACCCCTCTTCCACACCTGTGAGCTTTCAGGATATTTCTGAATGCAGGCCAGTGCTTTTTTAAAGCAGCACTAAATAGAAATGTAAAAGCAGCCCAGTAGACAGAAAACAGGTGTAACGGGAGAAGCAGGCGAGAGTGATTGATAATGAGTGAGATCCATCCTTGAATAATGCTGGAAGGAGACAGCAATGAATGGCCAAAGTTCCACTGCCAATAGCACTCAGAAATAGCCAGTGGATGAAGAACATGCAATTAAGATTGGTCAGTGAGTAAGAACCACCATCATCGCCATGGCACCTAGTTCAATCAAAGCCAGAATGGAGTGGACAAAATGCATCCCCCTCAAGGAATAAAAACAGGAAATTGTGATGACCAAAAGGCCCTTGACAGTGGGATCAGTGGGAACACCTGTCATGACAGAACCAGCAACACACAACTGGCAGAAGCTGGCTCTCTTTCCAGCTTGGAATCAGTCTTCTGTGCAGCAAACAATAGCAGTCTCTCAAAAAAGTACCAGATCTGTTTTTTAAGAAGCAAAGCATGTGCTTAAAAACATTTGTGTGTTTGTGTGTACCTTCTAGTCAGAGTTGATTCCTGGTGACTGCCTGGACTAGTCCCTGCAGTTTTAAAAACTTTAGCTTTAAATCATTTACTGGCTGCTGGGGCATAGTTAATTCCAAATTAACTTCCAAATTTAACAATTGCAGGAGATGCTTTTTGGCCCCCGAATTGACCAGCCAATAAAAAATTGGAATTAAGCCAATCATTAGGGATATGGTGTACAGGAGTTATTTATAGCCTTGGACGATGGAGTGGGTGGGGGGGCTAACATAGGAGGCCATCATACAAAATGTAGTTTTAAGAATTCTGGTAAAACTAAATCTTTGATTACGGCTTTACTATTTGTCAGTTGACAGATTAATTTCTGAACCTCAGAAGATGAAACTGGGGGCCATTCAGGGAGAAATTCCTCAAGTAGCTGGACATGGAGTTTGCTGCCTTGGGATGCAGTAAATAGACCATGATAATATTGAGCCCAAGACTTCAAAGAGATTAAGTTGTTATTATCAGAGTTAACTCTAGCATGGATTTGGGAAACAAGGTGCCAAAAAGGTGATGGTTTTTGTTGATCACAGTCTGTTGGTTCCAAGTTCTGTTCTCTAAAGCATATTTTTGCTTTTTCTCCTTAAAAAGCTTCTTATAACCCCTCCATGAATCTCCAAAATTGAGGAAGAGCATGAACATTGTAATGCTGTAAAAGAACCCTGATGTTGTTTCCCAGCCTGGCTTTTAAATTCACCAGCAATTAAAAATTATAACGTGGTATCCCTCACTCAACCTCTAATGCTTTCATATGGTTAGAATTAGGCTACGTCCCCTTTGGGGCTCAATTAGGGCACTGCTTACTCATATACTGGCTGAAGCAAGTAATTTGGGGAAAGTCCCTGTCCATCTCACCTTGATAGACAGGTTTAGTTCTACCCTAAGGAGGCAAATTAATAATGACTTGGCATATTGTGGCCTGTCCTTACCAGCACTTTCTGCCCTTGGCCTGGTTAAAACTCTGGCTGAAAGACATATATACATATATCAAAAACAACTCAGCGTACTTTGTCTGGTATGGTTATCTTTTATTAATGTTATATTGAGCATGAACTGTATAAGTTAAGAAATTTTCTTTGTCCACTTATTGATTTTATGTCTTCTAGGACTATATCTTGTTTTAAATGGAAGGAAGCAAGCAAGCTCTGGCTGAATTGGAACTCATATATTCAAACCGACAAAGCCAGGGTTTCCTGTTTCTTCTACAGTGTAACTGCTGCCCCCCCCCCGCCCCCCGGCAATCCTTAGATATTTTCTTAATATCCTACATGCTCCTCACAGGAGACTCTACTCTAGCACGAACTGGGGCACTACCCATTAGGATGACAATAGGCGGATACACTAACCTTCTGTACAATTGCCACCCTTGCCTGTGTTCAGATACGGAGGTTGAATCTGCTTCACCTGTGCTATTAAAATGCCTGCTATATACGCAATGCCGATCTAAACTCATATCTCCAGTGGTCAGTCATTTCAATTGCTCCTGTGATTATGAGGTGGCTGCTCTTCTTTTCTGTGATCAGTTCTCAGAAACCTCTGAGAAGATTGCAAAATTGCTATCGATAGCCCCGGCTTTACAAAATCGCCAGCGTCTCCTTTACATTATTAACTGTATTAACTTCAAGCATGGGGATGGCTAGCCCCATAGAGGCCTGGTGTCTTCAGCCCCAGATCCTTCATCTTCTTGGACTCTCTTCCTCTTTTTTAGTAATGTTTTTAAATTTTTATGTTTTATGTATTTATATGTATTTATGGTTTTAATGTTTTGTGTGAACTGCCCAGAGTACCCCATTAGGGGGAGATGGGTGGGGAGAAATTTAATAAATAAAATAAACTGTTTCAGGATTTTTATGCCATTTTTTTCCCTTCTACTTACCGTATTTGCTGTATTTCACTTTTATGATTGGTCTTAGACTGCAGATAAACACATATAGATAGCCAGCCAGCCAGCCAGCCAGCCACAGCAGGGATCAAATGGACATGCCCTCCACACAGTAAAGACGGATACCACTATTTGGTGGTGTCCTTCCTGTGGGCTCATCCTTGTGCCCTCCTACTCCTGAAAGCATGCCGTAGTGCCCATGAATTCTGAATGGCAACAGAGCATATCTGGAGGACACCGATTTGAGTAAGGTTGTTTTCATCAAAAGTAGTAATGTATTCTTCATTCTTTACAGCCAGCATTGCATAGGCCAATATATTTTATATCTAATTCTTTGGCAGGCAGAATGAAGCCTTCAGCAAACTCTATTAATGTGAGCATTGTGCTATGGGGAAAGATTTATTGAAAATTATTTCCTATGTGTTCATCTAACTTTCCATTACCAAGATTACAATCAAAACACCCACATTCCAAACAAAGGCATCACTTCTTAAACTGGATGTATCCAGGAAAAGATTTCATTCTTCACCAGCACTTGATAGAGGAAGGAATTCATTGTCTTAGTAACGGGCTTGATTAATGTTGCATTGCTTCCACTTTCCACACAGCAGATGGAGCAAGCTGACCATGAAAGGAATTTCAAGTTGGAAGTCTGGAAACCACAACTATTCTGAATGTACTGTATGCAGTTCAGCCTCCTCGGTCAACAGGAATAGCATTCAGATGACAACTAATGGTTAGTTTTCTGTACAGGTAGTCCTAGCTTAACAACTGCCCTGTTTAGCAACCATTTGAAGTTACGACAGTGCTGAAAAAGTAACTTTACAATTGGTCCTTGCATGTAGGACCATCACAGCGTCCCACAGTCATGTGATCACCATCTGCATGCTTCACAGCCAGCTTCCAACAAACAGAATCAATAAAGAAGCCTGCAGTAAAATCACAAGTCCTGGTCATGTGATGTCTTGCTTAACAACTGCATCACTTAGCAATGGAGTTGCTGGTCCCAATTGTGATTATTAAGTGAGGACTACCTGTATCTCTTTGCTGCCATCAAGTCATCTGGATTTTTTCAGCCCAAACAGAGAAGCCCTAATGTACTTGGTGACCTGAGAACAGCTCTGGATGTAGAGATATAGCCTGGCTTCTTTTTGCCTGATGCCCTAATTCCTCATAATTCACCTATACTAAGTATATGCAACAGCCTAATATTTGATAAAACAGGGTAGAGGAGTGGGGAAGGGTTGTATCAATTAGCAAATGCCAAGAAACAGGGAAATTGCTAATTTGCAATCAATATGTGCATTTCAACTCCCCTTCTAACTCTTTGCCTTTTGGTGCCCAGAGAGTATGCAATCAGCCTCCCCCTTACTCTGGGGAAGGGGCATCACAAAAAGGTTAGGAAAACTGATCTGTCCTTCTTAAGACAACTCAAAATTTAGGGAGAGCCAGTTTGGTGTGGTGGTTAAGGCAACAGGCTAGAAACCAGGAGACCGTGAGTTCTAGTCCTGCTTAGGCACAAAGCCACCTGGGTGACCTTGGGCCAGTCACTCTCTGTTGGCCCTAGGAAGCAGGCAATGGCAAAACACTTCTAAAGTCTTGCAAGAAAACTGCAGGGACTTTCCAGGCAGTCACCAGGAGTCAACCCTGATTCAAAGGCGCACATACACAAAACTTAGAAGGCAGAGTGAGTTGGTCCTTCCCTCCTTGGGACTACAGAAAGTTTTTTTTAGCTCCATTCACAGTATCCTTACTTTTCTCATCTAAATGCTTCTGTTGCACCCTCTGTGGATATATGATTCTTGTTTGAGTTATGCTTGACCCCTGATGAACACATGGACACCTCAGTATAGTTTGCCTGGCAATAATACGCAATGAGTTTGTCATGGCCTTCCCTGTTTTTTGATTCCCCATCTACCCTGATACCCCAGAATTTTCCAGTGTTCTGCCATTGAAATACTCAGCTAAGTGCAACACTGCCTAGCTTTCTTTGAGATAGTCAAGATGAGATTGGGGCTGCCGCTTTCTTCATAACCCAACAATTTAAGACATGCATATAAAGAGATCATTCCCAAAGCATTTTCTTTTATGATGTTTTTGAAAGGGCTGAGTACCACATGAAGGTATTTGCTGCCATCTATGGTTGTTCAGATTTTTGCAGCCCATATATGAAATGCCTACTTGAGATAGAAAAACTTACAAGCTCTTCTTTCCCTCATTGGCAATAACATTATACGAACAACAAACTCAACAATGATGACCTTTTGTGACATAGAAAATCTGCTGCTAATGGTCGGGCCAGTTCTATTTATATAGCAGAGGAGAACATGAGTTATCATTAATGCTGGGCCTTTGGCAGCTTTTGAATGAAAGTCAGAAGCTGGGCATCAGACACAGTAGATTCAGTTGTTATGCCAGGAAAGTCCTTACATGACCTGGACATTTTTACAGCCTGTCCTTCTTGATCAGATCAGAGTTGCTAACGGCCATCAGCTTAGGGGGACAGATTCTCTAGGAATGTTTCCTGCTCACCGAAGGTCCAAGTACTACCACCATATTACAAAAGCATGACTGTTGGCAAAACATGTTATGAATAAAGGAAACTGACAGCATTCCTTCAGCAAACCACAAAGCACTTTAGAACACCCCTGCCATTTCCAATCCATGTTAGCTTTTCAAACTAACTGTAACCATTACTGTTTTATCCTTTAAAAAATTATGGCCACTTTTTCACATTCTTCACCTTTCTACAACTCCAGAAAGAGGCTGTGACATTTAATTTTGATGCAACGTGAAGGTTTTAGTCAAGGAATTCATCTGAACATATAACTATAGAATGATGTATCTTCTTATGTCTTTGTAATTATTTAGCAATACTGTATCTCTTTTATTATGACAGAGCTCCTCTTCCAACCTATTTTTAGGAGTGAAATCAGGACCAAAACCGAGAGCAGTGCTATGCTTTGGTAGAACTCCCACACATTCAAAGGGAGTTGAGGGCTGGAGTCTAACACATGTTTTCAGTTTCTGTTACAAAGTATCTGTCTGTAATACTGTGATTCACTGAAGATCAATGTTGACCATAGTTTCACTTGAATTCAATATATTTTCAGTGAATAATGGATTGAGATGATATTTTGAAGCTGGGGTTGCTTGTTCTATGCAGCATGAATCTCTATTAATTATGAGTTCCATCAAACAGTGGCTGAAGTATATAGCATAATACTAATCTTGGTCTTTGTTTAACCCATAACAAATCAAGTAGCATCTGATTCCACTCTGGCTGAAGGCTTCATTCTCCCCTTTCCACTTTCTCATTTCCTGTCTCAGTTTGGCAGGATGGCAGAGCACTGTAGTTAAAATGTTAGATTAGGATTAGGGAGAGCCAGGTTCAAATCCGCCCTTAGCAATATAAGCTCACTAGGTGACTTTTGGCCAGTCGTTATTTCTCAACACAACCTTCCCCACAAGAGTGTTGTTGTGGGGAAAAAATTGGGAGGAGGGAGTGCTATATACGTTGACTTGAGTTCTGGGGAAAGGAGTAGAAATTAAATAAATAAAATTTGTTCTTGCCTTTCATTTGGTAAATATTGTTTCTCTTGCCACTTTGATGTCCTGGGTGTAATACCTCACCTGTTTCTTTTCCTAGTACAGAGAAAAAATTTAGAAGAGCCCTCTCTAATCATTTTCTTTTCTTTTCTTTTCACCAAGGAACAGGAAAACTATGGAGCATATGTAACTCTTAACCAGTTTTCGCTACCTGGGGGCTGGGGGCAAAGTATCTGCGATACTTTCTCAGTCAATTCAGCCAGCAGCCAGGAAGAAGTCCAGCCGCTTGGGGGTCTTCCAAAATGGATTCCAGACCAAGATGCAGCTGAAAGCACCAGCTTTCCACTGGTTCCTCACCAGGATCAGCAAGACAAGCCACACCCAAAAACCACCTGGACTTACATTTATTTTGTCTTCTTCCCTGGGGGTTGTCTTTGTATAGAATAGTACAAAAATGAATTTTAAAAATAGGAATTGCTATTCTCTAAGTAACTTTCAGCATTTTTAAATGTTGGAGTTGTAAATGGCTGATGTCAGCTCTCATTAATTTAGAGATGTGCGTGAAGCAAATACTCCCTTAATAGATTATATGCTGAAATGTTCTAAGAGTTTAAGAGAAATACAGAAAATAAGGAAAGAGTAATCAAGTGGTACTGTAAATAAACATAAAATAGAATTAGAAGCATACCTATAGACTGTCACAGTGAAAAAATAGATTTAATAAGGAAATCCTTAACACCCCAAAGTTAGAAGCCATTTTTTAAAATTGGTTTAGGCCTTTTCAAAATTCTTTTTTGCATTTTCAAGCTGAGAGAGAGAGAGAATGGTTAATATATAATTGTTAAGGTGCTGGTAATTTTACAGCTACAAGTAATATTACAGGAAGGGGAGCCCCCTCCCCAAACTAGGTTTAGGAGGGGTCAGACTGAGCCAAAAGGGTGGCAAAAGGGAGGTTCCTTTAGAGTGTTGTCAAAGGTGAAAGCAAAATGGAGGAGATTTTCAGGATCATTATAGTAAAAGCCATCTAAGCTTTAGGTGGGAGTAGCTTTTTTTTAAATACTGTGTGAAGAACCTCAGGGTCTTCCCCCATTTCCACCTAACCACAGCATCAACAAGTCATAGCAGCATAAATTCTTCTGCCTATATCTCCAGTGCACAATGAGCTGTCCTGGTGTCCTTAGCTGAACTGATGTTGAAGCTCTGTTTCCTCCCTTGTTTCCCCATCCAAGGACAGCCTTGTGGTGTAGACTGCAAAAGCTCTTAGGCTTTATTGCTCATTCCTGTGAAGGGATGTCAGGTGACTGGCCACATCTGGGAACAGAGCAATAGAGGCAACAGAGAGGGATTGCAATGGGATCAGCAAATGTCCACTGTTTTTTTTGCTGGTTCAAGGATGGGCGGAGAGACTTCAGCTCAGCAGTGGGGAAAGGCCTTCAGTGGATGCAGAAGGTTCCTGCTGCATTTGCTACATGAATATGGTAGTGGAGACAGGGACATTAATGGGAAGAGTTGGTATATCCATCCTGCTCTTCCACTGCTATGGTGGAGGACAGCAGGCCTGAAGTTGCCCTGTATTTTATTGATTTGGGAGGGCTCCTGACAGAAGAACAGCACCCCTGGGGCTGTTCTCCTCAAAGGGAAGAAGAAGGAAAAGCTGCTGCTGTTGCTGCATCAGATAATATTTGTTCTCTCTAAGTTGTCCAATTACAAGCAGTTTCTCTGGGATTGTGGTGTTGGCACAAGTCCTCCTGCTATTCTTTCTCAGATTAGAGCTTGTTTAAACATTAGAGGGCACCAAAGATCCACAGATAATTAACCTGATGCCTGGAGCTTAACAGTTCAAGTAGTCTCCATTTCTCTTTCTTGCTTCCACTGAAATCAAACCAAGAACCGTTGGCATCTTTTCTTCCCCTCTCCCTGTGCAAGCAGCAGTTCAAGCACAGTCCTACACCGGCTGCTGTGATAACCGACCGCCTCCATTTCTAACAAGGCCAAGCTGAAATAAGATTGAATGACTGCAGGATATTCTATCATGGTGCTATGTCTGAAGAATTTTTGGAAACTTCAGTTAGGCCAGAGTGTGACACAGCATATAAGCATTAGCCATGCAGTAATAGCATACCTGCTTAGCAATAAATAGCCCTAGCTGTTTCCACCCTGCGTCTGCGCCAGCTTCAATTCCTACTTATCTTTATTGTAGGAGCTGCCTCCTCTCATATTAGCCTGCCCACTCTCCTGAATTGGTGGCGAGGCTAGTGCTCCCATATGTGGGATGCAAAACTCTGGACAACTATTGCATGGCAGTGAAGCGAGTTTTGTGCATCCCTTTGCTTTTTTTATTGCTTTAGCAGACAGGAAAAAAACAGACTAAAGATTAAAAAAAGGACAAAAGCAAAGAGAAAAAAGAAGCAAGAACATATCGTAATACATGTGGAAAGCAATTCAGTTTTTAAACAGAGCACTTTTTAAACTTTTAAGCAGAGCAGTAAACCTTGACCGCACAGAGTAATATGGTCTTTCCACAATACAGAGCCAGTAAACAGAAAGTGAACGCTTATCATCAATCCAACACTATAAATCTGGAGTGGCACCTTCTTCCAATTGTAAAAGAGTAATCTTTTTTGTTAAGCTCCATGCTCATTTATATACAATATTGTTAAGTTCCACATTTTGTGATATATAATTCAAAACCACATTCATACTTTTTCAACCATATTCACTTCCCAAAACCACATTAGCAATGTATGGACATTAAATCAAAACAGGAGAATAGTGGGACAAGTCCATATCATATGTATAATTGTTCCCCTGCCCATCATTTTACATTTCCAGCATATTGGGGCTGACAATTACATTTTCTGGAGTGTGTAGAAGACCTGAAAGAATGTATTTTGTTGAACTGATCTCATCTTCAGATTGTAAGAGACATATATAATTTTTTAAGAACCTTAACTATTTGTTTATTAATATGGGGTCTTCCATTTTTTTTAAGTCCAATGTTCTTCCAAATAGTTAATATCCACTTTGCAGTACTCTTTCATTGTTTACAAAAGTATTGTAGATTTAGAGTAATCCCAAACATATTTCAGTGTTATTAATAGATAAGAGTTTTAGATGTTGCTAAAGTGTCTGGAAAAATTGTGAACTCAGAAAGTTATTTTAATTAAAAGTATTCCTATTTTGAAATTTTAGACAATCCACATTCCTCTTACAATACCTGAGATTATTTACAATACCTCTATTAATTTAAAAGATTACCATTAAACTGATCTAAAGTATTAACACTTCTAAGAAAAGAAAAAGAAAAAAAGATTTACCTGCAATTTACAAACTGGGTTTATCCCAAAGTATAAGACAGAGCTTTATCCATCTTTTAAGATATTATTATTGAACCAACTTAGAATACAGTATAAATAGCATCATTAGGCAACATTTTTCTATGTATTTGCACAGTGTGAAAGTACCACTCGATTGCAAGAATCATTACCACTGAGATTTTCTCAGGAACTGCATATAGACGTTCAGACGCTCAAATGTGTGCTACAAATTGAAGTGAGCATTCTTACATTTTTGGTCTGAGTTCTGCTACATCCTTCTTCCACCATGAAGATAATATCCCCGTATGAAAAGTATTGCTGTGCTGACTAGTGGTTTTTAAGAAAGAGAGATTTGCTTAAACCAGAGGGGAAAATGAAATAGGGAATTATGACTCTGTGAACTATTTTGAGGAAGAGTGAAATTCACTGGATTTAGAGAGGAAACTTCTCCTTCCTTGACTATTGTTTTGGCAAAGAAGGGCCATCAATGTCCCTCAAGGAACAAATGCCATGTCAATATGTAGCAAGGCTCTGGAAACCTTCGAGGAGGAGGGGGAATGGGAGACATAACTATTGCCTGCTCTTCCATCTTCTCACATGTCCTTAAGATTAAGATTATCATGATCACAGTTCATCTTGAGGATGTACTGGTACCATAAAGATGTGAGGGCCTTACCTCTGCTATGAGTGGGTAGCCATCACTTCAAAAAGGAGTTCCACCACAATTTACAAAACACCAAAGGAACAAAAGGAGTGAGAGGCTGTTGTTGAAATGGATTTAATTTATGGACTAAGCTCCAGCTCATCAGATTCATAAACTATTTAACACACAAACATGTCAATCTTTGAAACAGCTTACCAAATTTACCACCTATCAGTAATGCAGCAATTTTTTTGAAAAGGATTATTGCTCAGCCCTAGAGAAAATACACAGGAAGGAAACTCATTTTAACTGTGGCATGATTGGGGTCCCCCTCCCCTGTAAATACATACTTTAAAATTGCAGTGGCACTCTACTTCTTTTAGTTAAGGAACAAGACCAGACCCCTCCTTCCATCGTATTCCTAAAGTAATGTGCAAAACACTTGGTCTGTAATATTCAACCATCTAATAAATGCATAAATATGTCCATGGCTTATTAGACTTCTGCACAGAATGCCTGTGTTATTAATTCTTTAGCTTCAGAGGGAACAGAGAGATGCATGTCAGTTTCTCTACAATGCAAGCAAGTATCAGAGCCAGGTTTGCATCATTAGTAATTTTTACAGATTTCAGACATTGTAGCTGAACTACCCCAAACATGTTCATTTGTTTATTCCATGTATATCCCACTGCAATCCTAGTGACTCTTGTGTCCATTTCTAGCCAGGATGATGCCAAAACATGCATCATGAAATTACAATGCAAGGTCCATCATGATGTTGCATGTACAGGGGCAGAGTTAGAGATGCAGAATCACAATGCTCATCTTGTTGATTGCTCTGACTTGCCTGCCCCCGTGCATCCAACAAAATTATTTGGAAGGGGAATGGAGCACTGGGGGCGTAGGGAGCGAGCAGAGACAAAACGGCTTTGGGATATGTACACGAGCTGCAAGAACAGCCTGGATTCAGTTCAAAACGAGTTGCTGGCTGTATCAAAGCCTGTGGAACTTAAGTGCTGTGAAAGCAGACAGGAGGAACAACTCAGTGACATAGAGAAAAGGTACAGACTGAGAGAGCAGGAACCAGGAAATGACTCAGCACCACAACAATGAGAAAAATAAGAAGGATGCAAAGCAGTGTCGGCAAGCTAGTTTAGTCTTAAGAAGAATTTGTTTTAAAGCATTCCTGGAGTTATTACTCTTGCAATGTGATGCCACCTATTTAGCAGCAAAACCTAGTCCCAGCCAAACAATACAGAAGAAACAAACAAAGCAGAACATTTCAACCCTGGAGCAAACACAGAGATTTCCAATACCTGGATTTCACTATATACTGGTTAGAGTCTGAGTAGGATCTGAATCTTTTTTTTTATACGTAGAAGGAGAGCAGAATTGGACCATTCCTCCCCTTAACAGCTTCATGTTTGGCATGATTTTGCAAGGTGTACCAGATATCAATGAAATGGGATCAGCATAGTCAGGGTAGAGCTAGCAAAGTAGTTCTTCCCATATATACTGTTCCCTCTGTTTAAGGAGAATGAATGTAAAAGTCTTTTGTGCTTGACACTGTTTGTATTCTGCAGCAGTGATATAAACACCTATATTCAATTTAACATGGGGTGGTCATCCAGAAGGGCTTTTAAATGAAGGACGGCAACAGAGGTACAGATGGATGTTGTATGAAGATAGTCAGAGTTTTACCATCAGCAGTACATATGGCCTAATGGGAAGGATACTGTCAGCCCTCCCATCACAGATACTCAGGTGATGATATCTGTATTACTGAAAACAACATGGAAAGGGAAAAAAGAAAATGTCCAGGATATGAATAACAGTGTACAGAACGTAGCAAGCCAAACCACTTCCAAAACCAATACAAATTCTTGATGGAACTGCAAGGGGTGGCTGTGCGAGACATGCAAGAAAAAATGATAAGGCTGAGATATGTGAGCAAGTCTTAATTCAAATTTCGAGATGGCTATGCAGTAGGACTAACTACAGAAAACAATTTCTCACTGGATAAACAATTACATTTTTTGTAACTAGATGGTAGCATCACCATTGTGCTATCATTAAAGAGACTCCTGTTTCACTGTGTCACTGAACAAACAACTAGGATCACACAAAGAAATTCAGGTCCATCCTTTTTTCTATTTATTTTTTATTAAGGGCAATGAAATAAAATTTGCTTTAGAAATAAGTTTGAAGAATAAGATCATTTCAAAGAAATTCTCAGTATGTTGTTTTTGCACTTATATTACAAAATGACCAAGGGATGAGAGTGAATGTCTTGTCTTTCGTGTTACAATAATCCCTCCAAATCTCTGCAACTTCTCATGCTTCCCATACTGATTTAAAAGAATCCCATGAGAATACACCAAGAGCGAATGCCTCCTCTTGTACTTCTTCAGGAGCAATGCTATTGTCACTAATAAGGGGGAACCATGACCTTCAATAATTGTTGGGGAGATTCTTGTTCTCCATGAGAAATTCAGAAAATGCATCTACTCAATTTTTTTATTTGTAAATTTGTATAGAAATTTGAAAGGGTGCTTGTGCCCAGTGATAAACAACTAGCTTGTTTCAAGCTAGACAAAATGACAACTTCCAAACCTACTGGCAAGCCCATGCTCAAAATCTGGACAATATGTTTTATTGTTTATAATGTACTGTTGTGATAAGGGAAACCCTCACTGTCTGAAAGTATGTGGCTTCTTCTTCTTTTGGATTGTAACTATAGAACTCTGGCTATAAAGCCAATTAAGCAGAAAGACAAAGGCATAACTACCTTAAGTAGAAATCTGTACAGCATGGCTCATCAATTTGGTTATCATAGAAAAATTCTAGGGAAAGTAGAAGAAAGTACTTCCATTAAGTAATTGTTCTGGGTTTCCAGATTCCAGAACAATTCTGATCTGAATTTTAGCACTGAGAAACTACCATTCCAGAATTCTGTGTATCTAAATCAGAAAATGTGTGTGTGTGTGTAAATCAGGAAATATATGTACAGAGTTACTTGGGTGATTAAGGCAGCATTCAAATAAATTTAAAAATACATTTTATTTTTAAAATATATTAAAAATGTCCTGCCATTTCATAAGAGTGAATAAATTTATGTTTCTCTGCCATTTGGGCTTTTATCAGTTTTTTGGGTGGAAACCAGGAGAATAAGGCTTCATTTGGCAGGTTTAAGCTTTTTACAAAACCATAATTTTAAAGGAACTGCTCTTACAACCAAAATACACTTGAAAAATTATGCTGTGGTGATATCATTTCAGCATTGCACAATTTTGTAAAAAAGAGTGGAAAGTAGAAAAATGAACTGTAAATATTTTGAAAACTTGTTCTGCAGAATGTAAGTAGTTCAGCCTTTGTCTGCACAATTCTTTTTCTTTTAATGAATTTTTATTGAAGTTCCAAGTACATAATTAAAAGACAGAAGCAAAAAGAAAATAGAGATACAACATTGAGAAACACATAAATATGATAGAATAAAACAAAAAAAGTATAGATTCTGCACAATTCTCAAAACACTTCTCCAGAATCAAATCCCATCAAATTGTACATTGTTTTAATCATTAAAAAAAAAGAGAGAGTTATTCCCCGTTACCAGCCACTGGTGATGTGGCATAGGGCATATTCCAAGCCAAGTTCCTTTTGGAATTGGAACAGTGGATTTTGTTACCTTTCTTTGGTTGTTATTTTCTAATTACTATTAGTACCACCGCTACTACTACTACTACTACTAACATCCTTATTTCACAATGCTTCTAATGAATAGTTTCTGCTGCATTTTGATTACAGAATCTTCTGCAGGCTAAATATACCCAGTTCCTTCAGCCTTTCTTCAAACGTTCCTCATAGGACCTGCTTGCTATTCTTAGGGCAATTTCCGCTACCCTCTTTTGAATCCATTCTAAATTGTCTTGGACATAATGAAAAGGATACATCCATTCCATTGAAACTGAATGGAGCAATCAACAGAATGTGTATGTTGGCCTGGCATGAATGGCTAGTTAAAAACATATATCATACAAACCTGACATCCTCCAGATGTGGTAGACTACAATTCCTATTCTCTGGGGATGATGGGGGTGGTACAGTATGTCTGGGAAGCACCAAATGGAGAGGCCTGGTGTACATGGAACCACATATGAGGTTGGAAATGACATGGGGACAGAACAATAAGAGATTCATCAGCCTCCTGAAATATCAAGCTGAATCTGGGGGAAAAACAGCGGAACAGATTTATTTATTCTCCACTGTTAGGATTATATCATCTTTGTGAACTATTCTAATTTTAGAAAAAATACACATTACCAAACTGCAGATCATAATAACCATAGAGTAATTAAAGAGACATTTTGCCCCCTGTGAAAGAACTGGCATTCTCTTCTTGGCATGTAAACTAGAATTTAAGTCAGAAGAATTAAAACTCTCCTCTGTTCAGAGGGAAGTTGATCTTCAAACCCAGCCACACAGCAACGGGGGAAAAATAACAAGACAAGAACATAGGAAAGCAAATTGTAATTAAAGATACAGCATCATGAAATTGGAAGATACCCTATGGATCATTTTGTCCAATTTCCTGCTTGAACACAGGATCCATTACAGCATCTCTGGCAGATAATCCACTCTCTGAAAACTTCTACCAAGGAGAACTCACCAGTTCATGTAGCAGTCTGGTCCACTGGCTGACAGTTGGTACAGTCAGGAATTTCCTTGTGATAAATAGCCTGAACTTCCTCCTTGTAGTTTTAACCCACTGATTCGAGTCCTCCCATCCCCTTAATAGAAAATAAATCCACTCCCTTTTGTGTGTGATCATCCTTCAGGTATTTGCTATCTTATTGCTCTTCAGTCATCTTTTCTGCAGACTAAACACACTCAGATCCTTCACCTGTTCTTCACAGGGCTTGGTCCTATAACCAACTTATAACCTTTTCCAGTAATCATGCTGCAGTTATTCTTTTGTACTAGGCAGGAAAACTAAAATTCTCTATGCATACATCACGTTTCGGTTTCTCTTTGCAATTCCTCCTATCTCGCCATTTCAAATGGCTGCAAAACTATTATGTTATTAGAAGCCGCTAGCATTCTACATGCCTTGATATATGCATGGGCTGATTTTCAATTTCAGTTTCTAGGGCGATGCTTAAATAATGCAGAGACGTTCATCTATCTGCCAGTCCCAACCTCCTTCTCAGATTCCAGGGTCTGAGCTGCTGGGCTATTGCAGTATGTTAACAGCAAGTCCATTAGCAAGCTGGCTAGAGAACAGCGATCATCGAGCAACAGCCTAGTCCCAGCTGGCCAAAGGGCCCCCCAACTACCATGCCTGTACTTTAATGGCTGCCCCAAAACTGACCTTGCTGAACACCTTATCATGAATTAAATCTGAGGGGCAGCAGGTGTGATGGAGATGAGAGAGGACACACAGCTGCTCAGAGCAGTCACTGTCTTCTGCTCATAGGGCTGCTGAAGCAAGCGACTTATCAATGCTGCTCCTCGTTATGACAGAACATGGGCAAAACAGCAACTGATTCATATCTAGGTATTCTGGGCCACTAGAACACGTCATGTGGCTTGATGGACTGAAAAAATAAATGCATTCATTTATTTATATAAATAGTATTGTACAACTTGTTTTCAGGACAACTGACTTATAGGGAAAAATAACATACAAATAAACATCCAATAAAATCCACATACATAAGATGTATTTATTTTAATTTGTATGTATTTATGTGATTTATCTACCACTTCAATCCTCATCATCTCTGGGTGGCTTACAAATATTAATTAGCAGCATCAATAATTAGTACATTATTAAAACTTAGTAACAAGAATATATATATATATATATATATATATATATATATATATATATATATAAAATATGTGTATCAATATCAAAAGCAGCACAAAAATCTACCAAAACCAATCAAAGGCTTAAACATAGCAGGTAGCTATCTGTAAAAGGCCTTTTATGTTTCCTTTTAAGTTTCAGGGTACATCCAAACAGCTGGCTTAATGTAATTGGCTCAGTTCATGAGGTGGCAGAGTCTAAATTTGCTCTCTCTACATAGCTGGTCTCTATTCTGCTTTGGTAAGGAGGCCAACAAATGGTCCTGGCCCAACAGTTTACTGTGGGCAAGTTAAAGGGCACTGACTGGTGGATTTCTGGTCTTGCAGGAGAAGCATCCACTAATCCATCTCTCTAACATGGACTAGGGCTAGGAGGAGAGGCAAGGTCTGATAGCTGATAGAGTGGTAGGTTTAGTTTAGTTTAGAAAAGTTCCTGGTCTCCCTACTTTCTCCAATGATCTTGGGGCTGCTATTGTTAGTGGAGATAGACCAAGACTTGCCTAAGTGCTTGGAGAGGTCCTGTTGTTTTCTGGGAACAACACAGAAAGGGTTCAGTTGTATCTTTTTATGGGATATTCCTTCATTTCAGATGAACATACAGCCCCAGGATTACATTATTATGCATCATCATTCATGGGGGCTACTTGTGAGTGGTTCTTTTTGTGGCAATCCTTTGATTGTAGGGGGTAATCTAGAGCTCCTGGGCCACATACAGCCCACCAGCACCCTGATATCATACAACAGTTGTATGGCTCATGAAATCCTCAGAAGTGGTCATGGGTTTCCCCTACTATAGCAATAAATTATAAACAATAAAATGTATTGTACTTAGGGATCCAGATTCTGAGCGTGGGCTCGTCAACAGGTTTTGAAGTTGTGGATGTACTCATGAAGTTTCCAGGAGTCATACCTGACTTGAGAGAATCTTTACCCTTTTATGATTTTGTATGATTTTGTAATACTGAGTAACCTATTTAACTTAATTCATGGAAGATGTCAGCCCCTACAAGTTTTCTGAAGGCCTTTTCACTTGGGATTTGAGCTCCAGCTTCTGCCATGAGTCAGAAAGCTGACTTGGTTGCCCATTCAAGGTGGCCTATGGGCTTCTGAAATTCCAGGATTAATTTCAAAAATAAAACAAAAAAAATAAATATCACACCAAAAAAACCCCTAAACTTTTGTAGTATACATACATGAGGGAGGGAGGGAGAGAACTTACCTTTGAGGTCCACTCTATAATTTTATAAATCTTTGCTTCCAGGAAGATACGGAACCCTAAAGAGAGAGGAAGGTAAGAGCAATTTAGCAGATTAGTCTATTAATAACAAACGCCTCAGTGGCATTCGTTGTTTTTTCAATCAGAATTTACCAACATCATGTAACAAAATGATTCTTTCTCCCTCGCCTGTCTATCCTAAACTGTTACTTCTAATTGAAAGTTGATTCTTTCCCAACACAGTAAGTGAAAAGGAAAGAAGGGAAAATAAAATGTATATTCACAGCTTCCAATGCAGCTCCTACTCCCCACAGCCTACTCCACATTACTTAGGGTTGCGTACTCACAACTTCTATTTCTTTTCGATGTAAACGTTTATGCTGCCTTTTTGGCCAGTGGACATGTTTGGAATTTTGACAGAACTTTGTGGGTAGTTTCTCAAAAGGACTGCCAGTGGAAACGGTGTCCAGATTTTCAACCCTTCACTTTGATAAAGTCTTGAGCCACACAGTGCCTTGGAAGCAAAGCAGCCCCTAATTTCCAAGCGCAAAGAGGTTGCATTGCTGCCCCTCAACTGCTCTGCCTCCATCGACCCCCTCCCTCATGGTTCCTACTCTCCCAACTTACTTTGCCTTTTCTTGGAGGTTGGCACAGGGACATTCCCAAATAAAGCACTGCACTGCAGCCACCCCATTTTCATTTTCTAATAACGCATAGGAGACTCACAGACATGCTTGGAAATGAAGATGAAGTTACAGGCTGGCACTTTATTCTACATGCCAGTTTCTTTTTTAAATTAAAAAATATCTTTAAAAAAAAACAACCAGGTAGGACAGGAACTAACACCAAGGAAGGAATCTACATGACAGTGTCCACAGATATCCCTTTACATTTTTCAAACATTTTACCTGGAAGTGAGACGTTCATGGCAGAATTTACAGATGCCTTTGGTACTCATATTGGGTGGGATTCTTACGCAATTTCTCTAAATGGTGACCTTTGAAAAAGCTGCTAGCTCAGGTTGCTTAATCCCCAGTTGAATTTCCAGAGTTTCATCCAATTATACTAGACCACACACATTTCACCATAGATAGTCGTTTTTTGCTCTGAAAGCATATGCTGTATTTTTCTAAAATTTAGCATATTGATTCTTTCTGTGTGTATTATTTCTTATCCATATCAGTTCACCTAGCACGCAAATGTGGGACTTGTTTTCAATTTATATTATTATTTTGCCATTGGGTAATATCTCTCTGTGTATGCACGCACATATGTGTATTCAAATAAATTCTCAAATGACACATATTTCTTCACTTACTGGAGTACAGCCAGCAGGATTAGACTTGCGTTCAGAAATACTATACAATCAAGACATTCTGTGGAGCAAAAATATTTCTGAATATTTATGATGATCGATGATTATGTGCCATCAAGTCATTGTCGACTCTTAGCAACTACCTGGATAGATTTTCTCCATGATGATCTATCCCTAACCTGGTCCTTCAGGTCTTCCAATGGTGCACTCATCGCCACTGTAACTGAGTCTATCCACCTTGCTGCTGGTCATCCTCTTCTCCTCTTTCTACTTTTCCCAGGATTAGAACCTTCTTCAGAGTTACATCTTTGCACAATGTGTCCAAAGTAGCATAATTTGAGCCTAGGTGTTTGTGCCTCAAGTGATAACTCTGGGTTGATTTGTTCAATGATCCAACAGTTTGTTTTCTTGGCTGTCTGTGGGATTCTCAGGAGTCTTCTCCAACACTAAAGGTCAAAAGCATCAAAACTCTTATCCTTTTTCTTGAAAGTCAAATGTTCACTTCCATACTGTGTCACAGGGAATACCATGGCTTGCACAATTCTGATCTTTGTCAGTATAGACACATCATGGCATTTGAATATCTTTTCCAAGGCTTTCGTGGCTACTCTACCAAGTGCTAGTCTGTGGTGTATTTCTTGACTGCTTGTTTCTTTACTGTCGATAAGAACAGGCAGAAGCTATCCACCACTTCAATATCTTCATTGTCAATTCTAAGGCTGATTGTTCTACTTTTTGTCATTAGTTCAATCTTCTTTATATTTTAGTCCCATTTTTTCACTGGGCTCCTTGACTTTTATTACTAGAGCTTGCGGATCCTTTGCATTTTTGGCACTTACTACTACTGAAGATCACCATTCAATATCACACAATAATGTCTGACTTCATTGTCTCCTACAGTAAAAGCCAATGTATTGGCTCAGTTCTTCAAGTAGCCCACTGGCTTTTGAATGGAATGGTATATAGGTAGTCCTCGACTTATGACCACAACAGGGACTGGAAAATTCATCAAGTGGTACCCTAATTAAGTGAGGCATCACATGACCGCACCTGATTTTACCACATTTTTAGCGGTGGTCGTTAAGCAAATCACCATGGTCGTTAAGCGAATCATACAGTCATTATGTGAATGATGCAGTTCCCCATTGATTTTGCTTGTCAGAAGCCAGCTGGCAAAGTCGCAAATGGCGATCACGTGACCCCAGGACGTTGCAACCATTGTAAATATATGCTGGTTGCCAAGTGCCCGAATTTTGATCACATGACTGCGGGGACACTGTGACAGTCGTGTGAGGACTGGTCATAAGTCACTTTTTTCAGCACTGTTGTAATTCCAAATGGTAACTAAACAAATAGTTGTAAGTCGAGGACTACCTGTAGTTCAAATATGGGGGATATGCAGAGTACTTAGGATAAAGTTATGACTCAAAATTGTACTCTGATCTGTATGTCTTATTCTATGCATTCCTTAACAGAAAGCCAGGCCTTAATGAAGCTATATAATATAAGCTTCAGCTAATTTAGACAACTAAAATATATTTACTTGTTCTTGGTCATTGTCATTGAAAAATAATTTAGTATAGAGGTGTACAATATTTTTTAGTTGTGAGACACACTTCTCCTTTCTGGACATTTGGTGGGGGGAGTAGTGACCTAATATCACAGGACAGGTGATGCTGAAATTTTCCAACTGTTTGGGTTTGGAAGCTTGGGGAATTTTTGGAGGTGAAATGGGTGTTTTTGCCTCCTAAATCTTTCTGAACTCAATGAAAAAAAAAAGCCTACTCCACCCAGGAGGTACTTTGGGGTCTATGGGGCCACTTCAGTCCCAAATGTTTTAGACAGCACCAGCAAGATAAAACAATTGTTACTTATACTGCTTTTTTAGCTCCATATTTCTACATTTCAAGTACATGTAGTTCTCACTTAACAATCCTAATTGGGACTGGAATTTCAGCTGCTAAGTGGTGAAGTGAAACTTCACCACTTAGTGATGGCAGTTCCAGTAGGTGAGGACTGCACTGTTAGTCGAGGACCTCATTCTTCTCCTGCCCTGTTGCGCTCGCCTCCGCTTCAAGTTGGCAGTCCACCTGCACTTACGACCACAGCGTGCCCTTCAACTCCCCCCACCCAACTCCCCCTATCTCTGCCCTTTTGGCCACCCTGCACTCTACTGCCTACCCCTACTGCCCCCAGCTGACCTTCGCCTTCTTCCTCCTGCTGCTGACAAGGTGTTCCTGGTCGAGGTAGCTGCTGGCCCTTCATGAGGAGCTGCTGGTGGCAGAGTGCAGGACAGCAGGGGCAGTGGAGTGCAGGGCAGCCAAAAGGGCAGAGATGGGGCGGAGATAGGCAGGTGGGGGGAGTTGAAGGGCACGCTGTGGTCATAAGTGCAGGCAGGCTTCCAAGTGCCCAAATTTTGATCACGTGACTGCAAAGAACCTGCAGTGGCTGTAACTTCAAGGACTGATAGTAACTACCATTCATTCAGCACTGTTGTAACTTCAAATGATCGCTGAATGAATGGCTGTTAAACAAGGACTTCCTGTAACAGCTCTGTTTTTAAAAAAACTTCCTTATGTATCACCTAGTAATAGTGATTTGAATTTTATCATCTTTTCAATAGCTAGATGTCCCTGATCTATTGTTCTGCAGAACCTCTAGAATCCTTTGGTAGAGCTGAGGCAGGCACAAGCATTTTAAATATAACTAGGCTATCCATTCTTAGATGATAATTGCTAGTGGTTTATATAGAGTACAACATTAAATCTGGCATCCCACAGAGCAATTCAGAAAACAGTCTGCTTCATATTAGATTAATTCAAAGAGGTTTTTTTTATTTAATTCAGGGCCTGAACCCAAATCTTGATTCAGAAATCTGTATTTCTGTATCTTCCACCAGCATGGGAAATAAACTTAGATCTTTTACCCATTTGACAGAATTGGATGAAATTTGCAAGGAGTTATTACTGACAAGGGAACAAGGTACAGTATATCAAATTTCAGACAACTAGGTGCAGCAGTCTTGCATTAGACACTTACATTACTTTTTTAAAAATTGCCAATAATTTTGTATCTTGGCAAAAATGGATATTTGCAGGAAAAGTGACTTTTCTGATGGGATCACATCTGCCAACTTTCATATGAATAAATTCCGGAGGTTTTGTTTGAAAGCTCTTTTACTAGCCTGGTATTTCCAAAACTGTTGTACTTATTTCCATATGTTTACTGCTGACATGACAATGATATTTAGCATAGAAATGGCTGTAGCTAAGAAATCTTAACAGGAGGAGGAGGAGGACTCAGTGGTTTTGTGGAAGAGTGATGTGTATG
Organism: Python bivittatus; assembly: GCF_059951505.1. Lineage (NCBI taxonomy): Eukaryota > Metazoa > Chordata > Lepidosauria > Squamata > Pythonidae > Python > Python bivittatus. The sequence continues at coordinate 60,366,229 of NW_028277075.1, forward strand.
CACACACATACATATACAGGTGCAGAGATGAGTTTTAACAATATATTAAAAATTATACACATCATAGAGTTACTTGTAGAGAGAAACTTGTCCGGATAAGAACAGAGGCTACAGAATTATAAATGAATTAAAAATAGGAACCATAATGTTGCCGTCTGAGTATTTTGTGGAAACACAGTATGGCTTGGCAGACTCTTTGGAAATGCTTTTATATTTAATTAATTCAGCGTATTAAACAGAAAAGCATGTCCATGGAAGCTGACAAGTTATGCCATATCACAAGTGATGTGGAAAAGGGAGTCTGTTCACCTGAGTATTACATAAATTATGGGCATACAACATTTTTCAAGCTAGGGGCCACACAAGGTTGGGAGCCATGCCAGGGGCCACATTTCAAAAAACAGGCCAATGAGAAAGAAACCATGATAAAAACTAAATCTGATTTATTTGCAATGTAATTGAATGAAATACTGTAAAGACTAGTATGATTAGCTCCCTGGAATTAAGATATTGTGATAATGTTCTCCTTCTATCAGACTGAAAATTATCCTTTCATAGAATTTTTTGGAGAGGCTCTGGAAGCTGCATTGCAACTCTGATTGCATCTTTGATACAGTCACATCTATATTCTTGTGCTGCATTGCTGTCTGTTTCTTGAGTCAATGGAAGATAAATACAATTCAAAGCACAAGGGACTGCATATAATTAGGCTGCTGCACAACAGAGTGGAACGATCATGTTCTGGACCAGCAAAGAAAGGAGAAATGTTTAGCCTTAGTCGGATTATGTCCTTTGAAGACGTGCTCTGAAAATGGAAATTGAAATGGAAGGAAATTGACTTCCATCTGGAAAGGCTCTCAATGAGTAAGAGGCAGCAAGAAAAATATGTGATAAGAGATTTAGAGTGGAAAACCCTAGGAGAGAGGACATGAGGTTGCTTAAAAGAGGAGGGATAGGGTGTCAGAGGACTCAAATATTTTCTCCCATTGTATTTTCTACCTCTACCAACAATGAGCATTGTTTCTTAACTTCCAGTTGGAATGAGGGTCTGATGAGATTTTTCTCACATAAGGAAAACTGATACTTTCCTGAATTTCTAGGGAGCCTCTAGGGAGAGTATACAGTGGGGAAAAAAAGTATTTAGTCAGCCACCAATTGTGCAAGTTCTCCCACTTAAAAAGATGAGAGAGGCCTGTAATTTTCATCATATACCTCAACTATGAGAGACAAAATGGGGGGGGGAAATCCAGAAAATCACATTGTCTGATTTTTAAAGAATTTATTTGCAAATCATGGTGGAAAATAAGTATTTGGTCAATATCAAAAGTTCATCTCAATACTTTGTTATATATCCTTTGTTGGCAATGACAGAGGTCAAACGTTTTCTGTAAGTCTTCACAAGGTTTTCACACACTGTTGCTGGTATTTTGGCCCATTCCTCCATGCAGATCTCCTCTAGAGCAGTGATGTTTTGGGGCTGTCGCAGGGCAATACGGACTTTCAACTCCCTCCAAAGGTTTTCCATGGGGTTGAGATCTGGAGACTGGCTAGGCCACTCCAGGACCTTGAAATGCTTCTTACGAAGCCACTCCTTCGTTGCCCGGGTGGTGTGTTTGGGATCATTGTCATGCTGAAAGACCCAGCCACGTTTCATCTTCAATGCCCTTGCTGATGGAAGGAGGTGTTCACTCAAAATCTCACGATACATGGCCCCATTCATTCTTTCCTTTACACAGATCAGTCGTCCTGGTCCCTTTGCAGAAAAACAGCCCCAAAGCATGATGTTTCCACCCCCATGCTTCACAGTAGGTATGGTGTTCTTTGGAAGCAACTCAGGATTCTCCTCCAAACACGAGTTGAGTTTAGACCAAAACGTTCTACTTTGGTTTCATCTGACCATATGACATTCTCCCAATCCTCTTCTGGATCATCCAAATGCTCTCGAGCAAACTTCAGACGGGCCTGGACATGTACTGGCTTAAGTAGGGGGACACATCTGGCACTGCAGGATTTGAGTCCCTGGCAGCATAGTGTGTTACTGATGGTAGCCTTTGTTACTTTGGTCCCAGCTCTCTGCGGGCCATTCACTAGATCCCCCTGTGTGGTTCTGGGATTTTTGCTCACCATTCTTGTGATCATTTTGACCCCACAGGGTGAGATCTTGCACAGAGCCCCAGATCAAGGGAGATTATCAGTGGTCTTGTATGTCTTCCATTTTCTAATTATTGCTCCCACAGTTGATTTCTTCACACCAAGCTGCTTGCCTATTGCAGGTTCAGTCTTCCCAGCCTGGTGCACCTCTACAATTTTGTTTCTGGTGTCCTTCAACAGCTCTTTGGTCTTGGCCATAGTGGAGTTTGGAGTGTGACTGTTTGAGGTTGTGGACAGGTGTCTTTTATACTGATAACAAGGTCAAACAGGTGCCATTACTACAGGTAACGAGTAGAGGACAGAGGAGCCTCTTAAAGAAGTAGTTACAGGTCTGTGAGAGCCAGACATCTTGCTTGTTTGTAGGTGATCAAATACTTATTTTCCACCATGATTTGCAAATAAATTCTTTAAAAATCAGACAATGTGATGTTCTGGATTTTTTTCCCCATTTTGTCTCTCATAGTTGAGGTATACCTATGATGAAAATTACAGGCCTCTCTCATCTTTTTAAGTGGGAGAACTGGCACAGTTGGTGGCTGACTAAATACTTTTTTGCCCCACTGTATTTCTTTTGGGTTGATAGGACATTTTTTGCACTGTTGCTCCAGATTTGTCATGCCATCATATCAAGATAACTATAGAAAAATCTGTGATACAGACTGTGCTATTTCAGAGGGCCAGAAATATACATTTTCTTGGAAATTAATATCAAATCATTAATCTAATGGTAATCTCAATTTGATGCTAGCCTAATGACTTAATGTAGATTGTTAATATTTGCCATTCCATATCGTAAACTGATTCCAAGAAAACCTTGTTAAGTGTTTGTTAAGTGACTGTTCTAGTAGGTAGATGCTTGTTTTGCCCAATTATTGTTGGGAGCCAATGCATTAATGTCACAGCTAAGGAAAATTAGATTTTTAAAACGTATCGGTCATCCTGCAACTAATACTCACACGCAATATACCATAAACACAAGCTTCAATACCTGTACAAATCAAAAATATAATTGAGAGGTTAAAATAAGCAAAACCTACTATAGAATATGCATCAGACCAATATCTAAAATTGGAGAGAGACAACTGAAGTACAACATAGCAGAAATGAAAATAGCCCTTGTCTCCAATGAGACACCCAGCGTACCTCTACATTGTCTCCAATGTAGGCACCCAGCATTCCTCTCAGGAGTGGGTGGGGGGACATTCCTTAAGTATGGGGACACTCTGAGCAAGGTCTCTGATAATAACATCAAGGCTCAAGCATGAATGTATAGAAGGAAGTGGTCTTTCAGATACTGTGGCCCCAAGCTGCGAAAGGATTTCTAAGCAACATCAGCATTTTGAACTAGGCCAAGGAACAAGCTGCAGACGATCCATGGCATAATGGAACTATCATGTCATTTCATTCAGTGTTAAGCTTCAGGCTTTTTCCAAGAGGGGTACTCTAAACAGGAGGTTAACAGGCATGGATCATTTCATCCTCGTTGTCTGGCTATGTCTAGGTTTTAACTGGCATATCAGTCAAAATCATAAAAGGCACTCCATGCCACAGGGAGATACCAGAAGAGGGTTTGTTCTCCTAAGTCTTGGTATAAATACCAGGTCAGCCTCCTCATTTGCAACCATGGCATGGAAAAGGGAGATATGATTGACTGGTCTAGCCTTTAACAGCAGTACTCTGAATGTAAAAGAAATCAAAAGAGGGATAAAACCTAAGTAACCTCTTCTGGCATCTCCCTGTGGCATGCTCTGCATTGCCAAATTGATGGACCCAATGTGGGCTTCAGATTCAATGGATCCAAAATAATCTTTATCCATTTCCTGAATGCCCCATTTGGGATTGTGTATCACTAGTACCAACACTATCAGTGGTAGATTTGTGCTTGTAAACCTTTTCATAACCCTAACCGAACTTGCAGAGGACGTGCTTCCCCAGCAAAGGCAAGCCATGGAGGCCCTTCCACCCAATTGAAGGCTAGCAAATATATGAGTTGGGATTGCTCTGCTGATCTTTATTATTTTAAAGAACTTAAATCATTGCAGCGTTTGCATTTTTCAGGCTGGCAAATGACCAGCTGTCTTTTAGACATCTCCTCAGCTGCTTTGGCTAAATGACTACTAGCTTTTTCAGTTCCCTGAAAAGGAATGGATTGAGCAAGCAAAGTAATAAGGGTGGAGAGCAACTCATTGAAAGCAGAAAACAGTGCAAGTGCTCACAATGGTTCTGAATTCCAACACTGTATAAGCAACGTACTTTGGGTAGCAACCACAGCAATTGTGGAAATCTATGAATTGCATCAAATACTGGCCTGACCTAGTCGTGGCTCAGAAGCTAAGCTTGGTCAAACCTGGTTAGTACTTGGATTGGAGACTGGGAAGTTGAAAAAACATCCCAGAAGGCCAGGGCAAAACAACTTTGATAAGACAACTACAGCAATGTGGCTGTGAAGCTACCAGAAGCCAAGTTTCTCTCGAAGGAGACTCTACCTTTACTCTTAACCTTTAATTTCCTCAGATATTAGCAGAACCTAGCAAAAAGATTCTGCCTGCAAAACTGGCCAAGAATAGGATACTGTGGCATTTAAACTGGAGAAAGCTCACCTGTGCCTTTCCTTTAAGCCAGCTATAGAGCTAAGGATATCAGCACAACTCTGTTGCAAGACATCCAGATAACACGTTTTACTTGGATTACAGTAAAGTACACTGATACGCAGTGTACTCTAAATGCCACACTTTTCTTGCCTAGGATCTTATCTACACCCGGATATAAGTACACATATCTATAGGATAGGAGAGTGCACCAGGACCAAAGTAAACTGTGAAATGAAGAAAACTTAGTCTGTGGGACTTACAATTTATTAGTTAACTCTTACCAAGCCTCAGGAAAAAAAAAGTTTGTCTCTTTTGGCAGAGGACCAATTGTTAAAAGGATAATAGTATAGCATGATCATTTACTCTCTGAAGTTGTATTGGTTTTGGTTCCATCATCTCTTCTGTGGAAGATCTGATAGGTTGTTAAATCAAAAGAATTAACATTTCATCACCTGTTTTCACCTGAAAGTCTGGTTGGATGGCTAACCTTTGTTTTTTCTTTCTGTCCCATCATACCCCTTTCCAACAGAGGTTTGTATCTTGCCTAATGAGGTGTGTTGTCAGTGCCAATGAACCACGATACCCTTTTTATGAACTGTTGACTGAACAGCATCTTTCTGGCCTGCGGGCCATTTTGCAAAGGGACATATGGTCCTCTTGAACAGTTTAATTTCAATAAGAAACAAATTATAAATCAGCGCTGTGATGACATTTTCCCCAAATGCTATCTTAATTCAAGTTGATTTACTCCTTAGGCCTGTAGTACTTTCAGTAATCTCACATCATTTCACTTTTGCTAATATCCTGTCAAACCTATTCTATTTCTTCTTGAAACTTTGTCCAGATGATAGGCTGCTCGTTTATCATTAGTAGATGGATTTCTTGTTCTTTTCCTGCTATGCCCATGAAGGGGCAAAGTTTATTTGCTCACAACTCAAATAAGCTACTAAGATGGGGAAAAGGTGTCCTGAAGCTTTCAAAAGATTTTAGGACCCTGTTTTAGATTAAAGGACGTTCCGATCAGGGGTCTGTTTCAATCATCTCATGCCACAGTGGTTAAGTTGTGGTGAGATGCAGTCATGGAAGCTCACTAGGTGATTATGGGACAGCCACTCTCTCTCTCAGCCCAGCCTATCTCAGATGGAGGAGGGAACTTAATGAACACAACCTTGAGCTCCTGAATGAAAGACAAGATATAAATGTAATAAATAAATAAATTCTGCTTGGGTGATTTTAGTCCTTGGACTTATTCTCACTGTAGATGTATACAAATTCAAGTAGTGAAGCACCCAGCTAGCACTCCTTCCCTTTCATTCTGTGCTTTATAACATTCGTATGCAATACAGTTTGCTGACTTAAAAAAAACACATCCAATATTCTGGGTATGTAGAGTTCTGCATTTAAATTTTCCTTAAAGCAACTTCTTGATTACAGAAATAGATTGTTTCTGCATCCTTGATTTTATTGATTTCATATGACTGATTTTTGGAAGAAGCACCACTGATTTCAGAAAGGGAGACTATCCATTTAAAATAAAAATAATAGAATGAGCATTTCTAACCCTTGATGTATTTTAAAAATATGCCGTAACAAACGGCCTCATCCCGGTTAGGCCCATGCCAGCCGAATTACTGAAGCTGGGCTTACTTTCCCCTGTCCAGACTTCTCCCACTTTCTGCACGAGCACTTTAGTGGCCCCCGTAGCTGGGCTCCCTCGCTTTGTGCTACGGTGGCCTGCACGAGAGGGTTTCTAATGAATGGGATCTCGGGCAGCGGTGCCCCACTTGCTCCGCGCAGGATGCCCCGCACTCTTGCTACCATGGCTGAAGCCTCCATTTGTCAATCTCTGGGATCGGAAGTCCCCCTCCAGGCAGAATTATTGTCTGACTCCCTGGAAGAACAATGAGCCGAGAATCCCCATTGACGGTAACAGGCGTCGCTGCTTCCTATTTTTGTATAAGGGAAGGGCTTAAACCCCAGCAAACGGCTGCCTCCGCAAACACCAACAGGACGGATCCTGCACGCCGTATGCCGAAGAAAAGGCTGCTCAAAGTACCCGATTAACAGGCCAACAGACCAGGTTCCCTGATCACTGCAGAGCCTCGATATTTCCCCATTGGAAGAAGCAAGGCAGCAAAGAGGCTTCCCTCGCTTTCTTAAGAGGGATCACCAAACCTTGTGTCAACGCAGCGCCCCGTGGTAAAGCGGCGAAAGTCTCACGTTAAACGCCACCAGGACGCTTCGGCCAGGCGTTTCCATTCTCACCCCAACCCCGCAAACGCGACCCTGCAACGCCCAGCGATCCTGCCTCCGCGAGGGAAATTCGGGATCGGAGTCTCCCGAGAAACCAGAAGGCGCGCCGCAATCCAAAACCTATGGAGGACCTTATTCCTTCGCTTCCAAATGGTTGAGCCTTCTCTGATCAATCCGTTCCGCCCCGTCTTTGGAAACCCGCGTTTGCGCGCTCTCGTTCTAACGTGCTTATGGTCAACCAGCTTTGTTTTCTTTTCCAAAGCCCTTTCCAGCTTTCCAGCTGCCCCACTACTCGGTTAGAACAAAAAACAGGGGTTTAATGTCTCTCTCCCCGGAGTAACACGACTCTCGGGTTCTGTCCTTACGCTACTTCCCCAAAGTGTTGTTTAAAAAAAAATTACGACGGTCATGACAACAACAACTAAGCACGATCGCAACGGAGAGCCGTGGGCGACTGCAAACAAAGAGAGCCGAGCGTCCTACGTGGGCCGGGTGTCATGTTACTCAAGGCTCTCTTTAAAACATTCGATCCCCCCCACCGCCTTCCCTTTCCCCACCTCCAAACACAGCTGTGACGGACAAGCCACGCTACCCAATGGCGAGGACAAAGGGAGTTTGGCGCCTCGCCACCCTGGGCTCGTCGTCCAATCAAGAATGGGAATAGGCGGGACGACGCCCTGGGTAGAATGGAGGCTCTACCAATGGCAGGACTGTTATTGCAGAGAAATAGTATTATGCTAATCGATGTTTTGCTCGAACTCACTCGGTGAGAGCTTTAAAAAGCCAAGCAGCCCCGGGCTGGCTGTTAGAAGCGGCGTGAGGTGCGTCGGGTGCGCGCGAGTGGGTTTGGGGTGCAGCGGGTGGTTCTGGTCTGAAGGGCGGCGAAATCCCTGTCCTCCTCTGCGGCTCTGATTTGGATTTGTAAAGACGCCCGGAGCCGCTCCGCTCCTCGTCTCCGCCACCGCCGGGCGAAGGAACCTGCCCGCTCCCTATCCTCAGTCGCCGCCGCTGCCACCATGTCCAACGTGCACCTCTCTAGCGCCTCGGCTCTGGAGCGCCTGGCGGCTCGCCGGACATTCCCCTTGCACGCTCGCACTGGGGTGTGCAGGAACTTGTTTGGTCCCGTGGATCATGACGAGCTCAACCGGGAGCTGAAGAGCAAGTTGCGGGAGATCTGCGAGGAGGGCCAGAGGCGCTGGGGCTACGACTTCCAAACCGAGACGCCGCTGCCCGGGTCGGGCAGGCTGCAGTGGGAAGAGGTCGAGGGAGAATCCGTGCCCGCTTTCTACAGGGAAACTCTACAGGTTGGGAGGTGCCGCTTCCCGGTGCTGGTGGTCAGATCGACGCCTCCGCCGGGAGATGAGGAGGCGCCTCTTGAGCCTGCTCCCCGAGACTCTCCCCAGGGGTTGGGGCTTTCTTCGACCCCCTCCCCGCTCAGCCCGCAGGGCAACGCGGTCGCCTTGGAAGGCACGACGTCGGCAGGCGAGGAGCGCCTCAGCCCGGAGGACAAGGCCGACCAGCGCCACAGCTACTCAGGGATTATAATCAAGCCTGTCCCGTGTGCCGCTGCGGCTCTTAAAAGACCATCGTCAACCAGCGTAGCTCACATCACAGGTAAGTCAGAACAGCCGTCGGGTTGCGTTGCACTTGCGCCGGGGGAGAGATTACAGTCCCGCTTTAAAATATTTCTCTCGCGGCCCCCAGCCCCTCGTTGTGGGAAGCTAATCTCTCTTCTCCCCCCGCCCCCCCATCATTGCATGCTCTGGAGAGTGCCTAGACGTCGCCCCGAGGCGCTGGCTCTGCTTAAGATTCCGCACAGGTCCCTGGGGCTGGGCTGGGCTGGAAAATGCTTACGCAGCACATCGCGCTCTGCAGGCGAGTCCTTTCTCGGCTGCCTCCTTTGCGACGTAAACAAACCCCACTCGCTGCAGCGCTCGGCGTTGGCGGACAGGGGGAGCCAAGAGCCCGGGCTGGTCGGCGCCCGTGCGGGCAGCCCGGCAGGGCGGGTCCCTTGTACGCGGAGCGATTGTTTTTCGACGGGTCCGGATTCTGATGGGTGTGTCTCTTTCAGACGAAAAAAGTTTGGCTCCGGCGCTCCCCTCCCCCACCCAAGCCCGGCTAATTTTTCTGCTCTTTCTGTGGGTCTAACGATCCTTAGATTTCTTCGCCAAGCGGAAAAGAGTCGTAGACAGAGCGGCCGGGGATCCCACCAGCCCGTTGGCAGCTTCGGTCACGGCTGTGCCTAATGAGCAGACGCCCCGGAAAAGGCTCCGATGAACGAGGTGAGCGCGCGTGCTGGCGCTGTGAGGTTCCTCCTCCCCCCCCTCCTGGGACGCTCGCAAGGTCTCTTTTCCCCGAAGGAGGGAGAGCAGTTGTGGGCGGGGAGGCTCAGTTTCATCGGCATGAGTACGAAACTCGGAGGATGGCGAGAGAGTAGCGAAGGACAGTTCGATTAGCATAAGAGCGTCAGAAGTGTGAGTGGGGGCGGGCCTGCTAGATTTGATGGAGGAGCGAAGGGAAGAACCCCTTGCAGGATAGGAAGAGGATGGAAATAACCCCACCTTAAAAAAACGCTAGCAGAGACTTGCAAGAGAAGCTTCATAATTGGGCAGTTAGATACAGGCTTGGTTTCCCCTCCCCCCCCATCCTTCCTGCAGTGTAGATCTGGAGTGACATTTTGTGAACTGGGTGTGCAAAAAGCGAGGCTGTTCCTCCCCCTCCAGACTCCACAGTTGTGCTGACTCATTTGTGGATTTTTTGGGGAAGGGTGGGCTGGCCTTGGTGTTTGCCTGTTCCCCAGAGCTGCAGTGTCTGGAACAATTTTCTGCACACGCTGACTAGTGGTGATCTTCTCTTTCAGATTTTGCACTATATAACACCGAAGTGATTGTTTCCTTGGAAACACAAGAGCTTGAGAGGCCCTTCCTCTCTGCGTGTCAAAGGGGCTGGCGAGTGAGACCAGACCAGCGTAAGGAAGAAGAGTGGCCTGTTTGTTTTTCGCTCCTCCTCTTCTACTTGTGCCCTGAAGGAACTGCTTGTACCTCCATGTAGCAAAAGTGGCTGACTACAAGTCGCCTGACGGAGCAGTGTTAATTTACAACTGTGCAATGTATTATGTTTTATATCTATTAAAAAAATGTATTATGCCTAATGTGAGTACACTGGCCAGAAGTGTAAAAGCTTTAAAGTCACCTATATAAATGTTTAATCTCTGCTGAATTCTCAGTGCAAAAAAAAAAACCCCACAAAAAAAAGTATAATTTGTAAAAAAAAAAAATGCAAACAATTTAAGAGTTATACTAACTTATATTTTCTATTTATGTCAAAAGGTGGATAACTCTGGTTGACACCTAGTAGTCTGTTCTGAGTTTTTGTGTTTTTTTTCCTATTTGGTTAAGCCAAAGGGCACTATATATTTGCTTTTGTTATTTACAAAAATGTAAATTTATTTTTATAGTGGGATTTTGCATTCACAAAATGTAGCTATGAATCAAAATTACTTTTAGTTATACTTGAAAGAAATCTGATAATATTGGTTCCTGAGCTGGTCTGTACCACTGCCATCCCAAATCTATGCTACAATGTTAAAATAAAAAGGAATCAAGTGTCAGTTAACCTTCTTGGTATTTCTTGCTTTTACTTCCAGTTTTAAGTAGAACAGTGTATAAATGCATATGCAGCCTTGTTTTCTTCTACTTTTTCAAAATTTCCCCTAAATGCAGCTAATAATGTACAGTAGTTGTCATCTAGCGACCACAATTGGAACTGGCAACTTGATTGTTAAATGAAGCGGTTGCTAAGTGAAACTACAACTGTGCTTACGACCTTGCTTCAGCTTTCCTTTGCTTTGCAGACCTGTGAAGGTTGTAAATGTGAGGATTGCTTGTGAATTTACTTTTTCGTCACCATAACTGCAAACGGTTGCTGAGCAAGGCAGTCACTAAATGAGGACTACCCGTATAAGTCACTTGTTAAGTTAGTCTTTCCCCATGTACGTCCTTTCAAAAGTAGTAGCCTTCAATTACATTCCCGGGCAGCTTGTCTATTAGCCATACTGAGCTTTACATAATGGCAAGATTATGTACCCCGCACACTTGGGTAAAATCCAGTTGCATTTCCCATTGATGGAATAGTGTCTGGCAGTGAGGTAGATTCTCAGATCTGTTCAGGACTGGGGAACTGTCTGTAAAAGAAGGGGGGGTGGGAACGTGTAAAGGAAGAGAAGATGAAGGAGAAATCTGGTGTGTTCAATGTATATAGTCCTTTGGTAGAAAACTTCAAGAGTGTAATACTCAGATTACATGGAAATGATTTTCACAGATAGGTATAGTAAGTGAATACTGAACACCTATGCAGCTGCACCATATACCATTCTCAGAGGGGAAGTGTGTAATATTAGAAATGGTGTTAAATCTTTTAACATTCATTTCTTTACTACCATCTTTTACCAAGAGCTGTGTAATATTCTCCCACGCTTACTTCATGCAGTTGACAAAAGTGAACTGTGATCCACAAAAACTTAAAATAATATATTATTAATCTTTAAGGTACTGTAATATTTGTTGTCATTTAAAGACTGAAGCATCCTTAAGATTTAAATATTTCCAAATAAGTTAAATTCCATTAACATTTGGTTAGATACCTTCTGTGTTCAGGTAAATCTGTCTATGGTTATTCAACGATCTGGGTTAAATTAGGTAAAAGTTAGTAGGACAGTGTAACGGGCCATAAAGTGCATTGTTGTATCTGCCTACCTGTTCGCACAAGATACGAGTCTCTACTGTTAAGATATACACCAGTATTGACCAGTATCAAGGGAAGTTTCTCTTGGCATCCATCAAGTACTAGTTAGTATTGAAGGACTGTTAAGAGCATAGCTGCAGAAAGTAGTTAAAAAGTAGGCAATCTCTTGGTAGTCCCTTGGTCTCATTTGCATGTAATTGATTTCGGTAACACCAACTTCTAGCTCTGAGTATTTGCAGTTTGATGTATAAAGCTTCATGGGGTTAATTTTGTTAAGCTGCCAAAGGCACAGCATGACTGCAGCTATCCCATTTCTTTGAGGAACAGCTGAAAGATAAAATGAAAGCCATGGTCCTGCGCTGAAAGGGTCTATTCATTGTTTTATCTCTTCCTCATCTTGAAAAGGTAGATGGCTGTGTATGCCTACAAATGCCACCTCTTTCAACAGAAGGCCCACCTTAAAGAAGGAAAAAAGATAGGATACTTTTCTAAGAATATTTGTGGTTCATGCCTTTGTGTGGTACTTAATAGAATCTGTCTGCTGGAAAAATAGTCCCTGATGCCAAAATAAACTCTCCTGTCCTGTAGCCTGTGCCTAGAACCATCAGATCTAGGCTGCAAAAATCTGGACAGTCACCAGATGGTAGCAAAGAAGTAGAAAACTCTTTGCTGATGTTTAGTGGCCTGGATGTTGTAACCCTACATATACCCCCAAATGTCCAAGAAATTAGGGAGTGGTTCAGACCTAATTTAGGGGTATTCAGGAGATGCAGCGGGAGGAAAGGAAGAAGGAAGCTGCATTGTGCAAATGGAAATCATTTAAGTGGCATTAGATACTGGCCTTTAAACACAAATATACGCACACAAATAGGAGATAAGTCTGAAGAAAATAGTTCATTGTGTAATTACCTTGCCTTGTTTATGGAGAATTCTCATAAAATCACCTACTTGCAACTCTCTAATATAACTAAAATAATGGTTTCATGCATTGTGGTAGGCCATCATTTGCTTAACCATGGTATAGCTGGCTGGATTTTCTAAACACACTAGAATGTGAACTATGATTTATCAATCACAGTGTTTGGGTTTGCACAACAAGCTACCATAATTCAAAAGCTCATTTTATTTGAGCACAATCTATGAACCCCAAAATGGGTGGAACCAAACTTAGTATTCCACTGGTAGGAACATTTTTGAGTTGAGATCCATTCCAAATGTTTCCACTACTAGAAACAAAGTCTGCCATCCTTCAGACTAGATTTATGAGAAGTAGAGGGAATTTCAGGGAAAAGGAGAAATCAGGAATTGTAGCTGTTCTGTTCAGCCAGTGGAAAAGGTTTCACTGATGGAAAGATCCATTCCACCCATAGCAGGCTTTTGCTGGATTCACCTTAATGTATTTGTTCACATAACATTCTTTCTTATGGTCAACTTAGCCACAGTTTTCATGACCTATGGTTCAGATTCACATGACACACTGAACTATAAATGAATTATATAGTCTGGGTGTGCACAATACTAGCCTTAGCCCATTTCAATCCAATTATCATACTTGAAACACACCCACTGAAATAAACAAGTCCTTTAAGTCTGGATCCAGTCTAATATTCGTGTAACAAACACATGTTTTCACTTTGAATGTATCATAGGAGTTCACAGACCAAAGAGCTATAACTGGCTATATATTGCTCTTCATTTATAATCCCAAAATATGTATTTGTCTGCTACATAAATGGGCAGTAGCCATATTATTATATTCTTTATTTCCAAGTTTAGGATTTTGGGGTAAGGGAAGAAAAACTCATGTGTTTCATGTGGCACAATGAACTCTGAATATTTTGCTATTGGCCTCAGTGAATGATAGTTTGTTTTATGTGTGAGGTAGTCCATCTCTTGCTTGACAGGGTTAGTGTAGCATGTGAACTCAAAAATCAGGGTAGTATTGAAATTGGAAAGAATTAATTTTAACTCAAATCAGGTATGTTTGAATTAAATTAACCTCCCCAATCACCTGTCTTATCCAAGAGAGGATCAACCTAATGTTTTCTTTCAGCTATCAGAATTAAAGCAGAAAGCCTAGCATGCTTTAGAGCTCCACTTCTTTTACATTTTATTTTCACTGCACTGTGTGGGTAGACAGGTAGATCAAGGGGCAGAAACAGGCTGGGAGGAAGTAAGTCCATGACAGGTGTGATCTACATCTGGCTATCACAGATGTTTTTAAAAAACAGCTTTTTAAAAAGATAGCAAGTTAGTCTCAGCAAAGGAGGCTGATACACAAGCCCAGATGTTCTAACTGTGGTAACATTAAGCCTGTCTGATGATCTGCTGCTGCTTCACCAGATCAGTTATTTTCTAGAGTAGTAGCAGACTTGGTTAGCCATGTTGTGTGAATGCAATTACTGTATTCTTCATATATAAAACAGTCACTGTTTATTATGCATGGGAAAAGTGCCAGGAAAATAACCAAGTTGGATGTGCCAAATGAACCAAGTCTTGGAATATTAAAGATGAAACAGTTATCTTAGGGTATAAGTGTCCATGGATTCTAGAGCCCACTGTATCAGATGAAAAGCAGAGTACAAGATTTTAAGGACGAGTGACTCATCACATATATACATTATTTGAAAGAGAATATAATTTGTTTTGCTCATAATACTTTATTTGTTGCCTCCAATTTCATCAGCCTGCATTGTGTACAAGAATTTGTGATAAAAACTCCTTTGATTCTTGGTAACTAGACACACATATATATTGTTTTTAGTGACATCAATACATAAGTGGTTTGCTATTACCTTCTACCAAGGTGTTTTTTCAACTTTCCAGTTTAGTCCACAATCCTGGGATTTCTTAGTGGTCTTCCATCCAAATACTAATGAGCTCCAACCCTGCTTATTTTTTTTGCAAGATCAGCCAAGGTCATCTAGTTGCTGTCCCCTGCTGTGACTTGGTATTAGGTGATTAACCTATGATAGCTGTCCAATTGCATTGATGCATTCAGATAGCCTTTAATCTGTACCACAATAGCAGAGACCCATGTGAGCTTGTCACAATAGTTTATATATTTAATAAATAAATAAATATTCACAAAATGTAGTATCAGTTTTTCATACCCTAGCTAATAGCTTCCAAATAATTACCTCATTTATGTCACTGTGATTATCAAAATCTTGGTGCCTAAGTTGTTCTTTCAGTACCACAATATGCACAAATTGAAGCCAATGGTTTTAAAATACTTTCTGAAAGAAATATCAATAAAACAAATGTATCTTATTGTGGAGTGATACTTCCAAATAAAAATCTGTAGAATTTTATTTCCATATGTATGCAACGCTTCCAATGAATGGCACTTGGTGTTCAAATGCAGGTGTAAAATCATATACTGTACTCTAAGAAAACAATGCCATCAAAGTCAAAGACGTTTAAGTCTTAATAATTTCCCATACACTGAAGTATACATTTAACATTTTCACTGAAATTGATAGAAGCTAACCAGACTTAACTGACCTAAAGACAGTGTGTGGGTTAGGATTGCTTCTGAAAGTCTCTTAAGTGGCGAGCTCTGCTTGACACTCCTAAGGCTACCAGATCAGGGTTGCAAAGCTCTGGATCACCACTACGTGGCAGCCAAGGACACTTCCCGAACTTTTGCAGCCAGATCTGGTAACCCAAACCTAGATTTCTCCGAATTGCTCCTAAATTGTTAAGGATCAGAATACAGAATCGTTTAGGAATGGGGATTTTAAAAGCAAGAAGAAATGATCGTCGCCACCGCAACAGAACAGGCTGGAATCAACCCGACTGATTCAGAAGGGTCTGCGATCGGAATCCTATTTTTCTCTCTCCCCTTCCAAGTAATGTCTTCACTAGGAGCCTGATACAGGTGAAATTTAAAAAGCACTATTATCACTTTTATTAAGTACTAAGTATTATTATATAGCGTATTTTATTAAATAATTATTGAGCATGATTAAATAGCCTACAGCGAAGTAGCCGCAGTTGTTTATACTAACATAAAACTCCAGCAAAAGTGTCTCTTGAAAGGCAAACCGATAAATGTTACAAGCTCTTCTGTGTGAGAAAATAAGGCTGCAATGATGTTTCAGATTATTATAATAAAATGAAGAGCTACAATCCTACTCCAATTCTACCAAACCTTATTAATATTGGTTACCAGTAAGTGTATAAAAGACCCGCATAATGTAGTGGAGGATTAAGGCAGCAAGTCATACCGCTGGTTAGAATTAGTTGTCTTTCGAGAGATCCCATAGCGTCCCACAGGGGTTGCTTCATGATCACTCCGCACGCATCTTGTAGCCCTGTACATTTTACCTCGGAGTAAGTTTCACTGAATGCAATGTGGCACTAACGGTAAAACATGCATATGTTATTGATGTCTGCGTGGGGGCCCCCTTTGTTAGCCCTTTTATGAAAATTAGGTCACTTCAGCGGGAGACTAAGGTTTGCTTCCAGCCAGCAAACAGGAAGATCAGCAAATACGACAATATTGAAAGCCATTTAGAGAAGACTGCTTATCTGACTCACCAAATTATACGTGGGGCACTACAAAAATCCTGGCCAAGTAAAACCATCCTGGTTTTCATTGGGCGGGTATCTACTGAGTTTTACGGTAACTTCCGAGCTCCCCGAACTCTCCTCTTGCGACACGCTAAAATATTCATAAGTGGCAACCTAGTGACCTTTCGGGCTCCGCCCCTTCGAAGCTCTGCCGTGGGTTTGAGCTTGGCGCGCTTTCCTCTTTGTCCATTCCCGGCAGCTTGGAGTTAAAACGTTTCTGATTTCCCAACCCCCCCTCATTGGGGGTGAGTTTCCCGCTTACTCGGAAGTAAACTCAGTGGAACCTGCTTCCGATTAAGGCGCTTAGAGCTGCAGGCAGCCGAGGGTTTCCCGCCTTTCCTAGGAAGTTAGCGCTGGAACTTGCGCAGATTCCAGTACATCTGTCGAGGATAAAGTAGTTGCTCTAACTACTGCCAGAGCTTTAAGTGAGTTGGGTGAGGTACGGGGGAAAATGAAACACTGCTCGCTTTCTTCGTCCCCCTCCCCCCGGGCCGGCTTGGGAAGGAAAGGCGCTCGTTCCTACGACGGGCCCTTTCTGCTTCCAAGGCGGCTCGGTTTCAGATTCAGATTCAGGCGAGGGATGCTAAGCGGAGAAGACAGACGAGCGCGGCAAGGAGAAGGACCTGGGTTTTCCCGGGATCTGCGGAGCGGCGCAGAGCCCCAGGAGGTGATGCTTACGACGCGCTGGTGAAATCTTGACTTTGGTCTTGCCGAGCTCAGAAGGCGCTCGCGGAACCTCCCGCCGTCCTGGCGAAGGGCGGTGGAACCGCTCGCCCTTCTCCCAAGTTCCTACTACACAAAGAAGCTTCCAAGCGAGCGCCCGCGGTATCTGCCGACGAGCAGACCAGGGGAATCTCTGGATTTTGTCAACCACCCAAGGGAGGTGGCTTGAAAGTAGGGTGCAGAAGAATGCCGGGCCTTTGGCTCCAGTTTGGGGTGTAAATAAAACTCGCCTGTTTCTGGTTTTGTTTTTGGATCAGTGGTTCTGCATGGTCTCTTCGAAGCGGGGAAAGCTTTTAAGGAGGATCCAGCCTATTAGTTTGACTTAATACAAGCCCCCTTTCTGTCATTCTCTCCTCCACTGCCAATCACCCGAAGGATCTAGCTTGCTAACTGCCCCTCGGAGCCCGAGTAACATCGATTCCCTCCAAACTACGCGATCGCTGAACGGGGCGGCCGCCTCTGCCAATGGCGCGGAGCGCAGGCTACTTTCCTCGCTCAAAGGGAAGACGCTGGGGGGGGGGGGGGCAGAGATGGCTTCCCCACCGCACTTTCTTATTAAGTGCCAACAATACATAGAGGGAGGCAGCTGGATCCTCCAGGGTTTAGGGGCTTTTCTCTTGCTTTTATGCAAGCAGGTGTCTTTGGGACTTCCATTGTCCCAGCTCAGCCTCCACCCCCGGGGCTAATAATAGGAGTTTCTGAAACGAATGATCCACACGCCCAGGCCTTCAAATAGCGGCCGCTGCCGCGCACCCTCCCCTAAGGTGCAAGAAGGCACCCTCAGACAGTTGTTAAGCGATTTAGGGGTTGAGCTGATTTCAAAGCATCCTGTTTATCTGGAGACAAAGCGCTTAGCAAACAGCAGTGCAGCGGGCCTTGAATCTTGGATGCTCCCGCTGATGTTTGAGGATCTAGAGATTAGATTTCATTCTGCTCAGATGTAGCTATCTGGTTTGGCTGTGCCTCCCCATTATCTTTGGCTCGCTGTGAATTTAGGCCACAATCCAAACTGAGGTGGAATTAGTGTACCTGAATGTTGGATAGGGGCTAGTTTTAATTTACCTTCTACGGTCACTCCACATATTTATTATATTGGGCCAAAATCTCTTCTTCGGTTTTGCGAACATTTCTTTCTTTGTGGAAGAGGTTGGCGTTCTCCCGTCTCCATAAGTGGAGCTTCGGACTGCCTTTTGAGTTTGGTGGTGGTCTGGAAACTGGAAAGTATTGCTGAAAAGTGATATATTCTTTTCACTTCCGTATTATTCAACACTTTGCTGCAGAGATGTCTGCATGGTGTGGTCAAAGGAGTCAAGATGGCAGCCCTCACAGTGCAATTGAACCTTCACCTGTTTTTTATGCATGTTGCAATATACATAAAACGGAGTAGACAAAACCTTGTCATAGCGACTATCTTGACTTGTCTGACCACACCCTGTGGACACTCCTGCTTGGCTGTCCTGGTTAGAAGATGCTGGGTGGAGAGTTTCACCATCATGCTTCTTCGAGGGAGGGAAAGTAGAGTCTTCTCTGAGATCAGCTCCTGGTGACTTCTTGGACCCATGTCCTGAAAACGGTATGGAGGTGCTTTGCTGCAGCTTTTTTCTGGGATGTTTTTGCGACTTCTCACAAATGTCCACAGTCCTAGGATTTCGGAATAGTCTTCCACCAAATACCTTCCAGGTTTGGCCTTGCTTAGCTTTTCAAGATTAGCCAAGGTTAGGTATGTGAAGGACAACCTTCCACTGAAAAAAATAAATAAAACATGATTTAAAAAAAAAATGAAATTGAATGGAACGGTTGAAGAAAAGCAGAATACTTGTTTATATATTTTTTCTTCTGGTTTTATTTTCTTATGGCAAGACTGCAAAAAATTTAGTTCCAAGATACGAAAAAAGAAGGAAACAACAAAATATGAAAGACAATGAACAAACCCCCACAAAAAAACCTAAACAGAACTAAAAAATAGAAGAGAAAGAAAAAAAAATTGAAAACCTAAATGAACAAGTATCAATACAAAACATCACACACACACATACACACACATGCACACATCTACATATATACACCACTGGTTTACAAAAGGTATAAAAGATGTTTTGTATTGCATGGTTTAATGTACATGCATCTGTTCTAGTCGCCATCTCAATCTACTTGATCCTCCATCTGCTGAGGTAAAGTGTATGATGTATGTCCCAATGAACATGTTACTACCTTTCAAGATACTGAGGGTGTGTGTGTGTATTGTATGCACATGCTGAAGGTGGTGTTAGGACCAATTCAGCATTAGGAACAAAAATTTCTGTTTGTATATGGATGAAAGATGGATGGAAGATGAGAGTGCTGATATGGATGCCACAGAAATTAACCATAATTCCTGCTATTTTAAATACATTGTTTTTTTAAAAAAGGAAACAGTATGCACATCACTGGAGAGTAGATAGTTTCATTTTTGTTTTTGAACAAATGCAAGAAAACAAAGCCCTGAAAGAAGTAGAAACAAATGTAAAGTCACCAAATTATGTCCATGTCCAGAATGATGTTGCTTGGTATGTCCTAATAATATCTGGTGCACTGGCTCAAAAGATCAAAAGGAAGTAGAAGACAGTGTTGTTTACATAAGTAAAGTCCCTCTCAAGTTGAGCTTGATTACTAGTGACTACATGGGTAAACCCATGCATTTTTCTTAGCAACAGGCTGGAAGTGATTTGTCAGTGCCTTCTTCTGTGTTTCCCCCCCCCCCCCTTTTTATTTCCCAGTCCAGAATCAACCCTGGTATTTCCTGGTGGTCTCCCATCCAAATGCTAACCAAGTCTGACCCTGTTGATTTCTGAGGCTAGACAAGATTGGCCAGATGCTGCCACTAGCTGAGACATGGTCTATATATGCCCACTCAAATAACTGTCATGGCTTGCTAAGTTGTTTATGAAATTGTTATTTTTGATGTTGTATCAGACTTACTATTCCAGCATCTTATGTCCTAGTCAGATACCATTAGAAAGCCTATATGCAGAGGCTGAAAACAACAGATCTTCTCTTGCTACCAGCAATTGGTCTTAAGTATGGTGAACTGCTTCTGATTCTAGATCTGTATATAGCCACAATGATTAATAGACACTGATTAATTCTTCTTCCATTCTATTACTGTAATATGCTGAGCTCTTTCCTTTTGAAGCCATAAGAGGTAGGGACCAAGAGATTTTGTGACAGCACATTTTATTACGTGTGCATGAAGAACTACCTTCCTTGAGTCCTATACTCAAGAGAGCTCTGGATAGCTCTGAGTTCTAATAAGAGAGGATGAAATAATCTACACATTTACTTTATATCATACACAATTCTATAAACCATTCTGGTGAAAATCCTAGCAGATTGAATTGCTCTCAGATCACTCCAAGCAATGCATGTAAGAAACAAAATAGCAAGTGAAGCTCAATATAAATAATTGTTCAATTTAAATAAGTGGGACAGGGAATCCTAATTTCACATACATGCTGATGTGGGCTGAGCTAATTGAAAACATAACCTCCATATGCAACTGCTGTTAAAAAGGCTTTTGAAAGAACTTATACAGGTAGTCCTTGTTTAGCGACTACCTTGTACAGTGACTGTTCGCAGTTAGGACGGTGATGAAAAAGAAACTTTGCAACCAATCCTTGCATTTATGACCTTCACAGGTCTGTAAAACAAGGGAAAGCTGAAGTAAGATTGTAAGCACAGTTGCAGTTTTACTTAGTGATCGTTTTGCTTAATGACCGAGCTGCTGGTTCCAATTGTGATCGCTAAATGAGGACTACCTGTATCACTATGGTCACCTTATTACAAAAAGGATTTCAGAGAGTCAAAACAACCGCAGAAGAAGGCAACAAAAATGTAAATGAAGTGGAGCATGATAATTGGATGTTATTCTCAAATATGGCAATTTTATTGTTCATCTCAAATGCTAGACCATTTGAAAACAGTATCAGTCCTATTACAGACCCTGAGAGGGCCCCACTTCTACATAACGTTTCCCTTGATTGGGAGAATTGCCTGCCTACTCTGGTTTTTGCCAATTACTAATCTGTAAAAGGACCTGTCCTCATAACTATTAAGTTTATTCATGAACTCTTAGTGAGGGGCTTTGACAAAAACTTTTTCAAAAATTTCTATCAATTACTTTGCAATTCATAATTTGAGTAATATAACATGTGGATAGATGATGTAATACATTCCTGTGACACTAATGCACAATCTGTAAAATGTTATTTTGAGTGATGTCTCAGTTGTTAGAGAAGTGGGTTTTTTTTGTCAAGGTATAAACTATTGTTGCTAGAAAGCTAGACTAAGGCATTTCCTTTCCATCTGAAGCTACTGTACAGTGAGAGGTTTGACTAATCCTCTGCAAATGAGTAAAAACTATACACTCGCAGTTGATCTTTGGGAAAGTCCCTTCCTTACCAACCTTTAAAATGACTCAGCTTGTTTTGTACTAAAGAGTAACATGGGGTTGACATCAGCAAGAAAACTCACTGGTTTTTTATTTGTTTGCTGAATAACCGAACAAGAGCCAGTTACTGCTTCTGAGTCCCATTTCACCTTAAAACTTGCCATCTGTCCTTGACAATCGCTTACAGGCTGTACCATAAACGTACATGCACTTTTGGAGCTTCTGAGCATTTCAAAGGGAGGCTGAATATCCACTTGTAAAAAGGGAACATTTTACAACTTGATCCATTTTAGGAGAGAGGGAGGCTAATTTTTCTACCCCTGGAAGGTGTGCTGTTGTGTTCCACTCTCTGACTTTGGCTACACCCTGTATGGCACTGCCTCCTCCTTATTCCCATCACAAAGCACACTGCCCCTATTCTTCCAGTCTTTGTAGCCATATGGCAAATCCATGTAGACACAGCCAACATCCATTTATTCAGGCACATAATGTCCCACAACAGGGAACAATTGGAACTTTGTTTGCTTCTATTATTGATGCGGATGGGAGAGAGAGGGAGAACGAAAGAAATCATTTAACTATAAGAGATATCCAGCTAATTATGAGCCATATGTGCCTTCAGTGTCAAAGCAATCCTATGAAGTTCATTTTACCTAGACTACTTTATTAGGTGCAGAAGACAGATGTCCCCCAATAGCACATGCATTAGAGGCAAGTTCTATAGCGGGAGATCTTGAAATATTTAATGGTGACTTCTTCATTTGTCAAGGGACTTTAAAGTGCCATTTGTCAGCAGGACTGAGATGTCTATGTGCACGTGTGTGTATGTGTATACATGTTATACAATTACTGGATTTTAAATTCTTACGTTTTGTTGACCATGAAATTCTATAATGTCCTAAAATGCACCTGGCTCTGGCCTTTTATTTAGGATTCACATGTTAATGAAATAATGGTACTGAGTAGAATGATATTAACTTTTGCAGTTAATGAGAACTAAGAATTCTTTTTATTTGTGCTCCTTCTTCCAAGGACAGAGGTTGCAATGTTCCTTTTAAAAGATTTCCCTCATGTGCTGCAGCCAGAAAGCAAATTTAGGATATTGAACCTTTTACTCATTGGAATAGAAGAAGTATCCTTTAATGATAATCCTACAATATTTCCCTAAAGTGTTAGGCACATGGCAGACACTGAAGGAAAGCTCATTAGGGGAAAAGCTTCATTTTTTAATTGAGGTGCTGTCAGTTTCCTTTCCAAGTGCTTAAATGCAAATGGCTTTTTACTTACATGGCTCAGACAGACACACGTATTTATCAATAATTTATCCCTAAGTGTTAATTAAACAATTCAGCACCATTAACTTGTTCCAGCTTTATCAAGTGTGTTTATTGTAATTCAGTCATTTTAATAATACAATGAACCCTAGTTCAATCCATTATGATTTTAGGAAACATTTCAAGAACACACTTTAATTAAGAAATATAGCTACTTTATAAAATGAATGATTAAAATCTAGCTTAAAAATAATATCGTTAATTGGTGCAAAAAGAATCAACAGATAAATTATACCAGTTCTGCAATCCTAGCTTTCAGGAATTTTCATTAATTTGTTATGGGAATCTTTCTTCACATGAAGAAAGCCTTAATTAGCAGAGATAACCCACTGTGATCTGGTTGTGATATATTTTAGTTTTTACAGTATAGTAGTCAGAAGATACAGAGGAAGTTTAAAAATATGCTACATACATTAAAAGGGGGGTGAAACAAAGAGCCATTATTTTATGCAACAGGACAATGCACTTAAATTACAGTCAATATAGTTTAATAATCTCCAGTAACAAGTGCAAAAGTTAATATTCTGTCCTACTAAATTATCCAGAGTGTACAGTAATCATAAAGGTATAATAAATAATCAAACTATCCCCACTCCAAACTATCTTTTTTGAAGGAGTGAATTCATAACAAATGTATTGTGCCTTTCTTTTTCTTTTTTGAGGGGGCATGGGGGGCATGGAGAAATGAAGAAAGGCTGCTGTGTGTATGATGTGTATGCCACTTAATCAAAAGCCTAGTAAAAAGTCCATCTGGGGCCTTTGGAAACTGAATTGATTATGGGCAGGAAAATAGATATGGTGGAGCACTCCTGCCAATATATACGGAACTAATCAGGTTATTGCAGCTGGGATGGCCAGCCTCTAATAAAATAACTGCCATTTGCTTCGGCTTCCCAACACAATGCAGAATTAGCTATTCAGCCATCTCTGCTGAGAGCTAACTCACATTGCCATTCCATAAAATCCTTCCTTCCTTCCTTCCTTCCTTCCTTCCTTCCTTCCTTCCTTCCTTCCTTCCTTCCTTCCTTCCTTCCTTCCTTCCTTCCTTCCTTCCTTCCTTCCTTCCTTCCGATAAAGCATCTATCTTTAGAGAAGTAATAACAAGTACTTTGGCTTATTCTGCTCCATTGAATTTCCCTCACATAATATTATCTGAGTGATAATCCACAAATGGGCAAGAGGCAGAATTCTGCTGCTAGTACTCTAAAAATCTGGTCAGATGAGAGCATCCTTCAGTTTGGTCATGTAAGACTGTAATGTGAGCTTTAACATATATTATATAAAATATAGTAAACTGGCCCTGCTGAATTTGGAGGGGCCCTGTTTTTGCTTTCGTATGTGTCCATCTGTGATCTGCAGTGGGTGTTGCTGTGACTCTGCTTGTGGTCTCAGGCTTAGATGACATGAGATGAACAGATAACCAAGACAGCTTTTTTTTTAGTAGTGGTTCTATAGAATACTCTTCTCTTAGATATCCACTTTATCCCTTTCTTACTTAAACTTTAGATGTGTGCTCAAAACTATTTTGTTTCTGCAAATATTTGGTCTTAAGATGTTTACTGTTATTTATGCTTTAATGCTTTCAATCACTTTAAATAATCACTTTGACCACTGAATAGAAAAGATGAGTCAGTGTAATGGATAAAATAAAATATGTAAGCCATTCAAAACTCTTTGGAGAAAAAAAAAGCAAGGGACAGATTTCTTACATAAGCAAGTAAATGTCTATGGACATCTTTAGTAGTTAGAATAGATGATGACATTCCAGAACAAAGATACACATATTTTTATTGGCTGAAGGAACCACTTCTTTGTCTTGGCATAATAAAAAGTTAGGGCGGCATAAAAAATTCTAAATTTAATTTAAACTTAAAATTATATAAAATCTAGCTAATTTGATTACTTCCTATGTATTTAATAATTTCCCCTTTACATTACAATTTGACAACACATTTTGGAACAGCTCTGAGAGGTCTACACTCTAGATTTTGTGAAGGGAGGCAGAATTAGCCTAATTGGCAACCAATGACTTAACTGTGTCCATTCTTATGATTTATATGAGTGACCCATTCTCATATCTGGACACGTCTTCTCTGCCAGATAACCTAATTTTTCAGAGTTCATTTGTTCTATTACCCTTGCTAATTCATTGATTATCCATATTTATGAATCCTTCAGAAAGGCTGCATTTTTTAAACAAGTAGTTACTCTGAAAATATTCTTCTTATGACCCAAGTACCAAAGATACTTGGTCAAAAATATCCAATGAGATTGTAGCCTGGAGCATGTATATTTGCCTACTAAAGGTTCTGACTTCTAGTCATAGAGTCTTCCAGCAGAAAATGCAAAAAGTGGTACAGTATTAGAGAGCTTCAGGCAAGTCAGTATGGAGAATATTAAACTAGATGGATCATGAGTTGAACTTGGTATTTGACAATTTCCTGTTCCTGTCTACTATACAACTAGGAATAGAACACAAACTTCTAGATATGTCTTTAGCTCCTGATCGATCCATGTTGTAAATAAGGGTTGGCATCCTGTGACCCATGCTGTATAAGATTACAAGATTCATTTTTGGCCTCTGATGCCCCCCAAGATTGTGTCACCAAATTAGATGGTAAATAATCAAATGAAAACAACACAGTTCTCTTCTAATTTTCTTCTTGAACACAACAAAAGTTGTCTTTAGCCTTTGATGTAAAAAGCAAAAACCAAGAGGGAAAAGTGGCCTGGAAACTCCACCCAATTCCTCTGATGATATTATGTCAAAATCAATTCCATCTTTCCACCTGAAAAAATAGTGAAAAGTACAGTCCTAACCAAAAAATAGGCTTACCTATTTTAATTACTTATGAATAAAAAACAAAGGGGAAACCTTCTGAATAAGCATTGTACAGAAAAGGAGATTTAACAGGTGGAGTTTTAGATATTTATTTTGACTACCTTGGTAAAATTATAAAATCTTTGAATGTGGCACCTCTCTCATACCACAATTTCCTGGTTTCTAGCCTGGTGCCTTAAACATTGCACCAAACTGGCTCTTACTATTACAACTGCCAGTAAGGAAATTTGACTGAGTCACTGACTTTCTGGGTCATTCGTGTTGGGTGAATATGGTTATGATGTAGTATTGGTTTCTTGTTTGTCTTCTTGTTTCTCAGTTCTAGATGGAGGTCATTGTCTGTAATAACTTATTTTGGAAACAGATCTAAAATCCATGGTGAAAATAGCTGGAGAATTGTGCTCTGCTGATTGCCAAATACATGGTTTTGTAAGTTAAATACTAGAAAAGTAAACATAGACCAGAATTTGACCAAGGGTTGAAAGAATGTGTTGTATTTCATAAGCTACAGCAATGAGATACTTATACTGAAATAGGAGCTTCAGACAATATATTTTGTTTATGATGAGCAAAATCTAAGAGTAGCCATGTACCCCTTTAACTCATCTCTCTCCCTTCTACCAGTTTTGGCTCTACATTAGATTGCCTTTTCTTTGTCTAAATTAAAAGCAGAATTCAATAAATCTATTAATAACAATTAAACCATGCCAGCCTCCCCTTATAAAGCAGTAGAAGAAAGATTCATGCAGAAGCAATAGGACATATTCTGGAAGTTTAGAAATGATAACAGTCCAGGTGGCAGCTGGTATGACAATAACTCTACGTATGCATCACTTAGAAGAATTATTTGTGTAGGACTAGGGGTTTAGCATTATCCCCAAATTTGTCCCACGCTTGCTTTGTCTGTGCTCTTCAAACTGTATCCATACTCCAGTAGAGGTGAATATGTGTAGCTCAGGGATGAACTGTGGAGTCCTTGGGGTTCTCTGAGCTTGGTTCTTTTCTTGCAAATGTTTCATTACCTGGCTAGGTAACATCTTCAGTGCTAAAATGGGATGGGGTTTGCTCTCTATTTATGTGCTGTGGCCTGCCTTGCCAGTGCTGGTTGGGGTGGGTTTTTTTTTTTTTTTTGCTATTAGTTCTTTTATTATCACCCTCTCCCTGCTACATAATGGAAAGGATTTTTGGATTTCTGTATCTGACAGGTTTGGCAAAAATAAGGTTTTTCTTTTTTTTTTAACTTTTCAGATTTCACAGCCACACTTGGGTGGGTGGGTGGGTGGGATGGAAGGGGGTTAAAGCTGTCCAACTCTATTAATGGTGTGTGTGTGGCATCTCATGGTTTTCTTTGTAGGCTGCTACCTGATTAGTCCATTGGTGGAACTGGCAGTGCAAGAAATAGGTCATTTAACTAGGGAAGCAGTTCTCTGTATCGGCCATGTTGCGTGAATACAACTTATATGTGCATGAGCTTTGACACTATTTGGAATCCTGCATAAATCCTAACGCTTCTGCATAGTGCAAGAAGCTTCCACAAATATTGGACATAGGGACAGCAAAGATTTTGCTGAGTATGGTGATGACAAAAATAGGGAAGAAAAGAGAAGCTCAACTCTGGGGAAAAGGTTAAGCATGTAGGATTTTTGCCCCTCCCCCCTTTTTTATACTATGGATACTGTGCATATACACACACACACTGTGTGAATATAATTAGTTTCTTGAATGATTCATGGCAAGGTGAATACTAAGCAGCTTGGAGAACATACCCTGGCTTGCTCTGAACTAGTACACGCAGTGTGATAAGCTAGCCGTGAAAGTGAAAAGTCTTTCCTAATTCTGATTTGAAGTTGCTTCCTCCCATATAATCAATTTATTGAAATTAATTAGATGAAGCTATATTAATTTCTAGGCAATTTTCTGTTTCCATCTGAGACAACTATCTATGCACTTATTAGACTACGTGCTTTCCCCTCTGTATTATTTAAAATATTATCTGTACTCTAATGAGAGACCAGGGAAGGATCTCCAAAATGAATCCTCATATCACAGGCAATGACAGCTCCATCATACCATCTCTAAGCCTCCAAAATGCTATTATCAGCATACAACTCAGTATTTTGAGGCATTTTAGTGTATGCAGTGCATATGCAGTGAACCCAGCTCACTGGAAAGGTGCACTGGAATAGAAGCAAAAGCTGTGAGAGATTCCAGCTGTACAGGAATTTACAAAATAAAATCATTGTGCAGAAGAGCAAATCTGTGTGCTCTAACCAGAAAAGACAACTCTCAACTCAACACTTTGGGAAGATGATACTTTTATTAGATAAGTACATTTACCTCAAACAATTAGTGGCTTTTCATATGCAGATTCCTGTATTTTTTATGAAAATGGAAATGAACAGGCACCATCTTTCTTTGAAAATATATGAATATGAAACCAACGTCCACATAGCTGATGTATCACCTGACCCATCAAAGCCAGATGGGACATTGTTGGTAACAAGGTTGCTTCCAAATGATATCATATTGTAGGAAGGGCCGTGTTAGTCTATGGTAGCCCCAAAAGAGGAGGAGACTAGTAGCACCTTTGCAGACTAATAAATTTTATTAAAAGGCAAAAGCTTTCGTGAATCTCATGAAAGCTTATGCCTTTTAATAAAGTCTGCTAGTGTGAAAAAATGCTCCCAGTTTTTTCTTGATTTTTCCAAATGATGGTAATTTCCACTAAGAGTTCATTATGAATACACCACTGGTTGCCACAGTGCTTTGGAAAGTAGACCAATTTAATTCAAATCGTTTGGCACCACTCATTTCACTTCCAGTCTAAAACCAAGCCTTGCATTTGAAAATCTAAGATTTCCTGTGACTTCCCATTCATTTACATAGGGAAACTGGAACATTATCCCTATGGAAGATTATCCCCCTGGACCTTAGATTGGCCCCAACCTTCTCTGCCTTTAGGAAGGCCTTGAAGACATAGCTCTGCCACAGTGCCTGAGGGTCTGGCGATGGTGAGGAGCTCTCACAGTGGCTGTAGTGAGATTCTGTAGAGTGAATTCTGTTGCCGATTGTGATTTTATGTTTTTAAATTCATTATGGATAATTTTTATATGCTTGTGTATTGCATATTTTTAACTTTTTAAAATGGTTTTAACCTGTTGTGAGCCACCCAGAGTCGCTTAGATGAGATGGGTGGCCATACAAATAGGATAAATAATAATAATAAATTAATAAATGATTGCACTATTTTCCTTTGTAATAGACAAAGGATGGTATGTTAACTATGTCCATTAAATGTGCAGTTTTATGTGACTCTGATAATCAGAAACTCTTACTGATCTTCTCATTTAGAGAATGAAATATAACCTGCATTCTAATCCCTCGCCATTTGATTTACATCAGAAATTCAGAATTATTCTTAACTGCTGGGGCTATAAAGCAGTTTTTAAATATTTTAATAAATGAAATAATACAAATGGATCAAATATGCTGTCTTTGTACAATGACAGTGACTGAAAACAAATTCTTCACAATTTAAGTCACAGGCTAGAGTTAACAAAGTAAAATTAGATGTAGGTTGCAACTAGATTTATATACATTCTCTCTTACATTTATACCTAACTTTTCATCTCTGAATTCTTAATCATCTATATCCATTAGAAAAGTTGTATTTAGTGCCCTGAAAGGGGAAATGGAACATGCAAGTAAAAAAAGTTATCTGCTCTTAGGTAAGTTATGCAATCATGTAGTATAATAGAACAGAAGAATACTAAGTCTGCTATGCCATGAACATTCTTATTCTGAAATTATGATTTCAGTTAGACTTACTTGAGTAAACATGCTTAGGGTTTCTGACCTGTGATACAAACCTAAGCCTCGCATAAGGTTAGCTAAGGGGCCACTGGATGCTTGTATGCAAATACTATTCCATTGGCTGAGATGGAGGTTAGCCAGCCAGTTGCCCCCCAACCCCAGAACTCTGACAGCTCCATTTAAGCAGATGCCTATCAATGAAGTTTTAAATGCTATTGATGGGAGGCATATCAAGGACATTTGAGGAACCAAGGATTCTAAAGTTGTCTTGTTTTTCCAAGATACCATTAAGCGGACCTTCAGCTTCATCAGCCCTGGAGTTGGCATAGCTACTTCCTTCTCACTGACTTCATGATGATGATGATGATGATGATGATGGATGGAAGTTATCCTTTTTACCTCTTGCCCTAGTCCAGTAATAAACCAGTGGAGCTTAAGAAGTGGAAGTAGATTTGCCAAAGAACATACACGTACATGCACAGAGTTTTATATGCAAATGAATGAAGTGTGGGACTATAACTAAGATACATCTGATATCAACTAAATGTATTATTTTAGATGCCCACAGGGGATGGCTTTTCAAGGGGGACAGCTAAGCAATGCAATTCAGTGCAAGCAACAGAATGAATTAAAGGGGTATCTGTGGGACTGTTTCTCAGGGTAGGGAGAAACGATCTTGGAATAATTCTCAGTTAAATTATATATTGCCTTGAATGGTTCAAGCTCTGTGGGGAAATGACCATTTTAGTGATAAGGAACCCTTCCCCAAACAACAAAAGGCGTTGCGGGGGGGTGTGTGGAGTGGGGGGAAACAGGTGCTGTAAAATGTCAAAGAAACAGGAGGCATTTATTTATTTATTTGCTTGCTTGCCCATTTTCTCCATGTTCAGAACCGAATGGCAGATCAAGAGATTGACCATTTCAGGAGGAGGATGCCTTCATTTCTCTGTGTGACTGTAGATTATTTCAGCTTCAGGAGACAAGAATGTCCCTTTAACATCTGACCTGGCCTTTATTTAGGAGAAGCACTTCACGGTTCAGGAAAGACAGACAATTTTCTAATTCCCTGCGCTGCTGGAGGCTGAGGCAACGACTTCCAGACAGGACACTGGCTAACGCTAGAGAAATTGCATTATTATGTCTACAAGTTTACAAATCTGAGGATCAGAAAGCCTTGGCTGCTGGCTCTTGTTCCAGTACAGGCCAAGGATGGCAATTTCTTCAGATTTTAGAGGAAAGTGGGGTTTTTTTGGCAAGGAACAGCCTCTTTTTACTTCCAGTCTCAGAAGATCAGTTTCCACGTGAAAAAGTCAATAGTCAAAGAACTTCTCACTCCTAAATTTTATCTGTGTGTAGCAGAAAAGGGATTAAGATTTGGGGGCTTTTAAGTGGCAAACTTTTAAGCAAATAAAAGTGGTTCTTGTTTTTTTCTTTTCAACGTTAAAAAGTAAAGAAATTGATTTGAGGAATTTAACAGAAACTGGGCAATATATGGTTTTCAAAAGTTAGCCTGTAATGTTTCATTCACATACATGAGTTGCTTTAAGACAAGTGTTTATTATAGCTTCAAACCAATTTAAAATATTCATTTATATGTTGCTTATGTTGATTTTCAGTGGGATTCAAATTTCCACTGAGAAACACTTCTTCTGAGGGTAATTACTAATATCTAAATGTTTATATTTCCAATAGCTTAATTTTTTAAACATGAAGCATGTATTATATACTTGTCCAAAATAGTTGGAAAACAGCATGTTAAGATGAAGCCTTCAGCATACATTTATTATATACAGTCATTGGAACTTTTCTCACTATTTTTAGTGCTTACAAAGGGCGAAGGTGATATTTGAAGCAAAGATGCTCACCACACTGTTCTTGTGTTACAAGAACATAATCAAAGATTTAAATGAAATGACAAGAAACAAATTATTAAAAGAGAACATATGAACTTGTCTCTTTCATTTCACATAATAAAATGTGTCAAACATGAAATCACATATATGTTGAATTTTAAAATACAGATATTACTAAAGAATTAATGGTTTATGTATGCAGATATCATGGTTTGCCACATCACTGGTTATAACTGAGTAAGCAGTTCCCATTCTAATCCTGCATTTCACTAGAGTTCAACTGAGCAACTTTTCATAGTCTTTTTTCATTGCCTACTGCTAATATACAAACTGCTTTGGTGCAAATAAAATCTGTAGCCAGCCTAAAAGTTGGGATGAGAGGTTACACCAAAAAAGTATCAAGAAGTACCTATGGCCCTTTAAAGACGAAATTTAGAAAGAAAGGAAAAAATTAGAGGAATTGCCCAACTTACCCCATTTACAGGCTGGTGCAAACACCACTGACTGGTTTGGGTCTCTCTAATGCAGACACACAAGTTTAAGACTTCTTGGGCTATCCTGATATTTGTTGAAGCATGCTTCTAGTTATATTATAGTGTGCTAAACTAAGCCTAAGTGGGGGTAAAACTGGATCCAATATTTTTACAAACAGAGAAGCTAAACCTATTTGAATTGTCCAGGATCATTTGTCAACCCAATGGCAAAGTGCAATAATGGATCTCCTTGGATGTCTAAACTATTTCAAATAACTTTATTACTTTAGGATATTTCTAATTCAAAATAATATTTAGCATGGCCATTAAAGTTATTTGTGTATTAGTATAGAATGGCTTTTATAATAACCCCTTTTTAGACTATGTATTTTACTTCAGTTGTTTAGGGTGAAAAATACTGTTAGAGTGACCTAGGATAAACTTTGCAGAGAGAGAAAAAAAACTTTTTATAAAGGTGCATAAGAAAACCTTTCAGCAGGTACTGTTTTTTACAACTCATGAGGTGGCATAATTCAAAATTATTTGTTTTGTACAGTTGATACAGGTACAAGAAAATGTATGAAATAAAATTTGTTTACAATTTTATTTGTAGAATTTGTACTCCCCATCCCCCACTTCTTTTTCCAACTGGAACTGCATGTTTGCCTTCAAAACATCTATTAGAAATCTCATGGAGATGGAATTTGGTATAGAGAAATATGGTAACAACCAATGGGATGGCTTAAATATCCTTTGCTTCTTCTCAATTCTTTATCAACCTCTTCTTCTGAAGTAGTTTTTTTTTTTAATTAAAAAAGGGGGAAGATAAGAATTAGTGTCTGTGTACACCCAATCCTAAACATCATTTATAAGATATTGAAATCTGAAATATACTTAGTTGGATAGCCTTTCCCAATCCTATTGGACTACAACTCTCTGAATTTTCAGGAAAAATAAATTTTACTACTTCAGAAGTAACTTTTAAAAAAATATTGCTTAATTGTAAAAGTCCCTGTACATGGAGAACCAGCACAGGCCTAGAACACATGCCTTCTTTCCCTTGTCAGATCGCTGGTCCATCATCCAGTCTGGAACTGTGTTGCCAACTGTGTCATTCTTCAGGGATTCAGGCAGAAGATGTTCCCAGCCCTACCTGGACATAATGGTTTGAAACAGAGATTTTTAACTTAAAATACTTTTTTTTTTTTAACTAGGCCGTGGCCCTTCCCTGACACCTCTAGTGGCCTGTTCAGCTACTTCAGTGATCTGCTGGAGTTGCAGCATTGCTCAGGGTCTTCTAAGGTATGTGCGGGGCTGATTTCGAGAGGTCTGGACAAAATTTCCCCTGTACCTGAGTGGCTTATAAGCACGTTCCCCCTCCCTCCCACGGATCTAGATATGTGGATGTTGATGGAGAAAGGGAGTGTAAGCCCTGGCACAGTGACAGTAAGAGCCCTTTACCTGGAAGGAAGACACCCCTTTCCTCCTCCTCCCTCGCAAAGGAACAGCTGATGCAGCTTCTGCCGGCGCAGACGGCCGCTTCATGCTATCCCCAGGCTTGAGGGGATCTGAGCGCATCTGCTGGGACCGTAAGTGTGGGGAGAAGAGAGCTGAAGGTGCTGCTGCTGCTGTCTGCCTGGCTTTGCTAAGGCCCGGCTTTTGTGGAGAAGCTCCGAGGCCGGGGTGGGTCCGAAGCACGGGTTTCTTTCTGAGGTGGAGGGCAGCCGACCGGCCGGTGGGAGTGGGGCCCGAGAGAAGAGAGGCAGGGTCCATGTGCAGTTTTTAATCTAATCACTTCCCTGTCAACCTAATCCCTGCCTGACTCGGATCGGCCTTTAAGAAACGTGCCTGGAAACCCAAAAGCAAATCTCATTTGAATGAAGCACACACTCCGCAGCCCCCATCTGCAAAGGCCACAATTAAATGCGAAACGACAGAGAGAGAAATTAGCATTTTCCGCGGCCATCTGGCGCGAGGAGCAGGCGAGGGGGAACAAAAGGCGCGGGGGGCGGAGGGGAGAGCCGAGTGTGCCGCGGCATTGACCTGCAAATGAGCCTTTGTGAGCAAATTAAAGCTTCCCGGACCCCCCGGGACCCCCCAAAACAGGCACCATTACAAACCATCCGGACAAAACCCCACTCATCAAAACTGTCTGCAGCGACGGTGCTGAGGCGCACCAAGGCGAGCGCGGCGCGAACCGGCTCAGCTCACCTCGGGGAGAGGGAGCTGCGGCGGCCTACCAAGGAACCTGCCGCCCTGGGTTGCTTCGGAGCTGTTTGCTTGTTTTAGAAGTGACCTGCTGCATCTCCGGATCGTTCAGGATACGTGGCTGAGAAATCCACATTTCTTGTGTTTGGTGTTGGGTTATGAGGGTTATTAACCGGCCGCGGGTGATACATGTCAGCGTCCAGGAGCTGCTGCCGCTGCTGGTCTGCTTGCGGGGGGGGGGGAGGGGGAGAATAAGGCCAGACCATGTTTCCCGCGCAGCTAGGCTTCCCACAGGAACCTTTTCTGCATCGCTAAAACAACAAAACAGCAAAACGGCTTGAAAGACGATTGCTGGAAAGAGCAGACCTTTTCGAGCGCCAGACGTCTAAAACCCAGGGAATCAACGTTGGCTGTTCCGATCGCTTCCTTTTTAACGTTAAGATTCATATACAGATGATTTCGAAATGACATTCCCAGATGCTTGGGATTTGGCAAGGAATTTATGAGTTGTCTATCCCGAAAATAACCCAGCTCTAAACTTGGGAGCAAGTTAGTCCCATTCATTTCAATATTTACTTTAAGCTTGCTGTCCACCTCTGCACATGTTTATTCTGAAAGAAAGCTCACTGAATTAAATGAGACTTAATCTCAAGTCAGCACATATCAAATTGTAGTCTTGATCGCAATCATGTTACACCACTAAATCTTGATAGGGGTAGTTCCCCCAGTAAGTGCCCTCATTATAGGGGAGGGGGGGTCTCCAGGGGTAGATAATTAAATCTTTGTTGCTGGAGCAAAAAAGAGAACAGACTGGTCTAAGGTATCGCATCCTGGAATAATCTATGTTAATGGGGCATTGCCAGTTTTTCCTGGATTCTGATTTCCAGACAGTAGGAGAGAAACCTTTTGTTCTATGGGCAGCCTCTGACCAGTTCCATCTCTTCTGCTAAAACTATTCCTCAGTGTATAGAAAACTAGAGACTCTTGTGCAATTTCTCTCCTGCAGTCCTGGGAAGTACATTTAGGAGAGTGTATTCAACTGTCAGCTCAGAGGTAAAAGAAGTATGCCTCTGAAATTAGCAAAAGACAAAGGAAACAACAGCAACAACAATAACACAAGAGAATCTACAATCCACAAAAGGGAGTTAGGAATACAAATTGCGGTTGCAAAATGAAATTCAACAGCTGAGGTTCGCTTCATTTCCAGTACATTTCCATGGTCAGAAAAGTGGTGTCTATTGAATTTCTGTCATACAAATGATAAATGTCCAGGAGTTCTGCCAGCAAAGAAGATGATAACCAGAAATAACTGTAATAAGAAAAACTAACAAAATGAGCTTTCAGGGGCCTGATAAAAATCTTGTATCTTTTTAGTCTTATTCTGATGATTTTTCCATGATTGTAATGGTTTTTAGCTTGCAAAAGTGAAATAAAATGAAGCCTGCTAAAGTTTGTAATGATAGAAGAAAGTAAGTAAATCATTCAGCAATGGGTAAAAATAAGGATTAGTTCCTTTCTTCTTTGCCAGGTTGCCCAGTTGAACATATCAAGATAAATATGTTCAGCTGGCTAAATTTTCTAACAAAAGTTATGAGAAAAATAGCAATTGTATAACAAATAACAAATAATAATTTGAAGATTTATCAGCAAGCTGCTTCATCAGTTACCCAAAGTACATAGATGAGACAATGAACATTTATATTCATATGTACTGAAGACAATCTAAATTAATGAGGCAAAACAAATTAAAGTTTACATACAGTTTCATGACTATTGAAGTGTGAGAGATAAAAACAGTACCTATAACTCATGACACTATACACTATATTTTCCCACACGTTCATTTGTGTACATGTATGAATGCTTGCAAAAGAGACATTGCTTTAAAAAAAATTGAAATGCATTCTGTATACCACTATCATGCAACTTGAGCCCTGCTCCAATAACCTTGTCTTGCTAGATTTTGGTTTAAAAATTGGTATGTGGCATAGGGAAAGAGAACAAAATAATTCATAAGTTAAAAAGCAACCATAAAACACCAGTACTGGTGGTACTTCAAGTCATTTGGCCTTTCAGCAATGTCCTGAAATGTGCTACCAATTCTCTGTGTAGAGCAGAAGTTCTGCTGTGTCTTTTATTAATATTTGTTTGAATTAATGTAAAATTTCTTGCAAGATCAGGAAGGCTGATTAAGGCACCCAGCTTTCTGCTCACATTCAAGGAAAAGTAAGTAGAAGACTGCTACATACTTCCCTGCTCAATTGGGGAATTGGAAACTTATATTTCCAGTCTCTGCATCAACGAGGAATACATTTTCAAATGTCAATAGGCAGCTCTAGAATGGCACTTAACCAAAGAGTTGTTCTCACTGGGAAAAGGAGGTGACCACAATTCTTTCTCTCTGCAATCCTGCATTTCATCAAAAGCTGTTGTTGCATAGGATTGGTGGACCTTAGAGCAGCATGAAAGGCAAAGCATGGAGCTGTAGAGAAATCACCTTTCCTTTCCTAAAATGGGGAGTTTCCCTGTGTCCTATTTTGCAAGATGGCTAATCTGGATCTAACCCAATATCCACCTAAAGTTCTCCTAGAGACTCTGCAATAAAGTTCTGAATATAAATATTCTAAAGAGCATGCATGCTTAATATCCTTTTAAAATAGCTTGCTTCTAGGGAGGGAAACTGTAGCTTTATTTACATATTTTATGTTTTATAACTGTGATGAGATTGTGTGACAATTTGATCTGTCCAATGTGTGCCTGATTTTATTGTTTTTATTCAGGGTAGATTCTGTTGGCAAAGAGACAATTGGCTGTACACATGCTGGAACTGTTTCTTAACTCATAAACTCTTGCGTGCATTTTTTGACAGATTTTTTTTTTTGTTCCATAGCATTTTAAAGATGACCAGAATCCACTGCATTATGGATCAAATGCATAGATTGTGGAGATTCTAGATGCAGAAATTCAGGCCTGCCAAAACTGTTCTGCATGGAGCTCAGTCATTCTGCTCATTTTTATTTATTTTAGCCATAGCCAATACAGGTTTTACATTTGCATTACATTCCGTATGTGTATGGAAATTCAGTGAAAAAGAAAAAAAATTTTAAAAGCTGAAACCCTAAACATTTTTACTTGACAGTAAACTGCTCTGAAACCAACATATTTTAAATCTGAGTAAAAAAAAAATCAGGATTATGGTTTAGTGTCTTATAATATATAGTTGCTACAGTGTTAATGCATTAATTTAGGCAATTATATGTCCTTCTCCCCAATAAAATGCTAGCTGGTTTACAGAAATCTTTAAATAAAACTACAGAAATTAGAATCACCATTAAAAAATAAAAGCAGAATGAAATCTAGAAACTTCCATCAATGTTCTGAAAAAATAAGAGCACTTTGGCCTGATAACTCAAACATAATAGCAGAGAAGCCAGGTGGGATTTTCTGAAAAAGAGATTCTACAAGCAGTACCCCAGAGCCTTAAATGCCTTTGTTCAGGAGGCTGAAAAAGGGTATAATGGTAAGAGATGACCTTAAGATCTAGGCAGGATCTGGTTGATAGAGGGATGGGCATTCCTTTCAAGTCATTATGACCTTAACTATCTGCACTGCTGTCTTAATTTAAGATTGAAAATAAAAAGGCAGCCTGTTACATTCTTTTAATATATTCCCAGTGAACTGTACCAGTTTTGCATTCTGTGCTACAGTAGCTGCAGTTTTGAATCTTCAAAGACAATCCCTTGTTCAATTCATTGCAGTAGTCTAATTGAAGAGATTACCAGAAGTTAGAAAACTGTGGTCTAGTTGTCCTTGTTATGAAGAGGTGAAACTGACTTAATGAATATAACTCTGTTTCACTGAAAGAATGTAGGCTTCTACTGATAAAACTAAATCAATGAGCACCCACACATTGTAAACCTGATCCTTCCATGGAGGGTAATTCTCTCCAGGTAAGTTGAACAACACCTTCCTCACCCAGAAAACATCCTTCCATAGAATTTATAATTTGTTGAGAATAAGTGTTGATAGTGATGTCACCAGAAATGCTTGCTTTCATGATACAAATACCACTTTAGGTCTCAATAAGAAAGCTGCTTTCCAAAAAAGACCATTTCACTTTTCTAGAAACTGAATTGTCTCACAGATGCATATTTATCATTTACTATGTGTACTATTAATTGATAACATGTGCATATAAATTAAATGTCAGCATACAAAAATCATTTTCATAACTCCTGGCGTCAACTCTAATATAGCAATTTTTAGTAGCACAGTTCACATATTCAGCTGAAAGACAAAAGTGCTTTATTTACACATGTAAAAATGCAAATCCCAATGATCTCGACTGAATTGAAGCTTCTTAGTGCAGTACCATCTGGACATGATTCATAATGCCAGCATAGTTGGCTCAGGAGTAAATGAGCTTTTGGAGAGGTCATGTATGGCCTCTTAGAGAGGCCATACTCTCAAAGGAGTCCAAGGTAATCTCGGAGTGCAGTGTTTGTGTGGTGCACTCACAAACTGTCCTCCTTTCCTTCCCTTGGTTTTATCTAAGCTCTTGAGCTGTGTTTAGGGCCTCCAGGTGCCGCTCTGTCCGCATTTATTTGCAATCAATATTCATGTGCCTCTGTCATCAGGGTGGCTCTTTTCACAATGATCAGCCGGGCAGAAGGCTGAGTGACAGGAGGCTCGTGGCTCCATGGCTTTCAGGATGGAAAAAGAAAGAAGAATAAGAATTTGGAGCTTGCTTGGTTGGGGGAGTGAATTCTTCATTGCTATTTAGAGGTGAGACAAGGAATTACTCTACATTCAGGATCTGTATTTTCTTTATGGGAAGGATATGTTAGTGAAACAGATTAAACATATGTAATATTTGCTTATGTAAGGTTAAAACAAAACAAACTAAACCAAAGATTTGCAAATGGACCAGACAAGACAAACTCACAAGTGTCAGCCTCAATGTTTCTCTGTTCATAAAGCTGCCCTATACTATCCTTTCACAGTAAAAGTTAAATCTCAGTGTCCCTATTTACCAAAGGCCTTGTAATATATTGGAAAGGGACAACTGAAGCTTTATTAATTTGTAGCAGATAGAAGGCTAAAACAAATATATACTGCAATTCTAAGAATGTATACTCAGAAGTAAATCCTGTTGAGGGCAATGAGATGTATTGTTAAGATACTTCTACAGGGGTCCCTTTGACAGTTTGGAATCAGGTCCAGATCTGCCTCTTCACATGATGTTGGCAGAGTCTGGGAGCTGAATGGATTTATTACTACTTCTATTGTAGAGTATGTGAAATTGTAGCAAATCTAGGTTTTTTTCTCTTGAAGCAATGAAACTCTGCAAAGTTTCTGGGCAATCTATTAGCCTATTGGCACAAACTCTTCTCACTGCATCTCATCTTCTTTCTCTTGCCATAATGTTATTCTCTATGTTTTCAGTTTGGCAGAATCTGCTTTTGAAGAATTGGAGAGTGAAAATGGTGGCATTGAAGTACTCTCAAGTAGCCGTAGTTTGACATATGCTTCCATTACTTTATGCCTTCCAAATATGTTGGACTGTTCTATCCATAATTCTTAGCCTGCATGGTTTTTGCTGGCTGGACATTATGAGATTGCTGTCAAATACAACCAGATGCATCAGACTGGGAAAGGCTGTGTTAAGAGATTTTGGCAGCCCAATATTATATATGTTTGTCAGAAATCACACTAAGTTATAATTTTTCTTGTCATATTGTATGAACCCAGCAAATTGTGTTTTACAATAAATTACAGCTAAACAAGCCATGGCTTGGTCCAGGATATGAGCCAGAACCTATGTTCAGTGGGGCTTATATTCCAAGCATTTACTGTACTTGAAAGTTGGCTTTATATATTTCAGATTGACTTCTGTATAAATTTACTAAAGTTCATGCTAACTTATTGTCAAATGCACATGCCCCTATTACCAGAGCACTACATGTCATGGATGGAATTGGATATTATTGCATCTTCCATAATGATTATGTGATATGGCATGCTGGATCAACATTCCTGTTGTCACTGTGCAAGTATCTGAGGAGTCAAATAATTTACTTCAAATAAAATTTTTCCACAGATAGAAAGGGCACTGGATTATGCTTTGAGCCCAGCCCTAACACCGCATAATATTTATCTCCATTCCTAAATATGAAGGTATTATAAGTGAATGCTTCTATATGGGAAGCCTATATATCAGGAACCTTGTGCAATCAGGATTCTAAAATAGTGACTTTCAATCATTTGTAGGTTAAGTCCCATCAATCACTCTATCAAAGAACTTGGGTCCCACTATGATAGAAACAAAAAGTCAATTTTCCCCAAGAAGAATATGTACAGGCAGGGTT
Source organism: Python bivittatus (assembly GCF_059951505.1). Lineage (NCBI taxonomy): Eukaryota > Metazoa > Chordata > Lepidosauria > Squamata > Pythonidae > Python > Python bivittatus. The sequence goes on from NW_028277075.1 coordinate 60,406,585, forward strand.
AAGTACGTCTGACTTAAGGACAACTCGTACTTAAGAACGGGCTGCCTGTTACTAAAAATGGTGGACGGCATTCTCCTTCCTTGAGCCGACGAACTGCTGAAGCCACACAATGTTTTCATGAACTGCTGAAGCCATGCGTTTTTATGTACGGTCTGTTTTCAGCAGTTCATGAACACATTGCGTGGCTTCAGTGGTTTGTCGGCTCAAGGAAGGAGAATGTCGTCCGCCATTTTTAGTAACAGACACCCCATTCGTAAGTACGAGTTCCGACTTACATACAAATTTGAGTTAAAGACAGGCTTAGGAATGGAACTCATTCTTAACCTGGGACTGTCTGTATATATTTAAAAACATGTTATGATTATCATGTTATCATTTATATTAAGTTAAAAGTAATTATAGTTTCAGTGACTTACTCTCATCTAGATTATCTCTGAGCCCCACATGGGGTATGCGTGCTATTGTTTGAGAATCACTATTCTAGAATGCATGGAGCATGAGCTATGTGTTCAGAGTTCTACATGTGCATGCTTTCTTCTTCGGAGGTCTTGGTTCACTTCATGGGCCTAAGTGGTGTGATGCTATAGGTGAAGCTAGAGGAGTGACTTGTTGGCCCTCCTGCCTTTTCCATATGTGGAAAGACTTCAAGAAGATAACATATGAAAAGAGCAAATGTTTGCTGTAGTTCCACGTTATCGTGTTTTAAATCAGTGCATGCCCACTTTTTATTATTCATGTTTTCACTGTTATATCAATAACTTACACAGATAATCAGTGCAACCAAGACCAGGCCTACTACTATGCAGAGTGGCAAGTCCTGGATGACATATAGGGCAGCAAAGTTTTGGAGGAAAGAACTGCCTGTAGGGCACAGCCTGACTTGTTCTCCCCTAAGCTAGCCTGCTGCACGCAGTTGCAGTGAAATAGTTGTCCCATCATCAATAGTGGTTGAAATAAAAATCAGCTGCAAATTCAGTTGGTTTCTGCACATGGAATGGAGAAGGGTTTATGAAGGAAGTTTAATGAGAAAGGAGAGCACATTGAAGAAAGCATAAGATTATGACATTTTCCACAGATAAAGCATGCCATACCGAACGCTCATTCACCTGAAGCATAACAGGAATCAAAACCCAGTTAGCCCTGCTTCAGCCCACTGAAAGAGTTGGACTTAAATGTTTCTAAGTATATTCTGTTGTGAAAATTGTTATTCGCTGTTTCATTGTGAATAAAACTGCTACCATCAAATTTTTAGGCTAAACGAGACAAATAATCACAGAACTATTTCATTTTTTGGCTGGATGGTTTCTCATGAATGCTTTGCTGCATCTCACCATTTCTATTCCACATTATCCTAATACAATTAGTTACAATGTGTGTAAAGATTAGTAGCACAAGGTTTCATAGGCTTTCTAAAATAATGTGCAAAAGCCGATATTGAACATGAAACGGAACCCTTACATTTTTTCCCTCTTAAAATACACATGCCTCTGTGAAAACCATGTAAATAAAGCAATTGGTAGCCTCTGAGTTGCCAGAAGGCTTTTTCTTCTTTTTTCTTCCATTTAGGTATCCCAGTTTGCAGACAGAAGAAAGAAATATGCAGTGGTTTTATGTACTAGCTCAGTATTTAACTTGGGGTTGCCAACTGCTGAAACACTCGGTGCAACTGTGTAGAAGAGTTTGATCTGCAGCAGTTAAGAGCTGACACGGAAAGCTTCCGTAGCTGATTTCTGCAGCTCGAAACAGCAATTTTATTTCTGATTACCTAGTGTCTCTAGCTTAATTGCAAGTAGCACAAGGTAAATGCTTATCTGCCTTGCTTGCCCCACATTTTCATCTACAGTAGGAGGAAACACCCTTCTCTTCCTGCCCCTCCCCCCCCCCGCCCCGCTGCTTTCCATGTAGATGAGCTCAGTGTCTTCAGCACAGGGCTTTCCAGAGACTCACTGTTCTGGTCTTTGCAATCAATTGATACATGATAATTAGATTCCTCAAGAAAAGCCAAACAAAGAGACCCATTCACCCCCTGCTTCTCTCACACGAATCCCAGTGAGAGTGATCTGGGACATTCACCAGAAACCAGACAGCCAACATTCTCCAGCACTAAAAACACAATTTAGCTTGGGGTGTTCATTTAACAAACAGATCCTTGAACCTTGCTTCTGTTTTCAGCTTATTTACCCCATGTTTCTTTGTACTCATTTGATTAAAACGTGTTTCTTTCTAAGATCTATTTTTACATTTCAAGAATCTTTTTTTTTTTTGTGGTGACAGATGGCTCAAAACATCCAAGCATAAGCTCCTTTAAAAAAAAAAAAAAAACTTTTCTCTACCACACTAAAAAACCACAGATTCAACATAACAGAACTGGCAAGATTCAATCATGTTAAAAATATAACCACTTCTTTATGCATATGTGTGGACATACACACAAATGGTTGAAAAATGTGTTCTTGGATTCAGTAACCTGGTTTGCCTCCATCCCAGCTGTAGAGGGAACAGATTCCATGTCCTATAAATCAAATGTACACATTCAGAAAGTTCAGTGCAAAGAAGGTGTATTACACAAATTACACTCATTTGATTGTTTTACACCTATTAAACTGTTACAGTTTACAAATTACTGTGTATCATTAGCTTTAGCTGGGTAATGTCCAGATCTACAAAATCTGAGTTTGGGAAAGCAAAAGGATCAGGAAGTGGTTTTCCTTCTAGCCGCTTAACCCCACTGAGGTGCCACTGAAGCGGTTTTACTGCTGCCCTGCCTCAGAACCTTCCAGGAAGGTCCCATCTTGAACAGATCAGCTTTGGCTCTGCCATACAGATTTGGCTGTTCTGTCAAGTACATCAAACAGTGCCTGGAACTGCTTCTTTACATCTAGAATACCAAAGCTTGCAGTGATATTCTAGAGAGGTTTGCAGTGACACCCCACCCCCCCAATTGCTAGCCAGCCACAATCCCTCATTTGCCCCCACAATGGCTTCATATTCACTCTGTGATTTCTTGAGCTTCCTATTGGGAAGGGGGATGCCAATTTCTGAGGGGGGAAGTGGCAAGCCATGCTTAGCTGACAGCTCCCCAATAGCAGTAGACCTGGAGGGTAAGACTTTGTGGTCCCTGGACCTTCAATGTAGGGCTTGTACTGAATTGAAATGGTGAGGGCCAATTTGCAGGAGAACGGCCTTTTGGAACACGTACATGGCTGGTTCCCCTGTCAGTCTCCTTTAAACTGGGCTGGAGGCGTTTTCTTGCAAACCTGTTTCCCCCTGACATTGGAATAGAAGTTAGAGGGAAGACAGCTGTTCGGAGCTTTCTTCTCTTTGACTTGCCCAGAGCTCATTCTTGTGTAGTACTCTGCTATCTGTATTTGCTGGCAGGATGAAATCAGCACACAGGTTACAGCCTTACAGCTCCAGTGTTTCTCAACCTTGGCCACTTTATGGTGTGTGGACTTCAACTCCCAGAATTCCCTAGCCAGCATGGCTGGCTGGGGAATTCTGGGAGTTGAAGTCTACGCACCTTAAAGTGGCCAAGGTTGAGAAACACTGTGCTAGATATTTTCTTCAGGTAAAAAAAGTGGCTTTACTGCTTGCCTTCTGGTGATCAAAATTGCTTTGCAAGTTATAGGACATAGGAACTCACTCCTGCCCGATCCTTCCCATTTTGGAGTCCATCATATCAGCATTCATCTTATTAAAAGAAAGACACAGAGTAAAGCTCACCGTGTAGCCCAGTCAGATTTGATGCAGAGATTTGACCTGAAGGCATTTTGATGCAATCTCTGAATTAACCCATTCTTCCAGACTGAATCATTGACTGAAACTGAATAGTATGAAATTGGATGCTTCTATATCAGTTCAATGGTTTCGTGTCCTTTTGCACATGTGCAAAAAGATTATTTTAATTAAATAAACAGAAGCCCTGTTGTGTGCAACTAAGAACAGTCTTTCTCACTTAAAAAAAAATACGGAACACATCTCAGAGTTTTAGATTTTTTTTTTTCTTTTCACAAAATTAAACAAATTGTTTGTCAAAGCAGCATTCAGCAAACCTGAACTAGTCAGGGGAAAAAATGTGCTCCTGTATTCACAAAAAAATGTGCTATAGCAGAAGTCTTCCCAGGAGTGATCAACATAAAGCATCAACACTCCTTAGCCCAGACCTGTTCTTCAGCTCAGCCCTGTTCTTCAGCTCAGCCCAGCCCTGACCATCTGCTGACTTACTGAACAGAAAGTAAATCCTTTGCAGTTATTCTAAATTCCTGATTTCAGGTGCATGGAGTCATACCTACACATAGGATTATCAGGTTGGAGGCATTATTATTATTTCTTTAATTTATATTCTCATTTCCATTTCTAATGTTCCTATTATCTAATCAGTTTACATCATGTGCTGACATGTCACTTGAGGCCAGATTCCCATTATTAGAGTAGTTGATAGCTTTGCACTCTTTGTTAATAATATGACAGTCAAGGTATGACATCAGGCAACGCTGCAAGTGGTGAAGTAGCATTGTTGATGGCCTGTTTGTTCTTGTGAGTTAACATGCATTAGCCAGTGAATCACAGGATTAAGCCTTGAGGAAAATAATTTAATATCCGCTCCAATATATTATACACACATCCCTAAATTTAGACTTAACCTGCCCATCACAAAGTTCAGATACAGTACTTCTGACCTAAGAAAATATATTTGTATAATATGAAGCAGAAGCCCTGCTCAATAGTTGTATAGTAGCCAAGCTAATTGTTTAAAGCTTTATTGATACTAAAGAGCCTCTGGGTGCTGCAAAAGGGAGACTGCACGGAGCCTATCGATTGCCTACTGTGGCACAGTTCTTCATCAGACAAAAGATATCAATAGAAATTGCTAGTGCATGAGACCAAGGACACTAATGGGAAAGATGCACGAGAGGATGGGTGTAAGTCCCAGCAGATGTCAGAGACCGATATGATATATCTTTGTTAGTAATCTTTATAGTTATGAAATAAAGTAAGCTTGCTTTAAAAAATTATGGCACATTATTTGTACTTCTACACTGAAGTACAAAGGAATCCAGGTTATTTGAGGACTAGGTTAATTTTGGGGAGTACCCATGTCTCATCTACTTCAAGTTCCTTCAGTTAAACAATGCCATCTACTAGGAACCTATTAGTGCCTTCGCTGTCATAACGCCTGCCCCCTGGAATGGTGTACCCCACGTGGCTCCCACCCTATGACGTTATGGGCTCTTTAAAGAGGTGGCTGTTCTCCCAGGCCTTGGGGTAGGGTGACTGTGGAGCCTTGTCTGCGTAATCTTTATAGGGATTATTGTTATCCAGGAGCCTCAGACTCTTTCTTTACTGTGTTTTGTTTTTAAATTGTAAGTTTCCCAGAGTCAGGTGGCCTCTAAATCTAATATAAATAAATAGATATCCATTTCAAATATTCATTGTGAATACTCATTCTACTAAAAATGAGGCGGAGAAGGAAAAGGAAGTGAAGTGAAAGTCAGAACAGTCATATTAGGGCAGATGAAAGTCCCATCTAATCCGCCATATTATTCCCATCATGGCCAACCAGATGTCTTATGAGAAGTCTCCAGTGAGAAACAATCACAAGAGCGCTCTCTTGCTTCTGTTCTCCAATTACTAGTATCAAGAGGCATACTGCTTCTGAAACTGGAGGCAATATAGCTGTTATGGCTAGAAGTGATTGGGGCCCTTATCTACCATGTAATTATCTAATTCCCTTTAAATTCCCTATATCCAAGTTGCTAATCCAAGTTGCTAGTCATCATGACATCCTTGACAATATATTCTATGAAGTAACTACTTGCTGAGTGAGATTTACAGTGCTTCCTTTTATCTCTTTTCCATACTTAAGTTTCACTGGCTGACCCTAGAACTAGTATATTAGACTGGGAGAAAAACTTTCCCCAGCCATCTTTCCATACTGTATGTTTCTAAAAATCAAATCACGCCTTCCCCTTACTTGCCTTATTTCTAAATTAAAAATGCTCTGTTTTCTCACAGAGAAATTGCTCAGTGATCATTGTTACTGTTCTTTTGTACACTGGAAATCACCTCTAATCTGTTGCATTACTTCTGAGTGTAATACCTGGGTAACAGCATAGTTCATCTTAACAGTCCATTTTATTCTCCTTCTCCTGTCACATCTTTCATCTTCTAGGCTAGCTTGGTGGAATGTGTCAATGTGTATGTGGGGTTCAAGCAATTTTAGGTGTAAAGTTATTGGGAGGTGGTCACCTTCTACTCTGCCCATTGTCACCTGGAATGAAATTAACAAATCAATCATGTTATTTGAGACTATGATATAATCTGTAGTGCTCATCCCTGTCCCCCAGTATGTATACTTTGTTGGACAGTCATTCAACATTGTCCCATTTAGGATATTCAGATTCAAACAATAAGTTAGTTGAGCTAGACAGTAGCCAGTGTAGCTAGAGATATTCTTTCCCAACCCCGTCTGAGTTTTTCAATGGCTGGTCTGAAATGGCCTTTAGACAGTTCAATGGAAATCACAGAAAGCAAGGAGATTGAAGACTCCAAGCATCCTGAAAAATGTGTTGAACATCTTCTATTCCACAACTGCCATCAGCAAGCTGTCACAGTATGTTTTCTGAAGTCATAAAAGCACACTGTTGTATGTGCTCCCTCTACTGGCTCAGTTTCAGCACTGATTGCTATAATTTCAATATTTTAATGGTATCCTATAAAATGTTCAATGTATCTCAAACTTTTCTTGTGAAATACATGATTAACATACAAAATTCACTTGTGCAAGCTCTGGTAAGAACAGCCATCGTTTTAAATCAGAGGATGGCAGATGTAGATCTAGATTTAGTGGTCCATTCCTGGGTAATTAGAAATCAGTGACCTGGACTTCAAAGTTGTCCAGAATATATCACAGAGAGAAAGTGAACAATTCTGAAAATTATAGCCTCCATTATTTAAAATTACTTACACAGGAGCCTACGTACGCTCACCCATGATTGCTGAATAGTGCAAACACAAGAAGTATTGTTTCTTCTTAAATAATGTTTTCTTAAAAGACAGCTTTCTTATACCACAAGCTGAAATGGTTGTCAGCAGGTAGGAACAAAAATATATATAAGTTCAAATTTGTGCTTGATACCAAACCTGATCAACAGCTGAGGAGAGTGTGTAACTCTAAATATCAGGATTAGCTTGCAAGGTAATGGTAGAACGTAAGGGTGTGGATTAATCAATACATTATTGTATTAGATTAATCATCTCCACACTCTCTTGTTTTCTGGTCTCTTCTCTGTATTGTCTCTGAGTTCAGTTGTAGCCAACACAGAGATCTTCTGCAATCAGTAAAAGATGCTATCTTGCAATCCCCATTCAAATCTCAGGATTGCGCTCGCTCGCTCTCTCTCTCTCTCTCTCTCTCTCTCTCTCTCTCACACACACACACACACACACACACACACACAGAGGGACTGATGTAATCTATGGTCTAAATGTGGTGTATCAATTTATTATTGATCTAAAATTGTTGCTTGATTACATTGGCCTGCCAGTATATGTTGTAATACTTGTAGGCTCACTGGACTTAGTTCTGGAAGTGTCAGTAAAGCAAGCAGCAGGAAGATCTATTTCTGACTCAAGTGCCTTTTATTTGATTGCAGAAAAGACATAACTGGAGTGAGGAGTGAGATCTAGCCTCACCTTGTCTTGCAGGGGAGGGGGGAAAGGGCAGTAAAAATGAACCCACCAACCAACCAACCAGAGGAAGAATAATGCTGAACCTGTTGTAGTCAGTAAAGACAAAGGGAAAAAGAACACAGCAGGATGGCTAGCTTTATTGGGAAGATGAATGTGTTTGATAGTGCCATAAATGATTGAACATTGTTTACAAAGAGACTTGAAGGATTTTTTTTTTTTGAGGCAAATGAGACAGCTGTTGGGAAAAAATGCCTCTTTTACTGATTATGATGGGAAACAAGACAATTCAGCTTTGCAACACTAGTAAAAGAACATTTTGGTGCCATTGCTGATTGTGGAGCATTTCAGGTTTTGTAAACACAAGCAAAAGAATATGCAATTGAACTTAACAAGTCTGAACACTGCAAATCTGGTGATGTCAGCCCTCCTGATTAAACCAGGCAGGAAACACAACCAGATGAGCTAATTCTATGTTGTTGTAAGGCTACATTAATAGAATCTTGCAAGTCTGAAAATACAAATCTCCCGCCGTCACTTTTAACAGCCTGATACGTTAGGGCGGATCCCTTTTAAGTTTCTTTCTTTGCCCGTTAAACAGTTGTGGGCTCTTCCCCCTTTTATCTGATCGTTCCCTAGGCAGCATCTCTTCCACTTATCCCTCAGGGTCATTTCCACATACCATTACAGGTAAAGACATTGAGAAATCAGCTGTATAGAATTTAGAATGAAAATATTTTAAAAAAAAAGATTAAAAAAAAACAGAGGTAGATTTAACACTTAGGAAAGCATTTGAAATTGCTATTTCTATGGGCCCTGATGCCAGAAATAATATAGAACTGGAGTCAGGAGTCAAGGTAAATGTGAATAAGCTTGCAATAATATGCAAACAGAAAGGAACAGATCAAAAAGAATCGTGGTATCATTGTGGCAGAGATTCACACACACCTGATCAATACAGATTTAAGGGAAAAACCTGTAGAAAATGCAATAAAGTGGGATATATTCAAAGAACCTGTTGCATGGAGAGAAGCAAACTATTTGCTAAAGATAAACCACCAAGCTATTACTTTAAAAAGAGTGTGGTAGTATATGCAATAAATAAAACATTGATAAGGAAAATCAAACAGGGATAGCTAACATGGAAATTTATAGCATAAGAGAAATATGATTAGCAATATGGCTCACTCACACCCCAAATGAATGGTAAAACCATATAAATGAAATTGGATGTTTATTCTGCTGTATCAGTGATATCAAGAGCCAGTTTGGTGTAGTGGTTAAGGTGCCAGGCTAGAAATGAAGAGACTGTGAGTTCTAGTCCTGCCTTAGGCACAAAGCCAACTGGGTGGCCTTGGGCCAGTCACTCTCTATCAGCCCTGGGAAGGAGGCAAGGGCAAACCACTTCTGAAAAACCTGCCAAGAAAACTGCAGGGACTTGTCCAGGCAGTTGCCAGGAGTCAATACTGACTCAGAGGCACCAAAAAAAGAAATAAAAAAGAAATAAAAAAGAAAAGATCAGTGATACCACAGCAGGAGTGCTATTTCAGAGATGCTAAACTAAAGCTATCAAAATACAGTTAAAATGTATACTGGAGAAAAAGAATTCCTATTGGAGTGATACCTGTAATATAACTGTTGAGAAATTTTGGACTCGTATGCCATGAAAACAGATGGAGCAGCAGTCTAGGTTGCGATTGGCTGAGGAAGCTGCTGCTGGACTACAGTTCCATCAACGCTTCCTATCACTGAGTCCACTCAGAGTAAACTTAAAATGTATTGGATGCTGATGTGCGCGTGTTCAAAAATGGCCCTGACATACTCAAGCACATAAAAGCTAAAATAATACCATACTGCATATATAGATCCCCTTCATGGATCACTGCCTTGTCGTGGCGAAGGGGCTTGCGTAACTCAGTGAAGCCATGAGCTATACCGTGCAGGGCCACCCAAGACGGACAGGTCATGACAGAGAGTTCTGACAAAATGTCCACTGGAGAAGGAAATGGCAACCCACTCCAGTATCCTTGCCAAGAAAACCCCATGGACAATGTTAAAAAGCTAAAAGATATGATGCCGGAAGATGAGCCCCTCAGGTCGGAAGGTGTCCAATATGCTACTGGGGAAGAGCGGAGGGCAATTCCAAGTAGCTCCAGAAAGAGTGAAGTGGCTGGGCCAAAGCCGAAAGGACGTTCAGCTGTGGATGTATCTGGAAGCAAAAAGAAGGTCCGATGCTGTAAAGAACAATATTGTATAGGTACCTGGAATGTAAGATCTATGAACCAAGGCAAGCTGGATGTGGTCAAACATGAGATGGCAAGATTGAACGTCGACATTTTGGGAATCAGCGAATTGAAATGGACGGGAATGGGTGAATTTAATTCAGGTGACCATTATATCTACTACTGTGGCCAAGAAACCCTTAGAAGAAATGAAGTTGCACTCATAGTCAATAAGAGAGTGGGAAAGGCAGTAATGGGGTACAACCTCAAAAACGACAGAATGATCTCAGTGCGTATCCAAGGCAAACCATTCAATATCACAGTCATCCAAGTCTATGCCCCACCCACTGATGCTGAAGAAGCTGAAGTTGACCGCTTCTATGAAGACCTACAACACCTTCTAGAACTAGCACCAAAAAAAGATGTCCTTTTCATCATAGGGGATTGGAATGCTAAAGTAGGAAGTCAAGGAGTAATCGGAATAACAGGCAAGTTTGGCCTTGGAGTACAAAATGAAGCAGGGCAAAGGCTAATAGAGTTCTGTCAAGAGAACAAGCTAGTCATAGCAAACATTCTTTTCCAACAACACAAGAGACGACTCTACACATGGACATCACCAGATGGTCAATACCGAAACCAGATTGATTATATACTTTGCAGCCAGAGATGGAGAAGCTCTATACAGACAGCAAAAACAAGACCAGGAGCTGACTGTGGCTCAGATCATGAGCTTCTTACTGCAAAATTTAGGCTTAAATTGAAGAATATAGGGAAAACCACTAGACCACTCAGGTATGACTTAGATCATATTCCTTGTGAGTACACAGTGAAGGTGATGAATAGATTTAGAGGATTAGATTTGGTAGACAGAGTGCCTGAAGAACTATGGACGGAGGTCCGTAACATTGTACAGGAGGCAGCAACTAAAACCATCCCAAAGAAAAAGAAATGCAAGAAAGCGAAATGGCTGTCTGATGAGGCTTTACAAATAGCTGTGGAAAGAAGGAATGTGAAAAGCAAGGGTGAAAGGGAAAGATATAAGCAACTGAATGCAGATTTCCAGAGAATAGCAAGGAGAGATAAGAAGGCCTTCTTAAATGAACAGTGCAAAGAAATTGAGGAAAACAATAGAATGGGGAAAACTAGAGACCTCTACAAGAAAATTGGAGATATGAAAGGAACGTTTAGTGCAAAGATGGGCATGATAAAGGACAAAAAAGGCAGGGACCTAACAGAAGCAGAAGAGATTAAGAAGAGGTGGCAAGAATACACAGAAGAACTATACAAGAAAGATCTTAATGTCCCTGATGTCCATGCTGGTGTGATCACTGACCTTGAGCCAGACATCCTAGAGAGTGAAGTCAAGTGGGCCTTAGGAAGCATTGCTAACAACAAGGCTAGTGGAGATGACAGTATTCCAGCTGAGTTATTTAAAATACTAAAAGATGATGGTGTTAAAGTGCTGCACTCAATATGCCAGCAAGTTTGGAAAACGCAACAGTGGCCACGGGATTGGAAAAGGTCAGTTTATGTTCCAATTCCAAAGAAGGGCAATGCCAAAGAATGCTCAAACTATCGCACAATTGCACTCATTTCACATGCTAGCAAGGTTATGCTCAAAATCCTACAAGCTAGGCTTCAGCAATACATGAACCGAGAACTACCGGATGTACAAGCCGGGTTTCGAAGAGGCAGAGAAACTAGAGATCAAATCGCCAACATTCGCTGGATCATGGAGAAAGCACGAGAGTTCCAGAAAAATATCTACTTCTGCTTCATTGACTATGCAAAAGCCTTTGATTGTGTGGATCACAACAAACTGTGGCAAATTCTTAAAGAGATGGGAGTACCAGACCACCTTACCTGTCTCCTGAGAAATCTGTATGCGGGCCAAGAAGCAACAGTTAGAACTGGTCATGGAACAACCGATTGGTTCAAAATAGGGAAAGGTGTACGACAAGGCTGTATACTGTCACCCTGCTTATTTAACCTATATGCAGAGTACATCATGAGAAATGCCAGGCTGGAAGAATCACAAGCCGGAATTAAGATTGCAGGGAGAATCATCAACAACCTCAGATATGCGGACGATACCACCCTAATGGCAGAAAGTGAAGAAGAACTAAAGAGCCTCTTGATGAGGGTGAGAGTGCAAAAGCTGGCTTGAAACTCAACATTAAAAAAACTAAGATCATGGCATCTGGACCCATCAATTCCTGGCAAATAGAAGGGATAGAAATGGAAGCAGTAACAGACTTCATTTATTTGGGCTCCAAGATCACCGCAGACGGAGACTGCAGCCATGAAATTAAAAGACGCTTGCTCCTTGGGAGGAAAGCTATGGCAAGCCTAGATAGCATATTAAAAAGCAGAGACGTCACCTTGCCAACAAAGATCCGCATAGTCAAAGCTATGGTTTTTCCAGTAGTAATGTATGGCTGTGAGAGCTGGACCATAAAGAAGGCTGAGCGCCGAAGAATTGATGCCTTTGAACTGTGGTGCTGGAGAAGACTCTTGAGAGTCCCCTGGACTGCTAGGAGGTCAAACCAGTCAATCTTAAAGGAAATCAACCCTGATTGCTCATTGGAAGGATCGATAATGAAGCTCAAGCTCAGATACTTTGGTCACCTAATGCGAAGAGAGATCTCTTTGGAGAAGACCCTGATGCTGGGAAAGATTGAAGGCAAAAGGAGAAGAGGACGGCAGAGGATGAGATGGTTAGATAGCATCACTGAAGCAATGAGCATGAAACTGAGCAAACTCAGGGAGGCAGTGAAGGACAGGAAGGCCTGGCGCAATATGGTTCATGGGGTCACGAAGAGTCGGACACGACTTAACGACTAAACAACAACAAGCATATATAGATATCCAGTATATATGCCAGCTACTTGGTTGTGCCATTCAATATAGGCAGGAACAGCATATACTGAATGGCACAACCAAGTAGCTGGCATTGTGTACAGGAACATCTGCACAGTGTATGGGCTGGATCCCCCCAAGTCCAGATGGGAGATTCCACAGAAGGTCGTGAAGAATAACAGGGCTAAGATCCTGTGGGACTTCCAGATCCAGACGGACAGGCAGGTACTGGCCAATCAACCAGACATTGCGGTAGTAGACAAGGACCAGAAGACAGTGATAATGATAGATGTAGCAGTGCCAAGTGACAGCAACATCAGGAAGAAGGAGCATGAGAAGCTGGAGAAGTACCAGGGCCTGAAGGAGGAGATAGAGGATGTGGAAAGTAAAGGCCAAAGTGGTCCCAGTGGTGGTAGGAGCACTTGGGGCCATGACTCCTAAGCTGGGAGAGTGTCTCCAACAGATCCCAGGAACAACATCAGCGTTCTCTGTCCAGAAGAGTGCAGCGCTACAAACAGCTAAGATACTGAGCAGAACCCTCAAACTCCCAGGTCTCTGGTAGAGGACCTGAGACTGAGGAAGACACGTACCACTCATAGGGGTGAGAGGGGAATTTTTATATATAATCATGACACAAAAAGCCATACTCAAGTTTCACATAGCATGGCCGGTTCCATATGTCATATGCAAAAAGGTAGAAGTGAGCTGAATTGAATGGATGCTGTAGGAATTTTTTCAGAAGTTGATTGGAGCTTCTGGGTTACACCTGTAGTTCCAGTAGCTAAAAACAATGGAATTCCAGAATCTGTGGATTACCACTAATCTACCTTTACAGGATGAATAACACTCCTTACCTAAAACTGAGGACATTTTTGCTAATCTCACTGTGAGACATTTCAGAAAAAATAGACCTAGCACAGACCTATTTACAGGGAAATGGAGGAAGATTCCGAAGTGTGTCTTATCATAAACACACACAAGGTTATATCTGTAAAACAGACTTGTTTTTGGAGTAGCATCTGCACCAGCATTTTGGCAGAGAGCCATGGACGAAGTATTACAAGGCACTGAATGCTATTTAGGTAACATATTATCACTGGAGAAAATGTTGAGATGCATCTGCAAAACCTCAAGATAGTCTTGTAGAAATTGGCAGACAGTGGTCTTTAAGCACAATATAACAAATGTGAGTTTTTTAAAGCTAGTATTAGGTATGGAGGATACACAATTGATGTATGAGGCCTACACATAGAAAATGCAAGCTGTTGTGAATGCCTCAAAGCTTCAGGATGTGTCATAGTTATGTTCCTTTTCAGGGTTTGTTAATTATAATATCAGATTTCTGCAAAATTTAGTCCCTGTGCTGCCACCTTTGAACACTTCGCTACAAGTGGGGAGGGTATGGCAATGGATGAAAGAGCGTGAACCAACAATCACAGAAGTTATATCAAATGTTGTGTTCATATGTTAGAACCTGCAATTACCAGTGAAGTTGGCTTGTGATGCCTTGCCATATGGCATCAGCAGTGTTATGTCACATGTCATGAAAGATGGCAATGAATGCCCACTAACTTTTGCATGATGTTCACTCAAAGCTGTAGAGAAGAATTATGCACCTATAGCCTGAGAAACTCTGAGTTTGGTTTGGGGAGTTAAATGCTTCAACTCATGCTTGTGTGGAAGAGAGTTTACTCTCATCACTGATCATCAGCTACTATTGTCCCTGTCAATCTTCAATCCAAGAAAATAATTCTGCTTAGAGCAGCTGCTTAAATACAACATTAGGCTTTGTTCCTTGGAGGACCCAGATACAAAACAGAATTCAGAATGACCGACAATCATGCAAATGCAGATGGATTTCTCATTTGCCTCTACAGGGTAAACAATTTAAAAATCCACATCAGATGGGGATTCCTTTGACATGTTTTCTCTCATGGGAATTGAGTGTCTTCCCATCATGATTGAGATGATTCAGAGAGAAACTAAGAGACATCCAACACTGTCTCAGGCCTATCTATCAATCCAGAATGGTTTGTATACGTAGCAAAAATGTTAGCTTATGGAATTTTATCAGTGTCATGATGAATTTAAAAGTGACAATAGCTGTATTATGTAGGGATTGAGAGTCGTCATACCATCCAAGCTGGAAGCTTGAGTGTTGTAGGAGCTACACAGTGGATATCTCAGAGTGGCAAAGATGAAGATGTTAATAGCACTGTTTGATGGCTGGGAATAGACCAAACAAATTGAACCAACTTGCAGTGAGTTGATCAGGTTGCCAACATGTCTAAAAATATGCCAAAAACAGCAGAATTTCATCCTCGGGAGTAGCTTACTTTGTCATATAGACTGCAGACTATTTATGGGCACAACGTTTTTAGTTGTGATGGATGTGTAATGGAATTGTACTGAATCAAAGATTTAGAAATTTGTGATTTGCACATCTCTACCCAGTGCATGCAACAACAAATCAAACACCAGCAATGTTGTTTTTAGATCATACTTTATGTTCAAGGTTGAATATTCTCATACTTAATTTAAGAAGAAGTGTTCAGGATAAATACTTGAAACAAACTGAGCAATCTTCTCATGTTCATACATGGCACATTGACCAGCTGAGGAGAATACAGAAGCAGAAAGAAACCGTGCCTGATGTGGTTAAAGACTCAACTGCAATTCCTGATTCACCGTCATTAGTATTTACTCCTGATATACACACACAACCTGGGATTATTCTATAGTTGCCACTACCATTGGGCATGCCAAACATACCTGTTTGCGGTGATGTACGTTATCCATTTGCATATGAAAACTACCACAGCACCTAGAGTCTGTTTCTTAATAGGGAAGGATGTAGTGTATTCGATGGTGATTATCATTATCATTATCATTATCATTATTGTTTAAGCATGCCTGTGAACAAGTATTCTTAATTATCTTGGCCTGCCTGTAATTCTATAATTCTTTTAGACTTCTAGTTTTCCTAGAAGTTTCAGGAAGTGAAAAAGCCCACTCCTGGGTCAAATGTCTTTTGATTTATCTGTAGAAAAAACCCAATACTAAGCAAAATTCATACCAATCCACACCAGGGTAGACTCTAACAGTCTGATTCAGGCATTTTCATTTTTCTTAAACAAAGAAATGTGCCTCGTTAGAATTGGTAAAGCAAAACAAACGGTATTGCATTGTATGTTTATCACTGTATTCAGGGATAACATATTATTGTGGCATTGAAACTACTGGCTGAGACCTTTAAGATCAGCTGATAAGAATGGTTCGGCCTCCATCTCCCACGGACCTCTTGCCGTGTGAAGAAGTGTCCTTCTGTGTATTCTACGTATTCACTCATGCTTTATATTCAGAGCTGGGATTATGCTGGAATTTCATGGAGCCCATGAAACACTACGTGCAGGGGGCATATTCTGTCTCTTTTTGCTGCTTTCTGTTCTTGATAGCAGAAAATAGGGAACCAGTGGTCTTCCAGATACTACTACTGTATATTATATTACACTTTCCAAAAACATCTACTAGCATGATGCTGGCTATTGGGTATATTGGGAATTATAATGGAGCGATGTTTGGAAAGCTACCTGTTCTCCAACTTTTTCTGTTGGGTTCCTAAACTCTCTGCATGTATGTCTGTGTCCAGTAGGTATTTGCACAAGTGATAGAAGTCTGTGAGCCCTCCAGTAAGCCCTGCCTCCTGATGGTGCTACCCCTGTGTAAAGTCATATGTTCTTTTCTCCATATCTTCTGGAGAGAAGTGTGATAATACAGATTCTACCTCATGTGGAAGGTAACATGCATCTAACTATACATGTGAGTTACAGACAGGAGCATGAAATGTGTGTCCAAATGCACCAGACCAGAGTCATTTGAGAGACACCAATGGGGGGCAGGACTTGTTATGGTCAGCTTCCCAGGTAGAAAACCCTTGAATAGGGGCAGGCTATAGGTAGGTAACATTTTTAGTGGTTTGAAGATGGAGTTTCAATGTTCTTTCTTTACATGCGTACAAAACTTGAACTCATTAAGGTAAATACTAATATTCATGGTTCCTTTGTCAACTATTCATAGTTTAAATTGCAGCAAAATTTCTTTCTGTTTTTGTTTTTCTTTTTAGTGCACACAGCACTGTTTATATTTTTGTATATTCATTCTTTGGGAGAACAGGAAATTCCAGCTAGCCCCACTTGATGGAGGAGTAAGGGAGACAAAAACAATTTCACTGGGGCAATGATGTCAACTAAAGATAATATCTGTCACAGAATGCATTTGAAGCATAATAAATATAACTAGAGAACACAAGAGACTAGGTTAAAATAACACAAAGGTTAATAAGACTCAAAGCAGATTTGATCTTCTCCACTGTACGTGATTTATAGCTTCAACTTTAAAGCTTTCTAAAATATTAAAACTGATATTCTGCTAATTTTTAAAACCCAGAAAAGTTCTTTCCTTGTGAAGGTACGTATTAGTTTTGTTGACTTCAAAAAGGTAGCTCTGACTTTGCAAAAATGTAATAATACAGTGCCCAAATCAAATGGTGTTCATAATCTCTTAAGCCTTTACTTAGACTGCTGTGCTCTACATCCTTTTAACTCCTTAGTGTTCTAGGTTGACTTTTTCATAAGCATTAAGCAGTGTTACCTTTGGGAATGATGTCATTCCTATTATTGTTGGGAAAAATGGCATTGACAATTCTAGCCATTTCATCTATCAAAAAGTTACAGATATATCCAATTGTAGAACAACAGCCTTAAAAATAATATTCTGGTAAGATGGCATGCTGATGATTCCTTTTACAGTAAGATAAATTTGTACCCTGCAGAAAGGACACTTACACTATTAAAGGTCTGAATTTCATTGGTGAAATAAAAAAAAAAGCCCTCATTTCTTTATATTATATCAATCTCTGTGTAGCAATAACAGCCCATATTTACTACTATTGAGGTGACATTTGTCAGGATTTTACAAGTTGTGGGCGGTGTGGAAATGACTTCAAATTGCATTCCATTAAAAGCCTATATTTTTCTGTTATCCTGCAAGCTGGAACACATAGGCAAAAATGATTATACTGCCATATAGTCAGCAGTATAATCAATAGTATCTATGGCAGTGATATCTCAATTGTATCCTGTGTTATTAAGAATAGTAGTCCCCCTCTTGTCATTTTTTAAAAACAATGGATTAAGTACCTGTCCCTTCTTATTCAAAACAGATTCTACACTGATTATAAGGTCCATTTTGTTGCTGGCAGGTTTGAACAGTACCCAAGAATATCCCCATATTAGATAGTCCTGTAATGAACTGCTGTATAAAATGGTTTGATCCTATTTCTTACAACATCAGTAGAAGTTGGATCAGTTCCAAATGGAGCATTAATTAATGTCAAAAAAGCAGCATGAGAACATAATTAATTACAAGGATGTGGATCCCAGCTGTGGAGGTAGATAAAGTCTCCATAATTAAAGCTGGTTAACAATGAGATCTGCAAAGTCTTTGCAACATCAGAGCTTCAGCTTTAATGTCAAAACAAAATTAACACGTACCCAAAAGGTACAGATGTTTAATTAAGAGCAACAACATACAAGTCATTAGGCAAGGTCTACAGAAAGGACAAAAAAGTACAGCATTTTAAACAAATCTTTGCAGGAAGACTTGTGAAAGAAAGCCTGAAAGTGTGTTTTGAAACTTTCATAGTGGCTACAGGGAAATAAACTATAATACAAATGGCAACTGGTGCTGGAACTGACAATAATGTTTGCATGACTCTAAAAATATCAGGTAATGTCTTAGGTGTTATTCCGCACTGAGAATCACTGAGTATGGAGTATTATTGTCTACCTATATGTGAATTCCATTAAGTAACACATCTCCATGTGTGCATACTGGACTGCAATTTAAAAATAATAACTATTATATTATTTGTAAAATGAAACCACACTCCTAATATTAGGCTCTGTGTAATTATTGACTTCTGTAATATAAGTATATTATGGAGGCAACTCAAAACTTTGCATACTCTTTATGAAACTTTCTAGTAAAGTTTGGGAAACTGAGAAATGATAAAAGTAAGTTTGGTTTTTGCAAACACAAGCTATTTAAAATAGAGAAATTTCAGAACTATTCAAAGTGTTCAAAAGTAATTAGTCATAGATAATCAGCTATTGTTTTCATCATAAGAGATAATGCAATGAGCTTCAGAAGCATTTCTTGAACTTACTGGAGACGAATTTAGAAAGGCATTTGATTTAATAAACAGAACATTTGCTTAATAAAATTAAGAACATCTGAAAGCCAGCTACAGACCTGCCTTTTACAATCCAAGTTGAAGGTATTGCTTTGTGTGATGAAGGTCTTTTGGTTTAGTTATCTATTGATGTATGAATCTGAAACAGACTTTTTAGAAGCACCAGTCAGCCAGGATATGAACAGACCAAAGGACAAAGCTGTCCACCATTGTGTACATAGTCTATGCCAACAAGCGACTCCTAGGAGTGGCCAAACTGATCCATCTCTCTCGCTGACAGTCCCTTTGTCTAATGTGACTGTGGAATGAAGCTTTAAGGCTAGGCAGTAGATAAAAACGTACAATTGACCATGTCCAATGACTGACTCAATCATGTGACGTTTTCACCCATGTACATAAAAGCATAATTGACACTCTGGTCCTTGCAGATGTTTGGTAATTCATTCGGTTCCCACAATGATATCAGAAAATAAGTCTTGTGAACTGGCAATAACTGTGCTTTCCTCTGAGCATGTTCTTCTCATTTCTAATATCCATTTACATGCAAATGGATCCTTGATTTTTCCTTGGCTTTTATGTTGTACAATTAGCAAGATCCAATGTATGAAAGAATGCCTTATATTTATATAAATTTTGGAGAAGATTCTGTATTGTACAGAATACAGATTTTTAAAAACTACCCTCGGAAATCTAAACCAATTTCTCCCAGAAAAACCTCAAAGGAAGAGAAGAGATTCTAGGTCCCCCTCAAAGAAGTATAGTGGTATTGCTGCTCTCGTGATAAAACTGAAGTGTTTTCTTCAGTTTACATATCAATGATTGTATTTTTGACAGATTTGCTGCATGTTAAATGTTAAATTCAAAATATGGGACAGTACTATTCTGACAAACTTCCCATAATGTTGGTCTAGGCAGGATTAAGGGTAATCTAGCAGGGAAGCTGAAGATGGCACGGACACATCAGTTTCTGATAGATCTTGTAGGAATTAGATTAATGGGGCCCTTAGATTATAGCAGGATTCTGGCTGGACTCTAAAAGAAACAGTAAATAAGTGGGTGTTGGGAAAAAAACCCTATCATTAGACATTGCAAATTAAATCACAGTATCAAGCTAATCACTTAAGGGGGGGAAATCTTTGAGTTGATGTTAGACTGTTAATTCCAGGTATATCTGAATAAGAGTGGTTACCTGGATGTGTTTTCCTTCTAGTTTGGAAGTGGGAAGTGTAACCAATGTTGGGCAATAGACAAAGGATATGCATTTAAAAAAAAATCTCTTGAACCTTTTGTGTCTTTCCTTGCCATTGATGGTGGCTCTTTTCAGTGGCACTGGACTAGGAGGTGCCAATCTGCTATTGCAGCAGTAGTCCTTCCAAGACAATAGGCAATGGTATAGACAGCAGTAGTGGCAAGCTACTGCTTATACCCCTTCCACTGTCTCCCGTAAAGTTATTTGGAGAAGCAGAGTGTATGGTCATCAGTATGTGGACTGCGCAACTATCCCTTCTTTCCATAACTTCCAGAAAAAGATTCAAGTCCTAAATGAAGGCCTGGGATCAGAAAGATGGGCTAAGGAACCGATACACAATCTAAACATAATAAAATAATTTCTTTGGAGTTGAAGTTGATCCATATTTGTATTGTCAGTCTGTTCTGCATAAGATTGTACCACCTCTTAAAGATCCATTTTTCAGTTTAGGAGTACAGGTAATCCTCACTTACTGATGGTAATTGGGACCAGGAACTCCTTCACTAAGCAACGTGGTCGTAAGGCGCGATGTCATGTGACTGTGCTGACTTACAACGGCAGTTCCAGCAATCCCAGTTGCCATTGTTAGGCAAATCCTGTGTGACTGCAGCACTCCGCGGTCACGTAATCAGCGTTTGTGACCTGTTAATTCCCCACTGTCTTTCCTTGTTGAAAGCCAGCAGTGAAGGTCATAAATGGTGATTATGTGACCTTAGGACACTGCAACAGGGCAATTGTGAGCCGGTTGCTGAGTACCTGAATTGTGATCATGTGACCATGGGGATGCTGTGACAACCCCATGAGGACCCATAATAAGTACCCCTTGTTCAGTGCCATTGCAACTTTGAACAGTTGCTGCATGAGTGGACATTAAACAAGGACTACCTGTGCTCATAAAATCAGCTTTTTTTTTTGAAGTGAGGTTGAGGAAATGGCCAAGAGCACATCTTTTCCCCAGCTTAGAGTGCTATATTAGTATTGCCCAGTTATGATAAGGTCTTCCTGGACGGTCATTCATACCTTACATTCAGACTGAATGACTGCAATGTGGAGCTGACTCTGACTTTGCACCCCATTTTCCCCCATATGATTCAGCCCCCTTCCATAGGTCATCCCCACAAGCTGCTGCCCCCTGCCTTCTCAGTTTAGCTCGATGAATATTGCATCAAGCGTTACTAGCTATTGCAACTGGGGCAGGAACTAAACTGCAGCCTATTTTGTATATGAAACACTATGAGGGTGACTGGTTTCAAAAACGTATTTGATGCTTAGTAAGCACACAGCAAACTGTATAGCACAATATTTGCTGTGTTTAGAACATGATCATAAGACCCTGGGACTGCAGGAGAAGTAGGAGGTGCTAGAAAGGCCACGCGTTTTTGAGGATAAAGAATATGGCAGTTACAGTCTCCGCTGCTGTCACGTTTCACTCAATTTTCTGTCAGTATAGTTTTGCACCTTTGTTGCCTCACTCCTGCATATTTGATGCAACCCAAAACGGAAGGTGTCCGTACCCCTTGACACACATACCATTCCATAATCAATTTCACAACCTGATTGTGAAATGAGAAGAACGTGATATAATCGATTTCTCTATCCCTTAATTTCACAGTGCCAAATAAAAAATCCCCAGAAGATCTCTCATAAAATCCAGCAGGGAAACAAAACAGATTTTTGATGGGAAATTGGCATCAGGCAGATGCACTTCATGGAATTGTGAGTGTGGCAGCCATTTCACAGATAGAATAAAATGCCTCTGTAAACTTGCCCTGGGCTTTTGAATTACCCTTCTCAGAGAGCTCCATTTGTCTCCCTCCCCTTTTCTTGGTTTCTGCTCCATTACCCCTCCCCCTTTGTTTCCTAAATTATTTATTTTAAAAGTATTTTTTATTCTGCATTTCAATTTGTTAACTTTGTTCTGCTATTTTTATTTTCTCTGATGGTTCTTGTGCTTATGACCGTTTCACCGTGGGCTTTGTTTAATTGAATGTCTCACTAAAAGTAGGCCCGTAAGGCAGTTCTGATTTGCTTTGACCAGGGCCTTGGTGCTGCAATTTGCCCTGATGCATCAAAGCCCAAATGGCCTGCTTGTCAAGGAGCCTCCCCTTTGCCTGCTCCAGAAATTACAGAGAAGCCTTTTTGGGCTGTTGCAAGTTCTGGAGAAGGCTGTAGAGGAGAGTAATGAGACTGCTTTCCTTCGGTGTATGAAGCAAATGCCGTGCTTTTCAAACTTGTCATTAAGCAAAGCTCCTCTTCAAAGATCTGCCCAGCCCAAACCGAAAACCATTTTGGCTGGGAAGATTTATAATGCCTTCCTGGGCTTCAGATTGACCACTGGTGGCAGCCCTATCCAGCCAAGGGCTATCCAGATGCACACGAGAGCAGCTCTCGTCTTCCACAGCCAGCAGGGTCACGTGCCGCATCCACTTCATTTCCTGCTTCGCTTCCTGGCTAGAAACAGCTTCATTTTCATCCGAGGAAGGGAATGGGGAAGAGGGTTTTGTTTGTCTTCCCTCTTTCCTTCTGCTGTGGCTACAATACAGTTGGGGCACTATCGTCCCACTTTGGCTGCTACATTTAGACAAAGAAAAACAGTGTTGTGGGATGCAGCCATTCTCTAGATATTACAGAAAAATGCTCACAATCCAAACAACAGCCACGCGATGTGCTCACATTCTCTGCCTGTTTTAACTGCAGAAATCGTTAACCCTATGTATAGACTTTGTTCTTCCCCCAAATATCTCTGTAACAATGGCCATTTTCATATTCCTATTTCAGTAAAAAAACAGAATTTGAAAAAGAAAACTTTCTAACTGAAGCATCTTGAAAATGAATTCCTCCACCAGGCAAACAGAGGCAAAAGGTTTTGTTGACAGAACACAAATGAGAACCTATCCTCTGTCGCTATTTACCGGGGACAATCCCTTCTCCTCTAGCGCGTCTCCATCTTAACTGTCTCTATTTTTAGTTCTCAGAATATTTTAGGTTTTTGTGAGGTATGGGCACTGAAGTGATCATTCTTCAAGAATTAGTTCTTTCCCAAGTTAATGGCTGCTCCCCTTTTAAAGTGCAGGCCCACGACGACTTTTCTGTGAGTCAGTCGTACTGAACTCAAAGTGGTCTTCTTTTCAATAAACATTTCCTAAAAACAAGGCGATGGAGCTTTCTTCTATTGCATATGCATGTCAGTGCGTGCATGGGGACATTAAGATAAATATAGGGGTACACAGTGGATTTTTTTCACATGCTGCTGTTGCTGCTGTTAAAAGGTCTAGCTATGATAAAAGAACAATATAGGGTTTGTTTCATTTAATTCTACAGACATATTAAGGAACCAGCTTTCAATTCTTTCTTGGTTTGCCTGAAAAACTATATATTCTCCATTCATACAATCCTGCTGTATCTGGTGTTTACAATTAGAAAGAGTTGGCCACTTCTGACAGAAGACTTTGGGGCTGAAAGGGCTGCTGATTGTTAGAGGATGGAAAAGAATGGAGGATTTTCTGCTTCTTTTACCATAGTAACTTGGTAGGCCTTGGGGTTTATTTGCACTGACTTTGATGGGTTCTTCCTCAGTCAGCCTAATGTCTTGGTTTCAGATGTATACTCCACAGTATACATCAAAGGAGAGAAGAACCTTCAGCAACATGTAGAATGTTTGAGAATAACTGGTGAAAAATAGAGCTGCTAGGGCTGTGACAACCTTTTCTATACAGTTTGATTTATCTCAAACTTTATGATGGTTTACATAGATATTAAAGCCAAGTTTAGATATTGTCCTTTTATTATTTATTAGTAACTGATTCAAAGAAGATCAGATAAACGGAAGGAGTATACTGCAATTCTGTACAGTAGAGGTGTCAGCATTCAAGATTTTTTAGAAGATATTCCATACTTACAAGAACCTCTAGTACTAGAAGATGAAATTAGATCTGCACTTTAATCATTACCAAGTTGGATGGCTACAGGAATTGATGGAATATCTACAGAAATATGGCAAACAGAAGAATCTGTAAAGGTTCTAACCAAACTATGAGAGCTGAATGAAAAGTAATGCTTTCATCTCCATAACTTTAGTTTAAATAGGGATATTTTAATAAATGTTAAAATAATATTTATTTATTCAAGAAAATAATCCTTGAAATGAGTTCTTTTGTTATCCCTTTTACCTCTCCACATAATCACCATCATTCACTATACCCTTCTGGCAATGATGTACAAGCTTCTTAAAGCTGTCACAAAGGATTCACACTTGGTCTCTTCAGTCAGGTCCTGACAGTCCTTTCCACCTCCTTCATTTGAGTCAAACTGATACCCATGAAGGTATTCCTTCAGTTGCATGGTGCCACATCTCGACTGGATAGTGGATGGGGTAAGATGGTGAGATCCAACTTTGCAATTGACTCTTGGGTGGCTCATGAGATGTCAGGACTAGTATTGTCATGTTGCAGCAACATTTCCTTTTTGTGCTTCCAAATTCTGCTTAATTATTGTTTCAGGTTTGAGTAGAGGTTCAAGGAAATCCATGTGAATAATACCATCGGTATCTCCAAAAACTGTAACCATGAGTCTTCCTGCTGAAGCCTGGGTTTTGAGGGGGTTTTTTGCAGGTGAAGCTTTGAGAAGATATTCTATGGAACAACACTTTGTTTCTGGGTCATGGTGATGAGTCTGTTTCATCGGCTATCACAATGCTGTGAAGAAATTCCTCATCTTAATTCTCATGGCATGACAACTGCCAGCAGATTTCAGGTTTTGAAGTTTTCATTTCTGCTGCCAGCATATAAGAATCCATTTTGTACAAACCTCCCAACATTGAAGAATATCAATAAGGTGACCACATGTTCCTGTGAAATGCCAAGCCTGATAGCAGTTTCCTTTTGAGTGATCTGCCAGCTGTCCTTAATCAATTCATCAACCTTTCTCATGTGAAACTTGCCAGTTGTTGTCACAAGTCATCCACTTGATTCTTGATCACACACATTCACTCTTCCCATTCACCATCTTTACATTTTTTGCCCAAGGATGCACAGTACTCATGGTGACATAATCATAACCATAAACAACCTACATTCAGCAGTGACTTTCAAATTAGAAGGACTCCTTCAACAGTTAAAATTTCAGTCATGGCGTGTTGCTTGAAATGGACTAACAAGTACCCAGGCTTCCATTTCATGAACAACAGCAACACAACCTTTTCTCACAGCAGCTTCCTGCCAACTGAAGCACAGGTGCTAAAGAACATGTCAGAGATTCTAGTC
Organism: Python bivittatus; assembly: GCF_059951505.1. Classification (NCBI taxonomy): domain Eukaryota; kingdom Metazoa; phylum Chordata; class Lepidosauria; order Squamata; family Pythonidae; genus Python; species Python bivittatus. The sequence goes on from NW_028277075.1 coordinate 60,432,118, forward strand.
CATCAATACTACCATCTGTTGGTGATTTATAACATTGGAGGCATTACTTTTCATTCAAACCTTGTATGCTAGCAAATTTGGAGAACAACAGATTGGAACAGATTGGTACATATCAATACGCTTAACAGAAAGCACAAACTGTTGTACAATATCCTTAATTTCATATGCTAACAAAATAATGCATTGGAGCATCCAACACAGATTAGAGCCCAACATAGAAAGGGAGGTGCCAGATGTTCAATCTGGCTTTAGAAAGGACTGAGGAACAAGATACATTATTGCTGATGCATGCTGGATAATTGAGAAAGACAGAGAATGCCAAAACGAAGTCAATAAGTACTTCATTGATTACAGAAAGCCCTTTGATTGTGTTGATCATGCCAAGCTGTAGAATGTGCTTAAGAAAATGGGGAACCCAGAACATCTCATTGTCTTCATGTGAAATCTCAACGCAGGTCAGGAAACTATAGTCCAGATAGAAGATGGAGAAACAGACTCGCTCCATGTCAGCAAATCAATGTCAGCAAAGCAATGAGAAAACGCTGTATACTCTCTCTTTAGTAATTCAACCAATATACTGAATATATATTGAGGGAAGCTGGATTGGAAGTAGGTGAGTGTGGTTTTAAAATTGGAGGAAGAAACATCAATAACCTGCACTATGCTGATCACTACTCTTATAGCTGAACCTGCAAATGATCTGCAAGCTCTAGTAATGAAAGTCAAGTGAAAAAATGAGACTAAGATTAAACACAAAGAAGACCAAACTAATAACAGACTTAGAAATGACAATGAAAATATTGTCTTTTCGGATCGACAATCAATGGTAAAGGAACCAGCAGTTAAGAAATATGCCACAGACTAGCACTTGGTAGGATTGCAATGAAGGCCTTGGAAAAGAAATGCAGAGGCAGTGGTTTTCCCTGTGATGCTCTGTGGAAAAAGCAGGATAGAAAGAGTATTGATGCTTCTGAACTTTGGTGTTGGAGAAAACTCCAGAGAATACCATGGATAGCTAAGAAAACAAACCAATGGACCATCAAATGAAGTGCAGAGTTCTCAAGCACAAATAATCAGACTCAAATTATTGTATTTTGGACATATTATGTGAAGAATTAGTTCTCTTGAAAAATCTATAATGCTGGGAAATATGAAAGGAAAGAGAAAGATAGGACAGCTAGCAGCAAGGTGGATGAACTCAATTACAGTGGCAGTGGGTACATTGTTGGAAGACCTGAAGGACCAGGTTGAGGGCAGATCATCCTGAAGAAGATCTATCTATGTGACTGCTAAGAGCTGACAACAACATAATGGCACATAATCCATTTATCATTTATATTTTGTATATATGTAGTGTATATATAGGGTGGTGTATATAAAATGGAGTCTAGTCCAGAAATGCATGACCCTAGGGTTACATGCGGATCCGAAAGGCTTTTAGTGCGGTTTCTAGAGAGCTCCCAATGTTTATAGTAAAATGTAAAGTCTCCTTAAATTCAAGCTTGTGCATACATTTTTTTCTGGCAACAATATGAAGTGGGTTGCTGTAGAGAATTATGAAGATGATTTTGAGGGAAATAGGCAAGTATTGTTATATACGCAAAGAGGGCCGAAGCATTCCTTAAGTCCTGGGAAACAAGATAGTATTTAGAAGAGATTCAGCCTGGCTCCTCCCTGATTTGCTGGATATAAGAGGGAGGGGAGGTAATGCACAATCAGGCTTGTAAGATTCTGTTATTATTAATACAAGAAAAATACTTGTTATATTTTTAGTACATGCAGTATAGTTCTAGGCTTCCCGTGGAGTCTCTTTCCTGATCTTTTCTGCCTCAAAGGGCAGTTACTGCCTTCTTCTGGGTTGCTTTTCTAACTTCCTAGCCTAACCTATGGCCCTGGGATTTTGTGCAGTCCCAGTACTAAATAAACCTGACTTTCCCAAGGTGGAAATAAGTCATGTCTTCTGCCCAAAGGCAGTGATTGATTGATTGGCTCATTTCACTACTAGACAGAAAAAAAGTATTTTATTGTAAACTGGAGTACACTTGTGGTTTCCAACAACTGTGCAGCGCTATTTTTTTTCTGTATGGAAGTAGAAACAGAAAGGAAAAAGAGGAAGTTTTATTCATTTCTGTTCCAAGGTTAAAAAAAAAAGGTCAGCAATATCAGAGCAGACAGAATAAACAGTAGGGAGATAGGAACTGTGTCAGAGAAGCCTACAAGCCAGATGGCAGCTCTGGAATCAATAAATAAAGAGAAATCAATAGCCCTATGAACAAAGAAAAAACAAAACAGCAGAGAAAAAACTCTACATTTTTTTTCTTGGCTTAAATTAACTATTTGAAAAGAATTCCAAAGAAATTAAAGTAGCAGAAGCACCCACATCACTTAGCAGAGTGATGGAAGGTGGCAGTCCACATCAGGGAGTGGATGGCAGCCTGAATGTATATATGAAATAGGGCACCAACAGAGAACAACTGTTAATGGAAAATGATTTAATTAGAAACAGTTTATTTCATGCATTTTTAATAGCTTGCAATACCACACAGAGTACTCATTAATTTCTGGGAGATTTTCCTCTATGAGAAGATTCTGAAATGCTTCTGGCTTAATGCTTTATTTGGATACATAACAATCATGGCAGAGGCATGTGTGTGTGTGTGTGGGGGGGGCCATAAAAGGCAAGATGACACCCAAATTGCAAGATTGCGGCTACCATCCTGACTTTTTTTTACCCCCCCCCCCCTTCATGGATGTCTGTGTTGCATGCCAATATTGCCCAAAATTTGTGAAAAAGGATAAAAAAATTAGGTTGTGCAAATCACCTTTGGATCACATAAAAAAATCGAAGGAATTTTTTTTTTTTTGCTAAAAATGGCATTATAGCAAGCATAGCATCCCTATGCCATAAATGGCAAAATAAATAGGAATGAGGAATTACAATTCACAATAATTAATTATTAAATAAAATATGAATTGAATTATTGAAAAAATAATAATTTAGATACTTTGGATTTCCAGAGAGGTTCCTGGGTTAGCATACTGCAGCAAAACCAAAGAAGTATGTTGTAGCATCTTAAAGATAATTTCATTAATGGTAAACTTTTGAGGACTACAGTTCACCAAATGATTATACCACATTCTTATTGAGATAGGAAAACATGTACTAAAGAAGTAAGTAATAGACAGTAATTTAACGTAGGTTTGTTATTTGTCACATTCCCTGTGTTCCATTTTGCTTTGATTTTACTGTTGTGTTTAAACAGTGTTTACAAAGAAATGCATGCATGCACGTATACCTATTCCAAAATATTGTTCCACACATTTACCGATATGGATGTGGACCATGATAGTGTATATTACAATTCATTTGTTAGTCTTTAAGGAACCACAAGAAGCCATTAGCTTTGGGAGACTTATCATTGAATTTCTTGTCACAGACAAAAAACAGTGATGGGGCCATTTTGAAATCAGTTTCCACAGGTTTAAACTAATGTATTTGAAGGTTACTTTTTTGTCATCTGAACTTCTGTGTCTTTTCCAGCTTAAAATTGTTGCCAGCAATGACTTACATACAGAAGTCTATATGACAACAGAACTTTTCATTCTGATTGACTGTCTGTTTTGCCTTCCTTCACTTTCTAGTCTTTGATTAGTGTGTACACTTGTGGGCAAGCCCTGTTATTAACTGCAACTTTTTAACTTTTTAAATTCTAGGTACATTATAAATAATATAATTTTTAAAAACTATAAAAGTTCCATGTTCAGCTGTATTAAACCTCTTCTGGCTACAACGTTCAGTTTAAATTGTTCTGTACTTCCTTTCACTATTGTCATTTTAGATAGCTCTAGCTTAGCAAACTCTCAGCAATATGTCCTGCCAGGCTCAAAGCAGCATTTCTAGCATTCAGACACAATGGCTGTAGCTCTGCCCTGTAGTTGAAAAGGTTTTCTTTTTTTCTTTTTTTCTGGCAAGAAGTCAAATTAGGAAATTTCTCTTTGCAGGAAGACTGAGTTAACAGTGTGTTTATAATACTGAAATTAACCCTGTGCTTGCCGTTGAGAAGGAAAAGAATTCTGTTCATGTTTTTCTTAACCCTTTTATTTTTTACTAACAGTTATCTGAGACTTTTAGTTTGTTTATTTATTTATTTGTTAGATTTATATCTTGTCTTTCCTTAAGGAGTTCATGGCAATGTATGTAGCAATTCTAAAAGAGCAGGAGTTCTCAAACTGGGAAGCAATTCTGTGTGTTTCAGGATATGAATTTTTTAGGAAAAATACAGTAGTTTTGAGTAGATGATCTGTCACATTGGGAAGACGGGTGTGTGTATGAGTGGGCTGATGGGAGAGCCAATGGAGAGATTGGGACAACTCTGAAAAGATTGGCAGGTCTGCGGCAGGGACGGTGGGGCAGAGGTGGCAGATGAGAAGACCTGCAGCAGATTGCTGGGAAAAGGGGGCTTAGAGGTACAAGGTATACTTTATACATACATGTTCACAAAACAGTGAAAAGATTGGACAGGCATCTCCTGCAATAACCTAAATTTTCATAACTTCTGGGCAGTACATACAAAGCTAGACTTTCCTCCAATTTGGTTTAATCAATGGATCCTGGACAAGCTGCACACATACCATTTATGCTTGTGGATAAACTGCCCCTTTACACAGCTTCGATCTTATCTGGGATCAGGCTAGCAAAGAGGAAGTGTGCCCTCCTGAAAGGCAGGGGAGACAGACAGAGTGGAGGCCAGGGGTGTGACTAAATCAGGGATGGGGTGGGTGCAGATTTGACAACAGGCTGGAAGGGAATTAAGGGAGCAGCTGCTACAGCAAGAACAGAAGAATGAAGGATGCTTTCAGGGGACCACATGCCTGGGAGGGTTTCTATTGATCTAAGATACGGGAGACCTTGAGAGGCCTTCCATGTCGTCTTGCCCCTAAAGCTTGGGATGGCCCTAGGAGGCTGCAGGACTGAGTTTCAGTCACTCCAGTTTCCCAGAGAATGTGAAGCTTAGGAAATAGGTCATCCGTCCTTTGTCCCTGATGCAAACTTGGACCCTGTCGCCTGCATCTCTGCATTGGTCTTGCGAAAGAGTGGAGCGATGCTCGCGCAGACGGCTGCTTCGAGGTTGCTTTCCTTCCGTTTGGCCGCTGAGATTCCCCTAAGACGGAGTAAACACATAAATCAGCTGCCACTCATGTCCTCTTCCTCTGCCCCCCCCCCAAGGGCTGCGTTGCAACGCTGCCAATTGGAAAGGCTTGTGCGCCACCACCTCCATCAATTCAAAGCTTTGTCATGGGGCGAGCGCGAAGCCTCCCTTCTCCCAAGGCCCTGGCCTTATCACTCTCCAGCAGATGCTTTGGTCAGCCATTGGACATTGAA